>NC_064445.1:0-1250000 GCF_023343835.1 Lagopus muta
TGTTAGGGAGTAGCATGATAGGGTGACATCATTGGGAGTGATGTTGGAGTACCACAGGGATTTAACGTGAATGACTGGTTCTGGGGTGAGAGTGTTGGGGTGACACTGGGGAATGACAATGTTGGAGTAATGCTGAGGGTGGATATTGTGGTGACGGTGAGGGGTGACATTAGGAAGTGACTCCAGGGTGACATTGTTGGGTTGGCACTGGTGGGTGATGTTGGGATGAAAGGGGGGTGATGTGAAGGAGTAATGCTGGGGGATTGATGCTGGAGCATCCCTGGGGAGTGACATCAGGGAGTGTTGGCGCTGATATTTGGAATGAAATAATGAGGTTTTGGGAACTCAATTTGGGGTGAATTAGCAAGGATGTGAACCTGGAGTTTGGTGTGAAATATTGATGGTTTGTGTCTGGAATATGACGTGAAATGGGCTTTGGAGCTTATTTGGATGGCAGTTTTCAGCGTAAAAAATGCTCTTTACAGTTTCCTTGCAGGAAGAGAATAAAGAAAAATCTGCTTTCACACAGGAGGGGATATGATATACCTTTAGCTGATTCCCACAGGGGTGTACATATTCTCCCACTATTGCTCAAGCCACCTCAGTGAACTTTGACAGAGTTTCACTGCCTTAGGATGTGTATCCATGTGTAGATGATATTTAATTGCAAGCTCATACTCTGGAAAGGTGGGGGAAGTGGCAGCAGCACTAGATGACTGAGAATTTGAGATTCCACCTGCAAACTGTCAGGGGCTAAGTAAAGGAGTGAAACTTTAAGGCAGCAAAGGCCAGCAAAATTGTGCAAACTTGACTGAACCAAAGCGGAGATATGGGAAACCAGTGTGAACAGAAGCAAAGCTGTGCAAAATCTTACAAAACCACGTGAACTTCATGGAATCTCAGTGAAGACCAGTGATCCTGCAAAGTCTTCAGTGAACCAGGGCGGACTTCTGCAAAGCCCAGTGAAGATCCACAAGCCTGTACAAAAATACCGTGAATCCGCATGGACAGTACAAGGAACCCAAGTGAAAACCCACAACATCGTGCATCCTTTGCTTTATTCAGGTTTGTTATCTGGCAATGCAGCCCAGCTGGATAAGGCTCTTGTAGACTGGTAGTATTTTCTTCAGGAACACTGAAATCTGAATCAGTGGAACATCGTCCATGATCTATTATCCAACTCTTACCTTCTCCTCCCCTGGTTTCTCATTGCCTGAGCACTTCAGGTTCACAGAAGATGAAAATGAAAAGAAAAAAGGAAAACGGAAACGAAAAAAGGGGAATAAAAATGAAAAAAGAGAAAAGGAAAGGAGAAAAGAACGATGTAGAAAAAGAAAGAAAGAGAAATAACTAGAATTATTAAAAGGAACATTATTAGAAAAAGAAAAAAGAACTTGAAATACAATGAGGACAGGAAAAAGGCGAGGGGAAAGACAAAATAATTGGAATTAAGAAAATAAATAGAAAACGAATTGGAAATAGAACTAGAAGAAGAATTGGAAAAGGCAGAGGAAAAAGAACTGGAATTAGAAAAAGAATTACAAAAATAAAAAGGAAAAAGAAAACCAATTAGGGAAAAAAATATTAGAAAAGGAAAAAAATCAAGAATTAGAAAAAGCAAAAGAATTAGAAAAAGAATTAGGAAATAAGACAAAAAGAATTAGAAAAAGGGTAAGAAACAGAAAAACAAGAAAAGGGGAGAAGAAAAAGGTGAAGAAAATATTATAAAAATAATTTGAAATAGAAAAGAAAGAAAATAAATTAGAAAATGAAAGAGAAAAACAATTAGAAAATGAAAAAACGAGGACAAATTAGGATTAGAATGAGAATTGGAAAAAGATAAGGAACTGGAAAAAAATGGGAAATGAGAGAATTAGAAAAAAATATTAGAAAAGGAATTGGAAAAGGAGCTAAAAGTAGAAAGACAAAAAAAGAGGGAAAAAATAAAGGAAAATGGAAAAGTAAGAAAAAAGTCTAGAAAAAGAACTAGAAATAGAACAATGAAAAATAATAAGAAAAAAGAGAATAATTAGAAAAAATAGAAGAAGAATTAGAAAAATAATTAGAGAGAGAAAAACAAGAATATGGAAAAGAAGATGAAAAGAAAAGGAATTGGAAAAAGAAAAGGAATTGTATAAAAAGGAATTGAGAAAAGAAAAAATGGAAAAAAATAGATGAAAAATTGGAAAGAGAACTGGAAATGGAAACAGACCTGGAAAAAGAATTGGAAAATGAAAAAGAAGAGAAAGGAAACAAAAGCACTAGAGCAAGAGAAAGAATATGAAAAGAAAAGGAATTAGAAAAAGAAAACCAATGGATAAAGAAAAACGAGAAGAATTAGAATGATAATTGGAAAAGGAAAAAACTGCAAAAAGAAAAACCTGGAAACAGAAAAAGAGCTGGAAAAAGATTGAGAAAAATAAAATGAATTAGAAAAAGGAAAAATATAAAGAAAAAATAGAAAGATAACAAGATTTACAATGAAAAGTAGAAAAATATTTAGAATCTGAAAAAAAAGAAACAATCAAAAAGAACAGAAAAAATAGAAAATGAATTAGAAAATTAATTTAAAAAATTAGAAAAAATTGGAAAATGTAAAAGAAAAAACTGAAACAGAAAAATGAAAAAGACATGGAACAGGGAAAAGACATGGAACAGGGAAAAGAAAAAGTACCACAATTAGAAAAAGAGTTGGAGTTGGAAAAAATTTGAAATAGAAAAAAGAAAGACTTAGACTGGGAAAAGGACCACAAAAAAGGCTTGGAAAAAGAATTAGAAAAAGAAAAAACAAAGAGCAGGAAACAAATTAGAAAAAGAATTAGAGAAATCATTAGAAAAGGAAAAAGAAAATTAGAACACAAAAAGTATTAGAAAGACCAAAAAGTATTTTTTTTTTTAAAAAGAAGAAGAATTAAAATTAGATTGAGAAATGGAAAAAGGAAATAAAAAGGAATTGGAAAAAGAAAAAGAATGAGAAAAAGAAAAAAATAGAAAAAGAATTAGACAAATAGTTTGAATTAGACAAAGAATTAGGAAAAAAAAAATAGAAAATGATCCAGAAAGAGAACACAAGAACTATAATTTGAAAAAGAATTAGGATTCAAAAAAGAAAAAAAAAATGAAATAGAAAAAGGAAAAAGACTTGCAATGAAAAGAAAAACTTGCAACAGGAAAAAGAAATAGGAAAAGAATTAGGAAAAAAAAATTAGAAAAACAAAGCAGATTAGTGTCTTGCTCCAATTTATAGGAGGGAGAGGAGGTTCTTTTATTATCTATATACCCGGCGTGAGATTAAGAAACAACAGTTCAAATGTTGGTCCGACCAATTTATTACAAATCGTAATTAGGGAAATGGGGAAGGGGAGGACGGAGGCTATTACGAATCAGGGTAATGGGGAAGGGAAGGAGGGCGATAGGAAAGATAGAAAAGATAGAGAAGAAGAAGCAAGGAGTCTTTATAGGAAGCAAGAGGGAGACAGTCACCACCATGGATCTAGCGTGGTTTATAGTTCAGTCTTTGATCTTCAGTAGTGGTGGGTCGTCAGGCATTGTTCTGTTGACGACGAGGAGAATGATGAGAACGACGGCCATGACCATCGCGATGACAGCCCCTTTTCAATAGTTTCAAAGTGGTCGAGTCAGCTGTCTTTGGAGTGACAGCTCAAATCCAATGTGGTTGAGTCAGCTCTCCTTGGAGCGGCAGCTTCTGGCTCTGGGATCTCAGCAGAAACTCCTTTGTTCCCATCTTCTGGGCCTTGCCAGCAGACAAGAGGGAACAGGGATGCCCATCTGCATCTTGTTTTTCACAGAACACGATGGTATAATTCCCCAGTTTTCCCATACCAAGCTGGAGCTCTTTAGTCACAGGCCAGATCTTCTGCCAGTGAACACTCCTGAGCACTCTATTCCGGAGGCAAGCAGCTCTGGAGGAAGGGGCTTTCAAATGTTCCCAAAGTGATACCGATTGTCACACGGTTAGCACCCATCACTTGCCTCCTTAACAAATCATTGAGAGTCTTATCGCAAGAAAAACCTCAGGAAGCAAGCTTTGAGCCAAAAAACAAAGGATTCTGACAATTAGAAACAGGAAAGAAGAAACAGATTTAGAAAGAGAGAAAGATTTAGAAAAGGGAATGGAAAAATAATTAATAAAGGAAAAAGAATTGAAATGGGAATTGTAATAAGTTGAAGAAAATAAAATACGGAAAGGAATATGACTAAGAAAAGGAACATGAAGAAAAAGAAAAACAATTGGAAACAAACAGAATTGGAAACAGAATTATCAAAAGAAAAAGAATTAGAAAGAAATAGAAAAAATTCAAAACAAAAAAGAATTTGAAAAAGTCTTAAGAGAACAAATTAGAAAGAGAAAGAAAAGGAAATAAAAGAACAAGGAGAGAAAAGAAAAAGGTAAAAATAAAAAAACGAAGCAGAAAACTATTCGGAAAAGGAATTGGAAAAGGAATTGGAAAAAAGAAAAGCAGTAGAATTAGAAAGTGGATTAGGAAATGAAAATTATAAAAAGGGGGGAAAAATCAAAGGGAACTGGAAAAGGAACTGGAAAAGGAGAAAGACAAGAAGTTAACTCTGGATACCCCAAGTCTTACATGGCACGCACTAGAAGCCTGTTTTGCAACCTACCTCTTCTTTTTGCATCTCACTTGGTCAAAGCAGAGCAGTCACCATTTGGGCTCACTGTAGCTCCAACTAGGCGTAGATTGGCAACATGAAACACAAGAAAAATGAGAAACATTGCATAACGTCAAGAAATGATATTGAACCTAAAAAGAACAAACCCATGTTTGGTGGGAGCGACAGAAGGCAGAGACATCACATCAGTACTTGCGAGCCCTAAAGATGGGGGAAAAGAAAGAATACCTGGTGAAAGCCATGTGAGTGCAAGAGACAACTGATGCTGAGCCCAAAGAACTTCTACAAGTGTGGGAGCAACTTCAGAGATCAACACAGCTTGCCAGACAGAGTAAGGAGTGGATATTGGCATCCATCTATGGCTGTAGTTTTCTACTATAAACACAATGAGCCTCAGTAGAGTCCTTGCACCACTCGGGAGAGCCGCAGTTTTTCCACCACCGCTCACTGGACACAAGATAAGTAGACGTCACCATCAGGTAATGATGAAGGAATCAGTTCCCCTTTCCAAGGATCAGGGCACAACCAGCGCTACAACCCAGGGAGGCTTGAAAGGCCAATGCCATCTGATAGTGGAGTCTCCAACCCTAGAAGGAAAGAAGAAACCTTCACGTCTGGTACTGAACAACATGGGGCAGGGAGAAACAGAGGTAGTTCTCGATACTCCATGTCGTACACAGCACTCACTAGAAGCCTGTTTCGGAGCCTACCTCTTCATTTCACATCACACTTGGTCAACACTTAGTTGTATGCATTCGGGTCACCCAAGCTCCAACTAAATGTTGATTGGCAACATGAAAAACAAGACAAGACAAACGTTGCGTAATGGTAAGAAATGATACTGAATGAAAAGCAAACAAAACCCTATTACAAAGCAAAGAACATGCCCTATTACCTTGATGCTCACCTTTTCCCCTGATTCCTCATTGCCTGAGTATTTCAGGTTCACAGACCTTCCCGATGCTTAACTGTACATGGGCATACTGGCTAAATAGAAACTGTTGCTAGCTAAATGTTTATCTATTGCTAATGGCTTACATTCTCCTCCTTAAATTTTCTATCATCACTGAGGTCCTGTCTGACCAGCATCAAAAATCAGTAGTCTTGCAACATAATGAGCCTACTGATATCATTGTCAAGTGTTTTGGATTTCTAAAGGCATTATCGTAATGTTTAGGAGCGCAATGTCTATGTTGTCTGGAACTCAAGGCTCAGAGGTATTCCAGATGGCTGGACAGATAACAGCAGCAGTCCTTGTACCCATACATTCATTACTCCATCTACCCACTGAGCAAGCACCAATGTGGAAAATTCATCAAACAGGCAAGTGAAGGAGACCCTCAGAGACTCCTGATGAAATAAAAACACTCCCAAAAAGAGCTGTTAGTACTTAGTAGTACTAAGTAGTAATTAGTAGTAGTAAACAAACAACACAAGACTGGAGCAGAGACAATGACGTAAAATACTCACGTTTTAGTTCTAATGCAGAAACAACATTCCATTCCTACCTAAGTACACAAACACTGTGTAACCTCACTGTGTAACCTCACAAAATGACTACGTTTGAGGAGCACGTTGCTCCATGACAGCTCGTGCAGTGGGAGAATGAAGAATGCCTGAATCCAGGTCTGTGATCTGTTTTGGTAGCATGTGGGGTCACTTCTGGAGACTGCAGGACTATGGCATGACACACAGCCCACTGGCAGGAAGAGGAGAGCATCAAGATCTGCTAGCAAGAAAGAAGAAGAAATCCCTGAGTCCTTTTTCTCCACAAGCATTTGTGATTCTTTCTCCTCTGCAGGGAAAAAAATAAACAAAAAAACTCCATTGTGATTCAGTCCCAGCACAATGATTAGGTGTATGGTATGTACTGAAGCGTTATGTATTAGGACAAAAGCTGCGGGAGAGTTAGTGACAGGATCATAAGTAAAACTAACTAGATGCCCAGTACTGCCAATATGGGCATGGGACCGTGACCAGCCAGTGACTGTGTTAAGGTCATCATAAGCAATTACAAAAATTAATCTGAAGAAGATTCCTGTCCAAAGCAGGAACACCAATGATACCACAGGGATCCCAGAGAAAGGAGCAGAGTGAGAAGGGAACATGTGAGCTACAGCAACAGTATCAGCATTCGTTAGCATCTGGAAAACAAGAGAGAACTTCCTGGTTCCAAAGAAACCAAGGTTATAAGAAGCAAAACTGGAAAAGAAAACAAAACAAAAATAAGACTTCCTGGTCCTAAATGAACCAAAGTTAGAAGGGAGGTGAAATCCAGATGGTTAATTTTGTACAGTTCCTCCTGATCATCTTGAGGCTTCCACAAGTATTCGTGAAGAGTCTCCCTGAGGGTTAAAGGGACAGGACCACAGTGGGGCAAATCAATCAACAGCAGTTGTTCTGGGGAGTAATCATCCCAATAAGCAGCTCTTGGAGTAAGGGACCACTGGCAGTGGTTGCCCGTGGTGAAAAATATTCCAGGTCCCCAATAACCCTCTGATTCCTTTTCAGTCAGCAAGATCTTACCTCCCTCTGTTAATGGCACTTTCCACACATACTGATTTCCTAAGGGTGTCACCAAAATCCTTCCTTACTTTGGCCGGCTCCGTAGCAAACAGGGAACTTTGTCAGTACGAACATCAGAATACCCACTGCCAGTCTCTTCCCATGCACGCCCAGTTTCTATCTAAAGGCAGGGAAGGATCACAGGTTTCCCAACTTGTCTTTTTGGGCTCTCACATCCTCAAGATTTTCTCCTGGAGGAAAGTCACTACCTGGGGAACTAGCATCTCTCTCTCTGTCATTTACCAACTGTTCTCTAAGGGCTTGCTGAGGGAGGCCTTTTGAATGTTCTTCTTTTTCTGTCCCCTAAGATCTTCTACTTGGTACTGCAGGTATGTCACCAATTCCTGAAAGGACTTTATAATTTGGGTTTCTACCGTGTGCTGTTCATTGCGGATCTCTATGGCAGCACTAAGAGCAGCTCCTGGAACTGCACAAATGATTGATATTCCCTTTTCCTCCCCCATACAAATTTGCTTGTGGAGGGAATTTAATATGACCCATGACTCCCTCGAAGTTGGACCAATTATTCCATGCCCATTTCATCTCCACGGGGGAGAGTTTGGCACTATGCTTTTTTAAGAGATTAGAGCAGGAATCTGCTCCTCTTTTTTTTTTTTTTTTTTTTTTTTTGTAACCATCATGCCTCAAAATGTGGAGCAATCTCTTCATGGAAGGGTAGGGGGGGAACACGTACCGTCAACAACTTGCTCCTTACACTCCCAAAGTGTACACGCACACTCTCTTCTACCAGTAAGGCAGTTGCTGATACCACCTGGACACAGCCACACGTTCAGGCCAACCCTGAGATACAGGGTCTAATACCTTGAACAACTATGAATAGGTTTTCTTTTGTCTCCCTATTCTTGTGTTAGAATGCCTAAAACAGCTCTTTCACTGACAGTTATCAAAAGGTGAAATGGTTCCTTTAAGGCAGGCAGCTCTAACACAGGTGCTGTGATTAAGTCCTGTTTCAATACTTCTACTAATTCTTTTCCCTCTTTTGTCCATTTTAATATGTTGGGTTCTCCCTGTGATAGTTGGAGATACAATCTTTGTTTCTTGTACATATTCTTCTATTCACAAAATACAGAATGCAATCAAACCTAGAAACTTTTGCCGCTCCCTCTTTGTCCTGGGCAAATGAAGCTGCACAGTGCCCTGAATTCCTTCAGAACTCTCCATTTCCCTTCAGAAATCACATGCCCAAGGTATCTGACTTTTTTTTCCACATACTACAGTTCAAACAGCCCTAGCCCATATTCCCAAGAAATTCAGAGTTTTACTTAGTCTCTTACTTTAGACTCCTCTTTTCCACAACTCAGCAAATCATCTACATACTGAAACAGCTTCACCTCCTCTTCAACCTGAAACTTTTCCAAAACTTTCTCCAGCACTGAATTAGTTAAAACAAAAATAAAATATAAAATATATAATGTATATAAAATAATACATAATAATACAATATATAATATCTATAATAATATAATACATAAAATATAATAAAAATAAATTAGGCGATTCTATGTACCCTTGGGGTAAAGCAATCCACCTCTCTTGCTATTTTTGTTGCATTTTTGGATCCTCTCATTCAAGGGCAAAAAGATCTTGACTCTCTGAGTCTAAAATACAGGTCCCGAAAGCATCTTTGAGGTCTGTTACACTGAACCATTTGTGTCTGTGTGGGATTTGACTCATTAAAGTATAGGGGTTAGGAAGCAGGGGGGTCACTTGAGAACTATTTCATTAATTTCTCTTGGATCTTGTACCAGTCGATAGGTGCTATTTGCCTTCTGTAATGGCAAAACTGGACTGTTATAGGGTGACATAGAGTCCCAGAAAACCGTCTTAACCAATGTTTGTATTACAGCCTTTAGACCCATTATCCTTTCTAAAGGCATGGGGGGATAACTGTCCCTGTTTTGCAGCTTCACTCCCTCCTTGGACAGTTATTGTTAAGGAAGTAATTCCGAGTCCACCCAGTTTCCTTCCCCTGCTCGCACCTTTGGATTTATTTCTTTTTCATTAGCAGTTATTAATAGATTCATTGACACCTTTATACCTGTTTCACAAGTTTTCAACTGCAATCCTAGAGCTGTTCAGCAGCTTTCTTTGTGAAAGGCAAATTATCCTGTGCTACATACAGAACTACTGGAAACTTCCACTGCAAAAACACAACCTACCTCTCACAAGGGGGAGAGCAGTGCAGATGGTATGCAGCAGCTATGCACAGCGTGCCTTTCACTTGCTTTTCCTCTCTCCATCTTCCATTAGCAAGCAGCATCTCCAGTCTTTCCTTGCTAAAAAATCACTTAGGTAAAAAAGAACTGGCAAGCTCGCTTTAAAAATTTCCTTACTATACAACTTGATGCTTTAAAGCAGAAGCTCTCCCAGCAGTGACCTACCTTAGACAAGCTCAACTTTTGAGAGAAAAGTTATTCCTCTGCCTCTGCAGACTTTGCACACATTGCCAGGGGCAGCAGTCAGCCCAGTTCTCAGCACAGCTTTAGCAGCCACAGAAACCCAGTTGATGCCTGCTGTGCTTTTCTCTCTTCTGAAACACCGTGCTGCTGCAAGAAGCAAGGAGTAAAATCACAGAAGCACAGAACTGGGCCTGGAAGGACCTCCAGGGATCACTGAGTCCAACCCCCTGCAAAACGGGCTCCTACAGCAGGCTGCGCAGGTGGGTGTCCAGGCGGTTCTGGAATATCTCCAGACAAGGAGAAGCCACAGCCTCCCTGGGCAGCCTGTTCCAGAGCTGCGCCATCCTCACCGAGAAGAACTCCCTTCTCATCCATGGGCGGAACTTCCCGCGCTCCACTTTACGGCCATCTCCCTTTGCTTGGGGCCGCGCAGGGCTCCTCTCCCTGTCCCGCACACCTCTGGCGGAGCTGCCCTCAGCACTCGCTCCCGTTGTGCCTTGGCTTCCGCCTCGCTGCTGCCAGGACAGCAACGGCTGCCACCGAGGTCTGTCGCACCTCCAACAGCCGGCTCCAAACGACCGCTCCCGAGCACGGCAGCTGAACCAATTGCAGCCGGCGGACCTACTGCGGATGAAGGAATCCCCGGGGGAGGGGACAGCGCTGACGCTAACCAATGAGAGACTGCTAGGGGTGGGACAGAGCTGATGCTGACCAATGAGACACCAGGTCTGAGTGAGCTCGTCCTGCTGCAGCGTGATGGTGACAGGGCTGCAGATGTTCTGTGCAGACAGCCCGGAGGTTGGGAGCCAGGAATGGACGCGGCCAGAGGAGAGAGGTGTTAGGGAGCAGCCAAGGCATCACAAGGCATCCAAAAGCCCTGAAAGGCATCACAAAGCCACTGCCAGGAAGCTTGGGGTTATCACGAGCAGCATCCAGGATGCTAGAGATTATTTGCTACCGTACCAAATGGGAGCTGCAGACACCCCAAAGCCAGACAAAACGGGAACTAACCCAGAGCTCTGCTTCGTGCACCCCACAGCTTCAGCATTGCAAGCTGAAGTGCCTCATTGTTTGTTGCATTCATCCCAGTCCTCGTGAATGAAGACTCCACAGGCAGTCAAGGCGTTGAGTGAGCACAAGTGTGCTTTTATTATTAAAGGAAAAGACAGGAGGGCGTGAGAGGTCCAGGTAAAGATGGGAATCCTCCTCTCTTGGATGGAAAGGTCACAGACAGAGTGGCTCAGAGCTCTCAGAGCCGCTGCACGGTGCCTGGGACTGGAGGCCTGATTCTAAGTCCCCCTCCAAGAGGCACGGCTTGTCCTCACTGTTGCTGACCTGCTCCTGCACGGAGGTGCTACTGTCGGGGCACTCAGGCTGTGCTTGGGCTGGGCTGCACTGCAGAGGCACCGGGTCACAGTCCAGGCTGGTGCCTGTGGTGTGTGACAGGCTCAGGTCAGCATCTTCAGCAGAGCCAGGAGAAATGAGGGCTTGGACTTGGATGAGCTCCTCGTGTCCGTCACTGTTGTTATGCGGCAGGCTGTCAGCTGATCCACAGCCACTTGTGATTCCTGCAAGCTCTCCATTGGTGGAAGCATACAGCCCAGCATCGCTACTTGCTCCGGCTCTGCTCAGTTGACAAGAGCTCGAATCACCTATAAAAGAATGAACAGGGGTTGGTGTCAAACTTCCACAAGCTGAATTATGAAAGTGGTTCTTGATCGGGGGAGAACTGAAGGTGTCAGGTACAGGCTGGATCGCTAGAAGGAGATACAAGCCCACTGACAGCAAGAAGTCTACGTTGCTGAGAAGCAGGGTGTTGAAAGCAGGATTTGCACCCTTACCTGTCAGGACTACAATGTCTGTCTCTGTGGGCTCCCTGGGACAGCACTGCGGTTGGCGTTTGGCCCCAGAAGATGGTTTTCCCAGGCTGAAGCAGGAACACCAACAGCCACCTGGTGATTCCTTCATCCTTCCCAGTGGACTTGGTCTGGAGAGAAGAAACAGGGAATGGTGTGAGTTGTGCAACTCCAAAAGCATCTCTGACACTGACAGCTCATCAGCCCCATCTCACTGCCATGTCTAGTTTCTCGTACCAGCAGGTCTGACCAACAGCTCTGCTTCGAGGAGAACCGGAATTGGATTCAGGCACGTGGCCCTGAAGTCCGGAAAACCCCAACGTTTCCAGGACAGCCAGCACAGGCCAGGACAGATGTCAGCGTGGCTTTATGCAACTCGTGACTGCCTGCCCAGCAAGGAGGGAATGCCAGCCTTGTGTGGCTACATGCAGCCCGGCGGGCAACTGAATGTGAGTTCTGTCGCACAGTGCAAAGGGAGTGGAGATTCACTGCAACACTTCAGGCACCATCAGTTTAACAGAGTTTCAGCAAGCTTTGGCACTAGAAATAATGGGGGGAGAAAAAAAAAGCACGAAAAGGAACCACAAAAACCCACCCAAACAATGATGATAAGGTACTGGAAAAGGAAGTCCTCTTTACCTTTCAGATGGAAAGTCAATGACTGTGTGGAATTTCCCCCGTACAGCTGTGGGGCCTTCTTCCACTTCCATGTCCCTGCTCTCAGTCACAATGACAGGAGAGCTGCTGTGGCCTCGCCTCCGTGCCTGCACCTCCTCCACGCTGAGCAGCTCTGTGGCAGGAGAAGACGCCCACACAGACTGGGGCCCTGAGAGAGAACTGTGCCCTGTAAGGGAAAACCACAGGTGAGAGCCAGGATCAGAAAGTGGCAGCACAGCCATCACAGGTCCGGGAGCTGCTGTGTTTTCCTCAGACTTGCCACTGGAAACCGAGCCACTGGAAGAAGAGCAGCTCAAAATAACCATGTGCTCAGAGGTGCGTCTATGGCAAAGGACGCAGTCATAATTAGGAGCAGCTCCCTGTATCGAAACAGGCAAACAAAATCCCTAGAAAATGGGGGCAGGGAACTGAGAAAGCTTCGCTGCCACACTTTCACCAAGCTTCACCTGCTTGCAAAACATCATAATGACGGTGACGGTTTTCTCCTTGTCACGTTTGGGCTTGCACATTCTCAGCATCCAGCAACAGGATGCCATATTCCAATCTAAGCCCAGAAGTCTGCTGTCCCCTCCACAGGGAAATTGTATTTCAGAGATCTTGGAGAAGGCCTGCATTTGATCCCAGGTGTCTGACCAAGATAAAGCTAATGGAAGAAGACACTCACCTGCTCCATCTGCGATGTCAGGTCCAGATGTGGAGCAGAAGAGGACGTCTGTGTGGTCGATGATGAATTCCACCACTGCCGACTGCGTCTGCAGTTCCATGCAGGCAGCTCTCCCACTGGCGCAGGCAGACTTGCTCTGCTGTGATCTGTAGAAAAGGCAGGTTTTAGAAGTCATTCAGCCAAGATCGCTTCCCCAGGTCTGAATTACTGCAGCCCAAAGCTGTCACATTTGTTCTCTGGAGACTTCCGCAGTGGGCAATCAGTGATGCCACTGAAGAAGTTCTCCTGGCTGACCAAGGACACACCAGTCCCATCTAAACAAGAGAGCAGCAATGCTCAGCTAGAAATTGTGCCCACGTGGGGTTGGAGAGCAGTCCAGGCTCCTGCTCTGCTGTCAGCCACTCACTGCAGATTTTACAGGAGAAGAGCACATGTGGTGCAGAAGAAGGGAGGATTGCTTTATTCTACTGGAGAACAGATGTAAGCATTCTGTGGAAACGGAAAAAGAAGTTTACCTTAAGAGGTTTGGAGCCCACACAATCGCTAAGTTCTTCGCATGCATGTTTGTGGTGGAGCAGTGCCCAGCCAGACAGGCCAAGAGTCTCATCAGATACGCCAGGGTCCTGGGAAACAAGAGCGGCAAATGTTCAGCACCAGCCAGCATGCCGTGCTGCGACTCACAAAGCAAACCTCACTTCGTGCTAGTTGCTATTATTGCTACTGTCACTGAAGATGAAGTAGATCCAACTTGACCAAGTGCCACGCTGCAGCACCCAGCACCAGCACAGCACAGCCACAGCCTTCAGCTGCACCAAGCGTGTCCCTGTGCCCAGGAACTCACCCCACAAATTAACCCCGTGTAGCCTTCAACCACTTCAGCACACCCAGGCATCGTGTTGCTCACGTGAGACAAAGCCTGGAATCGCACCAATGCCCTCTGAAGTGCAGCAGGGCTGAGCTCTGCAGGCTGAGGGCAGCACTGACCTGTAGTGAGGAGTGGGCAGCTGCTGGATGACGTCCCGCATTCTGACCAGCCGCTCCTCCTCCGTAGTGGCACCAACAGCATCCTGGAAAAGGGCAGAAAGGGATTGAGACACAAATCAGGCGAGATACCTGCCACAGGGTCGGGAACCATGGGCACAGAAGGCTGCTGGTCAGCACTGAGAAAGATTTTAGGCCTCCCCAGAGGCATCTGGCGGACATAGCAGCACGCAGCTGGTGCCACCACGGCCAAGGAGTCCAAGCACCGGGCCAGTTTACAGCCTGGTTGGGCAGCTCAGCTCCTCGCAGGGGGCATTCATCTCCAAGTACCCTTGGCTATTAATCCCCTTCCCGTTTCAGAAATAGTTGGGGAATAGCAAAAAACAAACAAATAAACAAACAAACAAACAACACAGGAATTCTCGCAAGCATTATGAATATGGAAATAACCACCTCCAGGGGCCACCAGAAGTGGCATCAGCACGATGCAGGATGTGGCAAAGACATGTGAGTAAACCCCGTGGGGCTAACAGAAGAAGGGCCTCAGAGCTGGGGCACTGCTGCAGCCATCTCCCAAGAGGCCCAGGGAAGAGGGAAAGGAAAGGCGTTGCCTTGTGCTTACCGAGAACTTGTCGTACAGCTGGTCGGTCAGCAGGGGGTTCGGGAGCTCCCTGAAGTACATTTTGCAGAGGGAGCTCGCGCTGTGAATGTCGCGGACGGTTAGCTCAGGAACCTGCTCAGACTCAAATTCCTGGCTGCAGAGAAGGACACGGAAATGGTTGAGAAAGAGGAAAGCAAGTCAAAAGCCACACCCAATGCAATCAAGAGTTGGAAGGGCTTCCTGATGTACAGGAGAACACAAACACTCGGCCACCAGCACCACGTCAGCCGTGCTGGATGGGATGTTCCCAAAGGAGACCTTTTCCTTGTGCTAAGGCATGGCCCGCAGGCCTCTGAATGCCCGCAGCAGGGCACGTGCCCCTGCTGGCAGCTGTGTCTGTCAGTCGCAGCACTCTTACCGCAGTCTCTGGACGTTGGATGCCACGCCGGACAGGCGGTATATCCCCTGCACCACGCCATGCTGCTCGATGAACTCAGCGCAGCTCTGGCGGACCTGGGGGACTAAAGAACACGTGCCGGCGGTTACTGGAGCTCCTCATTCAAGTCCTGGCTCAGGCTGCGCTCCCGCCACATCCCATCCACTAAGCCCAGCTAGGCTACTGCTGTGTTCTTCCTTGAAGGGTACAGCTGTCAGAGACACCTCTGCACGAGCTGGTGAGGAAACTGGACAGAGATGTGTTCTTTGCATTCCAGAAATGCCAGGACCTAGGAATCAGCCTGGAGAAAGTAATTCCGGGGAAGCCGCAGACATTGCAAGTCCCATCACAGCTCCCACGGGAACGGAGGTGGAAAATCTCACGCCCGGAAGGAGCTGGGAAACTGATGCAGGACACTCTCTTTGGCCAAAAGGCTTCTTTTCTTTTCAGGCTACCAGGGGATTGGCTTACAGGCTTTGCTTTAAGCAAATACAAATGTGCTTGTCCCTTAGGAGCATTTCCCTTGCAGCCATCACCTACTCGTTGATCTTTCAGTCGTCAACTCCCATTCCCCGTTTCTCCACTGGTATCAAACTGCCTCTTGCTAGATACCATCTCCCTTTCATCTTTAGGTTCCCAAACAGGGAGGCTCTCAGGAATGGGCTGTCCCTTACCATCACGACCAGAGTGGAGAAGATGCTCTCCCAGGTCACGGCCAAACACCCTCTCCTTCTCCACCTCCCGCTCTTTCCGTTGCTTTGGGCGGGCCTTCACCACGGAACGAAGGAAGGTGAGGAGCCTGCCGCGCTTCTTGGGCACTGCACAACAAAAGGAAGAAACCAGTTCATCTCAGGTTCGGCTCAGTTGGACGAGGCCGAGCACAACACATTCTACAGAGCACGTCAAAACAGGAAGAACATTACCAACAAGTATACACACAAAAATGGATTTTTCCCCCATCCCTGCTGGAGGAGTCCAAGGCCAGGTTGGACGGGGCCCTGGTCAGTGGGCTCTCATCTCACATTAAATGTGGAGCTTGGTTGCCAGCCCAGCTTGAGGCAGGGGGTTGGAGCTTGGTGATCCTTGAGCTCCCTTCCACGCCAAGCCATTCTACAAGGATTCTAGGATTTCCCCAACTCCAGTCATAAACACAGGAGGACCGGGCCAAATCTCTGCACGTTCTGATGGAGTTTAATGCACTCCTCTTGCTTAGCTCGCTCAACTTGGGCATTAAGGACCCTCTTGAAAAGCCATGTTCTGATCAAGCATGTCACTAGCACAACCAGACCTCTATCTGTCCACCAGGGACGCTGGCTGTTCTCAGCCTCGTACTGACTTGCAGGAGAACTGCCTTTGCCTTCCCTCATTCTCACTGCCTACAAAACACCAGCCATATGCCCCGTGCTATGCATGAAGGATCATCAGCACAGAGGATAACGTGGGAAGGATAAGGGAGGTATTAAACACGCAACACACCCAAAAAAGACTCCATTTAGCTTCCCTGCACCATCAAATGTATCATCGTACCTGGCTTTGGCACTGAATTGATGAGAGACTCTGGGATTTTTCCGTTAATGAGCTCCACACACTCACCAGGGAAAAATCCAACCTGTAACAAGAACAGAGGTGCGATACTGAAGGCAGCGTTTCTCCAGCTGGAACTGTTCAAACATCACATTTTCCTCATAACGTGCCTGCCGGAGGCTCCGTAAGACAGTCCAACAAAAAAATGGCCTGCTTAAAATTAATGATTATTCATAATTTGCAGGCAAATATCCATAAAACTGTGTATGGAGCGGGGAAAGGACAAGTATGCTATGCACCCCTAAATCTCAACCGTGCCCAAAGGGAAAGAGTTCATACAGAAGCAATATATTATGATAGATTGATGCAGCTAGATCTCAGTTAGCACAGCCTATGAACTTTCAGCTTGCTGACTGAGATGCAGCTGCCATCCCCAGCTCTGAGCCACCCAGCGTTCTGCAGCCAGCAGCAGCAGCAAGCACACAGAGGCTCTGTCACCCCCTGCCTCGGCTGACAGGCCGTAACTTCCTTAAAGACACTGACTTCATGCGTGCACCGCACGGGTGCAAACACAGAAGCTCAGAGACACTGAAACACGTGTCCTAAAAAGCTGCTGCATTTCCAAAGATGCGGTTCAATGGCCGTGACCTGATGCATGTTGTGAGGGCTCTTCTTTCTAAGTTAACTGAGGAGGCAGTTTCCTACAAAGACCAACTTCCAGCTCTGGCCCAAGCCCACAGCAAAAGGGAAAGTCCTCTGACACCAGCACAGGGAAACCATTTTCCATCTGGAGCCATGCTGTGCAGGCAGGGCAGCTCTAAGCTGAGATTCCTGCCTCGACCGAAGTTGCGCTCTCACGTCTGAAGCTTGGGCCTACCTGAAAGCCGTGCTTGCCTCTCCAGCGGGGGCTCAGCTCCTGAGGTGGCATATCGATGACGCACACGAGGTCTCCCACCTGCAAGAGATTGCAACGTCAATCCCAGCTTCAGCACGGCTGGGAGGAAAGCGCAGCTCAAATGACTGCATTCTTCTGCACCGCCCGATATCGTCAAGCTTGAGAGCCATTGCACCAGTGCAGCTCTTCAGGCATTTGCCGTTGTACAACTGAACGTGGAGGTAGAAGAGTCACTACAATACACAACATACAGAATTCAGCTGTTCAGCATGAAATGGTTCTCAGAAGCAGCAGGCTCTTTGCCAAAGGGAGAGCTCCAATTAAACCGCAGGCATAAGTCAGCGGAACAGATCCTGAACAGATCTGCACACTCCATACACTGCTCTGCCATTGCTCAGAGACCAGGCTACCACACTGGGGAGTAGCTCTTTGATCAGAAGATCCAAATGCAAAATAGAGCCATAGTTTAGAGATGGCTGAACTCCTCCCTGCATCCAACCCAGTGCAAGTCTAATCTGGAACTGAATCTTCTGGGCTTCACCTCACCAAACATTCTGCAGGTGTCTGAGAATATTCCTGATAGCTTCACATGTTATACTCTTCTGTACATGACAACTAGGAACGCCCTTAACTGCTTACCTCCAAGGAGAGTTCATCCGGTGCCTGGGCAACGTATCTCTTAATAACGTGGGCAGCAGCAATAGCTGGGATATTAAGAGATGACTCCTCACGGCCCAGCAGGGGCTTCCCGTTGTTCTCAGCCTGAAACAGAGAGCACAGGCCATGGTGAGGAGCTGAGGGCTGCAAGGAGGATTTCAGGGTGAGGAGCACATCGGCAGAGAAAGCTGCAGGAAATGCACTCGGTCCTTATCATGAGCGCTTAACAAGAAACTGCAAGTCTAATCACAGCTGTTTCTCTTTCCAGTGCGCAGCACTATCGCCAGGCAGTGCAAAGACGCATCTCTCTCTACCCAGACTAAGAGGACAAACTCCACAACCGAGACGGCTCCAGCAGTTTTATAAACTTGCCATGCTTGCACTACTGCCTTCCCAAAGAGGAGTGTAAGAGTCTGCTCACTTCCTGTCACCCATTGCCTGGAGACCTCAGCCGTGGACTGGACACAGCAGCCGGTCCACTGACCCAATCCTTGGCTCACTACAAGTGCCACCTTCCTTGAACTTGCTGAATATGAGAACAGCACTTTGTCGGTGGGTGACAACATCCAGGCAGGACGGGGAAAATGCTTCTGCACGTTTACAACACTGGATCTGATTCTGTTGGTACTATGACTTCCACGGCCATCTAGATGCCCGCAGCAAGGACATGAAGCTTTTAAGGCAGCTTTTCAGTGACACTGATAGAGCCACAAGGATTCGCTCTCTCTTGAAAAGCAGGAGAGCACATCTGCAGCTCACTCTGCTGGTTAGCTCACGTTAGGGAACAAAGACCAAACAGAGCTTCATACTCTACCTCCATCTGTGCCATGTCAGGCCCACAGCTGATCTCGCTGCACGCGATGCCCATCACAGCAGGCACGACAAGCTGGAATGAAAAGAAACACGCTCATATTTTCTCTGTTCACACACCACGCTATTGAGAGACTTCCTCAGAACTACCCTCAGTTACCCACTGGCATAGGCAGGTGTTCTAGAAACAGCCACTTTGTTCAGTCAAATCAAACGAGACAGCCTACTGGGCAGCATTTGACCAAGCGGCTATCCCTCTGCCAGCAAATGGGGACTGGCACAAAGCAGCAGGTGCTCAGAGCACTCCGACAGCGCAGCAGCAGGGCAGTGAGAGGAGTCACTGCTGGGGGTGTATCTGCTCCCCAGCCCCCAGCTCCCACCAGCCTCACGTCCACCGCCAGCCGCAGCCTCACACATGGATTTCCTCTGCTCACATCTCTGCTGTGCTCCCCACAGCTGCCGGGCACACTCATGCAGCCGAAGCACACGTGCTTGTGTCCCTGGGTCATGCTGTGCAGCTCTGCACAAACTGGGGCTAGCACTCTTTGCCTAAGGGATTGGTTTCCTTCAGACCAGCTGGTCACAGCACCACACACAGCATCCTTCTGAGGGCGGAGCTGGAGGGGAAGTGGAAAAAACCCACACGGGACCAGTGTCCCATCAAAGCTGGGTGAGGCTGTGTTACCAAACATGGTGCGACACGAGCTGCTAAACCGTGTGGGGGGACAAAGCATGGCACGTACCTGGCAGGAGATCAGAACAAGGTAGACAATTCCTTGAACTCGCAGCTGTTTCTTGTCACTTTGCTCTGTTCTTCCACGAGCGAAAGCTGCACCAAGGGAGCGGGTAGAGGAGAGAGAAGGAACAGGTCTGTGAGCTTGCACAGTGTAGCAAAGATAACAAGGAAAAAATGCCATCTTTGTGGATCGCTTGGGAATGCAGGTACTGGGTGAAAGTTACGTCTGATGGACAAGAGTAAGCAATATGACACTACGAGCTCCACCAGCCAGCAGTTCTCAACACCTCACTGCCCACCCCTCTATCCCATGCCCTGTCTCAGCTTACCTACAAGATGCTGCACAAGACGGGGTGAAAACAAAGGCACTCAGTCGCTGCACAAGGGCAACAAGCGAGCTACTCACGCAGAGCTCAAGCGCTCCAATGAAGGGATGCAGCACGCACTGCTCCTCCCCTCATTCCAGCCGCTTGTGACATCACTAAGGGCCACCAGGCTGCTCCGCCATGACGACAGGGTGGGGAGGCAAGACCATGTCACAGGACCAGAAGATTCCAACATTCTAGAATCAGCGGGCGGTTGGAATTCTACCTCAGCCCAATCCTGCAGAAGCTGCCACGTGGTTGTCATGACCACAACGCAGGACCCAGCGCTTGCTCCTGTGGAGCCTCGTACGACTGGCCTCAGGCCATCCCTGGATCTGAGGGCTTTGTGGAAGGGGATATATTTCAAATTGCACCGACGTTTTCAGACCATTTCTCTTCCGGCATGGTCCCAGCACCTGGCATGCTGATCATCATCCTGAATATACATTTTGTCAAAGTTCCACAACTAATGAAATAGTTCCTTACCAAACGCAATCTGATCACTCTTCTGGCCATATTTTGTTCCAGCTACCGCTTCCTTTTTTTTTTTTTTTTTTTTTTTTTTTAATATAATGATACTAGGGATAATCATCTGGAGCTAGAGCAATATGAAAAAATTCCCTTTAGTTCAACCATAAGTCTGCTCCATGGACTCCAGAAGAGCTCTAAGAATATGCAGGGTGGACATGGATGGCAGCTGCCATAACAGTAAGCAATGAAAAATGAGGTTGTGAGCCATGCTGTGTCATTGCATCTGCGGGCAGGGATTTCTCCTTGGACTGAGCAGAGTGCAGATGTAGCCTGAGAAAAGAACTTAGGATCATTCAGGAAAAGCAAATGAGTTGAGTAATTAATTGAAGAAACTCACGTTCTAAAGGTACATAGAAGGAGAGAGTATTTCCCAACAGAATGGGTTTAACTGTCCATTCCCTGTTTTGTTAGACAGGTCTACTCGATAGATGCTTAGACTGACCTGAGAGGGCGTGCTTCAGCACACCCCAGAATTTCCAGTTTCCACATCGTCCAGGCAACGCAAGTGCGGTGTACCTCTCCCTTGGCACAGACATCAAGCTTTTCTTCCTATGCAATCAAACACGTAGCAAGTCAGAAAGGACTAGTGAACGTGAAACTCATTTTGCACGCAGCGTTAGAATATAGCTAAGGCACCTCCACTGAGATGAGCAAGCTTCGGTTTGGGTTTGGGTTTAAAGGCTGCCAGCTTAGATAGAAACACTGCCATTTGGAAGGCTAAGAAACCTTGGCGCTTAAAATTCATGGAGACTTGGAGAGTTCTCAAAGAAACCTTGAAAAGCTGCCCTGAAGTATTCCTGTTGAAAATCGCTGGGATGCCTTACCACATCATTCACCACGACTATTCATATCATACACCATAGATTAAATCATTTTTAAAACCACGGATTGTAATTATCGGCAATACTTCCTCCCTGTGGATCTCAAGCCCTCGTGAGTGACTGGAGTGGGGGGCGGCAAGGGGATTCTGGTGCCAAGCTGAACATCTATCCAGAAATCTGTTCTCCTGAACTAACAATACGGGCTAAAGGAAACAAGGCGTGTATTCATCGTTACACTGACTGCATCGGAGTGTGCTTTTGTGCACACGTGGATCTAGAGACATCGCTAAGAACTTAATTGGTCCACCCAATCCTTAAGCAACTCAGTAATTCAAGACACCTAACAAGGATGGAGGCTCAGTGGGCCATGGGCTAAGCAGGGAGGACAGAGGCAGGAAGCAGGAAGGAGTTCAACTCCAGCTCTCCCCCACAAAAGACTGGGAGAGCTGAGTCAGCACCACGGGAGGAGTTACGACACAGCTTGGGAGCTTACAGAGAGACCTGAGATTGCCAAAGGACGGCACCAGGGTAACTCTCACCAGTCCTGTGCAGGGGTTTCATGGATGCTTGGGATGCTGACTTCCACTGCCTGTGTCATTGGTAGGAAGTCCAGGTGACAAAGGCTCCTTCTGTCTGGGTAACGCTTCTGTGGTTCCATGGTTATGACCGGAAAAAAATTAAAAATTAAAATTTAAAAAAAAAAAAAAAATAGCATGCAACCCTATAAAATTTACCTCTCTGCTCTTCTTGTCAGCACGACATCTAAGATGAGCATTACACGTCCCCGTATCTGATTGAAAAGACATCCAAGCCTATGTTCCACACAGCGTCATCTCAGTGCCAAGAAGAAACACACACACAGACGTTTACAAGATTCTTTGCACAGATGAAAAGCATGGTGTGCACGTGTATTCTCTTCAGTAATAAATGGTAATGTAGAATCCAAAGGTAACTTTTCAAGAACTGGATGAAAGAAAGGTCAATGAAAAGGAAATATGGGATTAACTATTTTCATTTAAAAAATTCCTTGCTAAACCTCTCCCCATCAAAAAGGAAGCATGCTGGGCACTGTTAGCAGCAGCTCAGAGAACACCTTACACTGCAAAATGTGGCACATTCTTTTTGTCCACAGGCCCCTCATTTCTCTATCTGGTGTCAGATTCACTCAAAATACATGCACCAGAACGGCCATTCAGTCCTGCTGAGGTAGGAACCCACTGCTGGGATGTCCCCCAGTCCCGTTTCCCGCTATTTCCAGCATCGGGGGGGGGGGGAAAGGAAGAGCAACTGACTTCACAGAATCACAGAATCACAGAATTGTAGGGGTTGGAAGGGACCTCCAGAGATCATCGAGTCCAACCCCCCTGCCAAAGCAGGTTCCCTACAGACTTCACCTACCCAGGCTTCTGCATGGCCTCCAATACGGTCTCACATCACAGGGAGAAGCATGGGGGAGAGCTCTGGTGGCTGCAGAAACCAAGGTTGCCCCTACGATGGTGCTTTATAACATGCCTTACTGCACATGAGACACGAAAGACAAGGTTAAGGTTAAAAAGACTCCACTCTCCGTGGATGTGGCTGTCTGCACAGACAACAGCTGCCTGCTGTCCAGCAGCCTGATGCTCACCCACCAAAGCTCTCACCAGCAGATGCCTTTCATGGAAACATAAAATTAGCAAGGTTGGAAAAGATCTCCAAGATCATCCAGTCCAACTGTCCACCTGCCACCACCATTTCCCACTAAGCCCCTTATGTCCCTCAGGACAACATCTAATGTTTCTTGAACACCTGCAGGGACGGTAACTCTGTCACCAACCTGGGCAGCCCGTTCCAGCGTTGGACCACTCCTGTGGAGAAGTGTTTCTTAACATCCAGCCTCAATCTCCCCTCGTGCAACTTGAGGCCGTTCCCCCCAGTCCTATCGCTACTTACATGGGAGAAGAGGATGACCCCTACCTCTACATGACCTCTCTTCAGCTAACTGTAGAGAGGGATAAGGTCTGCCCTGAGCCTCCTCTTCCCCAGACTAAATAATCCCCATTCCCTCAGCTGCCCCCCCATAACACTTGTGCTCTACACTCCTCACAGCTTCACTGCTCTTCTCTGGACACATTTCAGGGTTCCAATGTCCTTCATGTAGTGAGGGACCCAGAACTGAACATAGCACTCAAGGTGAGGGCTCACCAGAGCTGAGTACAGGGGATGATCACATCCCTGCTCCTGCTGGCTCCAGCCCTTTGCACTGCACTTCCAATCTCAACCATCCCTTCTGCAGTAGCGCTTGCATCCTCACTTAGGGCTGGAGCTCAAGAGCTCAGCGCAACAGGAAGAACACAGCGTGCAACTGGAAGATGCATCTCAAAGCTGACAAGAGTCACCTCTCTGACCTTGGGCACAACTCACCAACCGAGAGCCAGGCCTTGCAAACTTGGCTCATCTGAGCACATCAGAGGGGGCTGCACATCAGACCACAAGCATCCATTGCAATTGCAGCTCCACGTAGAGAAGAACAACGATTAACATGCTTGAATGAATTCACTCACAAGCTGCACGAGTTTGTTCTTCATTAAAAAACCCACATGGATTCCTACACAAAAAAAGAACAGCAAGAGCTAATAGTGATGGAAGAGGTTCCTGGTCCTAAGCCTCATTCTCTTACCCCAATTTTCCTTGCCTCGTACCCTACTCCAACTCCTGGACAATGCCCACAGCCTTAAACTCAGACCTCAGATCCATGAGCTGAACATGAACAAATCTACCCCGGAGCAACAGGATGGCAGACACACAGTGGAAGACAACCAACCTGCAGAAGCAGCTCTGTTGGGGTTGGTCCAGATGTTTGTATGCTGCCTTCCTGGCCCAGGCCAAGCTTGCTGAGCTGCTCCTCCTTTGTGCAGGGGGAGAGCGGTGCAGATGCTATGTGCTGGCTATGCACAGCACGCCTTTCACTTGATTTTCCTCTCTCCATCTTCCATTAGCAAACAGCATTTCAAATCTTTCCTCGTGAAAAAAATCACCTATGTAAAAAAGAATTGGCAATCTTGCTTTTGAAGTTTCCTTATTTGTACAACTTGATGTTTTAAAGCAGAAGCTCACCTAGTAGTGACCTACCTTAGACAAGCCCAACCTGCAGGGAAAAGTCATTCCTCTGGGTGCAAAGTCTGCAGACTCATTTCCACGGGCAGCAGTCAGCCCACTTCTCAGCACAGCTTTACCAACCACAGAAATCCAGTTTACGCCTGCCGTGCTTTTCTCCCTTCTGAAACACTGCATCGCTGCAAGAAGCAAAGATTAAAATTACAGAACCACAGAATTGGGGTTGCAGGGGACCCCCAGTGATCATTGAGTCTAAAGTCCCTGCAAAACGGGCTCCCTACAGCAGGCTGCACAGGTGGGTGTCCAGGAGGGTCTGGAAAATCTCCAGACAAGGGGAAGCCACAGCCTCCCTGGGCAGCCTGTTCCAGCGCTCCATCATCCTCGCCATGAAGAAGAACCTTTGCATTTTGGTGCAGAACTTCCTGTGCTCCAATTTGTGGCCATTTCCCCTTCTCCTGTCCCCACAGATCGCTGACAAGAGATCTGTGTCCTTTGGACTCCCACACTTAACAAATACATAAGCATTAATCAGATCTGCTCTCAGTCTTCTTTCCTCAAGGCTGAACAAACCCAGGTCCCCCAGCCTTTCCATACTGAGGAGATGCTCCAGGCCCTTTATCATCTTCCTGGCCTTCTGTTGGATCTCTCCAGGAGATCCCTGTCATTTCTGTACAGGGAGCCCAGAACTGCGTGCAGTACTGCAGGTGAGGCCTGACCAGGGCAGAGCAGAGTGGGAAAATCACCTCCGTTGCTCAGCTGGCCGCGCTCCTTTTAAAGCGCCCCAGGATGCCATTGGTCTTCTTAGCCAGCATGGCACACTGCCGGCCGACCTGTCGTCCACCAGCACCCCCAGGTCCTTCTCTGCAGAGCTCCTCTCCAGCCGGTCACATCCTAAGCTCTACTGATATTTGCAGTTATTCCTTCCCAGGTGCAAGACTCTACACTTGCTTTTGTTCCACCTCATCTGGTTTGTTTCTGCCCAGCTCTCCATCCTGTCCAGGTCTTGCTGAATGGCAGCACAGCCTTTTGGCGTGCCAACCACTTCTCTCCCAGCTTTGTCTCATCAGGTGTACTTGCTAAGGGTGATGTATAATCAATGGATATCAAGATGTTACAATCACAATATAATCAAGAGAGTCAGGCAAAGTGGACAATGATAACAAAAGAGAATAAAATGGAAGGCTTACCCTTCGGCTGGGCTCACAACAAAACACCAATAGAGGTGATCTCCAGAAGAGATCCTTCCCCTCTGGTAGCCAGCTCTTAAACAGGTCTAGGAGGGGTGCAGCCTGGCTCCACCCCTTCCGGCAGCACAGCTGAATTGCCTTCACCTGTGCTCCTCTGGCTGGCTCATGGCTCGCCTCAGGTGATCAATCAGAGGTTCAGGCCGTGACTCAGCAGTTCGCATACACGTGAACACTATCTCCTCGTCAAGGTTGTTGACAAAGATATTGAACAAGACCTTGTGAGAAATACTCAAAGTCACCAATTTTAGGTTAGGCAAGGATCTTAGTGGCAGCAGCAAAGTTTATTCGTTATTGCAATAACAGGCACACGCTCCCTGCTAATAAGGGAAAAATTGCACATCGGTCAGTGAAATTCATCCTGTTCTGTACTCTGAACCCAACGCAGGCAATGCTCTCCTGGCGCTCATTGGTTGAGCGTCTAGGCTCACAATCTCACCTATGCTGTTGCTATGATGTAGTTCCATATAAGGTCCATTACCAACCTCCTGTTTTTGGTATGTTTTGCACTTCTCCATGGAGATACGAGGGCCATATTTCCAAGAGTGAGCACATTTGTTCTGTCCTGTGCTGAGCTCTCTCTCTCTCTCCACCCTGCATATTTGCCTTATTTTGTGCCTGGCTCAATTCCACCCCAGTCAGAACACCCCGAATCTTTACCTTTTTTTAACTCTGCTCAGCAACTTTCTTAGTGGAAGGCAAACAGCTTTTTCACAAGAGGGCTCTAAGTTCAGTAAAGCCAGTACTACATACAGAAAATACTAAAAGCTTCTACAGCAAAAACACAATCTCCCCTTCGCAACCAGACCCAGCACCAACCCCCGGGAGCACCGCCACTCACAGCTCTCCAGCCGCACTGCACCGCCGATCACCACCACTGAGCTCAGCCAGTAAACCAGTTCTCAGCCCACCTCATCATCCACTCATCTATCCCACACTTTCTCAGCTTCATTACCAGGATGTTGTGGGAGACTGTAACAAAACTTTGCCGAAGTCAAGGTAGGCGACACCCACTGCAGTACCTGAAATGGTCCATTCCATCCCACTCAGGCTGAAGCCTTGATTCCTTCCAGGCGCGTATTAGGACCAGCCTCCAACACGGGATGAGTGCACTGGAAATTCCAGAGGTGGAGTTTGAGCCAACAGTCCACATTCCTTAAGGGGTAACAGAGCAGCAGACAACCCGAGTACACAGTTCTGAAGAAACCCTTGGTTTCAAGAGCAGGCATCTCACCATTCCCAAGTACAGCAACCCAAACAGCACTTCGTATGGTGATACTCCTAAGCCTTTTCTGGTTCGTATTCTGACAAGAGCTACAGGCAAACACTTTGTCCATGGTAATTTGGTCTCTAAAACCAATTTTGAGTGCTTTTTCAGCATCTGATTGATTCATCCTACTTTCCCTGAAGAAGGAGGGTGCCACGGAGTATGGAGCTCCCACTTTATTTCTGAAGTTCTCATCAGCTCCTGTAGGACCTGTGAAGTAAAGAGGCTTCCCTTATCCGAGTCCATATTCTGCACAATCCCACATCTAGAGATTGTGTCGGGATGTAGAGTCCTCAGTGCAGAAGAGACATGGACCTGTTGGACCGCATCAGAGGATAGCCACAAAAAAAAAAAACAAAAAAACAACAAAAAAAAACCCCACAGAACCAAGGGATCAAACAGCTCTCCTCCAAGGACAGGCTGAGAGAGCTGGGGCTGTTCAGCACGGAGAAGTGAAGGCTCTGAGGCGACCTGGTAACAGCCTTTCGATACCTAAAGGGGAGTTAAAGGAAAGAAGAAGGGAAAACTTAGATTAGATGTAAGGAAAATATCTTTTTACAGCAAGAGACAAAGGGAAATGGTTTTAAGTTGAGGGAGGAGAGATTGCGGTTGGATGTCAGGGGGAAGTTCTGTGCTGTGAGAGCGGTGAGGTGCTGGAACAGCTGCCCAGAGAGGCTGTGGATGCCCCGTCCATCCCTGGAGGTGTTCAAGGCCAGGTTGGATGGGGCCCTGGGCAGCCTGGGCTGCTGTGAAATGGGGAGGTTGGTGGCCCTGCGTTGGCAGGGGGGCTGGAGACTTGTGGGCCTCAAGGTCCCTTCCAAGCCGGGACATTCTGCAATTCTGGGCAGTGGAACAGGCTGCACAGAGAGGCGGTGGATGCCCCGTCCCTTCTGTCACGGATTTGACCAGATCAATCTATGTCCGTGACAGGGGCGACAGGCCTCTGCCCTCCCCCCCCCCACCCCAGTCCCACAAAATGGGAAGGAAGGAAGGGAGGAAAAGAACAGCGGCAACAATCTATGGAGGAAAACTTATTTTACTATAATATCGGAATACAAGATAACACAACAGATACAATTTAATTGCAATTGAGATTAATAAATCAGACAAGATGAGAGAGAGAGAGTTCCCGGGACCGATTCAAACCTGAAAAGCTTGGAACGGCTAGGAAAGCACCCTCCAGCACCCACTGCCAGGCAGCAAGAGAGCGCCCCCCCCACCCAGAAGAGCCAGATCCCGTGACTTCTGTAATGTACAGGGATAGGTACCTGGGATTGGGGCAGTGACACTTTAATGCCCCGTACACTACATGATGTTTTGATGTGGAATACTGAAACCCAAAAACAAAAACAAAACAAAAACAAAAAACATGGAACCATGACACCTTCCAAGGTGAGGCAGGATCAGGCCCTGGGCAGCCCGATCGAGCTGTGGATGTCCCTGTTCCTTGTGGGGAGTCAGACTAGATCATCACAAACAGTCCCTTCCGACTCTAAGGAGTCTATGGCACAATACCTGAAGCCATGAGGCACAACAGCACAAAGGACATTGATGGCCTGATGAGCAATCAGGGCAGGTGGGGAAGCCTGAGTGCTCAACAGCTCCAGGAAACTCACCAAGCAGTCCAACCAGGAAGATCCACGTCGGCCACAGAGCCTCTCCATGACAGTCCCAGTATTCAGCAGACCAGAGGCCTTGTTTTATCACACTGTTGGGTCCCGTAGCTGCAGAGCTAGCTATTCAATGGGAGTCAGGGAATGGAAGGAAGAAGGGAGGGGGGTGGGGGGCTGGGTATCATCAGATTAGGAAACTAAGAGCATCCCCTGACAATTGGGATGGAGATCTGGGCTGATCCTGACAAAGTGGTCCAGAAGAGGACAACCTTTCCTATAAATACGTTTCCTATAAATACAAAGCAAGATCTGCATGAAACAGAAAAAAACATAAGACCCCAGGGTGGTCAGCCACAGCATGCTCTGAGCTCTAAGCCCTGGCATCTGTTACTACTGGCAAATTCGTAAGGGAGATCTAAGAGAGAACCAAACAAAACAGGAACAGAACACTTGTGTTCAGTGTGCTCGAGTAGTGGAGATAGTCTTGCGCTATGTGAGGATGAAGAAAACAGCCACTGGGGCCCAGAGATTTTCTTAAGCTCAAGTCCCAGCCTGATGGATGCACCGCACTCTATCACCAGTCACATCGCTTATTGGGCTGGAAGAACAGACCCCAGGGAGCCCCTTGTGACCCCCACTCCACCTTCAAGTGAGCTTCCCACAGCCATCACAAAACCCACCTGCATACAAGTGATGCACGAACAGGGGGCTCATGAGGGGCTCCATTGGCTGCTCCACAGATTTCACAGTGCTTAAACCACTAACCAGAGGAGCCCCAGAAACCCTTAAACCCCATCGAGCCACAAAACAGAACGAGATCCAAAGAAACACAGAACATAATTTAAATATGTGCCCTTAAACAACACTCAGCATGAGTGGAATTAATATGTGGCACAGGAGACACAGAGGGGACGCGGGCAGAGGACACAGGGAGGACACAGAGACACAGGTGGGATGCGAGGACACAGTGGGTACGTGGCATAAAATGGGTTGGGACAACATGGTAGCAGACAAACCGAGTTTGGAGGCCCAGATTGGAGATCCTGCAATGAGAATCACAAAAGAGGGAACAGAGACTTCATGAGAAGGTATTGAGTTTAAAAAGAGTTGTAAAGAAGATCTGGAGAACACAGAATCCTTTTATAGAAAAGTGCATCAGCTCCAGGCATTTCCAGAGTTGCAATGCTCAGTCAGCCAACCAACGTCACCTCGGGGCTGATTGGTGCATTCCAGAAACAGATGAGAACAAAAGAAAGGAATGCACATCATTCCCTGCATTACCAGTTCAGAGAAAGGGAGATAGCCCCTTCACTTCCCTCAGAAAACAATTGAAAGGCATCATAAAGACAGGCAAAGCAGATAGAGCTACTCTAAACCAGCTTACGATCCCCACAGAAAGGGAAAGATCAAAACCCTGCAATAAAGAAAGAATCACTGACCTCTTTCCAAGAACCAGAGCTCACCCAACAACTCGCAGGGGGGGGGGGGGATCACCAAGAAGAGACGTTGCCTGTGGGGCTGCCAGCTTTCAAATGAGGTGAGGGTGGGTGGAGCCAGATTCAGCCCTATCTGGTCCCTTGCTTCCACCTGTGCTCGCAGGGCTGCACCCCTCACCAGGTGCTCCATCACTGCTTCAGGCTGTGATCTCAAAGTTCCCATAAAAGCATGAAGAAAAAAAAAAAAAACAAAAACAAACAGCAGCCAATTGGGTCTGCCTGTCCAGCAAGGGGAGCTTTATAGCTTTATCGATGAACGAGCTAGGATGGCCCACAATATTTTGATTCCATTCCATTGAGTCTGTCCTCAATGGCAATTGGTGAAATTTACAGAATCACAAGGTTGGAAACGACCTGCAAGATCATCTAGTCCAACCACCCTCCCATTCCTATTAGTACCACAAGCTAATAAACCATCTCTCGTAGCTCCTCATCCAGGTGCCTCTTGAACACTGCCAGGGACGGCGACTCCACCACCTCCCTGGGCAGCCATTCCAGTGCCTGACCACCCTTTGAGAGAAAAAGTTTCTCCTAATATCCAACCTAAACCTCCTCTGGTATAACTTCTTGCCGTTTCCTCGGGTCCTACTATTTGCCTGGGAGAAAAGACCAGACCCTTTTGCACCACAACCTCCCTTCAGGAAGTTGTAGAGTGCAATGAGGTCTCCCCTGAGCTCCTCTTCTCCAGACTGAACAATCCCAGCTCCCTCAGCCGCTCCTCATAAGACTTGTGCTCCAGACCCCTCACCAGTTTCGTTGCCCTTCTCTGGACACGTTCCAGGGCCTCAATGCCTTTCTTGTAGTGAGGGACCCAAAACTGAACACAATACTCGAGGTGCGGCCTCACCAGTGCTGAGTAGAGGTGGATGATCACCTCCCTGCTCCTGCTGGCCACACTATTTCTAATGCAGGCCAGGATGCCATTGGCCCTCTTGGCCACCTGGGCACACTGTCGGCTCATGTTCAGCCGAGCATCAACCAACACCCCCAGGTCCCTTTCCTCTTCACAATCATCCAACCACTCATCCCCAAGCCTGTAACGCTGCATGGGGTTGTTGTGGCCAAAGTGCAGAACCCGACACTTGGCCTTGTTAAACCTCATCCCATTCATCTCAGCCCAGCGATCCAGCTTATCTAGATCCCTCTGCAGGGCCTCCCTGCCCTCAGGCATATCGACGCAACCTCCCAACTTAATGTCATCTGCAAACTTACTCAGGGTACACTCAATCCCTTCATCTAAGTCGTCAATGAAGATATTAAACAGGATGGGCCCCAGTACCGACCCCTGGGGGACACCACTTGTAACAGGTCTCCTGCTAGACTTCACTCCATTGACCACCACCCGTTGAGCATGGCCCTCCAGCCAGTTCCTTATCCAACGGAGGGTAAAACTGTCCAAACCACGGACAGCCAGTTTCTGCAGAAGGATACTGTGAGAGACCATGTCAAAGGCTTTGCTGAAGTCTAGGTAAACTACATCAACTGCCTTTCCCTCATCTACCAGTCTGGTCACCCAGTCGTAGAAGGAGATGAGGTTGGTCAAACACAACCTGCCTTTCATGAACCCATGCTGGCTGGGCCTGATCCCGTGGACAAGCTGTGTGATCTCTCCCAGGAGGATTTGTTCCATGACCTTCCCTGGCACTGATGTCAGGCTGACAGGCCTGTAGTTCCCCGGATCCTCCTTATGGCCCTTCTTGTAGATGGGAGTCACATCAGCAAGCCTCCACTCCTCTGGAACCTCTCCAGTCAACCAGGAGCGCTGGTAGATAGCTGAGAGCGGCTTAGCGATCACCTTCCGGACTTCCTCCCTGCATACCTTAGCAACTTCCTTGTAATCTCCCCTAGTAGCCTGTCCCTTCTTCCACAGGACATAGACTCTCTTTTTCTTCCTGAGTCTTGACAGTAATTCCCGGCTCATCCACACCGGTCTTCTCCCCCTACAGCTTGCCTTACGGTATTCAGGGACAGCCTGTTTTTGCGCCTCTAAGATTTCCACCTTGAGGAGCGTCCAGGCTTCCTGGACCCCTTTACCCTTAAGGAGCGACTCCCAAGGGACCCGTGCTACAAGCGTCCTGAGCAGGTCAAAGTCTGCCCTCTTGAAGTTCAAGATAGTAGCTTTGGTAGTCACCCTTCTGACATCTCCAAGAATAGAGAACTCTACAATTTCATGGTCGCTCTGCCCTAGACAGTCTCCAACCTTCACATCACCTACCAGTCCTTCTTTGTTAGCAAAGAGCAGGTCGAGCAGGGCACCACCCCTGGTAGGCTCTTGTACCAGCTGTGTAAGGAAGCTATCTTCCACACACTCTAGAAACCTCTTGGACTGTTTTCTTTGTGCCATGTTATATTTCCAACATATAACAGGGAAGTTGAAATCCCCCACAAATGCTGGCGACTGCATGACTTCCACAAGCTGCTTGTAAAACGCTTTGTCCATCTCCTCATCCTGATTTGGTGGTCTATAACAGACTCCAATTATGACGTCTCCCCGACAAGCCTTCCCCCTGATCCTCACCCATAGACACTCCACAAATTTCTAATAGATAGGAGAGCACGGATTTCAATACTGATACAGCAAGATGCTGAGAAGCTGCACGTGCAGCAAAAGGGTTGAGATTACTGGTGTGAATGGGACGAGTGCTGTCTGCCAAACTGCTGGGGCCAGCTTACGCCTCCCCAGGGAGAAATGCGTGTCATCTATTCGCACAGCAATTAAAGACCATTGTGAAATTATTTTAGTATTTGGTGTCCTCAGTGGGTGAACCCAGCACCTGCCTGTATGGCAGCATGTGGCCTTTTGGCTTAAACATCAATCCCAAAGAAACAGGGAGGCTGCAATGTGCGTACTTCGTGCAGCCCCTGCGCTCCTCGAATCAGAGATTGCTGATGTACTGCAGTGCCCCATTTCTGTTGCAGCATGACGCAGGATTGCTGAAGTCACTGCAGATTTGTAGAAAAGACAAACCATCTCCAGAATACACTCCCCATACAACTTGCCCACATGCGTGGGGCACAAGCCTCATTTTGGGGACAGTGAACCCCACTTGTGGGGTGCACCCCAATTAGGTGACCCCACTATCATAGCCATGCCAGAGAATACCATCACCTTACTGCACATGGCCATCAACTTCTCCCTGGACTCCAGGCATCCCTGTCCCCATCCTCAACCCCATGGTAAGTGACATTGGCATTAAAGCACGATTGAGACTGTGTGAACATCAACATAGCCCTGTGCTCTCTGCCTCCGTGCTTTAATTTCGTTATCATTAAATGTGCTGAGCAGTTACATTACAGTATGTGAATATTTAAAGACAATGCAACAGATACCGGCAAAAATCTAAAAAGTTAAAAAAAAAAAAAAAAAAAAAAAAAAAACAAAAAACCAAACCTCTTTTTTTTTATACCTATTCATAAGCATTTAACACAACTTTTCTGGCTTAGGAGTAGTTTCCCTCTGTTTTCTTCGTCTTCCCCCCCTCCACTTCTACCTTCGTGTTACTCCCCCGTCATCACAAGACAGACACAACAAACCTCCACGGACTCCGCCGCGGGCCCCCCCGTCAATCCCCTTAAAAAAGTTCTTTCCGTGGTCTCTGCTGCCCCCTCGTGGTCAATGCGCAGAACTGCCAATGCCTCTTACTTAGTCCTGCAGGCAGTAAAACGCATGCGCGTAGAAATGCGGCAGTGGCGTTTTAACCGCTCTGCGCAGCTAATCCGCCGTATTCGATGGTGATCAGTCCCCCAAGTAATAGGGGACATGCACCCAACTTAAAGACAGCAACTGTTTCGACAAACGACTGCGGGTACGGGCAAGCAGTCGATTATTGGACTGCCGGCTCAGCGATAATCTCCCCTTCTAATCCGGGATGCCCCTCATATATTTCCACCGTTTCATGCCCGAGCCTACCCGGGAGCGGTATGGCTCACAGCTGCCTCTGAGCGCCCCAGGATATCCAATTTACTCGCACAAGCGTTGGATTAGCACATATCTCCACCTAGACCTGCACCATCCCCCACTCGTTTAGAAGCCCTCGCAGCGGCAGTACAACTGGAGCAGCTCGGACATTCGCGGACAAGGCACTGGCGGGCCGCGCCGCGCATGCGCCCGCCGCCGCGCCGCAGCGCGCATGCGCCCGCCGCCGCGCCGCAGCGCGCATGCGCCCGCCGCCGCGCCGCAGCGCGCATGCGCCCGCCGCCGCGCCGCAGCGCGCATGCGCCCGCCGCCGCGCCGCAGCGCGCATGCGCCCGCCGCCGCGCCGCAGCGCGCATGCGCCCGCCGCCGCGCCGCAGCGCGCATGCGCCCGCCGCCGCGCCGCAGCGCGCATGCGCATTTTCGGGTACACCCGTAGGTATGTGGTGATCTCGACTCCTCATTACTCATGCACCTAACATAAAACCGCCCGTGAAAGAAAGTAAGGAGCGTCCAGGTTTGGAAGCGAGAAAAGTATCGCTGCGCCGGTCGTCCAAGAATTAACTGCTTACTCGCATCTTAGTGCTTCTTAGAAATCGATACTATTTGTAAGCTTCCTGGTACATGCACACTATTGTCTGGAGGACAAAGCGTAACAATACTTGGCACATCTGCTGCGCAAAGCGAGGAGTAAGTACGTAAACCACTTCCACGTCTTGCTGTCTGCGGACCCAGAGATACATGGCCGCAATTCCACCGATTGGCCACACGGAGGCACCAGAGACTTCGCCGACCGGTTTGACGCGGAGCTGCACCCCAGCCCTTGGCATTCCGTTCTCTTTCTCCTCAGAAGAAAAACGCTAAGTTAGATAAGGGATGAAAGGGGTGAAAAAAACACCGTAAATTTAAAAAAGACAAGGGAAACCAGGCAAAACTTCTCCACACGCAGAAGAGCTGTGCTAAGTGCTCATGAATATCTGTAAATAAGTAAGTAATCACAGAATCACATAATCACCCGGGTTGGAAGGGACCTCAAGGATCATGTAGTTCCAACCCCCCTGCCTTGCAGGGCCACCAAACATACACATTCAGATCAGGTTGCCCAGGACCCCGTCCAACCTGGCCTTGAACACATCCAAGGACGGGGCATCCACAACCTCCCTGGGCTGCCCGTTCCAGGGCCTAACCACTCTCCTAGTAAAGAACTTCCCCCTAACATCCAACCTAAATCTTCCCTCCTTCAACTTGGATCCATTTCCCCTAGTCCTGCTGTTGTCAGCCCTTTTGAAGAGTTTACTCCCCTCCTGGGTGTAGGTTCCCTTCAGGTATTGATAGGCTGCAATGAGGTCACCCCGCAGCCTTCTCTTCTCTAGGCTGAACAAGCCCAACTCCCTCAGCCTGTCCTGATAGGGGAGGTGCTCCAGCCCCCTGATCATCCTAGTCACCCTCCTCTGGACCCTTTCCAAAATCTCTATGTCTTTCTTGTACTGAGGGCTCCACACCTGGACACAGTACTCCAGATGGGGCCTCACAAGAGCCGAGTAGAGAGGGACAATCATCTCCCTGTCCCTGCTGGCCACCCCTCTCCTGATGGAGCCCAGGATCCCATTTGCCTTTCGAGCTACCAGAGCGCACTGCTGGCTCATGTTCAGTCTCTCGTCCATCAGGACACCCAAGTTCTTCTCTGCCGAGCTGCTCTCAAGGACAATCATCAAATTGATGTTGTCATGCTTGGGGTTTTTTTGCTTTGGTTTTTTTTTTTTCTTTTTTTTTTTTTTTCCAGCATCTGAGATGATGAAAAAGCTGGTATCAGTTGGACAGATGGGTGCAGTGAAGCCAAGGATGGCTTGAAATGATTAACAGAGCAATGTAAAACAGTCACGCAACTTTATGAAAAAAAGTAGTAACAGCTTCCATACCTGGCCACACCACTCTGAGATTCCATCTGCGTCACCCAAGGCTTGTAAATATCCACCAGAATGGTTTTGATATCAAGCAATTTGTTGTCAGTTCTTTCACTCACAATCACTGCACCCACTGCCACAGGGTGTTCTGACCACAGCCACCACAGCTGAACTGTTTTAATAACAGCAGGATTCCCAGGCATGGTTTTAAGGATTTGGTCTAGTTTTGACCCAAAGGAAGAATTAATATGAAATGTGAGGTATGCATAAGTCATCATGAGGCGTGTTTCTCAGCGTCACCTATGGGAAACAGAATGGATTTGTCATTAAAAAGTCTCAGAACAGCAGTAACATACAAAGCTACATAAGAATAATATGAGAACACTTGGCAAGGAGGCAAAGAACTTTATGACCTCTGTCTGGGAAATCCAGCATGGTTTGCCTGCAGATACCTCTTTGGCAACTGTTCTAGATCCAGCTGTACATTCTGCTTGAGAACACAACTCAAAACTACAAAGACGACAACAGGAGTTTTACATAGGCAGAAGAAAAAGAATGGTATGTCTCTTTCAGTACTGAAAATAAGCAAGTAAGCAATCAGCAACAGAAGCCATTCCTAAAATACTGCTATGGGAAACATACTGGCAGAAAGAAAATATCCACATATTACCCTGAATTTCTGCTGCAAGGAAAAAAAGATTTCTTTTAAACGTTACCTGTTTGAAAGCATATAAAGCCCTCACGCTTTAAAAGCATTAAAAAAAAAAAAAAGAAAAAAAAAGCATAGAGTAATCTTCTCTAACAATGCGTCTATTTGGTCTAGGCAGCAAGAGGTGCAGCTCTGCATCACAAAGAATTGAAGTCATAAGCACCAAGCTCCTAAGTTCCAGCCAAACCAATCAAAAGTGCCTACGGACAGGCAGAATCCTTAAGTAGGACAGCTCTTCTACAATCATTCTCAGGATACATGCTATCTAAGTAGAACAGAGTATGAACGTACTGGTAGGAAAACCTGTAAGAGAGTGCAGAATAAACTTCTCATACAGGAGTGACATGGACCCACAGCAGAGACTCTGGAGATCTGTTCTCTCTTTCTTTTCATGACAGTGGAGGGGGGTTGGAAATGAGATCAAGGTTAACAGTCTCATTAGCTCAAGCTCCTCCTGAAAAACTTGGTCACTCTGACAGGGCAAGTAGACAAATTTCCAAACCACACCCATAGATGCATTTTCAGCATTAACTAAAAATAAGTGACAACACATAAGATGACAGGAAGCATAAAGAAATACACAGAAAGCATGAAAGCTTAGGTAGAAAGCATGAAAGCTTAGGTAGAAAGCATGAAAGCTTAGGTAGAAAGCATGAAAGCTTAGGTAGAAAGCATGTCAAGCAGCAGCCAGTCCCAGATAAAGATAACAGCTACGTTGGAACAGCTTCTGACGAAATCTGCAATTTCTTGTACAGAATAAATCATGACAGAAGCTGACACTGAAGAACGAACTAATTGTCAGCCTAGAGTAGTCCACATAACTGAATCTACCTCAGAATCTGTGGTTTTTATTTCTCAGCAGCAAAAGTGCTATCAGGAATCCAGTTTTCCTTCAGCCTCAGCTACTATCTGCTCTGTGCACCCCTTTACCAGCGTCATCCCAACTGATCTTCGTCTGTCTTGACTGTCTTGACATTATACTAGCAGTATAGTTTGCAAGAGATACAGCACTCGTAGTATCTCTTGTAAACAGTGATTCAAGGCAAGTGGTAGCAGTAGTAGATTCAAAGCATTTGTTCAGCAGTAGTTACTGAGGATTTTGTAGTCTTCTGGTGCATTGCTTGACTGGATAAAAGCATGAATTTTTATAATGTCATTTATCTAAGATTGAAGAGCTTCAACATCATGAACAGCCATTTAAATTCATTTAGGAAGGAGTAAAAAGTCAGATGCTGAATCTGTTAAACAGCTGTGGGAATACCAGAAAGACTATCCAGAGCAGCAGCTGTGAAGCAAGATAAACAGCATGAGAAGCAAGGATACCTCTAGAAGAGGAGAAAAAGCAAAAGGAACGGCTGATGGCTCTGATTGGATAAGTGCACAGTTATGGAGGATTTGTGGAATACTCTGTTGACATGTAGAAGTGGATGGGAGAGCTGTAAGAGCAGACGGGAAAGCTACATACATTCTTAAGTTTCCTTTTGTAAGTGATGTGAAGACTTGTAATAACTTATTTGGATCATTCACATCTGAGTCTGTGTATCAGACACTGCAAACAGCCTTTTACGTGGTCTCTGAAATACCACAGGCAGTCTCTGTAACCCCTTCTGACTTGATTCAGTCAATAACAAGGATGTATCAACAGGAAAGAATCCAAAAACAGGTCAGATAAAGGACTTTTTCAACAAATACTGCTACCCAAAATGTTTTTGTTTTTTAATCATTAGGGATTTAATGATTTGCTGCCTTCACTACTTGGTCCTTGTGTGCTCCTAATCCAAAGAGATTTAATATGCCTTCCTCTGTTAATAGCAACACCACTGGGACTGAAATTTAGTTTTTGAATTAAAGAGAAGTAATTAGAATTCTCAGGTTCTTTCTGCTGCTCAGCTTCCAACTTCCCTTCAGCTAAATAAAACGTAATGGAGACATGGTCACCCTACAAGCTATATGCAGTAAGAAAGAAACAGTGAAACATTACCTATTTATTCCATTAGTAGTTATTGTGAAACACTTGAAACTATCCCCATGAAGATTGTGGGCCTTCAGAAACACAGCTAGAGAACAAATTAACAATCAAATACACAGCAACTCTTATACATGAGGGTTACATGGCAGATGCTGCTGCTGGAGAGAAGAGTGATGTAAAATTGTAATCCTTCAGAGTGGATTCTCTACTACTGCTTCACAGAACATAAATTAGCCAAGGAATCGGACTACATTTAATGGGAGAAAGTGCTATTTTCAGGAGTTGGAGGTTGTGATTGTGGCTTTTTTGTTTGTTTTATCTGCTATGGGCAGAGCACGTGCTCCTTAGACAGGAACAAGCAGGAGCCCACAGGCCAAGTAAAGCAATTACAGTGCAAAGCGTATATTTCACTTGCAAACATTTCAGTTACAAGACTGGAGAAAGATTTTTTTCCTTACTCTCCTGTAAACGTGCCCAGCCTTACGCTGAATAACCATACCATCCATTTAATGCTGTCAATTCTCCAAATCCCTGGACAAATGAGAAGAGAGACTTTTACCCAGGCATGATAAAAGCCATGTTGCCTCTCTTCAGTTCTTGAGGAATCACAGCAGTACCATCACATGATGATAAACTGCTAACATAAAGGACAACATGAAGTATGTCATAAGTCTATCTCCAAAACACCTAATCAGATAATGAAACGATATGAGAAGATTTTTCAAACGTTTTTTTCTCTATGCAATTCTTCTTAAAGAGGGTTTATTGCTCATATAATGACAAAGAGAAGTAAATTACATACAGAGATCCTCTGGGAAAAAGAAATATCTTTCAATAATTTGCAAAATGAAGAGAACATATCTAATTGTGTGCCAACTCCTTGTGTTGAACAAAACTAGTCAGTAAGCACGCATATAGAGAGCAACTGACAAGTATGAGTTTCAAACAGAATTCAGGGATTTCAAGCCTGGATGTGAGTGATTGCTGGCACTTGTTTCCTCAAAAAACTCATTCTGGAGTTGAATTCCTGACCATTCCCATTGCTCAGTCGAGAGCCCTGTAGGTCTGAGGAGGTGAGAGCCGCAAGCATAGGGAAAACAGGGTGCTGGGACTCCCACTGCCAAATGTCTTCTCAGGCACAAAAGTACACAATTACTTTAATGTACCTATATACAAAATACTGGGGGGTGGGGGAGAGAAAACTTGTTGTCTATAGATGTTCTTAGCATTGCATGTCTATCTGTACATGGTATGGTGTCTCTCTCACACACATACACACACTTTTTGTACTCTTGGTAATACTGTGTTGCTGATTTTTCAACAGCTTCTCCATACAAAACTTGATGTTTTTCAACCATCTCAGCTCTACCCTGTCAAAGAGTTTGTCCCATCACAGCGGGTAACTGACTGAATAAAAAACTTTTCACCTACCCCCTGCCTTTTTCACCACCACCAGTCTGCGTGTAGCACAGCTCAGTGGCTTTTTTTGCTCAACCAATCAGAGCATAGCACTACCTCCCACCCCTTTCCAATCCAGCCAATAAGAGCACAGCACTACATTCAGCCCATTTCAACTCAGCCAATCAGATCACAGTGCCACTCCCCCCCTTTCAGTTCAGCCACTCAGGATTGCAGATTCCACCCCTTCAGCCCAACCAATCATCGTGCAGAACAGCCTTCTGCCCTTTTCAGCTTTACCAACCAGACAGCATTGCCATATCCCACCCAGCCCCCTGTCCTTCAGCTCAGAGTACAGTGCTACATCCCACCTCTTTTCATCCCTGCTAATCAGAGAGCATTATCAGATCTCACCCCCTTTCAGCCCAACCAGAGGACAGCAAGACTTTTTTCCCCTTTCCAGCCCAGTCAATGAGAGAACACAGCATTTCATTCTGGCTTTTTTAGATCGACCAATCATAGCACTTTACCACATCCCACCATTTTCAGCCCACAATGCACAGCAAAATACTGCTGTTTTCCGACCAACCAACCAGAACACAGTACATCTTTCTGCGCATTTCAGCACAACAAATCAGAACACGACTCTAGTTCCCTCCTATTTTCAGCCCCACCAATCAGAGGGCAGAACAGCCCAACCAATACTAGTGCAATACAGCTTTATGCTCTTTTCAGCCCAATCAAAGCACATTGCTACATCCTGCTGCTTTCAGCCCAAATAATCAGAGCATGACATTGCTTCTGGGCCTCGTCAGACCAACCCACCAGACAACAGCACAACCTTCCACCCACTACACCCCCAGAAAGAGCATTGCAGAACTTTCAACACTTTTCAGGCAAACCAATCAGAGAACAGAACAGCTTCCCGTCCTTTTTTAGGTCAACCAATCAGAAATTGCTGCATCCTATCCTTTTCAGTTCAACCAATCAGAGCACAGCAAATCATGACACCCTTTTCAGCCCAGCCAGTCAGAGCCTGGCATAGCTTCCCAGCCTTTACCACCCAACCAATCAGATTGTGGCTCTGCTTCCAAGTCTTTTCAGCCCAACTAAACAGAGGGCACAGGTACTTCCCATCCTTGGAAGACAACCAATCAGAACATGGTGCTACTTCCTCCTTTCGAGCTCGGAGTGTGGCTCTGCTTCCCATTCATTACTACCCATCCAGTGAGAGGCACCCACTGCTTCCTGGGCAGAGGGAAACCAGGATGTCGGCACTCCTCTGTCCCATCGCCAAAGTCTCCTCTAGCATCCTGGGGGGCAGACAGGGACCTGCAGGACAACCTCTGGAGCTTTGTGCGGGAGGGAAGGAAGCAAGGATTACAGCTACAGGCAGGGGTTCTGGGCCAGAGCAGTGCAGCCAGGCACGGCTGCACAGCCTGCAATCTGGGCACACAGAGAAAGCTTATCCAGCTGAGGCCTAGGGGACTGTCCTTACCAAGCACTCTCTGATCCTAAAGGACTGCATGGACTGCACCAGTTCCTTGAGGTCTTTGCTCTGCAGCAGCTCAGAAATCCTTCTGCCCTCTGTTCCCCCGGCCTTCCCCCTGCAATAGCCTGGTATTCTGCTGCTACTGCCACCTGACAGTTATTAAAAAAAAAAAAATACTTTTCAAACACAGACTGCATACTACCGTAGATTAGAAAAAAAAAAAAAAAACAACTGAAGGAGGAATATAGTATTATGTATTAAACTCCTACCTGCTTGAAAACCAATACCAGTTTCTCATCCTGAAGTAACTCCTGAATACCACCTGGACTTTCGTTCATGGATTCAGCATCAGAAATTGCTCCAGCACATTGGATCCGAGTCTTCAAATCCTACTTTGAGTTGTAGTTTAATTCAGAACACCAAAAAAAAATGCGACTGTTCCTTCCAAAACAAAATATATTAAAAGAAAACGTACTCAGAAAATCAAAAGACAGTAAACATCAAATGACTTTTCCATGTAAAAGGTGTGTTTTTGGGGTGCTTAGCATCTTCCTATTCACTATGCAAGTTTTATGAACTACAGCAGTTTACAAAATTAAATGTAATTTAATATTATGCTAGCCATTGTAAATCATATCATGACAAATTAAGTCTGCGTAACAAAAGTAGTTGCAGGTGATCTGATTCAAACTTGCCTCTGGATCACAACACCATTTGTGATGGCAGGGCACTGCCACTCAGCTCATTGGACTCAAAGGTAACTGTGGCATTTGCTGCTTTCAGAGAACATTGCTACGAGGGCACCAATCTCAGAGCAGTTCCTGCAGCTACACTAGACTGCTCCAGAGCTCACCGGGCCACACAAGAGTATTCTAGGGCACACTGAAAACCTTTGAGTTTTCAGCGCTACCTCAATTTTTCCATGCATCAGTGCTTGGAGGCTTAAATACCATCAGAACCAGCAGATGGATGCCACACAATGGTTACTACAGAGATGCTTTTCTCTATTCCCATGGCTGCCACTTGGCTCAGTGCCACAGCAAGCAGGGTAGGGGGAAGGGGGGGGGGGAGAGGAGGGGAGGGAAGGAGGGGGAGAAAGCATGACATGAAACAATTTTATTAAAAAGCATTGTACAGAGAAGTTAACAGGTCAATCCGGGTCAGAGGAATGAAATATATTAACACAGAAATATCAGAAACCATTGAAACACTCCAGGTATTGTTAAAATGCCTAAAAGCTAAAATGAAAACCTACTTCAAGGGACATAGCAAACTGCAAAATAACGGAAAGCACTTCATTTATTTAAACTGCTAGTACAGTCCTGACTTCTTAAATAGTCTGGTACTTAAAATAGCACACCAATGGCTATGCTTTCAAAAGTAGGTCATGTAACTTGAAGCCACATGCACTGTTTAGAAAGCCAAAGCTAAATTCATTCAGTGCAATTATTAAAAGTTGACTTAGATTTTCTTTACACATCATGGAGTACTCAGCAGTAAAGTTTCAGTAATTGACCAACCCCAGCTTTCTTATGTTTTGGGGTTTGTTTTTTTTTTTTAAATAGTAAAGCCATTTTACACAGTAAAATGCTTTCATCCTTTTAGCATGAGCTTAAATTGGGTGACGGGAATAGGGAGATGCTTGTTAACTCCGTGCCATTTGGCTGCAGAAGAACAGGACTATACCATACAAGGCAGATGAAAAACTGAGGAAGGACCCCAGGAACCAATCACAGGAAATCCTGTGTACATATACAAGGAAAAGGGAACGACCAGGGTCAAACCATGGGTTAGAAATATAAAAGTCTTCTAAAGGATTCAAGGCTTAAACAGCCCCTCAGCATATGTAGCAAGGGTTTCTTTACGGCTATTAAGTTAATTTAACCTGAATAGGAATGAATCTAAGCAAAGTGAAAGAACTTTAGGTACAAATGAAGAGGCCATTTTTGCTTCAGAAAGCACAAATACCATAGTTCTGTAATAAAAACCATTCTTCAGATAGCTGCCTCCTCTGACAGATCAGGGAATCAGTTTTTCATAACCGTCTCAAAGTCTCTCAAGAAAGACTCCTGCGATGAAGGCTGTCACCAGAAGAGCTCTTCAGTTTTCCTTAATCAGAACTGCCTGTCAGATGACAGATTACTAGCTCCCTAAGAAAGATAACGCGTTTCTCCAACCCCCTGCCCCCAGGACCCTTTAATATATAATATGGATTTTTGTCTCATAGGAAGAGTTTGACTTTCTCAACAAAAACTCACTAGTCATACGACTGAACTTCAGGAAAGATGTGCGAACAGATTTGTAAACAGTAATGTGATTAATAGAAATACAGTATGTCATACACGTTTTTCTTTTTTAAAATAATAAAACCTTGTCAAACACAAGGGCACAAGAGACTAGTTTAAAACAAAAGCAACAATACTAAACTGTCATACAAAATTAAGAGATGGTGCATCCTTAAGCATGCTTCAGTCCAGAACTCTAGAGATCCCCAAGAAATAAAGAACTTGGCATAGCAACAGTGAAATAAGAACAGCTAGGACTAACCCCCATCTATTTCAGGACTGTAAATCTGTTCTAAAAGTCTACACTTCTATACACACATACACTACTTCACTGCAAGCCATTCACTCATTCTCCAATTAGTTCTTAAATTTAACAATATCTATCACAAAAAGTATGCTGTTTTAATGCATGCAGATTGAAGGAATCCATACGCTAGTCTTAAACCCTGGGTATATCTTCCTTTAAACTAAGCAGGAATTGCTCTGAGCAGGGTACACAGCATACAGTCTCTCTGGCATTTAAAACCAGAACACAATTTATGTTAGGAAATATGCATGAAGATAGAGAGTTGGGGCACTACTGCTGTGTGGTAAAGAAAACATGAGGTCATGCCATCCTCCTTTATCACTAACTCCCAGAGAACAACTCTGGGTAACAGAGGTTACAGAACTCATTCCTGACATCTTTCCAGTGGCATACAGTCCACATTCTGTCTGCCCTGCTTACAGATGTTTATTTGGTTATGAAACATTAAAATGTGAGAAAACTGACTGATCTTGGCATAACTTATAGGAGGTTATAGTATATAAGTTACAGTTCAGTAAAATATTTGTGTACTTCATGGCAGAGTTTGGAAATTAATGGCAATATATGAGACTTGGCCAGCAAAATCATTTTCTGTGAATTTATACAGTCCCCACCATATGGTACAGTTCTGACCCATTGACTACAGGGCTTCACTGTTCTTCTTCAACAAGCAAATTTCCCAGTATCACCATACTAATATAGTAGTAGAAGAAAACTTGTGCTAAAAAAAAAAAAAAAAGTCTCCTGAAGTTAGTGAAAAGAATATACAGTACCAACGAACAACCATGTTGGTGACAAAACTAGAATTAGGAAGGTAAGACAGAAGTCCCAGCTCCATAGTTGGGTCATTACCAAGCTCCCAGTGGGAGAAACAGTTACAGGAGATGAAACAGATATAGGGAGGGGTCTGCAGGAACCTGCAGTCAGCATTCTTCTGGTACACATGCAGAGAAAGTAGAAAACACGGACTGAAATAAAACTAATTTCAAAATGGCTTATTGAAAGAGGTAACAATACAAAGTTTTGGTTAGGGGAAAAAAAAAAAAAAAAAAAAAAAACACCAAAAACAACAGTTCTGATGAACTGCATGATTTAAGTTGGCACTGCTCCTGGTACGTGTTATTGAACTTCCCTGTAATCCAGCCAAGGATATGCCTGACAAAGGAGATTTTTGTTGTAGAATCCAGAAACAAGAGCTGTGCAGAATGGCTACTGTTGCAGCCTGTGGACACATTGGATTTACCTCAGATCCTAGAAGGACCACTGGTGTATCCATTTCAGTCAGTTTTCTGACTGCTAAAGTAATACCACCTTATCCCATGCAATGCTTTAACACCTTGTCATTTTCAGTAATTCATACACAGCCTATAACTGGATCCCTTTTCCAAACCTTAAGCCAAATTTGACTGAAAGTACAGTCAAACTCAGTAAATCGAAATTCACTTGTGTCCTTAATGCACTGATTTCTTGTATAAACATTTTTTCCCCTGAATTAAAGAAGGAAAAGGAAAAAAAAACTTACAACATTTGATACCCGAGGCTATGCAATTTTACTAGCTTGGAAAACAATTTGTTCTTTAGTAAAAGAAACCAACCATTTTTTCTGCATTTCAAATGGTCTCCTGTTATCAGGAGAAAAATTAATAATCTTTTGGTGACATCTAATTTAGAAGTCAACTCTTTGAATGGGTAGATAATAGCAGGACAAGGGGAAATGGTTTGAAGTTGATGGAGGGAAGATTTAGGTTGGATGTCAGGGGGAAGTTCTTTACTATGAGGGTGGTGAGGTGCTGGAACAGCTGCCCAGAGAGGCTGTGGATGCCCCATCCCTGGAGGTGCTCAAGGCCAGGTTGGATGGGGCCCTGGGCAGCCTGGTCTGGTATTAAATGGGGAGGGTTGGTGGCCCTGCATGCAGCAGAGGGGGGAGGGGTTAGAGCTTCATGATCCTTTAAGTGCCTTCCAATCCAAGCCATTCTATGACTATGAAAAACAGGACATGAAAGTATCTGTAGTAATTGCATTTGGCCAATAATCATAGCCTGACATCTAGGATATTCACATAAGAATTCTATATTGCTTAGGAATCCAAAAAATGGAATGATTGAAACATTAAACTGTAGCACCATTAATAGTTATTTTCCTAAAACATCCTAAGGACTAGAACAAAATCAAAACAGAACAGAAACATTGTGCTTACATTGCATTGATAGAAAACAATGAGTTGGTCGTACTTGAGTCTGTACTTCAGTAAAGTCTGGCCACATTTACAGTTCTACCGAAACGGTATTGGAAAAGGTCACACTTTGCTCAGCAGTTTTCTGCGTTTCATTCATCCTGTTTCCTTTTGGGCTTTTTGGGATTCCGAGATCGGCTTTTTGCCTTGCAGAGTGGACATATTGGTGCATTCCGATGAATTTGCTGGTGACAGGATAAACAGGCCTGAAATGCAACATTGCAGCCTTTTGTTACAAACATTTAGGGCGGCACTGATACATTAGTTATTGGGTATCATATTCTAAGATACAGTACATAATAACAAAGACTTCTTGCTTTCAAAGGCAAACCAATGGCAATTTTTATTTCCAGGTCTCTGAAAAACAAGGCCAACTGAAAAACAAGACCATGTTGTTTCACATTGAAGTGAAACTACATCTCAGCAAACACGTGGTTTAGGCCTTTTTGTTTTTGTTTGTTTTTATAATTTCAGCATGAAAATTATTTTTGTTTAAACTTTCCACATTTTAAAGATCTCTACATGAGTAACAGCTCACTGAGCCGCAAGTTACAGTGAAAACTGATTGCAGTTTCACAGAACTCAAGGCAGAGAGGGTGATAAGATGAATTCTACATATTTAACACAAGACACAGCACACTACTGTTCTGTTTCATACTAAGCCCTTTAACTTCCATTTGAATGAAGCATATTGCTCTCAGAGAGGTTTTTGCTGACCTAACCCTAAACATGAAGTACATAACTATGAAATATACTTACCTCAGTTTAACCCCCTAGGCAGTGAATCTTTGGAACCTGAGTGGAATAGATACACCTATAGAATTACAATTTTTTATTTATTTATTTTTTACTGACTACAGAAAGAGCTGAGTGTAACTGCTGATGGGATGGTAGTACACCTCTCTTAAGTGCTTACAGTTAGGCTAAATTAATCCACACATTAGTCTTGCACTGCTATGGAGAGTCTCAAGTCACAAATTAGTCAAATAAAGCAGAGCCTTGTCCTTAATCCTTGATGACTGGTGCAACTGGTTTAAGTTTACTGGGGTTGTTACTGATACGAACCCCTACAGAAAAGATCAGAACCAGGACACGTTGTTTTTCCTTTTTGTAAATACTGATCAAGTTTATAAGCACTGTACATTCCAATGACACGAAAGAAAAAACAGCACAATTTCCTAACCTTCATTGGAGGTGGCTGTTGTCTAAACGTTGCTGTCTGTCTGGTATCTTGCTTCCTAGCCACTTGCAGCTGTTGGGCAGCTGCTGCAGCTGCAGCCAGAGACTCTGGGATGGGAGGCTCCTGTGGTTCTGTCTGCCATTCAGCTTTCTGCTTTTCAAAGTAGCTAGACCAATAAATAAATTAATAATTAAAAATAAGCACCTTCTGGACTACGCCATTATTTCATGGAATATTTTGTGTTAAAGTATAATGATTTATATCTCCACATTATGTTCCTCCATTAGAGTCAAGTTGCCTATGTTTAGACACATTTACATCTGTAAATATAACTGTTAGTATTTTCCTTTCCATTTGTACACATCAGAAAGAGTTCAGAAGAACAGCAATGACTTTCAGTTTCTAATACATTTTGATCTATAACTGAATAGAAATCTAATAGGCTATAAAATATATAATATACATACTTAATCTTTAATAGTGTTACATTCCCTTATGAAAACCTATTTTTATATTTTATTCTGTTAAAGTTAATATTTTAATGCAATAGATTTATATATTCTTTGTAGTTTCAAGCTGCTTTCAATAGAAAACTATTTCTGAGAAAATCCAACGCCTCTTAACTCCTTTCTTCCGACTGTTAACAAAAATAAAACAGCAAAATAATCAGTAGCATCAAAAAATGGTGTAAAGCCAGACAGCGTTTACTTGGAGACTTACTCAAGGGACAGTTTCTCCTCTTCCTCACACAAGTCTGGCAGCCTCTGCAAGCCCAGTGTCATTCGCAGAGCATCTACATGCTCCTTTAGGGGTTTGTACTCCTCATGCAGGCGACGAGTAGATTCCAAGAGTTTATTGAGATCATTCTCAGACTGCTTGATAGTATTCTCCATCTGAAACAGAAGAATGAACATAGTTTTAAAAGGACTATTCTTTCAATAGCTCTCTGAGCAAAGGAACTGTATCAAAAAGAAAAGCTTTTCCCCAAAGTTAGAAGATATTGGAAACAACACAATAGTACAGCAAAGAGCTTTGGTTAGAATTATCAAGCTAAGAAAAGGTTCCTGTTTCTCTTACTGCAGTAAATGGAAAAAGAGGTGGAAGAAGACTATGTTACAGAAAAGAGAGAACGAAACTTACTGAGAAAAGGTGTACAATTGGGTAGAGGAACAGAAACTTCAAGTGGAAAATATCTGCAGCCTGTTCATCCAGAGCATAGCTTGCACTTGCTTGTAACGTGAAAATGCTTTATCTCTGGTGCAAAGCACAGATACCCTCCGACTAAAAATCACTGTACAGTCACGTCAGTGTCCTATCGTAATGAACTCTCCACTTAGTCCTTCTAATTGACTAATATTCCTTCTTTATAGGCTGTTTTTCTCTTATTTGTATTTCCTTCAGGCTTGTGTTTCTTACTGTACTGAGGTAATGTCTGGTGGTTCCACTCAAAGTGGAAGATCAGTTCTTTCTAACAGCTTCACAAATATCACACATTTTCCTGAAATACCTTTTCTTCCCAAACAAAAACAGTCAAAAATTCCAACTAACTGCCTCTAACTGCTAAATGAGAAAAGACTTAATCATTTTCTATGGGACTGCCAGAATGAAGTTACTATGACTACTGGTGAAATTCTACAATGGACTCGGTCATCTAGCCCCTTGATCCAAATGCTTTCCATGCTAACATCGTAAAATAACTTGGCCAAAGCAGACAGGGGGAAAAAAGATTTCCTATATTAAATTTACTTTGTAGGATCCCAGAATGGTGTTGCATTGTGAAGTCCAAATAATTGAACCAGTAATCATACATGGACACGTGCAATTCTACAACTTGCGGCCTTATTCATATACAACTGCCATAGGCTTGTCCGCATCAGGACTGTTGCATACCACATTAATATCAGCGTGGATCAGACGCAGCTCCTCCACATGCGCCATCTTCTCTTGCAGCAGCAGGTCCATTTCTTGTTTGTATTCTTTCAGGTGCCTCTCCTCAGACTCCAGGGCTTCAAACTCTGCTTTTAGACGTGCCTTTATTTTTTCCATCTGCAAAGTCTTATTTCTGGATCCCAATAATAATTACAAATACAAAGGGACAACAGTAAGTAATTGCAAAATACTTTTGTGAAGCATCACATTGTAGGTGAAAAAATGCATGAAGCAGGCATCAGTAACAGATATGAGTGAAAAATAAGATTTCTCTAGTACCTTTCACATATTTCTGTTTCTGCACACATCCTGCATTCCGGTTCTTTTTAGTTTTATTTTTTGCCAATCTGTAATAAAAATATTTAGAAACCCAGTTCATATCTCTGTCTTCAAAGCTAGAAATCAAAGGGTGTGAGTTTCAGGCATCAGACATTTTTAAGAAGCAGGTGAGCAGAGCAAACACCATGTTCTTGCTCTTGATCACATTTGTGACACGTTATTTTCTCTGTACCGGAAGTCAGAATGTGACACACCATAACCAATAAGCCAGCAACACTTAAGTGTTTATAAGAACAGCCCACATTGTCACTTTCCAAGCACATAATGAAGAGTTCTAGGATCCCTTGCTTCACCTTCTATGAAACAAACAAGAATACACAATTCCATCTCCAGACTTGTTTTCAAGTTCATTACGCAGTAGGCTTCCTATAGACACAGTGTAAAAAAGGGCAGGGGAAAAGGGAGCTTGTGTTTCCACTTAAGTTTCCTCACCCTCATGCAAAGTGAAGCAAGTCTGATTCAATTTCAACATAAGCAGTAGGGCTGAGCAGAATGTACTCTGTAGATTACAGGAAGATGACTATCAGATGAACAGTAAAATCTAAGAACATGAATTTCACACCAATCCTAGAAAAGGGTGCATGACTTCCTTTCCCACCCAGACTTTGAGAAGGCCTTGTTTCAAGAACAGCATCTTTTCTCACTCTTATTGCATCAAATTGCACAGTTAGAAGCATATTTGACTTATCTGCAGGGGCACACCAGAAGTACAAGTAGAAATCCTCCCTCTATTCTGTTTGCTTAATAGCAGGATGCCACCATTACACTAATGGCACAGTACCATCTCAGGACTTCCTTGTTGTCTTTGGCTTTAAGAGTCCCTGTTTTCTCTAATTCCAACAAAATTTTAGAGCTAGCCTGAGGACTATTCTTTGAAGTACACAGTAGATGTCTAACTGATTCTATTCCTTGACCAGAGCTCATCCTCAGTCACCCTCCTTCTTGGGGATGCTCACACTGTGACTGTGAATCCTCTCAGTCCCCTTGTTCCTGTTTTCCAAATTAGCCTCAATTAGTGCAACATATGCTTATGCCCCAAGTTTTTGTAACCCTTTTATTGACTGCCTGACACATCACTAGCAGAGGGAATTTGCACAACAGGGTTTCACCAATTGCTGAAGACCACGGCAGAAAGCTGACTCGGTCAGTCCCTAGGACAACCAACTGTGGCCACCTGTTCCAAGAACTACAGTTTCAATTGTTCCCTCTCTCACTTCAGGAGCTTATGAAGCTGCAATAGATAAAAATAGTATCATAAATAATTTTGCAATATTGGTGGGGTAGACAATTAGATCTTAGAGGTCTTTTCCAACCTTAGAAACTTGATTAGGAATCAAAAGTAAGGTGAAGATGACATGTTACATAGCTAGAGGAGGAGATTACCTAAATATGTAAAGTTTCTTAAAATATACACTGTATGACTTAAAAAAAAAAAAAGCCTCTGAACAAAAATGAATTACACTTACCCAATTTTTATAGATGAATAAATCAATTTTGAAATGGGATTTATGGACACAGATTTATTTGGCAAGTTTTTGGTTTTTTTTTTCCCCCCATTTGCTATACTAGCCATATAAATATTGGATTTATATTAGCAAAAGAGATCATTGCTATCCCCCATTTTATACGTGGAAATACCTCATGAAAAGTATAATCCAAACACGCTGGTTTTCACCAGACATCATTTATTTAAAGCATTCACTTAGTAGTGGCATCTTTGATCAGTGAGACTAGGAGGATTTGTTCCAAGTTTCCACACAACGCATGTTTATGACACGCATTCACCTAACAGAAAATAGATGACCTTCCACACTTTTACTAGGCGCTGGCAGCTATCCTCCGCAAAACTGCTACACTGAATGAGTTGCAGGGGATTATTTCAGTTCAGATGATTAGCTTTTGGTATAAGGAAAGAAAAAGCACACACAACTTTATAAAAAGCTCTTCATATTAACATCAGGTAACAGGCAATGATGCTCTGAAACAAAAAACAATATTGTGATTTCTATACTGCCTAATGAAATCGGCCCTCGTTCTTTACCCTTCTAAGTTCTTAGACCACAATGATAACAGTAGTAACTAATTGTGTCCCAGTATAACATGAAGCAGTGAAGCTGGCATCTGCTGTGGATAAGTTCACACATACCCTCTGATCTTCTCCTGGTCAGAACACTGAGTTCCAGTATTTACACATTTGCTTAATTTTACAGCTACAATTAAGTTAATTTACATAATGCATATCAATAAGTATGTGCAGATATGTATGGACTGGGGGCTTATACTTTACTGACAGCAGTAATTCCATACTAATTGTGTTTATTTGTACACATCTCGGAAAGTAGGTTTTCAGAATCAGATTCTAGAATCCCAAAAACCCACCTGACCTGCCTTTAATATATGACAGAGAGCACCAACAGAAATAAGCAATTTATTTTATTTCAATAGCAAGGTTTTTTTTTCCTCTGCCTGTAGAATACTACCCTGAATGCAAATTAAAGCCTGCCAGATGTATCAAAAGTATATTTTCTTTGTAAGCATAAGAAAGTCTCATAGTTATTTTGAATGAAATTCTTCACAGAATGAAAGGATGTAGGTACCTATTTTAAATAGGTAGTTTTTTGGCCACATTTTGTGAAAGGAAATTCAAAATTGACATCAGTGCCTCAAGCAGGATTTTTGCTTGTTTTAATTTATGTTCAAGCAAATTTATTAATACATCATCACGTAGTAAAGCTATTTATTCACATTCAGCATCTTATACCATAAACTAATCTAAAAAATGTCTTAATTGCAGTGTTAACGTACTACTTAAATACATTATCAGAAAACAGAATGTGCCATGTAATTAGATATTTAAATTCAGTGTAATAATTGGACCTCAAATAGGTCATATCTACATCTACATTTTAAAAGAGCATGCCTAATATCTAAGTAGAAAAGCACTATTCTTACTCTGCAAAGCATGTACTATCCCATCTTTTTCTACATGTAGTCTTGGAATGCTTGACATAGGAATATTTTTGCCTGATCTTTGTTCATCCTCATGGTATAGCATGAAAAAGGCACAGGCCCATACACTGTTGCCTTCTTCACCTTTTCACATGGGTAAAGAGTGCTTATTAAAGGTGCTAATACCAGGCAGAAAGACACCTCTGCAGCAACTTCTGTGCAGAGCCAGGCAGCGGCTCCTTTGTCCACTGCCTGTACTGCAAACATACCCATGGACAGCCTCTCTTCAGCTGTCATGCCCCAAAACACTTACCACTTCAATGGTAATCCTTCAGCAGCTCACCCTTCAACTCTCAGCTTCATTTCAGATCATTGCCCACAATTCCTTTGTAAGATGTTTTGGCTTTGGATACATTAATTTCTGCTAAGCATTGACAGTTTAGGCCTTACCTGAATATCAGTGTCCTAAGTCCAAGAATGCCAATGTCATAAAGCTTAGAAAGCTTAAAAGCTTAGAAAAACATACCCTTGAACAAATGATGCCATGCATTGGCGTCTATGATCCCTTCCTCTTTCAATGCACCCTGTTAGATATGCTGTACGGAGAGCACTATATACAAATTCCTGTTGTATCACATTGCACAGAACAGCAGAGCAAGACAGCTGCTTGCCTTTGTGGCAGATCCTCCAGATGATGACAGAAATAACAGAGTGCCATTGTTTCCCTATCCATCACCACCACAACACTGTCACCCCAGCACACAGCCCTGATCCTCCCTTCAGAGTGCTACTCAGAAACAGCAGGCTTCTGCTATCTTTCCCTGCCAGTCTTAGGCACTGATTTCTCCACAGGCTCAGACGCTTCCCTTTTCCAGCAGACACATATACCCCATGCTCCCCGCAGGCCGCAATCTCGGAGCAGTTGAGGCTCCTCTCCCCTGGCAGCTGAGCAGCCCCACGACCACCCACGAGTTCCTGCCCAGCTGCACTCGGCCGTCCCAGTCCTGCTCAGACACCCGCTCCATGCCGTTCTTTGGGGCACACCCATCCTCAGCTTTCCGTGACAGCCCCTTCCTTTCCCAGCCTGTTAAGGCTCCTGCCGCCGGGGTGGAATAGTGCAACTGCGTGAGGCGTAATACTGAATTTACAACAGACAGATTTAGGGATGAGAAATTGTAATTCAAAGAGTTTAAGAGAAAGCACCCACAACCGAACACCTCTCCCCCAGCTGCACGGGGCTGAATCTGCCTTCCCCACCCACATGCTTTTCCTTCTCGTTATGGTATTACTGAGCTAATGCTCTGGAAACCTATGATCGTTGCCGCCGTTTGTTGCACATTCCGCTGGCATTTCCCAGCTCCAGATGTGCCTTTTCCAACTAGAAAAAAATGTATTTTTAGCTCTAATCGTAAAGCTTGGGATGGTTTTTCTTTCCCTCAGTAGCACAATAGCTACTTTCAGATCGATGCAACTACTCTACTTTCCCGAGGAGAAAGCTGCTTCTCGTAACTGATGCAGCACAAAGCAAACATACCTGATCTCCTTGATGCTCTCGAGTTTGCACATGATCTCTTGCTCATCTGCCATGCTTTTCACTCCCGATTTAAATCTACAGCGAAAAGTACAAAATGCCAGGGGGAAAAAGAAAGAAAACACATACAATAGATACAACGTAGTCACCCCTTCCTAGCATAAGGTCTCTGAGTCTGTGCGGTAGGCTCTAGCGGGATCTATGGGACTTAGAGTCCAGCTTCCTCAAACTGCCTAGGCAGACATGCGGCAGAAAGACTACAACACCCACAATGCAAAGCAGAGCTCCCCCTCCCCCCCCCCCCCCCCCCCTTCTTCCTGCAAGTAGATTTTAAATCAGCTTGTCACGCCTCATTTTGTCAGAGGTTGTTAGGAGTGCAAAGAGGGAACGAGGTGCCCTCCTGAAGTCTATGCAATATTTAGGATGTCATTAAAATCAGGGAATAAGCACTAAGGGATCATTTGATGCGATGGCGATTTTGAGGTTCTTTCTCCTCCCTCCCCCAGCCAAAGCATGCTATAGCCATTATTACTACTATGCTGTTTTCTCCCAGGTGTTCTGACTTAGGAGTGCATCTGGAGCTCAGTAGAGACATATCTTATTCTTTGGGATTTTCTTCTGTATTTCTGACACTATTGGTAGCATTTTTTGTTTTGAAAACAAAAACAGTACGTGAATGCCAGGTTGAGAAGACTGACCATTTGCCCGAGGACATTCTAGCCATGCATATCAGAGCACTTTACCAGGACTGCTGAAGACTTCCAGCCATTCGTCACACAGGTAATTATCTTCCTTCAGTTTCTGTCGTGAACAAAACATGTTTATTTTTTTGAAGACAACAGTTTTACATCTCAGCACTCTGAAAGACTTCTTCCTGAAGGATCCACAGAGTAAATTCCTGATTCTTCACCAGTATACCCAAGCAATTACCTAGCAGTTCCCCAGTTTTTATGGTCACGCTGGGTTGAAAGATCAATGCATTATAAGAAATGAAAGCTCAAGGCCAGACAGCAGGGAAACCAGATCATAAAGTCTTCAACTTAAGTATGTTTACATGCACAAGCATCAGTATCATAATCTAATGAATACAGTGGACCACTCATCAGTCAGTAGCATGAGGCCAATGAGCACAGGGCGATTAAGTGGGATGCGTTACCCAATTGTTATATATGGAAGGCAAGTAAAAATGGACATAACACAGAGCAAAGCAGCAAGATTTGGTAAGAGTTTTGGGGTACATGAAAGGCATCTGAACGTGACAGCATGGCCAAAGTAACATGACACTTGGTTGATCTGTTTGAGTCAAGACTTGTTCTCACAGAACTAAACGTCTTGAGTCTGTTGCATACACAGTTGCAGACTAAAGGAAAACTGGTCCCCCTCACATGTGACTGTGCCTGGAATACTAGCAGACTAGAATGGGAGGTAATAAGCAGAGCATGAGCCACAGGAGGGTCACGCTCTGACTCCAGCTCTGAGCAACTCTGGATGGAATAGATGGAGCTCGTAACAGCAAGAGTCATCCTCTCTGTAAAAGCTGTTAAAAAAAGTTTTCATAGCAAATAATCCACTAGTCAGATGAGAAAAGTCTACAAATCATTTAATAAGCCAAACAGAAAGGTTTGGACAGATTTCAGTCAAATTTCTGACTACACAGTGTTTCAGTAGGAAAGGACACCTGGACAGTAGAGGATTCTCCGTATCATTCTTAACTATTCACATAATGTTGTCCACATTAACCCAGGTCCTGCAGATCCCTGCTTTGAGGCAGGGGTTTTACAATGATTAGCGATGAGTTATGAGGCTTATAGCCTTCTATTACAACAACCTGCTTCTTGTCATCTTCTTCAGTGTCCTCTCAGACATTCCCTCCTGGGGACTGAGTGAGCCAGCGTACATTAATATGAATATTGTATATGAACATGAATTCAAATGTCCACAATAGGTTTTCATGCCAGAGAAAGCACTGAAAGGCCAGAAAATGAAAGAATGTGTCAGAGAGGAGGAAAAATCATCACCAAAAATTACTGAGAATGAGAAAGGGTGGGCAGCCAGAAAGTTTGTCTGGAGAAGGGATGAGGTGCTAGATTCATACGGCTGCCTGGAGGGCTGGAAAACAGATCTGAAAAAACACCTAATCTGGAATTTTTGTTTGTTTGGGGCTTCTGAGGAGTAACTCCCATTTATCTGTAAATATTTATACACCCATTCATTTAATTTGAAGAAACTGAGCTGTATTAAACATTCAATTTCTTATGTACTTACCTCAAATATCGTCAAGTACTTTGTCATGTACTGAGTGTAGTTGAGGAGTTATACAGTTTTCTCTTACACACTCAGCTGAGCTAAGATGAAAACTATGAAAGTTATCACTTGTCTCCTTTGGAAATGACATACACAGTTCAAAACAAACACAAAGAACCTACTGAGAAACCAGGCACAAAAATTAAAGCATATGAGAAAACTGTAAAATATTCTGTGTAACAAAAGGGATTCAGGTTTGTAGAAGGGAAGGTGACAGGTTGGCATTGTGTCCTTCATGAAAACTCTTAACACCTGTGTATGACATTAGAACCAGTACAATGCAGCTCCCTGCTTACTTTTTCCAATGAAAAAATTATATTTAGTCATCTTTAAGTGTTAGCATTTGTGCAAAACTACAAAACGTTAGCTTTAGAATAACAAAAGGAAGAAGCAATCATTAGAAGGATTCAAAATTAAGGCAGACTATTTCATAACAACAGAGTAGATAGCCATTGCTTTCATCAGGCTTTAAATCAGTCTCTAGATAAACAGTAATCTTTAGGAGCATGCAATTAGCTTGAGCTCTGCATCCACATGAAATCAGGGCCTGCTGTGGTAACAAACACATCCTACTGTTCTCTCAGTTGTGAAATCATCACATCTGCCTTCCTGAGCCCTCTATCCTATGCTTCCTATGAAGTACAGTGAATTTGCATATTCCAACTCACACTGGTTCGGGAAATGGGGCTTTTTTTCCCCCCCCTCTCCTCATCAATGAATAATATGGATATTTGTATGCGATTTCTACTGCTATTGCTATTCTATTACAGTCAAATTTATGAATACTTTTTCAGTGTAAATTTCAGCAAAGTGACAGAGAAGAAAGAGAGAAGCATGTACTTGCATCATTCCTATCAGTTGAGGTGAGCAGGTGTGGAAAAGCCTGGAGAGATTTACCAGTATTTTGGTGTTTGTACACTCTGAGATCTCTGGTGTTCCTAGAGATGAAAAACCACTTTCCACATTGCAAAGTAAAATCTGGATGTCATAAGGCATGTTGCTCTAAGGGCAGAGCAGAGGGCCAAGGATTAGGACAAGCAGATTACTCTTTCAGCTCTGATGTCAGTACTCGCAGTTCAAGCGCATTCAAGCTGGTGGCATGCAGCATTTGTTTCATGGACTGGGACAAGTGCCTTTACACGTACATGTTCCACATTTCATTGTACATAAAACAGAAAGCTCTTTGTGTGCCCTGAAATCACAACACTGTTGTATCATGCCTATTCTGGCGCTCTACAAATTTAGGTATGGGGAAATAAATAACTGTTCTCTTTCAACATACAGTTATTATTGTGTGGTGCTTTGTTTTTTTTCTACCCCCAACAGAAACTGAAGGGCTTACACGCACAACTGCTATCGAAAAATAAACCTTTTGATTTCCTGGTCCTGAACCTTACTCCCATTTGAACCTTTAAAACCAGGCACTAGTAGACATACAATACAAGCAAAAATCAGTACCACCATGCTAATGAGCACAAGTTCGAACTTCACGGCATTTAAAAAAATTAAGTATTTCTTCAGTCCGCATACTGTTATCACTAGTGACAAGTAGCACAGAACAGTTCTAAATTGCAAGAATGACTACTCTCCCCCACATTTAACACTAACACGATGGAAAGGGCAGCAGTAACAGCAAAGCAGCAAAATCCCACACTGCAACAAGCAACAACTCGTGTAAATACAACAGCACAAAAATAAAGGAAAGAACTTACCTTCAAAAGGCTTGTTACACAGGGACCTCCAGCAAAACATCCCCCTGCCCCTGCCAACCCTTAAATGAGGGCTGGGGAGGGGTGGATCCTGGCTCCACCCTTTCCATCACCCAGATACATTGCATGCACCTGAGCCCCCCTGGTCTGGCCCTGCCTTCCCACCAGGTGCTCTATCACTGCTTCAGGCTGCAACTCAGCATTTCTGTCTACACCACTTTTGTAATCATCCTCACTACAGTAATTAACTCTATAACGCTGGGATGTAATGGTGACTTTTTTTTCCCGCAGTATGTTCTGGGTTTAACATGTTACTGCATATCTTTTTATTTATTCACTACTTTCTTTAAAAAATGCTATTACGCTCTGTGTTCTTTCCTCATTACAGAAAGCTTATACTCATCATCACATCTGCTGGACTTTTTCCACACACATAGAGGGGAAATATTATAAGTGAAATGTTGTTTTCAGGATGATTTGGGAAGCCAGAGGCAGTCACAAGCAACGCTGACAGGTGCAAATAGCATGCCAGCTCTGAGATCTTAAGATTATTTTATCAGCTCTGGAAGCACTGGTTATTTCTTTAGTTAATCCTTCAAAGTATGCTTTGAGAATATCCATCAATAGCCTAGATCTGGCAGTGGTGATGGCCTTAATATATTTAAATATCACAGAACCACATTAAATATATTTAAATTTCACAGAACCACAGAGTTGCAGGGATTGGAAGGGATCTCAAGAGATCATGGAGTCCAACCCCCTGCTAAAGCAGGTACTCTACAACACGTGGCACAAGTAGGCATCCAGCTGGGTCTTGAATAACTCCACTGAAGGAGACTCCACAACCTCCCTGGGCAATCTGTTCCATACTCTGTCACCCCTCTCCTAAAGAAGTGCTTCCATGTGTTAGTACAGAACTTCCTGTGTTCAAGTTTTAGGCCATTAGTCCTTGTCCTATCGCTACACTCCATCAAGAAGAGACTCGCCTCATCCATTTGCCTCCAACCTCCCTTCAGGTATTTCTAAACATTTATCAGATCCCCCCTCTGTCTTCTTTTCCCCAGGCTGAACAGATCCAGTGCACTCAGCCCTTCCTCACAAGGGAGATGCTCCAGGCCCTTCACCATCTTTGTGGCCCTCTGCTGGACTTCTAGGAGATCCTTGTCTTTTTTCAACCAGGGAGCCCAGAACTGGACACAACAGTCTAAATGCAGCCTCACCACAGCAGAGTAGAGGGGGAGGATCACTTCCCTCGATCTGCTGGCCACGCTCTTAGTAATGCACCCCAGAATTCAGTCACGTCTTTTATTTCATCTTCCATCCCATTAATCTGCAAAACTGGGAAAACGTCTCTAGTACTGCACATCATCCTTCCCCCAACCACACTGATTTCAATAAAGGCACTAGGTAGCCTTTTTCCCATTCTTTTGTGTAACTCGAGCACATCAGCCACTCGAGGACTTATTTCCAAGGGACTCTTGAGTTGTAAGACGTTGGTTACGAGCAAGAGAATATCTCAATGGCGGACTTCCTTGCCGAAACGCGCCCGAGAAGCACCGCAGCACGCCTACTAGCGCCGCGCGTGACTACGGCCGCGCGCCCGCCGCTCGCCCCGCCGGCTGGGGCGGGATAGGCGCCCGCACTGCCCTTGCGCCGGGCAGGAGCGGAAGGCTGTGCGCGTTCCTGCTGGCGGGCGGCGCGTGCGCTGCCTGCGGGAGCGCGCGGGCGCCGCGAGGAGTCGGGCGTCTGCAGCAGCGGGGGCTGGGCGTGGTTGCTAAGCGACGGCGCCCGGGCAGCGGCGTTGGCCCGGCAGAGATGAGGCGGAGGCAACGGCCTCCGCGCTCCCGCCGGCGCTGAACCCTACTCCCGCACCTTCCCCCGTCTTTCTCAATCCCGTCCCGCCCGGGCTTTGCCGCCCCCTCCCTCCAACCCTCTTCCCTCTCCCCTCGCTCCAGTCTGTCCTTCCCCCTCCATGCGGCGGGAGCGGTCGGCGTGGGGCCCGTGCCGCGGCCGCGCCGAGCCCCGCCATCGCTCGCCTTTCCGCCGCCAGATTCAGCGAGGAGCCACGGGCGGCGTCTGCAGCGACAACAGCGGGTGAGGCCCCGGCTGAGGAAAGGGGTGGCGAGGGAAGCCGTGGGGCGGCCGGAGGAGCGGCGGCGCCCTGGCGGTGGCGGACGCCCTTTCCCGGCGCGGCACGGGGGCTCTGCGTGTCGCGAGAGGACGGCAGGGCGCCCCCTGCTGCCCGCCGGCGGTCTCCGGGCTGGGCCTCGTTCGAGCCGCGGCCTTCCGCCGCTCGCACGCCCGGCTCGAGCAGGGTGAGCCGCTGCCCCGGCGTGCGCCGCTGCGTTGTTGGCTCTGGGCGGCCGCTTGGCCTACTGCCGCCTCTTCCCGACGGCGCCGCCGATGCTGCGTGGTCCGAACAGCTCCGCGGGTGCTCTGCGAAGCAGACCGGTGCGGGGCCGTGTGGGGAGCTGATGTGGTTATCCCAGCGGGGGTTTGGATCCGGGGGTCTCTCGTCTAGGCCTTTTCTGCCACCGTTCGCCAGCTGGGTGCAGAATCGGGGAATTTGCCTGGTTTCATTTAATAAGGGCAAAGCAGGGATTGTGAAGGCTGCGGTAGCATGCTGTTTAAGGTGGTGTTATGTCTCTGAACATAAGAAGGGTAGCAAGAAATTTGTGTTAATAGCAGCATATGCTTAAATAAGGAAATTACTTTTGCGGAGGGTACCTGATGATCACTACTTACATCCTTCTGTTTTGCTTTATACTGTAAATGTGAATTAGAAACTGATCATTTACTACAGTATAGAGGATGTTTACAGTCGTATTTCTAATTCATTCATTTGAAAACGTTATTTTGCACAGCTCTTTTCTAATTATCACTTAAACCTTTGGAGACTGTATTTCACAAGACTTGTGTAATTCTTTCCCAAGTCGCTAAACAATAAAAAGGAATGCAAAAGCTATATTGTGTCTTCTTAAGTTGATAAGTGTAGATCTAAATTAATTGTTTAATACATGCGTTATCTTTTTTGTTTTTTCAGTCTTCTAGTGTGTTTTAGTGATATGTACTGTCATGAATGGAAAGGAAGAATAGAAAGAAAATGAAAATTCTGCTTGTTCATGAATGTATATTCAGCATATTGGTAGTTCTGTGTGCCTGGGAATATGCAGCATTAGCATGCCAGATCCATCTGATTTCATATGCTTTGTGAGTTCACTAAAGTGGATGTCTGAAGTTGTTGCTTTTGTACAGGAAGTACCTTTAATTATAGAAATGCATCTTTTAATTGCCACATACTGTAAACAGCACTATGGTACGTAGAATTGAAAGGTAAATTTTACAAGTGTTCAAAACAATCTTTGAGTCTAGCTGGAAAACTACTTTAGTAGGGATGTGGAGGTAATTCTCGAACAGAACAATTGAACTGCTGTTGGAATGTGTTCTTTTTCCACTGTCATGTTTTCTGTATGTTCATCCTGTAACTGCTGATGTTTTCTGGACCTGTGTTGAGACAGTCTTCTATAATGGTGCTTACTGAGTTTTAATTGAAGCCCTCTGTAAAACTTCCTAAGTCAATTTCATTTTAAAAGCCTCTTTAAAATGTATTTTAAATTAAAACAAAAAAAAAACAAAAAAAAAAAACTAACATCAACTGAAGTCACCAATGAAAAAGATCAGAAACAAAAGATGTAAAGAGGATGTATGAATACCAGGGACACTTTATGTGCAGATGAACTAGTAAGAGTCAAACCTTACTGTCAACTGCAGTGAATAACTTTTGGCTTTCTGTTCTTCAGTCTTTCAGAATGCCTTTTTCCAATGCAAATTATTCCACTGTAGACATCTATTACTTCTGACTTTCCTAGCCAACTGAGCTGTCATTTTGTTAAACATTTATAGTTGTACTATAGATCTGTGAGTAGTAGGTCCCAAAACAAATCGCTTCCATCACTTAAACTCTATTACTGTTTACTTCTAGAGCAAAAGTACTGGAGCTCTTTGGAATAAGGAAGGCAGCAGGATGGAAGTCCAGTTATAGAAGCTAGGCTTGGAAAAGTGAAGAAAAATAATTTATAAACTCAGGAAAAATTTCTGGGTGTTGCAAGATTATAAACTGGTTTAATATATTGATTCATCCATTCTCATATTATAAAAAAAATAGGCTGATACCTTGAACTCACAAACAACGCTGAGACTACTCACCACTTTTGATTATGAAAGCTGCTAGACATAAAGGACTTTGAAGAACCATATATACATGACAGGACAAGAATGCATGTGTCTATATGTTGTATGTATGCTTTTTTTTTTTTTTGTAATTTTAGTTGAAAATACTATTTTTCCAGGCGTTACAAATGAGAAGTATATTTGAATAATAATACTTCACACCTGCTACTGTGTTTTGTTTGTTTGTTTTTGATAACCTGTATATGATGTTATGATAATGCAGGAGATTCATCTGGAAATAAGAAAAAACACCCTTACAAATCCGGGATTTCTGACACCACGACACTTAGTATGGTTTGATATATTTCAGATTTAGGGAAGAAACGGAGAAGTATGGAGCTAAGCAATAGATTTAGCTTTATTGTTCTGAGATGAGCAGTTGGTTCATGAGATTGGTCATAACAGAAACTTCATTTACTATCAATCTCCACTCAAATACATATATTCTTTCTATATTTAAAGTCTTCAGCTAAGTGTATTTTTGTTTTAAGGGTAGCTGCTTGTAACATTATAATGTGATGGAAGGTACAGCAATAATAGTGGGCTGGCAAAGTCTTTCTTGGGCTGCAGCAAATGAGGACAAGCCCAAACGCAGCAGCTGTGAATGCAGAATTGAAGGGGAAAAAAAATTGCTTCCCTTTGGAAGGTATCAAATACACAGGGATCTCTGGAGAGAGTCCCTCAGCTCCACTGCCAACCCTTAAATGAGGTCTGTGCAAGGGTGGATCCTGGCTCCATCCCTTCCATCACTCTGTACATTGCTTGCACCTAAGCTCCCCTGTGCTGGCCCTGCCTTCCCACCAGGTGCTCCATGACTGAGCATCATGACTGAGCATTCCTGCTACACTACACCTGTATTTAACTTTCTTAAATGACTTAGTTTTAACTTTGTTTGCTGGCATACTAGGTTGAATCATCATGTCAAAAGAAAAACTAGTCTTTACATTGTTTGCTGTGTGACTCCTTTAGAATTTCATGAGGATATAGTGGTCAATGGCTTAATGTCCAGATGGAGATCAGTGATGAGTGGCATCCCTTAGGGGGTTATGCTGGGGCTGATACTCTTTTATGTCTTTATCAACGACATTGACAGTGGTATTGAGTTGCACACTCGAAGTTTCTGGATGATGCCATGCCTGATGTGTTGATGTGCCTGAGGGATGGGATGCTGTTCAGAGAGACCTAGACAGGCCAAGCAGTGAGCACAGGAGAATCTCATGAGGTTCAACAAAGCCAGGTACAAAGTCTTGCACCTTGGTCACGGCAACCCACACTATCAAAACAAGCTGGGGGTCAAAAAAATTTAGCACAGCCTTGCCAAAAAGAACTTGGGGGTCGTGGTGGATGGTAAGCTGGACATGAATCAGCAATGTACCCTCACAGCCCAGAAAGCCAACCGTATCCTGAGCTGCATAAAAAGAGGTATGGTTGGCAGGTCAAGACAAATTATCTTGCTCCTCTACTCTGCTCGGGTGAGGCCTCACCTGGAGCACTGCATTCAGATGTGGAGTCCTCAGTACAGGAAAGACGCAGACATGGAGTGCTTAATAACAGGGTCAGAATATCAACCTTACGTTACGGCATAAAGTTTAAACTTATTTTTTTAGTAAGAGCATCCATAAGAAATTTAATGTGTTTATTCCTTTAACAAGCCCACACAGCCAAGTCATATAAAAATCAATTTCTTAGAGTTTTTAACCATGAACCACATGAAACCCTAAACCTAATTCTCCCCTCCTCCCTCCTTTTTTAAGGTTCTTTGCGAAGTCTTTTCTAATGGATGCTTTGTCCTAGCCTATATTTAGGTCATCTGTCTTTAAAGAGTGAAATATATGCTATAGCATAGGGATTTACTATTTCATTTTTGAAAGCAAAAATTTATTTTTCTTGGAGATGAACACTGCCATCACCACAGCAATGAAAGAATCTGAGATCAAAGAATAACTTAGATTGGAATGGACTTCAGGAGGTCATCTAATCCAACGTGCTACTTAAAGCAGATGAATTAGTGACTTGACATTGTTTTTACAATGGCAACAGACCAGAAAACTTCCAGTTACAAGATGCCATTAAAGCCTTCTTATTTATTTCTGTAAAGATAATGCTTGATGGTAACTCAGTGGGATGACTTTTTCTGCTTCTAACTCTTTGTTTAGCAGCTTCTGAAGTGACTGGTAGTATATCTGAAAGCATAAGTCCTACATGCTGAGTTTATCCTCCCACTTGGTGGATAGCATAGCATGCACATAAGGGTGCAGTCAGTATATTGAGAACTTTAGAAACTGGATAACCTTTCAGATTTCTGAAAGATTGTTTTATTACTGGGTGAAATTTTTAGTTAAAGGACAACAACCACAGCGTTAGAGGTGCCCTCCAGCTATACTGGATGCACCTTTCCCTTCCCCCTCAAGAAAGTCCAATAATTATTTCAAGATCCTGGATTTAGCAATGCCGCACAGCAGAGTAACCCCCTCAGTGCACTTTAACTGAGTATTTCTCCTATTGTTTTCTAGCTTGGCAGTAGCTCAGTAAGAGCCATTGTGGTTTCTTGGGAAGCTAGAAATAAGATTTTAAAAACGCTTTGTACAGTTAACAAACATACAGTTAGAAGAGTGGTGTGGTTAGGATGGTATTTTGCAGGTTTATAGTTAGATAATTTTGGTGGAAAGAGACAATCAAAAAATAAATGAAATGCTCACCCGTGTCCTAGGCTGGAGTAGAAACTCCAAAGGAAAGAATCTCCAGAAAGAGATTCTTCCCTAATGGCAGTCAGCCCTTAAGTGGGTCCAGGAGAGGTGCAGACAGGCTCCAACCCTTGCTGTCACACCGCTGAATTGCCTGCACCTGTGCTCCTGCAGCTGACTCAGCCCTTGCCTCAGGTGATCAGTCAGTGGTTCAGGCCATGACTCAACAGTTCCCATACACACTTGAATACAGCCTATTTGGTAAAGCTCCGTATGTAATCAGTCCAAATACTTAGTTGATTTTTTGAGAAAAACTTTGTCAACTTTTGATTCTTGCCTGTAGCCTGAAGTCATAGAAGAGACTTGAGAGGAAATGAGAAAGGTGCTTAAAAGAGATGTGAATTCATTAATTGTTACACTAAGTGATTACACAAGTGAAGTGTGTGAGGGAGCCTATTAGGAAAGGACGTGTTTGGCCATCTTCATTCTGGTGCCAAAGTCGTGCCTATTTTGTGCCACAAAAATTCTCATAGCAGTCTTGCAAGAGAGCTTTTCATACATCCAGAGCTTACATCAATCACAGCATTCTTCAGAACACAAAGGTAACAAGCAAAAGTATATTTGAGAACTGGTGCCAGTACTGGGGCTTCTGTTGTGATTGCTGTTTAAATCCAGGATCGTGTTCCTCATACAGATGTAACTTTAAAACAGTTGGTTCTCTTTGAGAATTAGATATGTTTGCCTTTTCATCTCTTTCATTCTCTTGTTTTTGTCTGGAGCTTCATCTAAAGGAGGTGACTTTAACAAAAGCAAAATTTGTTAAAAAGAGAGAGTGGATTTGAAATAAATAGATTCATCATAACAATTACATTGTTTTTCATTATTCTCATTGAATGCTACGTTCGCAGTCTGCTGTTTTATAAAGGAAAGCAGGACTTGAAACTTTCTGAAAGTAGGCCGCTTGTTAATTACTTTGGTTAGCTTGTCAACTCTTCTGTCAAATAGTTGAACTCCTATTCTGCCTTAAATGCTGACTTACAAAATCCTTCTATCCTCCATATTTCTCAATGAATTTTATTTAGTTATCTATATTTATCTAAACGTCCAAATTGACAATTTCCTCTAAAACATGCACTGCTGTTGCTTTTAAAATCTGTTTTTCCAAGGCTCCATTACGTTAGTTCATCCTTTCATAGGTCACATTGATGCTTACTTTGACAGACCTCTCAATAGGATTCCTTGAACACTTCTGATATAAGACAGAAACTGTGTGTATCCTGACTTTCTGACAAAATGCAGTAGAATCCATCCTTGATTTTAGAATTTTCAGTGCAGTAGATATAGGAAATGAAAAGCACAAAATAATCATTGCATAGAACCCTTCTGCATGTTTGTATTGACTTTTTTTTTTTTTTTGCATGTCTAGCTGCCAGTTTGCACTAAACTTAAGGAGGTGTCACTTATCAACTCTGGCAGTAAAACGTCTCTGAAACAGACTAAAATGGTTTGTATTAGAGTTTGTACATACAGGAACTCCACACCGTGTTGCTGAAGCAGACAGGCTGTTCATGCTGTAGAAGGCTATGAAAAACAGCTTTCTAATGAAAATTTTGGGTCACTCTTTTATTTTTTAAATCCCATCTAAAATATTAGTAAGATATTCAATCAATTACAGCTGCAAGTGTATAATATGGGAAGTAAATTTTTCACGTGTGGAGATATTGTGGAAGGGAAAAATAATTTAATTTGTGACTAAAGATTCAAAGTTACATGCTTTATCATTATCAATCTTAACATGGAAATTGAAATGATGAGAGAACTCTATTTACTTGTAAACAAAATTACTGTAGTCAAGTATTTTGCAGAATTTTACAAAACTTTTTTGTTTGTTTGTTTGCTTTAAAGGATCTTCATGCTGGTGTTGTTTATGCCAGAACATAACAAGCAAGGCAAATTTGCTCTAGTCTTGTGTCAACTTTGTGTAACTAGCAAACACAATGCAATTGAGTATGAAATTCGGGTGACTTTGGAAATGAAGAAAAAGTTCTGAGCTCTCTGACTGGAAGCTGAACGTGATGACGGCCTGGTCTATGGTAGGGAAACTGAAAATGGAGAAGAGGCACACCAGAGAAGAGAGAAATGTGGAACAAGATGCTGGGGAATGCAGCGCTGAATCTGAGGAATGGACGAGCTCAGAAAGCGAACCTGAGCAACCGTACTTCCGAAGCAGCTGTAGCAATATTCCATGGAGAGAAAAAGAGGCTTCCACTAAACCACATCGGCCACTCTGTCGCTCCCCGTGCTTGGATCGCCCAAGTTTTTCACAGAGCAGTATCACACAAGACTTGAAACTAGAGGAATGCAAAACAAATTTGGACAAGGAATACCAAGCTAAAATGGATTTTGCTTTAAAGCTTGGGTATGCAGGAGATCAGATCCAGGCTGTACTGAATAAACTGGGAGCAGATGCGCTCATCAATGATGTTCTGGCAGAACTTGTGAGACTTGGTAACAAAAGTGAATCAGAGGGACAGAACAGCAGTACCACTAATACTCTGGTGCCAAGAGGTCCTTGCCCAAAGGAAATAGCAAGCCCTGAATTGTCACTTGAAGATGAAGTTGTGGATAACAGTGATAACTTGAGGCCAATTGTCATTGATGGAAGCAACGTGGCTATGAGGTGGGTCTCCCTCTTGCAACATACGAAAAGAAAAATGACAAAAAATATTGATGTGAAAAATCTATATCGGTGCTGGGGAATTGAACTGTACTATGCTGTGTTTTGTTTTATTCAAGTCCTTAAGCAATACTGAAAAAATATTAATGTCCAGAGGCAATCGAACAGGGGAGTTAAAAATAGTTTAAAATGACATTAATATATGCTGATGGTACGTGCTGGACTTGAGAAAAGTTGAACTACTGCTGATCAAGCCTATTCAGAAGTCAAAGCAATTTAGCAATGTCAGTACAGGGCTATGCATGAGCTTAGCCTGCTGACTCACACAGCTGTGATACTTGTGAATTCAGATGTGCCTAAGCACAAGGCTACTTGAGTCTACACAACTCAAGCTGTGGTCAACATGGATCTGTACTGGGTCTTATAAGGGGTGGAGTTAATTTTCCCCACAGCAGCCCATGCCATGTTGTGATTTGCACTTGTAACTAGAGCAGCATTGATATTACACCAGTGTTTCAACTGTTGCAGAGCAACGCTGGCACAGCATCAAGATCATCTCTCCAACCCCACCTCCCTTGGCCGGTAGTCAGAGGGTGGGCAAAAGGTGAGGAAGGGACATCACCGTTGCAGCTGACATAAATAGACCAAGCAGATATTCCAGACTGTGACATCATGCTCAGCAATAAAAGCTCTGGGGAAGAAGGAGAAAGCCAACTGTATTCTGGGCTGCATAAAAAGCAGCATGTCCAGCAGGTCAAGGGAGGTGATTCTTCCTTGTGAAAGCCCACCTAGAGTACTGCATTCAGCTCTGAGTTCCCCAGCACAAGAAAGATGTGGACTTTAAAGTGGCTCATTAGAGGAGGGCCACAAAGTGGCAGGCCTAGAACACCAGTTCTACAAAGAAAGACCGAGAGAGCTGGAGTTGTTTAATTTGGAGAAGGCTCCAAGAAGATCTTTCAGTGCATAAAGTGGGTTTATAAGAAAGACAGACTTTTTTTTTTTAAAAACAAGTATATGTAGTGATAGGACAAGGGTTAATGGTTTTACACTGAACTAGAGTAGATTTAGATTAGGCATTAAGAAATTCTGCACTGTGAGGTTGGTGAAAAACTGGCACAGGCTGCCCAGATGGCCCATTCCTGAAAGTGTTCAATGTTGAATGGGCCTTTATGCAACCTGATATAATGAGAGACATCCCTGCTCATGGCAACACAGACTAGATGATCTTTAAAGGTCCCTTCCAACATAGACCATTCTATGATTCTGATTCTCATTATGTACACATTTGTCTTCCCAAGCAACCACTATACGTATTTAGGTCCTGCTTCCCAATAAGTGGAAGAACATTGGATGCTGATGAGAAGCGTTTGCTTCTGTGCAGTCTTTGCTTTTATTTCATTGAACTTCTGTCTCAGACCCACTAGGATTTATTTTTTCCTCCACCTCATTTTCTCCCACCTCTTACTAGGGTGAGTGGGAGAACAACTGCAGTACTTGTCTGCCTATTAGCATTAAGCTACACCACAAACCAAAAAGATATTTTTGTAAAGCAACATCACCAATATTGATTTTACTTTTTTTTTTTTAAAAAACTTTTTTTTTTTTTTAACTGTTTGTTATATTTTCAGTCTCTGTACTGCCTGAATAACTCCTGAGCACTGTGTGACAGCAGCTGGCAAAAATTGTGTACTCTTATTACTGCATACCTGTGAATACTCTGTTTATGAAATAAGTTATGTATGCATTTGAAAATATAAAAGAATATTATATTCTATGGAATCCAAAAAGGGTGCAGAAAATCACTTTAGCAATGCTTTTGAATTAATAATTGCAAGGATTTGGAATATGCTGGTTTTCTGTAGGCCTTAGTTATACTTCTGGTATTAGATACCTGACTGGCTTCATCTGTTTCAGTGTTACTTTCTCCAGTGTTTCGAGCCCAAGTAAAACACGTATTCCACTGCACTCTAGTAATCTGTGATGTTTTTCTCCAATAAGTAAAATTTTGATTTATAATCCATAGAATAATACTAGAGACCTCTTCAGTAAGATGCTACTCTCTTAATAATTCAGCATTCTTGTATAGGCTGAGAATACCAGAAAAGTGAAAGAATAATAAAGCTTTTGCCTTCAAAAAAGCTGCATTGATCATGCAAATTGTAGCCTTTAAGGTAAAAAAAAAAAACAACAAAAAAAACGTAATTAATGGTGCCTATGTAAGAACATTTCCACTTTCAGTGTAGATTTTTTCTTGAACATTTTTGGGGGATGCTACACAGAACCAACAGCTTGTCTCTGGATGGTTATGATAGCTGGATACTGCTACAAACAAATGCCAGTTGCTTTAATCTGTGGGAGACATTCCTAGCGTTTCATGTAGCTACAAGAATCTCCTTAATTACACCAATTGCTTGGACTACTCCCACATGTTGGGGCACCTATAGGAAAGTTCTCTCCTGTATTTCTCACTGCTAGCTTGTTCTCTCGGTTATTTCTGGTAAGAAGTGTCACATGGCTTTCATAGCATTCTGGAACGCTCCCTAGGAGCCCTACTCAACCGCTCTTTGAAAGCGAGGACACTGCTCCTCAATGCAGCATCACTGAGCTGATTGAGTTAATGCCTTCTGTGGCAAATGGAATAATCTGAATAAATTAATATAGAAATCCCAGGGAGAATATTGAACTGGACAGCTCCAATGCTATCTCATAGTTGACGAAAAACTGCAGTTGTCCTGAGGAAGCAGACAGTTCTGAATGAAAACGCTTTGAGAAAAGCACATCAAAGAGCATAACATTGGCTTACCAGTCTGCTCTTTTCAGATGCAATTTTAAGGTAGTTCACATTGCTAACTAAAGTGTGACAAAGGGGGATTACTGTTTTTTCTTCAGTAAGAGAGTCAACCTTACTTTTTTCCTTAAGTATTTTTTCTTCCTCAATATCACCATATGGAAACAATATATGCACTCTTTTTCAGGGAAAGAAAGCGTTAGCTTGAATCTAAATATTAAATCATTCATAATGCAATCTATACATCTTACATACGTAGAATAAATACTAAGAACATAATATTTACTGTATGTCCTCTCTACAGTTAACAAATGGACAGTTGAAAAAGTAGCACGGTTAGGAGAGCACTTTACTGGTGTTATAGTTGGAAAGATAACTGTGGTGGAAAAGAGACAATCAAAGAAGAAATGCTCACCCATATCCAAGGATCTAGGCTTGCAGTGGAAAGCTCCAAACAGGAGAGATCTCCAGAAAAAGATCCTTCCCCAGGGTCAGCCAGCCCTTAAGTGGGGTCCAGGAGAGGTGCAGCCAGGCTCCGCCCTTCCTGGTCACACCTGAATTGCCTGCACCTGCGCTCCTACAGCTGACTCAGCCCTTGCCTCAGGTGCCCAGTCAGTGGTTCAGGCTGTGGCTCAGCAGTTCCCAGTACAGTCCTCATATATTATTCAGGCACTTCTTAACTGTTTTCTGAGAAGATTTACAATAAACTTGAAGAATTGTGTTTCATATTTAACAAATCAACAAGTAAGGTAGACTAAATAAGATTTATAATTGATTCTAATTAGTGTCTATCAAATATCTATTTTTTCTTTACAAAAACTTTTAATGCCATTTTATGAATGGAAATGGTATTATACAGCTGCTTCAAACACTCAATTCTGTACAATTGTAAAGACTTAGGTATGTTGCATAAAAGAAGTTTTTGATTAGTTGGAGAAGGGAAGAAAGAGCTTGAAGAACTTTTACAGTAATTTCTCTCTAAAAGAAATAAAGTATTTTTTAATCTAGATGTTTTGAAAGCATCTGTTCCTCTTAACAGTCAGCTTCACTAGTTCATTTATTTTTATTATTGCTAACTTTTTTATAGCACTATTTTAGATGAGCTCAATTTTTTGAAGGTGAGTTTTTTCAATAGATCAGCTAATAAAATGAAAAAGTAGAAAAAAATTTTTGTAGCGTGATGGGAAGTGCAAGAATGACAGCAGAGCAGCAGAATTCCAGACTACAGTAAGGGAGGATTCACTTAAACACAACAGCAGTTAGCACAGAAACGAAGGGGGGAAGAGAGAAGGTGAGAGGGGGAAAAAAAAAAAAAAGAAAAAAAAAAAGCTGCTTTCAGATATACCCCACCTCCACTGCCAGCTCTTAAAGTCTGGAAGGGGTGAATCCTGGCCCCAGCCCTTCTGGTCACCCAGGTATGTTGCATACACCTGAGCTCCCCTGGGCTGACTCTTCCTTCCCACCAGGTGCTCCGTCACTGCGTCAGGCCATTACTTAGCATTTCTACTGCACTTTTGCATTAGGGTTATTCTATAACTGTTTTGTATTTGTCTGGTCTCTATAAATTCTATTTCCCTTATTTACCTACATCATGACAGCTTTAAAAAGAAAAACAACAACAATAAAACCCAGAGCCAAAACTTTTATGTTTGCTGTTTCTGAGCCTTCTGGTGTTTTTTTTTTGTTTGTTTTTGTTTTGTTTTTTGTTTTTTTTCTTCAGCCATGGAAATAAAGAAGGATTTTCCTGTCGGGGAATTCAACTAGCTGTTGATTGGTTTCTGGAAAAAGGACATAAAGATATCACCGTGTTTGTACCTGCATGGAGAAAAGAACAGTCTAGACCAGATGCACCAATTACAGGTAATAGGTCAAGATTTTCTTTGACTTTTTGGTTCAAGTAAATAAGCGTGTTACATTAAGACAGAACTGTGTCATTTTTCTAATAAGAACTACATGCCAAGCTGTGGCCATAGCGTTGCTTGCACTCAACTGAGAACAAAACAACTTCCCTGGTGAGGAGCAGTTAAGTATTTGCATCTGCAAAAAAAAAAAAAATTCTTTTTTTGAAATATAACTGGATTATGTCAGCACTCTTAAGAGGAGATACAATTTTAGCAAATGTTGTTAAGCGGACAGAAAATAATTCTTAGTTCCTGGGCTAGTAGAAAATAAGTAGTATCTGTCCAGGGACTCTTTTGTTAGTGCTATCTTGAACACTGAAGAAGCAGAATATATTTTGACCCCATTTGTAGTACTTACGTTTTACTCCAAGCTAACAAGAAGGCAGTAATAACTGAGTTATCATAGAATGGCCTGGGTTGCAAAGGCCCACAGTGCTCATCAGTTCCAACCCCCTGCTGTGTGCAGGTCACCAACCAGCAGCCCAGGCTGCCCAGAGCCACATCCAGCCTGGCAGGTCTGGAGCATCCACAGCCTCCTTGGGCAACCTGTGAACAGTGCCTCACCACCCTGTGTGAAAAACTTCCTCCTCATATCCAACCTAAACCTCGCCTGTCTCATTTTAGAACCCTTTCCCCCTTGTCCTATCACTATCCACCTTCATAAACAGCTATTCCCCCTCCTTTTTATACGCTCCCTTTAAGTATTGGAAGGCCACAATGAGATTTCCCAAGCTAAACAAGCTCAGTTCCTTTTCTAACTGTTCATGAAAATGGATATTTACAGGGGAGTACAGTGGTTATAAAGCTTAAATACAGGGTATTTACTTAGTGCTTTGAAAGATCAGAAATGTCATTCTCCTAGGTTTTTGTTTGTATTTTTAAATGAGGATTATATATGCACATAATAATAAAATTATTTCTCAGAAAAGAGGAAAAGTGTAATATTCCATGGGCTGTATTTCTTCACAAACGTTTAAAGAAGTTGCTTAAGTAAACTTATTTTACAGATCAAGAAATCTTACGGAAATTGGAGAAAGAAAAAATTCTTGTTTTCACCCCATCTCGAAGAGTTCAGGGGAGAAGAGTAGTTTGCTATGATGATCGATTCATAGTAAAGCTTGCTTTTGACTCAGATGGCATAATTGTATCAAATGACAACTATCGAGATCTTCAAAATGAAAAACCAGAATGGAAGAAGTTCATAGAGGAGCGTCTGTTAATGTATTCTTTTGTGAATGATAAGTATGTTTTTTCCTTCAAAAATTAAGAGAATTTGCCAATTCTGAACCCTCAGTAAAAGCTGAAATTCAAATTTCATTTCTTTCCCATTAGATTTATGCCTCCTGATGATCCTCTAGGACGCCATGGTCCAAGCCTTGAAAACTTCTTAAGGAAAAGGCCAGTTATTCCTGAACATAAAAAACAACCGTGTCCTTATGGTAAGTGCTTAAGCCATATAGATGTGCTCTGTTCAAAGGTAGGTGAAGCGAGCAATTAATTAACATTTTGGCATTACTAGCCATCCAAGCACCATATCCTTTTTTATATTTATCACGCACATATTAATAAAAATAATATAGCAAAAAATTAAGGCTATCACAGCTTTTTGCTATTTTTTTCTGGTTTGTATTCAATAAAAGAGATTTATAACTACACAGACTGTGTTAGGAATGTTTTATATAGCATTGAGTATGTTGTCAGTATTGAGCTCATGAATGGTAGGAACAAAAGTGATGCAGTGATATACCTGGTTACAGGTAGTAGCAGTCTGTGAATGCCTGCACATGTAATTATTCTTAACAATGATAATACAGAAACATTACAATTAAGAAAAAGTGAAAGGTATGAAGAAAAAGGTAGCGGGCAGTAGTATCAATGTTTGATTTATGTAACTTGAAATCACTTTTCTTACAGGTAAAAAGTGCACCTATGGGCACAAATGTAAATATTACCACCCAGAACGGGCAAACCAGCCTCAAAGGTCAGTAGCGGATGAGCTTCGAATAAGTGCCAAATTATCTGCTGTGAAAACAATGAGTGAGGGAGCCTTGGCTAAGTGTGGCACAGGGCCCTCCAGCTCCAAAGGAGAGATCAGTTCTGAAGTGAAACGCATTGCCCCAAAGCGTCAGTCAGATCCAAGCATTAGATCAGTAGCTGTGGAGCCTGAGGAAAAGTTAACAGTAGCCCGGAAGTCCGAGGCCAACTCTGTCCCATCTCTGGTTTCTGCATTAAGTGTACCAACGCTCCCTCCACCAAAAAGCCATGCAGCTGGTGCATTAAATACTCGATCTGCAAGCAGTCCAGTGCCAGGTTCCTCACAGTTCACGCATCAGAAATCCTCACTGGAACACATGTCCAGTGTGCAATATCCTCCAATATTAGTCACCAACAGCCATGGCACCTCAGTTAGTTACACTGACCAGTATCCCAAATATGAATCGTTAGGGGACCATGGCTATTATTCCTTACTCAGTGATTTCTCCAACTTGAGCATAAGTAGTATGCATAACACAGATTATTACGGGGCTGATATGGACCAGGGGATGTATTCTAGAAACTCAAGCCCCTGTCCTGACAATTGCTTAAGCCATACAAGTAATGATTCTTATTCCTCTTACAATGACTTGTATCTGGGTGTAGCAGATGCCAGTCCAGAAGATAATGTGAAGATCCACAGACTGACATCGCAAAATCGTCTTCAGCCTTTTCCCCATGGTTACCATGAAGCCTTAAATAGAGTTCAGAGTTTTGGAACTGAAGAGCCTAAACAATCCCTTCGCAAACAGTCTGTTTCCCACTTAGGCCTGCATGCCCAGCATCCAGTTGTTGGAGCACGGTCCAGTTGTCCAGGAGAATACCCTGTGCCTCAAAATATTCATCCATCAACTGCACAGTCAAGCCGTGCCTTGGTCATGACAAGAATGGACAGTATTTCTGACTCACGGCTTTATGAAAGTAATCCTACAAGGCAGAGGAGACCACCTCTGTGTCGAGAGCAGCATGCTAGTTGGGATCCGTTACCGTGTGCAACAGACTCTTATACTTATCATTCATATCCATTGAGTAACAACCTCATGCAGCCATGTTATGAACCTGTAATGGTAAGAAGCATGCCGGAGAAGATGGAGCAGCTGTGGAGGAATCCATGGATTGGGATATGTGGTGAGCCACGGGAGCCACATGTTATCCCAGAGCATCAGTATCAAACATACAAGAATCTCTGCAATATTTTCCCGCCAAGCATTGTCCTTTCTGTGATGGAAAAGAATCCCCACATGACAGATGCACAACAGCTGGCAGCTATGATTGTTGCCAAATTAAGAACAGGGCGTTGAAATATTATAACCTCTTTTGTATAAATGAGACTATACAGCACATAGGAATTGGTAGAAAAATTATATAAAGAAGGAAGTAGGCAAATTTATTGTAAATATTTTCTAATAAGGTAGGATAAACTTCTGTACACAGTAGTTGTTGTATATGTATTGAGGCACTATTTAAGAGTTGACTGTATTGTAAATTTTAAGATTTTAAAAATAGAGATTTTTAATAGTATTTTACAGGAAGTGCATACCTTGCTGCATGGATAGTTCATGAAGAACTACAATGTCACATTCAGTGTCTCAAAGCTTTTAATACAAAATTATTATTAGCAGTTATATTGCATGTATTAATGTACACTTTCAATTTGATTATAAATACCTAATTGGCCTTTCAAAGCATGCTGTATACGATCCCGGATGACTTCTAGGGTTTCAGCTTTGCCATTTGACGCCGCCTATTGGTACCTCAAATATTGAAGAAAAATAACTTGACAAAAATGATTCAATTTGTAAGATGCTGAATCTCTTTCAGCTTTTGGATGTTAATATTGTTGGTATTTCTTAAATTTCAAAACTGTTCCCCATGAGTTTATTACTGTTACTCCAGTCCAACAGAAGCCAAATGCTTCATTAAATTAGGACCAAAACATTAAGGAATATGAAGGCGTGATAAAACTAAAATATGTTTTAACTGTAGCTTCCCTCTTCAGAATTCAGAATCATCTGCTGCTCCAGATGATTAGAAAAGATGAAAGAAAATTGTCAGTTGTGTATGAATTGGATTACTCAGACTCCAATAGCAGGAACTGAAAGTTAATGCAGAAACTCATCTGTGTCTACAGCCCTTCTGTGGGCAAGGATGGCATTTAACATGCAAAACGGCCATAGAAGATCAACCTGTGAAAGGAGTGGGAGTGGCTGTTCCTTGAAAAGAGATGCTACAGTTCAGGTTTGTGGCAAAGCTTGCTTGGTTTTGCTCTTCAGATCCACGCAGAGGTGTGCATTTGCCTCATGACCGTTTCTAAAATTTCTGTTTAAACATGTGAGAAGATTTTGTGTGGCATTGTTTGCTCAACTGGTATTTTGCTCAGGGTGGGAACCTTTGTAGCTAAATGTCTCCAAAAGAGGCGTTTCTTGTTTTTTAAGCTGCACTGACTGAACGCCCTTTTTTGACTCCATTGTATATTTCAACATTTTGAACCATTACTAACTCGATACGTCTCGAGCTAGAACTTAATGACTTCTACTGTAGTTTTTTTCATGAAAGCTGAGAAGGCCTAGTTTATGGCCTTTTGTTTCTTCATGAGAAGGTGTGACACTGCCTAAATGTTTCTTACTGTGAAACACATGGAATGCGAGGCTGCAGTCAGGGTTGTTTCTGGTGTTTTGATAACGGCTTGCATGCTGCTTTCTCACTCTCTGTTTATCTAAGGAACAAAACATCATCATTTCCACATCTGCATTACTGTATAAATGATTGGTTTGATTCACGATATTGTTCAGGCTATTTATCATGGGCAAAACGTATTCCTGCAGGTCAAAAGCAACAAAGAAAACCATTATAGGTGCAATGACAGTTAATGTACTGATAATAACCACATCATTTCACACATGACAAATATTCTTCTGTTGGTACAAGGAACACATATAATGACCACATCATTACATATTTGAGTTAACTTGAAGGTGATTTGAGTTTACACTCAGTGTTTAACTATGTTTTAACTAGTTGTCACAGTTATCGTCACTGTTAATAGTAAATCTCTGGATACCTACAGTAACTGGAGGAAACAGATTGAACTCTTGACCAGTATCCAAAAACATTTCTTATTAACCACCATTTTAGATTTTTAATTTGCAATTAATTCTTATTCTCTTCTCTTGCATGGTATTAAGCAGCTGAGAGCAATGCCTCAAATAACCAGAAATGACCTTTTGTTTGTTGATACAAATTGTATCTCTTTTTCTTGATTGTATAAAAACTGTTTAAAAAAAAAAAAAACAAAAAAAAACAAAAAAAAAAACAAAAAACCTAACAACCCATAAACCTCTAGATTAACTTCAGTATTACATGTTCACCACCATGTTTGTGACACCATGTGTCACACAGAAGTAGCCCATGAGTAATTATGATTTTCTGTTATTTAAAATGGGCACTTATAGTTTATAGATGAGCGAGACAACTTCTCAGAACTGGTTTATTATGTGCACAGATACTGTGTGTACACCTCAAAGCATTACATGGTTACCTTTAGTCTATTAAGCAGATTCATCCTTGCACTAAACCTTATGTAAAAATGTTGCTGTTAACTCATCTGCATGTGTTTAAAATAGTAACAATATAATTACTATAGACCTTGCTTTATTCTAAACATGTTAATTTATAATTTATGTAGGCTTAAAATGAAGTTTATTTTGCACTCCCATTTTCCATCTTGCATGGAATTAAATATTTGTATGTAAAAACACGTTTGTCCCCTTTTTCTCCCACTATAAAGGTAAGCTATCTTAAGAGGGCTTGGTGGGTGTTTTTGATATTTTAATGTGTAGAAGCCTGAGCAGAAGTTACTGTGTGAAGCTGTGCGTGATTTATGGACAGTCATTCTTGTAGGACTCGTTGACTTGTTTTCATGTTCACGATCTTTGTCTTACTGATAAGAAAAAGGAATTATTCCAAACAGAAAGGCTAAGGTACTGCAAACACAGCATGCCATTTCTGTAAGGCACTCTGAAAGCTAATTGTCTTTTTATAAAAAGCTATTTGCATCCATCCTAGGCAGAGTTACTGAATGGGCAGTGTTGCCTTGTGGAAATAATTTGCAAACGTTGTGCTTGTTTAGTCCACCTTAGAGGAAATGAAGCTTTTATTTGTGATGTAGTCTTTCCTAACCCACCAGTTAAGTGACAATTCCAATATCTGCATCTGTTCTCAGATATGTTTACAAGCCAATTCAAAACACTGACTTAATCTTCAGCGCAAAAGCTTAGATTTCTTCTTACATGGAAGAGTTGATCTTATTAACACATGATCATAACTGTCTATATTGTGAATATAAGACTCTGTATAAATGCTCTGAGAGCATGGTATTTAGATGTTTTTAAAACTGTAAGTAAGCAGTTCTAGAAACTATATTTTAATAAAATCCAAAAGATTCTAGCTGAGGAACTGCAGAAAGAAAAAAAGCGCTAAGATGAAATCTTGCAAGGAAATAGCATACATCAGCAGAGCCAGTGCTTACTCTAGGCATTCTGAATAATTGATCTTTAGTCTTCAGCTGTATTACTTTCACATAATTTATCACTTAAGAGTGCATAATGTTAAATTCTTGATTCAAAACTCAAATGCTTTATTGGAAGTCAGCCTAATTTTGTGTGTTTTTGTCATAATTACATGTTAGTAATATATTAAGTTGGACATAGAGAATATTTGACTACTGTTAGTCCTGTTGTTGTCTTATTGAGCTACAGTAGTGGGCTTTATCCGTTTGTAGAATTAAACGTTACTGTTTAATTGTTGTAAAATTTTATAAATCTCTTTGGGTTATTTTGGTTGACCCAAATATAATGTAAGTCTCAATGACAAAATGAGTGAAAAATGGATGTTAAGCCAATATGTGGTATTTAAAAAACACTGTAGTAAGTGTGCAAACGCTCTAGATGCTGCTGCATGGATATCATTCACTAGCATGAGTCTGTTTAGCTTTTTGTAAAAATCTTTTAAATTTAAACTCTTAAAAAATTAAGTGGGCATATGGTTGCTTAGGCCAAGCAGAAGAATCCTCATTAAATACAACAAAAAACAAAGTATCTGTTTAGGAACAGATACTCTGAATTTTGGCATTTTGGAATTCTTACTGGTAAAGCCAGAACCTGCAAAGAATAAATATGAGCTGATAAGCCTATTTAAAACTTGGTTGGTTAGTGGTGTGCATGCATACCTGTGATGTCCACCAAGCTACTATCAGGAACATTCAAGGGAGCACGTTTTGAGTGCAGTCATTCTAAAAATTCCATGCTAAAAAGAAGGTATGAGCTTCATTTCTGTACCCATTTGCCCCACAGAAATACTGCTTTTTCTTGACTTGCCAAAAGTTAACGTGAAACACTGGTAGCACCAGACTCCTATTAGCCAGATCATGAGATCTGTCATTATTAGCGCTACAGTTCAGCATTCAGCATCAATGCAGCTTTTATGCACCCCTCCATAGGAGGCTGTGTGACAGAGCCATAGGATTGCAATGGTGTTCCTTGCAGTACTTAAACAGGAAAAAATACAGGTTTGCTGTTACTTCAGTTACTCTCATGCCAGTGTTTGCTTAGCCTTTGAAGATCCGTTACATAGTCTCTATGATTTTGGTCTTTGGTATTTTGAAGTTTGTAAACATACTAAAATTATTGAAAGGAATCAAAAACTAATACAGTCTATTACCTGTAGCCTCCCTGCTCTGTGTAGAAGGTTTGCACAGCTATTTAATACACATGAAATGTTATACTTTATATTTACCTATATAAAACCTGCTTATTTAATAAAACTGAGAGCCACTGGATAATTTGTTTCTAGCCTTTTTTTTTTTTTCCCCCCAGCCCTCTTAAGAGAGAGCCTCAGAAGAGCTTTTTGTCCCAAACAACTGTCACAACACATCCAGGCTATATCTCAACACTCCTTGTTGATTTACAGGAAGAATACCCAAATTGTGAAGTCATATAATGCTCAGCTTCTGTGTTTAAATCTGCATAGAAAAAGGATGAGAGTAAGGATGCTCCATTTTAGTTGAAAAAAAGCAGAGGAGAAACTTCTTTGTGTTAATTAGGTTCCACTTCTCATCAATCTTTCTATTAAATCAATTTTCTTCATCCATTTCAACACCTCATCATTTCACTTTTCATGGGAAGGATACAGCATCACAGTGATTTGATTCGAAATTACTTCAACTGTTTTGGGGAAACAAAACAGGGGAAGGAAAATGATATAAAAGGATCACCTTTATCTGTATCTCTATTTGCTCAAACTTCTACCACTACCATGTTTGCTTTCACAATAACCAGGAGGATCCAGGTACTTCAAAAGACAAAACTATTACAAAACATTAAAATACACATATTACAAAGTTTCTTCCACATCTCCCTTTATGGTTAGTCAGAACAGCCCTCACAGACACTTCTACTGAGAAGCATTAGATTCCACAGGATGCTCTTGCTGCTCCAGTTTTCTCCCCAGAACTGTAACCCTTTCTTAGCACAGGAGGTCCGTTGGAGAGTGACTGCTCTTATCATTCAGGAAGCAAAATATTTAAGACTTGAACAGGCAGGAATAAGTTACCGTAATGATTCCATTGTTGCATTATGTGAAAGTGATGGTCCCAAGGCCACAGCTTCCTCAGTGACTCTCATTTGCATCATTTATCCTTGCAATCTTATGTAAAGCTCCAAAATAAAGACCGAGAGGGGACCTGATCCAGGTCTATCAGCATCTAAGGTGTGGGGGGCAGAATGGCGAGGCTGGACTCTTTTCAGTGGTGAGTGGAGACAGGACAAAGGGAAATGGCTGGAAACTGCAGCACAGGAAGTTCTGCACCAATGTGCGAAGGAATGGCTGTACAGTGAGGTGAGGAGCACTGGAACAGGCTGCCCAGGGAGGTGGGGGAGTCTCCTGCTCTGCAGATGTTCAAGACCTGCGCGACCTGCTGTAGGAGCTGCTTGGGCAGGGGGTTGGACTCCATGAGCTCTGCAGCTCCCTTCCAACCCTTACAATTCTGTGATTCTGTGAAAATTATTATTATTTTTAATCTCCAGTCCCTTCTAGAGCTTCACTTGGAGGTGGTATTGCAGACAGTAGAAACCTGTCTGGAAAGAAATTTACAGAGGGGAAAAGGCAGACTCAAGCAATTTAAAGCAAAGGAAAAAATTAAGCACTGAAGGAATACATCAACACGGCCTTTCTTAGTCCCCCCTCAGAACACATTTCTAGTAAGCAAACTAATTAGCATTCTGAAAAAGAAATTTTACTGAGTGCCTTTATCAAGGGAGGAGAAGTTGCATATAGCATTTGTTAGCATGCTTTCCTTTTTGAACTGTTGTTTGCATCTCTTTAGAAGTATAAATAGCACATATAATAACAGTGTTAGCACCTAATGAGAACGGTAACTATAAGGAATTAAAAAGATGCCACTGCACAATGCTGCACTGACATTTTCCTGTTTGTTTAGTTTCTTAACTACTGCAAGTTATTAGACTGATTCAGACAAAAGCTCTGTCTTAAACCCCTGGAAGATACACTCCAACAAATTATTACAGAGAAATCTTGAAATAAGTGCTTCAACTCCTAATTTTTTACAAGTAATTGTAGAAGCTGCTAAGCAACAAGAACATTTAATACAAGTTAACACAAAGAAAACTGAATTCAGGGAAAAAAAGCTGCAAATGCTTGTTCTCATCAATTATCTAAAATAGCAACCAAGTCCATTTCCACATGCTAGCTTATCATGCTAGCTTTACAGCAAAGAGACTTTTCAACCTCAGCAAAGTCATGAATATAAATAACACCAGACAGAACTCACCTTCGTTTGAAATCGTAGCTAGATGAAAATTATAGCATGACCTTATGCTGGCTAAATAATCCAAACTAACAAATGACAATACTGGTGTCACTGAAAGGGAAGGGCTCTCAGTATTATGACCAACAGGAACCAGCAGACCTCTTCCAGAATATCCAAAAGAAAAACAGAATCCATAAAGAACTTTGCCTTCAGTTCGTGATATTTATTAACCACGAAAAAAATTAAACAAAGGGTTTCCAAAACATAATAACTGTATTTCACAAGCATCAGCTAGAGCTATAAGTTCTTGACAGTGGTTAAGCAGACAATAGCTACAAGCAGAACAACATGCTTGCAAAACTGTGATTTTATATGGTAAAAAGTAATAAATCCTCATAGAAAAAAATCCTGGAGTGGCTACTTCCCTGCCACCATCACAAGTTCCTCTCTGTCACTTATCTTATGCAACATTGAAAGCTGCAGAGCAATTTTCTGTCTTAGAAAAGTTGAAGGCCACTTTTTATTTTATGGAAGTCATTCTGGGTCCATAATAATCCTCCTGTCACAGGAACATTCAATTCTGCAGAGCTGTGAGAAAAAAAGAAAACAAATAAGCAGTGAGCTCATATCAGCTAAGTAATTTTGATGCATGTTTAACTTACAAAAATGTAATTTTCCCTTTTTAGCTCTGAACATTTACCTACTGGAACATCTTAGTTTTTAAGCAGCTCATTCAGGAGAAGGCACAGTCTAAGGTAACACACATACCAAAGCACAAAACAAAGGAAAGACCACCACTTGCTAACTAAAGTGAGGGAGTCATGATTCCAGAAACCACCACACATCAATTTTCATCTGAACTGTCATTTGCTAGGTAGGAATATCAGCCAATCAGGAGAAAACATGCTAACACAGCAAGTAGGCAACATAAAAATAGCCTGTCATGAACTACCAGTGTTATAATGTTCTTATGTTTCCTCACAGAAATTAGCCATTCCTGCAGCTTAATACAGAAGTCACAGAAACCAGAGCCTTCACAGAGCCTAAGGGAAGTTATAGTTTGGTATCACTCCCAGCATGCAAAGTCATTTCCAGTTTTAGAAAGTGGTTCATCCTTAAACAGGCATGAAATCTCTTCCTTGCAGAAGTTACCAAATAGGACTGGTCTCACGGATGCCAATGACTCACTAACACCAGCACACCAAGGAACAATTATTTTTCCACAGCATTCCCAGACAAGGCATTCTTAAACAAAATTCAAACAGCAGGTGAAGAACAAAGGTAAGCCATTCCCTACCCAAAGCTTTTCTACGCACAGCAATTTAAACCATGACTTTGTTGTTATATGGATCAGATAAGGGTTCGTTTTATTATTTTTGTTTTACGAGAATGGAGAAAATGAAAGCTCAAATTTAACAATAATGTGTTTTTAAAGGATCTACTTCAAACCTGATGTCTGACAAGGAAGAAGGAAAAAGGGAAAGTCTGCTCCTCCTCTCCATGCTTTTCATATATGCTCAAGGAGAGCTCATGCTGCCCCTGCCACAACCAATCATCCTCCAGGATATGATTACATCCCCTGCCACAACCAATCATCCTCCAGGATATGATTACATCCCCTTTCCACCCATCTTTACTCTCCAGCACATATGACCCCTTTCATCTACCCGCTTACACATTTCATCTTCAGGACAAAAAAAAAAAATCCAGCCATCACCCATGAGCACTGAATGATTAATGCCATTTCTGAAAAAAAAAAAAAAAAAAAAAAAAAAAAAAAAAAAAAAAAAAAATCAGTAAAAACCTCTTGATTCAATCCCTGAAGCCACTGCATGTCCCCAGTTTCCACTCTCAGGAAACAAAGTCATTTCCAACAGCCACTCTGTCCCTACCATCAAGTAGAACAGACACTGGGAGTAAAAGGGCACAAGAGCTTACCACAAAAAAAAAAAAAAAATCCACATGAGAATGACAGCAGCTATTCAAAGCTTCAGAGGTTGCTGCAGTAACCAACCCTACAGTAACCCTAAGCACAAAATCTGAACACCAGAAAAACCATGAAAGAACACAGTCTTTTGCATCCAGGAAAGAAGGACCTGCAAGTTTTTCCAAAGTATCAAAACATCACAGGAATTTGTGTTTCATGTTAAACCAAAAATCAAATCACAAAATTACATCACATTTCTGCAAACAAGACTGAGCTCTTGTTTGAGAGTTTTATAAAATAATTTGAAGCTCTACAGTAAAAAAACTCAACGCCTTTTCCAAATGATCAGTACTGGAATAACTGCAATACAGCAGAAGCTGCCGCTCAGAGATGCACAGACAGTTTCTCCTTTGGGGTCAAAACACCTCCTGGACACCACTTGCTCAAATGAAACACTGCCAAGGGCCTTGTAAAAAAAAGCGAGCACAGCAACATCATAGATGTCACACCCAGAAAGAATGACCTGATGTTGTCTGGCTGTTGGAAACTACCCAGCATTCAGCCTGCTAACGGAACAGTTTTTGCTCCCTTGTGACTCCTACTCCTCATTACTCTTGACTTCACCTATGTCATTCCTAGGACAGAGACTCGAGACAGACACTGATATCATCTCTGCCTCTAAAACGTACTGCATGAAAGGCACCAAGAACAAGCTTATCACAGCAGAGCAACTGCTTTTCAGGAATGATGAAACTAGGCTATTGCCAAAGAAGGGTAACAAATTTATTTCTTGGGATTCAAGGGAGAAGTGCTTTTTCCATAATCAATGCTACCTTGTCTTCCAACCACTATTTTTTTCTTTCCAAAGGATATATCTGCAAAGACAGATAATAGTGGAATACAGCATCAAAATTCATTGGGTTTGGCTGAACTGACATAGATTGAAAGTTACTTTGCTTTTTTTCAAGATTCAAGCTATTCTGTTTTGGAAACAGCAAGCTTGTCTTATTTCTGTAAAGTGGTCGATCTAGAAACTACCTAAGACTCTAGCTGGAGTGTTAGAAGTTAAGCATCCTTTAATAGCAGCACTGAATGCGTGAGGGATACTGTCCTCCTATCACACACACCTTGCACAAAAAGGTCTTCTCAGAGGTACATACATATCTCATCCAAAGACTCCTGAAACCTTATCTATTCAGATGCAAAGCCTGGCAGAATCTCCCATATCTGCTCAGTACAAACACTCACCCTTCCATTATCTACACAAACTACACAGACACCTCGTATCAGTCTTTTGCAAGATCTGATGGCAAACCAGAAAAACTGCACAAGTCTACCAGAGGCTAAACTGCAACAAAGAACAAGCAAAGAGGAGCAGGGTAAGAACAAATCACAACATATCTGACAACCTTGTGAAAAAAAGCTTTGTGGATGCTGAGGCTGTTTCTTTAATCTCAAGAAAGGCACATTTTCCTATTTTCTGAACCTCCAGAACAACAGTAAAAACAGAAGTGAAATGCATGAGAAGGGCTTTTGAGTGTCTCTCAATATTGGGTTCATCTTTAAAAGGTAAGAGAAGTTGCCAGTGATATAGGTTGATTTGTTTAGCAACAGGGATTAGTGCATTAGTTTAAGAACCAATATATTAGTTTAGCAAAAGAAATCCACAACTGACAGTTCTAAAACTTTCCGTGTCAGTTTCAGTGGGTGAACAGTCTTGTTTTTCCTCAATAATTTTGCACTGAGGACATAATAGAATACTTTTGTATTTTGCCTCATGAGAAGTACCAGAGTCACAATACTTTTATCTTTTGCCTCAAAACATGCAAGGCCATTTTCTTCCAGTTCCACAGACATTGTTTTTAAAAAGTGGTTCACTATGGCCTAATAAGCAATGGAAATCTTCCAAAGTGGGGAAGGAGGATGGAAGAGGGTTAAAGGTTTCAGTGATGAAGTGGATGGTGAAAAAAAGGGAAGAAGTAGGTGGGCACATGGCCACCCTAGACACCACTGAGCACCCAAAGGGACACTGGCACATCTACCAGCCCTTGAAAAAGAATGAAGATGTACACCAATGAACTGCATAGCTGTGCCTGAGCTGCTCAAACATAGAACCTGAACTCGGAGGGGGTGCACTTGCCTGTCAAGTTGCCCAGTAGGCATGGTGAGGAATAAAGGAACGCCGCTTTCTAACACCACATTGGAGTTCAGACAGTTTCTTTCCTGGATTTCTGATAACACCAGCTGAAGTCTATTTTCACAGATTCATAGGAATTACACAGTAAGAAGTACAAACCTCAAACAAGGGCAAGCAGAATTCAGCAGATGTTAAGTAACATAGGTGTTGCATTGGTTAAACACATCATAAGATTACTAAAATGCTCCATTCTCATCTGTGGACTTGGTGAGTTAGGACTGCAGAAAAAAAGTTGTGCTTCTGCTACATGATTTGTGCCTCTTTCAAACCCTTTTTTCAAATTTTCTAGGAAACTCCGAATGCACTTCATTACCTTGATTTGCTGCAAGTCTGTGGAGCCGAAGATATAGATGGCCCTGACTTTTAGAAAGTGCACATCCTACTGATGACGTTGCAGGCATTTTTTCCCAGCACCTTACAGATAATTTCAAAGCACTAGATCTACACAGTTGCAGAGTCTGATCAGCCAACATCAGAGACAGAATGGTACTTTGACAGAGCATTTCTGCTTTTGATCCACTTGTCTGCTGTCAGGTACAGAAAAATGTCAGCCACAGGAGGGAAAGGAGAGCATGATAGTTGACAAATATGTGAACTCTCCCACTTACTGAAAATAGTGATCCCCACAACTTACATGCTTCCATGTTTGCTCTCCAAGTAGACAGAACTAAATGACTGAGGAAACAGCACAAAACCAGTAAGAAACAACGAAACATTGGCACTAAAAAGTTTTTTTCTTCCCTAATCCCATGCCCTTTGTGGTTAACTTCAATGTCCTCAAATATACTACTGATAAGTGGAACTAATAACATTCCAAAAGACAGTGTTAACTGTTTATACAGATGCCTCAAACTTTTTTGGACAAAAATAGTTAAATGCAGGGCCATCTCAGGTCATATGTTATTACTGAAACTGCATTGGCAGTTTTTTCCTATTGTCACTTTCCACTGAGAAAGCAAGAAGAAAAGCAGGCACAGATCTTCTCATCGGATCACTGAGGTTGAAAGGAACCTCAAGACTTTCTAAAGGCAATCACTCTGGTTGGGTCATCAAGAACACGTTCCCTCAAGACAACATCCAAGTGGGTTCTGAATATCTCCAAAGATGGAGACCCCAGAAGTTATCTAGATAAATTATTCCAGCATTAAATAGCCTTAAAATTCAGAATGACCCAGCTAAAACAATTTACTGGCAACTAAACTAGCATGCACTTCTTCTTAAAGACAGGAAATGTCATCTTCATGCACTCTCTCCTCCTCTTAGAGAACTCTTTTTTATGATTCAAATTTATTCCAGGCTTTTCAAAGCACTTATCATAGAATCACCATTGTTGGAAAAGACCTAAAAGATCATCCAGTCCAATCATTCACCCATTCCCAATAGCTCCCATTAAACCATGTCCCTCAACACAACATCCAGCCTTTCCTTGAACACCCCCAGGCTCGGTGACTCCACCACCTCCCTGGGCATCCATTCCAGTGCCTGACCACCCTTTCTGAAAAGGGTGGTCACTTAACCCTATTACTGTGCTGAGATTCAATTTCTAGGAAAAAACAAACAAAAAAAAACCACACACAACAACAGTACTCTAAACCAGGTCATTGCATATTTCTAATGCCATTATATTTCTACTGTTTTTAAAGGAAATCTTTAAATGAACAAATTAAGGCTCTTCTTTCTTCCATTGGGGAGTTCTACTGTGAAGTTCTGTGAATAACTACCATTAATGACCTTCAGTGGTTTCCACTGAGAGTCAGCTCATGCCTACGAGCAGCTTAAATCATGTTCAGCACTGCAGCAAAGTACATTTATTCACACCGATTACTGTCAGCCAATTGTTTGGTCTTAAGGGGAGGAGGAAAAAAAAAAAAAAAAAAAAAAAAAAATCACATGCAGTAACACCTAAGACATTGCTTAGAACAGAACTTGATAAATGCCCCTTCTTATATTTCAGCAATGAAGTTCTTTTCCTCTGTAGCCATTTCATCATCCATTTTGTTTCATATTTAAGTACAAAGAAACAGCATCTAGTGTGGGGAAGCCTCTGGACTCTCAGGACACGCTGGAGACGCAACAGCACACCAGTGTGGTTAAAAGCTGTTAGCCTGCTTTATTGTTAAGTACTACTCTATTTATACGCGTTAACAGAGCATTCTACAAAACACTCTTCAACCCTTCACACAGGCACTTATCCAATAGGAGCCATCAGATGTTCTTTCTTCTTCTAAAGGTGTCCTTGGTTCTCATGATGTTTATCTTGCTCCACAGCTGCTGCTCTGAACAGTTTTTCTTGTATTCCCGCAATCTAGTAATCTATGCATACGACTATTTTCAAGAAAATATAAAAGGAGCCCACAGCAAGAAGAAATTGGTATGACTTCTACTACTTTAAGTGTCCAGGTTTACACCTTCACAGCATACTTTTGATTTGCTTGTCTTGCTGCTACCAGTAGAACTCTCAGATTAGCGAGACAATTATAAATTGCTTTATGTTTCTCTGCAGTAAGAATTAAAAAAATGTTACGTTACATGGGCCAGGCAACACACTTTGTGCAAGTCTGCAATGCAGCAATTAGTAGAGGCTCATTCTGCTTCTGTAACAATCAAAGCACTGCACTGCAGCACAAATCAGCTCTTACGTCATTTCTTCTTCAAGTCTGCCGCGTTCTGCATGTAGCTTTCCCTCTTCCTGCTTTACTTATTATGGAATGCATGGAGAACAGAATACCATACGTAAAAAAAAAAAAATGAATGACACCCTCACTTTTTATCACAAGATGCTTAGTGCTGGCTCAGGCTTTTTTTTTTTTTCCCCCTAGAGCAAGGTTTATAAAACAGCTTGTGTAATCAGTTTCACCAGTGGCTAGTTCCATGGCAACATCAGCAAAAGCCTCTTAGCAAAGCATCACCATACTAATTGCACCCTCCTTAGCTAGACAGAAAGGTCTCATGTCCTCCAGGGCAATCTACTACTTTGCACTATAAAATAAAAAGGCATGATCTCCTAATCATAAAAATATAAACAAACTACACCAACCACTCTGTCACAAATTTTGTAATGTCACCAACCTGTTTCTCCATATATGCACCAAATTATTAAGCAATGCCTATAAGACAAGGACTAAGAAACTGGGAAAAAAAACCCAAAAAATGATAGAACAGGACATGTCCTTCCAACTATCCATTTGTAGATCCCAAAAGAAGTGTTTCAGCACACGTGAACAAAAATCTGCCTCTCCCATGAACAGAAGAGGTGTGTGCCTTAGAAGCATTTCTGATCTGATTACTGGAAGAGTATTCTCCAAGCATCTCCAAGGTAAAGGCCAAGGTCAGGCTGAAATTCATATTTCACCTAAGCACAAGAACCTTTCAGAAATCATCAAAAGCTGGCAGTTCTCCTTATAGCAACATTCTTTGCTCTTATGTATACATACCTACAGTAAGTAGACTACTAGGCCATTACATCAGCACTACAAAGGTCCTTCCTTACACATTACTTGAAAGATGCACACAAGAGCAGTCAGTAGATACTAGAAATATTGGTGAGTATTTTTGTCAAAGTACTACAGAAGTAACAGTCTGAAAACCAGTCCTGATTTTACACATGGTAGTAAAAGGCATAGATAAATAAATACATTTCATAGTTAAGGGACAGAGTTTTGCCCACACCACTACTCACTTTGTAGTAGAAGACTTCCACTCATCTTTCGCTGGCTGATCAAGCAGAGACATCATGGAGTAATTATCCAACATGAGACCATCAGGGTCATCGGTCTGACCTGGGAGTTTCCCAAGAGGAAAGTCCTTCCACTGCACTTCATCTGAGTAAAGATACAGTACATAAAACAGAAGTCAAAGCTAATCAAAGACTTTAAAAAGCAAGACTCACTTCAAATCCAAAAATAGTGCTTCATACAACTCAGCAAAAATGAATACTCTTAGGTACTAAAAAATAATAAAACTGAACTACAGTTCTAATTAGTTTCCTTTATAAACTTATCTCTTTCAAAGAAAGTCACTGTAGCATATGACACAGTACGAACACATCTGGAGTCAGGTAATATCACACATTCTTTGCAGCACTTCTTATCCAAAGAACTGTGAAGCAATGTCCATTAAAAGAATCCTCAGATTATTCCAGAGCAAACCATACTATCTACCTCTCTCCTTTAAAGATACTTTTGTTTGAAACTGACATACTGATTTCCACATACCAACTTAGAAGCAGTAACAACGTGCCTTCGGAAAAAAAAAAAAAAAAAAAAAAAAAAAAAAAAAAAAAAACACAGTAGTTTAAGAGCTTTTAGGGAGAGATGGTACTTGCACATAAAAGATAGACTGGATAAAGCAATAACAAGGGATTTGGAATATTAAGTCTTATGAAATCACTTTTTACCTGCAACAATCTGCCAGGCAGACCCTTGCAGCTCTGCTTTTTTCTCAGCAATAGCCACCATGATATTAGAATGAGCAAGTCCTTCCAAACAATTTGTTTCAGTTATCTCTTCTTCCTCCTCCTCTACCTCTTCTACACCATCATTTCTCTCTTGTACATCATCTTGTTTCTCAATAGTCTGCCCTTCATTTTTGACCTGATTTTCTAGCCTAGCCCTCCACTGTAGGCTCTCTATAGTATAAACTGGCTGTTTGCTGCAGTCCGAAGAGAGGCCTGGAGTGGACAAAGGGCCACCTTCTTCTGTGTAAATGGATGTGAGATAGAGAAGATTCTTTCGTGAAGAACGTGGCAAACGAGGTCTCATGCTTGTGAGGATCCTAGAAAGGAAAGGAGCAATATAAAAGTCTTAAAATCAAAACAAGATTCCAGATAGAAGTCTACAAACAGAGCAGTCTTTCAAGTTTAAGTTTCCTCTAAGACAGCTCAATCTTATCTCCACTAAGAGGCAAATCTGATTACTCCTACAGAGTGGATGCTGGAATACACTCTGTGATTAAAATTAAGGACTTAGGATACTTTTAACTGAATTTTCGCTTTGCTGTTCTCACGTGAAAAAGCTGCCATACACTAAAACCCATACCATGCACATAAGCAATCACCTCTCTGCTGCTACCACTTTTCATCTAGCTAAGCTATTTATCATCTTTCAAGGCAATTTTCACTTTCATTTTGAAGGCAAAATTCTTTTAACTTGTCCTCCATCTCTTTGTAGAATCTCTAGGGGAGATGAGCAGCAACAGGAGGGGTTTCACATACATCTGCCATGATTCTGCTAGATGCAAAGGAAGGGAAAGGAACACAGCCATAACTCATCATAACACTGGAGATCTGTCCAAAGCTCTTACAAAGCACTGTTTGCTGTCCCTTTTCTAGATCACAGAATCAAACTTACAGCTGAAGAAGGTGTGGGGTTGCCCAGCAGGGAGCTTCCAAGCAGTTATCCGTCAGTCTTACCCACTGCAAAGGAACTTTTTGAAGGAACAATTCCTTCATGTGTGCTCGTTTGTTACAGCGACGTCTTTTCTTCCCTTCAAAGAGAAATACAATGCTGTCAAACTTCATAAAAACACATACATCATCCCTGTGGCTTTTTACTGGAGCTCTTATCCTCAAACAAGCTGGCATTCTAATTAAAGACCAAGACCAGATATGCTGACAAAGGATGTCAAGACCATTATAAGGGACTTGCCAATACACTAACAGCTAAATCAGCTTCACAATGTGGCAACAATGGAGGGGAAGAGTTGTTCTGCATATTCCATCCCACATAATCACAGAAACACCAAAGTTGGAAAAGACCTACAAGATCATCCAGTCCAACCATCCACCCATCACCAATAGTTCTCACTAAACCATGTCCCTCAACACAAAATCCAATCATTCCTTGAACACCTCCAGGGTTGGTGACTCCACCACCTCCCTGGGCAGCCTACTCCAGTGCCTGACCACTCTTTCAGATAAGCAGTATTTATTTCCTAACATCCAGCTTAAGTCTCCCCGGCGCAGTTTGAAGCCATTCCCTCGGGTCCTATCACCAATTACACAAGAGAAGAAGCCAACCCCCAGCTCACTACAATCACCCTTCAGGTAGTTACAGAGAACAATAAATCTCCCCTGAACCTCCTCTTCTCCAGACTGAACAATCCCAGCTCCTTCAGCAGCTTCTCATAAGGCCTGCGCTCCAGACCCCGCACCAGCTTTGTTGCCCTATATCCCACACAGGCAAGCTACAGAGCTGTGTTAGTACAGTACTGCTATCTCTTACTGTGCAATGGACTGATCTTTCATAGGAGAGACTGGATTTTCACATCTTGAGGAAGCCACAGCTATATTGCAAGAAAAATAATAACTTCAAACTATTGCTAAACATGACAGAACTACGCTGCAAGTTAAAAAAAAAAAGTATAAGAAATGCAGTGATGACAGTGGTCAATATGAAAAGTGTAATAATGATGTTATTACACTTCCAGTCTAAAGGACTCATATCACTCTCTTTATTCCTACAACGGCACAGAAGAGCTGCCTACTTTGTTTTGAAATTCCAGACATACTCACCACTGTTAACTCTAGCAATGCTAGTCAGCATCTCAGAAATCCAGTTGATCAGGAATTGAGACTGGAGTTCTGAAGAGTCAGAACATTCCTTCAACTTCATGAACATTTTGTCTATTAGGGTCTGTGTAAAACTTCGGGAAAGGATGCTTGTCAGCAATGGTTGCCAGAAGCAGTAAAGTGTCTGAGGAATTTTGAACTGCCATACCTCTTTATTTGCTGCAATAATATGTGAAAAAAGAGAAGCCAAAAATCACTGTTTTGTTTTGTTTTTTTTTTTTTTTTTATGAGCTGTTGGTGTGACTTTGTCTCAAAATAAAGTAGTTTACACTGATATTACTATTTTGCTTCTTTTTTTCTGGGATCATCATTGAATGCACAGCTATTATTTTCTTTCACTAGTAAATTAAGGTAAGTTAAGGTAAGCAAACCAACAACAAACAAGGATAGTCCAACAACAGCAAAAAATGCCAAAGTGCAGGAACATCTACCTCTGCTTTACTGATTTCTTGCCAGCTTAAGTCCATTTCACACAATGAAAAACTATTGTGTCTCAGAACAACTTGCTAAGGGAAAGCAGAGAGAGAAAACCAACACAGAATCAAGGAACTCCTAGAAGTTCGCTAGTGTAATATAGCCACAGAAGTTTGGGATCATTCTTGGGAAGTATTCTGGCTGGTGTCGAGGTATGTTTTCAGGAAGATAAACAATTGGTTAATTTTCATTGCTCCTTAATTCTTTTGCAGGAAACCCATGCAACTCCATCCAAGTGGACAGCAGCTTGAAACTATGATGCACTTAAGTGAGACTCAAAAAAAAAACATCTATCTATCTATCAGGTTCATAGCTTCAGTGTAGAAAAGCAACTAGAGAGAGCTGATTAAATAAGTAACTATTTTGGATATGGGCAGAGAAGCAAGCAGCATTCAGTGCTGAAGAGATGTGCTTCCATAACAAAGATTTATGTAAAAGAAATGGCTAGATACGTCCATAAAGGGGTCTACAGAAAAGCTCAAAGATGTTTAAGGTCACAGACAAAAAAAATTATGCAGAGAATTACAGATCTCAATATAATGATGAAAAAGAACAGAACTGATTGTAATATTGGCTATGTGCTTTTTACACAAGTCACATGGTTCCCAAAACACTCACCTTCATACTTTATATTTAACATCTTCAGACAATCTGCTGTTGGAATGAGAAAGCCATCACTGAGAAGAACTTCAGCCACTGTCTCCCTAGAACAGTCACAAAGTCTAATTGATACCATTTAGTCCTTCACATATCAAAACACCACTTGCACCAGTTCTGTAACATCTTCATAAGCCAAATATAACTGTGGTAAAGTAGCTTGTTTTAAAGCACTAAAACCTGCTGGTTTTGTGTTCGATGTCCCAGTGAAACTTGGAAGGATGTCCTGGTTTCAGCTGAGATATTTTGGCTCCAGAGGAAAAACAATGTTGAAAACACACCAGTGTTTGTAATTACTGTTGAGCAGTGCTGTACAGAGCCAATGACATTTCAATTACTCAGCTTCTTGTACTGTTGCACCTATGAGGAGAGCTGAAGAGGCACAAAATTTGGGAGGGTACAGAACCAGGACAGATGACCTAAAATGATCAAAGGGATACTCCATTCCATACCACAGCATGCAAATAAAACACTATACATATGAAAACAGGGGGGAAGTTGGTCAAGCAGCCTGTGCTACTCGAGGACTAGCTGAGCAACAGTTGGTGGGTGGTAAGCGATTCCTTGTGCATCAATTATTTTGTATACATATTTTACTATAACTACTATCCTTTTTCCCCCCTCTTTTTTACTATCTAGGTAAATAGTAAATAGTTTATCTCAACACTCAAGTTCTTTGTCTTTTTTTCTGATTCTCTCCCTCATACCACCAGTGTATTTATGTTGCCGTATAAGTATCAGTGGAATCTCATATGAGAGAGTCTCAATTTCAGTACAGCTGATATGCTGTTACTAACAAACAGAAGTGGTACACATAAGAATCTTTCTGGTAGCTGCTTTTAATCATTCTGAGGTCTGAAAGAAAACGTGTACGTGGTTACAAAAAAACTTGAACATAGGCACAGCTTTCCACTGACTATAAACAGATCAGCTTGTGTTCTTTACAACTTGCACCTGGATGCTGGAATAAAAATAGCTTAAGCAGGCGCTCAAGGATGAAGTATGGGAGCAAGAGAAATCTTATGGTTTGCTCTAGCAGCTTGAGGCTTTCAAACAGCTTTTATATCCCCCTCCATATGAGTGTACTTATTTTCCTGAATGTACATCATGCTCAGGCAGCTCAAATTGCTCATACTGGAATTTAGCATTTGTCAGTAATGACATGCACTATACGAGCTTATACGAAGCACTTAAATGCTTTGTTCAGATGCAATATGTCATTTGAACTGCTACCACTCTGAGAAGTACAGTGCAAGTCTTTCAGCAGCAGAGGACTTCAATAGGAAATTTGTAATTTACAGCTATCCCAAGATATTTTGGTAAGTAGGTCTTTCTGAAATACAGGAAAAAATCAAATCCTTTGATCTGAATTACCAGCTTGGAAGGACACAGGCATACACACTGCAAAACCAACACTGAAGTACTTTAACTACTCAGCCACACTAGCAGTTTTCCCAAATAAAAGATCTACACGCAGGTGTTTTTTGCTGATATAAACAGAAGCCATTCATCAACACATTACCACACACAGATTTTTTCCAAGCTAGAGGTGGAGTTGAGGTTGGCATGTTACTTTTCAACTGCTCTGTGCATCTGCCAGACTAAAGCTTTTGTACAAACAGTCATGCATAAAAGCCTGCCAAATTCTAGTTACACCACCCTGAACAGAACAACATTCCACTGGAGTAGATTCAAGCAGCTTAAAGACAGGTCTAAATTCAAGCCTGTTAAATCATTACAGAGGTGCAAAACTAATTGCAGGAAAGCAAACTTGCTTGCAGACTGGCCAGATAACACCACAAGCAGGCCAACACAGATTCCTCCCAGCACACCGCTCTCAGAAGTATTTGTTATTTGCTGGAGAGCATCCTTCAGAAGTGAGTAACCAGCCTTATTAGCAGAGAAGCTATTTATCACAAGCTGTGACAACTTCTAGCACAACACCTGATAGCTTCTTAAATTAACCAGCAGCTTGTATGACATACATGTTCACATTAAAAGCATTACGAGTTACAGCTCAAATTTAAACTTGACTGTCTCTCCCCTCTAAAGATACACTGATTGTGTTTCTCAGAGTGGAACAGAAACTCCACGCAATTTTATACAGCAATAATAAAGTGTCAACATCCTGGGTCCCAGAGGCCCTATAGTGGGGGGAAGACTATAAAGTATAGAAGAGGCAAATACTGCTGTGCAATTTTGAAAAATCCTGAAGGTTACTGTGATATCGAAGTCTACATATGGCTCTTAGGAGAGCTTTTGAATGATGAAGATGCTGACACACCTCAGGGTCAGAACAGCTAAAGACACAGAACACATCGCATGCCTTTAAGACCCGCATGCACAGGAAACATTCATTATGAGAGATTAATAACTTTGTGCTCAAAGGCTTTGAGGCAATCAACAAATTGCTTAAGGAACAGCTGAACAACACAGTGAACAGGTAGTGAGAAAGGTCTGCAGGTGCAGCTTCACACTCTTCCATCTCAGTTAATTTTCAGAGACATACCTGTTCTCCTGCATTAAGTCTTTGATCTGAGCCAGAATCCAGTCCACTTCTGAAGAAGAATTAGACCACAGTTCTCGAGACTTTGAAACAGACTGGACTGCCTGCATAACCTGAGCAAAGGAAAAATCCAGGCATTAACGAGAGCCTGCACTGACCCTAATTGCAAAAGCTCTCCCATTCCTATGCCTTAACAGCTCAGTGAGGTGGATTCACCTTAGTTGTGGCCTCCAAAACAGTCCTATTTTTGGATCTTACTGTTGCCTCCATTTCACTTCGAGAAAACAATTAATATGGAACTCCTAACTACAACCTTCGCTCACTACACATTCTTCTCTTCCTTCCAGTTGGAAGGACCCACAAAAAATAAGGCAAGAAACAAGGCTGTTGAACAGCACACACACACACAGTCAGAACAGTTAACTGGTAGGGCTTTAACAAATATTTTACTAGAATATAGATCCACTCTAAAAACAAGCAATATATCACATCCATGAATACAAGGCAATAGCAGTACAGAAAGCAGCTTATCTGGATTGAATTAATAAATTAACATGTATTAGAGACTAAAGCAAGGGCTTGGAACTTAATACTGCTTGTTGTAACTTGTGTTGCCTTCAGGTCTTGTGTTTTCTTAACAGTAGTAAATGGGATAGAGAGAAACTGACATTATCTAAGCCCATAGATCACACTTAGAATTTGCTTCAGAAAGCTTTAGTCATTAAACACTCCTGAGAGTACTGACTTGTTAGAAGCTGAAATCAAATACCTCTAAGTACAATTTTGATTGCAACTGTTTTTTCTTGTAAATGCCCTAACCTACCTAGAGCTAGGGAAGTGTGAAGAAAAAAGCTAGAAAGAAGAATGGCAGAAAGTTTTATAATTTGGAGTTTCAAGAATAAAGCAAAACACAGGTTTCCTCCTTCTACACCATCTCTCTTCTACTCTGCTACCTCACATTAACCATAAAACGAAGCATCCTGAGAAAATTACCTAAAAACCTAAAAACAAAATACCTTTGAATTTGTGTAAGCAGTCATTTGTTTCCCTGCCCAGTAACAGAAAGGAAGTTTCCCCTTCTTCGTCAAGAATAAGGGAGAGGCCCAATACACACTTATAATTTTGCTGCTAACTAAGCTATATTACAAATATACTTTATTAAATGTCTTTGAAGTGAGATGTATGAAGGAAAACATGAGCCTACCACAACAAAAAAGTTACATAAAGGAAAAGGAATAAGAATCCAGCAGCAGTTTGACTACAATAATACTCTCCATTCTGATCTCATAGTTGAGCACGGAATATTTGAAGATCAAACTGAAACAGAGGGGATGAATAATCAACAACCACTAGGATCCCATTAGAATCCTATACTGAGGTATTCAAAAAGCAGGCGAGAAAGAGCACCTCTAAAACACGTTCCCATCCAAATAAAGGGAGAAGCAGACCAGGCTATGCTTACCTGAAACTGCTCATTTTTGTAGGATATCAACACATCTCTGACTTTTTCTAGAAATAAACATACATATACACACACTTAAAACAGGGAATGGGTCAACAATACAGAGCTTTGTCAAGCATAGGTAAGCTGTTTAGCTCTGCAAATGCATGCTCAAGGAAGACATCAGTGGAATGAAATCATAAATCCTGGGACAGAAAATACTGAAGACTTCTACCCAACTCCCAACAATTTCCAGACCTTCCTAGTACTGCAAATTTTGGTCTAGGAGTTCAGTATTTTATCATTAGCAGTGGCCAAGGAGAAGTAGATAAACACAGTCAGCTTCAAAAATTCCTTGAACAAATCAGTCTAGGAAAAAAACCATGTGCCTGAACATGAACTGCCTGTAGGAACATAAGTCACTTCAAATCCACCATGACATGATTGCGGCTACTCACAAACCTACCATAGTCTGATGTATTAAAATCCTGCACCACCTCAATGAAGTCCCTCCTCCATCTCTGGGACCACTGACTATCCCTGAATTAGCACTGTCTTCCAAAACACATCAACAGTCAGGTATCACGGACACCTGCTATCAGGATGCCAACCACACGATTAAACTTCAGATGCATTTTAACTGTTAGACTGATAGATCATTGCCATTCCATTTATTTTAAACTTATAGACCAGCAGGTCTACTATAACATTGTGTTTCTCTTACTCAGCAGTTTGGGGTAGTGTTCTTTTTCTTGCCTAGAGTAGACAGGGAGAAGAAAAAACACCACAAGCTTGCATCTCATCCAAACAAAACTGTGGCTGTTACAACACTAGAACTATCTTTCACAGTACTCAGTCTTAAACCACCATATTTTAACTGCTGCTACTGATTACAACATTGCTTATTCAGTGTCATAGAACTTAAATCGCCCTAAAATCTACTAAGGCCCAAACAGTAATCCCAAAATATGAGCTAAGGTACAACTTTAGCCACTATACGGCCTAGATGATCATAGAATCATAGAATCACTAAGGTTGGAAAAGACCTAAAAGATCACCCAGTCCAACCGTTTACCTATTCCCAATAGCTCCTACTAAACCATGTCCCTCAACACAACATCCAGTCTTTCCTTGAACACCCCCAGGGTCGGTGACTCCACCACTTCCCTGGGCAGTCCATTCCAGTGCCTGACCACCCTTTCTGAAAAGTAATACTTCCTCATGTCCAGCCTGAATCTCCCCTGCCATAGCTTGAAACCATTCCCCCTGGTCCTATCACTAATGACACGAGAGAAGAGGCCGACCCCCAGCTCACTACAACCTCCCTTCAGGAAGTTATAGAGAGCAATGAGGTCTCCCCTGAGCCTCCTCTTCTCCAGGCTGAACATTCCCAGCTCCTTCAGCCTCTCCTCATATGGCCTGTGTTCCAGACCCCTCACCAGCTTTGTTGCCCTTCTTTAAACACGTTCCAGGGCCTCAATATCTTTCTTGCAGTGAGGGGCCCTCACTCACTCAGATGACACTTTAAAATGCTCTGCCAGCACAGGTTAAAGACTTAATTTTTTTCCAAATTTTTTCATTGTTTCATGGACACCTACCATGGAATTCCTTATGTTTCTGACAGACCTCATGCTGTGGGGTTTGAATCTCCCATGTGTCACTACCCAACTCTGTGTTTGCCTCCATCTCTTCCTGTTCCTCTTCCTCATCCTCCTCTTCACTTTCCTCACACAAATTATTGCCCAACTGACGGCTCCAATATGTCTTTCGTAGCCAGTCCAGCACAACATCACAGCCTACAGGAGAATATAAAACATTCCCTTCTCAGTGACATTTACTTTTTTTTTTTTCAAAAAAAAAAAAATACAGGTGGCACATTGCTAACTTGCATTGCGATTAGAAATACTGCTAACAAGTTATGAATCTGAAATCACATACAACTCCGTTAATAAAAATATGAATGAATTAAAAAAAAAAGCTTCAAGCCCCATAAATCCTCATAACACCTACAACACCTTGCTTCAGTCAAGCAAGGCCAAATTTAAGTGGAAACTAAGTTCATACAGCAACGTTTTGGTGAGAAGATAAGTCAATTCTTCAATATCTCAATGATCAACACAGTATCTATAGCAACGTCACTTTTTTGTATAGATATTACAGTAACCATACATTAGATAGAACAAAAAACTAACAACTCTTTTATCCCACCACTATTTCACTGGTCAACTCAACTTAAAGACAATGCTGAATATGATTAATCTGGCTCCTCAGTGCTGAACTCCAAATTCCCAGGAATTGTTTCAAGCACTATGAGCTGGTAATTTACTCAGGCTTGCAATACTGCTTGCAATTCTGCATTTCCCCTAAATTCATTTAACAGTCTCATGTACATCCAAACCCTTAGGAAAAGCATATACCTCCTTCACTGACATGGACTTCATGTGCTGTTAGAAACAATAGCAGCAAACTACTATTTCCAGTATTTTTTTCCAAGTGTCTCAGAATACCTGCCCTGTGATGCACCTCTGCATGGAGCCAGCAAAGTAGAATAACATCTGCAGTGGCCCAGCCCACTTCCCATTTTCATCAAATGGCATATCATTCCTTTCCATATGAGGAAGAGGACTTCCAGTCCTTTCTGAAAGCCTAACACTGACTATCTCCCAAGAACTGGGACTCTGCCTCAGCACTGCCAGCAGCAGAAGACAATGGAGAGTGAAGAGCAACATTTCCTTTCTAGTTTTCCTACCCGTTCTCCACCAAGCATATTTCAGCTACCCTCACAAAGTACACTCCCCTAGCTGTTTCGCATTACAATTCTCCCTTCCAGGTTGAGCCCACAGCCTGCTAGGCAGAGTCTCAGTAGAGATGGTTGTTCTCCTCAGAGCTCCCCAGCTGCCTGCTGGTGAGGGTACCATGTGACAGACATCACTAGATATCACTGGAAAGGCCTATCCATAATGCCCATAGGCAGTACTCACCCTTGCGGCACAGAGCCAAGCGGGGCAGCTTCCCATGAGTCAGCTCATGACGGAGGTCCACAATCCAGATAGGGATATCCACCTGCAAGAGCAGTCACAGACATCACCACAAAGCTGCAAGGAATCATGCTAAATCCAAATACAGCCCCACAAAGCCACAGATAACCTCTTATTGGGTGGGAATAGCACTTCTGAGCCACCTCAGCATGGCACTTCCCAGCTTCCCCCATCAACAGTGGGAAAAGATCCCTCCTCTGATTCTCCGCCCTCCTTTGACCTAGAAACCATAGAGATGTGATTTTACAATTTAAGTTCTCCCACTTTTCCTGTAAAAACAGCTGCCTCTCCAGACAGAAGTACTGTGTAGAGCTGTATAATATACTATAATGCCGTAACAGGATAATAACACGTGGGTGGTAAAGTCTTCAGCTACAGCAAATAAGAATGAACCCACATAGGGCAGCCACAGAAATAAAGGAAGAGAGCTACTTAACTTCAAAAGGACTCAGGTGGGCAGGAATCTCCAGCAAGAAGTGCCCTCACCTCCAGGGCCAATTCTTAAATAACATCAGAGAAGGGGTGGAGCCTGGCTCCATCCCTTCCAGTCACTCAGCTACACCACATACATGTGAGCTCCCCTGGGTTGCTCCTACCATCCCACCAGGTGCTCCATCATTGTTTAAGACTGTAACTTAGTATTTCCACTACATATACTAAGTCAGTTTTTATTTAAATTAATTAAAAAAGCTAGACAGTATTTGTATATGAAACACAACCATGCTATTTAATTTTTTACTTATAGCTACCTGACTATTAAAGACACCTATCAGTAAGTCTGATCACTGGTAAAAGGTGAGTAGAAGTATCTTCCTTAAAAGAAGAAAAAAAAAAAAATGAAAAATCCACAGTTACTTACTCCCATGCAGGAGTACCTAACAAAGTTACATCTACAGCAAGTTTCAAATACCATTTGTTTTTCATATTCAAAGCTTTCTGTTTCAACTCAGAAATGATGGTCAGTACAGCAAGCATTAAAAGGACTCAAATTACTACTACAATTACATATAGAATCTTTTCTTCTTTGTATTGAACTAGACAAACCCACCAAAAACAACTGAGACTAGCAAGATAAAAATAAACCACCTAAAAATACAACCAAGCACTTTTAATATAACCTTGGTTCTTAACAACTGAATTTAGACAGAGCTCTTTTTTATTACTGTAATAATAAAACCAAATAACATACCTGTAGAGTAGCATCATTTGCATCTAAATCGAGACTTTCAATAAAACTTCAAAGTTCATCAACTCTCTTTAAGGCTTTTATAGCAGAAATGCTAAGCCGTATCTGAAAGCAGTAATGGAGCACGTGCTGGGAAGGCAGGGCCAGCCCAGGTGTATGCAATGTACCTGAATAACAAGAAGGGGTGGAGCCAGGATCCACTCTTTCCCAGCCCTCATTTAAGGGTTGGCAGAGGAGGTAAGGGTATCTCAGTAGATATCCTTGTTTACCTGAGGTGGGGTGTTTTGTTTTAAAGGTGAGTAGTTGTGGGTTTTTCCTTCCTTTGTATCTACATTTATAGCTGTTATTTTTGCTGTACTTTCTCATTGTATTACTTCTTTACTGCTAGAATGAACTAGACTTTATATCTTTAAGAAAAAAATGATCTACTATTCTTAATACAAAACATGTACATTCTTTCTCTATGCATGGGTTACTGATTAACTTTCCTTAGATATTTACCTCTATAGCTAGTTTTCTCAGAGGAACACTGACCATTTTCTGTTTTCTTTCTGTGATCAAGTTGACAAATCTGCATGTAGGTGATAGGAAAGATAATGTTTATGAAGAGCAGTAGAGAAACTTAGAATCCATCACACAAATTCCCCACAAACTGTACAAAGCTAGAGACCTAGAGATCTGAAGTCAAACTACTCAAGTGAAAAATGTAACTTGTACTAATCTTTTTCTTACAGAATAAAGGCCTTCAGAGTCCTACCTTACAAGAGCCAGTCCATATGAGAGAATAAGCTCGTGTGATCTCAATTTGCCAGATGAATCTAGGACTTTGCAACGAATCAGTTCAGCAGTGCAATCTACTGCAAGAGGCATTTTAGGGCCATACCTAGAGAAGAAAACAAACAAACAAACAAAAAAAAAACAACAACAACAACAAAAAAGAGCAGTCTTATAAGACTATACCACTGTCCCCATCCTCCCAGAAAAGGGTTTGTTTTTGTAATACATTTCATGTTTTTTAACACCAGGAAGCCTGAAGGTATGCATATAGAAAGACAGCAAGATTCCTTCCTGAATGCTTTACTGTCAGTGGTGTTTATGTCGCTACTCCTACATGCATTAAATAACCTCTTATATACCAGGTACATATTCTCACAGCATGAAATTGCAGTGACTGGACTGGACTCCTTTATGGAGGTATAGGGTGAACACAAATGAGATGATGTGGGGTCCTGAGATGCACTCAGAGCAGTACAGTCTCAATGGAAACAAGTCTACGAAGCGGAGGGCATGCAGGGCTTCTGCCTTCCCTGGCACCTACAGACCGAATATCACAGCACGATCCATGCGTGCCTGGAAGCTCCAGCAAGAAGGCGCCCTGCAGGAGGCAGCCCCTGCGACGTGCACGCGACCGCAGCCTCCCTTACAGAGACGGCACACGAAGCCGGGACCAGCCAGGCGCAGAGCCGGCACAGTGGGCTTCAGGCTCACAGAAAGCAGCTCTCCGCCGGAACGCAGCCCGTACCGGCTCTTCCAGGCCGACACCCGATCCAGCGCCTCCTGCTGCAGCCGGCTGTCTCCGCAATACAGCCCCACCATCACCTGGTCCCATTCCGCCCTTCCCCTCCACGCCACTACAGTTCGCAGCGGCTTCAGCCGCTTACGGCTGGGGGAAAAGGACCGCTGGCCGCAGCGCCACGCCGCCCCACCGCTGCCCGCCATGGCGCGGCTCCCGCCCGTCCTCCGCGCTGAGCTTCCGCTCCTGCGGGCGGCGCTTCCGGGCGAGGCGAGGCGGGGCTGTGGGTGCGTCCTGCTGGGGCTGACGGACCTGAGAGGGCTGGGCAGCGCTCGAGACTGTGCGCGCCAAGCTTTCCGTTGGCCCTTCTTTCTTTCCTTTTGGAGGAAAGTGGTGAGCGCGAGAGTCGTCATTTCTGCAGCCGACTTCCATCCGGGATCGGAGGAGAAACAAGCCTTGGCACGAGGATGACTTCTAAAATTGAGGAACTACATCAGCACCTCATTCGGCGCCATCAGAAAAGGCTGGAAGCTGCGACTTGGTTGCACACTCATCACAGTGAAGAATTACTGCCTGTCCGCTACATGGACAATCCCATTGCCTGAGTGAGGCTTGCCTCAGTTCCCCTGCAGTCAGTGTAAAACTCCTGGTAACTTCCCTGAGTGCAGGATTAAGCACAATGAGTACAGGCTGCAGATGTTGCTCTGTTCTTGCAGATATGCAGTGATTCTGAGCAGTCAGAAAATCTGTGCAAGCACAAAGCAGTGCAACATACTGTAGCATCCTTTATGCGTTTTTAGGAACTAAGCTGCGTGGCCTTGCAGAATCGCATGCCTCAAACATCTACAGCTGTGATCCGACTGCCAAAGTTCTTCTTTGATAGGAGTGCTGAGATGGTTAGTTATGTAATGAACTACTGTAGGGCCAAACATTTCCACTGCCCTGTAAATACCTGTAGGACAGCCTTAGAAGAAGAAAATCTGGGATTTTGAGAAATACAAGAGGCACAGCTGGCATCTTGCTGTTGGCTGAAGCAGAATAACAAAGTGTAGCCAGAGAAATTGAACTTTTGGGGTAGAAATGAATCAACTGATAACCATTGCCTCATAGCCCAGGCATAAGAAGACATTTCAACTGTGGAGTTAAGTGGTAGTTAAATATCTGGCTTATCTTTGAAAAACCTTTTCACTCTTTCAGGGTTAAGGTAATAATATATGGAGAGGTGGGCTGCTTTCCCCATTTTAGGAGGTGATCTGTAGTATTCATCATAGGCTATAATCCCACGTTGAGAATTTATGTCAAATGCTGTTGGAGGGGGGGTTGATGGAGAGGTTTACAAGTTACTGGCTGCAAATTTAGGAAGTGCTTCAGTGTTTATTGTCTGCAGTGCTTATCTCTGTGTTCAGCCACCCCCTCTGGTGTGCATCCATCTTTCAGTAGATGTTCCGTAGGAGATGTTTTCTGCATTTGAAGAGATCAGCTTTCAGTGCTGCCCCCAGAAGGGGGTGCTCTCTGAGCGTGTACTGCAGAGTCATTTCTGCACAGGAAGCTCACTGTGAATGTCAGAATGGGGCATTTCTGTGCAAAGTAACTCCGTGTGGGTCCTAATGTACCTCCTGTCACATCAGTTAGTGTCTGCTCTTATTTGTCATGGCACTAGTATTTACAGCTGCAACGTTAAGGCAAATCCATTTAAGTAATAATTGTCATTTGTGGGGGGAAAAAGAAGGCAACTTGTGACTGTCTTGTAGGAGACTCAGAAGCCTTTAGGGCTGCTCTAATCCATAGAGTGTGCTTCAGCTGTGCCACAAAGCAAAGAGAAATTTCTAAAGGATGGATCTGTTGCCAAGGTAGATGGTCCTGTTTTGTGCCTGGCCCATTGCCACAAGGTTAGCTGGATCACTTTGAATACAAACAGGAAGCAATTTCTCACTGTATTGTTTTCAAAGTGTAATACCTTCTGTTATGTTTCTTCACCTTGAACCAGATACGCTTACAAGCCATAGACCTCCTGAGTGTATTGAATAAATGGAGGGCTAATTCAACTCCAGCAGTGTGGAGAAGCTGGTTTCACTGACCTCTGTGAAACTCACCTAGTAGTCAAAACTGGGACACTGCTGTTAGGTTCAGGTCCCGGACATCCTGAATTTAGGCTGCTTTACTATTGGTTGTGTCATCCTACCTCTACCCAGAGATAGGTATTTGAGAAAATTAAAATGGTCATTTTTTCGTAGTGCCTGTTCCTTCCACTGACTTCTTTCAATTGCAAACATGGTGGCAACACAGATGCAAAGTGTCAGTGCCTCCGACTGTATTGGTTTCTTTTTCTAAATCTGTTCCTATCTATCTGCTTTTGAGGTTTTTGAGCAAAGATCTACAATTTCAAAAAAGACCAAGCACGGCCATGGTGCTCTGAGACAGATGCTATAATCCAGGTGATTTTGCTGAGTGACTATCTCAGCCTTTTTGCTTTTCCATTTGGAAGATTTCTTGGCCTTATTCAAAGCTGCTGGTTTTGCTGATGTTGTATGAATGGAGAGAAAGATGATAGAAATGAAATTATTTGCTTCACCTTTTCCCTTCCTGATTTGTTCATCTAGGTCTTGTGGAATGAGACAGAAGGAGAGGGCGGGTACAGATGAAGGAGAAAGAACACTGTTGCATCAGCTAAGATTCCATGACTTTTATCAGCTGGGACAACTGTAGCCTTAGGTAAGCTGTTCATTTTCTGTCTTCATTTCTATTAGCTATGCTTGAGGCCTGGCTAACCGCTTAGAGACTCAGCAGGGATAAACAGACATACCACTTATGATCCAGAGAGCTCCAAAGAAATACTGTTTGGGCTTAGGACAATTCACGTTAGAGTTAAGACAGCAAGTCCTACCACAGGACAGTGACTGGGAGATGGGTATCTCTCATTTTGGAGTTATGCACTCTTCATTCTGAACACAACATTCTATTTTCGAAGGAAGCGATCGTCTCCTTAGGCCCGTTTCTAAGAAGTAAACGGTTATGATCTGCTAAAGGGTTTCATAGAGAGGACACTTATGTGGGGTCAGGGGATGTCCTTTCTGCTGCTTTGTGGCTGTAGATGTAGGAATTCACAGTCAACACAGTACAAAGGAATACACAGAAAATAGAAGAAATTAGAGCGAAAAGCAACTCTGTGTAAGTCTGTGACAGCTGACATGATGTCGGAGAAGATATTTATCTGCAAGAGTGGCTAAATGTAAGACTCTTATCAGGATCTTCGCATAGTTTGAGCCATTAAATTCTTGTGCCATGGAAAACAAGGAGACAAGACCTAAAGAAATAAGAGACAGGGTTCCTGTTGGGTCTGTGCCACTTCCTTGGAGCAGGGTGAGTGCATACAGTCGGCTGAAAAACTGGTTAGAAATTTGTTTGTGCACTCTGCTGCTCTAGTCTTTGTTTCTGTTTGTTAAAAACACCATGGACCTGTTACCAGTAAAAAATCCAGTCCTCTTCTGAATCGGCACAAATTCTGCATGCTCAGTAATATGCTATTGCAGGCTAAGTGCATTTTGTGCTAAAAATAAAAAGAAACTTTATTGTGGGATTGCCTCTCCAGTTTCATAAGGTACTTCAGATATGTATATAGACTGGGAGAGGAACTTGAAAGTAGTCCTGCTGAGAAGGTCTTAGGGGTATTGGTAGAGGAAAGATTTAACATGAGCCACTGGTGGGCTTCTGCAGCCTGGAAGGCCAACAGTAACCTGGGCTGTGTCAACAGAGAGGTGACAGTAGGATGAGGGAGGGGATTGTCCCCCTCTTCTCTGCTCTTGTGAGGTACCACGCAGAGTACTGCGCTCAGGTCTGTGGCCCCAAGCACAGGAAAGATGTGGAGCTTTTGGAGAGGGTCCAGAGAGGGGGGCCACAAAGATGCTCAGAGGGCTGGGAGCCCCTCTCCTATGAGGACGGCTGAGGGAGTTAGGCTTGTTCACTTGAAGGGAAGAAGGTTCTGAGGAGACTTCATTGCAGGCTACCAATATTTAAGATGAGATTGCGAACAGGAGGGGGAAACTTTTTGCGTGGTAATGTAAAATACTGTGATAAGGCAAGGGACAGTGGTTTTAAAATGAAGGAGGAGAAGACTTGTATTAGATATCAGGGAAAAATTTTTCACTGTGAGTGTGGTGAGGTGCTGGAACAGGCTGCCTGGGAAGGCTGTGGGTGCCACATCTCTAGAGGTGTTCAAGGCCAGGTTGGATAGGGCCCTGGGCAATCTGATCTAGTGCTTGATCTAGCATTCAATGACCTTTGAGGTTCCTTTCAACCAAAGGCATTCTATGATTAATCTTGTCAGAGAGTGTAGAAAGGATGCTCCAGCTTATATTGAAGTATACTTCTTATGCTTCTTCCTCTTCAGTGAACTTCTCTAATATTTGCTGCTTTTTTCACACTGTTGTAAATGACCAATCTCCTCTATCTCTTTGTATATCCTCCTTCAGCTCCAAGTCATCCTAGTACATACTCTAGAGGTGGCCACCCTGAGTGTCTCCTTGGTGTCCCACAGCTCAGAACTGCTTTTTGAGCTCTGCTAGTTCACTGCAGTGGCAATGAGCCAGAAGAATACATTTATGTCATACCCTTTAGGGAAACACAAATTGCTCAAAAGCTGGTAAGCCTAGCAGTGATACTGGTTTTCCTTATAGAGAATCCTAGTGTTCAGAGAACTTCCTTGTAAGTTCCTAGTTTTTCTACCAGCTTTGGGAAACTGGCAAGGACAGAATATCTAGGATTTGTGCAATACATCCCTGGTCCCAGCAATGATGTAAATTCTTCCTAAACCAAGCACTCTCAAGGACCTCTTACTGAGAATCAGTGTGGGTGTCACACTGTGGTATGGACTCCGAGTATAGGTAATCTGCATCCTTCCTCTGACCCAAAACTGGAAATGTGGCCTCCTCTTCCTTGGAGTCCATCAGCCTGTTCAGTATACTTTCAATCCCATCTGTGTGGCACAGTTTCTGCAGCCAGAGAAATTCAGAAACAAGGCTTTTCTGAGGTCTGTTCTGTGATTCACCTCTGCTGGGGAGGGAAGAGGTTCTTCTTCATATCTGCAGCCTGGAGGATTGTATCCTAGTGCCTCATTAGGCTAAGTTTCTGACTTCTGCCTGGGCAGCTGTACTAATACACCATGTGTACGGCAGGGGGCGGGGGGTGAGGATACACTATTTGTGAGTGATACTGGGAGAGACATCCCTTCAAAATATGCCTTTATATCTCCCCCCTGCTTGCCTTTTTCCTCTTTCAGTATTGTCACCTTGTAGTATTTTAATCAGAGGAAGCAGATATACCAAGGAAGTCAGTGGTAAGGGTGAAGCAGGGAGGGGGAAACGAGGAAAATCACATCACAGCCCAGTTTGCCAGTATAAACACTTGATGATTTCCTGTTATTGTAGCCTAAAATGTACCATGACATCACTTGCGGACCTCCCAGAATCACCCAGAAGGAGGAAAAGTCAGCATTCCCAGCCCGCCCCCAGAGTGATTCCAGGAGATTCAGACCCTATAAGGCAGTGAAACTCTGTGAACAGCAAAGATAGAGTTTTGAAAGATTTCTTGTTCTTGGCGATGTGGGGATTTCACAAACAGGAAAAACTGCTTTTACTTTTCCTAAAGATGAACCATTTATGCCTCATGATGCATTGGTGCCTGGAACTGGGCTCGCTTTAAAGTAGAGCGGAAATGTAAGAAATGCTCTTAGCAGAGGACAAGCAGAGGTAAGCTCTCCCCTAATCACGCCAGCTATTTGTTCCAGCCATCCACTTTTTATAGTACTCGCTTCTACTTCCACTCTATGAACAGGGTAATTAAGTCAAAAAGCTGTAGATAATATAGACCGGTCCAATATGGAATTAAATTGATAATTCTGAAAGGTGCAGCTAGTCCCAAAAGTAGCAGAGACTGCCAGTGAAATGTTCTTCCTCCTTTCCTGTGTACTACATCAGAAGACATTTGTCTGAGAAATGAAGAGCAGAGCTATTCTGAGCCCGGATACATGAACTGTCCTGGAATTTGACTCAATTGGTCAGATTTGTGTCTCAGTTACAGTTAATCCTGATTCACTGTTTTGTCTGTACCACTCTAAGCAAGAATAGATTCAGGTTCACAGAAATGGGTTCTCATAGCTTTTCTGTGAGGGACAGAAGTTGGCCAAATACACGCCACACCCTCCAGCTATAGTTTGTGACCAGCCATTTGGGCAGACCACAGTTGGATACCTGCGGTTTTTTCTTCATAATCAGAGTAATAAACTTCAGAAGTGTGGTACTGTAACTGTAATCATTTGTATTCATACCAGCCTGTCTTCCAAATGCTTTGCAAACATGAATACAGGGAAACATTTATTCCCAAAACAGGGGGAGTTACCATTTTCACTTGATATGTAAACAAACTGAGGCACTGATATTGAATGAAATACTACCTTTTAAAATAGAACTTGTTCTCTTCATGCAGTTTTATACTAATCCCGTACCTCTAAACACTGCCAGCAAATTAGAGTTGTTTTACCACAAGGTAGATTTTAAAAGGCTGAAGAAACTTAGTAACGAGAAAAATGATAAAAGTAAGTCTAGTGAATAAAACGTGCCTGGGATCTGACATTAAAATAAACACAATGGTCTTGCAGTTTACTGGACAAATGTAGCAGCCACGTGTAAATTTTGCTATTATTGCTCTACCTTGGATTTACTGGAATACAAAAGGGAGTTGTCCCATTTCTGCTATTTTTGGGTCGGAGAACCAAACCATTCAGTTCTTTGACAAGCAGAGTTCCCTTCAAGGCTATATATATAAGATGATTATCACTCATTACGTAGTTTACTCTTCGTTGCCAGTGCTGCCCATTTGCAGTGCTGGGAATTTAAGTTTATGCACAGCTGTGACAGAACTCTGCATCCACTGGAATCAAGATCTAGGAACCTTGAAGTAAGGTACCAGGAAAGCAAACTACTCAGATTCTGTCAGGATAGCTATGGAGTTCTAAGGCCCTGAATTTATTTCTAGTATTCTGTATCTCATTTGAGGGTGGAGGTTATTGTGTGTTCTTGGCAGTGGAGGTAAGGAGGGGGAGCTTCTTCTGAGCATTGAGTTTACCAGATCTAGTATGCGATTATTCCAGCTTTGGGATTTTTGCTGAGATGTGTAAAAAGATGTGGCCTGTAAAATAGCAGAGCAGCCAGCAGCAGGGACGAGTACCTGATGACAAATTTTTACAGTTCAGCATTTGTGGGTTGCTGATAAGTTTGTGGTGTGAATATTCGTCTAAGATGCCATGTTGTGTATTTCTAGGATATTGATCCTTCTCATGCAAGAAAAAGATCACGCCATGTCAGTATATCCTCTCTCCCACAGCACAGGAATGACTTGCTTATACAGTGCTGCTCCCCATGTTGTGTATTCACTGCAATCTACTTCTGTTCTCTGTGGAGAAATGGATTTGATTAGTTTTTTCTCAATTCTTTTCATCCAAGGATTGAAGAAACCTTTATCCTTCCCTGCTGTGCTGCCACACCTTTTTTCCTGTCAAAAGCGAAGTACTATTTTGGCTCAGCTGTGAATCTTCATTTATTACTTGTATTTTGTCTGGTCTTTTGTAAAGCAATGTCTACATATCTAATGTTCTGCAGCCTGCTGGGTGTTCACAAAACAGAGATGAGTTAATGCTGGCTGACATCTTGAAGCCCATTGTAATCCTGTTTTCCCTTCCCATGATTCTATAAGAGGAAACAAGAAAGCTTCCTGCAGGTATGGAGGTGAAAGGAGGTTATTTATTTCTGTTCTTCCATGCATTAACAATCAAAGCAGGCAACTTTGTAAATCTCATCTGGGTGCATGGATAATCCTCTGTTGTTTTCTCCCATTGTGCTTATGCTTGTATTGTCAGCAGCTATCCTTGAGGAATAACCTACAGCATATATGAACTGCTTTAGCAGAGGATGTTGGAATAGATCTCTTGAGGTCCCTTCCAACCCCTGTGATTCTGTGGATGCCAGTAGACAAAGAAAAGGCTAATAGGTTGTGGTTGCTGCTCTCTTTATTGTTGATTTTTTTTTTTTTTTCTTTTCATAAACAAAAATGGAAAAAATGGCTCTGCTGTGCAGTTTTAACCTTACTGGTGTGAATCCTGAGGAAACACGCAGCGTGGCTGTGAGATGAGGGGAAACCCTATCGTTACAGCTGCCAAAAGCAAAACAAGACCCATGATGTTTCCTAGCTCTTTGTGTATCAACTCAAGCAGAAGGCAGAAAGATGTCACAGTGGAGGAGGATCAACACAACACATTACTGCTGTGTCATTACTCATCTCCTAGCGAACACAATGGAAAACTTCTGATTAATGACTTGGAGAGTTGGAGGTAAATTACTTTTTCTTTTTCTTTTTTTTTTTTTTTTTTTTGCTGCTTTTATCGAATGCAAAAATCTTAACCAGAAGTGTCTTTTTATCTCTGTAATGCTGATTTACAGCATGAGATGAAAAAGCCAATGACAAAAATGATTAAGAAGTCAAACTTCATGGATTATGAAACATACAATAGTCAGAGTATGACTTGAAGTAATAAAGTATGGTCAGTATTGCGGGCCAGTCCTTCGGAGAGAATATCCAGTACAGTGTAAAGTTTAGAACTAAGGCTTCTTTCACACGAGCATTAGTTTTAACACTTTCAGAGATACGGAGCCACGTCTTCTATTATTTTAACACTGACGTTCATTGTAGTGAAGTAAAGCAATAGTGCCAGTGTTGATGATTTAGCTTTGAGTTTTTAAAATCCTGAGGTCCTGGAACTGGGTAAGTGTGAGCATATATACATATTGAATTCTACAATGATAAGAATAATGAAAATAATTACTTCAGACATGAAAATAGTTATTTTGGTGTAGCTAGGAAGCAAAAAAATCTCAAACTCATTCTCTAGTTCTCAATGTGTTTCAAAACATGTAGGTCTGTTCCTTATTTTGGATGTCCTGCTATGAGGGATGTGGACAGTAACTAGGGAGTACAAGCATGCATCAGATCAAACTCCTTCCAGCAAACCGGGTGCCTGCTGACTGGTTTTGATTCGGTGCTCTTCTGGTAGCTGTCAGCAGAGGACAACAAGTGTTCTGTGGTAGTCTTAGAGCTCTGTGTGAGGCAATTTGCTCTTCCCTGCAGAGACAGACTTTAGCACTCTAATCTATGAGGCTCCACTCATACGGTTGGTAATTGGTGCCATAGGAAATTGCTGCACGCTGTTTATCTCCACGATCCCTCTGAAAAGATGGAGCACTGTGAGTCCAGGGAGGCTTGCTGACAAGTTAGTGAAGCCTTGTGCTGTGGTTCAGGGAAGACACAGCTTGATCCATGCCCTGCTGCTTCTCTCAGCACAGAAATCCCAAAGGCCCATTCCAAACAAAAGTTTGGTATGTTCTGACTCAGCCCTTAGAGTGTCAGAAGGCCATCTAACTCTCTGGCTTCGGTGAGGACTTCTGATATTTCCTGTGCTCTTGAGGATCCATCTTTTCTGCTTAATGATTAGCTGTATGCTGAGAAGGAATCATTCACTGAGAGGGACTTAGGTATGCTGATAGCAGTATGGTTTCTAAAACAGAATGATATGGAGGACTTCTGTATTTTCAAACCACTGTACAAACTTCATATAATCAGTTGGGTTGAAAGGAACACTTAAAGGTCATCTAGTCCAACTCCCCTGCAATGAACAGAGACATCTGCAGCAGTGGACAAATCCTCTCTGCCCCCAGGATTGCTGAGTATGGATGTTTCTGTTCGTGAAGGAAGAAATCATCTAGGCTTGGAGATTGTCTCAAAATATGTTTAGGCTTGGAAGACCGGTTTTGATGTTGAGGGCTTTTTTGTAGTTTTAACTCAGGGAATTTTCTGAAAAACAAACAAAACAGGACAAGCAATTTGAAAACCAGAAATTAGTTGAGTGAGAGAAAAAACTGTGAGGCAAAGGAAAAACTTTATGGCTGTTCTGAAAATATAAGCTTGTAGTCCCCATGAAGGTAGAAGAATCCTCCTGAAACAGAACAGGCATTACTGAGATGGAGTACTTGCTTCTCTGTGTCTATTGCTGAATAGCAGTCACTTTTAGGACAAAATTTCTAAGAACACTGTATGTATGTGTGCATGTATACATCTACTTATCCATCTGTTACCTACATATCTATCAATCTATTTACCCACTTATCCATCCCTGTTTTGAGTGACCTACTGTAACACTGTGCATTTTAAGAACAGAGATAGAATGGCAAGGGAGTACTTTGTAACTTTTAAACTTTTTAACTTGTTAACTTTGTAAAAATCTAGGGAATACAAGTTATGCTATCTGCCACGTCCGTGTCTAACTGAGGCAGTGTGTGCTGAGTGGTGCACCGCTGTGTTCAGATGTGGATCAAAAAGGACTGCAAGTAGAGTGTTGGGGGGAATTGGTATTGCCTGGGGGTGTCTGCCTCTCACAGTCACATAATGCTGACTTCAGATTGCACTTTGTAGTGTTAACAAGGTGGGAGGGAGTTCCCTTCACTTGTGAGTAAACTGGGTAGGAGAAGTATGGTGAACACTTTAGATTATACTCCAGCCCCAGGCATCTCCTGCACAATGATGCTCTAGATTTTTTTACAATTAATTATTTGTTTTGAGGCTGCTCCACGTCCTAGCACAGAAGCAGCTGTAATAGTTATCTAGACAACATTATCTTCTGTCAGGGTTTGGTTCTCACCTGGAGAAAAAAAATACAAAAATTCAAGCAGGAGCCAAAAATAATATCTTCTGTATATAATGTTCCTGCACTGGAATAAAAATGACTGGCAACTCCCTGTGTATTTTTATGACCTCCAAAAATAGATCTAAATCTCAGGAAAAAATGAATGATGCCACGGAAAGAAATGGTAAAGGGTGATTTGTCTGTAACAGTGCTGAGATCATCTTCCATATTATATGTCACTAGCTGGAATCATGGGCCAGTTTCCTCTCTCCTCTTTATTGCTAAGGCTGAAGTGCATCAATTTTGATGAAGTTTTAGTACAGTGGGGAGCAGTGACTTAATGTTCATGAGGAGACAGTTCCCTCCTGCTCTGCTCTGTGTGAACTGGATCACAGAGCCAGTGAAGAGCCCTGGAATAGTAGGGAGAAGCTAGGTTTATATGCAGCAATGCCAGCAGCTCTGTGTGTGAGTGCTAACTTGTGGGTAAAATCTCTGGGGAATCATGCACATTTAAGGATGAGTTTGACTTCTGTCAGTGAATACTCAGTCCATGGATGAGGCTGTGGCATTTTGCAGAGGGTAGGAGGGTTTAAAAGCCAACTCCAGAACTACAGTTTAATGATCTGTGCAGCACTGGCCAGCCTAGCCCCCAGGTGTGCCTTGATGTCCTGATGCTGAGGACAATATTCTGTCTGCATTGGAGACTGCTTTGGAGGTTACTGTCCCCACAGTACATCTGCATTTCTCCTCGCTCACCTGTTTAGTTCTACCAGCTCTGAGGTAGTTTAAAATCTGTCCTAATAAAAATGCTTAAACAGGTTCAATAGACACAAAGGCAATCCTGGATTACTTTGACAGGTAAGTGTGTCTACGTTAAGTAGTGTGGTATAATAGAGGCAGATCTGGAAAACAAAACAGCTGCTGTTAAATATCTAACATCGACATGAAATAATTTGCAGAGGGAGCTTATATTGGAGATGCTCTATTCTTGTCTTGTTAACCAAATTATTGCTGGAGCTCATTAGGTGTATTCTTGGAGCACATCTTCTGGCGTATTTTCATTCAAACAGAATTTAGTCTACTAATTACGAGGCTACATCACGACAGGAAATGAAGTGCAGTGAACAGGAAATTCACTTCAAAAAGCAACTCCTGATCTGAACTAAAAAGTTAGTGTAGATGCAGCTTACTAATACAGTCTAGTGGCTGAATAACTGGTGATTCCCATGAGAATTATCTGTAGAGATAACAGGAGGGGTGAAAACTTCTTAATCCAGCTTGGTTACAGCCTGCGTGCCGTACTGGCCTGCAGCTGAATGCACTACAACCCAAACTACTGCCAACATCAGAAGTAGGGCTGCCTGAGGGTGGGCACATAGCTTATTTACTGGCTACTACTTCAGGACAGACAACTGCTACTTATGATAGATAACTTAGAGGAATAACTGTGTTCCGTCTCCCAAAGTGGCCCTATTAAATGGCCTATGAGTTGTAGAGGAAATGCTAAGTTGCGGCTTGAAACAGTGATTGAGCACCTGGTGGGAGCTCAGGTGCATGCAAATGCAGACCTCATTTAAGGGTTGGCAGTGGAGGTGAGGGTATCCTTCTGGAGATCCCTGCATACCTGAGGCCTTCCAAAGGTAAGTAAACTTTTCTTCCTTTCAGTCTGCATCCACAGCTGTTGCATTTGGGCTTATTTTCATTTTCTGTAATCTAGGACTTTGCTACCCTGCTATTATTGTTGTACTTTCCATCACATCATAGCATTATGCGAGTGCAGAGGGGAGATGGTCTTAGGCTGGGAACATTAAAGGTCACTTGCTTGGGCCTTCCTGTGTATGTAAGAAGGCAGTGAGCGGCTTTCTGGAGTCACAAATTTGTGAAACAGGATCCTGAAGCAGACTGTGTGTAAGAGGGCTTATGTTCTGCTGTTTCAGCTGGACCTAAAGGAGATAAGTGGACAAGGAGATCTGCACAAGAGACCAAGGGCTGCTTTTAAGTGTTCTTGAGAGCCCCAGACTTTGGTAAAATGCAGCTTTTGCTGAGTTGGTGACAAAAGCTCTCCTCCTCTGGTACCTGCTCTCTAGCTTGCTCATTCCTGCACACTCACATAGCATTGGGGTTGTACCCTGAGATTACTGATACCCTTAGTCAAGACCAATGTCAGGGTCTATTATTCTCTCGCTCTGTTTGAATCTGTCATATAGGCAAGGAAATTCTCAAGTTAGCAGGATGTACCACCACTTCCTATAAAGAACAGAGTGTACAAATAGGTATGCTATAATATTGAGAAGTTCAAATCCAAACAGTATTTGTGCATCTGCAGTGTAAGTGGATCAGGTAGGTACCTGACTGACTTTCCAGCTGTTCTTGGCAACTGTGCAACATGAGTAAAGAAATATTTTTCAAGTGAAGAAAATTAAATCTTTTGCTGTGCATGATGGTAGTAAGATATGGAGAGTTAGACTCCTTGATTATCTATATCTATTATGCAAACTTCATCTGGTGGTATTTCAACATGATCTGATAGTGATAGAACAAGAGGAAATGGTTTTAAACTAAAAGTGGGGAGTCTTACGTTAAATGCGAGGAGGAATTTCTTTGCTCAGAGGGCGGTGAGGCCCTGGCATAGGTTGTCCAGAGAAGTGTGGATATCCCATTCCTGGAGATGCTCAGGGCCAGGCTGGATGCACTCTTTGCGCTGACTGTCTCAAAAAAAAAAAAAAAAAAAAAAAAAAAAAAAAAAAAAAAAAAAAAAAAAAAAAAAAAAAAAAAATTTAAAAAAAGTCAGGAAACAATTATTTTAAATTAAGAGTTCAGACACTGTGTGTAAATGTTTACTAACAAATAATTAACACAAAATATAGCATGGCATTTGCACTGTTGCCTGAAACCTGAACATGGGAATTTTGTCTGTACCTCTAAGAGAGCCAATATTATTACATTAATTTTATAGTTGGGCTAATAAAGAATGAAAAACCATCCAGTCCGCCACTGGTGGTGCAGCTTACAGGACTAAGGAAAGCTATCTTCTAGTCTCTGTGTCATGTCCCCCCCCAATATACACATATATATTAAATAAATATATAAATATAATATTTATATATTTATTTAAAAAAAAAAACATACTTATTTATTTAATTTATTTATTTATATGTAAAAAGGACAGTATTTCAACAGTCTGATTTTCCCTTAGTATGGGGTTTGTGAATTTGCAGCGTCTCAGGTACTTTTACTTTGCTCAGAGAGAAGCAAATTGGTCATTTTTATATGAAAAAGAAACCTGTGATCTTTGAACAGTGTCGGCAGATCCTGTGTAGATGGCAGCCACAGGACTTTTGAAGAGATGAGATTTGTTATTGCTGTCCCTGCAGAGCTCTCTTTCCTGTTCACTGCTTTCTATTCCCATAAAACCCAGCTCTTTGTTTCCTCCTCCACACATTCTTTCCTTCTTTATTTTCTACAACAACAAACAATTACTGGATGGTCAGAGATTCTTCATTTGGTTTTTGAATATTTTTTTCATGGGTGCTGGCATAATGCCCAGGGAAATCTTTAATGAATCACCTTATGTGATTTTTTGGGGGGGGGGGGGGAGGGGTGGAGGAAGGGGTATAAATGAGAATATGGAAAACCATATATGAATATTTTAAATTACCTTTTCTTTCATAATGTCACTGACATCTTATTGCAGGAATTGTTGTGATCTTATGAAAGATCAACGAAGACTGTCAGTCTCTGTCACACTCAGTATGAACTAGGGCAGGCAAACTACTGACACTTGTGCACAGAACTCTGATATTTCTAATAAACTTGGCAAGAATTGCCACAATAATTTGGTCTCACTTCATTTATCTCAAATTCAGCCCTGGTATAATTCTGCTGATTCCGTAAGAGATTAATATACCTTGCAAGCCCTCCTTCCTTCCTGACCATAGAGCTCCTCCTTTGTCATCCCATGAACCAAATAGAAAAAAGCCCTGGCTGTTCTCCATAGTTGTGCATGGACTAAAAGCCTTTGTGGTTGAATATTAGCAATCACCATGCCCTACCCGATGCATCACAGCACCACGAGCCTGCCTCCGCTGTTTCCTGTTATGATCAGGCTCTCTTTGCAGCTAGAGTCTAGCTGTGATATTTCATTGTGGGTGCTGGTGATCCATATGCTCTCAGCATGATTTTGTTTTAAACAGCCAGAACGTACTGACTTGAATAACCCACTCACAACTAGCTTCTCCCTGGTTCCTGTTCAGTACTGGGAGTCCTTCTTGGCCCTTTTTCATTCTCTTGAACTGCCTCTGTATACATTTACTCCTGATTATTACATTCTGAAGTGTTCAGAAACCCTCATTGCGTAAGTGCATTCCTGATAGACTCCTATCCAGTGGTCACCTGTACAAGAGCCAACTGCAGCCCAGTACTCAGCCTCTGAGGGGCTCTGTGGGAGACACAGAATCATAGAATCACAGTTTAGCCTGGGTTGAAAAGGACCTCAATGATCATCTAGTTTAAACCCCCTTGGCACAGGCAGAGTTGCCAACAACCAGACCAGGCTGTCCAGAGCACAGAAGGACTTGCCTGGTGTCCTTAACTATAGTTTTGGAATTCCTGATCTCTGAGTTAGAAAGGCAGGGGTCCTACACGGTCATCACACTAGTACCATTAACTCAACCCCATACCAAATGCCTGAGAAGGAAGCTCAGTAGGAGAGAGAGGGAAAAAAAACAATACCACGCGAAGAGCCTGCTGCTCTGGGGCACAACTGAAGATCTTAGCTTAAGAATCCAGCTCATCTCCCTTTCTGCAACAAAGTTTGTCACTGTTGTATATAAGCACTTGCTGGGCTGAGCTCTATTAGATAAAAGATTTTCTAGGTTTTGTACATACAAAGTTTTGAATTGTCCAGTTAAAAAAGTGTGAGTTAATCCCTCCATCATCCATACAAACAATCTCTCTTGATAAGTTTCAGGGGTACTTTTGCCCATCCTCTTGCACTGAGGAGAAGGTGGCAGTGTCAGTCTCTAAAGCTCTTGTTGTTCCAATCCTACCTAGCCTTCTGAGCATTTTTACGTCACTGCCTTTCACCCAAACTGGCAAAGGTTATGCCCATTCACTATTTCGTCCTTGCTAGCTGTGTTATCTATTACTTGAGCTGCAAATATTTGGAGTTAGGTCCCAGAATACCTGCTAGATTCCCCCTTGTTCTTCCCATTGCTGAAAATTTTTTAAAGTGTAGAAAGCAAACAACGTGACAAAGATCATGGTGGTCTGGTGAAGTTCCCACTGATAGGATGAGGGGAAATGTAACTTTATTTTCAAGAAGGAAAAAAAAAGAAGATCCAGGGAACTACAGGCCTCACCTCTGTGCCTGGCAAGATCATGGAGCAGATCCTCCTGAAGGCCCTACCACGGCACATGGAAAATAAAGAGGTGATTGGTGGTAACCAAAGTGGCTTCACTAAGACAAGTCATGCCTGATAAACTTGGTGGCCTTTTATGATGGAATTACAGTATCAGTGGATAAAGGAAGAGAAACTGACATCATCTATTGGTGATAAGTGGATGGTTGGACTGGATGATATTGAAGGTCTTTTCCAACCTTGGTGATTCTGTGATCTATGTGGACTTGACGTTTGACTCTGTCCTTCATGACATTCTGGTTGCAAAATTGGAGAAAAATGGATTTGATGGCTGGACCATTCACCGAATAAGGAATTGACTGGACAGTTGTCCTCAATGGGTTTGTGCCCCCTCCCTGGAAGCATTCAAGGCCAAACTGGATGGGGCTTTGAGCAATCTAATCTAGCAGGAGGTGTCCCTGCCTATAGCAGCAGGTTGGAACTAGATGATCTTAAAGGTCCCTTCCAACCCAAATTCTATGATTCTTTCATAGCTATGGGAAAGTTTCAAGTTACCCAGCATTAACCCAAGAAAACTATATACTGAAGAAAGAGCTCATGCTAAATATTTCTTTTTTTTTTTTTTTTTTTTCCAGACCACATCACTGATGTGCTTTTTCTATCTAAAAGAATATGTGATCTGAAGAAAACCAAGATAATAAATCCCCAGAGAAATACCAGGTCTTCTCCCAGAAGAATGCTTAAAATTCTGACATACTTGAATATTATCTAGGCCCTGAGTGGGCTGGAAATAATGGCATTTTTGAGGCCCTAGGCTGTTACTTATCTGTACAGACTCCTCCAAGGAGGAGATTTTGACAGCTGACTCTTTTACCCCTTAAAATCTCATCCTTCAGTTGGGTAGGAAAGATAACTCTTGTCTGTAGCTCTCAAGGGATCCATGAATGGGTTTGTTTTCACACATGGCCAGGCCTTTAAAGATAGCTTAGCAAATGGACTATTTGATACGACAATCCTTTCTCAGCAGCTGGCAAAGGAGAGGTCTGTGGTAGAGGTCAGATCTTGGTGCAGCACATCCACAGCAGGGATTTCTGAAGATATTGTAGCTGGAGCATCCTGCAGCATAGACATTTCAGATGTCTCATTCTAAGGGAAGAGGACAGGAAGAAGTAGGTCAGAAAGTAAAGCTTGGAGGCTGGTGCCTGTCACAAGGATCCATTGTCTTTCAACATCGCATCAATAGTGTTTTGTTTTAGCTATTGCTACTAGCAATAGAGAAGGACAAGAGAAGTGGTGTGAGGTGAGAAAGAAGTGTCTGTCATGCTGAAGATTTTCTTTTGCTTTGTCTCACCCATTCAGACTGCTTACAGACTGCTTGACATATAGTTAGTGACTTTCTATGTACACAGGCAATGTCCAGCACACCCTGAGTGCAAATATGATTACTTTGGATCCAATTGTTTCACTAGCAAGGGACTTCCTTTGCATCATGGCTACTGTCCTAAGCACTATGATGAAAACATCAGTTCCTTGAATGCTAAACTGTAATTCCTTCAATGTAGCAAGAAAATAGCTAGACTTTTATCATCTACATTCTTTTATCTCTATGAAAAAGAATGACTAAATCCTCCAAAGTGTAACCTCAGTCTTATGAAGGAATAGAAGCTTCAACAGAAAAAGAACACAACTTTCCCTATCGTAAGAAGAGGAGACAAAGAAGTTTCCATAGGGCAACTTTGAATCAGTGGGAAACATCTTAACAATCCTGAATTCAAACCTGGCACCATGCACACCCCCTATGATTTGTTAAAATCATAAGTAAATCCTTTTGTTATTCTGGAGCTCTTCTGTCAGTATCATTTTCTGTTGGGGGAGGAAAAAAAAAAGAAAGTGGAACACTGTCATGAAAAACTTTGAGTAAAAATGAATCAGAAAAGGAAAAAGGCAACTATGTAAAATAGACCCTTAGGAAGCCAGTGGCTTTTTTCCTTAAAAATTTCCTTAAAAATTAATCATTACACTTCTTGAGAATGTTTAAATTTCTTCCTGTAGATGCAAGTTGTTAACTTTAAAAATTACATATACATATATATATATATATATATATATATATATATATTTGCAGTTATGTTCAAAATCCCAAATGAGATGAAATGCTGTATGGGAACTGCTGAGTCACGGCCTGAACCTCTGATTGATCACCTGAGACGAGCCATGAGCCAGCCAGAGGAGCACAGCTGAAGGCAATTCAATTCACCTGTGCTGCCAGAAGGGGTGGAGCCTGGCTCCCCCCCCCCTCCTAGACCTATTTAAGAGCTGGCTACCGGGGGGAAAGATCTAGTCTGGAGATTCCTCCTTCTGGTGTTTTGTGGTGAGCCCAGCATAAGGGTAAGCCTTCCATTTTTTCTCTTTTGTTATCATAGTCCACTTCGCCTAACTCTCTTGTTTATTTTGTGATCGTAACATCTTGATATCCATTGATTATACAAATGCCTTCTTTGAAACCCTGTAAAAATGTTGGAACTTGATTCTGTCCATCAGTGGCTCTCTCCCAGAGATACCACAGGAAACTCTGGAGTGGTCCTCATTTTTCATCAATGGATTTGACAGCTCATTTATATCATGTCATTATGGTGATGGCATTTGAGGAGGCTTGAGGACCAGGAGTGGTGTGTCTGCCAAACTACAGGAAGCCACAGCCCCTTTGGTTATGCTTTTCAAATACCCAAAGCTGGTGGAGTGCTTTGTAGTGAAACAGGCAGCTATGAGAACGTTGTACATGACAGCAAGCTCAATGAATGTGCTCATGAGTCAAAGAGACCATCAACTTACCACAGCACCTCTGAGCTGCACCCAGCGCACATGACTCTGACTAAATAAGACAAAAGGATCTATCACCACCACTGCCGTCCTCTTATTCTGATGAGTGCAATTGCCCGTAACTCGCAGCTAATGTTCAAAATAATGCTTTCAGTAAGGACCAGAAATCCCAGTGACATCAGATACGCAAATGAACTTCAGAACCCGGGGCTTTCCCGGTTTCTCGGGCACCTGATTTCGGGGACGATGGACCACTCCTCAGCTTTTGCCGCGGTGGGCCTCAGCCGCCGTCACCAACGCCGCTCCCCTTCCGAGGCCGCCTCGCAGAGGGTCCCTCCAGCGGGGCAAGGCCTGCAGTAGTCCCGGCGGCGTCTCCCGGCCCCGCCTTCCAACGCCGCGAGGCAGGAAAGCGCCGCGCCCTGCTAACGGGGCCGGGCCGCGCCCCGGTACAGCCCCAAAAGAAGGCGGCCGCCGGCGGGGTGGGGTTTGCGCCGGGACAGGCGGGCGAGAGAATCCCGTTAGAAGCAGTGCGGAGAACCCCAGCAGCGCAGGACGAGCGGCCCGCCGTGCCCAAAACGCCGGGAAGATGCCGAAAACGGTGAGCCGCTCCGGGAGGGTGAGCCGGCTGTCCGGCCCCGAGTTTCCTCTGGGGCACGGCGGGGTTGGGACGGCGGAGCCTCGGCTGCCCGCCCCGTCGGGCATCGGGAGCTCTTCGCGGCCGGGCTCGCCGCGTTCCTGGTGGCTGGGCCCCGGAGGTATCGACGGAGCCGGCGGCCGCCGATCGGCCGTGACCCGGGGAGGGAGGAAGGGTCTCTGGGGAGTGCGGCGCGGGCCCGGCGGCGGGGATGCGGCGGGTGGGGAGGGATCCGCCCGCCCCTCCATCTTGCGCCGCGCTCCTCGCCGGTCGCTTCCTGTCCTGCCGCAGCATCCCGCGCCTGGAGGGGCCGGGCCGGGCGGGAGGCGGCCGCCTGACCAGCGGCGAGCGAGGAGCTCCGCCCGGATGCCGCCTGTCCTCTGTAAAATGCCTGAATAAAGAGGCGCCTTTTTGCTTTGCTCTGCTTTGCCGGCGTCTTCTGTGTTGTGAGCGCGTTAAGTGAATCTTTGTAGAGCCCGATGGGGAATTAATTAAATCTATGGTTATCTCTCGTGTGCTTTGCGCAGAGGAGGAGTTTGGGGTTTTCACAACTGTAATTAATCAGTTTAGGTTGCTAGGGGAGGTTTGTCCCAGCTTGACTCCAAGTATTTCTTGGCTGGAGAGATCTTGATACTTCAGAAAGTCTGTTCAAGTCCGTACTTGACTCTTTGTTACAACAGGAGTTCAGTGACTAATAAGGAGCTTTTTTTTTTTGTTTTTTTTTTCTTCTCAATTTAATTTCTCCTGTCTGCAGAAAGAATTGGTCCCTGCCCTTCGTTGGTAAAACAGGAAGGAGCAGACTGGAAGGCTCTGGATGTTTCCTCACTCAGAATGTTCTGAAACGGCCTAGGGACTTGTGATCTTAAACTGAAAGACCGTATCTCTTACATCGAGAGAAGTGGGGGGGAGAACCAAACAAAATAACCACACCCCTCCATAAGGGGAAGTTGAAACAGGATCCACCCTGATTTTTTTTTTTTTAAGTAGTTTAATGTTATCGTTTTAAAATAGATATTAATTACATACTTAATTGACTTCTGTTTCTCTTGCTGTATTAAATGCCAGCATGCCAGATCACTCAGATGAGGTGGATTAATGTGTTTTAGTGTTTTCCTTTTTGTTTGTTTGCTTATTTTTGCTTTTAATTTTAAACATTGGAGTATTAAAAGAAATCAAATTCAACCCTTAAAGATTGAGAACACAGTACTTACTAAAGGTTTTGGAAGGCCTTTCTTCAAACAATAGTAATGATTAGTGAAGAGTTACTTCCTAAAAAAGGCAAAAAATTCAGTAAGATCCACAGAATTAGCTCAGGTTAAGAGACTTCTGTGTAAAGTGCAATTGAGGCTTTTTAGCCTGATGAGGACTTGCAGTTGTGGAATGACTTCTTTTATCATGAATCAGACCAAAAATCCCGAATATGTCATGGAGAGTCTTATGAGGCAGTGTTTCCTGCTGTTAGGATGAATCCAAGTGTTTTGACACTGCATTACAAGGTGCTTACAGCCTCCTTTTAATCTGGAGACACACCCTAAACTGGATTCACGTTTGCTATCTGCTGCTTTCTAGTTCTGACAGAACAGTCAGAGCTGGAATAGATAAAGAAGTTTAGGTATTTTGTTATACGTTGTAGAAAGTGGTTCACATGTTTGTGCTTGTTGAGAGAGAAAGCTGCAGGCCTCCTGCTAGAGGAGTCGCTTCAGTTTCCTGCCCCGTCTGCCGCAATTGCAGGCTCAACTGAAATTATACTTTAAGCATCATTTCTTGAGCTGTGGTTTACAGGAACAGGAAACACTGGCATAACTGTGTAATCAGTTCTTCATGTGAAAGAAACATGACCACTAACATGCTAGCTTAAGATTTGCTAATAAATACTTAATTAACAAAACAATAAAACGCAAGTAACTTTCCTTAATTGAGGTCAAATGTAGGTGAAACTTGAGCAGATAGATGTAGCTATATGTAGGCTTCATTACAAAAATAAATCCATTGTGAAGAAGACAGATGGAGGAAATGTTCCAGGGAACAGTTCTGGCTGGGCAGGAAAAACATTTGTGTCTAAAGTGTTTGGTAGCTCTTATCATTCATCTCACCAAGCATACAGAACATGCTGTGGCTGCTTTGTGGCTTGGGCAGCAAAACCTGCTGAGTTCTGAGGCCCTGCTTTCTGGTAAGCCAGGCTAAATGTTAACATATCTAGCTAGAAATTGCTTGTTACATGAGATTTGTTCACAGGGGCACTATGCTTTAGTACACTATTAATAGGAGTCCAAGATTAAATCAGGTAACCTTTGAACTAGTGGCACATGATTTGCTGTTGTGAAGTGTAATGTCTGCAGTCAAGATGGGGTTTTGTTGAAGGCCTTGTAAACTATGTAGAAAATGCATCATAGATCTGCTTACTAATCCTGTCACACTCTTCCCAGGAAGGCTTCATTGTTTTATCTTGAGTGCTCTTATAGTTAAGCAGCCAACTCTGTATATACTTTTTTCTAAAAGACATGCAGGATGTAAACAGCTGAAGTACTTGTAAAAGAGGACTACAATTCCCCCTACACTTTGTACTGCAAAGGGGTGGAAGTGGTTGGTTGGTAAAATGCCTCTTGCAAACTACTGTCAATTTCAAACTCTGCTGGCTGTGAGAAGTCAGTTGGCTGTGATTGGCTCTGATCTCATGTTCACTGTCTTGTACTCTGGTCTAGAGCCATTTCAGTGATGATAGAACTGAATGTCACAGTAGGTTCCAAATCTTGGTAAAAATGAATGTGTTGTCACATTGACAGCTGGTCCAAGCCCCATAGTTAATTGCTTTAACTTTAATACTGCAAGAAATATTTAGCTGTGAAGAGATAATGGAAGACAACTCTTCTGTGCCAGTTGCATCTATTTCAATGCTGATATTTCAATGTATTTTTAGCTATTTTGTCCGTGAATGTACTGGCTTAGTGGCTATGTGACTGGTTTTGTCACTGAGAATTTGGGAGTGTGAGCATCTATCTTGTTTGAAGCGTGTGACTGTCCTGTCACTGGGAACTGAGAACTGAGCAGTTCTGTTTTAGGTAACATGGATAAATTGATACAATCAGAGCTAACAGATTCAAAGTGGGGATTGTGAAGTTTGGACTCCTCTTTCTGTATTAGCAGAGCTGTTTCTTTGTATGTACGGAACATAAGTCTTCTACGTTTCAAAGTATTGCAGAGAAAATCAGCTTCAACAAGCATGAAGTCCTCAGAACAAAAAAGCAGTGAGACTGGCAGGTCTCAAGCTCACTATGATAGTTCGGATTTAAAAATATATCTAATTTGCTGCTGCCTTTTCCCTTAATATTTTCTAAAACTCAGCGTAACAGATGCCAAAAGATGCATGAAGGACCCTGCCTGTAGCTAATATTGATGGACTCCAGTTGGACTCCAGATGTCTTTAGGATTGGAGTGGGTCTGGTTAGAAGAAAGGTTGTGGGACTGCGTAGCAAGTATCAGGAGATCCTGCTGGATCATTTCGTGAGGTGTGGCAGCTTTCTACTAAACACTGCAACCAAGTGGCAGCTATAAGCAGTTTGCTACATTTGTATTATTGGATTATTATTTTTTTTTTCTTGTGGACTCTTCTAGTGGTCTTAAAAGCTGGAGGCAGAGGGTAGGCAGCAGTGGGAACTGTAACTAGAAATGGATGGGTACTTTTGGTGCCCTGGATTGGAATCCTACTGTACTGTAACAGAACACTGAAAGCATTCCAGATGCCTTCTGCCTCCCAGGGGTTGATCCTGGGATGTTGTATCTCCTTTTTTCCCTCCCTCGGTATAACTCAAAAAGTTTGGCACTGCTGATCGAAGTTGGGCTGATGTTGTTGCTAACTAGTTGGGCAAACCAATCCATTGTATCTTTCTTCTAGCACTCTCATGCATTGAATTGAACTGAAAAGGTGTGACTGAGAGCTCTCAAAGGCCTTGCTTTGTATAGAAGCTGATTTTGCCATTGGTGAATTTCAGATGAGTTTGTACTTAGGAAGCAACAATGGCTAAAACATGCTGAGTGTGTTGTAGGACCAGGTTAACTAGCAGGGCTATAGATTTATATCTGTCGTGGGATGTTTATACCCTACCTTGCATTGTGTTCCTGGTTCTAGCAGAAGTAGCAAGGTTTTACTTCTTGGGCAGATGAACCAGTTGGTGCTGATGATACTGAGCAGAGGCTTTAGTTCGTACTTCTGAGCCTTCTATGCTGCAGTTAAAAAGGTATTTTCGATAACCTTTGTGCTCACTTTGTTTATACATAATGCTAACATCTTACTTCCCTTTCTTATGGAAAGCCCTACCTCCAACTGTCAATGCACTGTGGAAAACATCCATTACAGCGGTTTTAAACTGTGGTGAGGAAGCCTATCCTGAGTGCCTGATCTAAACTGGTAGTCGTGACCTAGTTCGTAAAACTAAATGGCGTATTATTAGGGTTGAGTGCTTATCATATCAGACGTTCAATAGGATTAAATATTAGTTGATTTGATTTTTAATTGTTGGCTTTCTGGTTTGTTTCTTGCGCAAGAAGTAGTCTGGTAAGGTGCTTATAATAAAAGCCCCAGAAAAGCTTTAGATTTGCTACTTCTGTAAGAATCCTATGGGGGAAATAGTGCTTATTATCAGAGGACTGGTCATTACTTGCTTCTTGCAAATATTGTATCACTTTATCTCATTTACAGGCAGTAATTTTTTTGGACCTGCAAGGGGGTGGCAGCACTTTCCTTGGGGGCAACTGCCTCATCTGATTAATCAACCCCTGATTGTTAATTGCAATTCTTGCTTTTCTCATGCAGCTGCTTTATAAGATGTCTTAATATGGACTCCTTTTTTTGACAGGAAATGTCATTGTTGCCTCTAGAGGAAACTCATTTCTGTTGTTTTATGCATAGTGGCTGTGATATCTGGTCTGAAGTGAATTCCTCTTTGTGCAGAGCTTGTTGACGTCTCTAGACAGCTTCATAAAAGACAGTTGGCAAACAGTTTCAAATACCTTCTGGGCACCTTCAAATACCAACTGGGTTGAGGGGAGGGGAGAAGGGAAGAGGGGGAAGAGAATCCTTGAGTTGCTGGGATCTCTGCATCCTTTCTGATCAACTAACACCTCTCAGGGAAACTTGTCTGGCAGAGGGAGCTCTGGCCCTGCTCCCAGTTTTAAAGGAAACTGACTAAAAGCTTCCTCTAACTACGTCATCTCCTGCACTCTTTCCTGGCTTGGTGCAGCTTAAACAGCCTTATTTGGCTGACTTTCTTTTTTTTTCTTCCCCTTTTTTTTTTTTTTTTTTTTTTCTTCTGTGCCCAAGAAGTCTTCCCTGAATTTGCCCAATAAAGCTGCTGTCTGTGCTCAGGCATTGTTCTAAGGATTACAGTGGAGTGCTTCTAAAAGAGTTCCGAGATCTCAGTGCTAACTCCTGGACCCCCTCCCCCAGGTGTCTTGTTTGTCTGCCTTCTGGATGTGATGATAGTGGAAATCTACTTCCTCTGTGAGGAGTGTCCCTGCTGTTGCAGACACAATGATGGAAAAGAGGAAATCCTTCTCTGCCTAGGAATAATGGGGGACATCTAACTAACTGTTTTAAAAGAAGAGCAACTAGTTAATTGCTTTCTTTTCCATGACTGTGTTTGAGAACAGCAAGGATTTGCATAGTGCAGCCAATATTGCTGTGTCAAAGGAATTTGTTTTTATCCTATCAGAAATTTCTAGAGTAGGCTGAAGTCTCTAGATTCATGGAAAACTAATTTTTGGTTAACCTCTTTGTAACAACTTGAGTGCTCCAGCTGGAGAAACACATAGAAGTTTTCTAGAAGTTGTTGGCATTATACCCTCCCTTCTGACTACAGTAGCTAACTGTTGGCTCTTACTGTAAATAGATGGTGGAGTAAATACTTGGCAGTCAGGTAGTAACAAAATCACTGGTGACTTAGTGATTATAAAGACGCAGTCAACTGCAGCTGTTCGGAGGTTGAAAATCTGAAAATGCAGAGGTTTGGGCCTTATGTTTGCAAGAGGCAATTATATCTGTAGCAAATGTGGACACATGGCTTCCCTCCTGTGTATCTCTGAAAGGATATCTTTGCTTCTGCGAATGTGTGGTCCTACAATGGAGTAGTGAGGCCGTCAGAAATTTCTGGCCTATGTATATTCATTTTCTGAACCTCTACTAATTTTTGATGCCTCTGAAGCTGCAGCTGTCCTGAGGAACCTATTCTCACATAGTCAGATGAAGCATGGGGGAATAATTTTCTGTTCTCATCCCAAATATGTTCACACCCAGGCATAGAAAAGGAGGTTTTTGGGGGGGCTGTACGTGGTTTTTTCTTCCCATTGGCCATGATTGGTTGACTAACAGCTACAGGCAAAAAAGAGAGGTGCCCCAAAAAGGAAGAATGAATGAAAAATTTCTGAATCAGATCAGTTCTGTGGAGTGAGGTGATTAGGCATGCTGAGAAGGAAGAGATGGTTTTGTTTTGTTTTTTAACCGGTTCTGCATAGAGATAAAGAAATATCTGAAAAGATCAGAAAGAAGATAACTGAAGTAGTGAAGCAGAATAGTGCAGACTGATCTATGCTCTCCTGCAAGTTTATAGCACTGCTGATCACTCTTAGCCTTAGCGAAAGGCTTCTGAAGAGGATGCTAACTTCAGCAGTGTACTGGAGTGTAAATAATGCAAAGCTTTTGTGTTTGTTTTTTTTTTTTTTTTAATTTTTTGAGATTAAATCAGTGTCAGACAGGCTTACATGCAGCATAGTGGAGAACTGTGCTTCTGCTGCGGCGTGCTTTCCTATGTTCTCCAGATATTCTTTTTTTAGGCAAAAAGAATGTCTTCCTGCAGACTTGAGCCATTCTTGTCTGTTTATCACTGGCTTCTCCTTTTCCCGTTACTAAGCCCTTATGACTTTCAACTTTCTTTTTCTCTGGATTAGGCGCAGTTAAGGTGGGGAAGTGACTAAGTAGTGGAAAAGTGCAATCAATCATTTAGTCACACCATTTAATAAATGCACTTCTTTTTCTGTAACAGAGTCCAATGAAACATGCAATTGTAGCCTAAATCTCTCCTTTCGGTATAGCTTTTGAGCTACACTGAAATTCACTCTTGAGTGTTTGTTCTCTACTTTGTTGCACTATAAAAACTGACCTGACAGACAAATTTTAGGGTGAAGAGTTAGAACTCTCAACAACTCTGCTAGCCCCTTTGGTCTCTTTTTATTCATAATACCTTTAAGAATAAGAATTTTTTTATCCTTTAAATATTCTACTCTGGAATAGTGATTAAAATAGTGATCTGTGTATATTTCCTCAATATACTGTATGTCCTTTCAGGCTGGCTGCTTGATGGGCAGGATGGTTGTGGTTATATGTTTTTCTCTATTGAAATTCAGAACTTGTTATTCTAACTGGTTAGTACAGGGTAGCTACCTCTCCAGCAGCTTTTGTGGTCTTGCAGAGTTATCAGAATTTAAGCTGAGGAAGATCTCTGGAGGTCATCTGGTCCTATTTCATGCTCAGCGGAAGGCTGATATCAAGGCCGAATCACTTTCTAAGTTGGATTGAATTGTTCAGAGTCTTGTGTTTGTTGCAGTGAGACAGTAGTTCTTGACTTCTTCACACATAGTGTGGAAATACTTGAATTTGGAAAGTATTATGTAGATGCCTAGAAGTTCTTAAGATTACCTTCAGGAGTGTGGAGGGATGGAGACAGTAGAAGAGCTATTCATTTATATTGACACAAAAAAAAAAAAAAAAAAAAACACAACCAAAACCCTATCAAAAGCAACCTCCTTTTTCTTTTTCTTTTTTTTTTTTTTTTTTTTTTTTTCTATTAAAAAGTTACTGAGTATACCCAGCTTGTCTGTTCAGTGTGTTGGTGCAGTTGATCTGCACAAGGTGTCTGTGTCCAGCAGTAGTCTAGAAATGGTTTCCCATAGAAAGCTAATCCTTGGCCACAAGATCATGTTAAGCTGTCAGAGCCCCGAGGCGCAGACAGTGATGATGCATTTCACCGGTGCTTCTTAGCGATGCTCACAGTACTGTTTCAGGATATGCAGCCCTGTAGAAAGCTGGGAATAGTTTATTTCAGTAGCAGTTCACTGAGAGTCTGAAGCTTTGTTCTTTTCTTTCAGTTGTAGCAGTTACAGTTCTCTGTAGTGACAACCAGGCTTTACCAAAAAGTTACCAGATACTCATACTGCTCCAAAGGAGGCTCTGGGAGGCTGCATTATGGTGACAGGCCTCTTGGGATGGTGGTGTGACCACACCCTGTGTGTGCTGGCGCTGCTCTCTCCAGGCTGCAGCCAGCAGCTCTACACCCACCCTTTTGGGACACAGGGTTCTGTGTATTCTGCTGTTGTAGCTACTCTCTATATTAGGAAAGCTCAAGTGCTTGAATTATACAGAGCTTAAAATAACAGAAGGTACTTCAGCGATCACAAGCTGGTCTTTTATAAGCTATGTACAGTCCCAACAGAGCTATTGGAAACCTAAAATAGGTTGGAGAGGAAAGCAAATGTGGGTGGGGAAATTTACACTTAAAGTACTATAGCTTCTTCAGGGAAATCCTTCATTTTAGAGAACTGTGACCTAAATAAGTGTAGAAGCAGCCAGCATGCATGAGACCCTGTACTGAAAGGAAATTGCAGGATTTTCCTAGCTCACTGAAAATGATATAACTGAAAATCACAGGATGATGAAACAGCTTTACCTCACATTTGACTCTGCCTGCAGTTAAATTTGGAGGGATGGCTCATAGTCTGGGCAGTTGAATCCCACAATAAGGCTATGTTCTAACTCCTAGAAGTCTGGCTATTGTTCAAGATACTCAGTGAGCTCTGTGAGCTGGCCAAGAGTTCGAAGTGCCACACCCAAGCACTGCTTTGAAAGTCTGGAAAAGGCAGCTGCTGCATGTTGCTGCTCTTCTTGCTGATTATCAGCAAGCCTAAGAGCTGCACGTCTCTTGGTGGAAGAGCAGGGAAGCATCTGAAACAGCTGAGTACGTTTCTGACTTGTTCTTCCAAACATGAGAATCCTGCAGAAGTAAGAGCTCAGTTATAGAAGTGATCTTTGTGCATCTACCAGGAAATTCTCTTGAATGATAAGTGCACCTTCTGCGTGTGGCTTTCTTATTGCCCTGTGTTTCAAGTTACTGCTAAGACTGCTCCTGACTGTAGGTGAATTTGGAGACCTTTACATAGGGAATTAGTTGTTCAATCCATTAACCTATGAACCTTTAGGTACTTAACGTTCATGCGGTGTGCCTGTGTGGGTCACATTTGTTAGCATCCTGTCTTGATCTTGTTTTGAGCTCCTGCCAACAAGATTGCTGGCTGTAATTTTGGCAGGTGTTTACTGGATGCTAGGTTTGTAAAGCCTGTTGATAGTTTGAAAATGCATCTTGGCTACCAGACATGTCTTCTTAACACCTTGAACTATTTATTTTAGCTGCTAAATGGTACTTGGAAATCTCCTGTCTTTGAAATGAAGCTTGGAAGGAAAGGACTAGACTAATGCAAGTTTAAGGGGCAAAAAGCTGCTGTCTAGCAGTCTTCTCAGAAAATCTGATCTGCTTCCAGTGATGGTGTTGGAATTGTTTCATGTGTTCAATTACTACAGTAGCAGCCAGGGTCATAACACTGATTTTAATGGGGAGGGTGAACCAAAACACTTGTTTGTAACCTGTAACTGGGATTGCCTGAGAAGTGTGCTCAATAGCTGTGAGAAATGTCACACCCACTGCTACAGGCATTTCAAACGCGCCCACTGCTCTGCTGAGTGCCGTTAAGTTGAAGAGCATTAATGAGGGATGTGGTTAAGCTCAGACATGTGAAGCACAGCTGCCAACCCCACTATTAGGGTAAAGAGGCCATAATAGGCATACATTGTTTCTCAGGAGAGTGGCACCTTCTAGCATGCACAGAACAAATTAAAAAATGACAATTAAAAAAATTAAGAAAAAAAGAAAAAAAACAGCAAACAAAAACCAAAGTTTGCTGGTAGCATGGCGGCCAAGTGATTTGTATGGCTAGATTTTGCTTTGTTTTCTCTCTGTAGAGTGAACTGTAGAAGGGGAGAATTTTTTGTGCTTAGTGTTGCTAGGCTTTCAGCAGCCATTGTGTTGAAGTACCACTGGTAGGATGTACCTGGTTACTCTCTGCTTGGCTGTAAAGGAAGGAATTATATTCAATTAACTTTAACTGGGAAAAGTGTTACTGAGGACTTTGGAGGAGGAGCTGTGTAGAGAAATTCCCTGTTTTGTTTTTTTTTTTTCTTTTTAATTGTGAATGACTTACTTGGTAGTAGTCTTAGGAAGAACTTCTACAGGAATAAAAGTTGCCTAAACCTGATCATTAATTAAACCAGGTAAGCAGTGCCCCCAGAATTTTAAAATTCTATGTTCTCCATCCCATTAACAGGCACTGATAAAGCTCTGGTTTACTATAAGCTTGTGTTATAGTGTGTGCTTGCTAGCACTGTTGAAAAAAGCCCAGATCTTTGAGATACTGATTATGAGACAACAGAAGTTGAGGCAGAGGGAGTGGCTGAAGACAGCCTCTAAAGTGCGGGCAAGGTAAAAGTCAGCCCTTTTGAGCAAGGAACAGGCTTTTCTGGAGCTCTCTTGCGAGATCTGTCGATATGGTTTGAGGGAGACCTGAATTTTTAAAAAAGATGTCCTTTGAGGTTGTAAGTTTGGTTCACTACTTGGGAAAAAGAGGCTTCGGCATGTATGAAGACACCTGAAGTAGCCACCCTGACTTAATATGAGTACCAAATCTCGTCTGAGGGGCTTGTCCTGAAGATCCCCTCAGGTTCAACTGTTTTATCCTGTGATCTGGCCCCTTGGTCTATTGATCAGTTGTAAAGGGAGACTTCAGCAAAAAGCTAGCTTGTCACATTTTATCTCAAGAACCAGAAAAGCAACAAAGTGCTGCTGTGTTGCTCTGCTCTGTAGGCATTACCTTTTCAATTGCACAAGGTGTCTTTAAAGAGAGAGTTCTTTTCGTGGCTGCATTCCAGTTTATTTTTGACTGTATGAAATAATTTTATTGTCTCTGGGATGTGAAGTATCCAACTTCATATCATTGTTGAGAAAATGGAAGAGCTATGAGGAGATCCCTTGTGAGAAAGAGGAATTGAAAGGCAGAATATCTTGGCTGTGACCCTAGCACAGATATGTGTTGGTAGGTGAAAGATTCAAAAACTTGTGCCTGTCTGCAGTTTCTTGTAGCTCTGCTGATGAGGGTAGTTACAGGAACTAGTTGCTCTTGCCTGCTGCACTGCGGTACTGTCCTGTGCCAAAGACAGACTTTCTCCAACAAGAGGCTGTTCTGCTGAGAACCAGGAGTGCGAGTCATTCACTGATATGCCTCTTTACAGAACTCGGTGCTTTTTATTTTACTTTTGTAGCCTGTTGCTCTCAGTTCTGCTGTACAGCTCATTGAATCTTATGGTAACAGGAACATAAGGGTTTTTGAACTATGGCTAACAAGTGTTTTCAGGAATGTGTAATTTAGAGGGACACTTGCTAGATCAGTTAGCATAGAGGCTTTGCTCTTCAGCTAGAAAATTCCCACAGTAGGGCAAGAGAAGTCTTGAGATGTCTGCCAACATGCTGTATTGCTTCTGATTGTGATAGGTATCTAAATCTGCTGAAAGGGCTCATGAAATAAGAGGGGCAGCACTCTTGTCAGGAGTAATGCAGTTTTCACTATTCTTATTAATAATTGGGCTAAAGAAGTGTTTTTGCGAAGTAGACAAGTAAGATATTAAATGTACAGTAAATACTGGTCATCGAAATGTAAATTATGTAGAGTTGCAAAGCCTGACTGCAAGCTTTTTTTGGGGGGGAAAAAAACAAACTTTGCTGGAATCCTACTTTTGTGTTCATGTGGTTGAATGACTTGCCTTTTAAATCATGGATTCAAATAATAGTCTTTTGTGGTAACAATCAAGCAAACATGTTTAGGGCTCTGACGCTATGGTGTGACAGGGTTTATGTTAGGGTAAACAATTTAGTTTCCTTTTTGAACCTGACTACTTTAGCGTTATATTATGTACCAGATTTTTAGTGCAACCTCAGTCAGCTTCCTCTGTCCATTTCAAGAACAGAGATTGGTTCTTTCACCTACTGGATATGCTGCTTTCTATAAACCATGTGAGAATATTTGTATAGAAAATGCTAGTAGAGTGGCCCCCAAATCTGTTTTTTTTTTTTTTGAACCCATTTGTCAGATAAAGCAAAAGTTTTCTACTCTTCCAATCTCTGCATGGGACAGAGGACTTCTAAAAAACTTGCATGTTAGTCTCCAAGCACTAGAGGAGTGGGTAACCAGTAGCATGAGTATTGCTTTAGTGGTCGGTGTGCTCTAACCAGCTGTCCCTCTCTGTCCTGCTAGTGGTGCTAAATCAACTCCACAAAGTTGCATTTTGCTGGTGGATAAAGGCAGAGTGTTTTCTGCACTGGTATCACTTCTCTTGGTGTCTCCACAGAAGTGAGGTAAAATGTCAGATGCATACTTGTGTCAGGGCATGTCTGGTTTCTTCCAGTTTGGGCTCTGCCTCCTCCACCCTTTCTCAGTTCAGTTTCTGCGAGTATCATCTTGAAAGCTGTGAACTTTCTCAATCTTGACTGCTGTCACTGCAGCTCTACTTCCTGTGGCATCTTTTTAGTCTTGCTGTTCTCAGTAACTTGGTTTAGTACCTGTGTGAAAGCTGCAGTTTGCTGCCTGCAGAGTCCGTCCTGCCTGGGGTGTGTCTGCTCCCTGCTGGAGTTCTGCTGATGAGCTTAAGGTTATGAAAAGGCCCTTTAAGACGGCTGGAAGGGGGCTGGTTTAATTAAATGTAATCCCATTAGAAATTGCAAGCACTTTCATATGACCTGAGTCCAGCTTCCACCCTAACACAAAGGACCTAGGTTTGCCTTCAGAAGCGTGCTGGTACTCGGAAAAGAGCCAGATGTCTGTGAGTATTGCTGGTGCTTCAGGTGGGGTGTTACCTCTGATGCTCTTTCAAGGCAAAGCGAGGTGCTTCAGTGTGCTCTGTGGATTCCTGTATGACTCCTGTCCTTCCGGCAGGGCACAGGGCCAATAGGCACAAAAGGTGGCAGGGCCCATGTTAGCTCATCTGTGCAGCAGGGAGTGGAGTATACAAGCCCTGAGAAGCATTTGTAGTCTCTTGGTGTCTTAAACCTGGAAGACATCAAAATGTGAAGATTGTGGCCTGCAGACCAGCAGTATGTAACAGCCTTACATTTAGGAAATCCCAGGGAGAAAAGAAGATTTAACTCAGGATCTGGGCTTTGTAGAGGCTGATACTCTGTTATGTTGGGGGCCGGAGAACTGGAGGCAGTAGTCCAGATGTGGTCTCATAAGAGTGGAGTAGAAGGGAGGAATCTATTCTCCTGACCTGCCAGTCACACTTCTCTCAATACAACCCAGGGTATGGTTGGCCTTCTAGGCTGCAAGCGCATATTGCCAGCTCATACTGAGTCTTTCATCAACTGACACACCCAAATCCTTCTCCTCAGGGCTACTCATGAGCTGTTCTCCACCTAACTTGTATCTGTCCTTGGGATTTCCCTGACCCAGATGCAGCACTTCGCACTTGGCCTTGTTGAATTTCATGTGGTTGGCATGTGCCCACCTCTCAAGCCTGTCCAGGTCCCTCTGTATGGTGTCCCGTCTAGCATCTAAGCTGCATCACTCAGCTTGGCGTAGTCTGCAATCTTGCTGAGGATGCACTTGATCCCACTGTCTGTGTTGCCTACATGGATGTTAAATAGCTCTGGTCCCAGCACCCATTCCTGAGGAATACCACCCTTCACCAGTGTCCACTTGGATTTTGAGCTGTTGACCATAACTCTCTGAGTGTGACCACCCAGCCAATTCCTTCTTCAGTGAGTGGTCCAGTCATCAAATCCATTTTTCTCCAGTTTGGTAACCAGGAGTCTTTTATGTACAGATACAGACTGTCATCTTAGCCATGTAGTTGCAGCAGGTTGTTATAGTTGGGCTCACTTACAGACTTGCAAAAGAACACTGATCATTCCTGCTAGTAGAACTTACTGGGAATCTGAGTGGAGCAAAAAGTGAGACTTGAAAGTGTATGGGCAATCTTTCTGAAAAGACGTTGGAAATAGATTGTAGTGGCAATCTTTAGTTGTGCTTTGACTGGTAAAGCAATGCGAGTCCTCAAATAGAGAAGAGGAAGAGTTGCTAGGTTTCTAGCACTTTCCTGTAGCCATTATGAAATGAATCACTTACATTTTGGCTTTTTTTCTTGAGCACTTTTTAGGTTAGTTGGCTTTTGAAATGTGTGTGCTCTGTGCTTCTTTTGAAATGTGATGAATTTTCTTGTAATGTGCAAGATGGCCTTATCTAGAAGCTTTTTATACAGTATTGTTAGCTGTTAGTAAGCAAAATCTATTAAATGATAATGGAAAGTCAAAAGCAGCCTACTTAAAGGTCATCTACCTGGGTAAAAATTCTACTAGTTTAAGATCTAAGCAGAATTTTGAGGGTTGGAGACACTTGGGTACAGCAATTATAAATGTAACACATTATAAATGATGGAAATTCAATTAGTTGCTTTAAATAGAATTTCAGTGTAACTTACTGTTTTAGAATAGCATTTTTAGTAAATTTGCTACTGATGAAAGCAAGTCCTATAAACACATAGAGGCCAATGACAGTGAAAGAATTTTGCTGATTGTACCACGGGATCTTTTTTTACCGTGTTAACAGAGGCATGAGTCTTAAAATTAGTAACAGTTTATGAAATTTACAAAATCCTTTTCGGATAAAGGAATGTGGGTAATTGCTGTCACTGGACTTTGTAATCAGTGGCAGGTAATGTCTTTTTCTCACTGTATTTTCTCCTGTTGCTAGTGTTGGAGAAGGATGTGCCTCGCCTGCCTGGTATGGCAGAGCTACAACTGTGTGTGCTCAGCAGTCCAAGTCAGTTACACTCAGAAGGAGTGTTTTATTCTATTGGCAGACTGCCCTCAAATGAAGGTATTGATGAGCAGTTGGACGCTTATTACAGTCTCCACATCTGACTGGCTGTCTTCTAGTGTATTCTAGTTTAGTAGTTTTGTTATGTTCTGCCTGGGAAAAGCAATCAAGTTTTTCAGGCAGAACTTGTCTTGTTATGGGGCAAAGATTGGGTGCCTGTAGAGGAAAAGGGCTGTGCAATAGAAGTAGAAATAAGACTGTGTCTTAATTCAGGCATAGCACTACACCGTTCCTGCAGTTACTTGGAGGACAGGCTTTTATTCTTATTTGGGAACAAATCTGTTGTATATATGCTACAATTATTTGTTGACAGGAAGACAGACCAATGTGTACTGCTTCGTAGGTGCTAGAATATTTAATCTAGGAAAACCTCATTGGATGGTTTAGAAATACAAATCTTAATACTAATGAATCCTGAGTCTTTTCTTGCTTAGAATAAGCATGGATGCTAAATTACATTAATGGTTTAAAAGTACTTTGGCGGAGTAATTCAAGGGACAAAGCAAGCATAAAAGTCTGAATTATGCTGGGACAGATTATTCTTTCCTCTGATGAAGCATTTTGTGTACGTCTTGTCTTAGCTCTGTGTTAGACAGTACTCAGTTGTGCATGCCTTAGCAGAGTGGTTTAACTAAAGATAGTATTTTGATTGAGGAGAACGCAGTTGATCATGCAGTGTCTGGCATTTACTTGCCAGGTAGGCAGTGTGTAGGTCGGGTAGGCAGTTTCTGGTGGTTTTTCTCGGAGCTGCAGTCAGAACCCATTAAGGTGAAGTGACCAGGAGTTGAATTGTCGTGGTGCATCTTTTAGAACAAAGCTCCCTCCTTGGTGCTTTTTTCCTTTTTTTTTTTTTTTTTTTTTTTTTTTTTTTTTTTTTTTCTCCCTCCCCCCCCCCCCCTCCAAATGCTTTAAGAACTGTGTTTCTATAGCAGTACTGAGCAGAAGCAAAACACTCCCATGAAGCTGCATCTGCTCTGAAGCACTGTCAGGCTTCTTATCTGCTAACTGGGAATGGAGAACAGTACCTCCCACTGCTTGTAACGGTGGAAACTTCACTTTGTTTTTCCAGTTCACAACAGCCGGCTTAAAAATACAGCTTGGAAGCACGTGGGGGGTGGGTGGGGGGTATGAAACTAGAAAAACAACTTTGGATTTTCTTGAGGTGGTGTTAAATCCCGGGACATGCTTTCCCCCTTTGGTCCTTGAGAGCAGTATGCTATTTGTTACAACTTTGTGCAGATCAGGGAAGCTAGAATTACTGGGGTGCGGTTCTGTAAAACATGCCTGTTTCCTGTGGTATCTTTGCTCATGCTGTATTCTAAAAAAGTGTATAATGAAATTGCAAATGAATATACCCTGTTTAAGACTTCTAAACCTTGAATTGCTACTCATCTTGAGCACGGAGAGCTACTATTAGGAAAGAAGTCCATCTCTTATTACTTAATGTATTAATTGAAGGGTGGTAACCCATCGGGAACTCAAGTATGTTTAACTGAATGACAGCTAAGGAATTTTACTGATCGTACCATGGGACCTTATTTTACTGTGCTAACAGAGGTGTGAGTCTTACAAATAGTAACTGTTCATGAAATTCACAGAATCATAGAATGGTTTGGGTTGGAAGGGTCCTTTAATATCATCTAGTTCCAGCCCCCTGCTATAGGCAGGGACACCTGCTAGACCATATTGCTCACAGTTCCATCCAGTCTGGCCTTGAGTGCTTCCAGGGAGGGGGCATTTGCAACCTCGCTGGGCAATTCTGTGAGGATACTAACTGAACCAGCTTTATTTTAAAACTTATAGAGCAGAGCTGAAAAGTAATTCAGGCACAGGTTGCCAAGAGCTGCCATAAATGTTTCTGATTTCTGGTACTTCCACTGTGCTCAGATACTTCTGCATTTAATCACTTATGCAGGTGTTGTCAGCCAAGGGTAGCTACTGCATTTTTGTCCATTAACAGGAGAACCGAAAGCCTATATATTCTTTTCATGATAGCTGGTATGTAAGTGGATTAGGTGAACAGAAGGGGCTTTAAAGCAAGCAAACAACAATCTGTTGCTTAATGACTTGTTTAACCCAGTGCCTTTTAGACATAATTTATGGATATCTTTGTTCTTGCTGGTATATGTCCTAAGGAAGGCAGATGTAGAAGCTGACACTCCTCTGGTGCAAGAAACTGCTTCTAAGTAGCAAAACTGGTTTGGGGCTCTCAGTCCTAGCAAGCGTATCAAACGATTCTGTGCTTACTCTATCTTTTTAGTCTCTGGTGTTACATTGTCTCTGGTCACATTGTTAACTTACAGTATAAATGGCAGTTTGAGCTCTCTTACTAAAACTGTTCACAGCGTACCTTTCTAACCCCTGAAAAGCGGGTAGGCTAAGAAGGTGGATTACACTGGAGAGCAAATAAATGAGGGTTTAGTGATATACAGCAAATTGCTGTTGGCAGGGAAGAGAGCTGCAAGAGTAATGCCTGTACACTGGGGTTTTGTGCACTTTGAATCTTGTCTATGTACCTTCACATTTTCAACCTTTGATCTACTGGAGAAGTGTTAAAATGGTTTTTGTTCTTAAAATCTTTGCAGCTTATTTATGTTTTTCTTTTTTGGAGTATAAACAAGCAAGTAGAAATGAGCTCTCAGAAATCTCAGTGTACTTGAAGACTTGGCCTGGTTAGAAGTTAAGTCATCTGTGTGTCCAGGAGGGAGTATTCCTACATCTAGGAATCTACAAAATATTCTGATAATGTGAAGTTGTAAATGGAATCAGCCATGTTTTAATCAAATGTTTGAGATAAGAAGCTTCTGCTCCTTATCTCTTGTTCCCTGATAACTGTCAGTGAAAGATAAACAGGTATATTCTTGCTTCTGTAAAATGAAATTATAATCTTGCTTGTTGCAGTTTTCTTGCCAGTTTCATTTCATGGTGAGAAGATTGTTACTAGAGTGTATCATATAATATTTCTTCTGAAAGGCAATTCATTATCTCATTTCCTTTTGCTTAAGGTCTTTTTAATAAATTTGGCTGCATAGTAAGGTCACCTAAAACATTTATTCACTGTTTCTAGATGTTTCACCTCCCTGAGAGAACCAGGTGGTAGTATGCAACTACATAGGGATCATTCTACTGGTTTGTGAAGTGCCTGCTCGTACTAGTGTCTTAGTTCAGCATGTGTTCTTTTTGCCTTCGCATGTTATTCTATCTTGTTTGCTTTCTACTCGTAGCCCTTGAACAATATCAGGAATTGTGCCTTATAATCTCCCCAGATATCTATGGAGACTGGAACAATATTGTTCTGTACCTACTACTCTTCTGCAACAGGTTGAGGTTGTTTTTGCTTCCAAGAACTTTCTTGATATTTATCCTTCATATGTTCCGAGGTCTGAGACATCTTTGCTTTGTTGAATGATTCCAGTTTTTCCTACACTGAGAAGTACCACCTCATCAGCTGTAAATGGCCCTCTCATATGTTATCAGTATGTAGATTTGTATGCAAGTTGCATCAGGCAGGATGAACACTAGGACATCTGAAAGCTATGCTCTGTGAGCAAGCTGAAGTGGTGGGTGCTGGGAACACTGGGCTGTCTGGGCAGGTGACTTTATAACTGCTGGCAGTGGAGTTTTTAGAAGCCTGGGAATGGGTCTCTGGATGGAGGCAGATGATGTTTTTCATTATTGTGTAATGTCAGTGCATGTATTATAATGATGTCTGTTGTGTTTTCCAGATCAGTGTGCGTGTTACCACCATGGATGCTGAGCTGGAATTTGCCATCCAGCCCAACACTACAGGGAAACAACTTTTTGATCAGGTAAGCAATGGAGCTGCAGAAGATCTGAAGTTGATGTTAGTGTTGTGATTCTGACAACAGTTTCTAAGGGCTTCCAGTATTAAATGACAGTGTGTATAGCAACTTTAAGAGAACTCAAAAATATGAAATGACATGCTTTTTTTCAAAACTACTGTTCGGTTTTGTTTTTCTTTTTTCTTTTTTTTTTTTTCTTTTTTTTTCTTTTTTTTCTTAGAATATGTTAGGAGCTTTTCTTACTTTCACTAAACTGTATTGGTACTGTAGTTCATAATTTGAGTTGTGGCTGCAGATATCTACTGCTATCCAACTCATGAGATCAGTCTTACATGGCAGCTACTGTTAAGCTTGGCTTACTTGCAAACATTGTGCAATTGATTTCAAAGAGAAACTGATCTAGAACAGGATGGTCTTAGCTGAGGTTTCAAACATTGTTGCAGCATTGTGCACACAAAGTGATATTCTATGCTCCCAACACAGCTTGAGGGCGATACTAAGAAAAGTTATGTACTGTATTATATTGAGCCTTCATCTAGGTGCTTTAGCCTTCCCCTGCATTCACTGACTGGGCAAGGTTCTTTCTACTTTGGTCCAAACAGAAAGAGGGAGACATGCAACCCAAGTTTGGAGCAGCTGAAGACAGGCTTAACTGCAGCTGCTGAAACTTTGACAGGCTCCACTGTGTGTTCCTGCTGTAATCCTGAAGGGCATATCTAGGCAACTGTCTAGCCACTCAAAGCATCTGTGCTGCTCGCAAGTGACGTAGTCTCTTCCTGTAGACAGTCAAGGCTTTGTGAGGACACTGAGGAAAAAATCAAGGGTTTCCTAATCAGAGAAGAATCTGAGTAATAAGTTCATAGCTTGAAGGAAAGTAAAATGAATCTCAGATTCATGACCAGATGAAGGAACTGCCAGACCAGGTATGCCAGGTATGGCCGTGGCTTGGTAGTACTAGGCATTCTGGGACCAGCTCTACCCTGAGCCTGTCTTAATAAACAGAGAAACTGAAGAGCAGACCCACCTGTAGAGGTCAGCTATTTCATGTGGGGATGGAGAGCCTGATTTTTTTTTTTTTTTTTTTTTTTTAATGTTTAACCACAAACTACTTTCCCTCATACTCACCTGAATGATTCAAAGCTAGATACTATATTGTCCTCTATAGCACAGCCCTGGAATGCAGTAGAGTGAGATTCTATGGCTTAGCAAAGAGTGTCCTTTTATGATGGGATAGGAAAAAAAGGCTTTCAAAAAAGTTCTGTGCTGCAGTGTAGTTTCTCAGCTGTTTCCATGTAGCTCCAGTATATTGAGCCCTGTGTGATCTCAAGACTCTCGCAGTTCTTTTGATAAATGGAATTTAGTTCTGGATTCCATTGAGAATGCATGTGTGCAATGTGGAACTCCACCAGTTAGTTAATGAAACCTTATTCTATTAAAGCTTACATGGTATACTCCTAAATTCATCAAGAGATGAACTGAATTTTGTAATTTTATTTTACTTTATTTTTTGGAGAAGTGCTTCTTCAGTTGGATGCTTCTTGTAACTATTTTTCAACATCTGATTTTTGGCATTGTGTAAACAAAGCACCAGGTACTAGGAAGTGTTGCTGCTGAAGTCAGTAGTGCTTTAAATCTGCATAAATTTTTCAGTCTGCTCTAGACCACCTGTAGCTTTTGCTTCACTGGACATTTAGTACAAAATGAAATTGTGGTGTGAAACTTGGACTTGAACAGCTTGTCTGTGTTTGTGAAGCTTGTAATCGTTTTTCCTGTATGGGAACTTTTCATCTCTTAGTAATTGATTTCACTCCTTTGTGAACAGCTGCATGTGTGGAAGAGAGAATTTGTCCACAGTCAGAATTGCACATCAAGGCTGAAAATTGCTGGGATAGGGGTGCAAGTGCTTGTATGCCGTAGCTATAGGCTTCTTACTGTTGTGTATGTTAAACATAGTTCTCATCTTCACTTAATCTTTAATCCAGTGCTCTGCTTTACCCCCATTGTCTCTCTTCGTTGCTCTTTAAAACAAATACTTGTTCACTCTTAAGAGAATTTAGGAGAAGTGCAATCTTGTAGCTTATCCAATTCTGGCTTGTCATCTTCATAATTTTTTTTAATACTTTCATCTGGCATGTATCTGGTAGGTTCAAAATGGCTGAGCTATTTGTATAGATTAGTTCCTCTAAAGGGCTAGCCCAGGGCTGTTTTCCCTGCTGATGCTACTAAAGGGATCTAAGCATTGATTGCTGTCTGACTAATGTCTGTTCACTCTATCTCAATTTCTATCCTGAGGTGGCCTTTCTAGGCCATGCTAGGATTTACAAGAGCGAAGTGAGTGTTAATTTCCTAGCTCCCTTAAGCTATGAGGTGCTCCTGAAATTGCTAATCTAGGTTTTGTGCACGATGCTGAATGTGGAAAAAGTGTCTGCCATCATCAGGGTTTTTTTGAGGGTAGAGAGAGTTTCTTTACAAAGCAACCTTATGTTTTTGCTGCTGCAGTACATTGACCTTCTGGTGTGAAATCTGGCTTCAACTCTTTCACAGAAAAATTTTTAGATACCCTGAATGTTTTTGTCCCAGAGTGCCCTTTCGTTTTGAGTGAGTTGTGAGTTCTGAATTAGGCAAGAAGCAAACAAGTTTTACCAAGGTTTTTAGTTACACGTCTGTCTTGGTGCACGCTGCTGGCTTTGTTCAGCAGCGTTTAGGTAGCATTTGGTTCCACCCACTGTGTCTAAAGGGAGAATAAATATATATATCCCAGTGTAGTGATTACCTAATCTGAATAAGGATTAAAAGGACTTCTTGAAAGCTAGATGATCTCTTCATGAGGAAGAGCAGTTTGAATCTGGAGAGAACGTTCTGCACTAATAGTAATTAAATGGACTTGAAGTAGGGATGCTCCTGCCTCACTCTCATGCTTGGCTAAATTCTGAAGTAAACTTATGTACTGTTATCTTCTCTAATCAGATACCTTGGAGCAGAAAAATCCTTATGAATTGATATATAGGGTAGTAACATCATGATCTGTACTAGAGATCTACTTATATCATCCTGTTTCCAGTGCTTGTATAGCTGTAGCATTAAATAGCTTATGCTGACAGAACTGTTAGTTGAGGCAGGAGGCCTATACCAGCTTGTCTTCAGCAGCTCTGCTTATGTGCCTCTTAGTGTCACTTGCTGAACTGCAGTGCTTACCAACTCACCAGGAAAGCCAGTAGCTCTGTGAAGGATGAATGTGGTCTCTGGCTGTAGTCATTAAATCTTCTATTTTGAGCACATCTGTAGTATGAAAGCATACTCCCTTCTTCTATATACCCAATCAGCTGCACATGGCAGCTTCTCAAACGCTTTTTTTTCTGATGCTTTTGACCTTGGATTCTTTTGGTTTCTTGTTCTTTCCCCCTTGAAAGCCTCTTATTTCTTCTAGCTTCTTGTAGAGGCATCTTAGCTGTATGCAATACTAGACCTATTGAGTGGATAGTACAATGGATGGGTGGCATCTCTACCAACTTGATGGGCCTTATGTCAATGGTTTTTTTTTTTTTTAAAACAATTGAGTAGTGGTTTCTAAACTGTTTAGTCAGTACTTCTTTTTCCATCCTACAATGAACTCTACTTCTCTGACTGCAGATTTTCTTCTCAATGACTTGCTTTGTGCTGTCTGAGCCTATAGTTGACCACAGACTTCAGACTGTTCATTACTAGCTTTTAGACATCATAGAATCCAAGAGATAGTGACCTCGGCATGTCATGCCAGAGTAAACCTTTAGAGTAAGCAAAAACACCATCTCTCTGAAGGCAACAGCTGTCCAGTTAAGAGCTGTGAATTCAAGTACAGTTTAAAGTGGAATGTGACACTAGAAAAGCTTTCTATTAGTTCAGATTGTGACAGCAAGTTGTTGGCCTTCCCAAGACACTTTCCTGGGTATGAGGTCAGCACCTGAAGCAAACAGTAATGTCAATGGCTCCATTTACTTCTTTAGAGGATAAGTGACTTTCAAGCATTGTAGCTAATCTTGGTCAAAGCGCCATTGTTCTCTTCCCTTCTCAGATTTGCTGGTGGTGGTTGTTGTTGTTGTTTTTGCATGTTAGTAAGAGAGAGATTCAGCTAGTGCACACAGCATCTTTCTCTTGGCCAAGTCTAGATTTCACAGAGTTGCCTGGATTACGTTATCTGAAGTTTTGGTAAGGTCAGCTTATACTTTAAAAGTACTACTCTCTTTAAGAGGTGGAGGGAGTGCTTCTGAGATGAATATGTAATAGTGCTGAACTCTCTGAGGAACCTGGTTCTGCAATTGAACTAAGAAGAGGAATTTGTATTTTTCTTTTACTTTTGTGAATTCTTATTTCTACTCCTCTCTACTCATGCTTCATTTTGGACATAATGTGTCTGAATACTAGCTGAGTCAATGCTGTATTCAATTTTGAAAAGTAATTGAGAGAAGGCTTCCCCAGTCATGATCATTGCAGGATATAAAGCCAAATAATACCTGGGCCTGATAGAGATCTTTTGCTTGTCTAATCCATGGCCTAATCAAGGAAAGACACTTGTGCAGTGGCACAGAGGTTTTCAGTGGCAGTGAAAGCAGGATAATTAAATGACATTTATCTGCAAAGTGCCTCTTCTACTAAATTGAATAGAAAAACTATGGCATATTAAACTGCAGATGAGGTAGATTAGCCAGGTCAGAGCAGTCCAGCAGTATTGTTTGCAAGCAAATTTCTGTCAAAAATACTTGACATGCCTCTCATGGCCTTTTCATCTTTGGAAAGGACAACAGGCAATGTTCGAGACATATGTAGTATTGTGGATGCTTTGTGATGCTCTATCCTTTGAAGCAGGAACTTGAAATGTCTTTTTTGCTTGAATACTTTGCTTTTGTCTTTGTGTAAATATTGCTTTCATGCTGGATCTGCACTTGTTTGCATGTGTGGTGTATTTCCTCCAAAATCATCTAGTCCAAATGTCTACCTACCACTAATATTTCACTACTAAACCATGTCTCTTAGAACAACATTTAAATGTTTCTTGAACACCTCCAGAGATGGTAACTCAACCACCTCCCTGGACAGAGCCTGATCCTGTGCCTGACCACTCTTCTAGAGAAGAAATTTTTCCTAATATCCAGCCTGAACCTCTCCTGGTGCAACTTGAGGACATTCTCTCTAGTCCTGTTGCAATTTATGTGAGAGAAGAGGCTGACACAATCTCCTTTCAGGTACTTTCTGCTTTCAAGTGGACAGCTGTAAGGTCTCCCCTGAGCCTCCTCTTCTCCAGACAATTTTCCTAGGCTGAGAACTACAGCAATCTTGAACAGTCATCCTCATGCTAAAATCTACATTTAAGAGGTCTACTTGTGGCCCTCCTTCTGCTGTGGGACAGCTCTTAATGGCAAGAACAATAGCTGGGAAGGAGACTGGTGTTTGTGGAGGGGGAGATGAGAAAGCCATGCGGACCTGAAAAAGTGGAGTTTTCCTGTAGAAAACTTTTTAGTTCATGATAGTTTTGCTTTCAAAATTGAACCAAATATCCTGTTGAAGCTGAGGTGGAAAGGACTGTCTCTTGGTAGAGGCTACCATCATCTGCCTTTACTTTCAGGATGAAGGCTGAATGGTACAGATCCATGCTCAGATTAACAAGCCACCATGTGCCTTGCTTTACATTTCACATAATTCCTAGAGGAGGAATTGCAGTGCATCTTAGTTTGATTTAGTAGCCGACTGGGGCTGTGAAGTTCTTGTGTGTGTGCTGTGCTGTCTCCCCCTCTCCTCTGTCCAGACCATTGTTGTCAATGCAATTGCTGTGCAGACTTCTGCTGTGGAATAAAAGTCCTTTTGTGCGAGGCCTCAGTGTGATGCCATTCAGCTCCTTGCTGGCAGTTCAGTTTATTGAATTCCCAGGCTTAAGCTGCAGACAAATGAAAGTGAGGCAAGCAGACACATACAGCAGTGGGGGTGAGCCTCCATTCCATTCAAATGTTAATATTGCAGAGAACAAAGCTTTTCTTAGGCTCTAGGACAGCCTTTCTTCCTCTCTTTCTACCAAGAGTTTTCTATATATGTACAGCGAAATCTAATGCTTTTTTGAAACCCTCCTTAGCTGGATGCATCCCACTATGTGACATGTGTACGTGAAGGGTTATCAGACCTACATTCTTTGTTTAACGTGTTATTTAGGCCAGCTCTCCATATTCAGGCAAAGATAGGCTGAATAATTTCACGGACTTGAAGAATAGTGTATAGTCTATGTGGCCTTATGTAGGCTGTGTGTGTGTGTGTTTCTAATAGCATGCAGCTGCTGAAAGCTCTCTTTTTTTTTTTTTTTTTTTTTCTGCCATGATACTACTTCTATGAAGCCAGCAGAAATGTCTGATCCAATTCCTAAATAATTGAACTAGTAATATGTTTGCAGGGATCCCGTGTCCTTAATTTTGTGGCTTTACAAATCTGGACTCCACATAAAAGAGAATAGAGCACATCTTTAGGAATCAGCAAGGAAGTAACTTAAAATTAGAGAGGCATCATGTAAATCATGGGACAAGGCAGGACTAAATCTACCTCAACTATTTGTCAAATCCTTTAGCCTCTGCAGGAGGAAAGCTGGAAGCAAGCGGGAGGGGGGGGGGGAGGGGTAGTGTTGAAAAGCAGTACTCCAGGTACAGTGTTAGACCTCAAGATAAGTGTTTTATCCTTTCTCCTCCTTTGTCTGGTAGTGGAAGTTAAAGGTCGTTGCCCTGTTTGCAGGCATAAGATCAACTCCAGGGTGTCCGGGAAGGATGTGAAGGAATTTCAGTTTTTAGACTGAATGAACCCTATAGCAGGTGTGTCTCAGACTTGCCAGAGCACAAAGTGGTGGCCTTGTGCTGGTGAACTTGCGTTATAAAAAAAATTCTCTCTCCTTTCTACCAGCATTATATTGCAGTAGTCTTGCCCTCCCCCATGATGCGCTTTTTTTTTTTTTTGTTGTTACAGTTTATTTGTAAAGCTGCCTTAACTCTTATTTTTGTAACAGTTGTGGCCTGCTAGAGACATGATTAAGGAGAGAGCTTCTATGCCAGCATAAATATTTCCTGTGGAGGTTCTTTCCTGCTACACCTGACAGATCCATTGCATTGTATTTTGGCTATAAAAGTTGGCTTGTAAGTGGCTAATCAATATAGTATCTGATTTTAAGTAACAACAAATCTTAAGGATATGGGGAAAGAGATGCATGTGTTTCCCACATGGGATTTCTCAGATTCTCTGTCATCTATGTATGAGCACAGTGTCGGGGGTGGCAGAATGCTAGGGCACTGCTTGTCTCTGCTCATCTGAACTTACTTCAGACAGGTTTTCTGCTACCAGTGAGATCAGCCTGTCTGGCCACGGCTCTTGCTAATTATCTTTATTGCAGGTTGTCAAGACAATTGGTCTGAGAGAAGTCTGGTTCTTTGGACTCCAGTATCAAGATACAAAGGGATTCTCAACGTGGCTCAAATTAAATAAAAAGGTATGTTTGCTTTAACCTCTCATTTGTCTGAGGTTCCCTTCTCTTGGAGGACAGGAGCAGACTCTGTACTTCTATCAGGGATCTTGCTTCTTTACGGACATGAAGTTACAGCAAGATTAGGGAGTTGATACCACCTTCCTTCAATTGTTAGAGTCATAGAAAGGCATAGAAGGGACCTTAAAAATCATCTAGTTCCAACCTAAGATTGCCGCTCACCAGATCAGGCTGGCCAGGCCCCACACAGCCTGGTCTCAGTCACCTCCAGGGATGGGGCAGCCACAACTCTAATAGGCAGCCTGTGCCAGTGCCTCACCATACCCTGAGTAAAAAATTAAAAACAAAACAAAAACAACAACAACAAAAACTTTTTTTTTTTAAAGGAAAAACAAACAAAAAAATAAAACAAAACCTCCTAGTATAATCTAAATCTCTCATCTTTTATTTTAAAACCATTTTCCCTTGTCCTGTTGAACCACATAAACAGGAGAGAAAACGATTTTTTATAAGCTCCCTTTAAGTACTGGAAGGCTGCAGTGAGGTCTCTCCGAAGCTTTCTCTTCTTCAGACTGAACAAGCTTATCTTCAACCTTTCCTCTTAGGAGAGATGCCTCAGTCCTCTGACAATCTCTGTCGCCCTCTTCTGAACCTTCTCCAGCAGCTCCATGTCTTTGTAGTGCTGGGGGCCCCACGCCTGGATACAGTATTCCAGATAAGGGCCTTAAGAGAACAGAGCTGAGAGGTTTAATCCTCTCTCTAACTCTGATGCCCCTTTTGGTGCAGCCTGGGATACCACCAGCCTTCTGAGCTGCAAGTAAACACTGTTGGCTTGTGTCAAGCTTTTTGTCCACCAGAAGCCCCAAGTCCTTCTCCATGGGGCTGCTCTCAATAAGTTCTTCTCCCAGTCTGTACATATAATTGGGATTGCAGCAATGCAAGTTTAACTTTGTGCACCTGAGCTTGTTGAACCTCATTAGGTTCACATGGTCCTACTTTTCAAGCTTGACCAGGTTATTTTGAGTGGCGTTCTTTCCTTATGATCAGCCTTTATGTACAGTTCCATCAAGATCCTGGGATGTGTGTCATTGGGTCCCATAGACCTGTATACATTAGTCTTATCAGGCAGTCTCAAACTTGCTGTTATGCTACAGCAGGAGGAATTTTACTCCTCCAACTCTCACCTAGAGCTTCAAGGGCATGAGAGATGTGGGAAGCCTGTGAAGACATAGGGAGCTGTGTAGAAACATGCTGAAGAACTTTACAATAGGGATGATGGAGCACTGTAGCAGGTTTCCCAGACAAGCTGTGGAGCCTCTTTCTATGGAAATATTCAAGACCTGGTCTGGGTGCCTACCTGTGAGACCTGTTGTAGGGAACTTGCTTCAGTGCTAGGAGGAGGGTTGGACTCTGATCTCTTGAGGTCCCTTCCAACCCCTCCAATTCTGTGATTCTGTGAAGATTGAGGCCAGGAACTTGTTGAGTACCTCAGCCTTCTCATGACTGTTGCAATTTCTTCCTTCTCACTTATCACATTCCTTGACCATTGTCTTCTGAGCAGTGTACCTGTAGAATCTCTTGTTGTTTTACCACATCCTTTGCTAAGGTCAATTCCGTCTGTGGCCTGACTTTCCTGATCTCATCTGTTCATGTCTGGACAGCATCCTCTTATTCTTCATGGGTCACACGTCCCTATTCCCATCATACAGTCAATCTTCCCTAGCCTGCAAGATATGTTAACTGCCCTTGTAACTGTTAATGTGATGCTCATGTGAGCATCTTGCCCATTCATATTTGTGTTACAAAGGGTTTTTTTTCTAATGCATGCTTGTCTTCTCTTTCTGACCATTAATCCTGCTCACTTTCATTTGACATGTTAGCTGTAAAATCTGATAACTCTGTTGCTCCAGGTAACAGCACAGGATGTACGCAAGGAAAGCCCTCTTCTTTTCAAATTCCGAGCCAAGTTCTACCCGGAAGATGTAGCTGAAGAGCTGATCCAGGACATCACACAGCGCCTGTTCTTCCTCCAAGTGAAGGAGGCAATTCTGAATGATGACATTTACTGTCCTCCAGAAACAGCTGTCCTACTGGCTTCCTATGCTGTCCAGTCCAAGTATGGAGACTTCAATAAAGAAGTGCACAAGTCTGGTTACCTTGCTAGTGACAAACTGCTCCCACAGAGGTATGAGAATTTGTTCAGTTTTAAAACATCTTTGTGCTAAGATGTTTGGAATTTTTTTGGAGTCTTAACCAGAGAATTCATAATAAGATATAGCCTCGGGCCTCTCTTAAAGATCCTATTGCTGCTGAGGAAATTGTATTTGGAAGTAGTTGGAGAAGCTCTAATAAAAGCCTGATAACATAATGGTACAAGGAGAAACATAGCTGAATACAGCTTGTTATTTGTCAGAAGCCTTGAATACTCTACTGATGTGTCTCTGCCTAGCCTTATAAACCATTATTTCTGGAAATGTTTTTTGTGTTGGGAGCTGTGATGTCCATGGAGTATTTAATGTAGTGTTGTTCTGGACCGGTGTGGTGTTGTGGTGTGTGCATAAATGCAGTGGCTGGTCTCTAAAATCCAGTGTATTCTTTCTAGAGTTCTGGAGCAGCACAAGCTTAACAAGGACCAGTGGGAGGAGAGGATCCAGGTGTGGCATGAAGAACATCGAGGAATGATTAGGTAACTGATGCATGTGAAACTGCTGTATTTAAGGTAGTGTGATATATGCTAGTGTATACTGTATGAAGTCGCACAGTAATCTGCAGCTTGCTCCAGCATGAGTTAGCATTCATCAGTTTATTCTACTGAGAGTAACTAGGCCAATGTGCCTCTGACCTTGATAGTCCATGTAACTGGCTGATGTTAGTATAAACAAAACTGGACTTGCAGAGCTTGTTCACTCTTGTCTTCAAGGATGATTCTTGGAATCTTTGGCTGGTCTATTGCTGTTCTATCTGTGTAGATAGCACCTTCTTGATGAAATGGCTTATTGACTTGAGAAAGAATATCTGCTTTCTTTTTGCATAATACAGAGAAGATGCTGTCTTGGAGTACCTAAAAATAGCACAGGACTTGGAAATGTATGGTGTGAACTACTTCAGCATTAAAAACAAAAAGGGCTCTGAACTCTGGCTAGGTGTAGATGCTCTTGGACTCAACATTTATGAGCAGAATGACAGGTAATAAATCCACTCTCCTCATCATTGACTTCTTGTCCTTTTCAGTGTAAAGGTAGTTAAAAGTAATTGTTAATCTGCTCTGGTATTTTGCTCTTATACTGAACTCTGCTGCTTATGTGTCATTCTTAGTTGTGTTTTTGCTAGAATGCCCCATAAAATGTGCTGCTTAGGAGCAAAACCCATGAGACACTCAAATCTTACCAAGCTAGTTTTACTTCTATCCTTTGTCTTCCTGATGTGGATGCATTCTTCAGCTGTTCTCCATTTAATCAAACAGGATTGGAAAACTGCTCCCTAGTTCATTTATCTGACCAATTTTATTTGCTTATTCCAGTCAACCTGAGAGTACTGAAATATCACGAGGGCAGATTTTTCAGAATTTTGAGCTTTATGTTGTAGTTCAGGAATTTGAAATGTTGTGGGACTTATATCTCCTCTGTTTTCTGCTTCTGCAGGCTAACACCAAAAATTGGATTCCCTTGGAGTGAGATCAGAAATATTTCTTTCAATGACAAGAAGTTTGTAATCAAGCCTATTGACAAGAAAGCACCAGTAAGAAGCAACAGCCATATTAAAGCTTTTGAACTTTCCGTTTCTTCTTAGATGAATTGTAGAATGGTTTGGTTTGGAATGGACCTGAAAGGTCATCCAGTTCCACCCCTGCTGCTGTGGTCAAGGTTGCCCTCTCACCAGATCAGGCTGCCCAGGTCGCATTCAGCCTGGCCTCCAGGGAAGAGGCACCTACACTTCTGGACAGTCTGTATCAGGGCTTAACCATCCTTTAAGTAAAAGGATTTCCTTCTAGCATCTAAACCAAATCTTCCCTCTTTTAGTTTAAAGCCATTCCCCATTGCTATTGGATCATAGAAAATGAATGATCAGTTGTCTGTGGTTTTACTTATTTTAGTTGTAAATATTATTTTTATCAGTAACATCAGTAGTTGCTTAAGTAGTTCTCTACTACCAGTTTGGGGCAGTATGTCAAGAATGTATTGAACTGCAATAAGGGGATAGATGGAAATTGGTTCAGGCTGGGAAGGGAGGCATTTGTTCATTGCAACTTTATGCTGTCCAAAGTCAGAGAGAGAGAGAGGCTTTTTGCTTAGGGTTTCTGGTTCTCCTACAACCACTTTAATTCTCTGATTTGATTAGGGGATCTGAAGCACCTGTGCTAACCGTTGTATGCTTCCATTGACTTCAGTAGCATGGGATCATCTTTCACTGTGTTTTACTTGAAGCTGAAGCTTCGCATCGTTTTGTAGGGTGCACTGGGAACATTTTTTCCTTATTTATTTTAATGAACATTATTTAAGTTAATTTACTCTTTGAGGCCTGTTAATATCCTGTGTCAGCTGATACCTTCTGTTATTCTGGTCATTCTTGTTTTTTTTTTCAGCTGCTTGGAAGCATTTTCTTGCTGCTGTTTTTGTTTTAACAGAATTAAGTTATTTTTCCTTAGGACATAATTTTTAACACTCTGTGGCATAAGAGAAAAACTTACACATGATCTGGATGACCAGATTTAAAGAATTAAGTGGTAATAAAAGTGGAGGAAGGCACAGCCTCAGTGTTCCTAGTAAACTCACCCATGGTTGGACATGATTGTATTTCTAATAAACAAAAGAGCCAAGCTGCTACATACTCTGTGTACTACGAGTGCTTTATGATGATACCAAGTAGACTGTAACAGGAAGTTAGGCAATTCTGCCCTGTGTCAATTTATCATCTTGAATTTCACTCCTGAAGGATGGAGGTCTGACTACTACCAGCAGTGAATTAGACACTGATCAGAAATGCTGGCTAGCAGTATTAGAAAGTTGAGAGTTTTGGTGTGTGTTGCATACATAGAGGGTTTACTACACTGAAGGAACAATTTTAATGCTGCCTTTTTCTTGTCCCAAGGACTTCGTATTCTATGCCCCTCGGTTACGGATTAACAAACGAATCCTGGCACTTTGTATGGGAAACCATGAGCTCTACATGCGCAGGCGTAAACCAGATACCATTGAGGTGCAGCAGATGAAAGCACAGGCTCGGGAAGAGAAGCACCAGAAACAGATGGAGAGGTCTGTGCAAGGTTCTGAGTAACCCGGATTTGGTTGGTCACTCCACAGTAGTATCATGTGCTAGATAGAAGTGCTGGCAGCATGCATGCTAACCTGCTTGAGCCAAGAACAGGAAGACTTCTTTCTGCTTCAGTATATCTAATGAGATGATGGAAGTGGCTCTCATCACAGGTGTGGCTTACCACCACTTCCTTGGAATTAAATGCGTGCCCATCTATTTTAAAGGGTTAATCTGAATCTTGACATAAGGATCTTCAGTTAGTAGCATTACTATTATGAACTTCCACTAAGGTGAATGCCAGCAGAGCAAGCTTTTTGTTTCTTCACTTCACTTTAAAAGGAGCACATATGGAGTAAAGATCATCAGCTGAGTGATCTAGCGCATTTCTCTTGTGTGCTTATAGTTTCACTAGAAAGAACTACAGACTACAGCTGTAAATTATAAATTACATTATGACTTTCCCCATTATCAGAGCCCTGCTGGAGAATGAGAAGAAGAAGAGGGAATTGGCAGAAAAAGAGAAGGAGAAGATTGAACGTGAGAAGGAGGAGCTGATGGAAAAACTCAAGCAAATTGAGGAGCAAACCAAGAAGGCTCAGCAAGGTAATAGAAAATACTCCAGTATTCCATTAGATGCACAGTCTGGGTAGTCTGAATAAGAAAGATTCAAATAATAATGCTAAGAGCATCTCCATTTCATTCAGATTCCAGTATTTTGTGCTGGCTAATGTTAAGGCCCTAGTTTAGCCTTCTGAAGCTGGATGCAACTCAGCAGATGCAAATACTCTGAAGTATGGCTTGTATTAAAGAGGTGGGGGCCAGCCAAGCTGCCTCTTTGGCAGCTAGATTCTCTTTCAGTTGTCCACATGCCAGCTGGAAGCTTTATCTTAGCGCATCTGTAGAGGAAAGAGTCAGAAAGTGTAGCGAGGGTCATATCAGCCAGTGCCCTGGCTTTTACAATCTAGTTGCTTGGCCAGCATTACTATGCAGTGCCCAATTGGAATGCAGCATTTTTTTCTGTCTTCAAGGATGCCATTTTGAGATGGGTACTTCCCACAAATCAATCAGCAAGTAATCTGCTGGCTTGCAGGTCTAGCTCTTCATCTTTAATCTCCACTTGCAATGTAAAGTGGAGGAAAGGGCATACATAGTTGCTTGAGTCTGTCCATTCTCTGTATAGGAAAGATTCCATCCAGGAGGTAGGGATAAGGGCACCCTCCTACTACCTTTTTTGCTTTATTTCTCTTCAAATGTACTCTGCTATTCCTTCAGAACTGGAAGAACAGACCCGTAGAGCCATGGAGCTGGAACAGGAAAGAAAGCGAGCTCAGGAGGAAGCAGAAAAACTGGCTAAAGAACGTAGAGAAGCAGAAGAGGCAAAGGAAGCCCTGCTAAAAGCATCCCATGATCAACAAAAGACCCAGGAACAACTGGTGAGCGGGTTAGCTGAAAATGTGGTAGGGCAGTGATATTGTAGGGGTCTTTCTAAGGTCATAGAACAAATTAAGCTATGAATATAGTGAAGAAGTATATTTTAATTCTTCAGGATAGACATTAAAGACGATGAATTAAGATTTAAATATGCATGTTTGTATCTATTTGTGCAGTACACTGAGACTGATTTTTTTATTTTTTAACTTACAATAGTATCTGATGCTGAGAACAACATGTAGAAATCATTAATTGCTTTCCTTGGCTTGAGTTCAAAGATGTGAGTACTGTAGCTGTATTTGGAGGAGGAAAAAACCCTCAACAGAACCTTTTCTTTTTTTTCCACTTGCATCATTTAGATATCAGTGGGACTGAAGTATCCTCCTTACACGAAATGTGTTAGAGATACTGTTTTTATTCAGAACTTGGACTAATGCTTCATTTAACAAGTACTTCTCTTTTGTCCCCACTTTCCTTTGCAGGCTGCTGAAATGGCAGAACTCACAGCTAGGATCACACAGCTGGAATTGGCCAGGCAGAAGAAAGAGAGTGAGGCCCAGGAGTGGCAGCAGAAGGTAAAGCAGAATCTGAAGTAGCAGCAGTAATTTCTGTAGAGTTAATCTTCATTTTGTTTTGTGACCTAAACTACTACATTAGAATACTGCCACTAGACGAGGTGTCTGCAAGCTGAGGCTGTTGCAAATATGCAGCTTTATGGTTTTTTGTTTTGCTTTTTTTTTTTTTTGTCTTGTAAAATGAGTGCTGCGTTCTAAATCCAGCTTGGAATAGTTTGATTAGACCTATAGGTCATTTTCCATGGGTTATAACCATTCCTTAAATCTCTGATGTGTAAGCCAGCAGAAAATGTTGCTAGTGACTGTGACTGAGTAGTTTTGGAACACACCGCTTCAGTGTGCAAGAGATGTAGGGCTCTTAAGTAGCGTTTTTGTGTGCTTCTGCAAGAAGTTAGTCACATCTGAGTTGCACAGACTAAGTGTGGTCTGTCTTATTGCAGGCACAAATGGTGCAGGAGGACCTAGAAAAGACCAAAGAGGAGCTGAAGACTGCCATGAGCACTCCTCATGTCACTGAGCCAATGCACTCTGAGAACGAGCATGATGATGAGCAGGATGAAAATGCAGCAGAAGCCAGTGCTGAGCTTCGATCAGAGGCCACCATCAAGGACCGCAGCGAGGAGCAGCGTACCACTGAAGCAGAGAAAAACGAACGAGTGCAGAAACACTTGAAGGTAAAAAGTTTGCAGCCGAGTGTATGTGCATGGGCATTGCTTCTATTCATTTTGTCACTGTGACTGTGAGCTTTTACAGGAATTCCTTAAAACGGAAGGAATAAAAGAAGGGAGTAGTGAATAGTGAGTGAAGGAAAAGGTGATCATGACTTGATTGGATTGCTGCTTACCATTAGGGAAAAGGGGCAGAACTTGTCTCTAGTTCATTTCTATTTCATTGGAAACGGCGAAGTCTTTTCAAGCAATGCCAAGAGGCAGCATCTGTGAGATAGAGTATGCTTGTGTGAGTCTTGCCAGCTACCTGACAGCTGTTCAGAGTCCAGCTTAAATGAATTGGAAGGCTTGGTTGAATTCTTATTCTGCAACAGGCTGTAACTGTCCTGTCTGAACGGATTGCACTGCGAAATGCTGATAGTAGCTGCTACAGCTCAGCGTGTGCGGGGGAAGAGGGGGTAGAAATGTTTTACCTCCTTCTCATAAGGAATTCCACTCTTCAGGTATTGATGCTTAGAAAGTGGTAGTAGCTTGTTTTCTGTAGGTTTTTTTTTTAAATGTCTTCTGGCTGCATGGCTTGGAACAGACTTGGCTTGTTTTGCGTCATACTGTGTTGGTCATGCACAGGTAGAGTGACAGAGGTGTCCTCTGTCATGCACAACGCATTTCTTCTGTGGTAGAAGGCCAGTAGTTGCTTGATTTCTGCAATGCAATCTTGAAGTCTTTAGGTATTTCTCCACTGGACTTTCTCCTTCCTCTGAAATAAATTAGTGACAGTCTTTCTTACTGTGCTGGACAAAGATAAGTAAGGTGGAAGCACCTGCAGTTCACTATTTTCAAATATAGAGAAAAAATATATGCAACTTCCACACAATTGCTTAGGTTGGAAAGGATCTCTTGAGATCATCTAGTCTCACTATTCTGCTCAAGAAGGCTCAGCTGAAGAAGGTTGCCCAAGACAGTATGCAGTTGAGCTTATCTGTTTCCTGTGTAGGAGGATTAACAAGGAACTTCCTTGCCTGGCACTGAGGTTCTGGCTTGGCTAACCCACTGCTGTCTTTGTCCCCTTCACTAGGCTCTTTCCTCAGAGTTGGCAAACGCTCGGGATGAAACCAAGAAGACGGCCAATGATATGATCCACGCTGAGAACATGCGGCTGGGCCGAGACAAGTACAAGACCCTCCGTCAGATTCGGCAGGGCAACACCAAGCAGCGCATTGATGAGTTTGAGTCCATGTAAACTCCCCTGCGCTTGCTGCTCTGCAGTCCCTTCTCCCTTCTTTCTCATCCTCTCCCATCACTCACTCATAATCGTGCTGTGCTGGAACCACTACAGAAGAGCGACCATGGTCTTATTTATAGAGTTTTTGGTAAATGCTGGAGTTCAGCAACAGAAGAAAGAACGACACTTGCATATTCCTGGGGCAGCTTGGGAAAGCTAACTTGTATTAGGGCAAATCTGAAATTCTATGACTTTGGGTAAAGTCGTACTGCATTTAGTTAGTTTTGCTTACTGAAATGGCTGTGTAACTGTTCTCTCTCATTGAGTAGGGAGGCCAGTAGATACTTTCTCTGAACTATATAAAGTGCTAACAGTTTGACATTGTGCCTTCCTACTAACTTGCACAAGCTTCAGTATTAAGCTCTGAGGCCAGGATCTAAATTTCTGATGTCATTAAGGGTCTGAATCACGTAGTTGAGATGGAGAACCCGGAGTCTGGGAAGAAGGGTTGGAGGTAGAATGTGGACTTAGTTTCTAAAAGACCAAAGCTTTTGTCCTTTAAATGTAAGCAGACCAAACAGAATCTGTGGCATTCCTGCTGGTGTTACCTTTATTGTTTAAAGATGAAACATGAAATTTCCTAATCACAAGGAGGCCTTTGAAATATTTTCACTGATGTGGGATGTATTGGATGCCTTGACTTCCAGGCTTTCTGGAATAAGTTTTCCTCTGGGTAAATGGCTTAAATGGCTTTGTTTGCTGTTATTTTGTCCGACTTGATTGTAACTAGTGAGGCAGAGATAGCTAAAGAACACTGCCTTTCATCTTGAAGTCACCACTGAAAATGGAAAGGCGTAAGCAGAAATTCAAACAACTGAAAACTCCTGTGACTATATTTCTTTTGCTGAAGCAGTACATTTCTAGTCAGATGGGGTGACTTCAGTTTTTTTCCATGAGGCCTTTTTTTGCATGTAGTCATTGGTGCCTTATGACTGTATGGATCTACTGTAGCTCAGATGTCTTTGTTTAAAATAGATACACTCATAAAAAGTGAAGAAAAGCCGAGGACCAAAACTGTTTTGTATCTGGGTCATGTAGAAACAAAGCCGTAGCTGTGTCTTCCTGGCTTCCAGCAGCATTTCAAGGGAGAGGGTCATGAGATTTGTCCAACTGTTGCCTTAATCTTCACTAGCATTTTGCCAGATTCCTGGCTCGAGTGTGTGTGTGTTTTTTTTCCTCCAGAAGGATGCTTTGCCTTCTTGTAGTTTCTAGTTCAGAGGGTTCTGTCTCTTAAGAGGAGGACAGTGGTGGCTGTGGGGAGACTCGTCCTGTGTTAATTGTTGTAATCACTTTCTATCCATTCCTACCAGGCTACCCAGGGTCCTCCTTGTCATTTCTAAGGAGGGAACAGCCTTGTATGCTCAGGGTTGAATTGGATTTAGCCTTGATCCTTTATAGAAGGAAATGTGGACCCCTAGAAGAGGCCTCTTAACGATGGATTTCCTCTACAATGGTGTCTTCATTTGCTTTGCCCTTCTTAGTACAGCTTGTTCATATAGAAAGTAATGGGGCTAGCCTATGATTTATTTTCTTGCCTAATGTGATTCTAAATTAATGTGATTCTAAATCTTTCTCAATTTTGTGGATGTCCTCTTTATCTGTATGGTATCACTGCTCATGATGATTCACATCTGAATGCTGAAGTGTTTTCAGCTCCTACTATTATAAGCAAAGGAGGAGTGTGCCAAAAAAGAAATGTCCACATCAGTGTTAATGAACTGCAGTATTTCCTCAACAACTCCTTGGGCTGCTAGAAACAACCTCACCAGTGTTGTATTTTTTTGGAAGCAATACATGTTGTGAGTAATCCATGGAAACACCAATCAACCGAACTATGGTTAGAAGTTTAGTGTGCTACTTCTGAACATCCTGATTAGTGGTATGGGAGCTCCCTTTACCCTCCTGGACAGAACATGGGAATGCAGGAAGTTTTTGCTGACCAAAAACATATGCTCCAGTACTTTGAAAGTCACAAATGGAAGATTGCAGTTAAATTTGTCAGAACGGATTTGCATATTTCTGTACGGAAGGGTTATTGGCACTGACTCTATGCGAGTCTCATTACTGGTGGAGCAGACAACCATTACACTTCTCTTCTGGTGCTTTAAAGCTGGTTCTCAGCACTTCTGCTCTGTCCACAGCAACTATTGGTGCATTTGCAGGGAAATAAAGCCCTTATTACATTAAAACAGTTTCCTAACAATCTGATATATAGTGCCTGAAATGTGTTCAAATAATAAAACAGTGAACCTTTCTGCTCACACAACATTGCTGAACTCATGTTACGATGCTGGCATATCTTGTTTATAAGGTTTGGTTTTTTTCTTAAATCATTCTAGCTCCAGTTGGTCCAATATAGAATAGAACTGCCTGTGCCAGTGACCTGACCTCACTCTTTGTAGTTGTTTCAGCTATGCCTTCTTCTTAAGCAGTATTATATTCCAGTGGTATCTAATGATATTTGATTTCAATACTTCTAGCTATGCACAATTAGAAAATATTAGTCGTGGGATGGAGGATGTGTTTATGGTCCCCTTCCCTTGGAAATATATACTGTATTATAAAGAAATGATATTTTGCAAGAAAACTAATGTAAGAAGCTTTCAGTATTACAGTGAGATTTGTAGGCATGTTTTTTAATTTTTATTTTTCAGATTTGTTTTTCTTCCTTTCCATGTCCCAATTCAAATGGATAACTACTCCTCATGGGGGTGGAGGGAGGGAAGAAGAAATACCTTATCAAATGTTTGCCTGGCTTGATTTATCTCTCTCCTTTTTTTTTTTCTTCTATTTTTTGTTGTTGTTGTCGCTGTAAATTATTATTTTTTTGACCAGCCTTTTTACTGGATTATAATAAAACACATTTTCTTAGGGTTATGGAGTAATTCATGGATCCATGTGGTTATTTGCAAATAGACCCTTGATATTAAGGCTTTTTTTTTCCTGTTTGGGAGGAGCTGTTAAAATCCATACCCTGTTCTTCCTACAGTGCCAATAAAGTTTAGAGAAATTCAGCAGATGGTGTCTGGATGATTGCTTAAAGTTTGCTTTCAGTCTAGCAGTGTGCCTCCTAGTTAGATGTCTGACACATGACCCATAGAAGGTCAGCCTGAGTGTAAGTTTTAATTTAATGGAGGGTAAATTTGTATCGCATTTAACTTCTGCAGCCAGAGGAGGAGGAAAAACTGCTTCAAGAATTTGCCAGCTGAACACCTGGTGTGTAGGGCTGTGCCCAGGCCCTGGAGGAATCTAGCAACAGGTGAGTTTGTAAGAAGGTCGCCAGCCTTGGCCTTGCTGCACGTCTCACCTGTGTTTGTCTGAGCCTGGCCCTTCACTGTTGATTTCAACCTCATTTGTTTCACAGCTACTTTGCTCTGGCTTTCTTTCTGTTTGTGTTTCCTAAGGATGCAAGACAGGGCCCAGTGATGGAGGAATATGGCCACTGCCAACTTTCTGCTGATGAACTGTTTGATCTTCATTTGTGTCTGCTTTTCATGTGGTTGTTAAGAGGGTCTTTGCATAGCCTCTATCTCCTGCTTGCTACACTGTGAAATAAGGCAAGAGATCTAAAAAAACCTGCTGGTGCTCAGATTTGCTACTGTAGGAGAAACTTGGAGCAATGGAAACTTCTGAAATCTGTATTGGCTTTGGCATGGATACAGTTTTTGTAGGATGGTCTTCCTCATTCCTTCCAGGATTCAAATAAACCCAAACAAGACCAGATGAACTGCAATGTCCACTTGAACACTGCTGTAGTGCATTCTTCAAGAGAAAGCATGCTGATCTGTAAATGCAGCTCTCACAAATGGGTTTCTATCATTTACTGCACTTGCTTCTAGGTGGGCAATGCTTTCTCACGCTTATGTTTCTGGAGGATCTGGAGACTCCAAAACAGTGTGAAGCTGCATCAGGGTTAGATACTAGGAAAAGAGTTCTTCACCTGAGGGTATTCAGGCATGGAACAGGCTCTCCAGGGCAGAGTTCATGGGCCCCAAGCTGCCAGAGCTCAAGGTGCATTTAGACACTGCTCTCAGATGCAGGATTGGAATTTTGGGTGGAGCGAGGGCTTGGACTCAGCGATCCCTGTGGGTCACTTCAAAGATGTTCTGTGATTCTGTGATCATCCTAGTCTATCTTTAGACAGGTTGAGATACTAAACTGAATTTATTCCATGTTTCGTGTCAGCTGACCTGGGAAGTTTCAGACTTCATGAATCTTGCTGTAGTGGCTCTTCATTGAGAAGGCGCATCTATGAGCTGTGTTCCAACTTCTTGCAAAGCACAATAATGAAGTGTGTTAAGCATAGACAGTTGTGTGGCAACTGCTTGAAAATCATGAGGACAGGATATCTCCTACTGAGGAAGCACAGAATAACAGGTACAACTAGTTTTCTCCGTGCCATTCAGTGTGACTGTTCTGTTGAGTGCTCCTCAGCTATGTATAACTCAGTCCTGAGCATGCAGTGTAATTAACTTCCACCTATAATCGGAACGTGGCAACTGGCAGAGAACAGTGTAATTCATCTATGACTGATGTCAACACAGAACTGCTGCATAGTCATATGCAAGTTGAATCCATGTGTGATGTCAGACATTTCCTTGCAGGAAAATCAGCTCATCTCTAAGAAGAGGCTCTGGGCTGCAGTGCATATTCAGAGTTAGGCTAAGGCTAGCTTTTGTCTTGCAGGTCTGCAGCTTGGGGACGATGATGCAGGTCGCTGCTACAAAGTAATGCTTGGATGCACACCTGGTTCAGTGTGATAGCTCCCTCAAAGCTACTAGTAATTTTAGGATTGATATTCTCAAATAGCACAATGAAGCTGTTACAGAGAACAGAACAACAAGGAGAAAGGAAAGAATAAGGTGAGTCTGAATAAAGGAGTTTTGGAAGTTCTTTCCAGGATCATCTTTTAAGAAGGCATTTCCTCTGTGTGTTAATATCGCTCTTAGAGCTTTCTAGTGAGCAGAGTTAGTTGGAAAATTACAAATCCCTGTCACTGTTACTGCCTCTGATTGTGCTCTTTTCAAGAAATACAAGCCAGGGTTGCTCTCCAATCAAGAGGGAGGGTCAAGGGAATGTGGAATATCTTGCTCTTGACTTAGAAGGTTATAGAGTAGCTCGTTTGTACTTCACATGCAGACATAGTCCCTTCCCATTCATCTCTGAAGCATCCTTGACTGACTGAAAGAGAAGCTGCAAATAAAGGCCTTGCCCGGGTGCTGTAACTTGTAGTGGCCTTCACCCAGCCAAGCAGCAGCTGCATTGCCAGAGGTGGCTGTTGTCAAGGAGCTCTGTTAAATTCATTTTGCTTCCCTGCTGCAGCATTAGCTCATCTTTGGTGATAGCACTGCACTCTTGCTTCCAGTGGTGAGAATTTGTCCCTTGATTCATTTGTTTTCAGCAATTCTAAAGTTGCTAAACCTTGGAGAAAGGCCAGAGCAAGAAAATGGTAGTATTGTTTGACAGATATATAGAGAGGCATATTTAAAGCCTTCCCCTGAACCCTTTGGCCCCTACTGGTCAGTGCTTTCAGAAACTTGAGCTCACTTGGTGTAAGCGCTTTGTAGGTTTGAGTTCAGAACATCAGTTTTGGGGCAGCCCTCTTTACCCGGTCCTGTGGGCTTGGAGAAAGCAGAACAAGCACAATTTGTCCTGTTTGCTTATAGAACACAACACAGAGGGTGATGTATTTCTTCCAAGGTAGAACAGAGCTGTGGCTGAGTCTGGCGATTTCATGGAAATCAGTTCAGACTTTTTGCCTTACCTTCGTGTGGCCAGACCACCTGCCCTACTCGCAAACCTCTAAACAATAATGGAGCCAATTCTGTGCTGGGACAGAATGCCGAACTTCAACTTTGTCATGACTCATTGAGCTGTTTGCTCTGTTCCTTTCTTCTGTCTGGACTACTTTACTTTGCGAGTTCCACTGTTAAGAACCTGAATTTTATCAAGTATCAGTTTTTCACTGGAGAAAGCAGGTGACAATATGCTGACCTGGTTGGCATCTGTATACCTTGCAGCTCACACATGGGTAGGGACTGGGACAGTTTCTTCTGTGTATATAATTTCTATCCCTTCCCCTTTCTGTCCTTGTGGAAGCTCAGCTGCAGGAAAGGTTGCCTCTGCTGATTCTTCCTCCCACTCCCGCTGAGGATGGACTTATTCCTCCCTTAATTTATCAGATATTCATTCAATGGTAGTGAAGTTGCTCTCACAAACCCAGAACTGCATACCTATGTACATTAATAACTACAAGATTAGATCATGACTGTCCAACTGCAGTCTCTTGGAAGCTACGAAGTTAACAGAAGAATTCTTCAGGTTTGCACAGTGCGTCTACCCAAAGGAACAAGTGTAAGTCTGCCTGGTGCTGACCATGTCTGTGTATTTGGAAGCCCTGAAACCAACTATGGTTGGAGGAGATGGAGATAGAATCCAGGAAGCCTGAGCACGCTTCTGGCTCTGGAGGGCTGCAACACTATTGCATGAAGTCTTGTTGGACCAATGCTGTGCTGATATCGATCTGTTTTCTGCTTATGCAACAGTCAGGGGTGGGGAGGATAATTGCATCTCACAGATATTTTGGAAATTTTTTGTGAGGGTCCCTGGACTGGGAGGAAAGAAAATTGTCCTTTGGTGCAGAGGAAACTGGGTAATGTATTTCAGGCTAGAAAATCTCTTCATTCCCAGTGTGTGCTAAGGTGTTACTAGATGTGTCAGCACAGCCACTGCACTGATGGTAGCCTGACCTGCTAGTGAGCAAGAAGAGGCATGTGCATGTGTGTTTGCTGGTGGAAACTTGACTTTTACCAAATTTCTATGAAACAGAGTTAAGGATTCACTTCAGCTGTGCCTGTCATTCCCATTGTGTGCTGACTTTCAAAGCAACATTTTCAAGGGCTTTTTTTTTTTTTTTTTTTTTTTTTTTTTTAGTGGGGATTTTTAAATCTCCTCTATCTTTCTTTTCTCTTTCCATGGGATGGGTAGTTATTTAACAGCTTTCTATTTGTATCCTGGACTAAATGAAAGAAGTTTTGCTCTGGAAATTCTGGATTTACTCTTAGGCATGCTGCTAGATAGAATTGGAAGGAAGAAGTAAGGGAATAAAAGAACAAAAAAAAAAAAAACCCAAAAACAATAACAACAACAACAACAACAAACACCAAAAAAAACCCCTGACACCAACAGACTTTTTTCCTCGCTGTTACAAAGACCTTAGCACAGGATATCTGAGCCCAGCTTAGGACGTGGTTCCATCCCACCCTATCATGGCTACTTCTGTTTTCACAAGAAAACTGCTGCTTGCCTCCCTGCAGGATTTGGTGTGATGATCTCAGGCCTGACTTCCCTCTCAGTGCTCTCTTCCATCTGGTGGCATTGACCTGTCACTTGCTGTGCTCTGAGTTCCTGGCAAGGAGAGAGGTCAGTGTCAGGCAAACACACGAATGTCCTTGCTGTGAAAACTGCTGCACATACATCTAGTTTATCTCTTGTTTCAAGGTTTGCTGGAGATAAGATGCTTTGTGGTTTGGTTGTTTGGATCACTGCTTTGCCTGCTGCACCTCTTGATGGTGCCTGAGAAGTGAAGGCAGGATTGGGCACAGGATGTGAGTACATGGAGAGAGGAACGTTTTCCAGCCAATTCTCATTCTTATACTTCAGATTTTTTTCTCCTGTATGGAGTGATTAAAAAGTCAAATTTCAAAAGTTGTTGCTTATGCCGGCTAGTATTATATTATTTCATTAAAAAACTTGATTAAATCAAGCATCCTAATGAATGGTGAACTGTTAATTGGAGGGACAATTCAGGATCCTGAGATGAGAGCTGTTCTCACACTCCGCAAAAAAAAAACTAAACAAACAAACAAAAAAAACCCCAACCAAAACTGAAACTGTCCACTGCAGAGTTTTGTTTCTCAGGCAAAGTGATTTACCCTGGAGCAGAGCAACACTATACTGATGTCACTGTTTCAGGAAACAAACTGGAAGTTTCCTCTCTGGAAGCTTCACAAGCATGAAATATCAGTTACTGTGAAATGTGATACCTATCTGTGCCTCTGTGGCACTTTTCAACGGAGAATTTAACAACTGAAAGAACCGTGGCTGCTTTTTTGTGACTGTCCTGGGAAGTGTATGAATGAATATTCGCATTCTGCAGCTGGGAGCCTGCAGTACTGGGGAACGATGTAGCCAGATGTTGTCCATGTCAGGAGGATGTCTGAGTAAGTCTGCCTTTCACCCTGTTTGTGTAAGAACTGATTGGGCCCCCACGTGTCTTCACAAGGCACCATCATTCAGGCCTTCAGTGTTTCCATTACTCTACTTTTCCAATAGTCAGTTTGTTACCATCTCCCTGTCCCCTAATATAGTTAGACACTGCACTGAACACTGCTCCTAAAATTTGGATTTAGGGCTAGTTCCTGTAAGGGAAGTCTGGAAGGCAAAACAAGAGGAATCTTCCATGGGGACTGATGTGAGGAAATGATGCTTGTTACAGTACTTTGCTCAGTACCCCTGAGTGCCTTGTTACAACCACAAGTGGGCTGGAGAGCAGCAAGATTCATGCACAACTCCTCCCGCTCCTCCTCCCTCCCCAGAGAGGCTGTCCTTACTTTTTTCTATTCCCCCCTCCTCCCCCCCACCATACTTATAACTCTTACTCTAGCTTGCCTTGCAACAGAAGACATCCCAGGAAGCACAAAGAAAGACCTCAGTAGCATGATAGCTCAAGGCATCTCGGGGCTCATGCGACCCTTGTTAAGTGGACTGAAAGTGAGTAAAACTCACTTTGTTTATTTCTGTGAGGTGACTGGGCAGAATTGCTTACGATCAAAGCAGACGTCAAGAAGAGGCTTCAGCTCCACATGCAAGCTCCAGTGTTCTCCTGGGGAATCGAGGTGAGTAAAATCCTTACCTTACCTGTATATCGCTGAACTAAGAAGTACCTTTTCAGAAGGGAAATGCATTGAACTCTACCTTGGCCCCCACAGAAGGAAACTGGTGCAAAGCATGATCTGTAAGGGAGAGGCAGATAAGGCTACATAGATGTTGATCTGGGATGAAGATTGTTTAGGGAACTGATCTGTGAGAGGTACTGCTCCCCTGTTTCTGGAAGCTTCTGAAGCCATGGAGGCCACAGCTAGTGCCTGGATTCTGAACATGAGTATATCATATGGCACATGAATTCATGCACTATCGAGGTCCCGTTAGGGACCATGAGGCCTTTGAGGAATGGGGATGGTAGGCAGGTCAGGTACCTGGGCATCCTGCTGTGCAGAGGTGAGATGATCACTGAGGTGCTCTGTGAATTGCAGATTTTCTCACATTTCTTATCTCTGCTGCTGTAAATGCAGAGTGGGGAACTGATGTTGTCTGCCACTCTAGGAAGCAAAATACTCTCTCTAGACAATTGGAATCCTCACTGCCATGCCTTCCTGGAATGTTCTTCCTGACAAGATATGGGGAATGTAGATCAAATGCTCATCTGCTGAGATGGTGGCTGTAGGTGGCAGGGGCTGTACAAGACCACATCATCTATGTCCTGCCAGGCTTCCAAGTGCAGCGTCACATGCTGGGTTTTGCTGAGGCTGCTTACTTAGGTTAGGATATGCAGTTCATCATAGCGGTTGAGTTTGTGAGTTGAACTGTGCTGTGAATGTTGGTCAGAAGTTGCCCTGATCTGGAGGAGATGGAATGAATGCTGTTTCTCTCTTGTTTGTAGATGCTGTTTCCCCAACTCAGCATTAAGTGATGCTGATGGCCTTGTCCTTAATACTACTAGATTAAATCCTGTAGGCCATCAACACAACCAGTTATTTCTCCTAAGTAAGGATTGCATCAGCGCAGAGGACGTTACTCAGCATGATTGTTCTGTAAGCTGGGCTGAGCATGTCTTATCACAAGAAAGCCCACTGTGATGGAGCTCACACAAGAAGTGAGCACTTTGTGAAGGAATAACAAGCAGAAAAGGAATGGTCAGCAAGCAATTCCCTTGGGAAGGGAGGGAGAAATGATGAGTGAATGACAACATCCTTTATCACTTACTATTATTAGATCCTGTGGGCTTCTCTTGTTATTACTGCATTTGGGATTAACATCCCAGGCTCCGCAACATACTAATGCCTACAAACACACCAGCCCAAGCAGAAGCAGTGCAGGGCCTCTGCATTTATTCACTCACAGCTGAACATTTATTTTGAGAGAAGTGTGGTAAAATAGGAAATACTGTGGGTCAGCTCAGATTTGAACTGCTCTTATTTGTGCATTTCCACTGAGAACTGGCAACCTGAATGTCTTCTAATGTGTGTAGTGTAATCTCTCAGGTATTCAGCCAAAAGGCTTTGGCAGCAGATGTGCAGGAGAAGATGGGATCCTCTGATTTTTTTGCAAACTTTTCCTACAGCTCAGCAGATTCAGTGACAGTGCATTTTATAAATCGGGATGGAGAGCGACTCACAACCACGGCCAAAGAAGGGGAGAGTCTGCTGGAAGTGGTAGTCAACCAAAACTTGGCCATTGATGGATTTGGTAGGTGTTGGAGATGGATATGTACTCTAAGGAGTTCTGTGTCCAGTGGGTAGTTGGGAATAGTACAACTGCACACACAGTACTGTGTTCTGATGAGACCAGGAAGCACAGGGAGGATGCATACATTTCTCTCACTAATTTCATCATTAGCACTTAGCTATGCAGTCTGCTTTCCTTGAATTGCTTAAACCTGGGGTCTCAATTTGCATCTGCTTTCTGGTGAGGTTCTTGTCCCAACAGCTGCTCACTGGGCTGTCTTTCCACACTTACCGCCCTGCTGCCTCTGGAATTCCAGTGGCACATTGGTTGGAGTTGAAGTATGAGTATGAAAACCTTGATCCTCCCAGAGCAGAGGCAGGCTGAAGTCTATCTTCATCTGCTGTGTCTTCTGGTGTCTCTTTTGACATGCTCTAGGTCTGCTAAAGGACCTTTCCTCCCACTGTTTCCAAAGATCATCTCTCTTTACCCCAATGTTTTTGCTGATTTGCTGCCACTTCCTCACTTTTCCACCAGGTGCATGTGAAGGGACATTAGCTTGCTCCACCTGCCACCTCATCTTTGAGAAAGATGCCTTTCAAAAGCTGGATGCCATCTCAGATGAAGAGATGGACATGTTAGACTTGGCATATGGACTCACAGAGACGTAAGTATACCTGCTGGCAGCAGTAGATGCTAAAAACCCTGCTGAGACAAATTCTCAGCACCTGTTTGGCACCCATTTCCAAAGGAACAGGTTGTTCTGTATTGCAACTGTGCCTCTAGAGCTGTTTTCTGTTGGGTCTTTTGCTTCTGTGAAAAGTAATCTTGGACCAAATATTCCAATGTGAGTTGGGAATTTCTTCCTTTACTGTGGAAACAAATGAACTTCACTTAATATTTTCTTCTCAGATCTCGCCTTGGATGCCAGGTGCGCATTAAGAAGTTGATGGATGGTCTGACAGTGCAGGTCCCCGTGGAAGTATCAGATATTAGGAGTCAGCTGGAGGTTGGAAAGCAAAGCAAGCAGTAACCAGAAACAGTTCCTTCACAACCTGCCTCCTTAGGTGTGGAGGGACACTTTGCTTTATGTTAACACCAGTACTCTGCAGCTGGTTTACGTTAGACAATAGAAGTCTGGTTTAGTATATATGACTGTTCAGCAAATCTCTTATTTAAACAAAGCTTAATGCTAGGATTTTCAACATAAGTTTTAAATAAGTGCTTAAGTGCTCTCATGAGCACAACTGGATGAAAACATGTGGCTTTACAATTCCCTGGTAGCAGTAAACATTTGTACTGTATGTAACTCATCTCCTTTTAAATTTAAGTATTCCACTATTCTATGTAGCTACTGGGAATTCTGTGATGTTCTGTTACTTAACTGCAGAGCAGATTTTTCCCAATTTGGGAAGCTTGAGAAGAGATAGCTGTTCCAAAAGCAAGACTGTGCTACTTGGCTTGATGACATCGACAATCTTAGTCTGCTTAGCAGGAGCATTTGAATGCATGTCACTGAATTGTTATGTGCCATGATATGCTAATTTCTCTAAATAACACATTTTCTCATTAATGTATTGCAGCGTACATAAAATAAAATCCTAATAATCAGGCTTTTAGGTCTGTAAATATGCTTTTCTTGTAACATCAGTCTGGTTGCAGTAGAACTAGTATAGGGGGAATTTAGATGTAGTAATCTACTGTCTCAGTTACCACTGTTCCCCCCCCCCCCCCCCCCTTTGTTTTAGGTGGCAAGGTTGACATGTTCGCTCAGAATGGTGTAGAGAATCCATGACATGTAATCAAATGTAGTGGAAATGCTAAGTCAGAACCTGATGGAGCACCTGGTGGGAAAGCAGGGCCAGTTCAGGAGAGGTCAAATGCAAGCAATGCAGCTGATGATGGAAGGGATGGAGCCAGAATCCACCCCTTCCCATTTAAGGGCTGGCAGTGGAGGTGAGAGGGTATCTTGCTAGAGATCCCTGCCTACCTGAGGCCTTCCAAATGTAAATGAGTTTTCTTCCTTTGTTTCTGCATCCACAGCTGCTGGTTTTGGTTTTGTCCTCATTTGCTGCAGCTGAAGATATTGCCACTCTGCTCTTATTGCTGTACTTCCCATCACTTCATAGCGTTACAATTAGATAGGTGAAAAATGAATTTTGTAGAGAGGGGTAATATCTCTCATTAGACCTAATACTGTACTGGGGAGGACAGGCACTTTTGGCTATACAAATCCTCCTCTAAATCTGAAAGAACTGCAAAAGCCAAGCTTAAGCATCCTGGTGCAGTGGAAAGCATCCTTTAAAGGTGTTAAAATACATAAAATGATTTAAATACATAAAATGATTTTGTCTCATGACTCTGCCTCCTTCCGGAGATTTCCTGCATTATCCTCCAGGTTTGTGCTGAATTTGCAAACCAGGATCGACCTGGAGCAGTTCAGGAAAACGAGAGCATAGTCTTTACCCATCCCACAGCTCTTTAGCCTATTGTTAAATACAAACGCTATGCGGTGCGTCTGACCGTCAGACCTCGTCTGAACGCCAGGGGCTGAGACGGTAACGGCTGATGCTTCGCTCAGACACCAGGTGGAGCTCGTTGTACACCGGCGATTCACGAAACCCAGGGCAGGTAGGAAGAGGATGAGACTTGGACCTGAGTTTTACTGACATCATCCTATTTCTGTTCTTTACTTGGTCTCTTACACTCTGACTGGTAACTGGCTCTATCTGAGACATCTCACAGCAGTTATCCGTGGCTGATAATTCCTCCATGCTTCCCTTTCAGACGGGAGTAATTCTGCCATGAGCTCTGCTCGTATCACTGTGGTTGAGGGTTAGTGTGTTGCAGTCACTGCAGTTAGGCAGTGAACTCCCTTGCCTCGGACTTCGATTTCTGCTCCGGTCTGTCATGCAGAAATCAATACAAAATTGAATGCCAGAAAAATAAGAGAAGAATGTGTACTAGGAAAAAAATCCAGGTACTGCACACTTGTTTGTGATTTACCATGGGCTACAAAAGAGATTCAATAAAAACAGTGAAGCCACCCGGTGCAGTACCACATCCTGTATTCCCATTCCTGATGCTGCCCCTTTGACAAGCTGGGTGTTTGGGGCTTTGCAGTTGTACTCATTGGCCGATTCCTGTTTGTGAGCCTGCAGTGGGACCACAGCTTGCTGCTGGAAGATGCCATTTCTTTTTAGCCAGCGTGAAGCCATGCATTGTTGGGACGGTGAGTGAGGCTATAGCTGTTAGTTTGAAAGGGCTGAGCAGTGGCTGTCACATTCCACTCCAGTGTGGTTGCTTTTTGAAGAAAATATTTCCAGGGTGAGAGTGAGCTGTTTGCTTTGAAATTTAGGTAGCAAAATCCTTGACAAGTCTGACACTTAAAGGTGCCACAGAGTGTCAGATGGAGACCTGACTTTCCTGATTGTAGGTATGTCAGTAATGAAATTAAGATAGTTGAAATAACTGCAGCTGTTCCCTGGGCACTTCCATCATACTTTCTGTCTACAGGATGAGAAAACAAAACTATATGTGCCAAGCAGAAATGAGAGGAGGCTGAAGTGTGAGTCATTGTCTCCTCAAGGCAAATGAGCTGCTCTTTCTTGGCCTTGATCTTTAGTGTGCAAGGGAAAAGGAAAGCTCCTTGCTTTCAAGATGGCAACAGTACTACATGGCTGCCTGAGTGCTGGTGTCTAACAGAGCCCAGAGTTGTCAAGACAACTTGGACTAAATCCCTTTTTTATTTGTTAATCTGAAAGTGAGCAGCAAGGGAAGGGAAATTTGTGTCTACACCTGAGAGCTGTGCATTAAAGGAAAATGTCACTTTTCTGGGTCAAAACAATGTGTTTTTGGTATCATTTGTTCTGAGCAAACAGGGTCAGGGTCATGTGAAACTTTTCTCAGGGGCTTTCTCAGTCTTCTGTCACTAGGAATTCTATGACTAATGTGCTATATGTATTTTGTTGACCTGGAAGTAAGGGGAAAGAATCTGCTAACTTAGCAGGTGTAGGATTAGTTGCAAAACTGAGGGGAGCATCTTCATCTTCATATCCACAAAGCTAAAATGCCAGTCCTGCATGAGTGCCTGGGCTCGTGGTGAAGGAGTGCTCCAGCTTTCACAGCATGTCTAACTGTCAGCTACTGCACGTAATCTGAATAAACATTTTAAAAAAAAGTTAGAAATGTTGAATATGAAAACAATGATGACTACCAAAAGGTCTTGTTGAAATGAATTGTACTTATCACACAGGTAAATATTTCCCTGACAGTGAACTGAATACCATCTAGCATAAGGCTAAAAAAAGAGTATGATGATCCATAGCAGCAGAGGCTTGGGCAAAAATGTTTCTGACCAAAACACACATTTTCTTGGTGCCAAAGTAACTGTTTTACTTAATGTGTAGCTTTCCTAAAGCCATAATGAAAACTCTCTTGGATACTGTGTGCACAGCATCAGACTGCTACTGCAGTGCTGCCTCTGCTGGGCAGCCATGTACTCCCATGGGGATCAGTGGTTTGTCTTGTCTTTTCTGAAAAACTTTGTCCAAGTTTTATTAGTTTATTAATAAAATTTCCCTCTGTTAAAAAAATCAGTAAGCACAGGGTTAGAGAAATCGTTGGAGAAATATGCCCATATTAGGCAGCCTCAGATGAGAAGAGGAAAATTTGTTTTGCCCCTCCCCTCCCTCTGTTTCTATAAACAAATCTCTCTTTAACTTGCTCATAATTCTTCTAGGTGATGCAAATTCAGAGTTCTTTCTTGGCATTAGGGTCAGATCCTCCTTGTCTGAGCCAAAATCAGCTGGGCCCCAGAGCCAGTCTACAAGCTGTCAGCTTGTTTGGAACATAGATTAATCTCCCTTCCAAGTACAGATAAATCCATCATAACACTTAGTGCTGTTTCACCTTCCTGAAAAGACACAGATGAGAGGGACAACTGAGCCTACTCATTCTACAGCAGTTCCTGAAAACCTGTGCAGATTTAGTTTGCCGGTCAGGTGCAGACCTGGACAGCAGTGACATAAGTTTCCATGCCTGCAGGTAGGGGGCATCGGCAAGGATAGTTTTACACCTTGTTAAAACAGTAGTAAAATTATCTGCTGCCTTCTGTTTGGTGCTGTTTGTGCCTGTTTCTCTGAAGGAGACCCTCAAATAAGGATGGCTACAGAGAAATACAGATGGCAGAGGGTTCCTTGTCAGCACAGGACACCCTTGCAGGTTGTGGTAGGGGGAAGCACGTGCTTTACAGTCTGCTTTGGTCTTTTGTAAGCAGTACTAAACAAGCACGGAAAGGAGGGGAAAGTAGGAGCAAGGGGAACAAAAGGCAATCACTACCTTGCAAACAAACCTGTGCCTCTTTTATTCAAATAGTTACAACCATAGGTCTGGGGAAAAAAAAAAAAAAAAAATACTGCACATCTTTAGTGTCTGTGTGAGGAAAATGATAGCAGGGGGGGTTGCATTACAACTATATACACCGCTCATCATACAAGGCCCACCACAGTGAGATGGGACAGAGACAGCACCTGAGAGTTGAACACTTTGCACATGACAAAATATTTTCTGTACACCTTGTGACGTGCACTCTGGGCTTCCCTCCATCTCCATGGGAATCACAGAGTGTGAATCCGGAGTGCTGGACCAGTTCCCAGGCACAAATAGTGACCAGCAACTGCAGAGTTCTTGGTCATTTACAGATGTGGTTTTCCCTCTATGCAAGGGCTGAATAAGAGTGGGTATCAAGCAACCCTCAAGTATGGTGGTGGCATGCACTCAGCAACTTGCAAAGGGGTACTTCAGAAGGACTACCACTTGATCACTAAGATTCATGTATTTCTTCTGTCTTTTACCCACTCACTGTTAGCTGAGAAAAAGGGCTGTCTCCCTAAGAGAATGATGTATCCTGAGCTTTTCCATCTTTGAGACTTCTTCCATCATTTTCTTAAATTCTATCTAACAACTGTGGTGCTCTCTGCTTACTTTAGAGCTCAGCTTGCAGCACCACAGTCCTCTTAAGTCCCATCATGGCAAAAGTTACTCTAAGCATTGTCCTGAGTAGCATCACAACAATGGTGTAAGAGCCCTCTGGCTGCATGTTTTAAGTAGTGCCATAAAGCAGCCTTCTGTCACATGCTTGCCTGGCACTTCTCCATAATTAACTCTGCTAGACTACACTGGGCAGAGCATTTTGATGAGTAGGAATGCATTTCTCTGACGCAGCTTTAGCAGTGCTATTAAGGCCTGAACAATCTCAGTTTATTAGACTGTCTGAGAGATTCCTAGCCCGATGGGACTTTTGCTGCAGCACCCTCTTCATGACTTTCCTGACTACTTCCACAACACCATGACTTCATGCTAAAACCAACTCCTGCTTGGGCCCCTTCCAGCATAACTAGGAATTTGATTATGATCTCCATCCACACTGCCTCTGGAAAGGTCATTCTGAACTTCCATCCTCAGTTACAGAAAAGATGTCACCTCTGAGTAGGATGGGAAGGCTCAGGTGTTCCCAGAGGATGCCAAAGAAGTGAAACAGCCATAGCTCTGTTGAAGCGACAGAGCTACAGTCCTTCAGAGTAATGGTGGATCTGCCAAATCATGAGAATCAACGGACAATTAACTGGAAAAAATAAAATAAAATTAAAGGATCTTGGATGTTGTCTGTTGGTGAAAGCTGGGCTTCGGGCTCTATTTGGTCTATCTGGAGTCCAGCATCGCGTAGTAATGCACACAGTTCTACCCCTAAGGGACAAAGGGAAGATAAACAGAGAGAAGTCGTGATTTCTGGAATGGAGGTGAAGAATCTCCTTTGGGATGAATGGTGATGATGATCAGGGAACAGCGGAGCTATTTATGCAAGCTTAAAATTTAACTAATTCTGCTGGAAAAGTTGCTGCCCATGTTCTGCAGTCATCTGTACACATCAGTGACTGAAGAAAATAAAGCAGAGTTTCTCCTTTTCTGCTTCAAAAAGAGATAACCTCAGCAAATTCAGAGATAGGCTGGTGGCAATCAGTCCCCTTGGTGAAGTATCTCAAGTAGAAAAAGAATGTAACAAAAAGAACACCACTCACAACCCAACCAAAATGAACTGCAAACCCCAACATTACATACACATTAGTGCCACTTTACGCTCACTGCTCAACACAGCCCACTAGATTCTTCACACCTTGATCAGAATATTTTCTGCTGCTCATACACCCACGCACACAAAATTCAGTCCTCCCACAGCCCTCTCCCTAGACAAACGTCTCTTCCGCAAACGCCACTGCATCACATTCCTCAGCAGCCATTTCTGACAGTGGCCGCCTCCTGAGCCACTCCATCCTGCTCCGAACAAGTTCATTCTCCACTGCTTCTGCCTCAGCCATGGGACAGGTCTTGGTTTCATCATGTTTGAAATATTCCCTGACGGTGCTTTGAATGGAAGCAGGGAGGATGATATGGATGGTGTGGCTGAACGTGTTGATCCCCTCGCTGGGGTTTGGCACCGGTACCTCCCCCACTGGCTTGCTCTCCAGCTCCTTCGGAGTGGAGGCATTGTGGAAGTTCTCTTTGTGCCTTGCTCGTGAGGACAGGATCGTTGATTCACAGTGGAGCTGCCTGGAGGCAGACTGCAGAACGAGGGGTGTATTCTGCCCATAAAACACTGTCTGGGGGATATGGACTCTCACAGACTGCAAGCCTTTAGATGTGCTTTGCTCATTAGGGCTGCTGGTATTTGCCGAGGACCTCTCCTCTTCCACTGGCAATCCCCAGTAATATTCTTTATTTGGGGCCATGTAAAAAGTTATCTTGGTGCGCTTCAGGCCTTCCTGGCTTGGAGAGCAGGCATCAACACTTCTGATTTCAATGTGCTTCACTACCTTCTCCCTGTGCTGCTGCTGGTTGATCTGCAGGAATTTCTTGCTGGCTAGGTCATCAGGTGAAGGCTCAGAATTTTGTTCTAGCTCATTGGGATAATCCAGGCTTTGGAACTTCAGATCAGGCACCCCCACAAATCTCAGCTGTCTCTCCTCCTTTTCCCAGTCAGTGTCAGTTACTGGGCTCCCCACTGCAGCTCTGCTGCCAGAAAGAAAGCTTTTCCTCTCCCCAGAACAATGTCTGCTCTCTACAGCCTTGGGTTCATAGTCACAGAAACTGTCTAGGTCACATGGCTGTAAAGGCACAGGAGAAGTGAAGGACTTGTGCCACTCTTTTGGGGACTTCCTGGGAACCTTGGGAGACACAGCATGAAGCCTGGCAGATGTGCCAAACATAAATGACAGGGAGGAGACATCTGTAGGACTAACAGCTGATGACTCCGAACAGTATGAGAAAGCACTGTCTAGGGAGCTAAGTGAGGATGCAGATGGAGATGTAGTGGTAGAGGACAGGCTAGAGAAGCTGGACCTGTTGGACAGGTTAGATTTCTGAAAGCTGGGCTTCTTTACCTTAGAGCTGGTCTGAGGTGACTGCCACAAATTCTGCCTGGCTTTATTAGCCCCAGTGCTAAGGCCTTCATCAATCAACTTCTGGCTCTCCACTTGCAGTTGCTTAAGTCTGTGGATGTAGCCTGTGTGACTGTGCATGATGGTGGCATCACAGCTAGACTGGCGAGCCACTGGCTCATGGATCTGAGCAGGAAGCTGGGAGCTAAGACAGACACTGGGCTCTGATGAGCACCGGTCCCTGGCTGGGCTAAGTGAGCGTATTGAGCCTATGGAGCAGAAGGAACCCTCCTCTTCTAAGAGCTCGTAGCTGTCTGCACTGGCATTCTTCTGGGTTTTGCTTTGGTAGCAGGCTGTGATCTCACTGAACAAGTCCCAGTCTTCTTGCTCTTCGAGTAACAAGCCACCGGGTGGTTCAAAAACGTCATCTGTTTTAGATATCAGGCAATGCTTTGGTCTTTCCAGGTCATAAGCAGAGAATTCCAGTTCATCAGAGGAGTCATCATTCTGAGCCATGCCTAGAGTAGAAAACACAATCAATTGTCTGCATCTCTTAACTCCACACAGTACCTTACAGCCAAGGCATAAGAAATATTACCAATTCTACTTTGTAAAGAGGAAATCAAAGATGATCCATTATTTTTCCCAAGGACTAAACCAAGTCTGGGCACAAAATAAACATTTTTGGCTTGACAACTTAAGCTTTCACCATTAGCCTGCATTCACAGCATAGTCAATAGAAAAGTGAATCTCTTCCCATTCAACCATTTTGTTTGGACCTACATAATTAGTCTGGAAGAAAACATTGCTGGGACATGCCATCACTAAGGCTACAATAAATTCTTGTGCTGGTACTTTAGTCTGGAATGACCGGAATAGATTGAACAGCCACAGATAAAGTCCCATGTTCAGTGATATATTCAAGTTGTGAGAATTCAGCCCTCTGCTTTCCCCTTTCTTGGCCATGCCTGACGGGGAAAGGGAAAACAAACAAACAAACCAACCCGCAAAACCAGCTGTTTTTTCAACACTTCTTTGGCAGAGATGAAGGAGAAACAAACTACTTTGCATTAAGAGTTCACCTATTAAAAAGGTTTTAACAACGTCTTGAAGATAGAATGCCACCAGCTTACCCAGAGATCTCTCTGAGTTTGTGGAATTTGTGTCCGGTCTTTGAAACAAGGAAGCAATGTCACCTCCAAAAATCTCTGCCGAGTTTTCAATCAGAAACTGTACTAACATGGCTACCTGGCAAAGACAAAGATTTACAAAGTCAGTGCAATGAATACATAACTAGGTAAATAATGCAATTCAAGCAATTCCCCCAAAGTTTCTTTTTATTTCAAAAATATATAATTTCTTACAGAATCTTTTGTTCAAAAAGCTGCTCAGAACACAGTAATACTTCTGTATTAACTACACCTGAGGCAAGGATATGAACTTTGTGAACTGGAGCAGCGAGCCAGGCATGGCACATTCTATGTTTTTCCTTGTTATCAGTAACAAACTACAAGCAAGGACTCCTGCCCTCCACCATGTTTAGTGCATACATTATCACTGCAGGATAGCTTTACATTCAGATGAAACAGCAATATCTAACTCCAGCTGCCCCATCTTCCCTTAGCATGATTGTCCTGAAGGGAATTTCAGCTGGTAAAACAATCACAGCTTCCTTTTCTACCCTACATAATCTGTGTGGCTGAATTGCTCCACTAACTTGAGCATAACTGCACAGGGGAAAGGGTGAAGCCCAGGTGCCACTCAGCTGGCAATATCACTGATACTGTGCCTCCCTTCAGCCTACAAAATACAGAGCCCATAAATAAAAATCGTGAAAGAGGAAGACAATTATGAGACCAAACCTATGAAATATTACCTTCTTTGTAGACCTGCTTTCCTCCTCGGGCCCTGTGGGACTAGGTAGCCACAGCATATTGGGTGCTATGCAAAGAGCCAGGTTAAACGCATTCATCTGATTCACAACGGAATTCTGCTCAATGTGATGAAGGACTCCAAAGAGGTGTCTGAGTAAGACCAGGTTGGCCTCTGGGAGCTGACTGACCAAGCTGTTCCGGGAGTGGTAACAGAAAAACAGCACTGTTCATAAAAATCCATTCTTCAAATACTGGAGTCACAATAGTAAAAGATTTAATTCCACTAATATCTGAGGTATTTCTGTTGGCTGAATTATTGCAATTTATCAGTTTGATTGTTCTCACTTGAAATGGTCATCAAAAAACAGATTTCTAAAGATTTTTCTGTGGGTTAGAAACGTTACCAAAAGACAACTGAAAGGAAAATGCTTTGATCTGTGATACTGGCAATCAGCAATGGCTCCACTGCGACCTGGAGCAGCAACAGGAGTCTCCACGAGGACAAGTCTACAGTTAGAGCCCTACACTCCCACTTCTCCACCAAAATAATCCTTAAAGGATTTTACAAACCTTTTGATAGTTTCAATCTTATGTGCCCGATTTTCTGTATCCACAGCTTCCATCCACAGTCCGTGCATGTCTGAGGATAGAACACTGTCAGGTATATTTCGGAGAAAATCCTGAATTAAATATATACATGCAGAGCAATCTGGTCAGTTTTAATTTCCTTGATTTGGTTTCACTACGTATATAGTCAATATTTATTCATATTAAGCAGAAGATAAAATGAAATGTGACACAGATACATTTCTCCTTCCCTCCCCATTTTCACCAAGCTGTCCTCAAGGCTCTTCACTTGCAGCATTACCAAACTGTGTCTATAGTTTACGGCAGAAAAGAGTAAACAGCCAGCCCTTGTGCTTTTTCCCTCACCAGAACAGGGTTGATCTCTACTATATTAGAGCAAGGACTGCTACTCAAGGCTATGCGTAGTTCTGTTTGAAATATTTCTAATCAATAAGGACTGCCGTTTTTCTGAGAGGACTTTGCAAGAACTTAACATATGCCTTGCCTTGTAATATGTCTGACAGCCTTTTATATTAGGGCAGCAAAAACGACTGGCAAGGGGTTTTTTAGCACTTCACTTCCCAAAGATCTGACTGGTTCTGACCAGTTTTAACAGATCAGGTTAAACCTGACAAGATTTAAAGCATGTTTGACCATACAAACGCTAGGCTTTCTCCTATTAAAACTTGAGTCTTACCACAATCCCCCATTCAACACAACGTCTCTGCTCAGACTTGGTAGGAGTTTTCCTTCTCACTTGCCATCTGATCAGAGTGAAGGCTCTAACTGCCTCCTTTGAGAATGGCCTCTCTGTGGGCAGTGCAGAGCAGCTGCAGTCAAATGGCACTTATCCTCCAACGTAAGATCACAAAATGTCTTATACTGGAAGGGGCCTTTGAGAACATCTACATCTCCCTCCACTCTCTTCTGTGTGTCCAGAAAAGGACACAGAGCAATTGTTCTTCTGACATCAGAGGACTCTGTGGCAGTGCATATGTGTAGCATCTGAATTGCTGAGTTCAGGTTGTCAGAGTATTTGATGTGAGATAACTTCTAGATAGAAGCCATGGTTATCTAGGAAGTAAATACTACTATATCTGCTGCTGGAGGCTGCTTTGTACAATAAAGGTGCAAAATGAAACATTGGCAAGAGGGCTACTGAACATACCTGAATGTTAAAGCAACCTCCATCAAGTCAGACAGATAACTTCGTGCACATAGATGAGTGAAGCCACCAGCTGAGAATATGCCTCAATAGAAAATATTTTGTGCAACAGCCCCTACAGCGCCCTGCCTGCAATCATTCCTCTCTGTAAAGATACATCTTGCTTCCTTACTGAAAGAAGGAAGGCATGATTAGCTGAGATAGCAGTTATTCGGCCAAACACACCGTGATGACAGCTGCAGCCACAAAGACCGACTCTCCATCCACCCGGACATCATCTCCAGAGTTTAGCTTCTCCTTCAATTCCTTGCAAGTCTTGGCATTGGCAGAACGTCTGAAAATGCCCCTAGTAGAGGGACCTTCATGGTACAGCAGAAACAGCATATCCTAAGAGAAAGCTCAATTATTCATAAGAGCCAAACACTTCACCCTGTTGTTTACCTTATATCTCATATATTACAACTGCCTAAGAGCTGGTCAGCACTGGAAAGAGGACAGATATACAAGAGGTTTGTCATGACCTGACCAGGGACAAGAGTCTAACAGCTAAGTTGCAAGTATACACAAGTGCTCCTATCCTTTGGCAGGTGAGAGATCAATGGACAAATTTGTCAAATGAGATTTAGGCTATATACCATGGTACACTGACACTGTTCCTTCTTCACTTGTGATGGTCTCGCTGGAAAATCCCATTGGAACAGGATGGATATCCACACAAGTGATACAGCTTATGCAGTTTTTACTCATGCTACTGAGTTAGATCTGAATCGTGGGCAAACATTGATCTTCTCAAGCCAGTCCTTGTAAACATCACAAATGACTTTAAATTCTTGGCTAAACACATTGCATTCATGTCAACAGCCTAAACTACTCCTTACCATGATTGGCTTGGGAAGGATCCCGTCAGGGCAGACAGAGGACAGAGACATGCCGAAGAGTTTCTGTGGGGTGGTAGGTGACTGTGAAGGAGGGCTGTCTGTGGGTGCACTGGTGCTGCGCCGCAGGGCCCAGTCAATCAAAGACTTCTTCCTCTTGGTGTGCTTCTGCAGTGACTCTAAAAGAAAACATACCTTCATTACACACATGGCTATCATTTCCACTGGACAGTGACTGACTTGTAGCAGAGGCAGAGATCTGAGCAAACCAAGGACTTTCTACCATCTCGTGGATAATAACTACACTGTTAATGAGGGTGATCAGGGGATACATGGCAGTTAAGCCACCTGTTCATCTCTCAGTCATCAGCAAAACTCTTATTAACTCACTGTTCTTCAGGGAATCTATGAAATCCATGTATAGCCTGCAACTGAAAGTTAATCAAGGACTGAATGTCTTCACTGACAAATTTAGCACCTCTGCAATCATGTCCTTTACACATGCAATCAAGCATGAGTGCAACTCAAGGCTATGCATACAGTGCTAGGAAGAGTTTGGCATTGACAGTGAAAACAGCAAAATCTCATCCTGGTTAAGGCACTCCTGCAGCTCTTACCCCTCCTCAGCTGCACTGGAGCTTGGAGCCTGGGTTTCAGGACAAACTGACATTGTTTCTCTTTTGGGAGCTGCTCGGTGAAGGATGCCTCTGTCCCATCAAGCAGGAGGGTGTGACTGTGAGTTCCTTGTTGCTGGTCAGCAGAGTCCCGGAGACAGTTTAACGCGATGCTGAATGGATGTTCATGCCCTGTTGAGCAGAGAGGTGTGTAAAAAGCAAGTCAATTGCAGATGTGCAAACAACTCCAAATCTGGGCAGGAGGAAGCAGTCACAGCCAATGGCTGCCACTCCAATTGGGCCTTTAAACAATGCTGCTAGAAACCTCCACCTGAGGGCTGAAGAGGCTAGGATGCACTTGTGCATTTATGATCATTGTTTTACAATTTAAATTCAGCAAGTTAAACCTGGACAATCACTCCCCATTAGCAGTTTTAAAGAACATCATGCAACAAACCACTACAGTAGACTTATGAGCCCCATTACACCAAAAACATCTTGTAAGCATTACTTTGTGCTAGTTACCCCACTACGACAGTCTAGAAAATACCAATAAACACCCACAAATAAACAAATGTGCAGTGTAAGAAACCCCAAAATGATGGTTTTAAAATGATTGTGTGGTCTTTGGAGCTAGATCTCTTTAATAAGGGAGCACCCGTTTCTCGGGCAGCCTCACCACGTGTTTATTGGGTTATAACTGAAAATACAATGTAGTGTTGGGATGACTTGTTTGGCATGAATATGCAGCATGCAGCAGGACAGCAGTCTGAGCAACAGCTGAACAACTGATACATGTATCAGAGAAGCAAGATGCAGTTAAAATACATCTAACAGCTTGGGACAAATTGCCCTATTTCTTCACACTGTTCGTGAGATTTCTCTGCCACATATACCTGAGTCATTTTTCACTTATTTCTATTGTGCTAGAATTTAAAGAAAACAGGAGAGCTCATACCAATGAGAGGGTAAGCAGGGTCATCTTTTCCTGAGATCACCCAGAGATGGTAGTCACTTGTCCTATCCTGATGGTTGAAGAACAGATAAGAGAAAAACATCAGCTGAAGGGGGCCTAGATCAGGGCCCCAGAGGTTGCACACAACTGAGAAAACAGCAGGAAAAAAAAATAGTCTGAACAGGACAAGGAGCAGAACAGACATGTATAGATAACTCCTGGACAGGCACGTGGCTGGGAGGGAAGGCTGCTCTCGGTCACTTTGTATGAGAGTGGAAGAATAAAGGTTCAGAGGAACATATTGAGAGCCACCAGGATGCAAAACCACATAATGGTTTCCTGACTGTTCACTCAGTAGGCTCTGACTGAAGAAATCTCTTGATGCAACAAGCAAAGCACTACCAGTCAAGTCACTGTGCTTTCTCAATAGTGTTGGTGCTCTGGTGTTCCTCACTATACATGGAGGGCACAGAATGTGGGACCACTTTGAGCCTCAATAGGCCAATGCTTTTAGTGTGTGGTACCAGCTATTCTCCATCTTCCCTCGCATGCAGCAGCACAGCCATCCTTGTATGATGTATTGGGATCGTGTGTTCTGCAAGCTGAAGAGAGGTGAGAAATAGTAGTCTATCTCAAGACTGGAATACTACAGAGCACAGCGAGGCACTTGTTCTCAGAAGTACGTGTAAGCATGACAGAACAGAAGTGATTTTCATATTACAGAATGAGAATAAGATTTTCCAGGACTATTTTAGCAAAATATTCCACAAATTTCCTAGGTGTGCTACTGGACACTGTAAAAGCTAACAGTGTAATTGCTAGATCGCTGCAATGGGAAAGTCTCCTCTGATAACATCACTTATTCATTCAGTATTTCACAGCTCTATTAATAATTCTTTGACAAGCTAGGCCCAAGCCTAAGCAAGCATGGAAGTCCTTTGAAATCTGAAGGACTTTTTTTTCCATCAAGTTTGAATTTAATGTAGGAATGTATGCATGTCTGTGCTTTTAGAATTTTGCTGCCACATAAACAGATTGCTCCTAGCCCAGTGAGCATCAGTAACCTCATGGTTAACTGCAGCAAATAAAGACTTCTCTATCTCTGTACTGTCCCAAAATCTGAATGCTGACAGCTCCCTAGCTAGCATCAGGCAGTCCCTGCAAGTCACCTACAGGAAGTCCAAGCTGGACAAGTGTCTTCTTCATCACGCTCTCTGCAGTTTCCACATTGGACACATTGACTGTGGTGGTCTAGAAAGGAAAACAGAGGAAATGTAGGAAGCCATTAAGAAGGTATGGAGATCAGTTATATTTCCTATAGCCTGAAAATTTAGCAAAAAAAAAAAAAAATCACTTATCTGTCTTATGATTGTCTTCACTAAATATTCATAAAAGTGTCTTGCTAATTTGAACTAGAATTGAATCATTGTTGAAGGTGATATATTATGAAAACTGTTCTTAGCTACTTATTTATAATTGATTCCTTACAACACCCAAAGGCTTAATCCAGTAAAAAACAAAACAAAAAAACCCCACAAAAAACAAAAAACCAAAAACAAACAAACAGAGAAAGTGGGTAGTGTTCAGATACTGTATTCAATCATTTTGGCACTTAACTGAAAGTAGTACCATTGTCACTGGAAGGGGTAAACATGGCACAATGCTAATAAATCAAGGGTGCCCACAGCTCCCCTCTGAGGGGAGAGTTGCCAGAAGGTATAAGTGAACTACCAAGCTTGATGTAAAGTCTAGAAATGCACTATTAAGAGCCCAGAATACACTCCAGCAGATTATTTCAGAACAAACCAGCAACTCTTTCAGGATCAACATCCTCCACTTACTACACTGAAAATAAGAATTACTGGTCACACTGGCTCAAAATATCACCAATTATGAAGTGAAGCAAAATGAAAACAGAACAGATGGCAGAGGCCAAAAATAACATTAAGATACTTTTTGATAAGTGTCTCTATATTTTACGATTTCCCAAACCAAAATTCTCTGAGGGGGCTTCCAGCAGAAAGTATGCAGCTGCACAGATGGGCACCCTCTAAACAAGGATAGCAGTAGCAGCAACACAGCCCTGCATTCCCTCCACTATTCCATGGATTTCCATGCAGCATTGGTCCAATAACCCGTTTCATAGCTTTACTTACAGAAGAACAGTTTTCAGGATCCAGCACAAAGATCTGAAGGGTTAGGTTCTTCAGATATTCTTTCTGTTTCATTTCACTGATATGCCTGAAAGTCAAGGGAAAAGGAAGAGCCCTAAGGTTTGGATACAAGAGGCTCAAAGGATCAGCTCCTTGGCACCATAATAAATACAGATTAATTACAACAGTAATAACAACAGTGATCATGTGCTCTTACTGGCTTCTTCATCTTTTTCTGAGGCCCTAGACAAGCAAAATCCCATATGGCAGTACTGCAATGCAAGGTACACGTTGTACAGTGATGGAAGACTCCTTCCATCATTTCTGGATCATTACTGCATTCCACAAAATCAGGAGGTAATGTCTCCCCCTCTCTATACCTGGATACTAATGGAAACAACATACAAAAACATTAAAAAAGAACTGATTGGAATGTCCGGATGCCTTGAAATACAACCAGAGAATCAATACCACTTCTGACATTTCCACCACAATTAGGAAAGTCAATCTCCATCTCCAAAGGAATAAAGATGCTCCAACAACATCTTACTGTTCAGCTTTCCTATAAACACTAGTTTTGCTTCAACACTGGAATTCCACATTCAGGTTTCAAAGGCAGGCATTTCAAATAGCAGCTACACACTTACTGTGATGAAAATGGAGAAGGCAATTTGATATCATAACAGATTTCCTCTGAGGACTGTAGAGGAATCACTCAGATAAAGAATGTAAGAAGGGTCACTTACCACAGTAATGCAGACAGCCATTGCTTCTTTACGTCAGCTGAGCTGAAGATAAAAAGGAGGCAGATCATCAAACGAGTGCCGAGTAGGTAACAACCTTTGGAAACTTTACTCAGTTTCACCTATATATAGCTGTAAGTCAAAGTTCCTTCCTGCAAAGTCTTGGAACAAAAGCACAGTCCTTTCCTGCTTCTGTCCTATTTCAACAACAATGACAAAAAAAATCCCCAAAACAAACTGGACTATATTTCCTGCCCAGGGCCACATACATTCAGATAAGGAACAAATGTCTTTCTGTGATGCTGGAGTGGATGTAACTTGTGGGCCTTTATTATTTTTTCCAGAGACCTTTAATTACTATTTTCTTTCTACTATTACTTTCCTTCCGATGTCTGTTCTTCCTGTAAGGTTCTACTGCCAACATGGGCTGTCCAGGCCTCAGCAGCATGAAGGAAATAATTGAATTGGTTTTGAGTTTGGATTAAAAGACAAGTGACTGCTGGCATGTCAGAGCATGAGTCCTAAGGCCAGAAACCCATCACTTGGGAGACACCACCCTGACTCTTGGACACGATGAGGCAGTAAGTGCAAAACTAGAGTATGTTTCTAACTTCTTTTTCCACTAGAACAACTGAACCAAGGAAAAAAAAGCATTAGGCTAGATCAGCTCTTCCTAGCTGAAAGTCATGAGAACTCCTGTAGTCAGAATGACCCTTGAAAAGTGCTGGCCTCTCTGCTTCACAAAGGAGTGTGATGCAGAGAAGCCTGAGCTAGCAGCAACCTGAGCTCAGTGTGGATATACCAGTTCTAGACATAATTTTGCCAGCCTAGACTGAGCTCAGGCTAATAAAAAGTCACCTGCCTTTCAGCAAGCCTTATGAGTTCAGGTATCTTTGACATGGCACTTGGACATGATCTGGCTGTGTTCCAGCCTGCTCTACACTAGTAGTAAAGGAATTTAATCCTGGCAAGAGGCCACCTATAATTTTTCAGTAATGTAACTAAACCATCCTTCGTAATGAAAAAAAAAAATCTTAAACTAGGATCTCCTTCAGAAATGGCTGCTGGTTGGTACTGAAACAACATGCTTGTAGGATACACGATGGCACAACCTTGTTTGCTGTGGCTGATCTGGATGTAGCACTCCAGTGTATTCTACAATGGGGCCAATCCTTGTTATAACAACAATTCCAAGGCTTGGTTCTCTAGTTTAAAAGGCTCTCAGAGACCAGCCTGCAGATACTTTCTTAAGACAGCTGTCTTCCAATATTTAAACTACTACCACACTGTCTAATATGAATCCTTCACTCACTGGGGATGGAGGTTTTTGTGGTAGAGTTCAGGGCTCTGCACTCTCAATCATTGTTTCACTTAATACACAGAAAACTTGGGCAGCTGCCTGGTTGAAAAGAGGGGTCTGATGGAATACCTGAAGGTGACGACATAGTTGATGGTAGGCCAGCCGATAACAAATGAATTCTCAGGACTCATCTTCTTCTCTGTTACTTCACTGAGACATGTGCCAGTCCAAACTTCACTCAGATGCACTTGCTTTTTGAACTTCAGGCTGGAGGAAGACCTGCAATTCAAATTATGACTTTCTCATATTCTAAAATCTAGACCCTCAGTGTTTGGCCACGCCGCCTTACAACCAGCAACAACATTAACAAACCTCCAAAACATTGAAGGATTGAAATTGTCTGATACCCAGACAAACCCAAATGTCTGGGTGTGTGGAGGCACCGCAAGAAAGTTTTGCTTTCTTGTGGTTGGTGGCTCCAGTCTGACAGCTATGGTTTGGGGCAATATGATTCATTAGAGTTACAGGCAGGTGATGATTTGAGCTAATTATAACCTATCCTGTCTTTCTAATGTTTGAAGTCACCCAAGTTCTTCACATATACATTACATGAAACTGACAGAAACAGTGAGATCAAGAATCAAATTTCTGTGCTTACTACTCTCTTACTACCCTGTTCTTACGCAATTTCTCCAAGAAATCCCACAGAGTAAAAGGGCAGAAACAATTAGACAGCCTTCTCCTCCAGGAAAATGGAGTGAAAGATTAATAGTAGGAGGAATTTCTCAACATGAAAGGAGGGGATGCAACGTTTTAGATCCATATTTGTAAAGAAGAGATATTTTGATGCCTACTCCAAAAATAGCGCAGGGCTCAGCTTCAACAGCACGCACCAGCGAGAATGAGCAAGTGCAGATTTCTCTTACTTGGACTTGGCGATGACCAGCATATCACTGAACAAGATCAAATGTCTCTCCTGAGTCTGCAAGCCCACGGTTAGCTGTACTCGCTCATCCAGGATGAATGTGGAACCTGGGTTGCTAAAGATCCCACTTGGCAGCCCATTGTCTGAATGGGAAGAAGAGAGCGTAGTTTCCCTGGAAGGAAAAAAAAATATATATATGTATATATATATATATATCATATTACTTTATCAGCAGCTTTTCTCACAAGGTTTTGCAATTGAACTGGTGATCATTTTGAAACAAAGCATTAGCCCACTGCTTCTCCCATCACTGCCCTCAATTCTTTCAGTTATGAACTGCATTTGTCTGCCTCTGTCCAATTAATTTTACCAGCCTCAAACAGATTGAAAACTGCCTAAGTGTCTATACCGAATCTGGATTGGTCAAGCTGTTCGCATATTCTTTTTGAGTCATTTCTCACACAAAAAACTTATTTCCTGCACACGCATGTGAGCTGTGACTGGAAGTCAACAAGGAAAACCCAAGGCAGTCCCTGGCTCTCAGCACTGCTCAGACAGGCATGGGGAGGGAACGTGAATGGAGACTTCCTTTTTCATTTCAGTCCATGTTTCCCATCTGTACTTAACTGTTTGTCAGTGCAAGGGCTGTAGCACAAAGAAAATGAACCGCATGCATTCAGCTATTTCCAGCCATCTGATTCTGGTTTACATGGCTGTAACCCAACACTTCATTTCTTCTGCAATTGATTTAAATACTGACCATTTCCCTCCCCCCCCCCAAAAAAACCCCAAACATCCCAACAACACAACAGTAGTTGACGCATGTTGATTGCAGTCAGCAAGCAGTCGTTGAGATTGAACCAGATCCTTTTTCTATGCTCTCCACAGGTGGAAAAAACTCCACAATGTGTTTATCTCCTTGCTCACATCTCAGCACTTTCCAGAGCACGCCCAGGGGGTACAGTCCTGCCAAGCTGTGCTCTGCTCCCTGGTTGTCGTTGGCAGCGTTGGCAATAAAACAAGTCCCACACAATCCTGGGTCTACCCTCACTCTACAAGTAGGATTGTGCTCAACAAACAATCAATAGTCATTTGCTGAGTCTTATTAATAGACTCAGATATAGGATCAGATATATGAGCACATCTGAACTTGTTAACCTCTCAGAAATTGTCCTAGATTTTTATGGAGATAGAAGGAAATAAAGATCCTCCTGTCTACAAAGACAAAAATGTGCACCTTGTCTGCAGGCAAGCGTGTATGTGAAAGAGATACTCTGCTTCCTCCCAAATGCAGCTCCCAGTTCCCTCCCACTCCCAGGTGAATCAACACAGTCTAATTTTAAATCCAGCCCTTCCAATGGCAGTCCAGCATGCAGAGCAGGGGACAGCAAGTTCTCCTGTGGAGTCCCCAGATGATGGCTGAGCAGGAATGCACATGGCAGAATGACAGAATCACAGAATCATAGGGGTTGGAAGGGACCTCCAGACATCGAGTCCAACCCCCTGCCAAAGCAGGTTCGCTACAGCAGGTCGCACAAGTAGGTGTCCAGGCAGGTCTTGAATATCTCCAGAGAAGGAGGCTCCACAACCTCCCTGGCAGCCTGTTCCAGTGCTCCGTCACCTCACCGTACAGAAGTTCTTGTGCACATTTGTAGTTCCTATACTCCAGTTTCTGGCCGTTTCCCCTTGTCCTGTCTCCACACACTGCTGAAAACAGTCTGACAGGATGCTCACAAGATGGATGTGCCAGTACTGATACACAAGACAGCAAGCACCATGGCAGCATGTGTCCTGTTGTGCCTCCCTGAGACATTGTCTTCCCATACCACCTGCCCAGAAGACTCCCCACGACTGCCTGCTTTCCTGACAAGGCTGGTGCAGCCTTCCTCTCTCTGGAGCAACTCCTTCCAGACCTGCTCAGTAATGGACCATTTACAGTTCTTTCCCCCATTAATTTAAGCCAAACCACAGACTCTCACTGCAGTCTGGGCTGAGGGGATTAGTACAACTGTGCTCTTTGCCAAATCAGCGTAAGTTCACAGAACATAGTCAGGCCCACGCGGGACATCTCTACACTGAAGTTCTCCTTCCAACACTTCTCAGTTGTGCTTCTCACCCACAGCCATGCACCACTAGACAAGGAAGGCCCTCACGTACTGCTCTGCACTGGGCATCTTCTGCTCGTCTGTGACATCAGTTGTTTAATTTCTTAGGGCACCTCTGTTCAACTTCTCATACACTGCCTGCTGTGGGTTAGATGCAGACTACACAGCGATGCATTTGGCAGCTAAATACCTTGCTGAGCTCATCCAGAATGGCACAGGAAGCTTGGCTCTCTTGCAGTCCAGCAAGAGAGTGGGGAATAATGGTTTTTTCCGCTGTTTGCTAGTGTACATGTGCACATACACAAAGATTTTTCAGATCTATCCATAAACAAGTTGTCCTTGACACAGCTGAATGAATTTGATAAACAGCTCGATTTCAGCCTGCCTAGGCAGAAGAGTAGAAAAAGGAGTCAAAGAGGTATTTTCCCTACCTGGAATGGTGTTTTGACTTGCCAAGAGCTTTCGTAATGGCAGAAGGTGTAGATCGCCTTCTTTGGACGATGGGCTTCATCTTCTGCGAGAGAAAAATAAGTTGCAGTTAGTTTGGCCACCTTGGAAGCAGATCTGCTCACTGCACTCTATGACTGCACTCTTTTTTTCTAGCTAACTCTTATCAAACCCTAATATTGCAAGCCATGATCTGAAAACACTTCGCTTCCTTACTAAAGAACTCGTCAGCTTTCATATATATGTGGGACATTTCAAACTTTCCTAACTTGAAACACTTCTAGTTTGCACAGCCAACATTCAAAGTATTTCAATGACATGAAATTAGGCAAAGAAAAAAAGCGTGGGCTGAGGATCGGGAAAACCTAACACTCATACCTACCAGACTGTGGGAAGAAACAGAAATCTCATTTAAAACTGGACTGAACAAAGCTATGGAGAGCATTTAATGCTATGGGGAGCCATATTTTATGGGCTGAAGGAATGGATGACATTACTTAGTAGATTTCCTCATTTCTTCACTTTCCATGATATACAGATTCAGCAATTGGACTGTTAATGTGACCCTCTCCTTGTAACCTCAAGATACTTGTATTTTTCTCAAAAGCACTATCCACAGTCCTCTATCACAGCAAGGAGATAGTAAAGATGAGACTTGTTGACATGGATGGTTACCATGAAAAGTCACACATACATATAAAGGCCAGAGGTCTCATTTTACTTGTCAAACAGCTTTTTTTTGCTTTTTGTCTTTTTTTTTTTTTTTTTGCTGGAGAAAGATGCCAGATTTTAGCCTGGGAGACAAATACTGGATTGCTGATTGAAGAGATATCCTATGGAGAAAACCTGTTCATTAATTACATATTTTTCAAACTGTGCTGAATGCAGAAATAGTTACTGCAGTAGTACTATCTCCGAGTACTTTACACTATTAGAGTGTACTACCCTACATTAACTACATTAGCATATCATTCTTGCAATGTTAGAGGAAGGTATTACTCCCATCCCACTGATGGAAAGGCTGAGACCAAAATGCCTGCAGTGCAGTTGGGTGCTCAGCGTTCAGCACATTAGAAGCACACTCCCTGCTCATTATTTGCTACAGCCACAAGGGCTCAGCACATCTATAAATCTGTCTCCTAGTGTTAATGTGAGGAATCTCAAAAACTAAGAGCCAGTCACAAGTGACCGCTTCAAAAATCGGTAGAATTTATTCACTACAGTTCAGAACGGAAATCTGTGGCACAGGTGGAGTACAGCTGACAGAGAAGGTGCGCGCTTATTCGTGCCCCACTCCATTTATAAGATACTTCTTGACTTCTGTGAATTCCACAGGCAAGAGCTTTCTACAACACAGACTGCTGATTAATGCCTGACTTGGTCTGTCTGAGCTTTCCAAAACACAGATGGACTCGTGAAAAACAGTGTATGGTCGTGTACCCCACTCCAACTTTGGGTTACAAGAGCAACTTAATTAGGTCACTTCCTACCATATTGAATGCTCAGCTTTGCAACATCAGCAATGCTCTCCAAGTAATTTATTTGTGCATGAGTATATAAGTAGACAGAGGGACATTAGTTCCTCCCTCATTTCCCAGTATGACCCTGCCAAACAAAGTTCTTTCTTTGGAAGTTTCACAGAGAGAACTAAATAAAAATAACATCGACTCAAAAACATTTGTTTTCTAAAAAAAAACAAAACAAAACAAAAAAAAAAACACACAAAGAGTCCGTACTGAAAAGGAAGTTGTCTTTCCAAGGCGCCTTAATAGGATGAAATGTTCCTACAAAACACAACACAGCAAAGAGTCAGTCAGGCAACATCTTAGGGTGTGGTTTCTCGTGGAAACACCCGAGTAGCTCTCAGCTGCAAAGGTCACTTGAATAAATAAAGTGGGCCTGCAGGGAGATGTAATGCCTCCTTGGGCCAGGGGCATTGTTGTAACATCTTCAACAGTGTTGTAATGTAACCATGCAAGTGACACAATCTTCTGTTACAAAGGATCATACGTACCTACTGACCTCACTGTACATAAAGCAATCATTTTGGCCACCTACTAATCTTCTCCACAGTGTAAAGAGGTAAGGGGTACCAAGTAAATACATGATATGAGTGAAATGTAGGAAGGCATTTTCCCCAGAATAAGTTTCACAGGATATATCAGAGTCAGGAGTTACTACACAGGTGATAAAGTCCATGCGGATTTCTTCTTTTGACAATCTGAAACCATTCCTGATGATATCTGAATGCTGCCAGCATTGCCCTCCAAAAAACCTTTTCATTGCCTTTCTCCAGAGGAAGAGCAGAGAAGTAATAACCTGCTCTGCCTTTCATTTCAGTAGCCACATATGGTAAAATTGTTGCTCGCTTTTCTTCTTCTGCTGGGGAGAGCATAGCTACGTATTCCATTTCAAGCAATTTTTGTTCAACAAGGCCTATCCAATGTAAACAACATTTCTTCAAGAAACTATTAGACAAGAAAAGCCTCCTAGCAATCCAGGTTCTTTCAGTGCCATGTAAGAAAACAACAAAAACAGCAGAGAGATGACCAGTTCACACACCAAAAATGTGACCACAGCAACAGAAAAGCAAACATGCTGACACCAGCTGGTAAGCCCAAGTCACAAACAGGGAATCAGATCGATGTATTTTTAATATAAAAAAATTTCAAACCAACATATGAAGAAAGGGAACTGAGGTGACATCCTCTGCCTTCACGTGAGGAGAAATAATTTGAAACGCAATGTAAAAAACTTTCACAAGTCCCATAGTAGGAGAAAATGAGCTTACCTTTTCCTTTAACTATACAGTGTGCCAATTATTTACTAACAGGCACATAAATACTTCAGGCCACTCCTGAAACAAATCTGAAGCACAGCATTGCACCAGCCAGATCCACCTTTTGCTCCCTTACTCTGTATGGGATAGGAAGCTCCAGTGCCTGCCTCCCCTCTTGCTGCATGGACAAAACAACACGAGGACTTTGTCCCACTCAGGAGCTCTCTGGAGCAGCCACAGCGTCTTTGCCCCCCAGAACATTGCTGCTTGCAGGCAGCTGCTGGTGATCCTCAGAGTGTGGAGATCTCCAGGGTGCCAGACAACATTGCACACCATTTCCACAGAGTATTGTTTTCAGATAAGGAGAACACTTTGCTGTGCCCCACAGCATCAGAGCCAGGGAGCGTTTTTGCTGGAAGTCAGCTCTGCTCACATTAACCAGGCACTTGAATTAGAGAATCCTTGGAGGGACACGGCAGAATCTCTGCTTTTTTTTTTTTCTTTTAACCATGGAAACAGATAGTCGTTTACCCAACATACTTGAAAGCGCTTGAACACTTGCAACACTCCAGACCCTGTTTGTGTATTACACATCTCTGAGCTGCCAATTTTAGCTGCGTATTTCTTGGCACTGGAATAGCTGTGAGTCTAATGCCCCTCATTCCAAACCCATGTAAGGTCTACAGTATCGATTCCACTGGCAAGCACAAGCAGATTTCCCCCCTCCCACTGACCTCTGTACTTGAATGTTATTTTTCAGATAATTAAGGTGGGAGAGGGCTGAAAAATAACGACACCTACTTAATACAGACTGGATCATCCCTTTCTCAATAGTTGGTCAAAGTCTGTAATGTCTGTGGTGGTGTGTAAAGCTATAATATCACAGAGAGTATAGCAATAACAGTGGAGAGGCAAAGTCTTCAGCTGCAGTAAACAAGAACGAGCCGAAACACAGCAGTTGTGAACACAGAAATGAAGGAAAAAAAGCTGCTCACCTGTAGAAGGCCTCAAGTAGGCAGGGATCACCAGCAAGATACCCTCACCTCCACTGCCAACCCTTACATGAAGGCTGGGAAGGGGTGAATCCTCGCTCCACCCTTTCCATCACTCAGTACATTGCATGCACCTGAGCTCCCCTGGGCTAGCCCTGCCTTCCCACCAGGTGCTCTATCATTGCTTCAGGTGCTGACTTAGCATTTCTGCTATACAGTGGAATGCTGCTATCTGGTGTAGTTTATATTTGAAAATGAAAATGTTTTTTAAAATTCAATTTTTCTGCAAAACGTAAATTGAAATATTTGTTTCATAAGCATTGACATGTTTTAAAAAATGTCATATATTTTCTGTGACCACAGAAGATGGTGCAAGTTGTTAAGACCACTTCACTCTGCCAGCAGCAGCAAGAAGTCACCTGGTCAGATTCATCTCCATCAGCCAGTGAAAAGTAATAGGAAAACACATCTTTCTTGCTTACAAGCTGCTGGTGCTATGGAAGACTGTACATTATGATGACACAGATGTGAGATTCCACTTCTAGATCAGGAGTGGGAGATAGACAGACAAGGTGATGGTTGGCTTGGCCATGTGCAAACCCACAACTGCCCAGTTGCAGGATCATCTGTGTTATGACGCGACAGATATAGATTTGGTGTTCAAGAAATATTTAATGTTGTATTAAGGAACACAGGTTAGTGGGGAAATGTTAGTGTAACTAGATAGTTGGACTAGATGATCTTGGAGGTCTCTTGGTGCTGCTATGATCCTATGTCCAAAATTTCTGCAGTGCTAGAGACCATGGGGTGGGGTGGATGAGCTGACCCAAAGCAAGGATGTTTTCCAAAAGAGACTTGCCTGGTAAAAAGCTTTAAGATCCTTTGTGATAGGAAGAATTCTTCCAGAACCCTCCATTTTACTGCAAGGCTCTTCCAAAGCAGTGCCTCCATGAAATTTTAGTTTTCACTGGATCGGCGTTTCCAGGGAAAGATTTGTCAGTTAGCAAATGTCCACCCCATACACTCTTTGCTGAGGCAAGGATGACAGCTATTCCCTCCCTTTCTTGGACAAGGAAAGCACTGAGCACTGATTTTACTTGTACTGAATCTTGTTAGAGATGGACATAGTCTAAAAATTAATATGTGACTCTAGATCCAAGACACTCACTCATCAACATCTCCGTTGCAAAGAAGTCCATCTGCCCAGTGAGCTCTGAATTTAATTTAACCATCGTCCCTTCTGTTCCTTCATACCTGGTTGATTAATGAGCTCCTACACTGACTCTGTTGCTATCACAAGCAGGATTTAAAAAAAAATTCTGAAATTGAATTTCATTACAAACCATTGTATGGAATTTTGCCCAGCTTTGTTGTTCCGGCTTCCCTGTGTTCAAGGGCATTAAAGGCAATATGATCAAATATAGGGAGAGAGTTAATTTAGATATGCATGGGAACGTTAAGTCACAGCCTGAAGCCATGATTGAGCCGCTGGTGAAGGGGAGCAGCCAGGCCTGGGAGCACAGGTGGAAGTTCCCAGGACTTCATTCAAGGGTTGGCCACCACAAGGGAAGGATCTCTACTTACAGATCCTCTCCTCTGGAGTATTTGGTGAGCCCTGATCAATCAGAAAGGGGAAAGTAATTCTTTCTTTGTTTACAGGATTATGACCTTTGCTTTTCTTAGGCAATTTAAAACTGGTTTAAAGCAGTTATTTCTGCTAATGCCTTTCTCACCAAGGTCTATCCCTACTTCCAGCATACTGATGTTTCACCCTGAGTCCTTCGCATGCTGCTGAATGGAGATAAAGGATTATAACCCTTCCAAGAAGTCACTAGTATGACTGCAGGCACCTAGCTTACTCTTCCAAGGAAATTTGCTTCTCTCTGAGCTTTTACTTTCTGTTACTTTTTAATATGGAAAACTTGGCTCTTAGCTCACTTTCTCAAAGTCATAAACTGAAGATGATTAAAGGGAATCATATACTTTTAAAATACATACATATTTGTTCATAAATGTGGACTCTGACTAAACTCCATGCTGACAGTTAGGTAGGCTTATGCTGTTGAAGACACTGCCAGGGACAGATGACATCGGTCACGAAGTCTTTGATCACTCAGAGCATCACAGTCTGTTCAGAGCTAATAACACCAATATTATTCTCATTCTTGCATGGATCTCATGAAATAATCTTTTCCTGTGAATACACAGTATTATTATGTTGTGTCAGGGCAGATAGCTGATCTCTGCTATTAATCAACTGATCCCAGTAAACACACATAAAAGCAAAACTTACTGCATAAATACAGCACGCAGTTATTTAGCTCTTAGGTAACATTAAAATAACTTAGAAGCCATTTAAGAGTACAGAAGCAATTAACTGATGGCGTGGATTAGATTCATATGAAAAAAATTGCTGCTGCTCTTCCACCCACTTCTGCCTTCTGTTCTGTCTCTTGTTTATGTGACTGTAAGACGCTTTTATGAAGTGTCTGTATAACACTGCAGTTGCGTTCCAATTTTGAAAACCAACTTAGAGACAGACGGAGAAGAAAAGATTGTTCTGTGAAAGGGAAATCTGGCATTAGGTTACAAAAATTGAAAATAACCAGGCTTGTCATTTCGTTATGCTGATTTGCATTTAAAATTAGCATGGGGAAAAGTACTTGATTAATAACACTATAAACGTAATCTCCCTGTGATCCTCAGGTCTTTGTAAGACCAGGAGGAACATCATGCAGCACAGTAGCCCCCCGGCATGATTCACCAAGCAGAGAGGAAAGGAAAATGAAGCCTTGGGCTAACAGCCATCCTGCACTGCCAACACTCCCTGCCGCTGCAGTTTTTCCACCTTCTCATGCACTGAACTCACGAGAATGTTGCGTCCTTCTGTTTTCAGCAGCTCCTCCAAGTGATGAGACATCCCATCCCATTTCCCATACGGATGCCACGTGGGCATCCCTGCAGTGCATGAGGCCTCTGCAGTTGTTCTAGAGATGTTCCAGGCACGTGAACAGGGGAAGAGAAGCAAACCCTGCATGTCTGAAGGAAGACCCACTGCTATGTCTGGCCAAGCGAGAGCTTTCAGAACAGTTGGCTGCCACTGCTTTTCCCTCTATATAACTGTGTTTCACCATAACTCTTCTTAGCTGGTGGGTTCTAAAACACTACAGTTTTTACTCAGCCAGGCCCTTCCTTACTCTCCCTCTATATGAGTCTACTTTGGCTTCAAAGAGGCAGCTTGAGAAAAGGAGGCAGTGAGACTCAGAGTGAAGGTGTAACATGTAAACATGTAAACATGTAAAGGGTGGCATAGAAACACAGTGGCAGAGATAGACTTGGAAGTTCAGTCCTCCTTCTGGGAGAGATCTAAGCTAGATTTCCTTTCTCCTCAGATCACAAATTGTTATTATGACATTTTCACTGCAAAGAAAAGGCAGACACAGCTCCTGCCAAGAGTTTATCCAAAAGCACAGACCAGCGTCTGTGAGCAGACAGAATTTAAGCAGATGAAATCTCATGGAATAGTATTAGAAATTCCCCGTACGTTAAAATTTGTTTTCCTCTACCTGACTGATGAGGCAGGCTCACGCGCTGCCACTGGAGCTACAAGAAGTTTTTCCATAACACAAACAATTCACTTCTTCTAAAAAGGAGCAGCTCTTGGAACACACACAGCCCAATTAACACTATGCTAACTGCCCTGTGCCTCCCCTGGCCTGAGTTTCTGGCAGTCCCTTATGTTTTCTGGCTAATGCAACTCTGTTCTGGTCCTTCCTGCCTATTTTTTCCATATTGCTGCATGCCAGGTAAGTTCACGTCTGCCTGTCTGTCTGTACTTCAATTGTTACATTACTTCACCCTAAACAGTGTGAAAATTCAGGGCCCAGAAGACAAGAAAAAAAGCACAGCTGTTTCTTTGGGGTGAATCTTGCCAGCAAAGACATTTGGTGTTAACATTTCCTTGCAAATGCTAGGGAGAATCTTTAACTCCCGTCACCACTTTAACCCTTTGATCTACTTTAGATCCATAGTTAGCCTAATTAATCGGAGAACAAAATGTAAAATAATGTTGTGTGGCTGCAGCGCAGAGATGGAGCAGAGTTTAATGTGAATGCAGAGCTAAGAAAATTGTGTGTAAACATTTATCTGAACTGTTTTGCACAAGTAACTTTCACATGCTATTTTACTAATTGCTTCTCTCTCCCTCGATGCAAAAAGCAGCTCCAACCAAACCCAAACATTTCTTAAAATATGCAGAACCTGATGGATGGTGCTAAATCAGTTTGCAAGGACACGCTTTGAAACATTTCCTTTTCCTTCCAAGAAATGAAGCCCTAATGGTTTATTTTAAAATGTCCCATATAAGGGTGATGAGGAGAAACAATTCTCAACTGCCAAAGGCTGAGTAGGTTTTCCACCCGGGGGTGACTGGGGACTAGTTTGACTCACACTCATCTGTTCTGTCTCATTTTTCCTCTGCTGCCATGGACTATTTGTGCCTGCAGGGCCTCCCTTCCTCAGGATTGCACAACTGGCAGCAATGGCAAAGAAAGAGGATGTCCTCAAAAGCACAGGGAGAATGATGCCTCATGGAGAGTATCAGAGGTCTTCCAGAATGAAACGACTCCTGGAACTTCTCACAAAATGCCTTCTTGTCTCTACAGGACTTAAGAAAACCTTTGCATAACTCTACACACACATATATATGATCTCCAGCATTGGGCCATGGTATACTCTGATTATGAATATAGCAACAAACAATTACAGGGTGAGTGCTGGTAAGACCTAAGTTGTAAATCAGTGAGCGCATACTTTTAAAAAGTGCTTTAAAACATTTGACGCAAGCTGGTTCCCTGAAGCAGAAGCTTCTATTTTAAAGTAGGATGTATATATAACACTGGGAGGAAGCTTACTGAATTTCACAGTATAAGAATTCATCACTGAGGCCAAAGTAAATTAAGAATCAGGATTCCTTTTTTAATGCAAATAAATAGTTTGCTGAGTTGTGATTTGGCAAAAAGAAAAACACGGAGCAGTCAAATGTGAGAAACAGAAGAATGTACTACATTTCCCCATGCCTTCAAAATACCCCCCTTTCTTCCCCTCACCTAGTTCAAAATTCCTCCTGTTACCATAAAAAGAAACAGGACTGCCTGGGTATTCCCAGTTACAGAACTACTTCAGTCTCTCCAAAGCAGGGCTGCTGAGCTCAAGTACACAGGATCGGCCCTTGTTAGGGCCCAGATGATCTACCAGCACCTGAAGTGCACAGTACCCACACTCAGCTTGTGATATAGGAAGCTAAAAATTGCACAAGGAAGAGAAAATTTTAACTACAAATAGTACAGTAATGCTTCGAGTCCACTGAACACATCTTGAATGCTGTGGCATGAATTCTCACTTCTCCCTCTTCCTGCCATTGCACAAGATGCACAATCAGTGCCAGCTTCCAGGCTCTTAGTGGACCTCCAACACATCCCTGTTAGAGTGACCAGATGCTCCTTGCCAGTATACCTGCCTTGGCCTTTCTTTAGGAATAGAAGCAGGCTTACATCCAAGGCAGCTTCCCTCAGTCTGAATGCAAAAATATGCATGAACTGTGCCTCCCAAGAAAGGTCCCACTTTCCTACCTTATAATCAAACAGAACGATCGATTCTGTTACAAGCAGAGCGTCAGTGGGAAACCCACTCCTTTTTGACAGGGACTGCCAGTAGTCTTTGGTGCCTGTGAGTTTAAGTACCTACTGCACAATGCAGGGCTGGTGCTTCTCATGTATTTACCTTGATTAAATAAATTTATTTGCAGCTTGGCCACAGAAAAGAGCTTCAAAAGAGGCAGATCTGTGCATCTGGATTTCATTAGGGCTGAACATTAATCCCTTTATGACTTCCAAGCATCCCGTTAGTGCTCCACAGACACAGGGTTGTTAAATGGCATTTTCAGAGCTGGCTGGCTGAAAGATGGATTAATCAACAGCACCTCTTCTAGCACACATACCATGAAAGGCAGTTTCCCCTTTCTCTTGCTTGCCCATCTGCTTGACGAGAACAAGACAGCTAACACACTTATTAGTAACATCCAACGTTGAATCCCTCCTCAAAACTCATCTTAGCTTTTTCCTGAATTGTAGGATTTAATCCTACAGAATTTTGCAGTTGATGACAGTGGGGCTCCAAACACCATGAATTTCAGTGGATCTGCAAGTCTAAAGTTACACGAGGTGGGCAAAAAAAAGTGGACTTCGGCTCCAAAAATTGCATGTCTTTGCCAGTTGTTGGAGTTGCAGGAAAATGTTAGGAGTGGAACACTGAAAAAGGCCAAGAGAGACATTGCTGAGCAGTTAGGCAAGGCAGGCTGGAGAGCATCATGCTAGCTGAGCCCATGTAAAAATGAAGGTGTGAAGGAGGAGCCTGAAAACAGCTTGAAAAGATGCCAGCAGACTGAGAAAGGGAAGAGAAACTAATCACAAAGAGCTCAGAGATCAAATCACCTGGAATTCAGAGGGTGGTTTGCCAAGTGAGGTTAACAAGAAAACATACACATTCTTACAGCAAAATGCCTTGCTATGAACCAATGCAAGTTAAGCTATGAAGCCTTAAAAAACATATTCCAGTTATGAGCAGCAGAAGAGATGGAAACAGAAAAGCAGCAGAATGGAACTTCTCTCATTTAAGCCCCTTAAATTAAGCTGTCCTAATTATCTCATGGGAGCAACTCCTGCAAGCTACTGCAGAAAGTCATAAGTGAGCCAATGAGAGGACGTGATTATACAAGAAACACCTGCCTTCCACTGAAGTCAACCATCAATGCCAGTGCTTTGCAGAGGTTTGGATTTGTAAAAGGGCAAAGGACCCACAGGGATGCAGAGGTTGCATCCACTGGCAATGAGGAGTGAGAGCAGCCGTGGGCTTCTCTGAGATGCTGCTCTCCATGCCTCTGTTTCTGGCACAGTCCAAAGGAGCTGGCAGTGGAAAACTCTGAGAACTGTTCTATTTAAAGACAATTTTCCTGATTCATACATTATTCCTTGCCTTCATTTTTCCCAGTGTTTTTTTTTTTTTTTTTTTTTTTTTTTACTTCTGCCTTAACCTCTACAGGAACAAGCGTGAAATCAGTATCAGCTGAAAGAAGACCACACACCAGGGCACAGAAGACCCCAAAGGCTTTATAATCTGCCCCTTATACCTCGCTCCCATCACTTGGGTTGAACGTAAACTTATGTGTAAACACACATCTCCAGTCCTGTGCATTTTCATGGGTCTTCATAGATTCCATCAGATTATATATGTATTTATTTTGAGGAAACCAGAACAGATAAGTTTCTACTGGCATCATTGTCAGTTCCTATTGGCATCTTTACTTTTTCATTTGGAAAATTGTCCTGAGCCTCCTTCTTTGCTTTCCTTATGCAAGCACATACACATACACAAAACTCTTTTGCTCATAAATTTCCCAATTAATGCTGCAGGCAACATCAAATCCAAACCAAACGAGGTTTTTCAACAGGAATTAAGAAAAATACATTTTAAATTACAAAAACATCCTGTTTTGCTTCAGTTTCTCCCTCACATGCTGGACTCCGCCCTACCTGTTTTCAGAGGGGCTCACTGTGAGCATCAGGTTTTGCAGACTTCCACATCATTATCCTCCCTACCATTTGCTCTCAAGGGAATGCGAGAAGGGGCAGCACTGCAGAGAACAGGAAAAAGAGGGGTTGACTTCTTGTGCCCATGCACACCCCTCCCTGTGCCAGTCCTTCCTCCCACAGATCTAACACCCCTCAGGAGAAAACACCAGAAAGAAAAATCAAAGTGTGGGGGTTTTGTTTGTTTTAAAATCACAGAGTGCTGCAGTGCCATTCTCTGTCTGAAATGGAGACGGTGCTATTAAGCAGACTTTCTATATGCCATACAAGGCATAAGTGATCGTTACAAAGACACTTTTTCCTTGACAAGTTGAAGAATATCCTAAGCAGAAGCCAGGTCAATGATTATAAGCATACGGTGGGTAGGGAGCTGGCGAGGCTGGATTTCCATGTTTTATTGAGAAAATGACCACGCAGATTGGGTGTGGACCATACGTTTGTAACTCCTTGAGATGACTTCTGCAATCACTTCCAGCCAAGGATACAGGATGTCACCTGCAGGTGCTGCCAGACAGGCAGTGAAGCACTGTCCATCCCAAAGGAGGCTATGAGCTCACTCATAATGTGCTGCTGTGTTTGAAGCAGTAGACTCTAAAGAAATCTAAGCTTGGGGTTTTTTTGTTTTTTTTTTGTCCTATAGACTTTAATAGTTGCTTTCCTCTTGAAAGAAACCTATATTAAATTTTAAAACATCACTAGAGGGTGATGTTTTTGATTAAATAAAATTATTATTATTATTATTAATAATAATTATGATTAAATAGTCTTCCAATCAAACTGTATGAGCAATGAGATTTTGGAGAAAATTGTTTCATTACAAACCTCTCTGGGATGAGAGGGGTTAAAACATCTGTGCAGCCTCCTGACTGTTTTCTTCCTTATTCCACAAAGGGAATGTCCCTCTTTAACTGTATCCTGGAGAACACCAGCTCAGAGGCCCACAGAGCGCACCCAGAAGCTTCCCTGCAGCAGGTCATGAATTGTGCCAGGTCTCAGCAAATAGGAGGGACAACTAACTCATGGCAGAGAACGCTGCCATTAATATAAAGTCCATCAAATATCAGTGGCTAACTTTAGCTTAAAGCCATACTGGACAAACTGATGATCAAGTCTTTGGAGAAAGCCCTGGGAGAGCTGTGGTGCAGTGCCTGCAGCGCTGTGTGCATCCCAGGGAGCACAGCTCACATAAGAGCTCTGCACTATGCCGAAGCAGGAGCCTGCAGCCCTGCTGCTCCAGCTGAGTGAGCTCACAGCCTGATGAGATGCGAGGTGAAGAGTGGCCCTCGCTTTCCAAATCTGCAGGTAATGCTGGCACATCACAGCAACACTTCAGGTTACACAGAACACATCAGCCGAGGGTCCTATTAGGAAAAGGAATGCTAAGGGATGTTCTGAAGGTAGAAGACAGGAAAAACATGAGAAAAACAGACATTTGTGTCCTAACAGCTCTGGGTAGGGCTTGTAGGCAAAAGCTGCGAGCATCTCTAGAATGGGCAGCAAGAGATGCAATAACATATTGCTCCAGATTGTAAAGATCTTTCTAAGACTCCAATTGTAAGCACCCACCAGCCCTTGGCAGGCACTATTAATATAACAGCTAGCTGCAGGGTTTTTTTGTTTTTTTGTTTTTTTGTTTTTTTTTTAAATTGAGCTTCATATTTACTCCAGTGGAAACAGCCTCCAAAGAAAATTGTTCCATTTAACTACTGTGTTTTGGATGGTTTTGTTTTGTTTTAGAGAATTTCAAACTGGCATTTTGAGTAACGTTTATAGTTTTCCTTTATTTTCCATTATTTCATGCTAAAACTACATTCTACTGCTCACCCCACTGCCTTAAAAAAAGTCACCAAACTGCTGCTCAGCATCTCCCCCACCAGTGTGTTCTACTTTTTTCCCCAGTGCCACATGCTTTTCACCCCAGAGAACACTGCAGTTTCTGTTGGCGAGTCTAAAAATACGAGGCAGCGACAAAAGGGCTGTTTTGCCCATCACGATGTCCTGACATATAGGCAGTGAGAGCACTTTACAGATCTCCTAGAAGAACACGTAGACGCAAAAGCACTGTGATTCTGCCACCATTCTGAAAAAGCTCACTGTGCAAACGTGTCTCGAGAAAAACACTCTCAAAACTCCGTACTGCAGAAACCCCAAGTATTTCATTCCTGACCCACTCCAAAGCCGGGCGGATCCCCTACTCCAGGCATACCTATCCCGTGAGGTCTCCCATCTCCCCCGTCCCTCCAGCAGCCGGGCCGGCGGCAGTTCCCCCACAGCACTCATCCAGCCCGGCACCTCCTCGTCCGGCTCTGAACTCCCCCGCCGCTCGAAGGACACCGCCCCTGAAACGCAGCCACGTCTGAGGAAGGGCTTGGAGATCTCCCGACACACGGGCAGCATTACGAGAAGATCTGCCCCTGAAACGCGGCCACGTCTGCGCGGGAGCCGGAACGAGACCCCTGCTCCGCGCGGAGCGGCCGCCCCAGGAGAGCCGGCAGGAGACACCGCCGGGACCGTGGTGGCGAGGGCAGCGCTGGGGTACTTGCCTGGCTCCGCGCGGAGCCCGCGGCGCAGCTCGGAGCGCTGCGGTCCAGTCATACCCGCGGCCGGGGCTCGGCGCCCCGCATGGTGCACGGCGGCGGCGAGCGGACGCGAAGCACCGGGGCCGCGCGGCGCTGCGAACGGGGCAGCTCCGCCCGGTACGGGCTCCGCTGGGCATTGGCGGGGCGGGCCGGGAGGGAGACGGGGAGGGGAGAGGAGGGGCCAGGCGGCGGCACCCCCCAACCCGGCGTGGGACGGCTGCTGCGCTCCGGTCTCGGCCGATGGGGGGGAACGCGGGCAGAACAAACGCCCGTCCCGTTCCGGCGGGATGCAAAACTGGAAGGAATGCCCTATCTCCTCCTACTCATCCTTCCCGGGTGTGGGCGCCCAGGGGAACAGCCCGGTCTGTACTGGAGTAATATTAGCCCCACCCGGCAGTGTGTGCCGGCGCTTCCAGCCCGGCGCCCCCCCGGGAAACTCCGTGTAGTAGAGCGAGGTGGAAACATACGGGGGAAGGGGAGGGTTGAAGGAGGGGCACGCTTCAGGTTCATCATCCTGGTTAGCGTGAACCCACCCCTCTTCATGCTCATGTGAGCTTCCTCTTTCTGTGCCCAAAGCATTGCCGAAAATAATAATAATTTAAAAAACAAACAAAGAAACAACAAAATTTAAAAAAAAAGGAAAAAAAAAGTGTTGGGGAAGACAGGCATGATCTGCTTTCAGAAATACACGTTTCTGCACAGGGTTTAAGCACAAATCACTGCAGGCTGGAAAACTACAAAGTGAAGTGAACTTGATATAGAAGGGGACCCAACAGATCGCCTCACTACCAATAGTAGTGCAGAACCTCACTTACACCAACAGGCATTGCTCAAGAGTGGAGTCAGGGACTAAATATGGAGAAGGAGCTACCCAAAAAAAAAATCGCTCTGACAGACAGTTTTTGTGGGCGAACTGAGCAGATGAGCCAAGAACTGATGGGTCCACAGACAGTTCCATTCTTGTTCTACAAAGCAGCTTACCTTGGAAGTCAGGGCACCTGAGCTCTGAGGCATGAAAATGACTTCGCGAGGTATCACCACTTTCTTCCTTCACTCCCACCTCCAGCTCTCGTAGCCCAGCTGACAGAAATGGCCTTGCCCACCTGATTTTCCATCTCCTACTGTCAATCAGCTTCTTGCTTTGCTCATGTCTGTGTGTATCATTCCTTATATCTGTTCCCACAGGTGGAGAGTTGCTATCTCATTATAAGACATGCTTGCTTACCTTCCTTCCTATATTTGCTTGACCTCTCCCTTGATCTTTCTTCAAGGAAATTGGCTAATGACAATTATGCTAATAGATTTTATTACTATAATGTTTGTTGGTATTACCACAATGTATCAGGCTGTCATTTTTTGAAAGAGACCGTTAAGCAAAGACTTCAGTCTCACTGACAGTTAAGTAAAGCCTAAGTAGGCACTAATTAAGTTGCTTTCCCAAGATTTTTAAATATTCTGCCACGGGAATGTTTTGCAGTTGTGAACAGAGAGGGAAGGTATGTAAATGCCTGCAGAGGGAAGCCCAGACTCCTTCCCATCCTCCATTACTGGTGCTGCTTCAAGTGGGATCTGCCTGGGTGGCTGCCTCACAGGCTGGGGCTATTTATCATCGAGAAGACATGAGAAGCGATGGGGGACAAATTTCTGCTCCCCACATCCTTTTTTTTTCTTCTTTTTTAAATAGGAAGTTCTGTTTAAAATGCTTTCTAATTTGCACTGCAGGAAAATTATGTCTCTGTGGGGAAGTCTATTTGTGTAGAGAAAGAAGCCTCAAGAGGCTATTCCAAGGTAAACACATACCGAGGGTGGATGCTTTCATAGTTCTGCTGCTTTGGGAAATATCCGTGCTATAAACCCGTTTTCTCTCTTCCACATTAAAGTTTCGACTGCTCACAGAAGCATGGGAGGTGTTAAATCAACTGAACTGTTAAAGAAGTGCACAATATCTCAGTCACACAAACTGTCCTGGAAAATGGAGTGATTTTTTTAAAAGATAAAAACAAATATGAGGAATGCTCTATTTGCCATTTGGCACACAGTGGTCAGACTTTATGTTTTCACAACGCGTATAAGCTCAGTCTCTAAGCAGCCCTTACAAAAATTATTCAGCATAAAACACTTTTTGGGAAAAAAAGAAGTAAAGCAATGCAGCCTTCGTATGCTCATGGAGTATTACAGAAAATAAAACAAACAAACAAAAAAAAACCCGAAAAAAAATCCAAAAATACAAAACCAACCAACCATGTAATCCCTCTCCATCAGATTGCAGATTGCATGCTTATGGGAAATACTTTTGGAGGCAACTCCTGTATCCGGAAGGTACAAATGGGCCAGGCAAATTTAACGTTGCAGATAACACTAGTGCTTATTAGTGCCTTTCATTCATTTTTTTTTCCTATGTCTGATTAAGTGGATCCACAGTCCTGTTACAGTTCTGCCCATTATCTTGTTATAACTAAAACATCACATTTCTTTAGGATTTATTTCTAAAGTCCTAGTATCGTTTTAAGTAGAAAAGGTTTCCCTTGCAGTTGGAAGTTCCCATGATTTCTGAGTTGAATAACACTCTTCATGTTAAATAAAAATGCTCAAGAGCCCCTAAGCTCACTACACTCACCATGGTAGCTTAATGGAGTTCAGATGAGCTTTTTCACTCCCACCGCACAAGCACAGTTTCAGGATATATGTATCTTACAGATCAGCAGTGTGTGAAAGAGAACATTTACCCAAAGTTTTCAAGCAAACAGAGAGGATCCTCTTCCCTCCCCTTTGCCTCCTGCCAAAAGCCATCCATGAATGATCATTTTCTGAGCAGCAGTTAATCTTCCAAAGAATGGGCTCAGAAACAGCCTACTGATCTCCCCAGCTGGTTTGCTTTATGGTATCCCAGCAGCTGCATATAGGATCAGATATAGAGAAAGAAAATGTCATGCCAGGATACAAATGCTAGCTCTCTCTGAGGAGCAGTTAGTGATATGGAATTTGGGAAGGTCATCTCTGCTTGATTTGTCTTCACTGGTGACTTTGTTGCTCCACTTCATCATACGCCTGCCTTTCTGAATCACTCTGCAATGTTTTCCTTCTTTTCTTTTTGAAACATGAATACACATCAAGCATTTTTTAAAGATACAACTGCTCCAAGGCAGCCAAATTGGCTACAAGCCTGGGTATTATAGGAAGGAATTCAGGTCTGGAAATCTGACAGCATTGATGTTCTTTAGGTCCCTGGTGTCTTTCAAAGGGTTGTTCAATGTCAGTGCTCTGCTGAAACAGCCTTTTCCAGCAGGGAAGCCCATCTGCAAAAATATCAAAACTGACTTGTTCCAACTGTAGCTTTTAGTAAGCTGTTATTCAGCAATCACTCGCCTCTGCAAACCCCCCTCCCACCCCCCCCCAAAAAAAGACAAAAAAAAAAAACAACAAAAAAAACAACAACAAACAGGAAAAAAACACAACCAATCAACAACAAGCAAATGAAAAAAGCCCCACAAAAAACCAACAAAAAGCATCACTGTACCACATAGCATCTCCTATTCTTTTTCAAAAGCACATTCAAGATACACTGCTGGAAGCCATTATCCCAAATCACTGTGTTTTAGAAGAATGCAGAGGATTATCACATGGGAAACATCTCAGACTGAACCAATTCTATACTTCTCTCCCCCTCTACATCAGAAAATAAAGGACTAGCCAAGGGATTCCAATTCAATACAGTAGTTCCCTTTGCTAATTAAGGAGTTGTTTGAAAACAAAATGTAGCCCAATCCTCATCCTTTTTTCAGGTAGGGAGGGGCCTGGAATACCATGCTTTGTTGGATGCAGCTGAAAATTTCTCCCTACTGACATTAGATCCCCTGGCCCTACTGTGTGAAGTGATCAGGTTGCTGTATGACATGAACACCTCCAGCAGAGGCAGGCCAGCACTGACAAAATTACATTTCTCACCTGATATAAACATTGGAAAAAAAATCTTTTGTGTTGTTTTTTGACCAGTGCAGAGAAGTCTTTTAAAATAGTTTGTCAATACATGTGATCAATAAATAAACTACTTTGTACTTGCAGAACTACTACTTGGTTCATGATTGCATTTGCCGTGGTGCTAGCATTGCTGCCTATGTTTGTAATGAGCTGATATTCAGCAGCCCTGATTTCACATTTACAGAACAAATGCAGGGATCAGGTAAGAAACTTCTTCCCATCCAGAACTGCACTGTCTGTGAGATGAAACGGAGGGAAGCTCTTCTTTCCTTCAAAGCATTAAGTCATGGGCTGCAAATGGGAACACAAAATTGTGTTAGCATGAAGGCCAGCCCATCACATCCTTCCTATACAATATCATTTAACATGGCTACTCAGGCTGGATCTTGTTCTCAAGTCAAAGGTTGAGCTGGCCCCTCATATAGAAGGAACGCATCCTATACGCACTGTGTACTTCTCACCCTGATTTACACTGTGTTTCCTTCAGCAGGGCTTGCTGGTATCCCATTTGCCCAGTTGCTTTTTCTGCTGTAGTTTCAGTTGTAGCTGAAAATACCAAAGGATGTCTGTGCAATGATGGACTGCTACAGCCTACTGCTCCTGGAACCCCTGCAGGCCTGTAGACCCTGAGGCCACGCTGCTCTGCTACCTCCTTGCTCCCTATGTGGAGCCAGGAGCACGATGATGCCTGTGCTCGCTGCCTTCCTGCTCCCGAGGGAGGCAGTGATACACGGGTTTGTCTCCGCCTCAGCACACCTTTATCCCTGAGCAGGAGTGTCCCACAGGGAGCATAGTGCTGGTGTCAGTGGTGGCTGTGATGTGGCTCCTCCACGCCCTTCGGGGGACACACAGCAGGTAGACATTCTCCAGCCCCAGTTACTGGCTGCAGTGCCCTAAGCCCTATCTGTGTGCATTTCAGTTGCAATGAAGCCATCTGCAATTTTATCCTATAATCCAAACATACCATAGAACTGTTCCTTCATCAAATGGACATAAGGGTTCCTACCCATGCCCTTATCAGTTCACAGTGTGTGTCTTAGTGATTGGCCATTTATGGGAAAATATGTGCTTTTGAGAGTATGAGCTTTTGCTGTGGTAGCACTCTGCCCACGCAGAAAGGGCTGTCCCTCTTGCCAACTTCCAGCCTTGGCCCTGCAAACGTGATTTAGCTTTTGGAAAGGAAGAGGCGACCAGCTCATCCTGTGAGTTTTTGGAGAGGAATGCATAGCAGCTTGTGAAAACGATTTGCTGTGTGTTGAACAGAAAGAATGTCAGGCAGGAGCAGCTCTGAGGACTCCCCGTGGGATCAACCTGTTCCTTCTTTGCAGTCATTGCTGCAATTTTGAGCAACCGCCATAAAATATTAATGACTATGGGGAAAACACTGTTCAAGAAAAAAAAAAACAAAAAACAACTCCCCAGAAACCAACCTTGAATTATCACTCTTTTCCTTCTACTCTTTGCCACCTTCTAGGATGAGATCCTTCTGAGGTTCTGATTGACTTCCTTCCTTCCTGTTAAGTCAGAGGGATGATAACTGAGGTGAGTAGCTGAGAAAGGGATTGGGGAAAATATGTGCCTACAGGGGATATCTCAGCATTGCTTTAAGCCTTCACATTTAGTGTGACTTCTTTTGATTCACAAACCTGGATTATTTGGTATGCTGGGATTAGTAAGTGACAAAATCCATAATTCTGTTGCAGTTCATTAATATTCCTGCCACATGCCTTAATGAATGCCACAGGGCCTGAGCTGATATTCTGTAAGCTCTTCAGAGGCAGATTCAATTCTAGGCAACAGAAAATGGATTTGGTGTACCTTTGGGAATTAAACTGGAGTTAAACCTGTACAAATCCAGGATAAAACTGTTCAGCTGCATACTGTGTGATAAATAGCAATAACAGTCTGACTGTGACAGCAGAACATCTTCTATCAGGAGCGTATGTGAGTTAGTGTGAGACACACGTGTGTTTGCGACTCTGCAGCATTTTGAATGGGTGTGTTTACAGATGGTTTTGGCCCACTTAAAATATCTTTGGCACGAGGAGGTCCTGTGAATGTGAACCAAGCCAAGCACACCTCTGAAGTCATTCTTGCCATGAGATCACCAGCTGGCCATAATGTTCAGAATCTTTGAAGACTCCCCATGTTTTTTTAACATTTTTCCTCCAATTAAGTCTGATCCAGAGGAATTGGAATCCACCAAGGGAACAAAGAGAAACCCTCTACAAATCAGAGAAACCAGTCATAACAGCGAGGCATGGAGATCACACACAGGTCTGGGGCAACTTGTGTGTTGCCCTGGTCTGATTTTTCTGAAGGAAAGTATAGTGTAAATCAGTGTTAATATCAGATTACCACGATCCTCTGGAATTTTGAGTATAGTCTTCCACTAGGGCAATTTCGAATATTTTGTTTTCTGCAGATTATTTATCAGCAATCTTGACTTTGTTCGGCTTGTTTTTTTGGTTTTTTTTTTTTGTTGTTGTTGTTTTTGTTGGGTTTTTTTTTCATCAAAGAAGTTGTTGGTGTTTATCAGTCTACTTGGCACAGGCCAATTGTGGCTCGGAACCCTGGCCTAGAGGTAGGTCCAATCATAAACATCAGATGTTGGCACTGCTGGGTGCTGGGGTCAGCTGCGTCTCGGTCGAAGTCAAGTATGAAGCCAGTCTCCAATACAATCCATTTTCTTCAACATCAGATGAAGCAGAGCCTTGAAATGCAAAGTGCCAAATAGTAGAACTGATATATGTGAAGAACCTGGTAAGAAGAACGTGGTTCAAAAAAGATTGAATCACAAATTATCAGAAGCCTTTCTGGAGGGGCTTTTCCCTAATGATCCTGAAATTTACATTGATTCAAAAGTCTCCCTGTTCTCCCAAAGGAGTCTTGAGAAGATAAAGTGTTTATGTGTTTGTGGGGATAAACAAATCTTGCTGAACTTTGGCACCTGCAGCCCATAACAAAATCATTTTTCCACTTCAGAGGAGGATTTTGGATAACAGTGAGTGTTAAGATGGTGTAGTCCATGCAATTGCAAAAGGCTGTCAGAGCATCTGGAATGGAATGTCCTGCTTGGCTGCACCATGCAGGCACTGTGTCCATCTCTGTGCCACACACAGACGTTGTGCTTCTCATCTCTTCTCTGGGAGCTTCTCACATGCACTCTCTGCTCCAAGTTCCTTTCATGCAGACTCTTTCACAGCCATATACAGCCTCTTTTGTCTTGTTCCCACTCTCTGGCCACCATCCACCCACCCACTCTCTCCAATACTTCCTTCGCCTCTGGTTTTCATGCAGATGCCTCCCCTCTGTACCCTGTCTCACACAACAACCCGTTTTCCCCAACACACAGACACCCTCCCTTCTCCTGAGCATATGCAGAGCAGAGGCATTTCCTTTTATTGTGTGAACAGCCTCTGCAACCACACCCATCTCTCGTTTGTTCATTGCAGTAACACATTTGGAGTGGAAGTGGCCCTGCTGAGAGCCGCCACACAGTCAGTGCAGGAGAGCCAACTCCTCATCCACACTGCCGCTATTCGTAGACCACTGCTTCCTGCCCAGAGGAAGAAGCACGCTCAGGCTCAGGAGGTGTGATGAGATGTGCCATGGTGCTCTAGGTCTGTGAAAGCATCTCTTTTCTTTACCAGGACAAATCTGGCAGCTTCAGCAATGACTTCTCCAGCACTTTTTCCTGTGACATCTACCTTGCCTGCAAAAAATGCATAGAGGGGAACTGAAAAACATGGGAGTGCCTCTGTGAGGGATAAAGTTCTTGATTTCCATGTAAAGAGCTGGAGAGGTCCAGTGGTGGAGAAACAATCTGAGGCTAGCAGCTCATGTTATATGGATCAATACCTGTTTACATTACACAGTTCAAAGAAACTGTGAAAACACAGGCAAAGGGCATGAAGACAGCCACCCCCCCCCCCCCTCCCAAGATCAGTGTCTTGCTGCTTTATCCTCATCCAAGGCCATACTCATTCAAGCTTGCTATAGAAATACCAGAGAAATGCGTCAGAGAAAAGCTGCAGAAACTGAAAGACTCACAAGCTTCTTTCCCTCATTTGACTTGGTACACTTTGCAAGGCATTCACTGCCAGATGAGATAAATAAAGGTGCAGACCTTCATCCTCTTTCATTCCTTCATCTTCCCTTCATTGTTTACAGACCTTCCTGAATTTGGGGACAGTAGCAGCAGAAGCAAAAGGCATGGAGTGAAACCAGCCTGAGTTTCTGACATACTGCAGCTGCCTGAGAGTGATGAGGACAACAGACATATGGCAAACTTAATTGCTGCCTGCAGTTGGTTTTAGATGGAAACTCTGCATCCATATCACTTCCAGAACATTAATATCTCTTTGAGCTGCCTGCAGCCAATATGGAAAGAGGCTGGTGGTGCTGGGGGGGAGGACAAGCAGGAGGTTGTTAGCTTTGAGAGATGCCTGATGCTATTCTCTGGAGGTGCCTGACAAGCCCAGTCCAGTTAGGCCTGCTGACTATTTTACCAGGCAGTCATTGCTAGGACTTGGCTGTTTAATTGGGAGCTTAATTACTTTTGGGATACATGTTAAAAAAAACCCAAAAAGCAAACATGTTAGCAGTAATTTTTCCCACACAGAGAGATGAGTGGATAACATTTGTCCAGCCAAATATGGTGAATCCGATGAAAATTTGTTGAAAAATTTCAAGTATTCAGATGTAAATGTAAAGCCCTGCCTGGCCCTGGGTTCAGCTTCAGTCCTCAAAAGCTGAGTCTCAAGGCTCTTTTCCTAGCAATATCCCCTACGTGATCCTACCTGTATGGCTGCACTTGTATCTTCAGACACCTGAGCAGAAGTCAGCTGCAAAGAAGAGTAGATTAGTTTCCATATCTGCAGCTTTTTATAGGAGAGACTCCCCTGCTTCACTTGTCATCACAGTGTGGTCATACCTCCCAGATTTTCTTTCCTGGCAGTCAGCTCTTCTGCACCTTGGGACCCCCATAAAGTTATGGATCTGTCCAGTCTGGGAAGTCTTAAACACATTGGTGGCCCTTTAGAGCTGCTGTCTGGGAAGCAAAGGCCATGCATTGAGCAGCAAAGGTGCTCATGAAGCAGAAGAAAGCCAGTGCTGCTCTTCTGACGCATTGTCTATATCAGAAGTGTGTAGAAGTAACTTAAGAAATTATGTTGTCTTATTTTGTTTCCTGAACATCAATTGCCTCTTTACAAAAACTGAAATGCTTTGTAGAAATGCATGTTTTTTGACACAATGGTGTTCTCAGGCCTAGCAAGAAACACTTCAAGTGGGAATAGCAATGAAGTCCAACTTGGTAAAGAAAAAGATAGTTTGTATGTTTATTGGTAAAATGAACACAGACATTAAAAAAAAAAAAAGTGCAATTACATACTAGGAAAAATAGTTCAAAGTGATTGATAGAGTTGGGAAGGTAGAAGAAAAACTTGCCAAAGAACACAGACAAAACAATGATTTTGTGCCTTCTCTGAAGAGCTACAGTTGCATCTAGATGGGATGTGTGACCATGAACAGTGCTAATCTGGACCCAGGGAACATTTTTGGCCAGAGATCCCAAGTTTGTAGCTGCTCTGTGGCTCAGGAGTTGGTATGAACTGAGGGAAAATTTCACTTTCAAATTTCAAGGTTTAATGTCAGGCACTCCTAGACTTTTAGAATTAAAATCCTAGATCCTAGAACTAAAAAGTGGAAGAAATATCTCCATATCTATACATAGGGCTAATCTTTCAATGGATTTGATTAATGAGGAATATGGAAATATGGGTCAGAGTCATTCCTTTAGAATGGTTCAGTGCATGGTCAGTAAAATATGCAACAAATCCATTCACTAGCTGGGAAAAGCTGCTCCAGTCTGGTTTGGAAAAATAATCATGGCTGCAAATAAACATTTCCTCCTCTTGACTGATAGAGTCAGGTTTCCCTGAGATGAGTGCGAATCCTACAAATTCTGTAGGATTTCAGTGGGCTGCAGAAAGTGCATGAATGTGAGAGGTGTGTGGAGACGGGCAGTGGCTGTTTCTGTTGTGTTTTTTTTTAGCTCAGAACTGGGCTGAGTTTCCTGCCCCCCCCCTGTTCTAAGCAGTCAGAAATTTATTTCCAAATTTTGTCACTGATTCCACTCGGAAACTTGCTGGCACGGTGGTTCACAAACAGCCAATTCACAATCGTGCAGCAGTGTCTCCCAATAGAGGTAAGTGATGTCTGAGATAAAAATCACACCTTAGATCTCTTAACCCTGTGAATTCAGCAATTCAGCCACCTCGCGTTCTGGAGGGCTAGTGAGCTGAGAGGCTTAAAATGATGTTTTGTATGTCTGATATGTGACAATATTCTAGTGGAAAATAGCACTACTGATGTCAAAAGCATGAGTACAGCAAGCCAGAATGAAGTCAATCATCTGAGTGATGTATGCGGCACAGCCCTTCAGTTCATCCAGGTCACAAAATGCCTTTGCAAATCCTAGGGCAGTAATGTCAGCAGCCTGGGCAACAGCTTCCTGGTGTAGACCTTGACTCCACAGCCCGTGCCTTGAATTCCCCCAGCCCAGGGCAGATCTTCCTCTCGGAGTTGAGCTGGGCATGCAGTCCCTGCACACTCAGCAAATCTGTTTCCTCAGCTCACCACAACTCACAGGTGGACAACGGAGGTCCTGAACAGTTTTTTTCACACCTGCTGGAGGAATTACTGAATCAGCACTCCAAAGACTGGCTGGGATCAAACTGGGAGGCCTGAGTTCTCCTGTAATGTGCATTTTTTGGGCAGTTTAAATCTTCATATAAATTAGCATTTCTAAGAATTTCTAAATATATATGTCATTTTTTGAGATCACAAGGAAATAACATGAAAAAGGGATCAGAAATACTTAAAGGCAAAGAGGGAAAATACCTTGATCCTGTGCCAGCTTAATATGACTGGTGGATTCTCCTAGCATGGCATTCCAGGACCCACTTTGATACAGGAGTGGTGGTGACAGATTCTTGCAGGAACAAAACCAAAGCAGTTGGTTATCAAAACATTGCTTGCCATCAGTCACAGGCACCATGCCTAGCACCTGGGCCACAAACACCACTTTCTACCAGGCAGTGGGAGGCAAGAGCTGCTCTCATTCAGTGGGCAGTTGAGGCCCAGAGCTCCTGCAGGCACAGGAGTTGTGGGGCGGCCGGGCAGCACTCTGGCCCTGTGGCTCTCCTTGGGAGCAGGCACACAGGCTGCACAGTCCCCAGAACACAAGCAGCTGTCACTAATCCAGGAGTCCTGTGCTGCCTGAAAGAGATTATTGAATGTCTGGCTGGAGGAGTGAGGAGAACACATGAAAGTGTGGACAGCAAAGACAAGCTTTCAGCTTTCCAACCTTTAAAGGGTGAAAACGTAAGGGAAGGTGTCAGAAGACAATTTGTTTTGGCAAAGAGAGGGGAAAAAAGCCCTGAGACATGGCTAGGAGCCAGAAAAATTCTGCCAGCTCCAACCAGGACCAGGCTGTGGGTGAGGAACAGAGAAGCATTGGTGTGCATGTCCTCATCCCAGCAGCCCGGCTTTGGGGCAGGAAAGCTGCACGTGGTGCTGCTGGGGCACAGCAGGAGGAGTGCAGCACACCAGTGGTGCTTGTGGAGGCACTGGCTCATATCCTTCCATTGGATGGCGTAGGGAATTCCTTCCTCTTGCTTCACGATATGTGTGTGGTGGGGGATGAGGGAAAAAAGACACCATTCAGCTAAATAACTTTGTTGGGATTAATGCTTATCTTCCTGGCTTTCACTGCTCAGCTGTACAAAGAAGCACTCTGAGGGATGGGTGAGGGAAAATGACATTCCTCCATGTGGGAAAGCATACAGACCTCTTTGATGGAAGTTCTTACTAAGTCCTCATTCACAGTTTTTTAGTCCCTCCCTCCAACTCCTGCATCTGGCTCAGAATTTTCACATTCTGGAGAGGCCTGAAAAGGCACCAGTGCCATACAGAAGGCTTCTCTCAGAGGCTTCCTAGTCTCGGTGAGCAATGGTTGCCACATGGAGGAGATGGTCAAGATTTCCATCTACACTGGAACTGGAAGGTTCATCTGTCCCAACTCCTTAATCAGTAAAAAGGAATTATAGTGTTCAAAATTTGTTCCATGCCAACACTCATTCCAGCTTCTGGCAAAAATTCCATCTCTGTTGACTGACAGATCTGTCTTTAGCTGATTTTATTGTGGTGGGGTAATGAGAGGATAATAGGAAATAGGATATATTTTAATTTAGAGGAGATAAAAATTCTGCTCTCATCTTAGAAGCTGGAGAACACATCTCCCATCGTGTAGTTCTTGTTTTTTGGGTTCAACATATGAACACTGTTACTCACAATTATTGCAAATAATTACTTAGTGACACTGGAATTCCTTGGCACGGTATCACATCCATTTTAATGCTCCTTCCCTGCTCTGCACTGAACTGGTTATACTGAGGAGGCCACTCAGGTGTGAGCTGTTTTCCATCGTCAGAATGTTTTGCCTGCTGTCTTCAGCAACTGACTGCTGTTTTGAGGAAATGGACTGTATGCAGGAGAATTAGTCACCATGCTTTCAATTGGGTGGAGGAATTCTATTCTAATAAAGCTATCTAATTGCTAGAGCACTACTGGTGATTGTATTAGCCAAGACATGATCAAAGCATTTCCCTCAACTCATCTTGCCCTGCAAAGCTGCTTGTTGGTGTGCTAAAAATCCCTTATGGGAAAATAGTAGATGTTTAGAAACAATCCTGTTCTCCTCCCAACAACCTGCTGATCTGCCTGTGACCTCACTTGCTCTCTGAAAGAGCACAGGAGAGCTCCCAAAATGTAATGCTCCCTCTAACACCATTGTCCTGCACACTTCCGAAGGTGGAGTTGCTTGAGAGCTGTCCAGGAAGCCAAAAATCTCCAGAAGATTTCTGCAAAGACTTCTGCTCAACTTTCTTGACCACATATAAGAGATTGGCAGCATCATTTTATGAATAATGAGAATCACTGTACTTTTGAGGAAATTAAAATGCATCCCTGAGCAAGTCTTGGCACATCATGAGGAAGAGAATATGTTTACCAGTTGGGTCAGAGCCTGAGAGCTGATGAACAACATAACTGAGTTCGTGAAAAATGCCCATGTGTGACACCTTCCCTCATCATATCACCATCTACATTGAATGCAGCTCTTCTGCTCTCCAGATTCCCAGGAATTATATGGGACCGATGAAATGTTGTTGGAAGACTGGAAAAAGTAAACTGACAGGTAGCTCATGCACACATGATCTCATTTTCCCTTGTGGAGCTGTATCTTCCTTTATTGCTCGTGAAGGACTGCAGCTATTCATGAAAAGGCTTGCGAATAAGCCAGAACCTGAAAATTACAAAGGGCTAAGGTATTCCGTGAAAATCAAAGTCTCATCACAGGCAATTAAAGCAGGCTTTACTGAAAGAGGATGATGATTAGAGTGGTGTACTCCCTGAGCAAATCAGGGTTGATGAGATGCTTCAACAATTTGCATAAAAACCCGAGAGAAGATGGAATGGAGCTCTGTGGCCATTGCAGAACAATTAAAACCCTTTGGAATTATTTGTGCCCATTTATGTGTCTTCCCTTCATGCTAGGCATGTGCATGTGTGCCAACACAAGCATTTCCCTTCTCTAAGGCCACTCTATTCGATCCTGAAAAACACAGCAGGCTGCACTAGTATTTTTAACCTTTTGGCTTGGTGTTTTAAGAAGTTGTAATTGGTTTGTACAGTAAACTGCAGCATCTTCTAAGAATATACTCCAATGATTTACCTAGGATAGGGTTGAAGGGCCCCAGAGATAGACTTAAAATCACTTAGAGCCGTAAAAAATGCACAGGTAAAATAAAATGATTTTGCTATTTACCTTGGGAGCTTATATCTCACAGACTCACTGACAGTTTAGTGATCAGCTCAGTGTCCCCTTTGCACATCCTTCACAGTCCTCCCAGCTGAAGACTTCCAAGATACTGATTATGCTGTCTTGAATTGCGCAAATGAAGGACTGCATCGGAGTTGAAGCTGCAGTCAAAAGTCTTCTAGAGAAAGTAAAATTTTACTTGAAATGCTTATGTCAGCAAAGAATTGCAAGGGGCTGTGCTTTCCAAACCAACACACCACCTTTGTTTCTTAGCTTCTTTACAAACACAGTTTAAGGATTTGTTCCACATCCCCCACAAGCATCTCTCTTGGTCACAGCAGAGCAGTGCAGCCGCTCTCCTCCAGGAGCTTTGCTTAGAGGCAAGAAGAAGAGAGGCAATGGAGAACAGATGACAGAGAAAGCAACAGGATGGGTGCAAACATCCACTGCTGCCAAAGAACTGCCAGGGCTTCAGGTGGTTTTGTGAGGGATTGTTTGAAAGTGGTTTCAAAAGTTGAAATGTAGTGACATTTGTACTCCTTTCTCGTGGACTCATAGAAGGGGCAAAAGTAAGACGAGATCCGATCTTCTCCAAGAATTAAGAAATCAAAGGTCCTCCTGAGCTTTATCCAATGTTTTACTGATATCTTTCTCTACCACATCTCTCATTAGAAATGCTGTTCTCAAGGCCTTGACTACAAACTTCACAGGCAGATATGTCCCTACTCAGTGCAGGACACAACTTTGGCAGCTTTGTAGGATGATATTTCTGCAAACTGTTTGACTGCTGACTCCCTATTCTGTGAAATGGTAGTTCAGGGGCATTGTGTAGCATCTGCTCTCTGAATGCAGTGCTCATGGCAGGCAAATTCCCACCCAGACCCAGACGCATCCCTCCAGTCATGACTGGACCTACAATGTTTGATCAAGAATTCATGTCCCAAGTCCTTTAAAATGTTTATTTTTTTGTGTGTGTTCTTTTTCCTTCTCTCCAGTAGTGCCATGCGCTTCCTAGGGTAGAAATTAGTAGGAGCAAAAAGAAATTATGATGGAGACGGGCGAGCAGAAACATCTGTCAGCCAAATGGTGTCTTAAGACTGAAGCTCTGATTTTCAGTCTGTGAAAGGCACTTCTTGTCTTCTGCCAGCGGGGGAATCTGGATGGGTGCCCAGGAGTTAAACAAGAGCTGAGCAGAGAAAGCATCAACAGAGCTGTAATACAGGAAAAGGTGGAATTTTTGTGGAATCTTCACTCTTTCCTGCTGGTTTCCTGCTTACTACATATGAATCACAGAGAAAACTTTTGTATTGGAAACTGAAGCAGAGCAGCCATCCTGAGATGGCCAGATTGAGAAAAATATCCCGTGGATAACGCACTACCACTAACCTGTCTTTAACCCTCTTTGTGGCATACAACTCAGCTAACAGCTGCTCTGATTTCCAGGAGTGTAGTCAAAGTGCTCTCTCTTTTATTTCTCTCATTCTTATAGTGAAAGTCTGTCAGCCATCCAGCATCAGGGAGGATGGAAGCACTGGGTCAGCACAGTTAGCAGTGGCCCATCTCCCACATGCCCAAACAAGCGGCTCCCACTGCATGGTTTTTCACTCTCATAAGATATTATTGATTCGTGTTGATGTATCTGGCATATTTACTCCAGAAGGCTTTCCTCTGGAGGCCTTGCAAGACCTTTTTTTTTGGGTTCAAGGACTAATAAATGCGTTTCATTTGAATCTCTTACTATTAAAGAACATAAAAGTAATACAGATATTCACCAAGATATTTCCTTCATTGTGTTTTGGACCTACTGTGGGAGAGAAGCAGCTTGATTTATGGCAGACATTACTTCCAGCACCAGGCTGGTGTGAGCCATGCACGTGTGTGTTTTTACGAAGAGATTACATTTAATTAAAACGTATAAGCCTGATGGGAGAACTTTCAGGATGCTGACAGTATTTTGCATAGAAAGAAGGACAAAAGCCACTCACAAAAATACATTTTGCAAGGCAGATTTAGAATGACTTACACTGTAAACCTGTCCCACCTGAAAATAAACCTCAGTTAGACTAAATGAGTTTGCTTTTGCTGTTTGAAAGAAAACAGTCCACATCCCATCTAAAGAAATGGGACTCTAAGCATCAGAGAGATGGGAAACATGAGAGATAATTCACTAACTAACGTTCTGTTATCATTATAGTTCAAATGTGATTAATTCCTCTGGAATTTGTTGTAATAATATTAGTCCTGGTGACCTCATTTGTTATACATATTGCTGCCATCAGGAACCTGATGTGTTGCCTAAAAGATTCGGAGCCTGCAGCCATCTGCGCTGTACCTGCTGTGAGGACATCTGGATCTCCTCATCTACAACTGCTGCCTGATTCTTCCACCTTGGCAGTGGTTTTGTAGCTGAAGCTGCCAAAGGAAAACCACTGGCAGTGATTCAGTGGTTTGGGGCTCAGCAGCAGTTCGGTGTCCCAGCATGCACAGACTCTGCCTAGCTTCCTCTCCACTCACTGAGAGATCCCCACTTTATTTAATTCCTCTTTGTTTAGTTTTGGCATTTGTTTCTGTTGTTGTTGCTCATTTTTTTTTCTTTTGTCATCTTCCATCATCTTGGTCACATTTCTCCTCTTCAACCATCTGCTTACTTCTCTCTCCTGATGCACTCACTGGTGCTGCTGACCTGGACTGTTCCTTCCATATGCAGAATGGCTCTCATCTGAACTTGATTATTACAAAGAGCAGGAAAGGCCGAGTTAGTTTCAGACTCTCCTTTTGTTGCCGCACGTATGCAGGGATGATGGCAGTTACTGTTACAATTTTTGGATGCAGATCTTCTACCCAGAATTTGGAATAGCAATCGACTTTTGATGAAGGGATGATCATGTTTCCATCTATAACATTCAAATTTCATACAGTTAAATAGACCGTTTGACACCTAGAATCAGATTGGTGCACTTTTCTTGAGTTTGAGCCCTGCTCCTAAAAGTTTCCTCTTGCTGTACATGGGGAAAGCCAGTAGATCCAGAAGGTTTGTGTGTGGATGACAAGCGCTGGCTGCATAGGGGCAGGACTCTGGGGAAAAAGAAGTGCTTTGTGAGGTCCAGGCACAGCCCTGAGCAGCCTTGAGCTGCCTTCATCTCAACCAGCATTACTCACCTTGCAGGACTGCGCTGCAAGTGTGGTTAATGCATACTGACTTCACAGCAGTTCCAAAACCTAGGTGCCTGCATCATAAAGTGTATTACTAGCGATCAATTTCTGTGTCTTCCCAAGGACTTTTTGTCCTGTTCTCTGTATGTGCTCCGCACACATGACAGTGCATTTCCCTCGGCTTCATTCTTTTTCATTTTATCCTATATCTGAAACCAACAAAGTGAAACTGTGCAAATACTGGAAGTCTTTATTTTTAGATTATTTTTCTTTTAACCTTGCATCCCTGATTTTTTAAGACCTATCTGTCCACAAAGTGTGGACCTCCCTGGGTTCTAGAAATAATCAGCAGTGATTCCTTCCCAGTCTTGATACTTCTCGCAGTGTATTTGTATTCTCTGTTAATAGTGGAAGCAAAGTAGCTTGCTGGGCATTTGAAGAACAGCTAAGGCATCTTGTCAAAACTACTTCATTGTTGCATGCAGCCCTGATCCCGGTTGCTTTAGTATTTGCAATACCTGAGCACAGCACCACCAGTGCTACGTGTGATGCACAAATGTTACTGCCCTCCTTGGAGAAAAGCTTGCTCTTGCTGTATAGGCAGCAATGCTTTGCATGCTGCACAGACATTACGATCCCATCAGGTCCAATTTCTGCCTGAACTCCTCACACAGCATGCATCACTCACACTCTTGCTTTTTGTGTCAATACTACTTCATAACAGAACTGTTTTTGTGATGCTTCAGGCAAGGATACACAAATTACAGGGCTTGAATTGTTACATAGCAGCTGATGGTCATTGCAAATGAAGAAAAAAAAAAAAAAAAAGCAGTTTAAGAAGTCCCAAGGTTTCCTGATGGTCAGGATTTCCCAGTTGCAAAAGTAGAATACAACGCCCTGATGATGTCACTGCAGCATCAGTTGATGACCAGGCTATGTTTATAATACTAAACAAAACATTGTCAGCTTGAAAGCTTAAGTACAAGACAAGCAATCATCTGCCCCACTTAATTGTTAGCTCACAACTTGGCAATTTCAGCTGTTGCTAATTAATACTCTCTAAAATGATGTCTGAGCATTGTTTGGACAATATCATAAATCAGGAAGCATTGCCAATAGGCAGCATAGGCAGTGCAATTTTGTGCTGTGAAAACACTGTGCTAATGCATTACAGGACAGGCTGTGTGTCCTTTCATGAGCTCTGAACTGGAAAAGAGTTAAGGACTACGACTTAGGACCACAAGGCCTCCATGTGGTCCAGCTGGGAATGAAATACAATGAGAAATCCCATTTGGGAAGCAGTCCCATTGTGTGACTTCAACCTATACTGGATCCCTTTGGACTTCACTGCTATGTTTAAATCAGACCCGTAACACAATGAAAAATGTTAGGAGTGTTCTCAGTTCTCCCTGATAGAAAGAGCTTCACCTCAGTGGTGCCGTGCAGGCAGAGAGCAGTGCAGCACATCAGGCCCAGGGCAGTGTGGTCCCCCTATCACAGCAGCATCCACCACAGGTCCTGCATCCCCAGGCTCCCAGCTCACCAGGCATTTAAAATAAAAATGATAGCGGAGGACAAACTTGTTTTCAAATTATGGTCATGACATGTGATAGTGAAAGCATGTGTGTATAAACTGAGAAAATGTTTAAAAGACAAAAAGCAAACAAATTCCAAGAAGGGAAGAAAGATTTTTTTTTTCCCCTCATGAGAACATGACGCAAAAGGCAAAGAACCAATCACGGGAAGAAAAAAGTTTCTGAAGCACGTATTTATTTTATTTTTACTGATTAAAATAATTTAAAAATGTGGCCCTGAATAAAGAAACAAAATGTTTCAGTCTCTGAGAAAATGACTCTGCAGAACATTTTCATAGACAAATTGCATCAGAGACAGCACAACTCAGGAACTGCTCCAGGGGGATGAAGTGTCTCTGGGTAGCTCTGAGCAGGAGAGGTGCAGGAGTCCAGGAACAGGAGCTAAACAGGAGATGAACAGAAGCTGAAGTCCTGCATAGAGCTGCAGCGAAGCCTCGGGGTCTGCTGCAGGAGTGCAGTGTGTCACAAGGGCTGAGCTGCTCACAGAGCAGACTGAAACCTCAACTGTACTATCATCCACTCTTCCTCCTCTCGCAGCCATGTGAACTTCCACCCCCAGTCTGAATTGCAGATACTTTTAATTATTCAGCTCAGGTGTCCTTGCAGAGTAATGAGGTCTTTCTGCCCTGTGATTTCCAGCTGCCATCACTCTCGGCAACCCAAACAAACCAACTGATTGCACTTATTTATAGACCTGAATGCTGATGCTGCTCTCCCCTAGGGTTGGCTCTCATCTCTCCGGATGGAGCAGATTTCAGGTCATGCTCATTTCCTAGCCTTCTTTCACTTCCTCTTGGCCCTGGTGCTGCTGCCAGTCCTTTTCCTGCAGGATATTCCACTGGTGAGTACTCACGAGTTGCTGTGGTTGACACTTCATCTGCATTCCAAGTGCTGGCTGCATGATGTGGTCTTTCACTCATCTAACCCTTCTACTCCTTCAGCTTTTCCTGTCTTGGGGCATTGGTAGTATGGAAGTTGTTGCAGTGCTCATCCTGGCTGGAGAGACTTGCAGGACTTGTAGGACTGTAACTGCCAGATAAAGAGGTTTATTTCTGCCTACATCAGGCTGTAGGAAACTGGAATAAATCCATGGGGAGAAAATGGTAGCACTCATTTCTGTGTATTGCTGTTCAGAGCTGCTCCATCTCTCAGTGTTGAAGTTTGCTTTGCTGCTGCAGAATGTTTCCTGTGCATGAATCAGTCCCTTGTCTATTTGCTCACACTTGTTTCTGACCAGTAAATTAAGCTGGGAAGGTTGAACGTGTCTTGCCTTCTCTCGAGATGTGAAAGTCACATGGGAATGCCTGCCCACAATCTCTGTTAGTGCTGCAAAGTTGGCCATTTCTTCGCCACACTAAGTACAGCTCTGAGACATTTTGTATCCCAAGCCTATCAGAGGGCTCCAGAAAGTAGCCCTACAAATGTAACACAGTAGCTTGGACTGCCAAAGAAAGGAATCCAAACAGCAGCAACTATTTGCACTACCTCAGGCAGCGATCTCTGGTGGGGCTGAAGCTGGAAGCTTTGTCCACGTTGATGGTCCATGAGAAGAAGGTGACTTTCCCGAGGCCAGGTCAGGATAGGCAGTAGTTCTGGTGCATCCCCTGGTGCTCCTGGCATTAATGACATACAAAGTGAGGGTGCTGGGCTCTTAGCTTGGGGAATTGAACTATGTACCTGGCATCCCACTGCAGCAGCAGTGGAAGTAAAAGTTCTTGGCTTGTTAATTAGAAACTGAGCAAATTAAAATTGACTCCACTTTTCTGCAGGGGTTGAACATGAGCACTGCTGTGATCCCGGGTCTTGTACTACAGTCGGTTGCTGTCACCTCCTCAGTTTTTTTTTTGTCAGTGCTTCATAGTTTGCAAACCCTTTGGGGCAGAAATTCTCCCCTTTCTGTTTACAGGCCCTTCTGAAGTCAGGCCCTGACCTCCCCTACAAATATTTGTACAAATGTGATCATATTGTGCTGTAGTTCAGCAGAACGGCTGATAAATATTGCCCCTGCCTTGAGGAGCTTGAAACACAAGATGAACTGTTATGAGCAAGGGCATGGCATTGCTTTCAAGGCATGAAGTCTGATATGTTAGTAAATCATCATTTCTCTTCTGTCCAGTGATAATATTGAGGTTGTTTAGAAATGCCTGCCTCCAATCATAACAGACAGTGGTTTGAAGCAGGGATAGGTAGGGGTGAGTCCTGCAGTTGAGTTCAGGACAGATGTTCTAAACAAGTGGGTATGACAAACAGCAATAGGCTCCAGAGATCTTCAGTCTTAATCACCATTATGAACTGACATATATTGAGAGAATGAGGTCAGAGAAAGCCCTGGCCTCCTAACATCAATATTTTCTTTTGTGTGCTTCTTGTTGAGCCTCCGTAAGACTGACCTGGAATGAGACAAGCAGCTGGCTGTGAGGGTTCTGATCATTGCTTGGTTTGGGTATCAAGAACTGTGTTCCAAAAATTACTGTAGTTATTGAAGTCTGCTTAGTTATCCTGATTTGGTTCTGGCAGAACTGTCAGCTGTGGGTGATGATAACAGAAGTCACATTTTAACCAGTAGAAAGACGATCTCCAGGGTGAAGGTTTCAGTTCTGCTGCCTTTACTTTGATTACAGCTATTCAGCAGGACCGCTCTAAGCAGCCTGGGAAAGTGTCTCTGCCACTGCTCCACCGCTCCGTCTTCTGGGCACCACAAGCAGGCACAAGCCTTTATCTGACTTATTTTTACAGTCTTTAAAAATAAAATCCAACTCCCAGACTGAAATGTTGCCCTTGCATTTTTCGTGACAGCAGCTATTTCTCTAGGGAGACTAAGCTGAGGATTGCAAAGAATGTTCCCATGCACTTTGCACAGCACCACCCGCCATGGACACAGAGCATCTGCCGACCAGTGAGCCACCAGGAGTGAAGGCAAGCGGCTATTCTGGCTGCTTTCCTAGCAGCCCACTCTAACTAGGTGAAATGAGGAACTGACCTTGTGCCTTAGATTTGGTGGCTGTGTTTTGGCAGGACTTGTTTTATATCTGGAAGTGCAATGCAGTGCCCAGGACCGGGTGCAATGGACGCTTAGCCCTTACCGGCCTCTGGGCTGCCTTCCTTTCCGTGTTAAAGAGAAGGGCAAGATCGCCCTTGGCTGCTGTAGCGTAATGGTGCTGGCAGTACAAAATGGTGAAAGTCAAAGCTCGTTTTCCATCTCTGAGCGCGGGATGAGAGCGTCTCGGCGGGGCGGTGGCGCCACCTGGTGGCGGCGGACGGGAGCGCGGGGCCTGGGCGGGACGGCGCCCATGGGTCGGCGGGTGCTCCGCTGCCGTAACGGCGTTCCGGCTCCCCGCTGTCCGAGCAGGATGCAGCCCTCGTTTTCCCCACGAAAATGCATAATCTCTCCGCGGTCGTGGCGTGACGCCGTGCTGCAGGTGAAGCCATCTGTGTGGGACGCGGTGGAGTGGAGCTGTAAGGTGCTCGAGCGAAACAGCTGTGCGGGAGCGGGGCGCGCGGATCGCGGAAGACAGGGGCAGGGCGATGAGAACAGCTCCAGAGGAGGGCAGAGCAGCGGCTGCGGGAGAAAAGGGCGCTGCGCAGCGCGTCTTCCTGGCTCGGACAGCCGGATCGGGTTCGTGCCTGAGGGGACTGCTCCGAAAGTAATGCCTCCTATTTTATGACGTTGGCCACGATGTCGGTCGGTGTGTGACAGCCGAGGACGAACCTTCCCGCCAATATTCCGTGACAAATCGTTGTTGTGCGACAGATGGCAGCAGAGGGGCGGTCTGAGAGAACGGTGCCGGACATGGAAGTGTGTATGGAGCAGAGGGGTGGAACTGAATTCATCCGAGTGGAGAAAATGGTGCCCGTTGACATTGATCGACACTCATTGCGTTTTTATGGAGCCCTGGGTGCGGCTGCTGGCACAGCGAGGCGCTGGGTGCTGCGTTTCCGCGGTGGCGACAGCGATGTGGAAGACAAGACGTTGTGGATGGCCATGCAGATATTGATGAGCACAGCATGCAGGGTCTTGTTCGTTGCTGGTGGAAATGCACAGATAACAGTGGTGACTATGTTAATAAAATGTATATATATATATTTATAGCTGATAACTTGCTCTATCAAGTAGTGTTATTGTGCTCTTTGTAGATGTTGGGGTTTCCATGGAAATAAATGACTTTTATAGCAACCCATGTGTCAAAAAGCTACAAATCCTTAGATAACTCCTCAATGTAACATCCAGAAATGATAGTCAGCCAAACAGTTTTAAGATTCAGCATTCATATTTATTCTTCCTTTGACAGGAGGCCATCTGCCCCATAGACAGCCTGTCTATTTGCCTGGTAGCACCGCAAACCACTCATTTTTGAGTGTCCTGACACTCGTGCCTTGTTCAGGCAATGTGCTCAGATGGTCAATATAGTTTCTGTCTTGGTGCCGGATGTGTAAGTTCACTGCCTCGATTAGGCTGAAATGCTACTTAAAGTACACTTTTAATCTACCTTGTTGATTTGTGCAGTGTTCTAGAAGCTGCTGGTAAAGAAATTGGTTTGATCTTTATATATTTGAAATCTTCAGACAGAGATTGGGAAACATTGTAGACTGTTAAGGCAATGCATACATTAAAAAAAAAACAAAAAAAAAACTGGCTCCTTCTCTTATGAAACTTGTTGGCAGTTGTAGCAGCAACAGCTCATTGTGGGTCTGTCTTGTTTCACTGTGATGAGGTTTGATGAAGCAGCTGGTTATGCTGTGAGAGGGGCTTTGGGGGGTCAGCTTTACGGAGAGCAACTGAAGAGATCTTTTGTGTCCCAAGAGGACAGGTTAGATCCAGTGGTTACAGTGATGATGCCCATTGGATTGAGTCATGCGTGTATATTGTACAGCAAAGCCACTTTCCTTCTGTTAGGAAGACTTCTGCAGCTGAAGAGCAGCTCTTTGTTGGGGAAGCCCTTCGTTGCCACAGAGGGTGATGGCTGATGCAAACCCAACTGTCACTGTTGAGCAACACGGAACACGAAATGGGAGCTGGAGCCCAGAGGTCGCATACTTCCCTAAGACAATGACTCTGCAAGCAAAGACTGCAGTGTTGAAATGCCCTCTGCATGCTAAAAGTGGGGTGTATGATAAGCTGCACATCTGTGTCCCCTCAGAAGCCCAAAGCAAAAGGGTCTGAAAACAGCAAAAGCTGGCGCCTTGGTGACCCTGTGGTGGCTGCTGGCAGGCCTGTGAGAGCATAGGGCTGATAAACGTGACATCTGGGTATGGTAGGCATTCCTGGTACTGTTGATCCCACGTTGTTTCTCCTGTTGTGTCTGAGGCTTAACTGAACAGCAGAACATCTGCTGGAGATCAGACGAGGGGGCAGCCAACCTGCTGCCCTATCACTTTGGGTTTGCCAGCAGCAGACGCTAAAGGGCAGAGCAGCTGGTATCGGAATGGGGCAGCCCCGCTCTCTGGTTATCTGTGACTCAGCCTGTCAGAACTTGTATCGCTGAACTTAAGAGTTCTGATGCCCTTTTTCTTCCCTGACTTTAGTAATTGCTTTTGCCAGTGGTGGCCAATGGCCCCTTGATCAGAATCTGAAACATCATTTCAGAACGTCACTGAGCAAAGCTATGCTTCTTGATGTGTTCCCATGAGGGAAAGGACCTGGCGTAGTGCAGAGACAATAGCCACAGTAGGAGCACACCAGGTTAATACAGACCTTTGCCTGTTACATCATGTAGTAATCAGAAATGCTTTGTTCCCAGGGTATTCATTTGATAAGATCACTAGAAACTGGTAGCAGAGAAACTTGGTGAATATGTCATTTCTGAAAGCAGTACGCAGAGAAAAGTAATTTAATGTGGTCATTAAAAGCCATTGATTAGCATCAGAAGCACAGTCTCTTGGAGGGAGCAGGATGGAGCTCAGGAGGAGTCAGCACAATCCTGGCTTTCTGATGACTTACGTGCTTGTTTGAACTTTCACATATAGAACTGCATTAGAATCCATGGCTGTTTTCCTAGTATTCTAGGGCTGGACTCTTTTATTAGGGATAATACATATGCAGTAACTGCAATGACATCAGCAGTAAATAAAATACATCTTTACAGCTCCAAATTTTCTTAAGAGATTGACTGTTGAAGTCCTACCGGGTGTAAGACTCATTCCTTGCCTGGTCACATAACAAGGTTACTGCAAGAGAAAACATACTCCTCTGAGGGAATAAAGGTGGGAAAATACGGCTTTATTTTTCAGTGATGTGCTGGAATTAAGGAGATAGATAGCTGCAATATGAGCTTATTTTGAGGCAAAGCATCTAGGCAAGACCATGATTCTGGGTACGTGTGAACAGAGAACAGGTCCCTGCTGAATGGAGATGACAGACTCGGGGAAAATTAAGCAAGGTCTGGTTTTCTTTTCATAAAAATGAGAAGAAAAATACGGGTGTACTAAATGATACAAAGTAGTGCTCTTTTTCTGCCTCTTTAGAATTACAGCATTTGCTCAACAGTTCTTCGTTGTGTACTATTACTAATAGTGTGTGCAGTACAGAATGCCTTGTGGGTCATTCAGTGGCTGTGACAGTTAGTGTGGTTTTGTTATCTGCTGCTGTCCATCAGGAAAACAACTTTGAACTCCTGGTTTTTATTTGTCTTCTTTCTCTCTCTTTTTTTGCTTTGTAACCATAAGTCTAAAATAAAAGACTAACATGTAATCAGCCACAAACAGAAACATCCTCCATTGGTTGGAGTCGAGCCTCTGACTTACTGCTGTATGCCTGCCTGAGAAGGGGGCATGAAGGGAGGGAGACAGCTGTTACAGCAAAAATGGGGGTATGTGTGCGGTGCTGACTTGGTTTTTCTTTTCTGAGTGAAACAAGGATTCAAAATGGGGGGAAAAAAAAGTGCTCTCACAACTCAGGGCCCAGGTAGGCCAGTGAGGCATGTGCAGCCATGTGTGTGTTTTGCAGAAGGAACTAGCAAGCAGGCAGACAAGCAGTGGGGTGCAATGTCTCCAGCCTAGTTTCCTGGCTGAAGAGATTCCTACTCTATGCCCAGCTGCAGGAGTTAAAGGCTTGGGTTACAGGAGGATTTCCCCGGTGAGTTCCTCTGTTGTGGATGTCTCAGCCTTTGAGGAACAGTTGTCATTTTTTCCTGCATTGCTGCAGGTTTTTTTTAGTGTCTGTAGAGTTAAGCTGTGGCTTCATCAACCATCTTCTGAATGTTCACAGCACTCGCCCCATCTTACTCCCTGGAGAATTGTGCAGCACAATTGCTCCCAGATGTAAGCCTTGTGATTACTCCTGACCTCCCCTTTCCTCCTCTCCTCGCTCCACTACGGTCACTCATGTGAAAGATCCTTTGTACTGTTTTCTTTTTCTGTGCATGTTCATGTAAGGCTCACACCAGTCTCCTCAGCTTTGCCCTGACATTGCCTGGAGAAGTGTCAGGGTTCAGTGCCATCTGGACAAATCGCCACAGGCTGTGCTTAGAGCTGACTGCTGCATCAGGCACTCCTGGCTTCCTTGGAGCCCTGGAGTTGGGCTCCTGGACATAGGCTGCCCCCAGGTACATCAGTATCTACTGCTCACAGAGACAGCTCAAGAGAAGTTCCAGCAGCAGATGGCTCTTTGGGATTTAATCTGAAAGTTCTCCAAGACCCAAGGGTGGAGAAAATAACACTTCAAATAGTTAGCCAGTGTGGAAATAAATAGCACTCCACCTGGGAAGAGAATCTAAGCTTGATGTATGAACAATTCATGTTTGCATCACTTTATACAGTGACATAAAAACTGATGACCTCAGTTCCAGGTGCTGCTGTACGGTAAAACTGTGTTTTCGCATTTTCAGTTTCCAAGGAAACTGAAAGACCATCCTGATGGTTGTAATCAGTCGTATATATATATATCAGATGATATACAGCTTTAATTCCTTTGTCAAGAGGAGCTTGGCTTTGAAGATATTTATGGAATGAACTGTTATGAGGAAAAATCTCTTGCTATTCTGGGAAGGTACACTGAGCAGTGGAGCAAACTCAGCATTCACTTGGTCTTCACCAACTGGTGTAGATCAATGAATACAGAGCAGCACAGAAGCAGAATGAGAAGGAATTGTTCTTTGTGCAGTACAAACCTGCTAATTCTTCATGGCTGATTTCGTGACAAAATGTACAGTGACTCGAAACTAAAATGCAAGAGAACTTGCTGCAGGCTGGTCAGATGGGCTACGTGAGCCATTTCAGCCACTTCTTTCAAGCTGTTTTCCAAGACAATTTTGTGGTTTGGGGAACAGTGTAGAAACCTCTGAGACTGTATTAGTTGGCCATCTGTAATCCTTCCTATCTTCTCTCTCTCCTTTCTCCCACTTCCCAGAACAGGCCGCAGAGCTGCGTGCCGCAAATGTACTGAAAAAGCTAGCTTGATGAGGAAATAGAGTGCAATTTCAAGGCTCTTGCGCTGAGTGGGGTGCTGTGGTGACATTTGTAAGCTGTGGAGGAAGTCAGCTTTGCTGTGAAACGTCCACCTTAGGCATGAGTATTGGCCTCCAGGACCATGCAGCATTTGGGAGCTGTGCAAAGCAGTGTCTTGACTAGAGAAAGGCACTGGATCATCCTCTATCAGACTTAATGGTCTGTGCTGGCATGTCTGCTAGGAAGTCTGGCTGAAGCTGGCCTACCTGAATAAGCTTCAACCTAGCTGCTTTGGATGGAACCATGGAGCACATGTTGACCGTGAAGGACCTCAGCTCTCAGTGTGAGTTTTGCAGCTGTGCCTTAGGCCTTTTTGTTGGATGCAGAAGAGTCGTGTTTCTCTTCACACTGATTCAGTTTCATAACATCTTTTAAAATCAGTCTGTTTCTCGTATCACATGCGTAAAGTCAGTACTAATTTGTGCAGCCACCCAAGGCGCAGCCACCACACAGACCAATTTTCAGCATGATGCTGCTCCCAGATCTGCAAGGTTTGCTACCAGGTGCAGCCAGGTGACAAAAATGAGCAGGACAAAAGCACCAGACTTGGAATGAGCCTTCTAATTTCCTGAAATGTGAAGGACCTGATCTGCAGGTGCAGTGAGGAGGCTGGGAGCCTGCAGTCTTTGCCATAAGGCTGTTTGCACCAAAAAGCTTTATCCACAGATTTAATGGCCTACATTTAGGCATCTGAGTTTGATGCTTCTCACCATTAATTGTGAGAAGGAGTGGCCAAAAGAGACCACTCTGATTAACCACCCTGATTAACAGATGCAGCACACTTGACCCCTAGCTTCAGAGCAGTATGGAGATAGCTGCCAGCAGGATGGAGCCAAACTTGTGGAGGGTTGCAAAAAGGGTAAGTAAATCTGTGGAGGAATTCTCTCCTGTTCTCCTAATGTGTGTATTGAATAGCATCTACATTTTGAGTGCATTTTTCAGGTTCTGACTTTTTTTGCCTGTGGGCCAGCATCGATTCTGATCCACGCTGTTGTGCATCAGCACTATTTCCAGTAAAATACAGGAAGTCCCTCAGATGTTCAGAAACAGGCTGACAGGGTTTTATCAGTAATGCTAAGAACTTGTTGAAACTAGCAAAGATGAGTGATTAGAATTCAGATCTTTTGTTCACATAGCAGAAAATGATGGGAGAGGCACTGTTAGCTGCTTCATGTTGAGAATACAGAGAAGTCCAATGTGAGATTAGAGTGTGGACTGAAGAATTTGGATTTGTCTGGGCTTTCAGAAATGACAAAATGCTGTAGTATTTGCCTGGGTGTTCTCTCACTCTTAAATTCAGGCCTGAGTTGTCTTCCAATGTGAGTGACCAAGAATTCTGTTTTTCAGCACTTTATTTGCACTGCGTGCCCACAAATAGTAAAAATAAAATATCTGCCCTTTCTTTCTTTCTATAGATCCTAACCTCAGTGTTAAGCCATTTTAAAGCCTTTTGGGCATAAGCAAAAGAAGGAGAGTGAAAAAGAAAGGCCAGAAAAAGGCTACAAAGACTACATGAAGCCCGCTTCTTTGCCCTAACTAAAACCAAAGTAAAAACAGAAATAAACCACCCAGACCTTTCCATTCCTCTTTTATTATGTATTTTAAAACACAGGCAGATGAAAGAGGAACTTGAAAGTAACTGTATTCCTCATTATCTAACTATCCCTCAGCACAAGCGTCAGGTTTGGATTTCAGCAGGAGAGCTGGCCTCCCTGGCACCTACACACAAGCACAGGAGCAGCCCACGAGCAGTCCCAAGGATCTTGGAGCGCACAGTCCCTGGCATACATGTCTTACAGATCAGGGATTTGGACAGAACTGCAGGAACATAATAAATAAATGTCTGCAACCCAAGCTTGCTGATAACATAACTGAAAGCTGCTGGAGGTTACGCAGCACTTGCTGCTGGAGCCTGCATTAGCCAAAGGACTGGGGCAGCACATGTGAGAAGATCTCTGAGTGGTTTGGCATCAGAGCTGGGACTGGAGTAGGAAGGCTGGGAAGGAAAACCTGAGAGTTAGAAGTTGGAAAATGAGGACAGCAGCTGAGTGCTGGGAGAGAGAAGATGGATCCTGAGAAGGATTCCACATCTTAATGGTGGCACTGCTGCTGGCATACATGCTTGGGATAATGCAGGCACAAAGTAACACTTGTAAAGAGTCCTGTCCTTACAAAATATGGTACACCATACTGACCACACTAAAGAATCTCCCTCTAAAGTTTCTGCTTTTGCTTGGACCAGTTTAGCTTCTGCACTGGCCTCTGTCTATACAGCTGTATTGACATGCCTTGCTGCCAGTCAAGTTAGATGAAAGCAGCACTGAGGGATGATGCACCATCTACCTTAGGGCACCCTGTACTGCAGGCAGGCCATAATGTAAGAATCAGGATCTGCTCTGTTTATAACTCTGGATGATGCTGAATAAAGTCTGGGTGCAGCTCCAGAGGCAGCACTTTGGCAGCCCTTATCCTGCTGCTTATGCAGCTGAAGATACAAGAAACCCCTCTGGGTCAAGCATGTTGATGAGCCTGTTCCTTGAGTCAAAGACTTCCTGGTGGTCCTTGACTTTGCGTCCTTTCCAGCTCTTCCTGCAGCTCCTCTGGATCCCCCAGCCCAGCTTTGCTGTGATGCTGTGAGCTGGCCAGCTTTGGGCAGCCAGCACAGCCGTGCAGCTGCTTCATTGTGGAGATAGCAGGGCAAGCAGGATGATGCCCTCAGCTGGGATGTGAGGGATTGGCTGTTTTGCTCCAAAGGCCTGGGCTTGCTGAGGTGACTTGGCTGCACATAGTGAGGGCTTGAGGGTCATCCTAGCTGTCTCTTGCCCTCTCCAAGCCTTGCACACTAGTATGGGATGGGGAGCTGCTTTCACAACCTGAACGTGTTGTCACTCGCTTCCAGACGTTTCCTGTTATCTAACCTCAGCCTTATCTTCCCCATTTGCAGCTTCCTCTTGAAGGAGGAGCGGCCCCTTCAAAACTGAGCTGTGTTCCCTGAGCTGTGCCCTGCTGCCAAGCCAGCCCCACACCGCTGCCTCTGCCTGGTAGGTGCCAGAGGTCTGTTCTGCAGCTGAGGGGAGAGGGAGGATCACCCTGTGGGTCACTGGCTTTGGGGCGCCCTGCCGCCATTGCACCTCCAGCTTCTGGGGGATGGGAGCTCAGGTCTGGTTGCTCCTTCCATGTTGAGAGCATTTCTTGCTAAGCCAGGGAAGCTTTGTTGGTATTCCCCTTTGGGGAGCAGCTGTGGTTGGGCAGTGTGTCTTCTGTGTGTTCAGAGCTGCAGGATGCAGACACAGCCCATCCTACCTAGGGAATGCAGTCCTTGGGACAGTGATTCAGTAACGAAGATAATTAGGAATTAATAATATTAAGTGGTGTCCATACCCTACTTAATGTTGGGATGCATGTGTTTTCCCTGCCTCCTGCAGGCACATGCAGACATGCTACAGATGTTACTGGCTGTAGCAAGATTATGATCTCAACTAGTCATAGATGAGACATCAACGAAGAGTGGGGAAGTTGTGGGATGGAGGAGGGTGTACTGGGGAATCGTGTCCCAGCTGGGCACAGTTATGTCCTTCAGCTCCTCTCCTGGCTGTTTCCCAGATCCAGGCTGTCAGATGAAGGTCCTCCCGACCTCCAGAAAGCATCGCAGAGCAGCGGGGGAAGGGGCTGGAGCTGACAGGTGAGTGTGGGTGATGTGGGAGGGCATGTGGCCATGCTACCAGCTAATGTGGTGACTGGGCCCTTCCCAGCACTTTCGCCTAAATGCGAGGTGCCAGTTAAAGCGTTTTGGGACCTCAAAAGCTTTTTCTGCAGCCATAGCCAAAGCCCACGGCCTCCTTCCCAGAGCACTTGCAGCTGCTAGAAGGTGCCTTATACTTATGGCTCTGCACCCAGAGCTGGGGCTGGCTGTATGCTTTGTTGCCTCTTACTCCTGGGAAGGAGGTGTGGAGGCATGAGGTAGGCAACCATGCAGTTTCCTGCTGGAAGTGGGGCTACATTGTATGCGGGGAAAGAGTGCTGAATTACGTTCTTTGCTTTTGGAGTAGGTCCAAAGAGGGCAAGTTAGACTTGTGGGACAAGATGGAGGAGCAGGGCCAGGAAGGGGATGTCCAGGCTGGGCTGCTCTCAGCCTTTTTACAAAAGCGGGAACAAACCGAGCATGTGTGGAGCTGTATGGCCAAGGTAATGGCAGTGTGAGTGAGTGGCAGTGGGAACATGTGGCTGCTAGATGCCTACGGCCCTCATCAAGCACTGTAGGCTCTTAGCTAGGTGCTCCCCAATGCTGTGGTGCGACTGCTGAGTCTCAGCTTTAGGAGCTTTCTTCAGGACAGAGCAGTGGCTCAGCGGTGACCTTCAGCCCACAGGCTCCTGGCAGTCTGGTGTGAGAGGCAAGGGCCCTTCTAATTGCTGCAGAGCCAGGGGGGGAGAGGCTGTTGGGGCAGGAATGGGGCTGTCCCTTGAACACTGCTGCTCCACAGTGTTCCTGGGCTGTGATGGGCTCAGTCTGGAGCTGCTCTGTATGACAAAGGAGGCAGCTCAGAGCTGCTTTGGCACCTTCCAGCTGAGGAGCAGAAGTTATTATTTAAATAGATGTTGCATTTGGCCTCTTGTTCCATTTTTAAATTGCTAGCTGTCTCATTCAAGCCAGCAGATGTGCTACAGGGAGCTGTAATAGATATACAGCCCAGCTTGCCTGTGATGAAGTAAACCCTTAGAGCTGCAGCTCCAGGCTTCACTGGAGCCTGCCTGATAGATGAGACTGGACTGTGCCAAACATTCCAACATTTTTCAAGCAAAGCTCTCAGCAGTGTCAGCTGCAGGGCTGGGAGCACAGGAAGATCCTAAATGGATCAGCACCCATGGGAAGTCTGCCACCAGCAAATGCTTATTTAAGTTTGACTTGGTTCTGACGAAGGCTTCCAGATCCTGGAGAAGCATGTCCCAAAGTTCACTGACAGCCATGGTACAGAGGACCCAGTTCCCACACGTCTGTGGGAATTCTTGCTTTCAGTCCAGGCTGCTATTTGGGTTTCACTGAGCAGAAAACAGAGATGGCCTGGATTCCAGTGCTAATCCTGCACAGTAAGTGCATATCCTGGAATGGAAGTAGCCTTCAACTTAAGGCGCTGCCACTCAGTGTGTGAGAAACACACTGTTGCATATTTGTGCATGCTGTTATCAGGCTTAGAGAAAAATGTATGCAATAATTTTACTTTTCATTTGTTTTCATCACAGGCTGCAGACCTGCCTGGTAGCCATGTAAAATCCCCCTAGAGACGGTGAGTGACTTAGAAAAGTTTTGGGTTTTCCCCCTAACTTCAATAAGGGACTTAACTGGAGAATGCAGGAAGCTCTTTCTGTTTCTCCCTCACAGTATGGAGCTGATTGCTTGGTCTCTTTTACAGCACTAAGCTTTGAGTTGGAAATACCCCAAAAGCTTGAAACCAGAAGCTCTGACAGTGACAGATCTATTCAGAAGAGATACCATCATTACAGGGTGGGGTAGTGAGCTCCATTCCCATCTACTGATAGAATTATCTCCACTGTGTGACCCTCCTCTTATCCGTTACTGTCAGCAACGTTTCTTGTGGCTGTTCCCCCCACCCACCCACCCAGCTGCAGTGAGGGGTTATTGTCAGCTGCTGGAGCAGATGCAATGCTGGCTGATTTTTTTCCTCTCAAGGCCAGATCTTCCAGTTGGCAACCTGCACTGAAGCAGGGCAGGTCTGTGGCAGATTCCTACTCAGTCTCTGTACAACCCCTCCATTGCACACTGATGTTCTGAGTCAATGAGGGCAGTTTATTTTTTAACCCCCTGCTCTCCTCAGTGTGCAGTGTTGAATTCTTACTGACAAAGCATTTTCAGGCAGAGGGATCTTATCCTGCTTTTTTTAAGACTGACAGCAGCTGTGTGAACCCTTCGGGGTTTATTAATTTATTTTTTTTATTTCCTGCAGTACAGCAGAGTGTGATTTGGAAGGAGACCCGTTTGGCCCACGTACCTATTTTAATTGCACTTAAACCAGTACTTTGCTGGAGTGATCTTAAATCAGCTTATTAGCACTGACACAAATTTTCTAGTGTGAAATGTGCATAATTCTTTTATCCACTGCAACATACCACTTTTGTCTGTGGTTGAAACTCACCCTGAATTAGGAGGCGGAACAAAGAGCTGTTCACTATCTATATCTCCCTGAAGGCCTGATGCAGAGGGCAGGGGAATGTAAGACTTGTGAAGCCGTTGTAGTAACCTTGCCTGGAAATTGATTTTATCTTTAAGGCTGTCACTGTTTTTTTTGCTGTAAAATCCTTTTTCATTGTACTGGTTTTGCAGCTCACATGAAGAGCGCATCTTTGGCACAGATGTGCCACTAACATTTTTTAATTTGTACTTTAATTTTTGAGAAACAAACAAACAAACAAAAAAAAACCACCAAAGATGCCCTTTTCAGTTTATTTCTGTGTGTAATATTGATGAATTCCTACAATGATCCTTGTAAAATAGAGTCCTAGAAGTCAGAGACAGAAAAGGCTTCGTATTGCTCACTGCAGAATGCTGTTAACACACCTCAGCTAAATTCTACCTTCATGTCTTTAGTGGTTGTCCTTCCAAAGTATAATGAGAAGCTGAGCTGAAGTTTATTCTTTCTCAAAAACTGATGCTGCAAGTCATGTGAAATGAAGATGAGGGGAGAAGCAAGGCAGCTAAAAGCACCGTGACTCAAACCAGGTCACAGCTGGGCATGGCCTGCCGAGCTGTGATGGGCACTGGATCTCAGTGCTACAAAGGATGAGTACAGCTCAGGAATCACAATGAATTTCTGAGAGAGTTGAACATGTTGGAATTCAAAGCTGTTTGAATTCTGAACTGCCAACATCCCATCACAGTACGAGTTAAGAGATGATACTGCTATTACTATTGTCTAGTTTTTTTAAAGTTCTTCAGGTGCTTTTCTGAGTTTAATTCCCACTCTTGTTAAAGGCAGCATCTTCTGGCCTTTGTGCAAAGGAATAATGGGAGAGGGAAGGTTATGTTCACGCCTAAAGGGACATGGAGAATGTCCATGTATGAGGGTGGAGAGTTCTGTTTATTGCAGGAGAGATTCTTGTGTGCTGGAAATGAAGCAGAAGGGGATTAATTCAGCAGCAGAAGAGAAAGTTTCACTTCATTCCCTGACAAGTTCAGTGTTTCTCTGTGGAGCGGCTCAGTTTCTAACATCACAGGCTTTACAATGAGCAATGCAGCTTCCTGCTGGCAGGCAGACTTTGGGAGCAGAGTTGTGAGGCAGAGTTGTGCCTTTTTCCAGATAGGCTTGAAGCGTACCCTTTTCAAATCTTTAGGTTTAGGTAGAAAGATCCCTTTTAACTGTTAGTGTACAATATGAGGTAAAACACGAATCCTGTTCCTGTTAGTAGGAACTCTGAAGTGCGTAAAGCCAGGATTTCACCCCAGCCTGTGTTCCTTGGGATCTGTCAGACTGGCTATAGCAGAAATACATATCTAGAATTGGGCACTGGAAAGCATATGACCACTTGATTGCAAAATTAACAGAGATGCAAATAAAAGAAACCAAGTACTAGAAGCCCCCAAAAACTCGTTTAAGCTTAGGAGAACAGAAATGGAAGTGGCGAGAAGCCTGGTGAAAAATCATGCTCTTATCTCTGCCCTGTGCAGAATTGTTCCCCTGCAATATGTTCTCCAGGTCTTTGTCTAGACGTTGTGTGTCTAGAGAGACATTTGTCTTCATGATGTTGTACCCAAATGGCATGTCTGAGTGCTCAGATGGATATTTTGTCAATATTTCAAGCTACCAAAGTTGATCTTTAGCTAAAGGGAGAGCTTAGAACTCAGCATTATTTCCAGCTCCACAGATCTTCAGCACTTCAACAAATATAGCATTTTCCTCAGCAGGAAGGCAATGTCTGCCTCCCCAGATGTGTTGGAATGGGGAAGTATAGGAGGGATGATGATGTTTGCTAAATGGAATATGCCTCTGGAGTTAACAGCAGCTTCAGCGCTCTTTTCCTTCTGTTAGCCCAGGACAGCACCGCAGCGAGGATGGTGACAGCCTGCTGAGAGCTGCAGTGCAGCACTGCGTGTATTTGACAAGCTGAGTTTGACACTCAGTCTGGCAGAGTGTCAGTTTGTCAAATACCCCAAGTGAGGCACTTGCTGAGCAACACGGCCGTGCACCGAGGCGATGGACTCCTTCATGCCCATATTCTGCTCCTCTCTAAAAACCCAACAAGGTACGGAACAAACCGCCCCACTGTTAGTGGGTGCCCCACTGATTTCATGCTGTCAGGTTTCCTTTCCACCCTGGTCTCAGGGATGCCTGTTGGAGTGGTATTCTAATGGCAAACTGCTACAGGAGTGCTAGTACAGTTCTTCTGCACTGGGAGAACAGAACTGGGCTGTTTTTGAGAAAGACCATGGAGTCCATTACTTTTCCTTGCAGTAGTGTTGTTTGGTTTTGGCTGGGTCTTCCTAGTCAGCACTTGCAGCAAGGCTGCTTCTTGTTTTTGCCACGTTTCTATTTTGTTCAAATAATTCTCTCTAAGTGACCTTGCTTGAAGATCTAATGCTCTCTTAGCATTTTTTTTTAAGGACAGCCTTGTAGCATATCAGACACACAGCTTGAGATAGCCCTTGGTGAGTGAGGGGCACAGCTGACAGAGCACAAGTGCCCAGCCCAGTTTGACTAACTGCTTTGCTCAGACGCTGAGAGAAAAATGCCAAAGTCCTACTGACCTTTCTTTTAGGTCAAATTTTGTGGTATTTGAAAATATTGATATTTTTTAATACTAAGTTTTGTTTTTTTTTTTCCTAAATATTTTGAAGAAGTTGGAGTTTGTACAAAGCTGGGACCAATTAACATGTAGTTTGGCCTAAGCAAACTGTGTTCTGCTTTCTGAGTAAGTCCTATCAGCAGGGCTCACTGCGTGCTTCTGGACAAACATGGTCCTACCCGCTGTGACTCACACTCCCGTGGTCTCTTTCCAACACCTACGCATGACTCACAGACATCACTCTGATCAGTATCACTGAGGTCAGCTTCAAAAGAGAGCAGTCTATTATTTGAGGGTTTGTTTTGTCCTCTGTGGATCCTTAATGTAGCTGGTAGATACATCAGCCCCAGCTCTCGTCACCCTCACAGACCTCCAGGTTGCAGCAGGCCTGAAGTGTTGTGCAGTGCAATGCAGTACAGCTAGCCCAGTGTTCATTTTAAGCTCTTTACAGTTGTTTTGTTATGCATTTACAGCTTTTGCTTTCCAAAAAGTTAGTCCATTCTTATTCTATGAGAAATACCAAAGCAGAAGGGGACAAACTTCTCTACCAGAGCCTTCCTCTCCTCTCTCTGTTGAGAGCAGCAGGTTCAGGAGGGCTCTGATGGCTGGCCTAAACCTGGCAGTTTAGAAGCCAGCAGGTCTGCACAGCTGTACAGAAGTGAGGGGAGCTTCAAGTCTCATGATACTGTGCTGGCTGCTAGAAATAGTGTACTTTTCTGGAGACCCTGTAGTTTCAGAGCGGAAGCTGAGGTTTCCCTTTCTGTGCTGGTGTAGAACTGGGCTCTGTCAGATGAGCCATGTCACTGGGTGAATGACCAGCACAAGGAAAGGAGAAGTTCTGTTTGATGAGATGTGACACAGCAGAGCCCTCTACGGCTTTCAGAAGGAAAACATTCTGTTCCCACCGGCTTTTACTACCAAGCACACAAAAAATATAAATAAAAAAATAAGTATGTGGTGCATAGAGGGAACAACAACCTGGGCACAGGAGAATGTGTGTGCCTTTCCCTGGTGACCAAGGCCATTTTGCTGCCTGGACTGGAGGCAGTGCCAACAGCTGAGGTACTCAGGATGTGCACCAGCTGAGGTGTTTGCTACCTCTTTCTTTGTTCCTGTTGCTTTCTTCTTTTGCAGCCTCTCCTTGAATTCAGGGCTCCTGAGGAAACTGCCTGGAGTTGCTCAAGGAAGATTGATGCTGGGAGGAAGCGCAGTTTGGAGAAATCACATTGTTACATAGTCAGTGAGGGAATGTGAAGTCTGGAGCTTATATTGAAAGTAAATCTTGCCTAACACATTAGGCTAGCTGTAAATGAATGAGCTTGAGACTTGGAATGGAAGAAAAGAGAGCCATGTTCTACATTTTGTCTGCTGTGATGACAATTGGGAAGCTCAGAAGCTTTCAGTTCCTTCCAACACAGCACTGGCCTCATACCATATGCTTCTGCTCCCTGTGCAAAGGGCTGCAGCTCCCCATTTTCCTCATTTCTTTTGTCCTGCTTCACCCAAGACTGGCAGCACCAACACTACTGTTTCAACCCTGCGCCTTCAAGGCCAGCTTCTGTGAGGTGCACTCTGCAGTGAGTGCATGAGTTACAAAGAGCACACAGCCCTTTCAGGATGAGCTACCCAGAGACAAAGCAAAAGAGCCCCTTGCACATATTTCCAGCAATCCCAGCACTTCTCCTCCTCAGCCAGGACACAGCTACCCTCCTCTCCAGCAGGCAGGAGCAGGGAGCAGGCCAGGTGGAAGCACCAGCAACACATGTGTGCAGATCACTGCTTAGCATGAGGCTGAGCCCCACGTAGCCCCGGGGGACGCAGTCCTGCTGGGTGCTACCTGCAACTCAGGAAGCTCAGCATCCTGGTGCTGCAGCACAGCCGTCGTGCAGTGCCTGCAACTGTGGTTGAAATAATGAGAGGAGCGTGGTGTGGGCTTGATGTCTCTCACCTGTCCTCTCTAAAAAGGAAACCCAGGTCAAACTTCCAAGTCACAGAGTCAGAGATTCCTTACAGTTGGAAGGGACCTTCAGAGGTCATCTAGTCCAACTCCCCTGCAATGAACAGGGACATCCACAGCTCCCAGGTTGCCCAGGGCCTGATCCAGCCTTACCGTGAAAGTTTCCAGGGTTGGAGTATCCTCCACATCTCTCTGCAACCTGTTCCGGTGCCTCACCACCACATATCCAACCTAAATCTCCCCTTTTATGCTTGAAGCCATTTACCCTTGTTCCATCACCACAGACCCTGCTACAGAGGCTGTCCCCTTCATTCCCACAGCTCCCCTTTAGATACCAAAAGGCCACTCCCAGGTCACCTCACAGTCTTCTCTTCAGGCTGAACAGCCCCGGGTCGCAGCCTGTCATCGTAGGAGAGGTATTCCATCCCTGGGATCATTTCTGTGGCCCTCCTCTTGATGCTCTCCAACAGGTCTATGTCTCTCCTGTCTGGATGCAGTGCTCCAGGTGAAGCCTCACAGCATAGAGTAGAGGTGCAGGATCACCTCTCTTGCCCTGCTGGCCACGCATCTTTTGATTCAGCCCAGCATACAGTTGACTTTCTGGGCTGCGAGGCATACTGTTGGTTCCTGTCCAGCCTTCCACCCACCAGTACCCCCAGGGCTTTTTCATCCAGGATCTCCCTTACTCAGTCACTATTCCAAATGCCTCAGATTTCTCTCTGCAATGCTTTTTTATCATTCCTTTCATCCCCCAGTTTGTATTGGTAGTGAGGGTTGCCTCAACCCAAGTGCAAGACCCCACATTTGCATCACATCCCTCTGGTGTGTCCGCCACACCTCACAGCTTGGGGTATCAGCAAACTGCTGAGGGTGCACTCGATCCCACTGTTGCTGTCACTGATGAAGATATTAAAGAGTATCAGTCCCAGTACTGACCCCCAGGGGACACCACGCATCACTGATCTCCATCCAGACATGGAGCCATTGACAAACACTCTCTGGCCTCGATTCTGCATCCAGTTGTCTGTTGACCAGTCCACCGATCAAATCCATCTTTCCAATTTGGAGAAAAGGATGTTGCTACTGTGCCAAAGGCCAAAAGTCAAATGCTGGCCATGTCTGGTCTGTACCGCTATCCGTTCTACATAATCAAACCAGAAGACAGAGAAAGAGCACAAATTTGCAAACAACAGACATATGAAGGCACTGTGTGGTAAAACACCAAGAAAGCCAGAAAGCATCTACTACAGATGCTTTTGAAGTACTTTATATTTGCCATGGGAAACAAATGGCAGTGCACTAATCAAGGCATTTTATAAATGAAAGCTCACGGCACCCTCATTAGATAGACAAGCATGAACATCGCAAGTGTAACCAGATTTAGTCATGTCCCATACAGTGAGTTGGTGTCAGTCTGTTGGATCCAGGATCTCCCTTACTCAGTCACTGTTCCACATGCCTCAGATTTCTCTCTGCAACGCTTTTTTATCATGCTTCTGGCTTCCACACTGCAAAATGAAGTGCTAGTAATCCCTTCAAAACCAGCTCTGCTTTGCCAGAAGAAAAACAGAGGGTGCTAGTTAAGAGGTTCATCAACTACAGGGTTATTCCCACTTGTGAGGAGCTCCAGTTTGATTGCTAAATGATATTCCTGGGATATCAACCCCTTCTGTAGTCTTTTTAGTATCCTCTAACAACAAGACAACTCCAGAACAAACAAGCAGTACAACCAGTGTCTGCTGCACTGTTAAAAGCCAGAAGCCATCCATTTCCAGTACAGTTCTTGGCTCCTCGCAGTCTGGCATGCCCAAACAGGGGAACATGCACTTGAGAGTGTGCCTGTGCCTTGCTGGTGTTATTGGCTAGCAGTGTTGCACCCAGCTGCACTTTGTCCTGGAGGCAAAGGACGTTTCTGTTTCCACCCCTTCAGACCCTTTCTTGCTCACTTTGCTCCTTCAGGCTGCTCAGAAATTATTTGCTATTTAAAAATGTGTGGACAGACAGCTGCTTGGCTGAAGGTTTCTGCACCACTGGGCAGGGACTCATTTGCCAAATCCTAAGAGGTTCCCCTGAGTTAAAGAAAGCAGTAAAACTGGTATATTTATCAGAGGAGAAGGCAGACAGGAAGAATAGTTTCCCTTGGTAAAGTTTACCGCTCAATATCTGTAGCCTCATCTTCTGCACAGCTGCTCACGTGGGAAATGCTGGTACTCTACTGAAAGTTCTGTACTTCGTATTCTGATTCCATTGCATTCACAAGGGTCTCACTCTCAGCATCTTTACTCAGGCACGTGCTCTCATAGCTGTTGCCTGTTATGCTCTCATAGTTGTTGCATGTCACGGTAACATTTTCATAGGATTCTTCAGTCTCAGAATTTATCTTCTCTTTTCTGCACTTAACAGGGACTTCCACATCAGTGTCCAGTCTAATCACATCTGCAGTGCTGTGGCTGAAACAAAGAGACATTCTTAAGAGTGAGGACTAAATCCCCCTTAACAGCTGCTATCTCACTCCACCTCCTCTGCATAATGGAGAGAATGTAAGATGGACAAGTTCTCGAATTAAGTTAGAGGCACTTTAATGACAAAAGCAAAGGCCACGTGTGGAAGCGATCAGAAAGAAGCAGGGTGATTTATTCTTTCCTTCCCATCGGCCAGCAATACCCAGCCACTGCCTGGGAATCTGAGCCTCAGTACACTTGATGGTTGCTTCCAAAGGCAATTGGTGTAACCAGAAACGCCTCCCCCAGCTCCTCCCACATCCCTCAGCATTATTGTTGAGCTGGGTGTCATACGGTGTGGAAAATCTTTGTGGTCAGGATAGGTCAGCTGTCCTGGCTGCGTCCTACCCAAGCTGTTGCCAACCCCAACCTGCTGGCCTCTGTGGGTTGGAAAGAGAGCCTTGGTGCTGCACAAGTGCTCAGCAATAGCCAAATCCCTGTGGGGTTACTGACACTGTTTTAGGCACAAATGTAAAGCAGTATTAGGGGTGTTATGAGGAATATTAACTCTGCCCCAGACAGATAAAAGAAATCTCTGGCTTTTTGCTGAGTAAAAAGGCTTTTCTGAAACAAATAACAGTATGATGCCCTCAAAAGTCTTCTCAACATAATAGGTGAAAAATTGTACTTACAAAGCAACTTCATAGATGGATTCTGAAAAAAAGGAAGAATTGAAGATATGCATCAGTACATTTTATGACAAATGTACCCCAGAAATAAAAATAAAAAGGGAAGAAAGCAAGCAAAACCAACAAAGAAACCACAGATGCTTCCAGGTATTTGCACCTTCAGGAATCCACCTTGTTGCTCCCTGGGGGGACAGTGGGGCAAGGAGGGGGCCAAGGCAGAGTGACGGGACTGTGGGGATAGGAATGGGGCTGGAGGGAGCACAGTGCCCTGCCCTACCTGCCCACCCCTGTTAAAAAGATGCTGTTCTGAATGCCTTTAACAAAAATAATTTTTAGAAAGTGCATGCTCTTGTGTGTTCAAGCATTCAATAAATATATTCTGTGTTTGTTAATAAAAAGGAAATGCCTTTTTCAGTCTTTCACCACCTATTTTAATTTGTGTCTGCTTTGGTCAAGTGTCTTCACAATTCAGCTACCAGAGCTGTCACACACAGCTGTGAGGACAGTACCAACCCCAGCCCACAAAGCCAAACCACGGCAGGCATTCAAGCTCCCCACAACAATCTACTCACCATTTTTGGGCTTTCTAGCACAAGCAATAGCAAAAATGACAAGGAAAACCACAGCACCACTCAACACAGCAATCGGGATGACCAGGTACAGGTGAGTCCTCCAGGAACCTGTAGCAATATGGCACAAGACTTTCAAACAGAGAAGCCCTCCCAGGCTGCAACAGCACTTACATGGTGCTCACCACATCCTGGAGGCCCAGACAACCCCTGAGCTCTGTGTGCAGTTGTGCACTACTTGACTATGTCCCTGCTACTCCCCATGTAGCAGCATCTTGCCCATTTGGCCCCACATGGGTATTTTTATGTGAGCCAGAGCCTCCTGCTGAGTGCTGGGGCTGTAGCTGTGAGCGGGGCGGAATTGTGCAGTGCATGCCATTGAAGAAAGACTTCCAGATGGTGCCCTTAACACTTTTCATTCAAGGATGCTGTCCAATTGTATTTGGAGCATGTTCAAACCTACCATGGCACTGCAAACTTAGCTGAGGTACAGAGAGTCAGTTTGTACACAGTCCTTTTTGTCGCTCCAGCCTTGAGAGCAGAATGAACTACTGGTCAGGAATGCTGCAAGAAGTCTGGATGTTCTGGTTATGGAACGTATTTCTTTTTTCCCTAGAAGTATCTGGTTTATTTTAAGAGTCCCTAAAAAACATCTAGGTCCCTTGAGAACAGCTAGCAATGCCATTCGTAGCCAAAATACAGAACACGAACTTTGGAATGGAAGATACTGAGCAGTCAGTTCGGGTCCCTCAATCTTGTTCAGAGTTACACCGATGTCTCAACTTACTCTGAGTTGTTTCATCTGTTTCTGGGTATCCCACAACATTCTCAGAAGTCACTGCAGCTTCAGGCAGATCTGCAAAACCAACAAGAATGAGAAGTGTGCAGTGCAGTTCCAGTCTGCCGTGAAAATAGATAAGCTCTGGAAATAAGCAGCCCCTTCCCTTAACTTCTAGCTGCTGAAGCTGATTTACATGACCTGCTATGGTGGCACACAATCGGTTCAGATGAAATGACCTCAATGTTAAAGTTTCTACAAGAGGTTCTACCGTAGCCCAGGTCTGAGTTCCCACAACCCACAGAGATGAACTGCCAACTTTGCATCCTTCCTCAGAGGAGATATCCTTGGCAAGGAAAGCAGCTGCTTTACAGAGGCTTTTGTCTCATTTGTATCTGTTGTTTCTGTTCGGTCCTTTCTAAGGTCTAAGGAGAGTCTGAGGTGGCATGCCTAATTGTAGATATCAATATAAGCTTCCCCCCTCCTCTGGGCCAGTTTTATGTGGGCATCATTGAGTTTGTGTTCCCATGGATGGTTGCCAAGAGACTGCGGTAGGGAACCGAAGTGGCAGTACATGGTCTGCATGTGCTCTTGGGAAGGATTTCAGGCATTGCATCAGCTTGTCGTCTTGGTGACTTTTGGACTGACTTAAGCATCATCCCAAGATCGCTGTTATTACTGCTAAGCACTGGGTCAGCTCCCAGTCCCCAGCCCCTCACCCTGGTCACACATTGCTCCCTGCTGACCTGTGGCTGGGCGGTGTGCCTCCGTCGTGACAGACAGATCTGCAAATGAAAAGGGCAAGGAGGCTCAATGTGTGCCCGCAGGATGCAGCACTCCCCCAGCCACTCCTGGATGCCTGGAGTCCTTCTCCATAGGCACTATAGCATCGGCCTCACTCTGCCAGCATGGCTTGCCAGGCACCATGAGGCGCGCTGAGGGCTGAGCCAGGCTCCCTCCTGCTCAGCCATGCTGCCAGGGGCTGGGTGCCATCTCCTGGGCTTTGCCTGACCTGCTACGCTCTGAAGCAGGCAGGACACGATCCACATTTGGCATTATACACCCAAACCCTGCACCCCTCTGTGTCTGCCTCAATGAGGAGTTGAGGGCTGGGACTCACCTCTCACTGTCAGCTCAACAGCATCACTGCGCTGCACCATCTGGGTATTGACCCTGTTCTTCACCTCGCAGTAGTACACCCCTGCATCAGAGGGCTGCAGGCTGCTCCACACCAGCTCAGCTTCATTGCCCAGGAGCTGCCCACTCCTGCCTGGTGCCATCCGGAACCAGTGGTAGCTGATGGGGGGGGACCCTTGTGCCACACAGGTCAGGCTAGCCTTGGCTCCCACCGGCACAGCCAGCCCCAGCTCTCCAGCCACAATGGTGGGCTTGGTCACAGCCACTACAAGACAAAGCAGATGGGTCATGGTGGCTGTGGTGGGGGAAGGTTTCCCTCACACTAAAGCAACTCCCATCCTCACGGTCCTTTCCCAGGACATCACCACTGGGTTGCGCTCTGTGCAGCTGTGCCTATGGATATAGATGTGCACCAGCTGTGTCACCTATTGCCACTGCTGCACCACATCAGCCTGCTCTGCTGAGTTGTTGCCTTTCCCAATGCTGCCATAAGGCTCCTCTGAGGAAAGAGCTTTTTATTTAAACGCACACTGAGAGTGCTTGGAAAGGGGGGAAGGCACGTCTGGCCAGCATGATTCCCATGTGCTACAAGAGCCAGGGACATCGGGTATCTGCACAGAACCAGATCCAGTCCTGTGTGCACCTGGATCTGTGTCCCACTGGCAGATCCACACCACAGTGAGTGCAGACTCACTGCTATCCCTTCCTGAACACACAGAACTGAGCAGAAGGTTCTTCCCATCCAGGTACCTCAATACCCAACTCGATATGGATATGGGCAGGCAGAATGGAGTGAACTGCCTCTTCTCCGAATTGTTCTGCAGATTATACAACAGCAAAGCTTTATTGCTGGATTACCTTTGGCGACTTTAACCGTAGTGGTCACCTCCTTCGTTATCAGGCTGTAGTTTTCAGACCTCCAGCTGACTTGACAGGTGTAGTGTCCGCTGTCAGGAATTTCGAGGTCTGTGATGTGGAGTGAGGCATCCCCTGGGCTGCTCTTTGGGACACTGACTCGGTTTCGGAACCGAGATAACAGGATGTGATCACCAGAAGCATCCCTCCGAAAGATGGTGGAGGTGCTGAGGTCTCTCTCCACGCGCCAGGTGAGCACCTGCTGTGTGAAACCTCGTGAAGGTGTGTAGGTACATGGTATAGTGGTGGATCCCATCCATACCCCTTTGACCTGAGCTGCACCAGACAGATCCAGGAGGGCTGCAAAGAAACAACAATTGAAGGGGAGAAAGAAAAATGCAGCAGAAGAGGGGAACATCCCTTAGGACCAACAGAAGCCACGAGGCAGTGGAAGCCGGCATGTGGTAGCGTCTTAGTTATGCACTAGACCACAGGCAGCTAAATCTGGGCCTGCCCCCATCTCACTGAGCATGGGGAAGTGAACAGCTACATCAAACTCATGGCTATTCTTATTGCTTCTCTCTGGACACTGGCCAGTTCTCAATTCCTTCTCAGTACTGAGAGGCACAAATCCCACCTCCAGTAGCGGCATCACAGCTGCAGCCTTCACAAGAACTTCAGGAGCATCTCTTATTCCTGCTCCCTAGCCGCAGCCTTCACACACTACTTCTGCTGCTTGGCTTTCTGCTTATACTTGCAGGATGACGCAAACAGCAGTGGCCTCTCCCTCTACTGCTGACACTGCTTGTTCTGACAGCACCACTTGCTGCATTGTCCTGTACCCCCTGTACAGGAAGAAGGGTGAACAAATCACATTTACTGTGTCACGGCAATAAGCGTGCACGAAAGACTCAGTGTTTGCACTCCTTAGCATCATTAGCTTCTTACAAAACTACCCTGTTGCTCATGGAGGCAGCAGTGCAGCCGTGCAGGGAGAAGCCCTTCTCTGTGCAGCGGTGCTGTCTCTGAGCCGCAGGAGGGGCCCTTTGGGTGCGGAGCGGGTCTGTGGATCTCTGTCCGCACAGGCACCTGAGGGAGCTGCTGGGGCTGAGCTCTGTGGAAGCTTATTTCTGACAGCACCAACAAAATACTCATCCCCAAGATGGTATTTTTAAAAGAAACGTTTCCTCCCCGTGATGCTTATTAAACTGAGATGCTTCCTGAGACTTCCAGAAAAAGGGCGTCAGTTCTCATGCTGGGAGAGGTAGAGCTGAATAGACAGAAACCCGCAGAGCAGGTTTGGAAGAAGCAAAGTAGTGAAAGAGATTTGTATCATCAGCAGTGCATGAAAAAGAGAAGAAAAGAGTTCTTACACTCTGGTCCATTTGTAAAAGAGCTGAGTACCTCCTTCCTAGCCTGATAGCACCAGCATTTGTGGTGGCATGGAAGCATTATGCAGGCAGGTATCTGCCTTTACTGGTCTGGACTACCAGATTTGGAACACTAGATCAAGCCCAATCTTTTTGTGTTAGCCTTGGAGAACTTCAGCTCTGACCTGGATTCCTTGGTTGGTATCTGTCTCAGCCAGATAAACACTGCCAGGACTCAAATGGGCACAGGAGGAGGGGGTGTGGACTTTGTGATATTTCATTTATTCTCCCACTCTTTCCAACTCTCTGTCCAGTGAGGCTGTCCCAGGAGCAGCACATATGTTTCATGGGCATATGAATTGAAGCCAAGGTTCCACTGTCACCTCTCCTAATGCACTGGAGAGCCAGGACATCAGGAGTAATCAAGAGGAATTATGTGCCTTCATAAACCGTCACAGTTACAGCCATCTCTCTTCTTCCCAGGACCACGCTAGCAGAGCAACAGAGATGCATTATTAAATTGGAATCATAGAATTGCTCAGGTTGGAAAAGACCTCCAAGATCATGCAATCCAACCATCCACCTACCCAATTCTAGAAGAACGTGCACATTCCAGCTTCACAAGGACAGTTTTGGAAGGTAACAGCACATCAGAGCATGTCCTCTGCAAGGATCCTGGAAGGTCCTGTTTTGACCCTGCTGTGGCACATGGAGCCAACCTGCCTCACTCTGCCCTGTCTGCTGCACTCTCGAAGCAGCTGGGTGTCCCTGATAGGAGTCTTCCCAGAGGAGACTTGTGAACTCTCAGGTTCTATTTTTCAAGAAGAAACTAACGGCTTTCCACACTTCACAACTTTTAAAAGAAGCAGGACATCATAATTGAAAAGAATTTTCCTACCCTCTTAGTTCTTTAGTTTTTCTTCTCGTACAAGGAAGCAGTTAACTCACCCCTGCAGCCAACAAAAGCCTTCACCACCACCAGCACCAGCACCACTGCTCCCATCCTCCCAGGACTGCAGCTCTGCTCTCCTCCTCCTATGCTTGAAGAGAGACCTCCACACTTCTTGGAGCAGAAGACAAGTCAAGAACACTTCCCTTTCTTCTGTCCTGTGTCATCTGGGATCCAGGCTGCGCTGCTGTCCTTCTTCCTTCCTTCTTTTAGAAATATCACGAGTCCATTCACCGAGATGAAGGATGACCAAAGATTGCAAGGCTCTGTCTCTTTCCATTTCAAATCCCATCCCCACCCTCTTCTCTTGCCTTTTTCTAATACTCTATTTTTTTTCCTCATGGTTTTGTATACATTTCTTTTTTCCTTTTCATCTTCTTCCAATTATTCCATGTTTGCGTTCACTTCGTAATGAAAGAGCTTTATGATGGCCACATAATCAAGTACTCAGTAATAAGGGAAAGCAAATTGGAGAATGCTTGAAAAGCAAGAATTCAGCTACCTCTGACTTGTGTGTGATGATACGGCTCAGCATCTCCTTCCATCACATTCAAAATTGGCTCCAGAGATGTCGAAGCACAGCAGCCTTCCCATGGGAGGTGTGAGCACATCGACTCACTGCACGTCAGGCAGGAGCACGAGGCACAGATCAACCTGCTGGGGTTCTGTTATTTCCTTGGAATCTTCCTTGCTGATGATACCGTGCTCTTCCACCACACACATGCAGTATTTCAGCAGCACATGATGTGCAGGTCAGTGTGTAGCCTGAATGAGGAAAAGGAACAGCTGTAGTTCCTTTGCCTAATGGAGCCTTTTAGACCAGAAAAACTTTTACTTTTTTTTTCCCCCCCCTGATTCAACAGAAATATTAAAAAAAAAAAAAAAAAAAAAATACAAAAAACCACCAACATCCTGCTCTTTACTATGAATTTCTCCACAAAAAGCTGCATTTTTCCCCACCTGCCCAGAAATTGCCCTGTTGTGATGCAGCTGCAGATGTACTTCCCAGGGCAGCAAGGGAAGATGCACAGCAAAGGTCAGCAACCCAGAGACACCCACACTTAATGCTAGAGCAGATCTTAACACCCAGAGGTGAACAGATGTTCAGTGCCTGCTGCTCCCATTTTCAGAGAGTCACACATTGTCTTACACGCAGAATTATTCTGTGTTCATTAATATTAACAAAAGAAGGAGTTACAGAAGACAAGAAATGTATGTGAAAGCAAGCCTGCCAGGTGAATTATGCTACAGGCAGTCAACTATTCATTAAAGCTACTGCTTAATGTTTTTTCAATAGTCATATTTTTAACATCCAGTTTGCATTTAATTTTAACAGCTGCATCATTGAACACAACCCACTGAAGTACTTCCAAGAAATAATTTCATTTCCCCTCCACCCCTCACTATTGTGTCAGTGGTGAAGATTTGTCTGCATAGACTTCTCGGTGGAAAGAAAAGACTGATGGAGGGAGAGAAACAGCAGAGCATCCTGGAAGACTGCTGAGAAGTCAATCGCATCAATATGGGAGGTCTAAAGGCTGCAAGAAATACTGAATGGCATCTCTGAGCCAAGGGCCAACGTGTCTGAAATATGGGGGCCATTTTCTCTAGGAGCTGGAAGGGCAACTTATCTCATTTTGCCGTGGCTGTGTTCCACCACAGCAGGTATCCGTCCTGGTTGCAATGCAGCAGTCAGACCGTTCTCTGGAGGTGCTGCAGCTGGGCAGTGTTGGGCGGCTCTTCCTTTCTGTGCAGGGCAATGAAATCCAGTGACCAGCTTCATTTTTCCAAAGTCAGTAACCTGATGGAAACAGTGCAGGTTTCGTTTTGCTCTTTGGGCAGAGGCACATCTGCAGTTGGATGATTTGAGGAACGGGATTTCAGCTGAGTTCTGATTATTGCTGCCACAGAACTTGCAACAGTAAAATTTGCAGTACAACCATGTCAGGCATGGCCAGCCTGGAGGAAAGAGCTAAAATTGCTGATATGACAATTTTTTGAACCGGACACGCAAGACTTCCTGAAGCTGTAATTGTACAGGATAAACGTTGACTACTTAGCTAAACCAAACATGAAGAACTATAGTTCCTCAAATATGATCAACGCTGCATCTTTCTCTCCTTGTGACAGAGACATAGCAGCCAGAGTTCTTTGAGTCATGCCAACAGCCCATTTCTTTCTTACTGGAAGACTTCTTGTGGTTTCGCATCTGAACACATGAAAAAAAAAAACAAAAAAAAAACTTTCATGTCCTCATATTTCAGTGCCTCTGCTTTGGATTGAATCCACTGCTTTCTCCCTTTGCAGTGCCAGGCAATAAGGCACCCAGCAACTGTCTCCCTCACAGGAGCCCATCCTCCTGCTGCACGCTGGGCACGACACTCCTCAGCATCATTTCCTCAGCTCAGATAGCATGACCAACGTTGCTCTTTGTTCTGGAATTCCTGCTCCTACAACCCTGGCTGGTAAAAAGTAGCGCAGCACAAGTCCATGTTTCACAAAAAGCGACCACAGATGGGACCTCAGAGCCCACCCATAGGGCCCACACCTACAGAGCTCGTGCCTTACCCTCAGGGTTTGAAATAGCCTGCCGAGGGTTAGAGAACTTTGCTGCAATTTTCCTGATGCTGCAAATAGGGTTTTTAGCCTGCAAGGTGATGGCAAGCAGTGCTTTGTGCAAACCACCAAGATAGAAAGCTCCCAGTGTGCTTTCATAAAGCATCTGCACCCAGGGGGGAAAAAAAAAAAAAAAAAAAAGAAAAAAAAAAAGCCAATTTTACCAGATGTTCTTATTTGGCCAGGCCAAAGCCAACTGCCTAAACAGAGTGGAAATAATTCCTGAATGGTGCACAGAAGCTAACTGCATGGGACTTTACTGTGGTGTGCATCACATCAGCTTTCCCCACACTTACCAGAGAACTGTACAGTCAAGAAAACATGGCCTTTGTTCTACTTGACAAAACAGAATTTTAGTGTTAAAGAGCATTTCCTTCAAGGCTAAAGTCATGCAACAGAAGAGTGATACACAAATGATCTTCCTGAAAATTAACTTCCCTTCCTAGAAATTCCAAGGTCATTGACATCAGCTCTGGGCCACCTATGAGCTCAGCCAAACTCTAACAAACGGTTCCTAGCACTAACAATGGATCCTGTATGTGTGAAGCCATCTAAGTGTGCATTTCCTGCTTTGTGCCACCTAAGGGTGCAAAACGCAGGGATCAAATCCTCCCTATACCTACAGGTTTCACACTCACCAGTTACCATTGCTTTTGGTAGCCCCACTGCTATCACAGTATTTGCTCCTTCCATGTTCCTGTTTTAGTGACTCCTTAGAGGCTGTCTGAACTGTTCAGAAAACACAACTGTTTCCGTGGGACGATCTGCCTTAACCTCAGCTCATCTCCCTGCAGGCTCACTGCCTGCTGTCAGCTGTGCCGCATGAGATGCGCAGCAGCTGCTCTTATCTCCAGAGGTATCCCACACTGGGTTAGGATCCAGTCTCTATTTTGCATTGCCAACTGCCTGAAACCCTCAAGGAAGGTTTCACCACACAGGGCAAAATCCACAGTTTTCTTTGAAAACAAGGATGAAAGAGGAATGGAAAGCAAGTTAATGCCTGAGAGCTAGGGTTATGCTGCTCGAAAGAACTGCCTCAAACAAGGAGAGCACAGATGGTCTTTCCTAGCTAGGTTAAGGCTAGCAATAATGGAAGCACAGGCAGGGAGAGAAGAGCTGGCAGTGCGTGTTGCATTATTGTTCCTGTGTTCATACAGAAGTGCCACATCTCATGGTTTGTTGGCTCTGCCCACTACCCCACCTGCAGGAAGTATAAGCCCTTTTCCCTCCATTCTCCAAGCAGCATGAATAGTATCCGCCTCTTTGACTCAGATGTTCACCTGGCCACCTGAATTTGGAGCACCTCTGCTTCCCACTAGCTCCATGTAAAGCTATAGTGTGATGGAAGGCCCAGCAGTAACAGCAGGGTGGCAGCAAACAAGGATAAGCCCAAATGCAGCCATAGATACAGAAACAAAGGAAAAAAACTGCTTACCCTTGGAAGACCTCAGGTAGGCAGGGATCCCCAGTGAGATGCCCTCACCTCCACTGCCAACCCTTAAATGAGGGCTGGGAAGGGATGGATCCTGGCTCCATCCCATCTATCACTCAGCTGAACTGCATGCACCTGAGCTCCCCTGGGCTGGCCCTGCCTTCCCACCAGGTGCTCCATCACTGCTTCAGGCCATGGCTGAGCATTTCTGCTACACTCCATATAGCACCACAGCCCCAGAGACCCACATTCTCACTGCAACAATTTCTGAGATGGACATGAGACAGGTGGGCTGCTTTTCAGTAACAGGGATGTTCCCTTCCCAGCTCCTGTCCACCAAACACATGCACACACTGTTTAAAATTACTTAAAAAAAAAAGAAACCCATACCCTTACTGCAGGGCTCCAAAAACTGCAAGCTCATCTAGAGTTGAAGCATGAAGAAAACATAGCCGCTTCCCAGAACGTTTCAGTGCTGCTGATATGTTGCTGTTTTAACACACTGTTCAGTCATGATTTTTCTGTTGCTCTCTGTAAAACCCTTTTGGTGATAGTTGCATGCCCTGCAGTATTACTGCAGCAATCTTTCTCTCCTACTCAGCTTCCACACTGGGTAGAGAAAGCTGGTAAGACTTCATTGACTTTTTATGCTCTCCATAACAAAGCTCAATTTCTTTCACATGGTGAGCGTCTCATTTGACCAATTCTTATTCTCAGATTGGATTAGCAACAATTTTTGCATCTTTGATTCCCTAAAGCATAGCTGACGAGCATCATTTAACATAACATGCAAAACATATCCCCACTCAAAGAGATTCACCATCATTCCTGTACTTACAGGAGCACTGTAAGGTCCCCTGGGCACACACAGACATTCACACAATCATCTATATGGGCAAAATAAAGATAACAGTGTAACAAAATAAATGTAACAAAACAATGCCGTCCTCAAGTTTAATGATTTCCATTTGCTTCCCCACATTTGCAATAAGCTGCATGCATTTGTTGGTCATATGCAGCCACGTTAGCATTAGAGCTCAAGGGACTCTCGAGCTGCCCACTGTTTATAGGGTGAGATTGCAGAGTCATTGGATCATCTAGGCTGGGAAAATCCCCTACAGTCATCAGCTCCAATCGTCGATTGGCAAAGCTGTAATTAGCAGGACAGCATTATCAGTCCTGAGCAAGGCCTTACCACATCAGCTATGCAATGGCATAACAAGACCTAGTGAAACTTAAAGCTCTTCCTTCTGGGAAGTTCAGCAAACTGTTTGGGAAATGTATCAGCGTGCACAGAGGAACATAAAAAGGATGCACAAGAATCACAGTTTGGGTTTTGCAATTCCATAGTTTAATTAGTTCAACTGATTTGTACTTTTTTTCCTTGCTAATTTATCTTCTATTGCAATCCCTGTTAGGAAAGTAGCAAGTTTACCCATTTCCTAGGCCAGAACACAAACCAGACGCAGATTCACAAATTGTTCCTAAGCCTCAGTTTCTTCTTAAGAGACAAAGTGTGTTTAAAAACTATTCTGCAATTGAGTCAAACACCCGATGGTGAGACGCAGTGAGAGAAGACTCCATCGTGGAAGAATATGACAGTGCTCCATTACAGCGCTGCTCTTCAAGTCTCACCTGCTCAGGAAATGGAGGTTACAGATCAGCCCCTCACAGAACTGTGACCCGCACTGCGCTGTCACAGCAGCACTGAGGAAAAGCTTGGTCTGTATTGTCTTACTCTCGGAAAAAAATCATGGCTTTTGGGAGAAAGTAATAAAAAAAAAGGGGATCACAGACATAAGGAACAGTTATAAGCAGGGGAATGAAAGGACACTCTGAAGGTGTTCGAGGTGTGCACATACGCAGTAGCGAGGTCCTCCTTTCCGGTGGGGAAGATCTGACAACAAAGCACAAATCTAACTTAGCGGGGTCAGCGTAGATAATGGGCATCATCCAGGCTTCAGCATATCAAAACAACTTGGATTCTTCCACATAAAAAGAACCCAAATCTTATTAGTTCAGAAACTCCAGAGAGAATAAAGCCTGTAATTGGACTGACTTCCTAACACTGAGAAATGTCTCCTACCACTGCAGCTACTTGAAAGAATCAGCTAGAGCCACACAGCCAGTTTTCTGCCTGCCCCCAGGGCTCTCCCAGCTCCCGCAGCTGTGGATGGCTGTGGCAAATTTCGGATTTCTGTGAGCTGTGGATAGGCTCCTCCCAGCCTGTGCTGGTGAAGGAGCACTTCTGCTACTGGTAAGGAGGGATAAGAGGCAATGTCTGTCACAGGTGCAGGAGAGAATTTTGGGGAAAATTTTCAGATTAAGCTGATAGTAGCTTTTGGAATTCGCTGTCAATCCATTCAGTTGATTGAGCTTTAAGATCCAACAGGCAGAAAATCCAGGAAAAAGTCCAATGTCTACAGAGGGTCAGATAAACAAGCAGAAGAGAAATCTTACTGTGACGTCCCACCACTGCAAATTACCCATCACTTTTTTGCGTTCTTCTTTCAAGGACAGTGGCTGGACTTTGCTGGACATCTCCTGACTCAGTGCTACTCACAGTTCCCGAGGAAGGCGATGGATGTGGTGGGTGCAGGTCACTCTGGAAAAGCCTCCATGCAATGTGCATGAGATCAGCACTACGCACGGTGGCAAAGCACTTCTACTGCAACGCCCACAACCCGTGGCAATGGATGTGTTAGCATGTTAAAAAGTCACACGCCAGAGTTAAAATGTCATTTTCCATAGGAAAAAATTCTCCCTGTACCTAGGAGCAAATCTAGGAATAGGAAAGTAATTTAAGCCGATGCAAACATTTGTAGCCACAAACTATTAAAAAAGAAAAAACAACAAAAAAACAACCCCAAACCAACAGCAACAACAAAATAATTCTGAATTCCAATCAGAAGATACTTCTTGAAGCACCTCAGAAAGAATAAAACCCATGTGGAAAACATTACACACCACATTACTGTATAGCTGATAAAAACAAAAAAAACAAACAGCCAAACTTTACAAACAGGATACAAACAGCTTTCCTTTTGCAATAAGGATATCAGATAAAAACAGTTATGAAATACACTGTGGTATGTGCACAGGGAGGCTGTCCTTCCCTCCTCCCAGTGCCTTCAATCCTATAGCTCTTCTTTGAGAGCTTTTTTCAGCCTTCCCACATGCGCTCTTCGCTCACAGAAAGAGAACTTTCTTTAGTTGATACAGAATACAACACTCAGGAGGAAGGAGAGGAGAGAGAAGATCAAACTTCTCATTGATCCATTTATCTTTGCTGTCTATTTCACACCACTAGGCCAGTTACAGATGTGAGTTCAGGAAGTTTCTATCTCAGAGGCTTCTTCTATGAAGCTAGCAACAGGACTGAGGAGCAGGAGTGGGAACAGCTTATACTCTCCATTTCCATCTTCCGAGAGGAGAGGCAGATCACCCATTCCCAAAGTGTCCACTGGGGGCTCAGCCTGGTTTGCTGGAACTGCCAGTGGCAAGACTGTTTCACCACCTGAAGGAGGATGGAGAGCAGGTTTTTCCTCCAGGGGGGCCAGGAGGAGGTCTTTTGGATCCTCTGTCTTCCCACCAGCTTCACCAGAAGGCAGCTCTTCAAACAACGAAAGCAGAGGATTGGCCCTGTACTGTATCAGCTGCATATCTGAGGGAAAACAAACATTTTAAACTCCAGGCTCCTACAGTACGGAAGTGAAGTCTTTTACTCAAGGCAAGGAAAACTGGAAGGGCTGCTTCAAAACTTGGTTTGCTAAAGAGAAGCACACAGCTGAGCTCTGACAGATTACACCAGCAGGTGCAAGAGAGTAAGGCCTGCAGCTAAGGCTCCTGTGTCTTTTAAGATCAATGTCTGAAACACACTTCAAGTCCCTACAAACACTGCATGCACTGGCATCACTGAAGTAGTAAAGTGAGTTGCACTGCACTTATGTGGGTTGTAGCCCTGTAGGAGATACCTCCACAATGGCATTTGCAGTTCTTCTCCTTACTGTGGCACTCTGTCACACATAAGAAAAGAGGAACAGTTAACATGGGAAACAGAACAGGGTTTGTAAAACTGAGGTACAGCTTCATTAAGATCAAGGAAATCCCAGTCGTCGTCAACATTCTAAGCCCATGCCAAAGAAGGAAATGAGCCACATTACAGGCTAGAAAAAATTCCATTTCAATACGCAGTTTTGGAAGAGTATGGAACTGTCACAGCTCTGATCCCTGCTGCCCACCTTTGCTTCCTGCTGTTTCTCTATCACTTCCTCCCAGATGTTCAGTGCTGTCTCCCATGTCTGCAATCTGAAGCACAAAGGACAGAGAATAAAGCAGAATGCTTAACAAAAATATCTGGCTATTTACTGACTGCTTAGCAACATCAATGGTGAAAGGAGGAGGGAAGAGGAATTAAACAGCTGACCAATGTAAACTGACCTCACAAACCCATTACTGGAGATAAAGGCTAGTGAAGACACTGAACTACAGACAAACTTATCTTACCAAAATCAACCAATCTTCTGATTAGCCAATATTTACTTCTCCATACCAGAAGTTTGCCTTGTTGGAATAACACAGCTAAACACTATTTCATTTGTACAATGAAATTTTGCAAACACTGCTTGAGCACAGCAGCATTTTACCTCAATGGTGGTTATGACAAGAAATCTTAGTTTAAAAACTATTTCTAGGCTACAAAATAAACAACAATGCAAGAGTCCTTTAATAATGTGAAACAATCTTAGAACAGGGCCCAGAAAAGGAAAATTACACTGAGCTTCTACAAGTCCTCTCAGGAAGTTCTATTGAGCCATGCTCAGAATAAATACAGCATCCTCTATTCTTGTTTTTTTCCTTTAAAAAAACACACAAAAAAACCCCTTTCCTTCAGCCTTCTGATAGACTGCAGGCACACAACCTGAACTACAATCCCAGGTCTTGTTATTACTTGGCTAAAAGACAGCAAGCCAAGAAACCCATCTCACACATACCGGAAAATGACAAGATTTTCTAACCTCCTCTTTCTAAACAGAGCATACAGAAGTAACAGATAGGAATAAAAAAAAGTTCCTCAACACAGACAGCTGATTCAGCAACCACTAGTTTTCTTCTTCCTTATGTTCTCAGATTATTATAAAGTAATGAATACCTTATTTTAAGCCAAGTGGCAGCACCATAAGACATGAAACTCTTTTGAGAATCCTCTTAAATTCCTGTATGCCAACAGCAATAACACAAAGCATTAAATCACCTAGATTAGAGAAAATGGTAGTTTTCATCCTGAGCTATCAATCTCAATCCAGTCCCTACCCTCAATTTACATCAGTCAAAGTTTAACTTCCAATAACGTTTTAACCCTCCCCATCATAGGAGCAAATCTTACTCTTACATTTTCCATACCAGGGGAAGTTTCCATCAAGTTCATATCCAGGGCTGGCAGTTCAGGGTTAAACACCTGAAAGCAGAACCAGATCATACATAGGAGAGTATATCACATAATAAGGTTCTTAAAGCAAAACTTCAGAGCAATTCCACTGCATCCCCCCATGTAAGCACAGGGATGGTGGCTCACTTGCAGGTCTACTGCAATATATTTTGCCCTGTGGCAGTTAACTGAGCTCACAGGAGCTCTACATGATGACAGCACTGCATGAACTGAGAATGGCTCTCCAGATTGGTTTGTACTTCGTTACACTCCTTGGATGACTATGCACCACTCTATCCATAACTATTTGCCTTTCAGGATTTTCTTCTCACTTGATCACTACAGCAAGGAATAAATCTGTAAAATCTCATAAAGCAACCTAACCAGTATCAGACACCAGAATAAATGAGAAGACACTTACATCGCTGAAAGCTTCAGAACCAAAGCTATACTGCTTCCCAGATAACATTGCTTGAAGCTCTTCAAGGCTGGCATCAATGCAATTAAGAAAATCCTGAATTTCTTCTCTAAGAAAGACAAAATTATACAGTACAGTGTAAGAAACAGTCAGCACTTAGGGCCCTTTTTTGCACCACAGGGCAGGAAAAACCTCTTAGAAGTGAGAAGTGTTAATTTCTGGGTTATTACAGCTGTTGGATAAGCAGAGTGCTAGACTGTATTACTCATAATCCAGAACAGTTTATTGCCAGATAAACAAAACCACGGTCCTGTATCAATTTCAATGGTCCAACTCTTTTCCCAACACGTACAAGGACACCTGAAGAGGGGAGTTAATACCTGTCCAGTAAAGGATCATTTTGGTTTCCAGAGTTACTCTCGTTCAAGATGGAGTCAATCACTGACACAGGGTCTTCTGCAGCATTAGCTTGTGCAGTGTGCAGTTCTACAGCAGCATTTCCCACTTCACTGGATTTGCTGACATCATTTATATGAACTGGGGGGATGGGTTCTGCACAACTTAACTCATTGGGCTGCGATACTTGACAAATCGGTAAGCCGGGATCCAGAGCTGTCTGCGTCTCTCTAGAACGTGACCCAAAGAGAAACAAGACAGGAAAATTCATCAACCGTGTCACTGCTCATTACACATTTAGTATTTGATATTTTAATGCCTAGTGAGGTCAAATTCAGCAAGGGCTCAAATAACCAACCGCTTTTTTAAAAAATAAGGTAAGTGCCTTCCTAAAGGGAAGTGAAGGATCACTTGTTAAGGCTAATACAGTCAGCACAGAACATCCCGTTTACCCCGATTCGTAGAACTGTTTGGGCTGGAAGACATCTTCAAAGATCCCCAGCCCAAACGCCGTGCTGCAGGCAGGCACACGTCCCACTGCAGCACACTGCTCAGCAGCCCTGCCCAGCCTGACCTTGAACGCCTTCCATCACTGGTCATCCACAACTTCTCTGGGCAACCTGCTCCAGCATCCCACACCCTAATCACTGCATGAACTCTTTTTCAAATCCAATTTAAATCTACCCTTCTTTAGTTCAAAACTATTGCCTCTCATCCTATCACTAGAGGCTCTAATAAAAATCTCTACATATCTTTCTTCTTACCCCCCTTTATAAATTAAAAGTCAAGCTTTCTCAGTTTTTAGAAACAAGAGCTCCACCTTTATGCCTTTCATACTTTCTACACAGGATAAATCCAAAGAAAATTTGTGAATTTTTAAAAGGTTCCATTTGCATTGTAATTTTTTTAGAAAAATCTAAAAGCTTTCTTCTTCCAGCATAGTGACCAAATGCTGGCTCTGGAACTCTTTAGATTGGTAATGAGTTCTTAAAAAGAATGTACAGAATGTTCTTGACTTCAAATAATGAGATTCTGACAGACCAAAGAGGGCAGAAGACCACATGGACACGTGGCGGTAGGGAAACTCACAACACTGTGTCTCTAGAAATAGAAGATTCCAAACCGGTCTATATTTTACTCTGAAGGTTAGCAACTGAATGGGTTTTCCACAATAATCTGAGATCACAAAAAGAAGACTGCTTCCCCTCCAGCTGCATTTAACATAATATTAGCGACAACAGTACTGAAATCAGAGATAAAATCACAAGTTTTGCATTATCTGTAAACAACGAATGCATTCAGTTCCTTGTTTGGTCAAAAAGTGACATGTTTATTTGTTGAACAGACAAAAGCAGGTTCCCAGAAATCATACCAAAGAATCACAGCATGGTTGGGTTGGAAGGGACTCTAAAGCCCAACCACCCCCGGCCCTTTGTGGGCTGGCTGCCCTCAGCTCAGGCTGCCTCAGGCACCTCCAGGGATGGGGCACTGCAGCTCAAGGGCAGCAGTGCCAGGTCCTTCTATCCTGTACAGAGTAAAATGTTTAACTTACACTAACATAATCACTTAACAAGTTAAGCATAAGTCTTTCACATCCTTACACGTACCTATCTCTGCCACTTGTGTGTGCTACAGCAAGGAGACCATTGGTGGCATTTTCCAAGGTATCAGTGATATCTCGGATGATGAGACCTGTACGATTTCCATCCTCATCATCTGAATTACGTTCAGAAAAAGCCATCTGCAGGATATGATATATCAAACAGAATGAATAAAACAAAAAGATTTTGTTGTTTCTAAAATGTTTCTTCTCTTGCAGCTTCCATTTCCCATTCAGATTTCATCTACACCAAGCTGTACTGATTTGCATGACTTTATAGACAGGGCAGTGCTTTAAACTGGTCTATTTCAAAATAGCCCCAGCTATAAGGAAGCAAGGAAGTAAGCTGTGAGGAAGACTTCAAGGGCACTGTACAGCACCTTGTCTAACTCGGGCTCTTTCCCTGCACAGACTTACTGCTTGGCCACTCTCCACAGGTATGCGGACATACTGACGGCTGTACTTGGAAGGTGAAGCACCTGCAGCATCTGTCAGAGACCTGAGACAAAGTACAATGTTAGTGGATCCTGCTGCAGTAAACAGCTGCAGTAATGCTAGACATGTGCAGGAGCAGTAAGAACTATTACTCATCCACTTCTAAAACCAGCTTTTTGACATAACTTTTAATAAACAGATTGCAGATGGACCAAAGTCTAAGTACACTTTTTGTTTTGTAGGGAATCAGTAACACTGGCACTTATTTTTAAAAAAAGAGTTACCATTTCTGCAATTTTTTCCTTCAAAACATAGAACATATACTGTACTGTCTTCTCATCCTATTCATTTTTGATTTAAGAAATCCATGCTTTTTTCAACTTCTTCCACTTTTCTCAAGTATGAATAAAAGAACACAACAGTGATAACAATATTCTCTATACACCCCAAGAAAAGCATCTTGCTTCTAGAAGTTGATTCATCTCCATAACGCACACTGGATGCTGCTTTGTGACCCTATCCAGTAATTACCTTTTCCTTTTGACCCCAACAATATAATTTCCTCGCATCAAACTTAGTATAAACTGAAGAATCTAAAAAGGAAAAACAAAAAGCCAAAAACAAATGATCAGCTTGGCAACGTGGATACTAGCACATTAACTCAGACTTAGCTTTTATGATTTAAATTAGCAAGTAAATTAAATAGCCATTCATGCCATTATCTTAAAAAGCAAAATGATAGTTACAGAAGGCACTGAAAAACCATCTCATTTGGTCTCATTTGGACAGTTCTTTTTTTTTAAGTGTAAGAAAATACCACAGGTCACTATGGAAGATTCCAGATCAGAAACAGCTGAGGGATAAACCAGAGAAAACCCGATCCAGTGCAGCAACTCCTATAGTTTCCACACCGGCTTCTTGGCAGATCTGTCTGACCCCTCACAGGCTCCACCCCGTGTGCCTGCAGTCTCTCCCTTTAGGTTCCCATTACACGGCCTCCAGCCCCACTTTTACCCCGGTTGTCTTGACTCTCCGCTTTCTCTACAAATAGGATTCACTGAATTGAAATTCTTTTCACTAAGATTTTCTTTAGATTTTGCTTTGCTGCGCTGCTTCTTGGACACTCAGGAACTGTGAACATTTTCGTTATGCTGTATTAATATAGCCTGTTCAGCTCTGTGTCATTTGTCATTCTACATGAGCAAAGAATGCCATCAGGTATCACAGAGGCAGGAATAAGGATGGTAGCACTGAAGATGCTGCAATGGTACCTTAGACAGCAGCTTCTGTTGTTGACTGTGCTTCTGCCTTAGAACTGCCACTTCTTTCCACAGGGCCTTATTTTCTCTGCAATGCAGAATAAATCAGAAGACAGAGGATGAACAGAGTTTACTTTATATGATTTAGTTTCACAGCTTTCAAACTTTCACAGTACCTTGCAGGACCAATGGCAACATTTTTTCCATGGGTAACTAACAATTGGTTCATCAAATTCACTGCTGTAAGCTCCGAGTTAAACTAACCCCGTTTTTCCTCCAGCAGGACCAAAAGCTCACTAATGGCACCTTCTAATCTTTCACTGTTCCATTAATAATCTTGATTTGAGGGCACTCCTCGTTTCAAAGCCTCCGAGTCTTAGAATAAGGACATGGTGTTTGGAAACAGGCTAAGTGCAACACAGACCCGTCAGAATGGTTTCAAATGATTCATAAAACACAAAACCAAAGAGGAGGTGGAGTGTATGCATCTCCTGAGCTCTGGTTGATACCCACCTGCGTGCCAGTGATCTGGACATATTACCATTGCCCATACAAAAAGCAAACGAAGGAACAGAAAATGAGGAAACAAAGTTAATTTCCAGTCAGGAAGAAAACCCAACGTTACTTCTAGTTGCATCAACCCCTGTTCTGTGTTTAGAAGATGAAAAGCTTTGATACCCCTAAGAAGCTACTACAGATGATGGCAACCAAAAGCAAATCTGAAGATAGCCAAGAAACTCACAGTTTGAATCTCCGGTCTGCTACTGCATTATGGAAACATACAAGATTCAGAATGCTGTGTGCCATGTAATGAGGATTCTTAGGAACAACAGTTTCACCTGTTTGCAGTTCAACTGAAACACGTTTTTAGCCAAGCTCCAATACATGTAAACTCTACTCAGTGCCTAAGTGCTCCCTCAGCAGGTGGTACCTCTTCATGTTAGCCAGTCTGATGTCCATGTTGTTCTGCTGCTCTCTCATCTCCTGGACTTCAGAGAGTACTTTGTGTAAGTCCTCTGCACAGACCTTGAGATCCTCAGTTCTTACTGCAGACACCTACAATAGGTCCAAGTTATACATGCTTTACTAAGAACAGAGCCTTTTATGCACCCTTGTAAATGAGCAGTGCAGTTAGGCTGTGGAAAGGGCATAAATTTCATTAAAAGATTGGGTAAGATTACTAACTGTTACACATCACAAAATACCACAACTGATAAAGATGACAGCCCTTACAACAGTCTCGACTGTCTGAAAATAAACAAGATGTGAATGAAAACACCATCACAGTTCAAGCTAAAATCCAAAGCACTGATTGAAAATGGCCTCTACTGAGGGATTCTCCCTGCCAGGCCTGGTGAACGCTTGCCCCCTAGTGTCAAAAGGTAAGGCAAAACCAAAAGGACTGTGGAGCAGTAAGGAGGGGATGGTCACATTCCTTGCAGGTGTGGGCATACCTGCCAGCACAGGAACAGCAAATTGCCATGAAGTTACTAAGGAAAAAATGCAGGCGTCTAATTACATGACTGGAAAATTTGTCTTACAGCTGGTGAACTGCAGATTCCTAAAGCACTGCTTCATCTTTTACCTCTCAGTGACATTCCAAGACTTTGTAGACTTGTCCTCCAAAAGTCAGAGCCAAAACTGCTTTTCTACCCACAGCAAAACTTATAAATGCCATCTCTTCAGTGAGGGTGGAAGAGCTATCAGATAGCAAGGAGTTCAGTTTCTCCTCCCCACAGTTCCATATCTAAAATATTCCAGTTCCTTCAGTAAGGCTGCAGTGGTGCCATTAATGGCTTATAAATAGTTCAAGTTTTAGAATAATAGATACAAGTTATATACACAAGTTACAAAATAACAGGTCTCATCACTCACGAATGGTACGCACAGGTTTTGTAGGCATAATTTAAAAATTATTTAGCCAAACACAGACTGCAATGAAATCAAATGAAGTTGTAGCAGGTACCCAACAGATATCTCTTCTAACCTAACAGTGTGCTCTCATTTCACTTATTTTGTTAAAATCCAGGAGATGTGGAAGCCTACAGTTTCCGTGCAGGTTGGCTCACAGATTCCCACTGTTTTTAAATTAAACTTGGCATTCATTGGTCAAAATTGACCTACAGTGCTGTAAAATAGTGTCCCATCACTGTGTGATGGAATTCTGTGCTAGAATTGCTCCTGCTTCTAACAACGCTCTTATATTAGCTCTTCTATACTAGTTTGAGGAGTAGACTTTTACAGTTTCACACAGATCTCCCAAAAGCTGTCACTGCAAGATCACTGTAGGACTGCCTGTCCACTCCAGCTCAACTAGCTAGCTGTTACCTCTCATGCTTTTTCCCCAGCATTTCGACTCTCTTTCAGAGTACAACATCCTTCACCAAGCTAAAAGGCAGCCCAGCAATTGGTAAGGACAGTCCACAGCGCCTGCTGCTGGTTGGCAGACAAGCAGCAAATGTTTTCCAAAGGACACAAATCCACCGGGTATTACGTGTGGTCACTGCATTTTGATGTTAGAGCACACATAACTACTTTCATAAGGCTCTGGGGAGACCTGATAGCAGCCTTTCTGTATCTAGTGGGAGCTGTAAGAAAGAAGGGGGCAGACTCTTTAGCAAGGTCTGCAAAAGGAAATGGCTTCAAACTAAAAGAAGATTTAATTGGACATAAGGAAGAAGTTTTTCACAGTCAGGGTGGCGAGGCAGTGGCACAGGTTGCTCAGAGAGGAGTGGATGCCCCATGCCAAGGTCAGGCTGTATGGGGCTCTGAGCAGTGATGGAGCTGTGCCCATTCCTGTGCACTGCAGGCGACTCTTAAAGGTCCCTTCCAACTCAAACAACTGTAAGATTCTACAGCACTATCCCTCTGCAGAAATAACTGTTTTCTTAACACAGCCCAGTGTTCAAAAGGATGCACTGAATGGCTTGACAGTTCTCTCTGTCTGCAGTTTTGGATGCTTTACTATTTGTTGTAGATAGCACCATGTGCTAATATACTTTATGCACCCCAAATGAAATCCTGATTCCTCTTCAGCACACCACCCCTTCATGGGAAGGATACCCAAAGGATGCAGACAGTAGGTGCAAGTACCAAATGCAGTCAGAATGCCTCTTGGAGGGAAAGCCAAACTAAAACGTTCTGCCAAATACGAGGAACAGCTTTCTTCCAAGTTTGTGACTATAAAATAAGGATGTCAAGACTGAGTCACACGAACAGAGATCCTAGCCCTAACGTGAAATGAGTAAAGAAAGGAAGTCCTGCATTCAGACACACTCCTGTTTGAGGCTGAAATACATTTCCATTCCAGACAGTAAAGCACAAGAAAAGCTAACGGATGTTTTATCCATTGCAAAAATCACATTTCCTGTGCAACAAAGAATATATTTCACCAGAATTTACATGAACGTCTTTGGCACTAAATAGTGCTTTTGTCTTCTCATCTAGAGTACTCCACCCATTGCAACACCCATGGGATACACAGTGCCATGTGTAATGCCAGCACTGACTGTCAGCATACCAGAAAGGAAGGTGTGCAAGCTAAGACAAGTTAGCAGTTGCGGCATCTGCAAAGAGCACAGGTCTATGTCAGAGAAACTGCTACCATATTTGATCAACTGAGATTCTGAGCAGAGAGTTCAGCAAAGAATCAATCAAAACACAATTGTGACTCTAGCTAACCCTCAAGCCTACTCTCTGCTTTTATTAACTTGGGCATTGCAGTCACCACATTATGACACTCTAAAGAAAGAACTCCAAAGTTCAAATGTCAACAAGATGTATCATGGTAGTGTCTTTCTCTGGCAGCCAGGATATTATGGGCTGTAACGTGCAAGCAGAGAAAATATATACATGCAGGTGCAGTTAAGACAAGGCCAAATACACAAAAGAAAACTAGAAAGTGCTTGCAAAAAAAGTAGCTTATTAGCGAAATGGTGTTGGAGGAAAAAAATAATTTATGTGAGCTGAGTATTGCTGCCTGTGCTGTATCCACACCACCTTTATCATTAATGGAACTGTTGAACACAGCTGGACTCAGTATTGACCCTTGAGATGCACCACCAGCTAGAGTCTGTGCCACTGATAAAAGCTGTAGACCTCCTTTGTGTTGCTAGACAACAACAGGGTGCGTTTTGTTTAAGAGCTGACAGGAGGAGGCCTAGCCAAGCATTAGTGTGGCATTCAGGAGGGAGCTGCTAAGGCTTGCCAGTGCACAGCCTTGGTTCTCCAGGAATTTGTTGGCTGTAAAGTGTTTGAAACGCTCAGAATTGCTCTAGATAAACTTCTTTTCATAACAATAACAGTGAAGTAAATAAATGCTTAGACTATACCTTGCGTTTGATGTTTTCCAATAAATGTGCATTTCCTTGCTTGAAGAAAGGGTGCTGGAACTCAATGACTGAGTTTTTCTCTACTGTAATCATACCATTCTCCAAAGCAACCACCTTCCTGAAACCATCTGTGGAGAGGGATTGAAATAAGATCATTTCTTCTAAAGTAAAGCTCACTGTTACAAAACAGAGCTAAAGAAAACCACAAAGCTATTGAAATACCTACAGCTACACAGCTATTGGAAGCAGGAGCCTCCTTTCAGTGCTCAACCACTTCACTGCTCTGATCACCACAGACAGGGAACACACCTACCTACACCACCAAATGATCTACAAACAGCATGCATGGCACCGGCCTGCTAGTCCTGGAAGCAAGACAGTCCAAATAATCACAGAAGCAAGTCAGCAGATTTCCTAGGACACCTCGCATAAAATGAGGAATGGACAGTATGTCCCACCTTCCCTTTCATCCCTATAGACTCAGGCAACTGCATACCAAAACAAATGCTGTTGTATCCCACCAGAGTCTATGGAATATTAAAAGGAAGAGAAATTAGTCCTCCACCTACAGCAACAAATCAGGCACAAAAAGCACTTCTTCCACCCCAGACCGTCTCCATGAAATAAGGCATTGCCAGCTCTATTTCCACCACTGCTTTAAATACCAAAAGGAAAATGCAAATTAGTTACCAGACCAATGTGTATCTTTTCTCACTCAAGTTCTTAACACAATTGATATGTTCCAGCCTCACTGCGCCCCAAACGCACTATCATGAGAAAACCTCAGTGCAAGCAGCATGAGGAGGCTGCCACCCCACTGCATACCTTCATATGAATATTTGTATTTTATCATTTAACTGCGTTATGAGACTACTGACAATTGTTTCTTCACATGTCAGGCAAACAGAGTGTCCTCCAGATCCTCTCCTTTCCCGGGAAGGATTCAATCACTTTTAACCCCCTTACTCAAAGGCAGCCAATTCCTGTGCAGTCTGTACCTTCACATGGCCCCAAACCAACTCTTTGTGCTCCGCACACTGCACTGACTTGAGATTGCCACCTCATTCTGACTCCACTGCCTGCACACACTGTGCACATCTCACAGAACAGGCAGTATGTGATGCTCACGAGTAGAGCACAGAAAACATAAAAAGGAGACTCGGTCCAGCTTGAGCTATCAGTGGGATTAACGCTGCTTCAACAGAGAGAGCAACACAAACATGCATGCACAGCAGTTGATGCTTACACATGTTGAGCTGTCGGATGAAGCTGGAGATGTTGTTGTGTTTGAAGTACTTGGGAAGCAGCTCCTTGGCAAACCGCTGCTCATCCAGTATGCAGAAGTTCTCACCATTCTGGGAAATAAGGGACAGTAACAGTGAGAACAAACGTTTCTGAGGCGCTGCTCTGATGCCAGGATCATTGCTGGAGCCAGTTCCTATGGCACCATGGGCACAACACACCAAAGGGCACCGCCTGAGGGGACTTAATGAGTTTTCCAGATCGTAACAAAAAAGATCGGGGGAAAAAAGCCTTTCAGGGAACACTGCTCTGGAATTGCGGTTTGGTTGGTTTGTTTGTTTTTATTTTTTTTTCAAAGTCTGAACTTTGGCCTCGAGCCAAAGAAAAAAATCGTTCTAAAACAGATTCCGGCACACGAAGGGCAAACGGCGCTCAGGCCGCGCGGCGTCACCGCTAAAAATACCCGGGGGCAGAGCGGGGCGGCGGCGGTACGGGGCGAACGGAGCGCACCGCGCGGGCCGGATGGAGCTCGTGCGTTCGTATGGCCGCGACGGGGAGCGAACGGATCTCCTCACCTTCGCCTTTTAAAGGCCGACATCCGGAGAAACGGATGGAAAAAATACGCGTTAGAAAAGGACACGGAGCGAAAGTCAACGCCGCAGGCGTTCGCGTCCGCGTGCGGCTGCGGCGTCCCCGCCTGGAGGCTCTCGGCGGCACGAGAGGAAAAATTAAAGTTAACGGGTTCGGAGCGCCGTTGGCGGCTCAGACGCAGCGCAGCTCCGCTCCGATCGCCGCGCGGTGCGGCCGGGACGCGGCACGGAACCGCTCCGGGCCCCGCTCGCGCCACGTGCCACGCGCCAGCGCTCCCGGCCCGGCTGGCCCGGCCCAGCAGGCCGCCGCCGCCTCCCCCGGGCCTCGCTCCCCGCGGGGCCTCCTAGACCACCGCCGCCGCCGCCGCCTCCCGCTGTCCCGGGGCCGCCCTCACCCGACTCCAGCAGATGACGTCGTCGCTCTGCGGATCCTCCACCAGGGCCCACAGCTTGGCCAAGAAGCCGGGCACCGGTGCGGCGCCGGGGGCGCCGGGCAGTGCCGACCCTTCCCTCATCCTCAGGCCGGGCCGAGCTCTCGTGCGGCGGCCGCGCGGGCGGATCCCCACCGGAGACCGTGACGCCACGACGGGCGGGGCCCGCGGGCCAGGGCTCGTTGGTGGGCGGGGCGAGACCAGGGCGGCCCGCTCATTGGCGCTCGCATCCAGGTCCCGCCCCGCCCGCCTCGCCCCGCCCCCTGCCGGCGCGTGCCTCTTGTTTTGCTCTCAGGGGAGCGCGGCGCGCGGCCCCGTGACTTCACCGCGCGCCTTTAAAGGGACCGCGCGGCAGCAGCGGCGAACTCGGTGCGTCCCGCGGGAGAGAAGTGGTGGGCGGAGCCGCGTTCCCAGGTAGGTTCGGCCGCGCTCCGGCTCTACTTGCGATGGGCAGGTGTGGGCCGTGCTCGGATATGAGCGGGGCGGCTCTAGAACAGGTGCGGCTCGGTACGGTGGTGCGCGTGCCGAGCTGCGGCCGCCGGGCCGTCGCTGCTCGGGATGCGCCGTGGGCGGCTTCAGCCCTCCTGAGAAACGCGCGAGTGCCCGTCTGCGGAGTCCGTGTCGGGCGGACCCGCTCCCCTCGGTCGGTGCGAGGGCATCCCGGGCCCCGCCCCACCTGCGGGTGGCGCCCCCAGCCGGGTGGACTTCGCCCCGCGGTGCTCGCTGGGCCGCTCCCCTCGCGCCGCCACCGCGGACGGAGATGTTCCTCTGCTGGCGGCCGACCCTCCGCACAGTAAGCAACGAAGCGGCTCTGCCCGCGCGTGCTCTCCCTCCCCTTCCCCTTGGGCGTCGTGTTTTTTCTCTGTTGAGAAACCTGGGTTCCGTCGGGTGAATTCGTTTGATTAGTGGCATTTGATTAGCGAGCCGATTAACTTGAATTATTCGGTTACGGTTCCTGTTTTATTAATTAAGAATACTAACTCTTGGGAAAACTCTGCTATCCAAACAAAAAGGTTCAGGGATGACCCGCGCGAAACTTGCGTTTATTCTTAATCAAGTCTTATTTCAACATAGAAAGAACTCTGGGCAGCGCAGTTCGATGGCCGCCGGCAGCGCAGCTGGAGGCAGAGTCGCGGGGCTGAGCGGGCCGGGGCTGCGCGTTGTGTTGGTGCTCCCAGCGGAGGGCGGCTGAACGATAACAGCCATCCTTGTATCGTAGACAAAACCCATCTGTGTTTGCGTAGTGTTTTGCCGCCGTCGCCTTCTTGAAGTTTACGAAAAGCTATGGCGTCGCTTCTTTGTTGCATTTTTCTTTACTTGTGTCCTTGGTTTCTCTCTTTGAACTTTTTCGAAGTTGCTTTTATGTATCTCAAGAACTGGGTCTGTATTTTAGCTGCCAGTTTCCTTATAGGCTGCACATAACCCTGTTATATCTCTGCATGAGATCTTTCTTAAGCGTTTTTGTGTGGGTTTGTGTTTAATTTCTCATCCACTTTATTTCATATCTATTTTTATATCCTCTGTGTAATTCTGTGTTCTCATGCTCCATCAGTTTCTCCTTCAGGCAGGTAAGATAGAATATTGGGAATGCTTTCACATAATTCCTGCTGCTCTCCTTGAGTCCCCCAGAGTGTTCCTGGTGCCTCACATTGAACTTGATGCTGAGTGCAGTGTTTATGAGCAAACTCCTTGCTTCATGATGTAGATCATGGGGAAGTATTACTGGGACCAGTTGAAGGGAACCAGCCTTGTGCTGCTAATCCAGACATACCCAAGGGTGGCAGGGAACCATTCCTTAAGAGCATCCTTGAGGGTAGTTAGAATTTGAAATGCTTCTTGGTGGTGGAATTGTATTTCTCGGGGGCTTAGTAGAGCAGAGAAGGATTGTGCTAACAGTACTTTAGTGTTATTTGCTCAGGATTGTTTTCTTCTGCCTTTTATGCAGTCCTTTATGATTATTTGGGACATTGGTGAAAATGTTGGTGAAAAATGTCACTTGAAGTTCTGGTGCCTGTGGCAGGTTCAACCCCTGCTTTGTGTCATGCAGCATGACACTGTGGGTGCCTGTGCTGCAAACAGCTCTGTTCACCTCATCTCCCTCTTAGTGAAGGGGTTGCCAATTATAGCAGCATTTTCTCAGCACTATTAAACAAAATATTTGGAATTGCTACTGACAAAGCAGGGAGTTAAACTGTGATGAGGAAAGCATGGTGTGGAGCTGTGTGTGCTGATTATCAAGGCAAATCTGTGCCCTCATTGTGCAGCGTGAGGATTTCCTTTATTCCTCACCCTGGTGGGTATTCAGGTAATGATCCCCGCAGGGCTTCTACCTGACTTCACACTCTCTCAAACGATGTTGGCTCGATGTGCGGTGTCATCAAACCAACTAATTTAGGATACAGTTATGTGGTCAGATTCTGCTTCCTTTTCCTTTCTTTTTTTTTTCCTGCCCGCAGACATATCCTCCAGAAGAGCGTTCTGCTCACACCATGATGCGGTTGTTCTGGCTGTTGCTGCTTTGCATCTGTTGGCCATCGCCCCTGTTTGCTGGAGGCATCACCCGAGTCTATTACCTGGGGATCCATGAGGTGGACTGGAATTATGCTCCAACAGGAATGAATGTGATGAGCAACCAAAGCATCGCACGTAGCCTGTACGTTTAGTTCTGTAAGAACTGAGTCTTGTGCTACCTGAGTAATTTTGTGCAAGTATTCTGGGTCATCTAAGCAAGCAGGAGATAGGATCAGCTGTGTGGCCTTTATGAGCTTAATGGTTAACTTGTTTCTGTGTTCTTACGATAAAGCTGTTCCTGTGAGGAAGCGAATGGTCAATTTAATGAAGCATCCAGTGACCAGTGCCAGCTACGTTGCAGGGAAGTGAAAACACTATAATAGAGCAGATTGTGCAATGCTCTGCCCTGGGGTTTGCATTTCCTACTTCCAGTTGGTGAAGTGGGTATCCTGAAGCATGACAACTTTTCACTTCCATGGAAATGAGTCCACGGGGCTGGCTTGTTTTTGTTAATTGAGACTTCAAGCCTTGGAGGTGATGGAACTCGCTTAGTGAAATCTTGGGGTTGTTTGGAAAATGTTCTGTTTTTGTGAGAGAAGTAAATCTGGAAAGTGCAGTAATCCCTTTGAGTCACTACAAAAACAGTTTGTTCCCAGTTTTCAGCATAACAAACTTTTGTTTTTTGTAGCTTTCCACAAATTTCTGAAGGCATTTGTTTTAGTCCTTTTTCTATGACAAATTATTTGTTGGCCTGCCCAGTCACTCAGTGTTGTGTGCCATAACAAATAGCACCCAGTGGTTTCTACATCTTTCAGAAATCCAGCAGGAATAGGAGGAGGGCAGAGGAAAAGCAAGGGCTGTCAGTTTAGCACGAGTCACCTCTCTCTGGAGATGCCAAATAGGCTCAGTTTGTTTGCAGAAAAGAAGCCCCCAAGGTCAGGCTGAATCAAGTGATGCAGGTATTTTCATTGGTACCTACAGTGATAACAAATGCAGTATTTATTGTTTACTTTCTCTTGGAGTACGTGAAGAGAAGGAATGAAATGAGGAGCTGTTAAACTCTTCTAAAGCTGTCACTGTAAACAGTTAGCTAACAGCGCTCCTGTGTGCAATGATTGCAGAAGTGAAACTGCTAGCAATAAGAACTGGTAGGAGAATGGCAGATGTGGTAAAACAGCAGAATTCTTTAGTTTGAAAGGGATGGGCTACGTGGAGAAAGGTTGCAGAGAAGTCTGAATTACCCATATACTTTGATACTAGCTAGAGGGATGGCTTCTCAAACATGAGCTTTAGACTGTATTGCTGGAGCCCAGCCCTCCACAGCTCTGAATGAGAAAGGCAGCGTTTACTCTTTTGACCTCTGCTGTCTGTCTTCTGGAGATGAGCGCTGGCTTTGCCCATTTCAGAACAGTGAGCATTGCTCAGCCCTAAGGGGGTGGGGAAAGTAACCCGAGCTCTCATCTCTGCCTGTGTTGTTCATATCTGGGCCGTGACTCATCTCTTTATCTACTAAGAAATAGTCATGAAGAGCAAATATACTCATGTCTTGAACTTTGGCACCTCTGAAAGCTGTAATGTGCTGGGTGTATACCTGCCATACTTGCCTGTCATTTTGCAAGTAAATGGCAAAAAATGAGTTGAAAAGCACCCTTCAGGCTGCATATCTCAGCTGGAGAGCTGTGAGATTATTATTAGTATTTTTAACCTTGTTTGTTGAGCCAGCAACAAACCCTACAAAGGCATTGAGGTGTGTTTCCAAAACACAATGAAGGCTGATGGAGGGGAGGGAAGGGCTTTGTTCTTCCCTGTGTCCCTTGTCTGTGACTGCTGGAGAAGTGCCATCCTTCACACCCCACAGTTTGCAAAGTTCAAGATGCGCTCTGTGTCCTTCCATGATGAATTCAGGACGAGGCCATGGCTGTGTGTCAGCAGGAGTTTGCCCCTACATGTACCTGTAGCAGTTTCTGGACTCACAAAGCCATTAGCTGCCCAGTGTCCTCTGCTGGATTTTGTGTAGCAGATGATGCTGTTGGCTATGCTGCCTGTATGGTGCTGTGTTCCCCTCGCAGCTGCTGGGTATGGATGTGTTAAGGTAGAGCATGGGAGGTTTCTGTGATGCTGAAAGCTTTGGGTCTTACCTGGGAGCAGCAGTGACACACAGCTTTCTCCAGTGTTACATTCTGTTTTGTGTAATGTGTGACTCACAGTGTCTTCCTCTCTTCTGAATTTAACAGAAGGGCCTCAGTGTTCCTCCAGCCTGGCAAGGACAGGATAGGAGGTACTTACAAGAAATCTGTCTATAAGCAATACACAGACTCTACCTACACTGCTGAGATTCCCAAACCGGCGTGGCTGGGGTTCCTTGGGCCCATCATCCGAGCAGAAGTGGGAGATACCATTAAAGTACACTTGAAAAACTTTGCTAGTCGGCCGTATACAATCCATCCTCACGGTGTCTTCTACGAGAAGGACTCTGAAGGTAAATGAACCACTGCCATAAAAGAGATGGATTTTTCTGGTTGGGAAACTGAAGAGTATGCACTGAGAAGTGTCTGTAAAAAAAAAAAAAAAAAAAAAAAAAACAAAAAAAAACCAAAAAAAAAACACCCCCCAGACCTCAGAGCTGTGTTGCTGGGAAGCAGCTGCACTTTGGTCCGTACTAATCCAGCATTGTGACTTGACTTACCTTCATGGATCTGGGAGCAGTCTTCTGACCTGGACATTGCAGTACACAGTCCAGATTTCCTGATTTTCATAGAACCTCTAAAACTTGCTTCTGGGAGAGTGGCACAGGAGAAGAGTTACAGTAATTATTTGGAGTGTTCCTAAGAATGAAGTATGAGGCCAAGGAGCTGCGATTTCAAGCGAACCCTAGAGACTTGTAGGAAGGCTGACTGGCACATGGTGTTGTTGAAGGCAAAGCAGTGGTAGGGAGAATGAGAATAACCTTTCTGACTCTGTTAACCTGTTTGTTGGGCAAATTGCCTTACAGTGGTTCTTTGCCTTGGTTTCTTTTTGAGAGAGTGATGTTTAATTGCTGCTTCAACCTTGGGTTGCTGAGTCTTGCTTTGAAAGATGCTATCCTCTACTTGTATGCAGCTATCTGAGTGTGAGAGGCTCATTATAAGGCTATGTGTATGAGTATTTCTGCTCTTCTTGAATGGACGTTGATTGCTCAATTGTTCTAGGATCCCTGTATCCCGATATGTCCCCCCAGGATCAGAAGAAGGATGATGCTGTCTTCCCAGGAGGGAGTTACACCTACACTTGGACTGTCCCTGAAGATCACAGCCCAACAGCTGATGATCCGAACTGCTTGACCTGGATCTATCACTCTCATGTTGATGCACCAAAAGACATTGCATCTGGATTAATTGGGCCATTGGTAACATGCAAGGAAGGTAAGAAGGGAAAGCAGCTGAGGGCTGTGGTTTCTGGTAGTGAAGATTTTTGTGGTGACTTGAACAGAAGCAGGATGAAAGGATGCTCCAGTGGGCAGCTCCCACTTTTGTAGGGAAAATGTGACGTGACTGGAGATGACAGCACCTGTGTTCTGGTTGGGTTGCAGTCATTGAATTGCCTTTATCCTGTTGTGGCCAGGTAGATGAGTTTGTAGGTTTGTTGATTGACAGGGCTATTTGAATTCATTTTAAGAGAAGGAATTTTGCATGAGACCTAGTTTGTATATTTTAAAAATAGAGATACTGATTGATTTCAGCACTCAGAACATTGAAAGAGTTCTAGTTCAGCCATGCAGAGCTAGAGCAGTGTGGGACTGAGCTTGCAGGGTTATATCAAAAGTGTATGAGATTGCTGAAGCTCTGCAGTGTGCCAGAATGGTGGAGGAAGCATCCATCTGTAATTTGTGTGATAAGCTGTTGTTCTTTTATTGGTTCTTTAAGCCTTTAAAACCAGTGTCTGCTTTTCTGTATGAACGGGTATTCATTCTTTTCTTTCCCCCTAGGAATACTGACAGGCACTTCTCAAAGGCGGCAGGATGTGGATGTTGACTTCTTCCTTATGTTCAGTGTGGTGGATGAGAACCTAAGCTGGTACTTGGATGAGAACATTGCATCATTCTGCACTGATCCAGGATCTGTAGACAAAGAAGATGAGGAATTCCAAGAGAGCAACAAAATGCATGGTGAGTCAATTCTGTAAAGCTACCGCCTTTGCCCAGATGCTCTGGATGGGTCAGTGCTCTGATATCTTGAAATGTGCTTTCTGCTGTTGTATGTCAGGCTGTGGGTAGAGAGGAAAAGGGGTATAGAAAGCTCTGAGATCAGGTGATAGGCAAACTATCACAAACTGCAGCAGCTCCAGGAAATAGAAAGTATTTTGTTTTATTCTTTGGCTTGAGGGAGTCTCTTAGTTGTTTGGAGATTCTGAAAAATGGTTTGTGTTATGAAATGAGTTGTAGAGCCAAGCTCTCCAGAAGAAGAAGAGGAAGGTTGGTTCCCCCTTCAAACATGTCTGCTGTGACCTGCGGGTAGAAGCTCTGATGGCCCTTTTTCTAACTTCTGATTTTAACTTGCTTGCCTTTTCAGCTATCAATGGTTATGTGTTTGGGAATCTCCCTGCACTGACAATGTGTGCTGGGGATCATGTTGCATGGCACCTCTTTGGCATGGGCAATGAAATTGACATTCATACAGCCTACTTCCATGGAGAAACACTCAGCATTCGAGACCATAGGACAGATGTGGCCAGCCTCTTCCCAGCTACTTTTGTTACAGCAGACATGATCCCTGGTAACCCTGGGAGATGGCTACTGAGCTGTCAGCTCAATGATCACATACAAGGTAAGACAGAGGCTGAAATCTGTTCTGCACTCTGTGGCTTCCCTTTTTTCACCCAGTGTCCATCATTGTCCCCATCACGTGTCTTGTGATGTACAGTGTGATGAGGGGCAGTGTCTTGGGCAGCATTCCCACTAGAAATGTCCATAGTTAAATGGGCGATTCCTTGTCTTGTGTGAAGAAGGGTCAATTGGCTGCTAATATGTAGGTCAAACTTACTGGGAGTGGTGTGGTGTTCTACATCAATTGCTGGTAAATTATAAATTTGACACAGCTGAAAGCTGAGATGAGACAGTGCCCTAAAAGTGCTAGTTCCTTTAAGAATTCCTGATGTGATACGTTCGAAGAAGGCTCTGTTTGCTGTCTGTCCATAATCACGAAGCATCCAGAGTTTAAGTGTAAGGAGCTCTGCTCACCAGCAGAAAGAAGCTCCTTTCTGTGGGAACAACCCAATCACCTCAGGCATGTACCTTTTGGGACAGCAGAGGAGGAGAATCCAGTTTCTGGTAGAAAGGTGCTCTGTTCAGTGGCTGAGAGGTGTAACGTTAAGCTGATGTGTCCTCCACCTGTTGTGGGCAGCTGGGATGGCTGCCATCTATGAAGTCCGGCCGTGTTCTCGGCAAGCTCCGGAGCCCGCCCTGCAGGGCAGAACTCGGAAGTACTACATAGCTGCAAAGGAGGTGCAGTGGGACTATGGGCCTTCAGGACGTGACCGCAGCAGTGGGAAACAGCTGAGTGAGGTGGGCAGGTAAGCTGATGGTCTTTCAGCTGTAGTTGGAGGTCTCCAGTCTGCTAGGGGAGGTTGGTTAAGATAATATGGGGTTTATTCCTTAGCAAGCTGTGTGCCTGCAGTTTGCAAGGAGTGGCCCATCTAGAAATATCAGCTGCTATAGCTGGGCTGCACTGAATGCAGTACTGGGTATCTCAGGGGACTTCACATGGAAGTATGCTGTTTTGTTTCATAGCCTTACCTATAAGCTCCAAGAGTCCCAGTTTGTGTAGGATGTGAGCTGCTGCTTTTGCCTCTGCGCTTCATTGCTGCTTGTGTCTGACCTAAGAAGAAATGTAGAGATCTGATGAGCTGTTAAGCAAACAGGTCTTGCAGTAGACACAGGGTGGCAGAGCTAGCCTGCAGATATGCTTCAATGTAGCCCTGCTGCAGCAAGGAGTTTCTCGGAAATCAAATCTAGTGACCTCTTGACGTCCTTCCATTCTAGTTGTCAGATGGCTTTGATAGTGGTTGGTTGAGTGGTTTCCCTTTCAGACTTTGGCAAACTGAAACAAAGACATGCTTCTCTCTCCATTCCCTTCCCTAGGAAGCTGCTGGAGGGAGAAGTAGAAGTGCAGAGAATTTAATGATTTACCCAAAGCCCCGCAGTGACTCTTGCAGACCTTAGAACTGAAAGCTGTGACTGGTCCCTGTAACCAAACTGCCTCTCCTGCAAGGCAGGTTACGTCTTTGTATTGCTGAGGATGTGACAGGAGAGGAAAATCTTTACAGCTGTTATTTATTTTTGATTTTTCATAAAAATGACACGTTATCTGTGTCTTGCATTTTTAGCCCTGCTGAGCAGTTTTTCAAGCGTAGCCTCTACCGAATTGGAGGAGTCTATTGGAAGGTGAAGTATGTGGAATATACTGATGAGAGCTTCCGTGAGGAAAAACAGCAGTCTGAAGAAGAGAAACACCTTGGGATACTTGGTAGGAATCATCCAGCAATACAGACCTCTTTTGGTGCCAGCATGAATGATGGGCTTATGTAAGGAGTGCCCTTGTTTCTCAGTGTGGTAAGGTGTTTTAATGTAGAACGTAGGGAATTGCCTTCCTGCCAGAGCACTCCTTGGAGGTCAGCAGTAAGGAATGGAGAAGCATGTTATAGTATTTGTGACAGTATAGTGTTTGTGGCTGGATGAACCTGTGGGTCCATTGAGTATCACCAGGGTGCTCACAGAAAGCTTCTGCTTCTGTGCTCTCCGTGATACCCAGGTGAATGGGAGCTGCTGAATCACAGCCTGAAGGTCTGATTGACCACCTGAGGCGAGCACTGAGTCAGCCCTGGAGCACAGGTGAAGGCAATTCTCCTGTGCTGCCGGAAGGGATGGAGCCTGGCTGCGCCTCTTCCAGAGCCAATTAAGGGCTGACTGCCAGGGGAGAAGGATCTCTGCTGGAGATCCCTCCTCTGGAGTTTTGCAGTGAGCCCAGGACATGTGTAAGCATTCTATCTATTCTCTTTCTGTTATTATTTGCTTAGCCAAACTCTCTGGTTTATTTCACAATTACAACATCTTTATATTAATTGATTATACAGCAAGTATGAGAGGTGAAGCAAAATAAGAATACAGGGAGTCTGCAAGGGCAAATGAGTCATGCGAAGGCTGTGAGGTACAAAGTAGGAGCATGGTCCAATTTCCTGCATCAGTGTAGACTAATGAGAGCAGAAGTTAGTGATAGCAGTACTGGGAGAGGCCATGGGAGGAAGGAGCACATGGAATAAAACACAGATCTGTGGGAAGAGAACAAGGGTTGTTGTTATCAGCAGTAGCCACGGGGAGAGAAGTGATAGGGTAATCTTGTGTATGACTTCATAGGAATTGTGGATATTTTTCCCTAAAATAAATAGGGAAGAAACAAAAAATGAAGGTCAGATAAGCATCATCCACAGGGGGAGCTGCGCAGACTCATTCAAACTCATCCCCCTCCAGTCTGTTCCCATCAGCCTTGGATCAAAGGTGGCGCTGCCTTACTTTGTTCACCTGGTTGTCCTGGGATTTGCTCCGCTGTTGACATGCTTTCTCTGCTGTTTGTGTAGGTCCTGTAATAAAAGCTGAAGTTGGTGACACCATCCTGGTGACATTTGCTAACAAAGCCTCCTGGCCATTCAGCATCCAGCCTCATGGAGTGTCCTATGGGAAGGCATGGGAAGGGATGCTGTACCATGATGGTTTGTGGCTCATTTATTTTTATTAATTCAATACTCTTCCTGGTGGTAGAGCTCCATAGCCTGTGCCTCTTTTGTGTTGGAAGTTCCTGCAGCCAGGAAGGACTGAATGTGCTCAGGAGCTGGGTGGCACTCTGCCTGGTTCTCTGGGTCTGTCTGAGGAAGAAGTGAAGGAGTCTTTCTGTAGATCTTATGCCCAGGGAGGATGCCTGAGGTAGCATGGTTCCAAAGGTACCATTTTCACCTGAGAAATGGTAAAACTAAACCTCAGGCTGTTTCTGACTGCTTGAGACCTACTGAGCAGAGGAATGTGCCCACTGCATTCTAGCTTAGGTAGCCCATGTACTGCCAGCACGTGTCCTAGATGTAGTGATGTCCACTTATTTGCTGTCAGCATGCCCATCTCTGCCTTGATACCAGGAAGGGGATTGAGAGAAGCAGCTGAGTGCACTTTCTGAACACTTTACGTTGTACCTCAGATGTGATGTGCATGAAAGTGTAACTGGTGAGAGGATGTAACTGGGTTTGTACAGACCTTAAGAATAACCATGCCCATCTGTTTTTGAAGGTGTGTCCCGAAATGGGGTGTCTGTTCCACCTCTGCACAATTTTACATACGCTTGGACTATACCGAAGCACGTTGGGCCGACATCCAGCGACCCTCCCTGCCTGAGCTGGATGTACAGCTCTGCTGTGGACCCCATCAGAGACACCAGCTCGGGCTTGGTAGGCCCTCTGGTCATCTGCAAGCCGGGCACTTTGGATGACAACAACAAACAGGTAAAAAGGATTTTTCCTGCCACACTGTTATCAGATTCTTTGTATCCTTAAAGGGAAAGGAAACATCCTCAAACCATTGAAAATAAACATGTGATAGTATGAGTTCAGGAGATTCTAATCTAAGTCAGAGGGCAGGTTGACATCAATGCACTTGGGTGCTGCAGGTCTGGTGGGAAAGGCCAGCGTTCAGGACTGCCCTTGAAATAGTTTCTGGGCTTTGTTTTAAAACTCAGATGCGAATGTACCTTGGATGTGACTTTCTAGGTAACTTTGGTCCTTGAGAGTTGTAGTTGACTGCCTGAAAGTGCTCTTTTCAGAGCAAAAGAATATTCACTGCAGCCTTAGAGACATTGAGGAGCCATCTTAACACACCTGCATGGTGTGCACACATCTGAAAATCTGCATGGTGTGCTCAAATGACTGTGATGCTTTGAGGTTTGGGGGAGTCTCACTTGTTCTGCAATTTAAGCTCATTTTCAAGCAGAGATTACTACAACAATTGAAAATCTGCATCAGTCTTTGGTTGTGATGAAAGATAAGTGAGATCTGGGAAATGGCCAGAACTTGCTCTTGGAATTTCAGTCAGGGATAACTCAATGCAGTAAGCCTGGGGAAGGCAGTAAACCAACCTGGGGAAGTGCAAGACGTTAACAGACTTGTGTTGTAAGAAATGGTGGGCAGCAGAAAAACAGCCTGGTGTCACCTTACCTGTCTGGCAGTTTAGATCAGGGAGTGGCTGAAAGATCTGGACGCTGCTGCTGCTAAGCCTCCCTGGGGCAGTCTGCTTTCACTGGTGGCATGGTGTAGCTAAACTGAGAGTTCTGAATAGATTGGAAGATTCACGTTTCTGCACTAGTGAGCTGGTTGAGCAGAGAGGATCACGAGTGTATGAAGTGCGCTGTGTGAAGGAACTGTGGTAATGATAAGAGCTTTTCAGTATTGAGAGGCAATAAACAGAACAGGTGGACTTATCCGGAGATGTATGATTGGAAGAACCATCTGGGGCAGCAGTTCCAGCTCCATGATATTAGGTAACCCTTTAATTGTTAATTGGGAAAGACCCACAGCCATTCCTCACACATACCTACGTGCCGCAGACTGCAAAATGCTTAGCCCTGTCTAGGGTGTTTTCCTTTGTACAGCTAAGGAAACAGATACCAAAGTAAGCATCTGGACAGTACTGGCAATGTTCTGTTAATGGGGAAACACCATCCTGTGCAGTGCATCTCTTAGGAGAGTTAACGTTTTTAAGGCTTTAAGGAAATACAAAATTCCCAAACTAAGACCTGTGGTAGGAGAAAGGAGGGGTGGGTTGTGATTATAAGCCATGTTCTCTGGCCTACAGGTAAATGTAAGCGTGGTGGGGAAGGAGGCAGTGTTGTCGTGCTCCTCTCCTGATTTTGATCGCTTTGCTCATGTGACATACCAGGGCAAACCTGAGAGTGGTGCTGCTTGTAGAGCAGAACTGAAACACTCAAAATGAGCAAAGGACAGCCCTGCCCTCAGTGAGCCAAGTTACAGGAGAAGGGGGAAAATAAGAGACAAACAAAACAGTTTGATCTGTAAGAGTAGTGAATGGGGACATTTTAAAAAATTAACAGCCGTCATTGTGATTGTATCTTAGAAAGGTATCGACAAAGAATTTTACCTTCTCTTCAGTGTGTTTGATGAGAACCTCAGCTGGTATTTAAGTGCAAACATAAAGTACTATTTGAGGATGGAAGAGACTTCTCTGAAAAAGGATGATGGCTTTGAGGAATCGAACAGGATGCATGGTATGGCCTGATGCTGTTCTGTGGGCAGCAGGAGTGAATCTGCCAAACATTGCTTGGTGCTCACCCAAAGTCTGAGCTGGGAACCTGGAGTGGCTGTGTGTTGTGCTGGGCTGAAATCAGGCGAGGCCAGAGAGCGGGTGGGATGTGGGACGAGAAGCACTGCTGTCTTGGGAAGTCTGTCCTGAGTGTGTTCACGGGTGAATTAAGAGGAAGATGCTTTTCCAGTGTTACGCTCACCCTATCCAGATAGATGCACAGAATAAATCTCCTGGCTGATATCTACCAGAGAGTGAATTGTTTTCTCCTTTGCAGCCATCAATGGATATATGTTTGGTAACTTGCCTGGGCTGGATATGTGTGAAGGAGACAATGTGTCCTGGCACCTTCTGGGATTGGGCAGTGAAGCAGATGTACATGGAGCTGTGTTTCAGGGAAACACTCTGCAGATGAATGGGATGCGGAAAGATTCAGCCAACCTGTTCCCCCATACGTTTGCTACTGCCTTTATGCAACCTGACAACAAGGGTAAGAGTCTGCACACTTAACCCAGCATTAGGATAAGACTCTGGTTGTAACAGGTTGTTACTGTGGCTGGTTCATTAGCAGTGTGAACTCTTGCATATTACAGGCTGAGCTGTGCATTGCATCTTGTTTAGACCTATTCGCAAGCCCAAAGCTCTTGTCTTTGCACCTGATTCTGGAGAAGAATGGGAGATACAGAATCTTGTCCCATCATCCCAGATTGATTCTCTAAGCTGCCACTTCCTATTTAGTATTTGCAATAGTAGCTCTGATGCACTTTGCTGCCTGTAATCCATAGAAACACGCAGCCATACCATTCAGAATGAAGCAGAGTTGTGGTGTGCAGAGGTTCACAATAACAGACCCGTGTCTTCTCAGTTTGGGAGTTAGGCACACAGTGCTACCTCGCCATCATGCCTCAGATGCTTCTTGTCTCCTCCCCTTTCAGCTTTTGCAGGCTAGATCTCTTGCTTAACCAGCAGTGGTAGCATAGTTGTCACTTCCTTGGCTTCTTCATGTCTAATAAGCTGCTTGTTTTGTGCAGGATGGCCTGCTGAGGTAATTTTTGTGTGGGACTTTGTCATTCCTGATTGGTTTCTCCGTCAGCTCTTTTTAATCTTAGCCTATGGCAGCCAAGCTCCCTAAACAAACACCCGTATCTGCTCAGCACGTGTGCTGATGTCACACACTGTGGGAAGCACTGCTTCCTGGCATCTTTGAAGCAGCTGATGTCCTGTTTGTGCTGCCTCCCGCAGGGACTTTTGAGATCTACTGCCAGACGAGCAATCATTACCAGGCTGGAATGAGGGAGCAGTACTCGGTTTCCAATTGCAACAGGAGGGCTCTGCCTCCCGCTCTCCCATACAGAGCGGTGCGCACGTACTACATAGTGGCAGAGGAGGTGGAGTGGGACTACGCACCAGACCGGAGCTGGGAGAGAGAGCGGCACAACCACTCTGCTGAGAGGTACAGCCTGAGCTGGGGAAGCCCTGGGCGAGGTTGTTCAACAGACCTGAGTCAAATCTGTTGGATGTCTTGGCTGCGTGTGGCGTGGTGCTGTGGCTGTACCCAGTGCTGCAGGGGCTGGTGATGTAGTCCAGGTGTTGCTGCCAGCCTTTGCAGCTGAAATGGGACTCTGGGAAACCTGTCAGCTGCTGAGCCCCGTACCATGGGCTCACTACCTGTGCCTTGTGAGCATTTGAGTAACAGCACTTGTTTTGCACTTCTCAGCTACGCCGATATATTTTTGAGCAATAAGGATGGACTGATTGGCTCCAGATACAAGAAAGCAGTTTACAGGGAGTACACAGATGGGACTTTCCAGACCCCTAAAGCTAGGGTAAATGGTGACGAACATCTGGGGATACTAGGTAAGGAAATGTGCAGAGTATTCCATTCATACAGATGGTGCTTGGGCTAAGGGTTGTAATCTGAAGGCCCCCTGCGTACTCAGGTGTGTGCTGTGTATGCCAGCAAGGAGAAATCCCGAGTGTCCAGATCTGCCAGCTTTGGATAAAGCAGTAAAGAGGGTCCTGAATACAGCCTCGTAGTAGAGAGCTGGGTTCTCAGGCCTGTGTTTGCTGCCAGTTTTCTTCCATGCCTGAAGCAAAGCATTTCTCTATGGAACAATCTGTCTTCTGTAGAGCAGTCAGAGATGTGGGTGAAAATCTGTAGGTATGAAAGGTTTTTGGAGGGGGGAGTAATAGCACACAGGCTTTTCAAAATGCAGAAACACTGCGGTGTTGTAAAGGTCTGTGGAGACATTCCTTTAATGAACCCAGGACTGCAAGTGGTGGCAGGGCAGAAAAGTTGAGGCCATTTGAAATAGACTGCAGTTCTGATCTGTGATGCTGTCAGTCCATATTGAGTATTGCCGATTTTTTTGAAACCAAAAACATCAGATAAAAAAATGTTGTAAAATTTGGCGTATATTCAGAAATTAAGGTTTAGTTGGATAGGCTACAGCTAAAATGTGTAATAGCCTTCATTTCCCTTGTTGTGAAACTCACATTTTCTTGAATTGGGACTGTTCTCCAATGCTCTCTTCTGGTGGTAGAGTTATGGTAGTGATGAGTCAGGGGAGCATCATATGTATTACAAGGGAGTATTTCTGGGGAGGAAAGAATGAGAAAAGTGGGGGATAATCTTAGAAGGTACGACAGTTTTTGCTGGTCTTAGTGTACATTACTATTATTTTCAGGTCCTTTTCTGTGGGCAGAAGTGGGAGAGATTCTCAATGTTGTATTCAAGAACAATGCTTCACGACCCTACTCCATTCATGCCCATGGGGTGCTGGAAAGGCAGGCAGGACAGCCACAAGTAGCACATCCTGGTAAGTCAGTGTCCTCCAGCCTTATTCCTGCACTAAGTTAGGAAACTAATTTTAGCCTACAGCTAGATTGTTCCTTTAAATAGGCTTAGATGTACTTGTTTTCTTCTCATAGAGGACTGGAACAGAACAAAAACTGATCTTTCAGGTTCACTGTGTCTTTTGGCTGTCACTTATATGGGCAGCCCAGGGGAGTTCTTGTGCTTCTGCTCTGACTTTGGGGTAAATGCAGCGCATTTTTTCTGTATAGCCTTGTCCCCCACACCGAGCATGGTCTGTGAGAAGAAGGCTGATCACTGTTCTCAGCTCTGGTAGCCCTGGCCTGGTGGCCCCTGTTTTTCTTCATGATCTGTGTTTGTTGTAACGTGCACAGCTGCTTTCCAGGACGCTGACTGAAATTTTGTTCATGGTCCAGATGTCCATTTATGTAATTTTTGGTCTCCTTCAAGAGTATGCTCATCAGAAGGTTGTCTCTGCAGCAAACAGGCTTTAAGTTGGACCCTGTCTTTCTGAGATATAGTGCTAATATGCAAAATATTAGCTTTAAAAAGGAATTTGAGCATCATAAATAAACTTCAAAGAGGTGAAAGATCGTTCCAAACATCATAGGTGCTGAAGAGGGGCAGAATTCCCTCGTTCTGGTCTAGTCTTAAATATGGCAGATAAGACTGAGTTGTGCCAATTCCACCTAGTGTGCATCTCTTGTCACCCCTCTGCTTTGTTTGTGAGAGGGGAGCTTCCATCCTTCTTTCAGCACCTGTGAGTGATGCAACATCCAACAATGGGTTGTAATTCTGAGACAAAGTGGTCTTTTGTTTTTGTTCTGCTTTGCTGCCACTCAAAGTTGGGGACTTCCTTTATCGCAGTGGTGCTAATGGTGCTTCTGTCCTCAGGTGACATAGTGACATACCAATGGGAAATTCCTGAAAGGTCTGGTCCAGGGCCGGATGATTCAGCCTGTGTCCCTTGGATCTACTACTCCATGGTAGACCCTGTGAAGGTAAAATACAAGAAGATAGAACTAAAAAAACAAGATCAGACCAATTTTTGTCCTATCTAGGAAACAATGCAACTTGAGTATGTTTTAGGAATTGGCCCAGGTGAAGGGCAGAAAAACCACCTAGTTGGCATACCTATCATTCTCTTGGGAGAGGGGATCCTCTAAATCTGCCCTGGTGTTTGTCACTATTTTCCTAATGCAAACCTACAGGAAAGAATTCCATGTCGTGCTGAAATTAACCTTCCCTCAGTTATTTGCAGGATGTGGGGACATCTCCCAGTGAGTTCACGCTTCAGTTGGTGAAAAGTTTAATTCAGGAAGGCAGAAATCGTTCAAATTTAGAACAGATAAATAAAATAGGGAAATTCTGAGCTTTGCTGAAATCTGCTGTCGTAGCACTGATTTCATAGGGAAAATGACCTGAATGATACTGCAGTAAAGCATCACATTGAACCTGGAGATAATGGACTTTTCCTTTCAAGTTCTGGATGTTTTTGCAGTCTTATAGTGGGGGTTATTTTGGTACCATTCATGTTTGACTTTGATTTGCATTCATAAGAGCGTGTGTAGTCTCTGTCCTTGTGCTCTGCTCCTTGATTGCTACCAATGAGAGTTCATACACAGCAGCACAGCGTAAGTGGGGTGTGATGCAGGGAGCAGTTGTGAAGGGGGAAGAGCTCAGATTTTTTTCCCTTCCTTTGGATTAGGATATGTACAGCGGTCTGATCGGACCCCTGAAGGTCTGCAGGAAAGGGGCACTGCAAGCTGATGGGATCAGGAAGGATGTGAAGAGGGAGTTTGCTCTCCTGTTCCTGGTTTTTGATGAAAATATGTCCTGGTACTTAGAGGAGAACGTGCAACGTTACAGCAGTGGAAGTCACAAGGATATTGACCTGTTGGATGAGAAGTTTGTGGAAAGCAACAAAATGCACGGTAATGCTGGCTGGGCTCTTCGGCACCCAGCTGTCGCTATCTGTGCAGGGTTATTAATCACTCTCACCACTATCAGCAGTCAAAAAAGCCCAGCAAACAAGACCCTGACTTCTGGTGATTTCCCTCACCCTTTCCCTTCAACGGTGGCACAAACGAAGTTAAACTCTCGGTTAAACTCTCGGTTGTTCTCAGTAATGTAGGACATATGCCACAGATCTTTGATTTCCAATGAAGGCTAATCATTATGGCTGTCTTCCTCAGGAGAAATAGCAAGATATGGGCTGGAGAGTTCAATATCCAATGTGCCTGAGTGACTCTGGACAGGAAATATTAGATGTGAAATGAGATGTCAGATTGTTTTCATTCTAGTCATCTTGGAACCATCAGAATGTTATATTTCAAATGAGTTGACCAGGCTGTGACAGCAATATACAGACTGCAATACACAGATACAATTTAGTTGATTATGAAGAAACCATCCTATAGCAGAACTAACAAACCTCCTCTAAAATCTTGTGTTATTTATGGTTCCTTACATACTGTATCTGTTTTTCCACCTAAAGTATTCTCAGCAATACCAGCCCCTAGGCAGCTGCAGTGATGAGAACAACAGAGTTGTGTTGTGTGCTATTATTACTGTCTATTTTATAGAGGTAATATAAGGAATCTCCAAATACCAATGTCTGTTCAGTTACAGTTGTCAGCCCAAAGTTATAACTAGTAAAGCAACACGCCAAAGCTGAATGCTTGCTTTGGGCTGCCCAAAGTGCCCCTGGCAGATATGGGAGTAAAACACGGGAGGTCCTGTTTTTAGATCAGGTCTCTTCCAGTATTTTTCCATCCATTGTCATCTGAGCATGGCAGTTGCCCTGTGAACATTAACCTGCTCACCCGTTGTTTTGGTTTCTTTTCTGCATTTGTAATCAAAGCATTATTCCTTCTTGCTATGCTGATTATGAAATGAGGTCCCACCATGTAGTGATTTCCTTTTTTCCCTTGATGATTAGCACACAGTGTGTGCAGGCAGCATAAGACACATAGAATGACAGGGTTCCTGTTGGCAGAAATTGCCTGTTGTCATTCAGCAATTAAATGTTCAAGTTGTGTGCATTTCCCTTGTTTTGAGCCAGACTCTGGGTTCTCTGCAAGTAATTTTTATAGATTATTTGGGATGAATTACAGCGTGGCTTTAGGTGCAAGCTGTGTCTTCTGTATCTGTTAACAGAACGAGTATGTAACGTGTCTATAGAGAGATTGCCAAACGTTTTGGGACAGTGTTGTATGGAAGATGTGAAATACTGATGCACTGGTTCCTAGATGAGCTTTAAAACATTTAACTTGTCCTGTGCTTTCTTCCTTTGAGGTGATTCAGCATTTTTACCATTTCAATAATAGCTTTTTTTTCCCTGTATGTTATTCACTGCCTAGCAATCAATGGGAGGCTCTATGCAACCTTGCCTGGGCTGACCATGTTTGAAGGAGAGTGGGTGAACTGGTACCTGCTGGGAATGGGACAGGAGATTGATGTCCACACAGTCCATTTTCATGCTGAGACGTTCATATACAAGGTAAGAAGATCCTGCTGATAATAAAATGACCACTGATGTCATTGCATTTGCATGACTGACTTGAACTTCTTGAATGGTTTTGCAGGAACAGTGCACAGTGTGGTATTATGCACCCAGACTTGATAGGCTGAACTTCTGTTTATAGCTGATATGCCTAGCTAATGTTGCTTTAGTTTAGGCATTATTTGCTTTCTCAGTTACAGCCCTGGAGCTGTTATTTGAAATATTCTGTAGAGCTTTGATAAACTGTAGTCGCACTGAAGTGGTCTCCAGTAAAGCTGACAACTTTAGAGATGCACAGAGCACTGCATGCAAGTCTCCCTTCTCCTTCACAGAGTGGCAAAAGCTACAGAGCAGATGTTGTGGATCTCTTTCCTGGGACCTTTGAAATGGTAGAGATGCTGGCTGGGAACCCTGGGACGTGGCTGCTTCACTGCCATGTGTCTGATCATATTCATGCTGGCATGGAGATACTCTTCCAAGTCTTGCCCAGACAAGGTCAGAAATAATCACTGCTTACTACCATCAAACATGTAACAGCATTTTCTATTAATGCTGCTAAATTCTGTTTGCCTCACGCTTAGCAACTCTTTTGTACCATAAACAGCTAGTTAATTGAGCATATAATTGCCATTAAGACATTCCCTTTGAATATAGTAATACTTGCAGCTGGAGGTAATAAATTGCTTTTGGAGTTTACTTTGCATAGGGTATTATTATGAGATTCATTTTAGTTTGAGTTTGGGAAGCAAAGTTCAGCTATCAGCGAGCAATTGTTGTTGATAAGGATATTACTGGTCAGAAGTCAGGTCTGTTCTGGACTCAATTTGTTCAGCCCACACTTTGTCACCCACTTCTTGTTTCCTTTCAGAGCCAGTGCCTGTGGTTTTGAACTACGATGAAGGTAATGTATGGCTTGCACTGCTAAGGTGTGTGTGTGCGTGTGTGGCAAAGAATTAGAGATCTCCTGTCAGTATGGAGACCTAGATTTGTGCTAGAATGAGGGGAGAAGGGAGGAGCACGAAGACAGTATACAGCCTCCTCAGCCAGACTGGGCAGCATTAGCCTGATGTTTGGCTACTGATGGGTAATAGAGAAGTTCCAGGTAAGTTAGCTCATCTGTTTCTTACACATCTGTGCTCTGATGATTTAAAAAAAAAAAAAAAAATAAGGTAAGATGCTTTGGCTTGTTTGACCTTTTTAAGTAAAAAAACTCAGTGGCCTCATACCCTTCTTATGCATATGAATTTATCATACAAGCAGAGATTCAAAGGGTTGTAAAGGAGGATGCTGTGATTTCTCTGATTCCTTTCAAATGAAACTCACAGGGATCATAGATTAGGTTTTTTTTTCCCTTCTTGGACTGTCAGTGCCTGTATGGTTGAGGGAGTGTTCAGATTAAGTCCCTCCAGCTAGTCATAGTGGGTGCACCACCAAGCACAACTTCTTTCTGGTCTGTTTTACCCACAGAGAAAAAGATTAAGCATATGCTGTCATTCTTTAAGGTTTTTTTAAGAAGCAGATGGTTGAGCAGAAGGAGGGAAAAGGAAAGTAGTAGATGACTTTTTTTCCAGTTCTCTGGAGGTAACATTTGGAAGAGCTGATGGTGGTGCGTTCTTCCCTTCTTCTTTTCCATCTCTTTACAACTACTCCTGTATTTCTCAGCTTCTTTCAGTAAATGCAGCTGAGCTGGTTTCAGAGACAGCTTCAATTGGCAGAAAATACAACCATCTATCTGCAAAGCTTCAGTCTTGGTACTGACAATTCTACTGTCTTCTCAACAATGTTTTCCTCAATCAGAATGGCTGTGAAGAAAAGTAGGAAATGTAGTTTTGACAGCGATAGTGTGACAATACTTAAATAACTTGTTCTGCATTTACTTGAGCATCAGCCTATGTATGCTCATGAAGTAAGAACCTTGACTGAGGGTTGCTGTCTGTGCTAATAGCTGCCTTTCTCAGGGGATTTCTGCTGTTTCACTATAGAAGCGTAAGAGCTCAGGATGTGAAGTGACTCACTGCTGGTGAGGCTGAGAAGTGCATTACAGCAGCAGAAGCCACACACAGGGGCAGCCTGGAGCAGAGTGGGGACCTCGCAGGAGCCCCAGTCCAGATGTGTGTTCTTATCTCAGTTCTTTTTTCCTAGCTCAGCCACTGCTGCTTCACACAACCCCCAACTGCCTTCCTCATGATGGCTTAGCAGTGATTAGCTGATAGGGCTGGCATAGTTTGAGACATGCTGGGTTTGTGGGATGGAGTGGAGTAGGGAAGGAACCTTTTCTTCTCAAATTTCTGACCTGAGTGGTGTGGGTCTGGGTTCATGGGGACTGGGTCTGCTTTAGCTTGCTTTGATTGTGTTGGGTCATTCTTTTGCTCTTTTTCCATGTTTCTCAGAACCTTTCAGTGCTAATGAGAGTGGGAAATAATACAACTATTATTTTTCTCTCTCAGGGGCACAACCTGAGGATGAGGATGACTCCCAGAAGGTCAGGCTTTTTGGAGTTAAGTTGCCTCTAGGGCAAGTAGAAGCTGCAGTCATTATTCTAGCCATTACAGGATTGGTCCTCCTCCTGGTTGCTGCCTTCCTCCTGGGAGTCGTCATCCACCTCCAGAGGCAAAGGAAGCTGAGACGGAACCGGAGGTCTATTCTGGATGATGGATTCAAACTCATGTCTAAAAAGAACTCGGGGCTATAACAGCCACATACGAACTCTGGCTGTGTCCACATTGTGAGCATTGTCTGCAGCAAAGACTTCAGAGCATCACTTCCATTGCATACTGGGCTTCTAGGAGCCAAGGTTGGGAACCCTTTCCACTGAGTGAAGGCCAACAATGGGAGTAAAAGGTCCTTCTAAAATACTTCTCATCCACAAGAAAGGAAAGAATTCCCCTATTTTCTTCTCTCCAGAACAGATTTGGTCTTCACTAGAAGCTCTTGGACCAAATCCAGTCTTACTCCATTGCCAGAGCTGAGTTGGGCATTGCCTCACAGTCTCACAACCAAACTGTGAGCCTTATTCCCCCCCCCCCCCCGATTAACTTAATCTGTGGATCTGTGGTTTTAGTGTGGATTTTTTTCTGATGAATCAAGTAAGAATGCAGTAGACAAAATGTTAATTTAGAGTTGGATTGCTGTTTTTTGATGAGTAATTGGGCAGATGTAAGTTCAGGGCAAAGCATGTTGCGGTGTCTGAGAGCTACATCATGGAGCATGGCAACATCTGTGCCTCACAATCAGCCTTGCTGATGCATCCTTGTGCAGCACCGTGGGCAGTGTGTTCTGAGCACAGGTGTCTTGTGCTGGGAGTTGAAGATTCCCTGTGCTGCAGAGCATCTGGTGACCTCCCCCTGCCACAGTTCTGCTGGTGAAGTGCTGCACCCCAGTATCTGTACAGCTCCTTTGCAGCAGGATTGAGGCTGCTGTGCTGTTCTATGGTGTGGTTTGCTTTTATACATTTCCCTGCAGTTCTCTCAGTTCAGCTGCTGCCACGTGGCTGCCATAAGCTGAGCCAGAGGCTCAGTGCAGTGTGACCTGGGGTTTGTGCTTGGGGCAGAAGTATGAGAGGGCTTCCACTGACAGAGTGTCAGCAGTGTGCTGCTGTGACAGCCCTGGGAGGGGCTGTGGCTGCAATCCCTGCACTTGCCCAAGGGGATGGGGGGAGTGATGCCAGGAGTGAGCATTGCTGGTGTGTGGGGTGGCACAGCCCTGGCAGTCCCCAGACCCTGTGTCTGCTATCAGGTAATGCCTGTCCTCCCATGGTCACGCTGCCCTGTGTGGTGGCACTGAGGTGCTCTTTGTGTGCGCCTGTCTGCATGCTCTGCTGAGTCCCTGTGTGTGTCTGTGCTTATGTACTTCTGTCCTTGGTCTTAAATGGAAAAGGTAGAAAAATCCTTTCTGTGCGTCTTTCAGTGGCAATTAAAGCAGAGCTAGCTGAGTGGTTCTAATGATAAGAAACTGCTGTGGGCTGTTTAGGTGTATCACTCTTTTATTTTGAGTGGTGGTTATGATGTTCTTAATCATACTCGATTCATATTGGGTCCAGCTGCTCTTTCCTTTGGCAAATGGGGGGAAAGTTCATTAATTTCCTTTCATTATAGTTCATTAAGCTTGGTGAGGAGCTGGAGGGCTGTTGAGCGCTCTGAATATGAGCGCTTTGCTCATTGTCAGCCTTAGTTCAGCTGCTGCTGCTGCTACAGGCTTCCCACTCCTGGGCGGATTTTAACTGTCATCAGGAATAAGAATTGTGCAGGAAACTTTCATTTCCACACCCACTTTGCCAAAAAAAAAAAAAGATAACGTTATCCCCTTGTGCTGAGAGAAAAAGGAGTTGTTTTAAAGTATTCATCTAAAAACAGAAAGGAGGAAGTCACCTTTTCTTCAGTTCTTCATCTGGGTTTGTTTCAGTGCTGGCTGTGAAGCAGGGAGGCATGGGGACTGGAGCAGGATCTCCACATCCTGTGCGTTCCTTACCCAGCAGGCTTCCTCTGTGTGATGCTGGGTTTGGGTTGATGGGATGCTGCTGGAGGTCTGATCCCCAGCCCTGTCCCGAGCCCAGGCTATGGAGGGAGCCTCACTGAGCAGCTCTTCTGCTTGGACAAGAGAGGGCAAAGTTTTCTGTTGGTGGGGGGGACAGCTGTGACAAACAGTCAGTGACTTCGTGACTGCCTCATATCAGAAGTTGGTTCTGCCAGCTGGTGTGAGTATGTGGAGGAGGAGATGTTTCACAGTTCTGGTGACTGTGAGCTGCCTGTGAGCAAATGTTTGCATTGGCAGCATGCCTTCTGAGCACCTGACAGCATCTCCTTTCTGCTCATCCGTGATGCACAGACAGCTGCCAAGGAGTCACCTCAGCTTGAAGATTTGAGCACGAGCGGCAGGACCAGGCTCAGCACTGCTGCCCCAGGGCACACAGTGAGATGAAGATGGCACTCCTTCCTTTTACTCCGTTTAGCAAAGTGTAACACTTAATGGTTTCTGAGCTCTTTAAAAATATCATGAGAAAAGTACCCCGTGTTTTGTCTCTTTCTTTCTGTGATTGTACAGAGAAGGGTGTGGGTGACCCTTGTGGTTCAACCTGAAGCAAGGTCTGCTGTGATTTGCATCTGTGACACCTCTGAAAGTGGGGACAGAGGTGTAATGTGCAATTGCTCTGTGCTGACTGAGACCCCTCTGAGCTGCTCCCAGCTCCTTCGTCCATGCAAAGTAAGCTATGTAAGGAAAACTCTACAATGGTTTGAATTGGATCACAGAACACCTGAGGTCATCTTGTCCAGCCTTTGCTCAGCAAGGACACCTGTAGTAGGTTGCCCAGAACCGTGTTCAGGCTGCTCTTTAATAACTCCACGAATGATTTCAGATGGTAAATACAGAAAAGGGTTGAAAGTGCACCCATGTGGGCACAGGGAGTGAAATGCAGGCATCTGTGTTTTTAGGTAGCTTAATGCTGTTTCACTTCATAGTGCTGTTACAAGTACCAGAACATCTTCATAGAAGAGCTCATTTTTTTTATGTTTCTTTTGTGGGATATGCATAAGGAGCAGCTACTGCTTCCTATTGTATGTGCTTACAGCAATATGAGATTTACACAAGTCAAAGAGCCTTCAGGACTTGCAAGCAGAAGCATAAGAGGTTATTTTCTTTCTTGTTTTGCTTTCACAAACCATGAGAGTTAAAGTCAGATTAACCTGAGGCACACTATAGAAATAGACTAACACTGGTAATTGCCTGAGTGTCTTTCATGTGTAATGTAGTCTTTGGTTCTGAATTAAATGATGTGCTTTGTAATATGTAACCACCTTGCGGGCTGTTTGCTGTGGTTATAATTTTGTTGGCGCAGCAAATCACAGGAGCAGTGTAAGCCCAGAGCTGTGTGCACTTACACTGCCCAGGGAAAGGAACTGAAGCACAAGGGCTACAAAGCAAAGCAATCAGCAGGAGCACAATCAGATGGATCTGAATGCAGGCAAAGGCTGGCATTCCTCTTATTCCTACTCACTGCCAGCAGGGCCTTCAACAAATCCTCTTAGATCTGTATTTCCACAATGTTGTCGTGTTCTTACGGCTGTCCTGCCTGTCAGTGCTCTCACTGGTAGGTTCCCGTCCATGCAAATCCACAGGAGGAATTTTAGAATGACAGTGCATTAGGATAGAAGGAGCAGCACCAAGATAGCTGAGCTTGAAAAAGAGAAAAATAATCCTGCACTGTTGGAATCACCAGGATTACAGTGGTAACCTCTCTGAGCTGTTGCTCCCAGAGATGTCCCTGGGCTGTCAGCACTGCAGAGCCCGGAGGGCACCTGGTGAGCAGCACAGCTCAGTGCCGGGCTCAGCCCTGTGGCAGCCTGGGCAGCTCCCCTCCTGCGCAGCCCTCCTGCTCCCATCTGCATTGCTGGAGAGCGGTTTCACCCACGGCAGAGATGCTCAGAGCTAGAGGTGTGGATGTGGCCGGCAGAGTGCAGGCAGCAGTGCCTGGTGCTGTGTGTCACTGAGCGCTGCCTTGCGCAGCTTTTATTCTGAGATGTGTTTGAGCCAGCAGTGCGCTCTGGCAGCTCGAAAGGCAAATGGGATCCTGGGCTCCATCAGGAGAGGGGTGGCCAGCAGGGACAGGGAGGTGATTGTCCCTCTCTACTCGGCTCTTGTGAGGCCCCATCTGGAGTACTGTGTCCAGGTGTGGAGCCCTCAGTACAAGAAAGACATAGAGATTTTGGAAAGGGTCCAGAGGAGGGCGACTAAGATGATCAGGGGGCTGGAGCACCTCCCCTATGAGGACAGGCTGAGGGAGTTGGGCTTGTTCAGCCTGGAGAAGAGAAGGCTGCGGGGTGACCTCATTGCAGCCTATCAATACCTGAAGGGAACCTACACCCAGGAGGGGAGTAAACTCTTCAAAAGGGCTGACAACAGCAGGACTAGGGGAAATGGTTTTAAGTTGAAGGAGGGAAGATTTAGGTTAGATGTTAGGGGGAAGTTCTTTACTAGGAGAGTGGTTAGGCCCTGGAACGGGCTGCCCAGGGAGGTTGTGGATGCCCCATCCTTGGACGTGTTTAAGGCCAGGTTGGACGGGGTCCTGGGCAACCTGATCTGAATGTGGATGTTTGGTGGCCCTGCTAGGCAGGGGGGTTGGAACTACATGATCCTTGGGGTCCCTTCCAACCCGGGTGATTCTATGATTCTATGATTCTATGATTCTAACTCTTGTTGTGGAAATGAACTGTGATGCTGAAATGAATGTGAATTTATGCAGCTTTTCAGACAGACAAAAGTAATTTTATAACCTGTCCATTGAAATAAAGTGAACCTGAGCTTCTCCTTTGTGTTTTTTTTTTTTTTTCTTTCTGTTTTTTTTTTGCTTGTCATTTTCAGATTGCACAGATTGACTTCTTTTTCACCAGGCTCTGTTTTCCTGCTGCTCCCATGTCCCTCTGTCTGCTTTTGCTACCTGGTTCAGTGCAAGTGAGGGCTTATAATCACCAGACTGGTTTGGTGCTCCGTCTGCCCTTCCTACAGGGAGAGCATTTTCTTGGGTATCAGCAGCAGGTTATGCACAGACTCCTCAAGCTGCTGCCAGGCTGCAGATGAAGATGTGTTTCTTACAGCTTTGGTTCAAAGGAATTTCTCACAGTCCATCGCTGTGATCCAAGCTGCTGTTTGCAGGATGGAGCCTCCTGGGACGAGCAGAGGCAGAATGAGCACAGAACTCTGTGGTGAAGCAGGGAGCTGCTTGCCATCAAAACACATGCTGGGCCCCAGGGTCATTCTGCAGCACTAATGGAGAAGCTGCCTCTGAAGGGAAGGAAGGCAGCAGTGTGGGGATGGGCTGTGCGGAGCAGAATGATGTCCTCAGTGAGCAAAGATGCATCTGAACTGCTTTCTTTTTAAATAAACCCATAGAGGGAAGAAAGGGGAATGAGAGAGAAGCTGTTTGTGTAACCAAGGTACCACATGTGCTGAAACATTGGTCTCAGAAACTGCTGTTGAGTTTTGTTGCAGGCTACTCTGGCAATGGGAGAACAGCAGGACTGGGCATGTGATTAGTTGACAGCTTTTACAGGAAATTAGAATGTATGGTGTTAAAATTCAAATACTGCCTGTCTCCAAAATCAATTTGTTTGTTAATTTGTTCCTATTTGTGGGAAAGTAAATCTATTGCCCAGTAGGCATTGTTTATAAGCTTCAAATCCTCTGGTGTTCTTGAAAGGGTTTATTCTGCATTCTTAAACCTTGAGAAGGAGAGTTCCATTTCTTTTTCAGTTAATCTGCAGTTTGTCCTGAACACTGGCATGGTTTATATAAACGTACGTACAGATGTTTGTGGACACACATCCAGCAGCAGCCAATCGATGTTTGCACAGCACGTGTCACTGAAGCAGTGGTGTAACCATGGAGGGGGTCCTCCTTCCACCAGGTTTCTGCAAGCCCTGTGTGTGGGAATGCATCCCACCCCACGTGAAGGATTTCATCTGCAAAGTTCCCAACTTGTGCCTTTGTGCTGCTGTTACACAGCAGCTGTGCACAGAGCAGAGTGGGGGTGTTCTGTGTGTGGGGGTACACCACAATTTTCAAGCTGTAACCCCTTCCCAACACCCCCAAAAAAGCTCAACCTGCATTTCTGGACTGAAAGTTCTTGCTTTGATGCCTGAATAGAACTGAATCATGCATTCCAGTTCTGACTTCTGAAAAAAACTGAGACAGTTTTATGTTAGAACTATGGCATCTCTTTCAAGAGCTGTTCGCAATGGGAAATTGAACTCGTACCTTCAGTCTCCAAAGATGTTCTGGTGCTACTGAAATGTTTCATTTATTTTTACAAGGTATGACTGAACCCGATGTTTCAAGAAATAGCCATCAGTAAAATCTCGTGCAAGTTCTTCCCACTGTTTCTTACTCATACATTTCAGGAGACTTATCCAATTTCTCATCATCTGTAACTTACAGAGAAAGCACATGTGTTATAAAATGATAGTGACCACAATAAGGCATAAAGCGGGAGAAAAGCAGCTGTCTGTCCTCGTATCCGAAGATTACCTGAGGAAGAGGGCCTGACCTGCTGCAGCTCGAAGAGCAGCTACCTGGGCTGGGACAGCCACCACATGCCTGGCTTTGGGTTGGTCCCTCCTCTTGCAGCCATTGGTTCTCAATCAAGGCACCTTCCAAAAAGTGCCAAGGAGTGCTTGGAAGCAAAGCTTGACCATAGCACAGCAGCTTCCACTTCCTCCCAAGCTCAAACCCCTCTGACTCCTCTGTATTTCTATACTCTGCCCAAAGATTTGACTGCAAGCTTTGTTTCGTGGAACAGCTCATAGCTCTTGGCTCTCTCTGCAGCTGGTAGAAGCCCTCATCTTGCAGGTCCCAGCCACGGCCCCTTGTGCTCGTGTCCAACCTGCACAGCCACCTCCCAGTCCTGCAGTCACGACTCTCCTGCTTTCAGGGATGCTGTAGGTGCGTGGTTCTGAAATGGCTTCGTCATGGGTTCTCTTCTTTTCCAAGAACGGAAGCGTTCCACAAGCTGAAGAGTTCTGTGTGAAACTGCAAATTGTAGATGCAATAAATATCAGGTTTAACTGTTGTTTTATGAGCAGCCCTCTGAGAACTCTGCTGCTGCTGTCACGGCTGAGTTATGTGATTTCCCGAGGGCGAGGCTGTACAGAGGTCTGATGAAACTGATGGCCGTGTTTCATTAGGCAGCACGTTCCCAGGAGGCCATCATCCATCACAGCATCCAATCACCACCAGCAAGGATTCTGGCTGTGGTCTGTGGCTGCGTAATGCACCTGTTTGGGAAACTCAGATAAATCTCTGTGAAGGGAAGTCATCGTGCTGAGCTGTGTTGAAGAACCGCGTTAAGGCAGGTTGGAAGGCTCACAGTAAAATCAGACGGACTGTGAGGAAAGGAGCCTGGCATTATTCAACTCAGCCAAAAAAATACAATGAGCAGAAACACCCAAAAGCACCAGCTGAGTTAAAATAATGTTAATTACTGCGTGCTATAACCTAAGGGACTGTAATGAAGCAGATTTTGAGAGATTACACAAGGCTAGCTTTATGATTTTCTAAGAATGTAAATAAAAATAGGAGATGTTGCTTTTTCTTGGAGTTATGCACAGTGCTTTTGCTCTTAATTCCAACATTTTCAAAATTCCAGTTGGCATGCAGAGAATCAGATCAAGCATTTTCTCATGTTTTGCCCACCAGTAATAATTACATCCTCAAATGCCCCATGCAGTCCCTTCGGATGATCTGTGGCCTCTGTCCTTTCTCCAGCTCCTCGTGCACAGTGCTATACTGCCTGCCTTTCAGTGCTGCTGTGACCAGGGTTTCCCTCCAGGAGTGCTTTTGAGTACTCTGCCCCACTCTCAGATTTGTCCAACAGCAGTGTGTGTGTGTTACACACTCACGTGAGCCCCTCATTGCCAGGAATAGCATCAGCCTTCCTGCGTTCCTGCAGAGAGCTGTGGTAGCATTTGCTGATTTTTCAAGTGATAACATTTAATTAAGTCCTTTCTATCTAAAGATCTACCAGTGCCCTTCTGACATTCCTTGGTTCTTGCACACCCAGGCAGGCCGTGCTTTGCTCTGCCATCCTGCTCTGCAGCAGAACTCCAGCTCTTCTACCAACTGCCCAACAACTGCTGATACAGATTCCCCTTCTCGTATCTGCAAAGTAGGCAATTTGCCACCTCTTCACGGATAAGTACTGAGTCCATACCTGGCTATTAGCTATTAGCTATTACTTGAGTTGAAAGTCTTAAATCGAGATTGGATTGCCAAAGCTGCAGTTTCATTTGCTCACCCATTTTTATCTCTCTCCCACAGTACAGTGTGGAAAATTAGTCATTTATTCCCATGTTTCTCACTGCTTTGCAGGCCATGTGAGCCTTTACCATCTCATCTGGAAGCGATACAGACGTATTCTGGCGGTTGCTTTTACAGCACTTTCCCTCCATGCAGAAACCACCATCATTTATAAATGCTCAGCAAAGCCTGAGAACCTGCAGATTGCTCTCAGTCCTTTCAGCCCAAGAGTGACTCTGTAAAGGAGCATGTCAAAAATAAATCCTATTGCTAAGAGCTATGCAACAAGAGATGAGCTTTCTTTGCTGTTAAGAATCTTTTAGAGGTTCAGAAAGCAATGGCTTCTGCTGCCTGCTCAGCCCATGGCATCTCCAGTGCTGTGGCTGCATGATTGCGCTGTGATTGCAAGGCTCATGCTCTGACAAGCACTGAACAGAGTCTGATAGCAGCTGAGATTTCACACTGCCTGTGTGTAAACCATAAGTGTACAAAATACTTGCCATAAAAAGGTAACCATGGAGTTGGAATTTTCTATTCCATTGCACTAAAAATGATCATAATGCTAAATTCTATCTGGACGCATCTAACTTGCACAAAACAGCCTGTGAGGACCCCCTGTGAGACCAGCTGTGGGTATAAGTGCTCGACTCAAAATGAGTTAATTGTAACATCACTCAGGAGGTTATGCTTTAAAATACCATTCAGGGAGAAGGAAACAAGGCTTTTTAAAGTCTGATGAAGTCCCGAGGGTTTGTACATGCTCATTTGCACCTCTCTGAGGTCTATCCTTCAACCACAAGATGAAGGCAATTACCCAGCTTTCTGCAGGCTAAAGATAAGTTATTAAACTGGATGGGGATGGGAGGGACTTCATCACATCAGCAGTGATGGAGATCCTCCCTGTTAATTCCCTACTGAAGAATTACAGCATTGCTCAACTGCTCACCACGAAACGTGGTTAGCTTTGTCTGCAGAGCACAGTTCAGAGAGGCAGCAGAGAATTACCTGAATGAAAGCCTGCAGGGCAGGGAGGATCAGTAAGAGACCTGAATTGCAGTTCATCCCAATTTTCAATTAGGTATCTCTTAGGCGGTGATTTTAATTTATCTCATGCATGTACCCAAGACAAACCATGCATGCAGAGAATCATCCCCTTCAAAACTACCATAAGACTCCTTGAAAGTGGTCAGACAGGGTGAATGGCTTGGGAAAGTCAATCCCTCACCAACCATCATGGCTCAGCATTCAACCTGAGGAGTCCTGTAGGTCTGGCAGGTAGGGAGCATTCATTACGCTTACCAAGTGTAAACTGTTTCTACTTAAGTGAGATTGTGCTTTGGGGAAGATGATCTTACAGATTCTTGCAGCTGGTCGAAATGTGCCATCATATGCTTAGTTCCCAGTTATCAAGGAAAGGGATAAAATTTAGCATTGTATTAACTGGAATATTGAGGAATGTGCTCTAGAATAAAACTGTTTTATCCTATTTCTGAGCTCCAGGCAAACATGTCAGATCAGAGATAAGAGAATCTGCTGCATTCCCTGACTCACTCTTCTTGTGGCACTGAGTGAAACCTGAGCACTGATCCACCACATCACACTGAATGGAAGAAGAAAAACTCAGATAAGCTGCAAACCTTGTGTATTCCACAGTCTCACAGATGGCTGTTTCGTCCTCTTCCTTCGTGTCTTCTCTAATAATGAAAATCAATTCTGGCAGAGATAAGAGGTCTCATATTCTGCCTCTCCACCAGCATGGCCCTCTCAGCATGCCTCTGGTGAGGGGCTGTTCTGAGTGCCTCATGCTTACAGCTGCGGGCTGGCATGATAGGCACTGAGCCGTGTATGTGGTGACCAAGGTCACAGGAAAGCCCACAAGGCTGGTAGTGTCAGAGCTGGGGTAGCACAGAGAAAATACTCTTTTTCATCTGAGCACCATCAATTAAAATTGCTGATCAGATCCATTCTTTCAATATAGCTTTGGTTTCATAAGTAAATAAACATTAAATACATTATTTTACTCAAGCAGCCAGCACACACAAAATAAAGCAAATTGCAGTTCACTGCACGCAATCAACCAGACTGTATAGCATTCACAGTAGTTACTGACCTTCCAAATAACACTTAGGGAAAATCATCCAGTGGCATCTGTCACAGATGATTCTGGTCCACACTGTGACTGCCAAGCAGACTCCATCCTGGGCAGGAGGAGCTGCCCCTACTCTGTCTGCTTGTCCACAAAATCCCTTCAATCTCATCTGCACCCAGACTCCAAGCCATTGCCTGCTGCCCTGGAAGCATCGACCTCCACTCCCGTTGCAGAAGTTTGTAGCAGATCACCTCAGCCCAGAGCTTTGGGTCCAACCGCTGCAATAGCCCTGGATGATCCCCCAAAACACTATCAAAGTGTCTGGCTTTGCACCAACGCTCCTCACAAACACTCCAACACATGTTTTTCTTTACTGTCAAAGAGTTCAGAACAGACATCAGCATTCCTTCTGTGTCCTGTGTTTCAGCTCTGAGAAGCTGGTGTGTAGAAAACAGAGGGAAGAAAAGTTCACTGTTCTCTAAGCTGCTAATTAGTAACAGACTGGCCAATTTGCAGCCACTTGGATTGCTTATCCACTGTAACAGAAATGGCACTAAAAACAATTAAATTTCCTAAGCCAAATGTTTGTGCAGAATTACTGCCCTTGATTATTTTTTTCCATGCACACAGGAAACCTGCAATCTTCTTGAAACCATGGCCAGCTGTTTGGGGCAGCATTATTGCTGCTTTACCTCCCAGCAGCTCCAGCGGTCAGCATTTGCTTTAGAGGTGCACTCTCCATCACATATCAAGGCACAACCACAGGTCAGGGATGAAAAAGACATCCTTTGTTTGCAGGCTCCTGAGCCTTGTTGTTTTCTTTCTGGTTGACTCACAGCAAATGTTCCGAAGTGACTCAGAAAGAGCCAATATTTAATTATGGAGACATTCTGTGCAAGCATCTGAGGTTCAGCAACTTAAGATGGTGCAGCTGATAACAATAACTTTGCCCTTAAAGCCACCCTCATTCAAGAATCTCAGGGTAGTTTCAGCATTACTCTGCTAAGCTGGCTGAAGGGGCATCAGAAAAAAGTATCAGGAACAGAACCCTCTGCCCAGCTTGGGAGAAGTTTGGATGTGATCCAGGGCTACTTTGCTTCAGATTGTTTATAATTAAAAATTCCTAGTACCTCCTGAAGGCAAGATTTGTGTGCAACAGAGCAGCACTGCTAGCGAGCTACATAATACCTTCTTTGGCAGCGTTAGGAGTGCTGTTGTTTTCAAAGTATGAAATGAGACATCCTGTTCCCAACACGATTTTTACTTTTGATCTTTCATAGGGCTAAACTCTGGGAAACTCCAGGAAAGCACAGACAATAAGACTGCCATTCACTTCAGAGAGATCAGAATTAGGACTAAAGACAGGAATAGCCTTTTTCAGCTCAAGATTTTTTTGAGAAATTCAGGGTGTTGCCCTAAATTTCAGCTTAGTCTCTGCTCAGCATCGTTCTAGCTCCTGGATGCCACATAAGCTACATCTGTGCTTCCAACAAAGCCTTCATCTCAGCTATACTAAAGGAAAGTGACTTAGAACAGGGAGTACATTGACTGTGGTCCTCCAGCAGATTGCTGCTCTTCCATTAACCATCTCCTGGTGCCAGCCCAGAGAAGTACTGAAGCAGCACAGCCTGTATTTTATTCTATTTTTGTTTTATTATGTATTTATTTTCCTAGGACTGCCTCTTGTGCTGTTGTCAGTATAATCACAGCTGTTCTCATTCTGAAACACTCAACAAAGACCAGGGTGCTTGTTACATGGAGATGGTAACTAAGGTACTGTTTTGTGGAAGTAGTCTTGCGTTAAGATCAGCAGCTCCTCTAGAGTTTGGGCTGCAGGAGAGGCTGTGTCACAGTTCATCATAGGGCTGCTCTTTGTAAAGCAAACTCCTCTCTTTCGGCAGCCTGAGGAGCTCTGGAGGTGGGCAGCAGCTCCGTACTGCTCTGCTCTCTGGGAGGTGAGTGGCTGCTGCTGGTTCTGCTCTGCTTCTTGCTTTGGGTTTTCCTGTCCTCTGGGGGAGAAGAATCTCAAACTTTTAGGTTGTCTTTGACTCCTGAGAACTGTTTTTTTTTTCCCTCGTGGGCTTCAGGACAGTTGCCATGGCTGTGTGATCTATGGAACAAGGAGAAAAAAGAACTTGTTTGTTTAAATATTGAATCCTTCCAATCTGAGGGGCAGTTCCATAGTCCAAATGACCCATGACAATGCAGAGCAGAAGAGAGAAAATGTAGGAAGCTGTCATCTGCACTGGAAACCTTCCATCCAGGAGCTTTCACAGAGATCTTGTGTCTCTACAAATTCTGAGAGCTGGGGAAGATGTAATGCAATATCAGACTTAATTTCTTTCTCCTATCCTGCAGTTCCTTACTTTCAAGCAGCTCTTCCAAGCTGAGAGCATTCTAAATTTCTAGACACAATTGTAGCTCTTATACAAAATTACTTATGGTGATTGCTGCCCAATAGCATCATTCCCATGTGAAATTCACCGGTTTTAAAGAAATGAATTACACTATAATAACTTCATTCTTTTTCTGAAGGCACACGAGTTCTTGTCAAGCCGCATTGTAAAGTGAAACCTTCAGGACAGTTTGACTCAGTTATTTTTTCTTCCTTAATACGTGCCTCCCCACATCAATGGGCCTTGTTGTCACGGATTCAATCCTTAGTTTTTCAAGCAGCCCAGCAAAAAGGAAAAGAGAAGAGTGACTTCATCTAATTTTTAGGAGCATTTTTGTCTTTATCATGTTAGGTGCTTCCAGTACAGTGTGCAGTTCAGGGCTCAAAATGGCTCTTGAGCAGTCTCCCTACTGATTCACAACAAATTTTATGTTTAGAAGTTCTTCTAGTCTCTTACATTGGTTGGAGGAGGTATGGGACTTTTTGCACTCCCACTTGTAAGCCATGCTGGAGGGATGCAGGGAAGCACAATGCTTACCTATTATTCCTTCGCTCACTCACAAGCCACTGATATTGAATACTGGCATGCTGGGCAGAAAAACAAAACCAAAATGTTTCTGCTCTGCTGATCACCAGTAATTTACAGTACCTCTAAGAATGTCCAAGTAAATGTTACTAGGAATTTACACTTCCTGAGAGGTTTTGAGGAGCAAAGTGACTTTCTGGGGAAGGCTTGAATTGAGGGAGGTGGAGGACAGCAAATCCAAACTGTAGATGTAGTGGTTGGTGGGTCCTTGCTGCTCAACCCAACAAGGTCTGGAGGATGGCTGCCTGTCGGTCAGTCCCAAGGCACGTACAAGAGGTGTAATTTGTTTTTGTGACGGTGTTAGGTAGTATGATGTTGTTGGCAATGCATCAGCTGGGTAGCCAGGAGAAAATCTGTGTAGCTCCTTAGAAAAAGGGCAGTTTCCCAAGTGGGCTTCAAGAGACTGCTTTCATGGATGTGCAGCTGGCACAGCTGAGAGTTGGACCTAATGTAAGCTGTCTGGCTTCCTCCTCCCCACAAAACAAAGGAGAAAAAGGCAGCAGGATCCCTGAAAGCAACAACAGGAAGTTTGGATGTTGGACAGAGAAGGCAGCAGCTGTGTAATTTTGCATAACAAAGCAATTCTAGGAGGTTTTTGCTCATTCTTGTATCGTAGCACATCTTTTTGTGCTGCTGCTGTGGCTACAATTTGGCTGCACTTCGAAATGGATCAGCAGGAGATGGGGGTCATTAAAAAATCCTTAATGAGGCACAGCAGTGGCATTCATCCAGACCCCTCTGTAAGGAGATGTACAGGTCCAGCTTGAGAGGTCGAGCCTCTCGCAACCACCTCCAAGTGCCAGCAGCCAGGTGTGCACACAGCTCTGCAGGGACAAGCATGAGGTGCAGGCATGCTGCTGGGCTGCTTCCAGCCAACAGACCCTTGCTGGTGCCTGGTTTCAGAGCACTAAAGTGAACTATGCTGTTTGCCAGTCAAGCCATTTGGAGCACAGACAGCTATTTTGGAGTAGGCCTCAGCCTGCTGATGATGCCATTATCAACATTTTACACTTCCTGCCTTATGCACTGTGTGCGGTGCCTCTATCCCTTCTTTTGGAGATACGAGGATTGTAGATCATTCAGGAACATGATTTGAGCATCTGAATTTGCCCTTGCAAGTAATAGTGTGGATTTTGTTCTTGAAAGCTTGGAATGTTAGTGAGCACAATGGATGTGACAATAAAGTTAAGGAAAGAAAGCAATGCACTGGGCAATTCTGGATTTGTTATGATTATTGCAGGAGAAATGAACGAAATGCAGATGAAAATGAGAAGATACTGCGGACAAGGATATTTTTTCTGCAATATGAATTCAAACTAATATCAGTGGGAACCACCACTGATGTTTCAAAAATTAACCCCAGAAACACAAATATTTCAAGAAGGAGAGAAATAATCTCAGAGTAAAAGCCATTGAAAGATGCTGGGAGTATTAGAAGGACTAAAGGATGCCGGTGGGAGATGTTTGGGCTGAAGAGATGTAGGAGGATCTGTAAAGCAGAGGGGCCTTAGTTGGGTGAGGCTGAGCTGCGCTGCCTCCAGGGAGCCCTCAGAAGTATTTCAGAGCTTCTCACTTCATGCTTCCTTTCAATTTCTGTCTTCTGCATCACTTAGTAAAGGAATGTGGTGGTGTTTTTTCTTCTGAATATTTGTAGTTCTTAGTAAAATCAAGCAGGTTTTCTGTTATTTCAGAAACTTGAAAGCAGTTTTTAATCTAGTGCAGCTTCAGATCTACAGTGGGCAGCAAACTGTGATGCACACGGACTTATACTACGGGTGAGAGCATTCACAGACTGACACTGCATGTCAACTCCTCGGGCTGTGCTGGGGTCTCACTGAATCCAGCAGTCACTCTGAGTGTGGGAGCATGAAAAGAGAAGAGGGAGAACAGCACTGCATTTGGTTTCGTTGAAATTTGGAGCTGACAGAAGCTGAAACAAAGCAGAAATAACGCAAGCCATTCTGTGTGAAATGCACGGTCATCTGCTCTCCTTTACAGCAGACTTCAGGTCTGAGCACAAAGCCACTCGTGCTGTGACAGTTGGACGCTGGCAGGTCAGTGACAGCGCTGGGCATGGCACTGTGCTGGGTGATAGCATGTTACCACAGGCAATAGCAGCCACAGGAGCTGAACGTTCTTCATGGCCTCTGTGCCTGATTCCTTTCCCTTCTGCTGAGTTCCCCTCAGCCCAGCTCTGTGACTGTCCCCCGGCTTTGGCCTTCTGAAGGATGGGGCTCAGCTCCAGGCTGACCTCAGTCCTGAAAGCCAAAGGCATCACTGGCAGCTTCCTCAGCCGATGCTAAATGGGTGAAGAGCTTCAGTTTTGTGCCTGCATCGTTGAAGGTGGCATTAATTGGATGCTGAGCTGAGTCAGCTGGCGTTGGGAAGGAATCATTTCTGGTCTCAGTGGTGGGGTCTTGTCTGGGTCGGAGATGAATCACTTTGACAAGGGTACAGAGTGCTGCAGTGGAAGGGGCACATTTGGGTGCTGCACTGAGTCATGGCAGAGTTCTCAGAGCTGAGATCAGACTGCAGAATTATTAGTTCCTAAATAAGCACTGTCTGCACCGAACGCACCGATGTTATTGCCATCAGCAGAAATAGAAGGAATTAGTTGTCAGAGAGTGTTTCCAATTTAAATGTTAGCAGCTGTTATTATTTCAGTGTGGCAAATTTTATGGTTTTGCCTACAAGTCTGCTCTCGGTAAATTAAAAATTACGTCACAGCCTGATTGTATCTGCAGTGGATCTCAGTTATCAGGAAGGAACACAAGAGGAAAACTGCCCAGTGTCTGTGGGGGTGAAGGGATATGCGGTCCAGAACTGATGTTGCCAAACACTGCAGACTGAGCCCCAGGTGCCCCCTGCAGCACGCAGAGCTTTGGGTGCTGAGCACCTCACACGGAACTGCTGGGCACTGCATGGCTCTGTACTGTGTGGCTTATGGCACTGCTGCCTTTGTGTGGAGCAGTTCTGCATCTCTAAGTAAAAACAGTGGAGGTTTTGAATTGTCAGCATGTCTGAATTTCAGAGCTGTGTTCTTTAATTCACAGTCACTCCATTATCATCAGTCCTTGGGGGTCCATGAAACCCTTTATCACATCCATGTAGTTTCCTGCACGATATCTGTGCCTGCTAATCCTGCATTTCTCACTCACAGATGCAGTACTGATCACTGCAAATGAAGAGGAACGCAGCAAGCATCCTCAGGGCATTAAAGCAAATATAAAAGGTAAGAATCCCAGATCAGAGCTTTCAAGGACTGTTCAAACTTTTATTCATAACACAGCTACTGAGTAAAGGGGGGGAAAAAAAAGGGGGGGGTGGGGGGGAGGAGATTGTTATACAGCTCAAATTGCTTCTGCTCCTTCACCGAACTGTGTATTTAAAATAAAAGTACAAACTGCTGGCTTCTCTGGAGAACTTCCAGTGTGCTCTCTGATGCAATTGGCACATTGATGGGAATATTTAGACTTAGAAAATGTAACCTCTGAATTTTCTACCTCTTGTCCACACTCAAGCAATGAAACATTGCATCTTCCCCAGCTGCTTTCAGCTCCAAATGGCAAAGCTCAGTCATTTTCTCTTTCAAACCAGAAGTCCATGATCGGCTTTTGCACCACGCGGGCTCACACCCAGCACTGCTGTGCCCTGAAGATGTTGCATGGTGCCTTGAGGATGCTGCCCACCCCCCGTGGTTCTCTGCTGCTCTCCATTGCATTCCTAAGGTAGGGGGAAATGGCTCAGATTGTGAATGTGTGAGCAGCTTTACCAGGGGCAGCTCTCATGACCTTTCAAGTGCTGTGGGAGGCCCCTACCCAGCACCAGTAACTGTGCTTGCTGAGAAGCAGGTGGGTGCACTGCTGGGAAGCAGAGAAATGCACCTCTTGAGCATGGTAGGAACTTTGGGACTGGCAAACTGTCTAATGCAGTGGCCTTGTATATTCAGCATCACTCTCATATCATCATATAAAGTATTTATGTACCTCATAAATATGGAATAACTTGTAGGAACCTGTAGGGACAATATTATTCAGCTTTTCAAGCTCATTATGCAGGTAATGGAAACATTTTCACTCTGCTGAGCTTGTTACACAATGGCACTTTTGCCACTGAATTCTGACTTTGTCAGCCAAGCACAATCCCGACAGCTGATGTGAAAATCATAAATGGATTATGTATATTAAAATATTTTTGATACTGAGAAAAGAATGAAGATATCACTATCTGGGACTTTAGTTGCCCTGAACAATTCAGCTGCAGATCCACATCTGTGTAAATGATGTGACTGCTCCCACTGGCATCATCCAAGCTTAGGAGAACCCTCCCAGCTGAAGCACAAGGTACCACCATCAACTCGTTTCACTTTGGGCCTCCATCACAACCGACGTCCCTGGCTGTGGTCCTGGCAGTGCTCTGCCAATGGAACGTACCTGCAGTACCGGTGAGGGCAGTGTGATGGATCTGCCAGGTGATGCCCTGGCTGCTGCTGGGCTTTCTTTGAACAAGTCTCAAAAATAGCTTTTTAAATTGTCTCTTGAACTGCCTACTCCTCTTGATTAAACAAGCAGGGCTAATTACAAGATGAAGCCCAGAATTATCCACTGGAAGATAGATATTTGTTAATGAAATCGATTGATCACGAAACTAATGATGTCCAGCGCTTGGGGCCATCCTTGATGATGGACAGTGCTGGTTTGTGAGTGTACAAAGTGAATGTAGCTGGCTCTGGCCTCTCCTCTTCCAGGCAGTTTTTTGTGATTAGTTTTATTTCACCCCAAAGCACAACAGGGTAAAGAAGAGATCTCTTTTACACCTCTGTTTACTCTAGAATTGCATCTGTTTTACTCCTCTATGAATTCAAGTATCTACATCCTTCTACTGGAAAAAAAAAAAAAAAAAAAAGGAAAATGAAGCCATCTTAATTTTTTTTTTCTTTAAATCTTCACAGGAGCAGGCAGGAACAAGCACTTAAAAATGCACACTGCTAAGACTGTGATAACAGGACCTGGGGAAAAAGACTACATAACTATCAGCTTTTGGCATGTAGTTCTACACTGTCTGGTAATGAAGATGAATTGCATCTTTTGAAACCCTTTCTTTAAAATTAGCTTAAATGAATGTGCAGGAGTGAGCATTCTTGACCCTGCGCACTTCTACAGAACTTACAGTGAAGCTGATTGCTGAATTATCTGGCTTTTATTTGTGAGATGGGGAAAAGTCCTGCAGGCACACAGAAGGTATCCTGGAACTAAGGCAGGCAGTGATGTGCCTGTGACAGCTGACCTCATCCTGGCCGGGCGGATTTGTGCCCCTACAGAGCAGAAGAGAAGAGGAAAAAGCTGCAGCAGCCCCCTGATGCTCATGCCCTGAACCAGCTGCACGCTGGGCTCAGTCCCAGTGATGGGACATATGGCAAAAGACATTCTGAATGGCCAAAGGTGTTATGAATTGCCAAGGCAGTGCTGAGATGCTGAGTCTGCCAGAAAGGTGAAGCTGCCTTTATCTCCAACACAGGATGAAACCTGACTGTTGGTGCTGCAGCAGCCCCCCTGCTGACCACAGGGCTCTGAGTCAGGGGCAGCGTTGCTCTGCGGGTGGATTTGTCTGGAGTTGGAGAGGAAGCGAAGAAGATGAAGGATTCCTGCCCTTCTGCTCCTGCTCTCCCACCCTGCCTCGATGTCCAGCTGGCCAAGCTGTGATAGAGTCACTGTGGACATCCAGCAGCATCCTGGAACTTCTGCTCTCATTTCAATATTGCATTTCAGTTTTTATGATGTGCTCTGCATCACTGGGGGGTTGCAAAGGGGACAGTGCCAGGCACAAAGTGGGGAGCTCACCAGAGGCAGAACTCTTCAGATACTCTCTGTTTGTGAAGAGCAGAAAAAAGATGTTGAAATTTAGTAAAAAGGCTGTACTCCACCAAGCTTTTGTGCTGGGTATACAGAAAGGAGGGAGAGAAAACGGGAAAGAGGGAAAATAAGGGCACATCCATCTCTCTGCATTTTGCTGCTCTGCTAGAATCTGTGGTTGTCAGATACTCCAATCACCTGTCTGTGGGGCTGCAATCCATCTCAGGGTGAGCCAGGAGGAGATACACCATTGGCTATTTCACATGCAGTGTGTCATCTGGCAGGCTGTACATATAGTGAGGAAAGCGGGGACCACTCAGTCTCTGAGCAAAGCTGCTTCCAGTGAATAGCTCAGAGATACTCTGAGGATGGAAAGAAATGGGAAAGGCTTCCCCTGCTTTTTTTTTTTTTTTTTTTTTTGTTGTTGTTCTGATAAGCTCTGAAAACTGTTGGGAAATGGAGTGCTGATTGATGAAGGACTGTGTGGAATAGCAATAAAGCACTTTTCCAAGGAGAAGTTGTGAGAGAGAAGAACAGTACCTGAAAGTAAATATTTCATAGGATTTCTTCCTACATAGAGGAAGTATTTGGGGATATTTCAGCATCTGAATCGTCTCCTGTATACAGGACATATGGGACTGAAAAAGAAGAGCAGTACCTGGAGAGTCCTGGAGCACAGCTGATGCACAATCAGCACAGGAAGAAGGACCCATTTATCAACTCCTTTATGCGGTTTGCATCTGCAGAGCATATTTTTATAATGCAAGCAAGCATGTTCCTCTCTGCAACCGCTGACTGTAGCACCTGAGCTCCCAGGAAGGAGGAGGGCAGGGAAACTTGCTGCTGGCCCCGCAGCAGCACTTCCTGAGCCATGCGCAGGCACACGTGGTTCCCTCTGCAGTACATCTCCAAGCCCTTCTGGAGAGCAGAGAATCACACCGGCACCAGCTTCCTCTCCACACGGTACAGCTTCCCAAATCAGTCCTTCTTCCACAGTGATTTGGACCTGGAGGACTTGGGAGACTTTGACAATGGGACGAAATATGAGGGCGAATCCCAGAGCAGGACGGTGCAGGCGCTGCTGATCATAGCTTACTCAGTGATCATCTGCATCTCACTCTTTGGAAACACCCTGGTGTGCCATGTGGTGATCAAGAACAAGAGGATGCACTCTGCCACCAGCCTCTTCATCATCAACCTGGCCGTGGCCGATGTGATGATCACTGTCCTCAACACCCCCTTCACGCTGGTAGGACTTGGGCAAGGCTTGGTGGGGTGGTGGGATGTGGAGCAGGGAGCTGTGTGCATGCACACATCAACAACCTGCTGGCATACAGAATTTTCTAGCAGCTCTCTCCCCCTGCTCTTATCTCCTGGGTGGGCTGTGTGCTGTGCACAGCTTCCCCTGTGCAGATATGGGCTTGGTGCAGAGATGGGGCCACTTGCCTCCGTGTCCCAGAGCCCACCAGGAGGCCTCCCCTCCTGGTACTGTTCCCTCTCCAGGATGCGGACAATACTGGGGTGTCCTGCTTGTGCTTTAGTGGGGAAGGGAGCTGGGATATGTTTAGCACTTGAAGGCACAATTAGCTGTCAATTTGCTATAGAAACGCAAGCAGTTGCTGCTTGTGAAGACTGTGAGGTCTGTGCTGTGCCATGCAGCTCTGTGTGCCTCTAACCAGAGCTGGGAGTCATTTGTTTGCTCCCAGGCACTAAATAATGGTGGCCATAAAGAGAAAAACAGAGTGAGGTGGGACGAATAGGCTGCTGCATTGCCTACAAGTGATGCAGTGCAGGACTGTCAGTGTAGCTGAGTTTGGCAGAGTCCTCTGGATCCTGAGCATCCCAAGTGCTCCTATTGTGCTCCCTGGCCATATCTCCCTTCCACCTTCCAGAAGCACTCCCTGCATTGCTGACTTGAATTCTCCTTTTCTCAAGCCAATCCTATGTCTTTGGTGGGGTTTCTCTGCTTTGCTCTTTTGGGATTGTTCTGGGAGAGAACAATGTGAGCGTTGGCACAGCAGTTACATACTGGGCATAGGTAATTAAGAAACTGCAATCCCTCTTAGAAAAGAGCTTTGCATCAACTTTAGAGAAAAAGAAAATTGCTACGGTTTCATTGTTACTGAGTTGTCTCTGTGGGAGTATAATTAGAATTAAAATGGTAGGTTAATTGAAAGCATTAGCTAGTCTTGACTAATCTTCTGTGTGGACATATGTGCTGCAGTAAATGTGCCTTATTTCAAATTAGCTTAATCTCCCTCCAGAATGAGTTATACCAAATGCTATGCAGTGAGGAACACTTACTTAGCACTTGAACAACGTGTGTGCAGGGAGCAAAACAACAGCAGGTACTTGGAATAACTGCCTCTGTAGGAAAGGCACAAGAAGCAGCGCCTTGCTGGAATCTGTACGGAATGGCACAAGCCTTTCTGCTGTGCTCTGGCTTCAGACTCCACATGCCCCCCCCAGCAGCAGTGGGATTTCATGCCTGGTGGGGATAACATGGGCACCAGAGGTCAGATCGATGAGGAGGGCTCATTTCCTGGTAAAGTGTTAGTTGCTTTATCAACTGGAGGGAAATTTTTTCTTCTGTTTGTCTAAGCTAGCTGACACCTATGAAATTGCTGTTGATGTATCTCTAACAATGTGATAAGAGGGAGCCAGCCTCAGAGATCAGTGTGGAGTTGAGCCTGCCATCCCCATTCACTGCTGAGTGGCCACGAGCTTCCGGAGATGCTCCCAATGCAGAGCACCAGCTCCTTTCCAACCCATCCATGAGTTCTTCCATGAATTCATCTCTGAGTTTTGAACCTGTGGCAACTTTATCATGGCACTTCTTCCTTACAGTGCTCCTGGGAAGCCTATTTGCAGCCCTTCAGACAGTGCACAGTTCCAATCCATTGTTTCACCTCTCCAGGTGCGGTTTGTAAGCAGCACGTGGGTCTTTGGAAAGCTGATGTGTCACATCAGCCGGTTTGTGCAGTACTGTTCTGTCCATGTGTCTGTACTGACCCTCGCTGCCATCGCTCTGGATCGTCACCAGGTACGTGATGCACCTAGCAGCTGTGTTTGTTGGGAGGTAGGGAGCTATGTGCATTAGGTTTCAAGTTCCAGTTCCTGAAACCCTGCGGTGTCTTGGGAATGAAGGAACTGGGCTGAGGGATTCTGGTTTTCATGCTGCTGGACAAAAACCTGCTTCCTCATGGTAATGGTGGTCCAATTAGAGAGGTTGTGGAGTTCCCATCCTTCGGGATATCCCAAACCCAACTGGAGGCAGCCCAGGGCAGCCTGCAGGGTATGCTTTCTTGCAGTGCTGGAGCCTGCAGTAATGGCTGTTACTGATAAGCACAACAAATGACACAGAGAAATTAAGTTTAAAACAGTAACTGATGGCACTCTGATTGCCTGGGTTGTGCTCCATCTGGTGTTGGAGCACAGATCATCCTTTCCCATCCAAGGAGTTTGGTAGTCTGCTCATTCTACAGATACTGCAGCTCCTGAAAGAAAATTCTGATAATGTTTTATTTTAATTAGTAGATTTTTGTCATTTTTATCAGTTGAGGGCACTTTACATCCACTGAACTGGTTGTTCTCTGCAGGTTATCATGCACCCTCTCAAGCCGCGCATGTCCATGGTGAAAGGAGGGATTTGCATCATTATCATCTGGGTTATGGCCAGCTGCTTCTCACTGCCTCATGCCATCTATCAGACCTTGACAAGGTTTTACATCGGGTAAGACATTTGCACGGTGCTCCTTTGTAGGACATACTCAGTTTAGTCAAGGTCACACAGATTCTAATGCATGTTTCTCCGTCTGAGTTACTGAAATGTGAAGCATGGGGAAGCAGAGAAGTCTCCTTGGCTTTGAGTCGACCGTGACTTTCTCTCAAATGGATAATGAAAATCAATGAAATTGCTTTCAGGCTTGTTGTTGGTTGATGTTGACTCAGAGATTCAGCGCTGTCATTTGAGTCAGGCACAGAAGAGAGATGCTCTTCAGCATTAGAGCATTTATATTTTCTGTGGATACGTTTAAAATATTTCCACTGAGGCCAAAGCTCAGGCTTAACGTAGAATTCTCCAAAGAAGCCCTCACCCACGTTACTGAATGAGTTCCACTGCCTGTACCTTTACTGAGATGCATAAGTGTGTCCTGCATGTGTTGTGCGATGTGCTGTGGGACTGACAGTTCTCTCCCTCTGATCCCAGGAACAGAACAATACGAACGGTTTGCCTCCCCAGCTTCCCTCCTCCTGCTGACCTTTTCTGGAAGTATTTGGACTTGACTACATTTGTTCTCCTGTATGTTCTGCCCTTGCTTGTGATCTCCATTACCTATACCATCGTGGCTAAGAAGCTCTGGCTGAGAAATGCCATTGGGGACATCACTATGGAGCAGTACTACGCCCATCAGAGGAAGAAGAAGATGACGCTGAAGATGCTGATGGTGGTGGTGATTGTGTTTGCAGTCTGCTGGTTTCCCCTGAACTGCTACGTGGTGCTGATCTCCTGCAGGGCCATCCACAGCAGCAATGCTCTGTACTTTGCTTTCCACTGGTTTGCCATGAGCAGCACTTGCTACAATCCCTTCATTTACTGTTGGCTGAACGAGAATTTCAGGTCTGAGCTGAAGTCCCTGCTGTGTGCATGCCAGCGGAGGAGCGCAGCACAGAGCCATGCCCTGCAGTCCATCTCCCCTCCATTCAGGCCCGCTTGGCTCGAGAGCTGCCGGTACAAGAGAGGCAGCACCTGCCAGAAAACGGCATCATCCCAAAGGAATTCTGCCAAGACAGACATATCCAGCGTTCGGCCAATTGTGGCAGAGCACTGACCCCTGTCTGGAGGAAGGGCAGCATGCAGTCTGTCCCACTTTGGGAAACTGAGCTGCCGGTCAGCAGTGATAACGGTGTGGCAGCCGCTCAGCAGGATGCTGCACTTTGGGTAAAGCCTGCACTGTAACACTAGGATAAACAGTTTTTAAAATCTGAAGCTGGAAAAGTTGGCACAGGGTTTGTTTGTAAAGCTTCATGCCCTCCCCTAGATAATAACATACCTTCTATGTAACCTGGCTTAGAATCCTCACAAGCAGGAGCCTCACCAACCTCAGGCAGTGCTGTGCTCAGGGCTGTGGCTCTGTGCCTGGTATGGACCCCAGGCCTTCATGTTGAGAAACAGAGGGATGCACAGAGAGCTGTGTGTAAACACGAGGGGAGGAGGGAGGTGTTCACCTCTGGAGGGTGATTCTCATTTTAACTGTGAAAAAAAGACATCTGTGGGCTCACTGCAGAGGCTGCCAGCTTCCTCTCCTGCGTGCTGCTGTCAAGCTGGTAACCTGAATTCAGGCTCAGTTTTGGATTGCTGCTATGGTTAAGTGATCCAGAACTAATTGTGCAGGAGATGAGTTTGCTTCTGGAGTAAAGATTAGCTGATTGTGTAACTATTAAGCTAAAGCTAACAGTGCCCTTCCTTCACTGCAGATTTTGTTCATTTTTTGAATTTTTGGTCACTGACTCAGACCTGAGAATTGTTCCCTGATCTTATCCTACTTCTACAGCAAGGCCGATCTGTCACAAAGCCATTATTTGCACAGATGTCAGTGTCTGGTAAGGTGAGGATGAACCCAATGCTTTACGTGACAGAATGAGAACCCATTATTTTCTTTCTGAGAAAAAGATGATTTGGCTTTATGGAATGGAGAATCATCCTCCACAGTGTGTGCTGACTCTTAAACTGCCCCTTTTTCATTTTTAATATTCTCTTGTTGAAAAGTGGCCCAGGGGTAAACGGGTTTTCTACTGACATCCATGTCACAGAAATCTGGTGTAAAGCTGCCCCATGGGTGGCCTAAAATCCCACAGGTTGTGCACTGACAGCTCTGTGTGCCACCACAAATGGGGATGGACAAGGGTCTCATCAGAGATGGAGACTGAAGGGTAGGAGATGGGACTGGGGGACCTCTGATGTGCTGGGAAGCTCTGCTTCTCTGTAAGATCAGCACTGCCAGCAATGCTCAGTTATTTTACCTTATAACTGCGCTCCACTCTTTCAGCTCGTGCCTCCGTCCATTTGCTAAAATCCTGAAACCTCTGTGGTTTTATTTGATTTATCCTAGAACATTTTGATGAGGTATAGAGCAGATGTTTCAAGGGAGAAAAACTGTTTGCCCAGTGTGTGTAGCTGCCAATTCAAATGTTACTGAATGGTCTGTGGCTTCAAGAAACTTTTCTATGTTTTGCTAATTCAAATCTCACTTTGCACCTTAATCCCCAAGGGAAGTATTACATTAAATACTGAAAATTAAGCAGGTCTCATCTATGTGAAAAATTCCATAAAAACCAGAGCTGAGAAACTAAGAATTAATGAGTTGTTCTGAATCACAGCCACCGAGAAACACAACAGCCAGCATCAAGCAGCGACAACAAGTGTTCCCAGGGAAACCTGTGTGCAGTTACTGGCAGAGCCTCGGCCCAGAGGAACTCAGCTAATATCAAGTCAACATCTTTGTAAGTGTTTAAACAGATCTGCAGTGATTGGAAGGACTTTCGTCTCCCATTCTAAAAGCATCTCAACAAGAAATTTTCTCACTCTTTCAGTGAAAGCGGAGTGAGAAGTGAACTCTCCTCCTTTTTACAGAGCTTTTGTTTTGCACTGGCTTCCCTCCTGCTTTAATGGGCTTGTAGGAAATGACCCAGGTGGGGTCAGGAAGGCTCTTCTGTGTCTCCTGAATGAGGTACCCAGGAAGGATGAGCTGGGCTCGGCTCTCCGTGTAACTTGTCCTTCTGACCTCATCTCATTGCATGTTGGAACTGCTTCCTCCATCACTATCCTTTAATGCAAAATCCAAAGATGTGTGTTCCTGAGAACCAAAACCCAATTAGAGAGTATTCTAACAGTCAAAGCTCTTTGTGCAGCACTGCACGTGTCCTAAATGCTGTTTTCAGTTACCATTCGATGCTGTTAGTATAGCATTTGCTGCACCTCTCACAGCCCAGAAAGCACTTCTGCAGGTGCTCTGCAACACTCCCAGCCTTTCCTTCGAGTCAGTGACCCCTGTAAGGGCCATTTTCCCACATCAGCATTTCAAATACCTCCTAATGAGCTCAGAGAGTGTGGCTTATGCAGCTGCCATGGCTTTACCCTGCGATATCTTTTCAGGTGATGGGGACAGGTGGTTGCTTTCTCCTGATGGGTTCTGAGCCGCCCAAGCACCCACCCTGGCCCGGTGGTCTGTCCAGCAGGCTGTCAAAAGCTGCCTAGACCTGACAGCAGGATGCCTGGCAGCAGATGGAAGTAATGTGGCTTATCCCATTTCATATCTCTAAAATAAGGTGTTGGTCTAGGCTATATCAATTTCCTGCCTTCGCCAGCTCACAACAAAGTGAGCTACCCTTCAGCTCCTGCTTTCTTGCTTTACAATGAGAGACAATGGCTCACACTGTGCAAGGTTGGGTATTAGGAAACATTTCTTCTCTGAAAGAGTGATGAGGCACAGGAATAGACTGTCCAAGGAGTGGTGGAGTCACTTGCTGTCCCTGGAGGTGTTCCAAAATTGTGGAATGTGGCAAATGGGGACATGGTTAGTGGGCAGGGGCGGGTGGCTTGGGCTTGGTGATCTGAGAAGGCTTTTTCAACCATAATGGTTCTGTGATTCCATGATTTTTCTGCTCTTTCTCAGCCAACATAGGAAGGCTGAGCTGCCTAGGAGCTGGCAGAGCTCAGTATTGCTCTGCTGCAAACGCTGTTGGATAAATCCAAACTGGCTCATCTGATCAGTCCCAGCGCCCTGCATTGTGAGCTATCTTGTTGAAAGAGTTGTACTCAAAATCAACATATTTTCTCTTATCAGGACGCGATATTGGTTGTCAGTCCTCTTGTTTTCCACGGGAGGAAAAGAGCAGGAGCAGAGCAAAGAAAATACACCGCAGAAATCCACGCGCATCGGGCGCTGCGGGGAGCGGCGGGACTGCGCCGTGCGTGGCCGCCAGGGGGCGCCGCCACACCGCACTGCCGCGCGCGGCCACTAGAGGGCGCCGTGACACCGCGTGTGGGCTGGGCGCAGAGCCGCTCTCCCCCCTCAGCGGAGCGGCTCCGTCTGCGCGCTCCCCTCCCACGGGCGCAGCGCCGCGCAGCCCCGACCCGCGGCCCGGGGGTGCGGTCAGTGCGGGCTGCTGCGAACGGGAAGCGATGAGGCTCTCGTGCACCCAGACATCTTTATCGAGTGCCGCTTTTTCTGTACCTCTGTAATAGGGTGAGTGAAGCACTTCTCAGAGAATTTAAAAAATCACGTCGGAACGTGATTAGGCTTCAGAAGTGCGGTATGAGCTCGGACGCCGCTCGGAACCCCGCCCCGTGGCAGCCGTGTCCGCGTCCGTGCTGCGCTCGGCTCCGATCGCTCCTTAACGCCGGGGCTGTGGCTCTGCAGCGCTGCCCTGGCGCTGATCTGCGGGGCCTCAGACATAACGCGTGTGTGAGGAGTTCTGTATCGAAGTTAAAAGGACGCATTAAAATAAATAAGATAAGGTATCCTGGCTGCGAGCTCCTAATGCACCCAGCCAGATAACTACAATGGGACCCGAGCTCTCAGCAGCGATAGCGCGGGTCTGCAAAGGAAGTGAAGCAATTACGTTCCAAACACACTTCGCTGATGGATCTCAGCGAGCTGGGCTGGCAGGCAGACTTCGGCAGCGCCTTTTGTGCTCCTGACCATAGAAAACAATCAATAGAAAGGCTTAACTTCCTGGACCTGCGCTGAATGCTAAGTTAGCAAAAGAGTACCTCATTATTATACTACATTTTACAAGGAAACAGTGGGCAGAGGAAATGTGACTCAGTGCAAATACTGGGATAAAAAGGTACTGTGCAAATGAACAAACAAACCTCTTGCAAGCAAGCTCTGCTGAGCGCCACTGTCGCATTCTTGTTGAGTCTCAGGGCATTTTAGGACCCACTCCAAAAGGGTTCTTCGCTATTCATACAGCTAAAAATAGACCTGACGTCTCAGTTGCAGTGCTCAGCCAAAGCTCAGAGCCAAGGAACACTGATTCATTGAATCCAAACCTTTGGGCCCTTCCAGAAAACCACAAGGTAGGTGACAAAGCTCCAGTGAAGTTGATCCAAACATTGACAACATCGGCCTTTGTCCTCTGATGGTGCCTCTCCTTTCCAGATTATGACTATTTGCTAGTAAGAATATTGCAACCAAATATACACAAAACCCAGGGATTGCAAAACAGTCGCCCTGGGGATGTTAAAACAAACAGAAATCCCACACGTATTTTTCCTCTTTCAGTGTCTGCCAAAGTCTGATTGCTGCTCTGAAGGCTGCTTTGTGCTATCTTTTTTCTCCATTTCTTCTCATGAATGGACTTTTGTCCACTCTTCTTCTATGTCCTCCACGTCAGGCTTAACATCGTAAGACTCCATATTTTTCATACGGAAAGCCCAGTGTACACAAGGTTTGCTTCCCTCAGTTCCCTGTCATAGGAAAGGATGCTGAGAACGTTGTGTAGAAAGGATCTGAACAGTTATGGTCCTCATCTGCTGGGAACCACTGAAAAAAAGGGGTAACTAAAGAATCACAGAATCACAGAATGGCCAGGGTTGGAAGGGACCTCAAGGATCACGAATCTCCCACCCCCTGCCACACGCAGGGCCACCAACCTCCACATTTCACAGCAGCCCAGGCTGCCCAGGGCCCCATCCGACCTGGCCTTGAACACCTCCAGGGATGGACGGGGCATCACAGCCTCTCTGGGCAGCTGTTCCAGCACCTCACCACTGCCATAGCGAGGAACTTCCCCCTGACATCCAACCTCAATCTTTTCTCCCTCAACTTCAAACCATTTCCCCTTGTCCTGCTGTTATCTACCCTTTCAAAGAAACTTCTGTGGAGGAATGAAAAGCAGAGCAACGTCTCTCATCAGAGGAGGGGACGGGTGATGCTGCAGGCTGGAGGCCGGGCTGCCTCAGGAGGAGCAGAATGAGGGGCACAAACTCACCCTTACCCTGCTCCCCTTACCACACCCAGCAAAGCCCCATTTTCCACTGTTTTAGCAGCTGACAGCTGAAGACATAAATTTTGTCTCCTTTGAATTAATGCTGCAGTAAAACTCCTCTGAAGCAGCACAGCAAAAATCACATCCACACCTCACTAACATCTACACACCTTCAATATTGAGAGCAACCACCTCATGTTTGCAAAAGTTCTGGGAGTGCTTGAAGTGCTGAATGCTGCCCTTCTGTGCCATCCACTCTTCCCTCTGCTCCCACAGATGTGTTTCTGTCTCAGTGGGATGCTGTACTGATGGGCAGAGAGGAGCAGCACAGCTGCTCCGAGTTTGCAGCTTGGGTTTGGATCTCACCCTTCACCTGTTGGGCTCCTTTGTTACATCAGCACAAGAGAGAAAGTTTCAGCATTTCATAAGGCACAGAAGCCTTATGCTTTCAGCAGAAATGTAACGTAAGAAAAAAGCACACATTCCTCATGTATTTTGTTTTTATTTTCCCCTCCTTCATCATTTCTATCTGGAAGAAAAAAAATTACGGGGTGTTATTAAAAATACTTAGAGCTTTCCATTATCTCGAGTTGAAATGACATCCCGGAAAGCTGCTTTAATGCACGCTGCCAGCTCCTGTCACATAACTTGCAGTGTTGGTACTTAGGAACACAGAGAGGAAGGTCATCAAAAGTTGATATATTCAGATGAAGTATTGGCCAAACAAGATTGCGCCGAGCCATTCAGCCCAGCTGCTCTGATTGTGCGAAGTGGTGCTTCAGAGCACAGAGGCTGAAGGCAGAGCTCTATGGGAAGGAAAAGCTCTGCCCGCGTCCCAGAACTGTTCTTTCACCTCCCTGGTGCAGAATCCATGGGAGATGCCAGCTGTGCCCAGGGTTGGCTGTACTGTGCTCCTCTGGTGCCCAAAACTGTGCAAAGCTTGGGGGTTGTAAGGATGCCACCTTTCCCCCTTTGCTTTGCCTTGCTAGGGTGTGGGGAACAAAAGCTGGAGCAGGAGGGGGGTGGATGCTGCTCCCATGGGGAGATGGCTCCTGCCTGCACAGCTCATGGCTAAGACTGAAAGGTGAAGGTTTTTTTTACTTCAGCTGTGGTTCCTCTTTGAACAGAAGAGAAACGAAGCTCAGCTTTGCCCCAGAATGTCTGTTTCTTCCTGGAAGGATTTTAATCTGTTTTACTCTTTGCAGTTTTGCAGTCTGACTGTTGATATGGTCACTACTGTGACAAAGTATGATTTTTCCTTTCCTTAATTCGCTGAATCTCTTTGGCCTTTAACAGCAGCTCCTGAAGCAAAGTACCTAGCAACGTGCCCTGCCTTATATCCTCACTCCAGGAAACTCACAGAGATGTGCTCAGCTCCGCAGTAATTACTGTGTGTGTATATAAATGCCAGTTCCACTTTCCCCATGGCCCAACATTTCTTAAATGAACTGAATCTTCTTCTTCCTTCTGGTCTCCCTCCTTGTTATCATGGCCTCTTTGGGGCTACCTGAGGAGATACTTCCAGCTTCTCTCCAGCTAAGTCAGTGCAGAGTGAAGTGTTCACCTTTCACGTGGAGTCCCACCATTCTCTTATTAGGGCATTCTGGCCCCAGGTTTACTTTTCCTTTCTTAATGTATTTTGCTGATTTACAAATGTGGTGGCAATGCTCAGTCATGGCCTGAAGCAGTGATGGAGCACAGTGATGGCAGGGCCAGCACAGGGGAGCTCAGGTGCAAGCAATGTACAGAGTGATGGAAGGGATGGAGCCAGGATCCACCCCTGCACAGACCTCATTTAAGGGTTGGCAGTGGAGGTGAGGGTGTCTTGCTGGAGATCTGAGGCCTTCCAAAGGTAAGCAGAGCTTTTTCATTTGTTTCTGCATCCACAGCTGTACCATTTTGGCTTGTTCTCATTTGCTGCAGCTAAAGGCTTTGCCACCCTGCTATTACTGCTGTACTTTCCGTCATGTTATCAAGTTACAACAAATCTTTATATTTCAGTAAGGATAAGGGAACGGTCTGAAGCAACACTAAGCTGTGTTGCACCGGGGCCCTCAACCTTCTGAGTAAATGGGAAGTCTAAAAATGAGCGCTGGCTGTGAGTTTTAAAAGCTACTCTGGCATCTCACTGGCCACTTTTCTAATGAAGTGTAGTGTAGAAAAGGGTCTCATAGAGCGTCTGGAGAGAAGGCAAAAAAAAGGGTTTCCAGGAAGAAGGAATAAAGAGTTTATAAGAACAGAGTTGTTCTAAATAAGCGTTCTTGTTCGTGTGAGCTGAGACAATATTAAGGTGGCAAGAAGCCCATGAGGAATAAATAGAAATGATGCTGTGAGTCACCAGCGTTCCTTTACTGCTCACATCACAGCGGGAGCAGAACATCTGGGCAGCGTTGTTCAGTGGGAGGCTGAGCAGCTGCCAGGCAGGGCTGAAAGGCGCTTCTGAGTGCTTCCAACCCGGGCATGGGATCCTCCCTGTGCTCCAGATCCACCGTAGAGCAGCATTGGTCTCTTTGGTTCCACAAAACGTAGCATGGTTTTAGAGAGAACAGCCGACCCCCCTGCACCCTTGAAAAATGGGGGTGTGCCTGTGTGTGTGTTTGTGTTTATATGTGTATAGGTGTGCAAGCCTCATTTGAAATACAGTACCCTCATAGACAGTGTGTAAGAGGGGCAGACCTTCCCCAGGGTTTCAGGGACCAGTCGTTAGATCACAAACAAATCCGGTTGAGGATCTTATATGGGATTGGATCACATTTTGGCAGCTGTTTCTGTTACCGCCCTTCCATGATGCCTTGCAAGTGAGAATAAATAATCAGAGAGTGTCTGGGACATTTTTCTGCTCAGAATCAGACCCAGAGGCTCTCCAATGGCATCACCAAAATAAATCACCCCTCTCCAGAATGGATGATCACAGATTTTTTTCTCAGTTTTCCAAAACATGAAATGCAAACCAGGTGTAAGGAGCTTCTCTGTTCCTCAGCAGCTTTGCCTGCTGCCATGGCTTATGTAACTGCCACCCTCCCCCAGCACATCTCTGCTGAGATCACTGCAGGCACAGAGTTGTGGTCAAACTGCAGAGCTCAGTTAAGTGGTAAAGAAGTGAATTACTGGTAAAACAGCAAAAGTCAATGAAAAGAAGTGTGGTTCATATGAAAACAGAACTTCTGTGACAATCAATAAGCTGGACAAATGTTACCCAGATTTGGAACCACTCTTGGCACAGATCCTCTCCCACTCCCTCTTCCAAAATCAGGCAAGCTCAAAGGCAGGCAGAGGTTTGGTTGTCTCCTAAGCATTTTAGGTCTGGAAGCCTCGCAAGCACTTATGTGCTACATTCCATTATTTGGGGTGACTGCCTGTGATGGCCTCTGCCTCTCCACAGGACTGTTGGCACCTCAGCACTTTTGGTCTCCTCTGCCCTGTCCCTCTTTTCTCTCTGGGTGAGGCTGTCAGTAGTCCCAGGAACAAAGCAATGGGGGGAGGAGGATGCAGTGTTCCTTTGCCAAGATTAATGGGCAGTGTTCTTGGAGCTAATAAGAGTGTTGTCTTTAAAACAACATTCATCAAAGGAAAGAGCTTGTTGGTTGCTGATTTACGAGGGAGAGTGACTACCCTCCCTCTGTGGGCTGCTAATCCTGAACTGACTCACTGACTAAAATTGTTTAAGCCATGATATTCCTGAAGTATTACATTTCAGACCAAGGCTTAAAGGGCGAGGAGCATAACTGCCTGCCACCTTTCTGCACGTGCCTCCATCCATCTTGAGGGAGTACTGGGGCAGCAGGAGCACACCCCAAAAAACTCCAGTGATCGAAGATGCTTTTCTGGTTGCTTCCAGTAGTGCTAGTTTCTCCCATGTTTTTCCCCTTTGTTTTGCAAAGAGGCAGCGTGCTTAGCAAGTTGGTAACTTGAATGAGGACAAAGGGAGTTTCCTCCCACCAGAGTGTGCTGGGGGCTCGGTCAGGTGAGATCCCACCGGGCACGTGGGTATCCGCAGGCAGAGATGGAGCCGTCCTTGTGCCTCTGCTTGTCCCAAGAGCGTGCCATTACATCCTTTGCCTGGCACTTGGGGGGCAGTTCTCTGCGGGATGGTCTCCTTCTGACCCCGGTGGGCTGGAGCTGCGTGATTCACTTCCCTGGAGAGGGTTCTTCAGCATCTACCCACGCAGGAAGACCGCGTCTGAAGCACAGGCGCTCCAGAGGAATGCTTTTCTACTTCGTGGAAACTGAAAATCATCCCGAAGATCTTCAGGTGCTCCGCTACTCGAGCGCGGCCGGCTCCCCTCTCGCCCTCCACTCGGTGTCACCTCCCCGCCATGACCGCCAGGTGGCGCTGCGGGGGCGCTGCCGAACCGAGCCTGCGGTCTGCGCACCTGGCTGGGGAGGACGGGCGGTGGAGGCTCTGCTTCCCCTCTGCCTCTGTGGCCTGAAGGTGCCGGCACAGACCTTCCTTTCACTGCGGCTCAGGGTCTTCAGTTAACTACAAGGTATCTCAAGTTCTTTCCCGCGTTGGTAGATGTGAGACCCAGAAAAGCACTCCGATGTTTTCTGGGCCTCACTGTTCCAGACGTGGGCCAGGCACTGACCGCAGCCCAGCCTGTTCCTCACCAGTGAGTGCTGACTATCAGAGAAGTGTCATGAATTCCACTCAGCCTTCAGTCAGTTGATCAAATGAAGTCATACCTCGTGCTGCAAGGAAGCTCTGATACATTTCTTGGAACAATAAACGTGCATCAAAACGACAGTGCAAAATTCAATAGAAAAATAACACCCAAACTCAAATGAAAAGCAGGGAAGGAAAGAAGTGACCTTGTTGTGAAATGTGACAGTTCGCTTCAAGTCTGAATTAATAAGATGTGATGTTTATATCAGAGAAGTGTGTGCCCTAACCTGCTGCATGCTCTCTGCTTTGTCTTCTGGTTGCATCTGAAGACTACAGCATCCTATGGGTACAAATCAAAGTGCTGTACAAACAGTTTTTCAGGGTTATTGTTCTTTGCCGACTGAGCTTGTGCAGATCTTCAGAAACACCCTTACTGACACCTCCTCAACCTGGGTTCTGCCTTTTGGCAATCCAGGCCTCTATGAGCTGATACGCGTTTCCAGTATATGCAGCATCCAGCACAGATACGCGCTGAGTGCAGAGAGGCAGCACTTGTTTGTTCCAGCATCAAGCACAGTCGGCAGCTCTGTGCGACTCGGCCCTGTGACAGCTGGGGCACAGCGAACTGCTCCTATTTGTCCAACACGTCACTCAGCAAAAATAAAAACAGCTGAGAAAGCTTCACTTCTGGGAAGCCGGCAGATACCGCCTCTGCATGTCAGAGCTGTGCTGGTGTTGGGGAACGACGTTATCGCTGCACCTCGGCATGCTGCTCAGTGCTCACAGCTGCTCCCTGGGCACGCAAAGCCCTGCTGGGAGCAGAGCTGTGCGGGTACCGGCTGGCTCCACACCGGACATGTGGGAGGTGGAGCCCCACAGCGTGGCTGAACACAAAACGGCGTCTTCAAGCTGATGGAAGGCTTCTTTCACTTCAAATGTTACTGTGGGTCTGCCTGGCAGAAGAGGGAGGGAAGGAAGAGTTCTCTTACTGTTATGACACTCGAATGGCCGCAGAATTTGTTTTAAAAGGTTGTGTGGAAATATAGAAGGTGAGATGTGAGCACAGTGCAGTGTGGAGCTCTATTGGCTGCTCAGAGAAGGATGGGATGCAGGTGGATGGACCTGCAGCTCGTGCTCCCTTGTTGTCTGGTTCTACCTCTGTACCTTCAGCAAATCATTGAATTTCTCAGCTCTCCCCTTCCCGTAAACTGAAGTTAATGGTAGAAATGCCTCTGCTTTGCAAGAGTGCTGGGTATGAATTAACACGTGCTGAATAACGAGGCAGAAGAGACAATGTTAGGATGAGAGAAAAGTGCTGCAGAGGAAACACATTTTTTAAATTGCTGCGGTCTCAGGAGTGAAATAGCTGGGCATGATGGGTCTAGACTGGGGAACACGAATTAGATGTCAGAGACATGTGGGAGTTCATGTGATCTGGACTGGAATGCCTATAGCTGAAGCAGCAAGAGCATGGGGTTGTCTTCAGGGTACAGGAAAGTGCTCGTTCTTTCTCTGTAAATGGAAAGGAGTCCTCAAGTTAATGTCTAGTGATGAGTGGGATTTGTCCTTTCTTTTTGTGTTGGCAAATTTAATATTAAGCCCCATGACTTTAAGGTAAAAATTCATAGCAGACAAATGTGAGCTCTCGTGCTTTCTGCCCTCCAGCCACAGCGTGGGACGGCTGGTCCAATATTTATTCCATCGTTGGGATACACACAGCACCAGAGTGGAGATGATAAATGAGCAATTCGTACTGTTGGACTGCATTCGGAGTTTGCCAATCATTCCAAAATAGTTCCTGAGTTCGTCTATTGCTAATCACCCACTTTCACCATAATTGGGAGGCCAAGAAGTTCTCGCAGGCAGCGCATGAGACATAGAGGGGAAAATGATTAAAACACAGCCAAAAATACCACCGCATTGGAGTCATGAGTCAGATGCCGACCTTTCACGTAAACGCCGCGGGGAGGCTGAGGTCGGACGGCACCGCGGGGCTCCCGGTGGGAGGGAGGGGCGGGCGGACATCGAGCTCTGCGCAGGAGGGACGGGGCGGTGACAGCGGCACGGGGGGTCGGAACGGGCTGCTCCCCGCAGATCCGCGGCTTCGCGCGGTGTCGGCACGCAGCAGCGTTGTGAAAACTTGGAGCTTCCATCGGCCGGGCTGTTACGGCCCCTCTTCGCACGGAACCCGCAGCTCTCTGTGAAAGTGACTGCGAGTGACCGGATTTCGGAGATCTCACGCACTGTGAGACTCCCTGCGAACCTCCGAGCTGGCGCCAGGGCGGCAGAAGTAACAAAACGCTTCTTACGTCCGCTTGGGCTTTTCTCCCAGTTTTGGCTCTGGATGCAAAGCCGGAACAAGCTCCACTGGTTCACGGCTCGGCCGTAGGGAGCGCAGCACGGAGCTCAGCACCGCCCGCTCGGCGGCATGGAGAAAACCCTGAGCAATCCCCCACGGCTCGGCCTGGCCTCTCCTTTGCGCCCCCGTGTTGCACCAGCGACCGCCGCCCGAGCGTGCGGCCGAGCCGTTCCGTGCCGTGCCGGGACTTTGGCCGCGCTGCCCCTGCAGCTCTGCGCGGAGCCCCGCACCGCCGCTACAGAGCGCTTCTCCCGAGGCAGACGGGGGAGGAGATTCCAATCGCGTTAATCAGTCGGGTGCTGACCTTATCCCTTCTGCTGTAGGAAAACATTTCCTTTCGCTCCCTTTGAAAGATAACAAAAGGTTCTGTCCTTCAGACCCTGCCAGATCCTCCGCAGAGGCAGAGAAGAAAGGCCCCGTCCCACCCGGAGCCGAGCGCCGCGCACGGAGCCGTACCAGAGCCGAGCCGTGCCGGCTGTCCCGGCGCACCGCGGCCCGACGCTGCCATCCACCCCTCGGCCTGCTGATCCCAGGCAGATCGGTGCGCAGAGCCTTCGGAGCCGAGCAGACACAACAGCAGCGTCCCTTTGCAAGGAATGGGCTCTGCCCACGGTCACCGAACCGCCGCAGCACGGAGGGCAGCGGTGCGATTAGGCGGCGATGTGGCACCGGCGGCACTCGGTGCGCTGCTGCCCTGCGGCTGCAGGGATGCTCTGTGCAGCTCAGCGGCCAGCAACGTCTAACCAAGAGCTGGGAGATAGAAGGGGAAGTTAGAAACGGTCTCGATATTTGGTTTCCAAGTCACCCAGAGTCACCCACTGGGGTCTGCTGATGTTTGGCCATGGATGTTTCACAGGACTACAATTTTCTCCCTCCCAGGCAGAAATTACTCAGCCAGATAAAACAAGCAAAAGATACCGGTTGTGCTGATTCACGAGGAAAAAATTTCCCTTCTATTTTAGCAGCATTCCAGCAGGAAACTGCAGGGCACTTTGCCACGGGCATAGAAAATGGGACAGGTTACATGTTACCCAAGAGTTCCTGGGTACCCATTAAGTCCTTCATGGCCTGAAGTCTGTCAATCTGTCAACAATGCATAACGTGAAGTAAGGAGAATTATCCCATTCTTTAAGGAGCTTCAATAGCAGGCGGAGCTTAAAGAGAGCAGCCTGGGGCTCAGTGGAGTCTGATTTACACCTTTGGAAATAAGTTCTCATTTGTACCATGCAGTGGCTGTTTTTCACAGTGATGCAGCTGAAAGTTCTAGTCCTCCTCCTCAGCAGCAGCAGTGACCACAGCAACCTGGATGGGCTGTCAGCTTTTCACTTAGATTATACTCTGTTCATTAACACAGCCAAACTGAATAGAATGAGGAAAATTTCTCGCCAGGCCCTGCATTTGGAATACATTTTCTGTATGAAAAGGAAAGACCTCTTTAGTTTTAATTGTTCATACTCCTAAACTAACAAAGAGAACAAAGTAAGGAGAGGTTCATGGTGTTTCTCCTCTGAGGCCATCCATGCACCTGCAGGAAAGATTTGGCTTCTGTGCTTGCCGGGCTAATTGGTGCAAGAGAAAACACAGAACAGTAACATGCATTTAAATTCCAGGCTCAGCATAGTCATAAAAAAGAAAATGTGCTTGAAAGATGAATCCACCTGATCCCAGGGCCACTTGATAGTAAATGCGTCAGATGGGAGAGAGAAAAGCAGAGGGGACTTTATTTGTGTTAGGTTTCCTAACAGGTTCAGCTGGGGCAGGGATGAAAACTGGAAGGAGAATGGGTGGGACCTGAGCTCTGGGCTGGACAAGACCTGCGTGCTCAGATTAATCCAGGAGGAGCCCTGGGGGGCAGGAGGAGATCCAGACGGACGGATCCCCTTAACAAAGTTTTCCTGCACAGCTGCAGCTCTGCAGGCTCGGACCAGCAGGGTGCTTGCAGACAGACTTGTGTTCAGGGCTTGTGCTCAGGACTGAATGGGGAATGAGCTCTGAGCCTTCCACCAAGGCAGCAGGGCTCCGTGTGGGTGCAGGAAGAAGTGTGCTGCTCAGTGCTGCTGCGTGGTCTCACAATGGACTCGGGTGTTTCTCGCTTATGTTACCGCATTTTCACACACTGTGCACCAAAAAGTAAAATGTGTTCCTGCAGATGAAGAAGTAAATGTATTCGCTGACCTTTTCCATTTCTGTTAGCAGTGAGTTTTCTGTTAAGGAAAAGTGGATTTGGTTTCTTTTTCCGTCCTGTATTCCAACACCTGTTAGGAGGAAGGACTCAATCAGGGCTGTGAAAGGCTTGGAGGCTGCGGGAGCCGCAGCTTTACCACTGCAAAGGAAAACGTCAGAAGCGCCGGGCTCTGCTCCTCCCATCGCCAGGGCTGCGGTGTGCTGCTGTGCCCTCAGCTGCCACGGGCACAAAGGTGCCGGCAGGAGTTGCTGCTCTCATTGCTCTCTGCTGCCTTCATTCTGCATGGAAACCGTGCGGCCACCTGTCAGGTGGGGACAGAGTGCACAGCTGATGGCAGTCCGTGTGATTGTAACGGATAAAAAGGACCAAAAAAATTGCAAAACGCAATTGTAATTGCACTGTTGTCTTCTTCTTGTTCCTCCCATTGAAGCTATTCTTATGGATCTTATCCCTCCACCCACTGGCTTATGATGTGCATTACTAGAGCAGCAACACCTCATCAGTAGGGTAAAACTAACCTGTCTCACCACTGCCTAATCCCATAGTATCCTTATCTTTAGCCCAGGTTGGCACAGCTCCACTCAGCTCTATGGAGGGAGGCTCACAGCCGTGGCAGAGAGCTGAGCTCTGAGGGCACGGGGTTGATGGGAGCAGCCTGGTGCAGTTCAGAAGTTATGAATTCAGACCTTGGCTGCCCTGTGTGCACTCGAGCTGGCTTTACACACATCACATGAGGGAAAGGTGAGCAGCTGCACACACTGAGCTGTGCCTGTGGGTGCCATGCATGGCAGAAGGTATTGCAGGGCATCGGCTTCACCTTCTGTACCTCAAAACATAATGATGGCAATAAATATCAATATCTGAGAGCAAAGGAGCTTTCTTGAGGCTCCGAACTTACAATGCCTCTGGTTTCATGTCTGTGCATCATCTCTGCATTTCTCCAGAGAGCTCCCAACCCTTCAGGAGACAAATTAACCTTCTGGCATTTAACAGAAAGACACCCAAAGGAAAAATACTGAATGCCTTTAACATCTTCAGCTGCAAAGCCTCCCCAGACACATGGGCAGCTTGCATTTTGCTGAAGGAAATCAACACAGAAAACCCTGAACAATTTTCTTCCACAGCTCAGGCGCTGCTTTCCCAGCACACCTGGACAGTTGAGGGATGGATGTGGGGGAACTGCCATGCAGGCACAGCGGGCAGCACCCAGATCTGCTGCACATCTGCCAGGTGGGAGCCTGGAAGCCACGGCACAGCACTTGTTGTTGGTGTGAGTTGTGTTAAAACAGCCTAATTTCAGCTGATTTCAGCACAGCGGGCTGCCCTCCATCTCTGCTCACCTGTCTGCATGCAGGAACCAAACACAGCTGAGGGTCAGTGGGGATTACTGTGAAAGGAAGATAGGATGCAGGGATGGGACTGCACTGAGTTTCATTCTGAATGTTTCAGGAGGTTCTAATGCATACCTGCAAATAAATCCTTTGCATCTGAAGAAAGATAATGTGTCTGAGATCCTGCTGAGGATCTGATTAAGCTCATTGCTCTAATTTCTGAATGTGCTGGCAGTATAAAGCCAACACCACATTGTGCAAGACATGAAGCACACACAGGCTTATAGACAGAATAAGGCAATGGCTCTTCAGATGCAAGGAATCTCATAGTCCAGATGGAAATGACTTCAGAGGAAAAAAAAGAAAAAGAGGCCTACAAGATCACTTGCTGTGCAGAATGTCCTTATGTGCCTCAGGCAAGAAGGTACAGTAAGTACAGACTTCACTCCTCTCCTGCTGAGAGCAACTGGAGGTTTGTCACAGGTTTGGGGTGGGCAGCACTTAGACACCAGGAAACATCCATCCCAAGGCTGTCTCTTCCCTCCGATGGGGAGGATTCCCATTTCAGAGCAGTGCCTCTGCTATTTATTATTATTTGCAAAGATTTTCACTGGTTTCTCCAAAAGCCTCTGGCAGACGCAGCACCAGCTGCACCAGGTGCCCAAACTGCAGAAGTGTGCAATTGTGAAAAGGTTCATCACTGTCTGCGTGCTTTGAGAGAGGTTATGTGGCTGTGGCCAACTCCAACCACATGGTAACTCAGGACACCCCACTCTGGGAAGGAGACATGGGCTGGGTTCCCCTATGCAGAGGGAAAGTGGCTGCAGACAGAGCCACAGCCACAGAGGAGATGGGAGGAGGACATAATCCAAAACCTTTCTTCTTTTTAATAAGGTGTGAGCTGCACATGGTGGAAATTGAAATGACTACAATCTCCAGTTCAAACACGTATCTTCCAGTATCTGTGTCTGAGACCAAAATCACCTTAGTTTCTTGTGAGGCTGTGTCTGCATCTGCCAAGAAGGATTCAGGCCCGGGAAGAGTGCTTATTTAAGAAGCATCCATCAGGGCTGAAATTCCACTAAAAGCCCCACTTCAAGATTTCAAGCTTGGAGATTGTTGTGCTTGCTGTGATTTTTGTTCTCTGTTAATTGCATTACCCCATACATGCAGATGCTGTGTGCCCCAGGGATGCTGCAGGACTCCGTGCCCACAGGGCGCTGCAGGGCTCTACGCACCTGGGAGGATCCAGAGCCCGGTGAAATGCACAGAGATCTCCACTGAGCCTCCAGCCGGCCTTCACAGCACTGCCCCGTCAGAAAGGTGCCGTAGGCACTGACTTTCTTCACCTGCTGTTCTGGGAATTAATCTGTGGAGATCAGACTTCCATCCTCTGCATCAGGGGTGTGCGTGTGGGCAGCCCACATGGATGGGTGGCCAACGTGTCCTTCCTGCTCCTGCTGATGACTTTTGAGATCATCCAAATGTCTCAGAACTAGAAGAAAAGAATCCTGTTCTTTTTTTTTCACAAGAACTGGTGAACAGCCTGTATCCAAAGAGACGTGACGATTTCACTGCATGCACTGAGCATCCTGTCTGCTCTATTCCACCCTTTTACAATGAGAGAATGAAGTTTGTGGACCATGAGGGCTGCTACCAAAGAAATGGCTCCTATGTTATTATGCTGGTCAGAGGTGGACGTTGGTGAGAGTTGGCAGCAGAAGCTGAACCTTCCCATTGATATTCCATCACATTTTGTTGCTGTGTGATCCATGGCAGCAGAAAGGTGGTCTGACAAAACGGTGTCTGACATAGAAGTACATACGGAGCAAATGGTCGGCACAGAATTTTTCTACGCAGAAAAGATGGCACCAATTGCCATTCACCTTGCTGAGCATTTACAGAGACCAAACAGTGCATGTGAGCACAGCGAGGAGTGGGTGATGCATTTCAGCAGGTGACAGCAGCTCACCTCCACTGGTGCAGATATTTATAAGCATGTTATGCAGCTCTTGCTCACTGCTGGTGAAAACACACACTTAACGGGGGTGACTACGTTGAAAAACAGTATTTTGCAACTGAGAACTTTCTCAAATAGCGTTATTGCACTTTTGTATTTGTTGGAGTTTCCATGGAAATAGGTAGGTGTATGGGAACTGTTGAGTTTGGGCCTGAACCGCTGGTGGATCGCCTGGGGGAAGGACCCGGTCAGCCCTGGGAGCGCAGGTGAAGGAGATTCAGCTGTGTGACAGGAAGGGTGGAGCCTGGCTACACCTCTCACAGACCTCATGGAAGGGGTGACCCCCACCGGGGAAGGATCTCTGGGTGGAGATTCCCTCTTGTAGAGTTTCCTCGTGAGCCGAGATTTTTGGAGATGGGTGAGCGCTTTCCCTTTGTAACACCGTCCCATCCGCGTTAATCCCTTTTGCTGTTTGACTCCTATATCACCTTTCCACCACGTTAACCTTTCTGATTGTAGCAATGGGAGGCACAACGTTCTGAGCGACCTACGCTCTCCCCTTCTGCGCGGGAGCCGCAGCGGAGCGTTCCCACAGCGCTCCGTGCGGGAAGCTTCACTCTGCCTGACCTGCCCGCGAAGCACGTGCGCACCGACGGGCGCGGCGATACATGAGAGCGCTCCCCGAGCCGCGGCGCTGCCTTCTCATGAACCTCACGCACACCCGCGGACGAATCGCGCTCCCCGCCGTGCTCCGACCGCTCCGACAGCCCGGTACGGAGCGCGCCGTCGGGCTCTGCCTCCGAGCGCCGATCTCCGCTAAAGCCAGAGGAGCGCAGCGGGGAGCGGAGCTGCACCCGGGCTGCACGTGTGGGGCGCGGCGGCTCCGCGCTGCGCGGGTCCGGCGGAGCTTCGAGCCCGGGGGGGTCCGAGCCGGAGCTGCCAGCGGCGGCACAGCCGGTAAGGGGCGGGGAGTTTTTCTCCCTCTGTTATTTGGAGTCTGTTGGGAAACCGCGTTTAACTCGCGCTTTGCGCCCTGCGTGCTCTTCCCTAGAGGCTTGCTTGGTTCGGGGGGTGAAGCGTTGGTTTGTGTTTAGAGTTCAGATCGTACTGACGGTTGTCGCTGAGGTGCCTTTAAATTCTTTGTGATGAAAGGTGAGCGCTTCTGCAACAGAAAGGGCTGAGCTGGAGCCGTGGGTGCTGCGGCCGCCTGCAGGCACCCGGGGCAGAAGGGCGGGGGAAGGCTGAGCTGGGTGGAATTTCCCTCTCTGATCCTTTGGGTTACTTGAAGTTATAAAGCTGAACGCTTGTTGTATTAAACCGTGGTGCAGAGTGCGTGCACCTCCCCAGGAAAGCAGGATGCTGTCCCTGCTGCACCTTTGCTCTGCTTGAGGCTGCAGCCAGTGCCGAGCTCCAACAATTGCTTCAGCCATGTTTGACTGATACAGAAATTCCTAAGGAGTTCCATGCTGGAAAATCAGGTCACAGCTCCATCATCTCCTTAAGCTCTCCTGTTCCTGAGCCTCTCTTGGGAGAAATAAGCCATGAGGTCGGCCAGGTCAGCAGCTAGGAACACCACTTGTTTGATTTTGGGCTGGCTCAGCTCTCTGGTGTGATAGCACGGGGTCCTCACTGTGGGCCCTTCAGCACCCCGGTGGGCATCCACCCAGGTGGGTGCGGTTCTGGATGCTCGCATTGCTGGGTGAGCATTGTGGCCTCCTGACATCTTGGTGAGTTTCTGCAGCTCCGAGAATGCTGCTTCTTAATCCTGTCCTCCATACGAGATCACTATTTGTGTACACAGCCATGGGGCACAAAAACAAGGCATCTCCTTGCTGAAATCCTGATGCTTTCCAAACAACTTTCTCCTCCTGTGTGCTGCATAGCTGGATGTAATGGTATGAGTGCTTCTTAAGTTCCTAACAACAACAGATCAATCTGAAATCACCAGAAATACCTAAAAACGAGAAAAGGAGGTTGAGAGGTGAGAAAGTAGTGATTTTTATGCTTGATGAGTTTTCTGATGCTTTGTGCTGGTTTGTATATGCTGTGAGGGTGTTTTTTGACCTGTGTACTTCTTTACTGCTGAGTGTTGCCTTTGCTGGGCAGATTGCTTTCTCACTGGAAATGAAACTGAACAGAATTTAGCTGTTTTTGTGGTTTTTTGTTTTGTTTTTTAAGTATGAGATAGACTGAAGTTAACTTCTGATGTGATTTTTCAAGTTCTGAACAACTCCAGGGTAATTGCTGGGGTTAGGTGCATACAACAGCTAGCTGTGATCTCAAAAATTACACCCTAAATGAACTTGTTTAATCTTTCAGCAGAAAAGAAACAACTGTTCTGAAGTATGGGATGAGAGCAGCACCAGAACATCCTTCCCTGAAAGTTGGAGGAAAAGTGCACTCATCTGAGAACGAATAAAAACAACCTGACAAATGCCCATTCCTACATGTGCTCTGTGTAATAATGAGTTGATCTCTCCAGCCCACCTGTGGAGCTATTGCAGCTCCTGGTATGCGGAGGAGTTGGGAGTGCACAGTCCCAAACCAGCCCTGTGCAGAGGCCTCTGCTTTAAGTTCTCCCTGGTGCTGCTCCCTGGGAGCCCGTTGCACCTTTGAGGCTGTGCGCCTACAGGCATTGCTCACAGTGCCAGCTGCATCTTCGTCAGCTTCCCAGAGAGCTGAGCAGGTGTGGCTGGTGGACCACTGCTGTGTTGGCAGCCCGGTTGGCAGCTGAGCAACGACCTGGGTTCACCCACCATGCCACACGTGCTGCTTCCATCCCACCATGCACAGATAGCAGCTTATCTTGAGGAGTTTGGCCGTTACTATTCCTTGACCAAACTCATGTCCATCTACCAAGCAACCAACAGGACTGCCTTCAACTGGACAGACAGCCGCATTGTGGAGTGGGAGAAGTTTGCGGAGCTGGCTCGATACGAGCCAGAATCCCAGAAACCAACTGTGAAGGCTCTCCTGATTGTGGCGTACTCAGTGATTATCATCATGTCTCTCTTTGGGAACGTGCTGGTGTGCCATGTGGTGCTGAAGAACAAGAGGATGCACTCGGCCACCAGCCTGTTCATCGTCAACCTGGCTGTGTCTGACATCATGATCACACTGCTCAACACGCCCTTCACTCTGGTAGGTGGCACGCAGGGCAGTCCTGTTGGCCGGGGGCACTCGCCCCAGAAATACGCAGTCCAGTGGTTGCTGTGCTAGAACTGAGGTGTGAACCCAACACAGCCAAGCCTAATGGATGGCTCTGCTGCACAGGTAAAGCAATGTCCAGCAAACTGTGGGCTCCCTTGGGCTCTGTTGGACTCTGTTTCCTAAAGGACTCTGAAGTCTCTCTAGGTGTGCTGACAAACTGCCGCAGGTCAGGAGAGCTGCTTGGGGATTGCAGAGTGGATGTCTGGGTTTGTCAGAAACAATAACATACATGCAGCAGGACTGCAAAGTCAAACTTTAAATCCAAGGGTTCAGAGCAATGTGGCTGCTGGTCGTAGCTGGGGGGAAAACAGCCAAGTCCCTCACAGTGAGCAGCTAGGTAAAGACTTCAGTGAAAGCCCTCCAGATGTGCAGGGAGTGGCACAGGAGCAGGGCTTGGCCACTTTGTCCGAATGTATTGGTATAATAAAGATGTAATTACTTCTGTTTGTAGATGCTATTTATATGGATAAGCTGGGTGGGCTGCAACAGCGCCACTCATTTCAACTCGATATTTTAACTTATAAGCTCTTATGTAAGGGTGCTTCAACATCCCACATTGCTGCTTTGTGGATTTTGGGTGAGCTGCCCAGCAGCCAAAGGGCAGCAGCAAGGTCAGGTGCAGCCCAAGGTGTTCCCTGCGAGTTTGGTTGCTGATGGCTTTTGTTTTCTCCTCAGGTTCGGTTTGTGAACAGCACCTGGATCTTTGGGAAGGCGATGTGCCATGTCAGCCGCTTTGTGCAGTACTGCTCGCTGCACGTCTCCACGCTCACCCTGACAGCCATTGCCCTGGACAGGCACCAGGTGAGGCCCTGCTCCCCCATACCTTTTTGCACAGCTCCTCCCAAGCCCCTTCGATGCCAGCTGAGCTTTATGTTTGTGGTGGTTAAAGCAAGCTGCCATGGCATGGCTGATAGGTGTGATGGTTTTGTTTGCAGTGGGGGTCTTGAAAGGCAGCAGAGCCACTGCCAAAAGCAAAGCAGTGGTTCAGCTATGCAGGGGATATTTTCAAGCTTTTCAGCTTTCTAAGTCAAACCAGTAAAACACATCTAACATCCTGACCTTAAATTCTGACCTGATTGCCTGCTTGTTCTGTTTTCAAGCAGCACTGGCTGTTTGCTGCACCACTGAGCTGCAGGGTGCTTTGAGGTGGCAGAGGTTCTCAGCTCTCTGCATCAGTAAAAAGCAATCCCAGTTGGTGAAGTGTAACTGCAGGACTGATGCTGGAGCAGCATGAAGGGGAGCAGCAGGGTGAGGGGCTGGTGTGGGAATACTGGGGACATGTTGGAGCTGTGAGAAGACATTGCTCATCACTGCCTGCTGCAAGACTGCATCGCCTGCCTGCTGCACTGAGCGCTCCATGTATTGCAAGAGCAGGAAGGAGAAGGTAGACCAGGCTGTGCACTTCTATCAGGCACTTGCTCTCCTTTCCTCTACCAAAACAGAATTTTTCATATGCTGAGCTTCTATAAGCTCCTGAAGTCTTTTCATCTAACTCAGGAAGCTTCATGAAGGCTAAGCTAATGTCTCCAGATGGGCAGAGGGCTCAGCTCAAACAAACCACGCTTCATTATATAATTCATACTGAATGGAAGGACATACCCAGAAGTGAAGAAATTTGCACAGGATTATTTTTTTTCTACTTATTTTTACAAAATTTAAAGAAAATGATTCTCCCAGAAAAGAAATAGAGGAAAAAGTTTATCTGAAAGCACTTTTGAGCAGATTGAGAAATTAACTGTTTCCCATTTTCTAGGTCACTCTGATATGCAGGACTTTCCCCTAATCATGGCTGTTATTTTCTAAATAGCATTAAATCATACATATGTGTTATATATGTGTGCTTTGGTGGAAGGACTTTGCTTTCCCATGAGACAAGAGCCTCGTGCAGTCTGTGTTATAGGTCATTCTGAACCCACTCAAGCAAAGGATGTCTCTGACAAAAGGAGCACTGAGCATCGCTGTGATCTGGCTGCTGGCTGCCTCCTTCTCCCTGCCCCATGCCATCTACCAGAAGCTCTTCCAGTACAACTACAGGTGAGCTTTCTGCTCTTAGTATGGGGGTGGAGGAGTCCCAACTGTGGGGAGACATTGCAGCACTCGATGCCATCCATGGAATTTCTGTGTGTCAATGAAATCTCATTTCCTATGGCAGAGGCTTGCCTGCAGTGAAGAGCCTCTTGGCACACAGGAGCGTGGAACCTCGCTTTGTTTTCATCTTTTCCCAGGAGGAGGCCAGTCTGAGCCCCTCACCCAGGCACAGCCCCACTGTGGGGCGCTCACTGGTTCTCTGTGCCTGGTGGGTTTGTCTCCCAGAGGCTGGCTTCCCCCAGGGTCCATTTCTCATCCCTTAGCACACAGTCAGCTCTGTAATCCCAGAAGGACCGTGTCTGTGTGGCCCCATGTGCAGGCAGGGAGGAAACAGAGAGCAGGTGCTGTGGTTTGGAAGAGAAAGTGAACCGCATGTGTAAACATCTGCAGTACATCTGCACTTGTCCAGAGCAGGAAAGGCAGGGAGGGGTAGGAGTGCCTCTGAGTCAGCCAGGCCTGAGCCCCAACTTCATGTGCTGATTCATGCATTGTGGCTCCTCAGTGTTTATCTCTGGATTTGTGCAGCAGGGGAACCTTCCTCAAAGCAGGAGGCTGCTCTGCACGGTGTTACATTAGCTGGAGAAGCAGAAGAGAAACACTACTTCTCTTCTTGCAGTGCAGGGCTGATGAGCAGAGCAGTGCTGCAGCAGGGGTGGCAGGTCTGGGTGTGCTGCTGCGCTTGCCTGGCAGCACAGGGAGCTCCTTGCTGGGCTGAACACAACGAAAACTTATTGAGAGGAGGGGAGGTGGAACTTCAAACCCACCTGAAGTCTTCTGAGGTACTGGAAGAAAGTAAAGAAACAAAAACCAAACTCTTATTTTCCCCTCTGCGTGCTGTCTGCTGAGGGCACTCATGGCTTGGAATGTCTTCCTGCAGCACAGCCATTCCTATCAGCATTGTAGGGGCCCATTCACCTCCTTGCATGGCTTTTTATAGTGGTTGTGGATGGGTTACACAAACGGGAGTGCAGCGTGGGCTTCCACAGCTCCTCCTTGCTCGTGCTGTGATTTATGTGCCCAAGAGGTGTCTTGCAGGGGGACATGAGATCTTCAGCTCTCAGACTTTGTAAACAGAGTGCTGGGTTACTCCAGTGCCCGCACTGCTCTGCAGCTGCGCTCAGGCTATTACCCAACAAATTGCTTATGAATGAACAAATGCCACTATCTCTTTCACTGCACCTGTCAGTGCTCATCCTTCGGTGTGCCTAGAGGAAACCCAGCCTCAGGCTGGCACGGGGCAGTTGGCAATATAAGGACTTCCAGGACACGTTATTTTCATCGCTGTTTTCCATTCAGTAAAAATGCTGGTGGTAATGTCACCAGCAATAGATCCCATGGCTGGGAGCTGACAGCAGCAGGAGCTGCTTCCCTGGGATGTTAGCCAGGAGCCAGGCTGCAGCCGTGCTCAGAGCTGTGCCCAGAGCCACGGTGGGCATGTGGCCTCTCCGTGCTGCCCATGTGTGGCTGCGTGTCCTGCAGAGTGGCCTTGGGTCCTCCATGTCCTCCACGTCCTCGTGTTCTCAGGTTTGCTGTGCCCTGCCTTGTCCTCCGTCATCTCTTGTGGCACGCACCTTCAGTGCTGCCCGTTTCCAGTTAACCTTCTATTTGTGGCACAAAAGCCAACTCTGAAAGCTGAGAACATGGTATTACAGGTATTAATCAATACTGCAGCAAATAGTGCAGCTTGATGGAGACAAGTGGACAGAGGACAAGGTTTGAAAAGGGCAAAGTGGAACAAGAGGAAAGAGGCAGGGACACAAGGAAAGAAGAGGAGAAAACATCACCAGGAAATAGATCTGTGAGTGTCCCTTTCTCTTAATGCATTTTTGTTTTCAATGTCTGCAGGAACACTCAGTGTTCCTGTTCTCTGTGGTGTGGAGGTGCAGTGAGAAGTGCCAACAGAGCACGGATCTGTTGTGCTGAATTGAATGGATGAGTTGTATTTAATTAATCTGTCAGATATGAACATCCTTGTTTTGTCTTATCTAGTCACCAGAAGTTAAAACAGAGTTTAAGTTTTAAAAAAAAAAAAAAAAAAGCCTTCAGGAGCAACTTTTTGCTGTTCTAAGAGGATGTGAGGGCCTCACTGAATTAAAATCTGCTGCAGCTTCCAAGGGGGAGCTCTGCACTGTCTTTCTCAGGTTCTCTTTTTTTGGGACAGCAGAATAACTTAGGGCAGAAGGCAGCAAAAGCATGCAGAAACGAGCATAAGCCTCAGGGTGATGGGCACGAGGAGAGGGTTTTCAGGGAAACAGCTCTGATTGACCTTTATCAGTTGAGATGAGCAATATCTGCCCCTTCCCTGTTGGCACCACATAGGCTGTGTCAGTGGGGCTGCAAAAACCTCAGCACGTTTTGCCAAATGAGCAGCGCCCATCCGCACGGCCACGTGCTACACACACACCTCCTTGTTTTCAAGGGAAGCCACCGTGCGGAGTCTGTGCCTCCCGGATTTCCCTGAGCCTGCAGAGCTGGTCTGGAAGTACCTGGACCTGTCCACCTTCCTGCTCCTCTACCTGCTGCCGCTGCTCGTCATCACCGCCACCTACACGCGCCTGGCCAAAAAGCTGTGGCTGCGCAATGCCATCGGTGACGTCACCACGCAGCAGTACGTCGCCCACCACAGGAACAAGAAGAAGAGCATCAAGATGCTGGTGCTGGTTGTGGTGGTCTTCGCTGTCTGCTGGTTTCCCCTCAACTGCTACGTGGTGCTCATCTCCAGCCTGGGCATCAAAACCAACAACTCGCTCTATTTTGCCCTGCACTGGTTTGCTATGAGCAGCACCTGCTACAATCCCTTCATTTACTGCTGGCTGAATGAGAGCTTCCGTGCGGAGCTCAGAGCCCTGCTGTGCATGTGCCAGCACACAGCTCAGCCGTGCAGTGCTGCGCAGCCGCCCCTGGCCGCGTCCTGCCGTGAGGCCTGGGGGGAGCGAGCTGGGTGCACGAAGGGGCCCTCATCAAACAGCGTTTGCTCCGCTGTGCTCATCCCGACAGCCAACACTGACCTGTGAGCAAGGGTGGCAATGGACGGAGTTTGGCACACGTCTGAAAGAAGGACCCTTGTAGCAGGTGAACCTCATCCATAGGGATTCCCCCAGGTAATTCATACTAAAGCCTCCCAGCTGAGTGCAGGTGTAGCAGACATGCTAACTCAGGGCTTGAAGAAGTGATGCAGCACCTGATGGGAAGGCAGGGCCAACTGGGGGAGCTCAAGTCAAACAGTGCCACTGAGTGGTGGAAGGGATGGATCCAGGATCCACTCCTGCCCAGACCTCATTTAAGGGCTGGCAGTGGAGGTGAGGGTATCTCTCTGGAGATCCCTGTGTACTTGAGGCCTTGTAAAGGTAAACAGCTTTTTTTCTGTAGATTCTGCATCCAGGGCTGCTGCACTTGGGCTTATCCTAGCTTGCTGCAGCCAAAGTCTTTGCTACCCTGCTAAGATTGCATTATAGCATTACAGCAGGGTAAGGGGAAGTCAGCGGTGGGTGTCACACTGAGTCCTGCTGCTCCTCCTGTCCTGGTCCCAGCCCAGGCTGTGTGCTGGTGGAGCAGAGCACTGTATTGGGGCTGTAGAGCTCCATCTCTATGTCAGACCTCATGTCATTTGGTTCACTGAGAATTTATTTTAATTTCTGTTAAATTATGTTGCAAACAAACCTACAGGCACTGAATTAAAGGCCACAAAATAATTCATCAAGGCTGTAGCATTCACCAACTGGAGAATTAAATAATTCTAGATAATTACTAATTGTTGTGGAAGAGATTCATTGAGGCAACTGAATTGAATCACAGTTAAAGGGGAGGCTTTCTACAGTTTTGAGAAGAATAGCTTGATTTAGCTGTACTTGGGAGGCAAATGGAGAAAAGAAGACAATAAAGGAAAGAGAGGAAAAAAAATACAGAGAGACAAAGGATATCAAAGCAGACAGAAACCAGATTTGCTGTGTGACTTTGCTTGCAGCGTGGAACAGAGGCAATGAGAAGCAGTGCTCCTGCCTGGCCATGATGCCCCTTCCCATCGCACTGCTCCTCAGAAGCTGCATGGGGGCTGCAGGAGCCATTCCTGCCTGCACATTTCCAGGTTGTGCTTGGGTGAGGGGTTGCTCACCTGTAGAAGGCTGCTGCTAAGCTTCTCCAGTATGTTCTTACAGGAGCCCTTAAGAAAACAAGGTTTACTCCCTATTTGTCAATAGGTAATGGGGTTCAGGCCAGGTGATAAGCAAAAGAAAAGGTACCCAGTGCCTAGTGCTGTAGCAGTGGTGCTAAGTGAACCTTGAGAACAGCCTTCACTGGGTAATGAGCAGGCAAGGGCTCAGTGACCCACAGAGTTGTTTGCTGCTCATGGCTGTTCAGCTGATTCTGATACCCATTGGCATCACCTATGGATTGCAGTTTGGCATTCACCTGGAATTTCAACCTGGAGGAGCACATCTCTTATGGGCTATTTATATTGTCCTGGCCAAAAATACCCACAAAAGCGAATGTTTCCCAAAGAAACAATAGAAAATGGAAAGCTACATCCTGTCCCCGAAAGCATTCTGTAGCAGCACAGGAGCTGGAATGGGAATGGCATACTGGCACTGGCTCATGCACGGCTCCTAATGCAGCCTGCAGCCATCAAGGGCACTGGCAGAGCCAGCTTGGTGCTGGGTCCCACCTTGAGATGGTGCTGGGCCAGCATGCAGCAAAACAAGCTGCCTTTGGTTCTGGTCACAGAGAGCTTAAAAAGCATGGCTATATGGCGGGGGGGACCCAGACACCTGCAGAGCACTGTGAGAGCATAAGGCTGCTCCAATCCTGTGTTCCTCAAGGCAGGAATTTCAGACATACACCCACAGGCTGCTGCTGCTGATGGGCTGATGTTTGTTACGCGCTGCTTCACGCAGTCTGAAGGGTCAAAGAAATCCCACAGAAATGTGCTGCCCCAAGGCAGAGGTCCCTTAAACCAAATCTAAATGTCCAACTTGATCCCAGTGTGCATAAAGCACTGTGTGCACAGTGAGAAGATGAGCTCTGTCTTTTCATGTTTTCTTTCAATGTTCTTCTAGCTCAGGCTTCGATGAAATAACCATGGCAACAGTAGGAACTCTGATCATTTCATGAGAAATATTAAGCTATGGCTCTCGCTGTAATTCTGAAATGAAAGCTGCCGTGCTGCAGACTAATTCTGGAGTATGAGCTGACCCTGGGACTGGATACCACCCCGAGGCTGTTTTGCAGGGCGGATGGGCAGAGGATTTCAGTATTGGATATTCAGCACTGAGACTGCAGTCCCTCGGACAGAGCCCCCTCAGAGCCCTGCCTGGTGCTGGCACTGCTGTCAGCCATGCAGGCATCAGAAGTCTCTTAGAAAGATCTGAAGCTGAGTCCATCTGTGAGATTTATTAGTGTTCTTTTTTGTCTTTCCTTTCTTTAAATGGCTTTGTGATCTTTCTCTGGAGGAATTGAAGATCTCGGTCCAAGAAGCAGGTCTCAGCTCATGCCTTGGTCTCCTGCCAGTCCCCTGCCACGCACATGGCTGTCTCTTGCTGTGAGGAGTAACTGAGCCTTTTTCCCTAGATCTGTAAATTGTAACACGTCTGTATTGCTGAGCTTTTCTCCCCTAAATGGGCACAATGTAGGAGCTGACTGTACTGCAGCTCTGTAAGGACTTTGCTATCTGGGCTGGTGACTATCACTGCCTGATTGAAATTCAGAGCCTTGCAGCCCGTTGCCCAGAGGCCCCGCATCACCTGAGGATGCCCCAACATGACAGCACTCACTCAGCAGCTTGCAAGAAGAGGACGGGATGCATGGCAGCTTGGTCTGGCAGTTGGTGACCCTGCACGTGGCAGGGGGGACTGAAACTAGATGATCACTGTGGACCTTTTCAACCCACGCCGTTCTATGACTCTATGATATGAAGGAGGCTGAGTGGAGTTATTTGGCTGAAGGTCACGTCTGCTGTGCTGCAGGCACAGGGCTTGTGGCAACAATGGGAGGGCAGCGGAACTCGGAGGGCTCTCCTGGCTGAGGACTGCAACAGGCAACAATACTCCTGCAGTGGCTAAAACCAGTCAAGGTCAGAGCCAGCGCAGCAGGTAAATGGATGCTGATGTGCTGCAGTCATTGCTTTGCCTTCAGACGCTGTGTGTGGGTGGGAGCCACCTTATAGAAATCTGCCGCACAGAAACTGCCTGAGCGCAGGCAGCGTGCAGAGATCCAGCAGCGATGTCTGAGTGATTCACAGCCCTGCGTTTCTTGAGTTAGCTCATGCCAGATGCATCCAACTGCCTACAGCAGAGCTGCTGATGGAGGCGATAACAGCACAGCATGGAGGATACCTGAATTCCAGAGACAAATCCCTTACACGGCCTTGCTGCACAATGAACAAAGAAACCGCCGAATGCCAAGCAGATTAGTAAAGCAAGGCAGAAAGAAATGCACAGTGAGTCATAAGATTAGCTCAGGAAGGAAAAGCAGAGCAGAACTATTAGCAGTTAGCTCTCCAGGTAGAAAACAGCACCCTGAGTCTGTTTGAAGGAGTACATGGGAATGTTCTCAGGTGCAGATCAAGCCCTGGCAGGTGGGAACACAGCTGGGTCTGTACCAGGGCTGCCTGTCCACTTGCACTGCTACGAAACCAGCAGCCTTGTCCATCCTTAGGCTGAGAAAGGAGAGGGAGAAGAACCCCGATTTCTCACAGGGGCACTCCCAGAAGAAATAGCTGGGAAATGGTGAACAGAACTCAGGAGGGTGCAGCAGGGGACGGCTCTCTGCGCCTGCAGGACACAGCTCTGCCCTCTCACAGACCAAAACCAATGCCCATCTCCCTCAGCTATTGCCTCCTGCACTGCAGTTGGGACAGCAATGCCTCTGATCTGCCTGGCTTTGGGTGAGGCCCAAGCAGGAGTACTGGAGGGATGAGGGCTGGGTTTTATGCCAAGCATAACACCGCAGCCAGCTCTGGGTTTGATTCAGAATTTCAGAGCTCGGCAGTAACCCCAGATCCGTGCATGTCCCTGTGCTGCCCTGAGGCCCGTTTCCCAGTGCTCCCGAGGCCTTCACTGTTCCCTGCCAGCCCCGCAGCTGTGCCAGTGCCCATTCTGTTCCATTGCCCTGAAATAGTGGATGGGGCAGGCAGGAGCAGCTCCCGACCACTGCAGTGCATGGGAGTCTGCAGGAGAGATTCCTTGGGGCTGAGGTCTCCCTACAGACCAAGCAGCTGTGCTTTGTGTCCCACCATCCTGCTCCCCGGCAGTGATTTCTCCTTTGCTGCCAGCAGTCGGGGTTAAGATAACACTTTAGCCCATGTAATGCAGATTTGCATCCCCGAGCCAGGCGTTGCTCATGTTACCTGCTCCGCCAGGAGCATGCAGTGCTCCACTGCCCGTAGCAAGCTGTGAATGGTGGCTGTCACCTACTGGAGTGATGGGGAGAAGAGGAAAATTGAAAACTCAACAGGCTGAGTCCTGCAGGAACCAAGTGCCTGGTCTGACCACACAGGTGTTTGCCACTTAGAGAGACTTCTTTTGCTCCTGTCACAGCCCACATAAAAAAAAACCTCCTTGGCACATAAGAACAGACAAACTGACTTATAAAATTAGATTGACGGACCATCTAATTTATCTGTTGGAGAGAGAAACTATTGCTTTGTGGGAAACCATAAGGAACAGTTAGAGGGAGCATCCACGTAAATGGAATTCCTGCTCACTGACTTGCTGTTAGTATTGCTGTAGTGTCTGTAAGTTGTACCTCCTCCTCCCGTCTCTCTGACATACTGCAGGTATCCCTGTCACAAAGCAGCCCACACCACGTGCACCCATCCTCGTGCGTTCTCAGAGGGAGGCTTTCACTGAGGCAGGAGCTCAGCTGGCTGCTTGGAGCTGAAAGCAGCGCAGTGATTTTCAAGATGTGATCACTGACAGCTCCGCATCTGCAAAGTTCTGTGGCTTGTGTTTCTAATTGGTTGGAAAGAGAGGTGCTGGGGTACCGCCAGCTGCTGTTGCTCTGCCTCTCATCAGGGGCTGCACAGCACATAAAGCAGCCTGTCATGTGCAGATTTCTGCTGCAGGCTGCAGATTATTCTTCTTCTGAAGCTCGAGGGTTAATTTAGCAAACCCACAGTTAAAGTCAGTTTGAAAGCAACATTGCCTTGTGTTGTATTAAAAACCAACTTGCTGAATGGCGTTAAATTGTCTTTTACATACTGAAATGTAATATTCTGCTGTCTTTCACAGCTTGCAGGGAGTAATGTGGAAATATTACGTTTGTCCTTTGGTTGAATGGTGCTGGCTAACAAACATGAATACTGATTGGTTGTTCAGACATCTCAGCTATAGATGAGAGCAAGTTGCTAATGAACACTGAGTCTTTTGGTCCCCAGCAGCCAAACCCCTCAGACACCATCACGTTCCCCCTCCTGGCACTCTGAGATGGGCAATGTTCATTGCATGCCTGCTGCCCATGTGCAATATTTCCGGCAGGGAGCTGAAGGACTGTACCTTCAAATAGAATTCTCAAATAAAACTTTTGCACTCTACATTGCTGGCTACCTTTTGGGGATTCATTTCTAATTTGAGGGCAGTTTATTCATTTATGATGTGATTCATGGTGCAGATGGAGAAATGGACAAAGGCAAAAAGGGAAGAAGAGACTCTGAGCACCGGTGATAAACACATCATCCCAGCCCTTCCAGCAGCCATTGGTGTGCCTGCTGCCACAGCCTGCCCACATTCCCCAGTCAACTTCTGCCTCCTGGCAACAGTCAGTAATTCAATAATATGCTGTAAGACATGTTTTCACTCATGTGTAGTTGCCTCTGTGTCCTGCAGGGAAGAAGTAATAAGAGAACCGCACACACACGGGAAAACTGGAGAATGGAAAACGGTGTGAATGAACAATAAAAAGTCATCTGTGTGGAGGGAGAGAAAGAAAGGCACCTTGGGCCTGGAAATTCAGCTCTTATGGATTTAAGTCTTTGTTTTCAGCAACCAAAATGTAACTGACTTCTCTCAGCTCTGCGAAGGAGATGGGAAGGCCTGGCAGACAGGGCTGTGGCCATCCTTCGAAAACACAAACTGAGATTTCATGACCAGCTTTCTGTTCAGCTTCTCTCTCTGAGTGCTCCTCTCCCCTGCTGTGGCTGCCTTGTTGGGTGCTGCAGCATTACCTGCTGCAAAGCAGGTGTTGAAGCCGTGGCCACAGCCACCTCCCAGAACCATGGGGCCATGCAGGGCCACTCCCAGCCTGGCTTAATGCTCAGGGGTGGCATTGCCCTGAACCGCAGCCCACATGGCATGGAGGGCATTGGACAATAGGGAATCAATCAGACACGCTGATGGCAGGAGTAGAGGGGCTTGGGAAATGCACTCTGATCATTTGTGAGCAGTTTTTGTAACCGTCACATAATTGCACGTAATCAGGCATCATTGTGTGCTAATGAGCAGCTGTGCCACGTTAAACCCTGGCAGAGCTCCTGCTCTGTGCACTATGGGTGGCTTCGCTGCCTTGCTGGGCACTCCCCAGGGCTTTGGTGCCAGGTTGCTCCTTGCCTGCTTCTGCCACATGGCACATGCTCCAGCAAGGCAACTGCAGGCTGTCCTCCTATTGTGCCCGTGTTCATTCCTGGTGCCTCCTGCACTGCTTTGCTGGTGCAGATGCAGTCAGTGAGGCACGCTGGACCGGGTGGGTGTTCCTTATGCCACGAGCAAGCTACATTCATACAAGAACCTATGAAGCATGAGAGAGTTTGGGCAAGTATAATAGCTTTAATTAAAACAGAAAACCATATCCTTCATTCTAGTAATTATTTTAAAGAGCAGACCAAGTGCAGGGGCATGAACAGACTTAATGAGGGCTGTAATTATGGAGCTGGAAGAACAACCGCTCCTCGGCGAAGCTGCAGAGCGCGGCTCTTTGGGCAGCATTTGGGGGCTGTTTGCTGCCCTCCCATCCCCATGCCTGGGGACACACGAGCCCCACACAGCACCTCACCCAGCCCTGCACAGCTCAATGAAAACTCACCGAGCACCTCCACCTCTGGGATTTATTTAACTACATGTACACAGCACCGCGTCTGGGTGGAATGTGGGGAACAAATACCCCGTATTTAACAAAAACTTAAGAGCTTCAGCTGCTGTTTCATTTGAATACAGACAACATCCCCCAAAAAGCCAACAATGGAAACAACTAAGCTTCAGAATTATAATGCTAATGACGTAGGATTTACAAAAATATAAATAACCCATTCACAACCGAAATAACACCTCCCATAAAAATTAACAAGTATTCCTAGAGGTAAACCATGGCTATAGAACATTATTTTCAGAAAAGCACCAGAATCTGCAATGTTAAGTCATCTAAACAAACCGTGGTGCATCTCTCCTTAGCACTTGCAGACTTCTGAAAGTGTGCCCATGCTGATCAAACAGCTTTCTGCAGCGCTGCCTGCTCATGGGACAGCGCAGTGAAGGTACAATTCTCATACGCACCCTGCTCAGGAATAGCACCCAAGGATGCACTAATTACTTGTTCACTTTAATAGGATTTATGTACATGCCTATTTTTTAAGTGTGCTTAGGAGCTTTCTGAACAGCACTGGACTGAAACCCATCGTGTAAATTCTTCCTTTAGATCAGACTTCCAGACAAGCCTGGTGTCAGAACAATTGCTCGTTGCAGAAATCCACTGCCCAAGAGTGTTTCCATTGTTCAGTTCCAACTAAAGTTTGCACAGATGCTGAATTATTTTATTTCTTTCAACTTTCATTGAGCCGTGCCAGCTTGGCACCAGCAGCTTCCTGAAGTTGAAAAGCAAGATCCAGCGCTATGGGAACTTGTTTCCCTTACATTCCAATTGTGCTGAAAATACTATTAAGGAGAAAAATCAGAAGTCAAGTATCAAGCCTATGGGTTCCCAGCTAATGAAATCCACGCTCGCCCACCTGCCCAGCAATGGCTGACATCTGCCCGCGTCCAAGCTGCAGACTCATGGCCCCATCTTTGGGCTCCTGTGGTCCCCCTCTTCTGAGGGCTTCAGCTGGGCAGTGAGGAGCAGCCCTGCAGGCTCTGACAACGTGCCTGCATGACTGTGGCTGATGTGAGCCCGCTGCCAGCGCAGGCTGATGGCGGCCATGGGCAGCCCTATGGCAGAGCACTGCGGCAGACATGGAGCACCGCCCGCGGCGGCTCACAGTGACAGCAGCTCTGAGTGGGCCCCAGCTGGCCCGGGGCAGCGAGCACAGTGAACAGCTATAAAGTTAGAACAGCTAAAATGCGGCGACCGGCCCTGCGTGCCGCCTCCTCAGCACCGCGGCAGAGGTAGGTTCTGAACGTGAGCAATACTGCTCAGGCATCACACAGCTAAATATCAAAGTTCCCCTTAAAAACTATCATGAGAATGGGGCTGATTTCTTTGAAGAAGGAAAAAACGAACAAATCTTTTTCTGTCCAGAGCCCAGCTATGTCAGCAGAAATGCCCAAGGAGGGCATGAGGGACAGAAGCCACTGTCCCTGTGAGGCTCTGCAGCATGCACTGCTGTGCTCTCATTAACTGCTCTGTTCCTAATTCACAGCAGTGCTGCAGTGCAGCAGCCACAGCCTGGTCCCCACCAGCGGGCAGAGAAAGGAGCTCCTGAGGCACAGTGTGAGGCACCAGCCTGGCTTCACCTCCAGAGCCACAGCTGATATCTCAGCCGCGTGATCGCTCCTGCTCAAACAGGTGACCTCATCGTTGTGAAGTGCGTCCACAGAGACTAAATATTTGATTCTGTTAAGCAATTAATCCAATACTCCATCCTTGCTGTAGATGAACCTCGGATGAAGAAAAAAAGTTTAGCCCCAGGTCCCTGCACTGTGTTTGCACCAGAAACACTTTCCCTGATGGCTCTGTAACAGAACAAGCACATCCCCAGAGCCTGGTTAGCCTCAGCCAAAAAGGGTGCCAGGTCTGACTGACATCTCTGGCTCTCACAAAGAAAGAACAATGAAACAACCACAGCTCTGGAAGATATAAACAGCGGGAGACAAAATGGTACATCCAGTAGAGCTGCCCATGCCTCCTGTTATCTGACCACATCCTGAGCACGTTCAAATCTTAACAGCCTTTAACAAGAGAAAAGGAGGAAAAAAACAAACCAGAACATCTATTAATACTGCTGTTGGGCAGAACTGAGGGAGGGCTGTGTTCCCAGAAAGTCGTGCACTTTTTCCAAGCACCGTGGTCAGATAAGAAGCAGAGCCTGGGGATGCCCCGGCAGTGGAACAGTGCCACTTGCTGGCAGCCACCGCACCGCTGGAGCGGCCAGGGACAGCACAGCCAGCCAGAGTGGGGGGACGCAGCGCTCAGAGCCAGCTGCAGCCTTCAACAGGGACATGGCACGCAGCAAGCTTGTCCCACAGGCCCAGGGACACAGGCAGTCAGACCAACAGCCATCTGGCTGTGAGCAGCAGCTGCAAGGAGACAGCAGCACCAGGAAGGACAGAAATGGCCCGAGATGCCCACCAGAACCCATGGGTACAAGCAGCAAGATCAGGGCAAGGGGAGAAAGTCAGGCAAGGAAACGGACTCAGCAGGCACAAAATGGTGTAGAAAGAGGGGAGAAACAAGACAGGCTCATTTTCCCCGGTATATCACTGGAGAAACCTTGACCTAAAGGCACTTCCCACTGATCTCCAGCAGGATTGGGTGCTGTCCTGGCTCAGTGAGCACCAGCATAAGGCCTCCCATCAGCGCCTCAAGGTCACCTTGCTGCCCAAATCCCTGGGTTTAACAACTCACAGCACGGTTTGGTCAAAGCACTGAGATGCTCAAGATCCGAGCTCACAAGGTGCAGGCACCAAGACACACGCATGCACACTTGGGCAGAGCAGACAGCTCAGCACCACATCATCCTGGTGCAATTGGCAGTGCACTCTGGGCTGACACCTCCTGCCCACCACGCGGCAACCAGCTCCCAGCCTGGCGACATAGCATCTACTGGAGCTGGGCACAGCACAAAGATCTCAGCTCAGAGAAGCTGAGCGACGGCTCAGACAGCACAGCCAGGGAGGTGAGGTCCCACCAGCACTGCTCAGCTGCCGCACCGTGACCTCAGCAGTGCAGGCATCCCTGCTGGGACAGGCATCCCCGCCACGGCGGGGCCGGGCGCGTGCCGGGCATCTCCCCCAGCTGACGGGGCCCTGCATTCCGCCCTCCCCCGCAGGGCCGCTCCCCACCTGCTGTGCTGGGATTTGCCCTCCACAAAAATCCTGGAGCGACGGACTTGTGTGGGCACTGCTGCCTGAGGCAGGGCACGGCGTCCTGCTGAAAGTCACTCCGCTGTGGGACACAAACCCCACTTGTCGGAAGGCTCCCTGGAAGCCCCTGACGCGGGCAGTACAGAGCACGGGGGCAGCCACCAGCCCTGCAAGCTGCCCCATAGCACTGCGCCTAAACTCAAAGGGAGTCTCACACAGGCAAATGGCTGCAAGCCCTGACAAATCCATCAGGAGCAAATTAAATGTGGAAGGGTGTTCCCTCCCTAACAGCTACTTCCAGAAATGAGAAAATTAACTCAGAAAAAAAAAAAAAAACACCAAAAAACCCCCACCAACTTAAAACAAGCCTGCTCTGCTGTGATTTGCACAGGCACTCCAGCACTCCCCACACTGCAGTCCCGGTCACGAGCTTCGGCCTCCAGCCGGCCCAACGTGCCTGGCAGCAGCCGAGCACCAGCTGTACCTTGCGGTGCTGCAAAAGGCAGTGCAGGGTCCCGGCCTCTGGCACTCCACTGCACCGCACAGCAATGCTGGAGCCACACCGAGTGGGCAGCAGGTGGATGCACTGCACAGCACAGGTGGTCACCAGCAGACTGGGGAGCAAACACACTGCCCTGGGCAGGGAGCAGGACAGCACTGCATCCAACACAAACCCACATCAAAGTATTCCGGTACTTTAAGAAAACTGTACTCCTTTAAGAAAACCGTACCTCTTCAAGTAAAGGAAATGAATTTAAACACTCCAAATGCTGCAGTGCCACTGAGAATGACTGCGTGACTCCCAGCCACACAGTGATGGTCATGCAGGTCCTCCTCCAGGATCTGCATCTCCAGTGCACAGAGAGCAAAATACAGAGAACAGAGATTCAACTCAAAGTAGGAACAGGAATCCAGAAAAACAAAGTAGGGGCCAAAGGAAAAAGTTCTGAAAAACTGGAATGGGAGAGAAGTGATTGTTGGCCCTGTCAGTGAGCAGTACACAACTGAGGAGAAGCCAGCAAACATCAGCACTGTTGGTGTGGAAGACACCCCGAGGCCTCCAGAGACTCCTATGGCTTGTTGCTCAGGCAGAGGAAGGAGCTGGGAAGGCAATCTGCCATGACCAAGGACCTCACAGAACTGATCCCAAAGCCAACAGCTTGCAAAGAACTGGGCTTACTACCCACCAACAGGCACAGCAACTGTGACATTGCTATGCTGCTGGACATAGGAGTAAGTACAGCTGAAGAAAAAAGAATTGCAGGAGCCGAGCACAACCTTCCCAGGAGTGAGAGCTGTGAGAATGCAGTGCTGTCACCTCCCCAGCTCCTCTGCTCTTCACCTAGGAAGGATGCTCCTCCTTGCATGCTTCTATTCCACAATGCAAAGACCATCTCCATATACTTCCCACATGCACATTAGAGAGATGACGTGACCACAGGGCTACCAGATCCTCTCCCGTACCAGTACACGCAGTGCTTGCAGTTTCCTCTGTCCCTTCCCTGACTTCTCCTAGCACTGGCGGCCCTGGATCTGGCTGAGAGCAAAGTGGTCGCACAGCAGAAGCAGGGCGTCGAAGCGCTGCAGCCGCTGCAGAGCCTGGGCCAGCCGAGGGATGGTGACGGTGTCTCCCGAGTAGGTGAGGTGAGCGACGAGCTGCTCAAATCCAGAAATCCGGCCCAGCAACTGAGGCATGACTCCCAGCTCCAGAGCCACGTGGCTGAAGTTCTTCACGCCGTTCAAGGAAGGGTCTAACAAGAAAGCGAGTGACTGTACCAAGGAATGGGGCAGATCTGCAACAGGGAGACCTGGGGATGGCAATACAGCGAAGTGGGGTTAGAAAGCGTGTCCAGCTTGGGTGAAAAATCAACAGTAGCCAGATTCAAGCCCCATCCCTGATGAACAGGTAGAACATCTACCTGCCATAGCAGGTTTCTCCTCCAACATTGCTTTCAGAGCACAACAGCACAGAGCTGGGTCAGTCCTGGAGAGGCTGGTAACAGTGACAACCCACCCTCAAGCCACTTCAGGCAGTACTACAGAAAATCTGCCCTCGAAACTAAAGGTTATGAAAGGTAGCCAAACTTCTGTGGTGAGTGGCACCTCCATGCAGCCAGGATGGGCTTTTGGAGGAGCTCCTTTGCGAAATCTGTCTGCTACCTCAATATATAGTGAACAAAGATGAGTCTGGAAGCCACTTACCCTTCATTGTACTGCTGATCTGAGTCACAAGGCTCTGGGCATCATTCACCTGGCAAGATAAAGATTCCAAGGTTAGGGACAGTGAGAGCAGCAGCGATGCCCATCACTGCTCCAAGGCCCATCATGGAGGTTTGAAGGATCGGCACTTGTCCTTCCAGCACTGCTGCCCTGTGAGCTAACAGCCTCTGAGGGATGTTCCTGGGCTCCCCAGCAGCAAACTGCTTCCACAAGCACAGCTAGGCTAGTAAATAGCCAATAAATGCTTTTATATTATTTTAAAGCAGACATTTTCTGAACTTCAGTTATGTTAATGATGGGGTTCGTCACAAGCTAACCTGTGCGAGTTACCAAGCTAACCAGCTGCTCCAGAGCTCCTGCCTGGCCCACAGACAGCGTCCTCACCCGCTCCAAGCAAGCCATGAAACAGCTGGCAAATTGGCTGTGGTGGTTACCACAGTTACCCCGGATGCAGTGAGCCCAGCTCCCAGGAACCTGCGCTCCCTGAGCACCAACCTCCATTCCGAGGCACAGGCTGTGTGAGGGCAGCTCACGGTGCTGACTTACCTGCCGCTCCCTGCTCTCGGCAGCAGGGCTCTGCATGGCAGGGCTCTGCATGGCAGTGGACACGTCCCTCGTTGGGCCCATGCTGAGCCCGCTGCCGGCCTCCAGTGCCGCGCTGCCACTCTCCTTGGGGGCTGCCCGGCTCCCCGCCTGCTCCGACCGCTCACTGCCCACAAACTCCATCTGGGAGGAGAATTTCTGCAGGTCGAGTTCGGTGCACTCCACTGGGGTGTGCGGCCACTTGTGATGCATCTCAGAGGCGCAGGAGGAGAGCGGGGCCAGGGCTTCTGCTGGGCCCGACCTGAGGTCGGAGGTGGCCATGGCGGTGGCCCGGCGCTCAGCACAGCCCCGCATCAGCGGCTGGCTCTCCAGGCCGCTCCTGGCCAGCTGGCCCTTGGGCACAGGGCTGCCCGCCACAGCTGGTGGCAGCTCCAGCTCAGGCTGGGCAGGTGGCAGCTGGAGACCGATGGCTTCTCCCTCTGAAATGAACTGAACCGCTTCTACTGGGCCTGGAATTGGAAAAGACTGCAGCTCAGTACAACCCAGCCCTGCCCGTCCCACCTCCCAACCGCACCCTCAGTCCTTTGCCCGGCACAGAGAGGCTCAAAAGCCCCTCTGCAAAGCTCCGTCCTGTCTGTGCCACCCCCTATGACAGCAAGGACACAGCTGGGCAGAGGCTGGGAGCAGCTGCAGCCCAATTTGAGTGCGCCTGGTACAAAACTTGTATGTGGTTTTTAAGAGAAGCACCAAACTATCCAGCTCTTTGCTCCTTCACAAAGTCTCAGCACTTCTTAAGACAGTGAGACTGGGAGCCCAGCGCGTCCACCCTTCCCTCAGAGCACACAGAGCCATGGTACCTTCTGTCTGCCTGTAGCAGGGGCTGAGGTTCTTCATGCCCAGGCAGCAGGGTCCGGACATCTGCTCCTCACACAGAAACCTGCCGGGCGCTGCTGAGGTGGGGAACATCGCGCGCTGGCCTGAGAAGTTCTGCGTCCGCAGGAAGACTTGGACATAGAGAAGAAACAGTGAGCAAGGGCTTGGCTTGTGGCCCCAGCATGCCCTCAGCTGCAGGGAATGTCAGCCTGAGAGGACCTCCAACACCCGGCCGCTCCGACACCCCCGTGTGGGGCCATGCAGCACTCCCTCCCACCTCAGCGCCTCCCAGCCCTCATCCTGCAAGAACCAGTCAGCATCCACCTGCCCTTGAGACACCACAGCAAGAGAGAATGCCAACTTTGACAGTGAAATTACATTCTACTGCTGCTTATGGTACAGGGGCCAGGGAGGCTCCTCAGTATCCTTGTGCAGACACAAGAAAGCAAAAGAGAAACCTCCTAAGAAGCAGGATGAGGTATTTATTCTCTGTGAACAGAGGAATGTTTGGTTGACTTTCAAGGCTCGAGGCAATGCCCTACCCAGCAAGGAAGGGGCCTGGAACGTGTGCAAACAGCAAAGGCAGAAGGGAGACATGCGTGGCATGCACAGACTCACCTCGCTGGCACTGGCTCTTCCAGAACCGCTTGCAGTAAATGATGGAGAGGGCCAGAAGCACCAGCACGATGATGACCAGGGCACTGCTGGTCAGAGCAAGCAGGGCTGTGTCCTGTGGCGGCACGGTGGGGACTGCCACTTTCACCAGGTTTGTTCTGGACCGACCTGCACACAGCAGTCTGAGCTTTACAGCCTGACCAGAGGGTGCAATGCTTCAGACCACCCTCCCTGCCCCATCCCCCTTCACATGTAGTGAACACACTTCTTCCAGCACGTCCATGTGGGACACGGGCTCAGTGTTGCAGAGAGCAAACAGCATCTCTACAATGGTGCAGGAGCACACCTGAGCAGCTCTGACATGCTCATGCCAGCTTTGTATGGCTTCCTGCCCTGTCCTCCCACCTCCCGCACTCGCAGGGCCGTGCCACCTACACTGGGGCTCGGAGGAGGGTGTCTGCTTGGTACAGGGGATGCACTCCCAGTCCAGCTGCCCACTGAGCCGTGCCTTGCGGTAAAACCTGTGAGAGAGCAGAGCGGGTCGTCAGCAGGGTCAGAGCCGTCCCTGCTGCAGGCAGCAGCCGAGAGCTCCTTCATGCTGCAGCATGCCAGGATGGCTCCAGGCACCACGACTCCCTCAGACGCCAGCTAAGCAGCGCTCAGAGCTACTCTTCACTTCTGTAGCTGTTTTGCCAAGGAGTGACATCATCCAGAGACGGCCTCCCTCCCCCTCCCTGGGTCTCGCTAACAGAGGCGGTGGTGATTAATGGCTCCACGAAACCACAAAAAAAACTTCAGCCAGCAACTCCATCTGGGAAGAAACTCAAAATCCTGAGCTCTGACATTCCTCTGTTACAAACCACACTGTTCACGAGCAAACCATCTGCAGCTCTTTGGTCCTTCATGGGCAGTCTGTACAGAGCAGTCCTGGCTTCACAAACTCCTTAAAAAAATCAGCTGAGGCCAACAGCCACAGAAACCACAATGTCCTCGTATGCTGTGCTCAGGGTGTGGTTCCCACCCTCTTCTTTGGAGGCCGCTAATTGCAGTGGTCTGCAGCCACTCGTCCCCTGGGGCCCGGCCACCCTGCTGCCCACAGCTCAGACTGAAGCCTTCCAGTGGTTTGCTCTGCTGGGAGCTCCCAGCTCCCTTCTGGTAGCTCCGATTGCTGTGTCCTCAAAGAGACGCCACTCAGGACCACCAGGGCTCATCGCAGAGGGCACCACAAGAGAAATGCCCTCCACCAAAGACTCCCCGCCAACCCCTGCCTGCATGCTCCCCTTGGTGCCACCAGCACTGAACCCAGCCCGGCCCCGCTCACCCTTGCAGGCACTCCCCGCACATCGCGTTGGCTGTTGCCGTGCAGTTGGACTTCTGGATGCGGTTGATGAGGGCGCAGGACAGGCAGGGCTTGCAGCCATGATGGCCCCAGCTGTCCTTAAACTTCCTGGGAGGGCAAGCAACGCACTGCGCATCCCCCCCCACGCCATCGCCACAGTCCTGCAAGACACGAGGTTTGGTTTATGGCAGTGAGGAGATGCTTCAGGACCCAAAGTGATACTGAGAGCACAGCACCTCTTCTCTAGAGAAAGCCGAGAGCAGGCAGCTTCACACCTGGTCTTGTGGGGAGGCCATGCTTTGATGGCAGCGGCTCACGGGCAGCCTTGGTCCCTGCAGCATATGCCAGAGGGCAGGAACACCCTGCAGAGCTGACCCAGAGGGACTGTTGGAGTCAGGACACAGCCTGGTGCCACAGCTGGGCCCATGCAGCAGTGCCTCACCGTGCCCACCAGCCTGCAGCCTGGCTTGTGCAGAGAGCTCAGGAAAGAGAGAGCAGCTTTCTGGGAAGGGCTACAGAAAGGCAGCCGTACATGGGGCCACTGACTGGAAGGAAACAGATTTTCTTTGGCAAAAAGGAACGAGGACAAATACAACAGCAGCATGGAATCCACCCCAGTTTTTGCTTCCACCTTCTTGCCCTTCCATCCAAGGTGAGTGAAACCCTTCACCTTGCCTTCCTATTGAGTGTCAGCTCCTCCCAACAGACAGAATCCAAGATCGTCCCCTTAACAAGAATTAGCAAAGAATCCACCCTGCACTGCGAAAACTTTGGTGCTGGGTGATTCCTGGTTCTTCAAAGGCCATTTACCTTGGAGAGCTCCTGCCCAGGCATGCAGCTCCTGCACGGCACACACTTCCCGTGCTCGTCCAGGTACTCGGTCTCCTGGCAGCCCATCGTGTCTGGGAGGTGTTGGTACCTGAAGAGAGGAAGGGAAAGCAGAGTTCACACAAGTCCCAATACTCTGGTAGAGTAGTGTGCCCTTTTCTGGGCAAAAGCTTCTACACCGGCCAGCAGACAGCCTGCACTTCTTATGCACCAAGAATGTCACTTTGGCAGCAGTGAGGCTGCCTGATCTCACCCACGCAGCAGTCTGCACTGAGAGCTCAGGAAGCAGAGAAGAGGCTTTCTGGGAAAGGCTGTAGAGGAGCTGTGCTTTTGCTGCCACATTGCGTTACTCACAGCGGAAGAAAAAATGTCATCTCCAATATGAAGCCGGACACAGTGACCACTGAAGCCAGTCTGGCAGTCAGTCAGAGTATTCTGCTACACCAGCTGGATCCTGGGACATCCCAGACCGTTAGACAGAGAGAAGCCCCAGCTCAGGGAGGTGGCAGCTGAGCTCTGACAAGAGCCGTGGAGCGGCATCCCAGACAGGGGATGCCTGAGTGCTGCTTGTCTCCTGCACTGCAGAAGTTTCACTGTGGAATGGACTCACTCACAGCAGCATTGGAGGGCTGGCAGAACTGCACCCATCTCCTGGCAAAATACAGCCAGAGCCTTTCTGTGGGGATTCATGGCTCAGCTGAAAACAACAGCAGAGCTGCCCCAGCCTCAGCAGAGCCAGGATTTCTGTCTTCAGTGAGTACGGCCTGTGGGAGCACTTGGGATTGGAGTGTCACTGAGAACAAGCAACAAAACCTGAAGCTATGAAACAGACCAACTCGCTCACAGCTTCAGGGCTGCCTGTGCTCTTCTGCATATTCTAGGTGTGTTCTCAACATAATGAAACAGAATAAAATCCGTCCCTCCGCACTCTTCATTCAGCTCCTCTCCAAAGCAGCCAGGAGAGGAGCAGGAAGCACTGGGAATGCTCTTTTTAAGAGCACCCGGGAAGCCTGGCACTGCCTCACAGCCCCAGGGCAGCGCTCGGCCGAGGTGGTCCCCGCAAAGCTCCCGGGAAGGGGACGGCTCGGCCACGGGCCCCCCATGCAGCCCCCACCCCCCGCACTGCTGGCAGCACGGACACCGGATCTGCAGCACGCGGCTCCGGGCGCTCCGCTCCTGGTCCGACCCCCTCTGCTGCCCCTGCACGCACAGCTGGCCGCGCTCCGGGTCGGAACGATCGGGATTCATTAGGGATGAAGTCTCCCCCGGACAAGCTTAGAAGGTGAGTCACCGCTCGCTGCTGCTCACGCGCACGGCAGCGTCTCGTTTGCTGCAAGGAGAGGCAGCGAGAGCCGGCGAGGATTGGATGTGAAGACATGGGGCGATGAGGAGCTAAGGGAGCTAAATTTATCTGGCAAGCATCTCGGGAGGGGCACGATCACAGCCTATTAATAGCATAAAGGTTACTGACGTTATAGAATAAATAAAGGAAATTCGTCATCATCTCAGAAGGTGGCGAAGAGGAACCTCTGTGCCAATGTCAGGGACGAGCACTCAGGTTCCGAGTTAGGACCCGCCATGTGCTGCATGGAGGACGAGGAGCAGGCGCCCAGCTCGGGGCTCAGTGCTGCGTGTGTCCTGCAGGGGCTCCGGCACCCACGCAGAGGGAGGCGGGACTCCGGGCTGCCTGCCGCCAGCCGTCTGAGGCACGGTGGAAGTACAAGGAAGGGATATGCATGGAAAAGGGATCTTTCTTGGAGGAACTCTCTGGCAACTACAGCCTGTGCTGGCACAGACTCTTCCTTTCATATATTTACATATGCTTCTCCACTTGCGAAGGGTTTGCAGACACAGATGCACCCCTTGCAGCCTATCTCCTGCAGAGAGACTCAGCTTAGAACAATTTCCCCGACAGAGAAAGTTACAGAGGCAGAAGGAATCCCACAGCAGTGTGGGCACACGTGCCTTGGGACAGCATGGTGCACTGTGCCCACAGCCACCCCACAGCTGCCAGCACAGAGCGCGCTGCTGCTGCTCGGTCAGTGTACTGGTGAGTGGGACGGAATCTTTTGTCAGTACCTGGCATCAAATTCAGAGCTGTGGGATCTATTCTATTTTAACAATACCAGAATCAAGACATTTGATTTGGAAATGAAGCATACTTCCAAAACCTCATAATGCTGCCCTCGTAATTTCTGATAGTCTAATTAATAACTATGACAATTTACTCATCAGCAGTGAGTAAATAAAAACAAATGACAAAGCCCTCCTGCTTCCCTGAAAGCCACACGGACCCTCCAGGTGACTGCCAGAGGAACATCAGCAGGAATGGGAAGCAGAACATACTGCCTATGTCTTAAGGTGTGCAAAACCTTCCAACTTTGCCACCTGCTGCTGCTCAGACTGCAAAACTATGAATGGCAGGGAATGAGTTTCACTATGTGAGATCCAGAGTGCTGCAGCACAGTGACAGCACGCTGCTGCCCAATTACCTCTGCAACAGTTTTGATCTGCCTTTCCTTGTGAAAATATAGTTTTGAAGACAACTAAACTGTTTGGGAACTATATTTAGACATTTATTTTGTGTCCAACAAGTGGATTCTGGTAGAGAACAAAAAGGAGGAGGAAATGAATGAATTGGTACAAAAACGTCCTCAAAGCAACCATTGGCAGCCCAGGGCCGGGCTCTGAACAGACTGAGGGAGCAGCAGCGCTGGGCTGCCATCAACACAGCCTCAGATGGGACGCAGGAACAGAGTAGTAGAACCGGGGAGAACAAAAACCCTAAATAACAACTGCAGATGAAAAGGAAGGGAAAAGAGAAATGTTACCCGGAAAATAGGACTGCACGCAGTGCACGTGGCCGTGCCCAGCCCCTGCCTCCTCCCCTGCTGTCCGTACTGGGATCCCTTTGGATGTGTCCCTGAGTCCCCAGCAGCGGCTCTGCCCCGTGGGGCACCGGGGCTGCGGGACCATTTGGGGAATGAAACTGAAGGACGGGTTCAGTCAGAATCACTCACGATCATTAATACCAGGAAGGAACAACTATCGTGCAATTAGAATTACATTTACGAACAGGACGGTTTGCCATCAGCGCTCACTCAGTACAGCTTCACTGCGCCCTTACGGATGCTCAGCGCCCATTCACGGCACCGGCACGGGGTGACGCGGCACCTGCGCTGCTCTGTGCCCCACTGCAGCGAGCCTCGAGCGGGGGTGAGGCGAGAAGGAGAGAACGGCGCTCCTGCGCACACTCCCGGGGCCGGGACGGCGAAGTTCGGGCTCAAACTATCCAGCGGGGCCTGAACGGGAAACGCTGCTTGCAGCGACGTGTCACACCGTCATACCATCACACCGTCACACCGTCATACCATCACACCGTCATACCATCACACCGTCACACCGTCATACCATCACACCGTCACTCACACCCACTCGCGGCGCTGCTCCCCTCCTCCCCCGCTGCGGTCAGGCCGAGTCCCGGCGCGCCCCCGGCCCACGCGCACCGCCGCCGCCCGACCCCGATCCGGCCGCGGCACACAAAGCTCGGTCCCCGCCGGCGCCCCCCGCCGCAGGAAGGCGGCAGCGCGCCGGGATATGCCCGGGCACGTCTCGGCGAAGGGCTCCCGGCCCGCGGCGGCACTGCCGGCCCGCAGCGGCGGCCGCACCCTCGGCTCCGACCTCCGTCCTCCCGCACGGTCACCCCGCGCTCGGAACTTAACGGAGCCGGCTGCGGCCCACGCGCGGGGCCACCGCTCTCACTTCGCTCTCGCTCCCTCCCACGCGGCGGCGCGATCCGCCCGCAGCTCCCGCCGTTCGGTCTCGTGTCCGCAGCGGCGCCCGCGCGGCGCCGACACCGGCGGCAACGGCACCGTGGGACGATGAGAACCGCCGCGGGTGGGAGGGAGAGCGCGTGGACCCCGCGCCTCACCTGTGTCCGGTGCGGGCAGAAGCGGGCAGAGGCGGGCAGGGCGTGCGGTGCGGTGCAGCCTCCGCTGGCGGAGCTGCGGGCAGGACGCGCCGGGCAGGACGCGCCGAACTCCGCGCGCTCCGTGGGCAGAACTCTCCGCGCCGCGTGGAGCAAAGCGAAGAACGCCCCGGGCACCGCAGAGCGCCCGCCCCGCCCCGCCTCGCCGCCTCCCATTGGCGGCCGCTGCGGGAATGCGGCGGTGCTATGTAAATCCGCGGCCGGTGCACGGCACCGCCCGCAGCCCGCACCGCCCCAGCAGGGCAGGCGGCGCCGCGGGCAACGGGGTTGCGGGGCGGCGGGTCCGTTCGTGTCCGCCTTGCGGGCTCCGCTGTGGGCGGGTGCGGGACCCGACAGGACTCGGCCGGCCCTTGCGGCGTTTTGCGGGGCGCTCGGGGCTCTGTGACTGCTCTGCTGGGGCCGCTTTTCGTGGAGCCCCCGCCGGCCGCCGGCGCACCGAGCGTGATTCGCGGTCGGACTGCCTGGAGCGGCCCGGGGCTGCTGTCTGGAAGCACCGCGGCGGTGTGCCGTGTTCTCACTCCATCACGGCGTCTCTCCGTGGAGCCGCAGAACCCCTCAGCCTCGTGCGGGGGCAGTTTATTCAGTTTATTCTCCCGGCAGCGCTGACATTGGCGCTGTGCGTTCTGTACCCTCTGTCTCCGGCGTCCTCGGCTGTGAAGCTCTGATCTGCCGAACTCGCTGCAGAACCACACCGTCGTCCCTAGATTCGGACGGCCGAGGGCAGATGGCATTACTGCTGCTCATGGAGGGGCCCGGGTAGCAGCTCTTGGCGATGGTTCTGCGCAAGAATGTGTGTTTGAACACTATTAGGTTTAAACCTAGTATTTTGGAGGCATTCTTTCTGTTTCTCTCTCTTCTCTGAAGTTCAGGCATTCCCTCTCCAGCAAATGCTTAGGGTAGGTCCCAGAAACTCCCCACTGCCACTGTGCGGTGGAGAAGGCAGATGGTCAGGTTGGGATAACCGAACAGATTTGGTATGAGATCAGCCAAGCTGCCCTGCTGCTGAATCTGACTGCTCGCATCTTGGGCTGCTCAGTGATGCAATCTCTGTGGGGGAAAACAGCTCACCCAGATCGTTCTGCAAGGGCCGGGGGTGACATCACCTTCTGCGTGGGGCACTGCGCCTGATGCAACCAGCAGTGCTGCTCCTTGTTCCACAAGCAGCGCTGTGGCTTTTGGGACTGTCCAGCAAATTAACGTCAGCTCCAGCACTTTGGGAAGCTGATAGAAGTTGTTTAACTGAGAAAAGCCATCAGCAGAAGTTATCTGTGGCATTATTTTCTGCAGACTGACTCAAAATGAAGGATCTACAGACAGTGCATCCAGCACAGAACAGGGGTGGGCAATGGGAACAGAGTACCCCTGGCAGTCAGTGTCCCCATGTATTGTGGTGTTTGTGGTGGTGCTGCTGCTGGGAGGGTGCAGTGCTGGGGGAGGGCTGGGGGCACTTCATGTGGGCGCTGGGGCTGTCCCACGTGTCTCCAAAGATTCAGAGCGGTGGCGGTGCCCCGGGGGCAGCTCAGCCCCACACAGCACTCAGCGCCGGCAAGGCTGTCCCCAGAGCACAGCACTGTCCAGGTGTCTGCTGTTCGGGTTGGCTGGGCTGGGTGTAGGGCACCCCACACGCTGCGGGGGTGGGCAGGCAGAGGCGTTTCGGGCTTTTGCATCATCTAACAGAAACGTCTTGAAGCATTTTGTGTCATGACCGTAATTACCTTCTGATTCGCTCAGGGTCACATCGCCTTCATAAGTTATAAGTGCAAAGCATAAAGAACAGCAGTACGGTATTAGAAGTTACCAGGAGCAGGAATTCTGAAGAGGGGGATCTGTTTTACAAGCTCTTCTGGCACGCTGGAGGATTCACAACGCTAGAGGGCCCCCAGCTCCAGGCCCAAACATAACCGCCCGCCTGCACGCAGACGCAGAGGCTCCCCGCTGAGATGGGCTGGTCGCGCACTTGGCGTGTGGAGCAGTGAACCGATCGCAGCGGTACGGCCAGTGGGACACCTCCCACATTCCCTGCATGTCAGACCCGCACTCTGCCCATCCCTGCCTCAAACATCAGAAAACTCTTTTATCCGGGTCATGAAATGCGATGGGAGCAGTGCAGAATTCCCCTCTTTGCACGCACTCTGATGCACCTGGAGCCCACGTGAGACTGGAGGAGGTGCTGTGAGGGAAATGCCCCGTGCTCGGAGGAACTCACCGTTGTTCAGCTGAAGTCTCCTCCCCATCAGGCTGACGTTTCTCCAGTGTTAGTTCCAGTTCCATGGTCAAGGCCACCTTTTCAGAGCACCTTTGTTGCTTACCTGGTGAGAGAAGCTGCTTTGGGATGAGAACTACTAATTTCTATCAAAAATATCCTGTAATTGCCTAAGCTATAGCTGAGCAGTGGAGTTTTGAGTTAATTTAAATTGAACATAAGGAAGAATTTTTTTTACAATGAAGATGGTGAGGCATTGGCACAGGTTGCCCAGAGAGGCAATGAAAGCCCCGTCCTTGGAGGCGCCCACAGTCCAGCTGTGTGGGGCTCTCAGCACCTGATGTAGCTGTGGGTGTCCCTGTTCATTGCAGGACAGTTGGGCTAGACAGCATTTAACCTTTTCAACTCAAACAATTCTACAATTTGTGAATTACACATCCTTTGATTTGGTGTCCTCCCCACTTACAGAGCTCAGAACAACGAGGCACGGCTCACCCTCCTGCCTGGTCACACCGCGTTTGCTGAGTCTCTCTGCCTCACTCAGTGAGAATGGTTTCTTTTCTCCATGGCCACTAAATGAATTGGGTTTTCCATATGGTCACCTCATGCATGCTGTGACTCTGCTGTGCCTGTCAGGATGCGCTGCTGACACATTTGTGAAGGTGTTCAGAAGGCATCTGGTGTCTCTAGGATGCTGACTTGTGCTGCTGCAGGCTCAGGTCAGGAGGCAGAGTATGCTTTCTCCAGACAGGAGAGGCTTCCGCTGCTCACAGGCATCCTTCTCAGCCGCTGCCCGGCATGCGGTGGCTGCAGGCCCTGCTTGCAACCAGGCAGGGGGCACAGCCTGCAGGACTCTACAATAGCCGAGATCGGCTGCCCGAGAGCCTGCGGCACCCCAAGAGAGAGCTGTGCCCCCAGATCCATCTGGGCTGCTCTCAGAGGAACCGCACAGCCTCTCCTGCTGTCAGCCTGCCGTAACCTTCTATGTGTGAGTTTTTTCATTGCATCCCGTGAGGCTGAATCAAGGCCGTGCACTCTGGAAGGTGCGAGGGTGCACGCTCACAGGCAGGCACGGGCAGGACAGAGGTGCCCGCAAGCACCTCGGGGCGGTCAGATCAGCTTTTATCTCAGTTCTCGGCAGGGCTCCGACAGTCGGGACTTTCTCGCTGCCGAAGGAAGGCGCAGCTGCGACACCGCTGCGGGCTGCAGAGAGCCGCGCTGCCAGCAGAGGGCGCTCACCGCCTTCTGGAGGAGCTCCGACCCGCAGCGCCGCGCCGGGAGGCCGCGCTCCTTTCCCGGCCTGGCTGAGGGCGGCCGCGCGGCCACGGGCGCGGGTTGAATTTCGCTTTGCCTTTTTTTTCCCCTTCCTTTCCCTTTCCCTTCCCGTTTTTGCGTACCTCTTTCTCTCTGGCTGTGTGTCCGTGCGGTTGCACGATGAAGTGGAGCAGCCTGTCTATAATGGGGGAATGCTGTGCAGATGAACTTCTCATGTGCAGAAGGGGCAGCCAGGGATGGGTAGAGCTGACAATGGGACACAGACCTGCAGATGCTGGCTTCCCTGGGACCCCATCTGTTGTTAACAGAGGGACTCAAAAAAAAAAAAAAAAAAAAAAAAAAATGCTAGAAGGAAAAAGAGGAGTGCCTGATGCACTGCTGTTTGTAAGCAGCCATCCAGCACAAACCTGAGAGCCTCTTTTGCACCAGAAAGTTTTGAGCTCCTTTTGTTTACAACACTGTCAATGAGCAGCCCTGCACGAGCTGAATTACTGACTGTGACAGATCTATCTGAGAAGAAATGGTACACAAAAACACATTGAAACCCAGAAACTGGAACTGCTGTTCCAAGGTTCTCTTGGTCTGTGTATGGAACCCTTCTTCACTTCCATGGGAGCTGGATATGTGCAGCCCTCCTGCACATATCTACATTCTTGCTCTCCTATTCTGCTAAGAGGAATCCCTAACAGTGTCAATAGCCCCATTGCGGGTGACAAAGATGAAATAACAGAACAAAGAAGACAGCAAAAAAAAAAAAAAAAAAAAAAAAGTGTTGATTTAAAAGCACAGAAATAGAGGCCCTCAGCACTTCCACAGCTCAGTCTGTTTCTCATGGGAATCCTAATCACCCGTTCCAAAGTGCAATATATTGACCATCTCCAAACAGCCCACTGTCTCAGCTCGTTCACACCTGGCTCCTCTCGCCCAGTCTCTGTTCATCTCACGGCCTGCCGTAGCTCTGTGCAGCAGCTCCAGCCTTCCTTGCTAATTCGTGCATTTGCAGCAGCTGAAAATCTGACCGTGTGCAACAAGCAGCTGCATGGCACAGAGCGGCTGCAGTGTGAGGGGGTTGTGGGTGCAGCCCTGCAGGACCAGGGCTGCACTGTGCTGCACCAGAACGCTGGAAACCTGAGCACGATGAACTCGTGCCACTGCTGATGTTGGTTCACGGTCCAAAAAGGGATGAGAACGATTCAGTTAGATCCTTTTTCCTGGAAATGAGAGCTGAGAAGAAGGGCAGACGTTTCTGAAGCTATCTTGGAAGAGTTTGTCCACAGCATTCCGGCAGACAGAATTGTCTGTCCACAATTCCGCCAGTGTCCATTAGGAATTGTGGTGTTTGTCCACAGCTCTGTGTCCCAGAGACACCCGCGTGTTCCTGAAAGCTGCCTTCAGTTCCTTCAGGACCCCCTGGGCAATGCAGCTCTCAAGGATTCTGCCAGTATTCTGACAGAGCACGTGTGTGAGGGGGACTTCAGTGCACACAGAGCTCTGCTGATTGCGAGCATCACGGGGACCTGCAGTGCCTGGGCACTGGGAATAGGCACAACATTGAGAGGATTCTGGAAGCCTTTAAAAGAAATGACAGAGCAAAATTTACTGCACTTTCAACCAGTTCTTGTGTTTTCTGCCTGCCACATTTGTTTTGGCTCATAATAAAATGAACTTTGGTTTGTATATTGATTTTACTGTTTTCACATTGAGGAAGAAAAGCAAATATCTACTTTTCACAGATGATTGGCTCCTGGGAAGCAAAAAGAATTTTCTCTCATTAGGAGCATTTGATTCGGGCAGAGCCGTGTGGAAACAGGCATCTGACTTTGCTGCTGCCCGGGATGCCGCCCTCACACCGCCCTTCGTCTGCCCTGACAGAAAGGCAGAGCCCGCAGCCGCGTGAGCTGCAGGCAGGGGGAGCAGAGGGCGGCTGTGCTGTGGGGCGCTGCCAGCAGGGGAAGAGCTGATCTGTGGGGATGCGCACAGCGCTGCGGCGCAGAGCACTGAGAGAAAGGGGAAGGGCAGAAGTCAGAGCCGCGGCTGCCCCCAGCAAACACTACTGCAGGGTCGGGCAGTTTCTGTGTCTGTTTGTTTTGCTTTGTTTGTGTAGCTGTTTTTGTTCGGGTTCCGTTGTTTTTTGGGGGTTGGTTGGTTTGTGAAGGTGCTTCTCCAGTCAGTGCAGCTCAGGTCAGCACCCCAGGACACATCCCAGATCGATGGGAGCTATGAGAACTATGATGCCTTCTAATTTCAGAGGGAAAAACCATAACCAGCAGCTGGATTGGAACATCTGCCTGGATGCTTTGTGTGTTTTTCAGAAGGAAATAACTGCAAAGCTGACTATCGACTGGCTGATGTGTTCCAGCAGGGAGGAACGACCCTGACCATGTGGGGAGCTTATCAGCCCAAAGGCGGCTGGCCCCTCGCTGGCTGTTTGGGGCAATGCACCACAGCTTCTCATTCCTCAGCTTCACATCCTTCCAACATTTTAAAGGAAATCTGATGGGACTCAGAGCCTTGAGCATATGGCTGGAAAAATTCTTTTCTTCACTTGCAGAGTGAAAACAGCTCTGCATAACCCCTAATGTTTTTCATGGCATCCGTTTCTGGCCAACAGTTCTTTCAGCACTATTAAAAGTAAATCCAGAACTGACAGCATTTTGGTCACACAACTTTCCCTGCAGCATTTGGAGGGCACGAGGCTGTACTTCAGCAGCTTTCTTTGGCAGGACCAAAGTCATTGATAATCCATCTGGAAGTCCCATGATGCTGTCAGGAAGCAAGCACATTACTGTTGCAAAATCCTAATGAACTATGTATTGGAGAAGGTAGGAATTACGTGCCTACAAGACAGTTGTTGCTCTCTTGTTTGAAAAGGACACCTGGGTACTGCAGTGTTTGCTCCCAGCGACTCACCATCATAGCTCAAGACTCCCACAGGCCAGGTGAAGGTGGCACAAGCACTCAAGGAGCCTTAGCCATGCACTGGGGCTCTGGGAGGGACTGCGTGAAGCTGCCTGTGTGAAAACCCGAGCAGCACAGGGTGAGGCAGAGAGCACTGGCATGGACAGGAGGACAGGGTGACATGAGCGTGACAAAATGGACTGCATGCAGGTGACCAGAATTATGTACACTTTGCAGGTAAAGACAAGGACTTGGTTTAATAATGGAGGGAAAGAGTCCAGAAAGGCAATTACCTGAGAATATCAGAACGAGACTCCAGGGCCACAATCTAGCACAGTACCCTGATTCTGTAACCAGGTGTGGGGACGAGGGAAGGAGATTAAAGCAGAGCACGTTTACCTGTTAAGCTCTGATGGAATTCTCTTCTGTGAACGCTCTGTTTGCTCCCAAATCCATCCACAAACATTTTGTTCCAACCCAGCCCCTATAGGCAGGGACACCTCCAGTCTGCTCGCAGCAGAGAGAAGAGCTTAAGCTTTCTGCAGGGAAGGGTTTCGCTTTGCCACTGAGCCCATCTGACTCCATCTGTGTGGATGTGTGTAACTCTGCTGACTTCAGGAACACGCCGTCCATTTGCTGGTGAACAGAATCTAACCTCAAATGTGTTTGTTGTCGCATACATCAGATGCCAAAGCTGGCAGCCCACAATAAACAGTTAAGCAGAAACTCAGCAATGGCAGTAGCAACCTGCTGTCTAAAGTGAGTTTGTGGGCATTAATATGAACCAACTGTTCTTAACTACCTGGCAATAACTGTGTCTGATAAACAAGCAACATTTCAGCATTTAACAGATGAATATTGGAAAGAGCAGTGTCCAAGGAGCAGCCACAGCACTCAAAGCAGTCTGAGCTCTGTACCAGGATTTTGGCAACCTTTTTGGAGTGGTGGGCAGTGGCGGCCCGATGAGACCAGCAGCACACAGAGGGGTGGTGTGGATGGAGAGCCTTGAGAACAGCGAGGGACAATCCTTGCCTTGCTGTGGACTAGTACACCACTGGTAGGTTCCCAGACTTGAGATAAAGATCTCAAGATGCCTGCAGCTGGTGGATGGTTATGAGCACAGATACCCTCTCATTGACTGGACTCAACTTCCACATCCCATCCAACATGCAACAACACAGCCTGCTTCCCAGGCTGGATATTGTCTGCATGAGGAAGAACCTGCAGTTATCTACCACCCATCTCACATTTATAGCCCTCATTCATGGCTATTGTTTGATGGTCTTTTGTCTTCTCTGGCAGCGATGATGACTTTCCTACTGCAGTATAAACCAGGAGCTGTGTCCACGAGAGGATTCCAGGTCATTTTCACAACACAATGGCCACAAACACAGGGCAGGCTGCCTGCCAGGATGTCTGCTACTGGTGGGGCCACAGCTGCAGTGCTGGGATGCTGACAGGATGCTGTTTGAGGAGGGCCTGGGCTGTGTCTCCTCTCAGCATGCAGAACACAGCTCTGCTTTGGAAGATGGGATGTTTGCAGCTGTAAGCATTGGGTGAATCAGATGAAGTTCTCCTTGCTTCACGCTGTCGATGCTCCCAGGAGCACTGCTTAGGAATCTAGGCAATTTCTTTTGCAGTTTGTTCCTTCCTACACTCCTCTTCATTTGGGAGATGGATGCAAAGTGGATGATCTTCTTCCCCTTCCACCTCCAGCCTCTCCTCTTTCTAGCTTGAATTTGGGCGTTTTTGACACAACTCCTTTTTTGCTTACTTAACTGCAGACTTCATCTTTCCCACATTCTCTCTTTTCCCCAGAGGATGAAATACATCCATGCACAGCCACAGTATCAAAGATTCCCCAGAGCACGGGGACAGCACACAGCAAAGCAGAGCCCCACAGACAGGGTGGAAGGACCTGGGGTTGGGTGGGAGCTGCATCAGGAGACACCTGAGGAGCAGAGGGGTGAGAGGAGGAGCTCTGTGCGTGAGCATGCAGCGTGCAGACAGGAGGACGGCTGCCAGGAAGGCCTCCATGGTGCTTGTGCTTGCTGGCTGGTGCTGCAGGGTGGACAGAGCTGCCATGCTGCAATGCTGAGCTGGGTGCAGTGCAGAGCAGATGTAGGGGCATTGAATGGCACCCTTGGGGCCAGGTCTGCTTGCTCATTGCTGACCATACAGAGAAGGTGTCCTTTCCTGGCCAGCTGGCACAGCTCCGACCCTAGGAGAAAACAATGGATGAATCCATCATGTCATTCATTACAGTCATTTGTGCCCTCGACTCTGTTAATCTTTTAGAGACAAATATCAAATCAAACCATTTGGGCCTTTCAGCTGTGGTGAAAACAAACTGCCACGGATTTATGAGTTCAGTTCTTAATTGAAGCTCTCCTTTGTAGCTGCTCACTCACATGCAACGTTCCTGGCTCTGAAGTGAACCTAAAGAGAGGCAATAAATACAGCTAAAAGGAGCTTTGCTCTCCTGATGGGGAACTCTCCCTCCTGGCTTAGAGACATGGCTCATTTTTCTGCCTGCTGGAAGCAGATGAGCGGTGGGGCCACAAAGTGCATGGGCAGCTCGGAGGCAGTGGGCATCTCCAGCAGCTGCTGCAGTCCTCTGAGCACAGCTCAACTTCAGCTCGAGGCTTCCCAGCATGGTTTGACCTGTAGGACCAAGCGGCAGGGACCTGCTGTGTGCTCAAATGGTGTACATGCCTCTTTGCATTTTTGTCTTGAAAACACAAATAATAACTTCTATGTTTAAAGTCATCTTCTGTCTCACTGCAAAGTGGTAAAAATAATACGTGCAATTATGAATCAGGAACAATTTTTTTTTTTTTCCTGGAAGCTCGTAAGTGTTGGTATCCTACAACCTTTCCACTCCATCCTGCCCATCACACCAGGAAATGTGTGGAAAGCAGAGTATAATCTATTAAATGGAAGAGGAAACAAATCGCTGTGCTTGTACAACCAGTAACTAATCTCCATCCCCTTGTGGAATTTATCACAGCAATTCTCCAGCTGCCAACATAAAATACAAAGAATGATTGTCTCCTAATGCCATTTTAAATGGCACTCTTTCTTCCACCTCCCCATCCCGCTACTGATTTTCTCATAGGAAAAACAACTTTGTCATTGTTGCAAATACGTTGTTGCATAACGAAAAGCTCCCTGCCTTCTGCAAAGAACCGCTGCACACCAAGAGCATTGCCAGGCAGCATCCGATGCCCACCGCGTGTCCCACCCGGCGCTGAGGCGCTGTCAGCACAGCCCTCTGCAGGCAGCAATGGGAGCAGAGCGCTGTGCTGAGCCAGCCAACAAGTGAAATGGAGCGGCGCCCTCCGGAAGGGTGACTGTCAGCCGTGCGCAGCAGCTGAGCAGCAGGGGAGGCCTGTCCCCTGAGCCCTTCTGCCAATTTGTCCTGGCAATAGCAGCATCTGCACCACAGCAGCAGTTAGACAAGGAAAGTAACACTGATTTCTGACTGCATTCACTTGGCCAATTAGAAAAGGTCACCTGTGTTTATGATAATCCCTCTGAAGACAAACATTGCTGTGTGCCTCCAGCTGCACCTCTTTTCCTTCTCCATTTCCTCAGCAGATATACTGACAGTGCACACATACTGATGTGGCACTGCCTGCATTTGTGTTCCAAGCTCCTTTTTGCTCCCATTATTTTCTTTGGGGAAAAAAAAAAAAAAAAAGAAAAAGAAAAAAAAAAAAAAAAGAAAGTGCAATTGTTTTCAAAATAAGAAACTGCTTGTAATGTCTGGCTGTCTAAATCAGTATAAAGAATAGGCCAAAGTTCCACTTTCTAGTGGCAGCAGAATCTCTGTTAAGTGTAAGCAATGCTCCTTTCCACAGAGGACCAAGCTAGATTTTTCTTTGCTCTATTGTGTAGAAGTAACTATGATGGATACAAAACATCACCTAGACTTTACTTATCCTATTCTTTGTTTTTTTTTTTCTTTCTCTTATCCCTTCCAATCCATAGACATTACTGGCAACAGTCAGAGGAGAAAATACTCCAAAGCATGAAGCATTACTGACATAAAGGACACTAAATTAACGTAGCAGAGGAGCTGAGCTGCTTGTGGTATAAGAAGGCCTCCTGTGGTCAGACCTGGCCCACAAAACAGGGGAGTGTGTGGCTGGTGGTGTGCAGTGTGCCTCTTACAGACAAGGTCAAATGGCAACGAGTGGCAGATTTTACAAGGGATGCTCCAAACCCAGATTGCCAACTATGTATTCAGATCACTTCCATATTCAGCCTATTTTTCCTCTTCCCATTCTTTGCTTGCAGGTTTTAATCTACATGTTGTATCCAAAATAAATTAAATTGGCAAACAGAACTTGACCCGCTATTCAGTTAGAGGCATATTTGCTTATTGAGGCAGAGAAAGTGAAAATTTAGAACAAATCAGGCAGATAAGTATTAGAAAATCTGATCAGGTTATGATCCACCCCCTTGGTCTTCCCCACTGATGTTACAAGAGGAAATCCCACTGCAGCTCCTCATGTCATGCCTTTCTCATTTTGCCAGTGCTCCTGCAGCAGCTCTGCTCACCCAGCTGCTGGCCCCGCTTTGCCCCCTGGCCAGGAGCACCCACGGATTCCTCCAGTCTCTGACTCCCTCATCCCAACCTCGGGGTTTGGATTCACCTTTGATGTCTGTCTGTCCACAGCCCCCAGGTGTGATTTTCCACACCCCCATATACAATACATGGCTTATCTAGATAGTCCAAACTGAGACACTGTCTGACATTAATAATCCTTTCTGCCATTTCAGTTGGACAAATGTGGTGCCCCATAATACAAGACTGGCAGGCTTGCAGATAGGAGCGGACACCTGACAGTGTGATAGCAGCTGAGAGTTCTTGGAAATGTACTGATGAAAGAGGACAGGTACTGCTCTGTGAATACCTCTCCCTTCATGCTCTGTAAGATTGAAATCATGTGTCTCCAAGTGTCACGAACTGGGCAAGCCAAGGAAGCAGCACCCAGAGATGCATTTCCCTCAGAGGAATCCCTGGAAGCCCATTGGAAGCTGGGAATTGTGCTGCTGGCAGTGAACAGCCCCATGCTCTCCTCTGCTCACAGACAGATTCCCAGAGCTCCCCTTCAGAGGGGCGCATCACAGTGAGCCTGGCAGCAGCGCAGTGGGAGATACGTGGTGGAGGCAGCACAAGGCAAAGCGTTTCACTTCCACCACAGGATGAATTAGCACCTACATGAGTTGTTCCGATGGCAGTGGCTGATAGAGGCAGTAATGCAGGAACAGTACAAAACCACAAAGCAAAAACCATAATGAAGAGATACTTCCTGCAATTAAAAGAAGGCAGAACTGGCAGTACTTCCAAACATCCCCCCTGCTCAGCCTCCAGCAGAGTGGAACACAGGACACAGACCTCCCAGCCACTGAGCTGGGCTGTGTGCTATCAGCATGCGAGGGTGGGGAGGAATATATAGGGCAGCATTGCGCAAGTGCTGCGAGACAGAACTTTTTTTCCAGTGCACAACATCCTAATAATAGCTGTCTCAGTACTGGAATGATTCATTTAAGAGGCTGAAACTGCAACCGAGCTGTCTGCTGTGAACAAAAGGTCCACACTGCATGATGCCATTTACAAACAGTGCTATTTCAGAGGTGTTAATTGTTGTGGTGTACTTCCAAAATCGCTGGGGGTATTCCTGGAGCACACTGATCCTGTGACTTCCCTGCTGTACTACTAAACACTTCCAAAGTGTGTTGCTTTAGACATGCGTTCTGACAGCTGATGTGGTTAAATACACCTGCAGTGTATCAGCTCATTTCCAAAATCATTTCCATGTTTTTCAATGCATACTTCTGTCCCAAAGCATTCTCAAAAAACAGCTATAGCGTGTTACACTCCTTACTTTACTGTAGGGTACAGCAATGAGCAGATGTGTAGCAGAAATGCTGAGTCATGACCTGAGGCAGTGATGGAGCACCTGGTGGGAAGGCAGGGCCAGCCCAGGGGAGCTCAGGTGCATGCAATGCACTGAGTGATGGAAGGGATGGAGCCAGGATCCACCCCTGCACAGACCTCATTTAAGGGTTGTCAGCAGTGGTGAGGGTGTTTTGCTGAGACCTCTCTCTACCTGGGGCTTTCTGAAGGTAAGCAGCTTCATCTCTCTGTTTCTGTGCCCACAGCTGTTGCATTTGAGGAAGTCCTCACTTGCTGCAGTCTGGGATTTTGGTGCTCTGCTGTCGCTGTGCTTTTCATCACGCTATGAGATGCCGGAGCAAAGTCAGAGGAGCACTCTTGCACTTGCCAGAAAATGAGTGTGTATCTCTAATGTCTGTAAGGGACTTGGAACTTGTGAGATTCTCCTACTGAAGATAAATTCTGCTGGCCAAAGCTTACACGTTAACCTTGCTGACCCTTTACTAAAGAGCTCAATATCTGTGGTTCCAAGAATTTCAGCAGGGCAGTATCAGATGATCTTGTTTTCCAATAAGCAGAGATGATCAAAGCATGGAGGCAACTCGTATGTGCCCACATGCCACGTTAGAAGCTCACAATAGACTGAACTCCAGATCCCACGTCACGCCCTGTGCCGGGGCTCATGCCAGCTTGGCTGTTTCACTGATCAAAAAGACTGGAGCTGTACCTTTACCTTTGACCCAGCGATTCCTCAGTGCAGCTAAGATCTCAGCCCTGGCTGTTCAGAGGAACTGAGTACTCAGAGCTTCCAGTGGCCATGAAGCAGCAGCTCTGTCCGAGAGGCAGCAGTGAGCAGATTGTGGAAGGAAGGGGTCACCCCAGAGAGAGGGCAAAGCAGAGCTGGGCGCAGTGTCGGTGCCTGGCAGGCTGCAGCCCTTTCCTGCACTGCCTCTGACAGCTTTGTTTTGCAGGACATCACTTGGCTGCAGAAGTTGTCTAGAAAGCTTAGTTGAGGGAACTCCTTTCTCTTGAAGACAGTTGCTGTGTGACTGAAGTGCTAATCCAAGCTCTGCGTATCAGAGGAGAAAAACAAAAACAAAAAAGAAATGCAGAGGAGGGGGAGGATTTGTAGACCCATCCTTACCACCAAAGTAAGACTCGCCTGTCTGGGCATGCTGTAAAGCTGAGTCAGAGAGGTTCCACTTCCAGCTTTGGTGGCTCTGCAGCCTTTCACTCTCTTTCTCTCCGTGTTGATGTTCGAGGGCACTTAATAAACCTGGGGACCTAACCCAGCACTCAGCCCTGCTTAAGGGTGCTGGGTGAGCTGGTTTGCTTCCACCATTTAAATACCTGGGGGGAAAGAAATCTTTCCCCTTGCTGAGATAATTCCTTATTTGAATGATAAAACAAGGATCTATTGGCTTCCTGGTGAGTGCATAACAGATTGGTTCTACAGCAGTTTTCTGTTTCACTTCTTCCTCCAGAAATCAATTAGTCTCGAATACAGAAATACTGAGTCAACGGCTTACTATGAAGACACGTCTGACAGTAACATTTTGAAACAAAAAAAGTCTGCCTGCATGGAAATTGCACATCTTGTACCTCACAAAGTTATTTTGAATAATAGCAGCTATTTGTTTCTGCTAACAATTAGTCGCCATTGGAATTGCTCTCTCAGACATAGAAGGCAAAGATGCTATGCTTCTCTATTTGCTCATTAAAACTCTACAGACAGTAAATATTGTACCCGTATTTCTTCTTGCTATTCACAGGCTGGCACTGATGAGGTATCAATCTCTAAAATATCCTCCTCTGGCCTTTCAGTAGGTGATGAGTCTTACCTCAGATCTAATTAAAAACAAAACGTGAACAAACAACACAGAAACACTGGTTATCCTTTTGTTTCCATTTACTTACCATTCCCCAGATTTCGTTTCAGTTATCTTGGTATCCTACAGCTAGAGAGAAGTCCCCGGGGCTGCAGTTACATAATTAGCCCCATTCAGAAAGGAACAAGCCAGCCAAGCAAGGTCATGTTCTGGTAGCAATTAGATGCTAATAAAAAGCCCAAAGCGTATTCTTACTCAACATCACAAGTTGTTTTGTACAGAAAGATGAGCTAAATGTTCAGCAGGAAAAGGCAATGGTTGCTGTAAGGAGAGGGGAACGTGGAACTCAGATTTCAGTTGGGTTTGCACTCATGCATTGCTGCCAGCCCCCGAAGAGTCGTCATTAACCCACGATGCGCAGCTCGTAGTGCAGGGTGGCTGCAGCCCAGCAGAAATACTCTGTAACTCCACAGTGCTCTTCTCAAATATTTGAATAAGGGACATTTTTTAGCTGTTGTCTCTTGATGTTTCAGAGCATCGTGTTTGTTTTTGATTTGCTAAATGCCAGCATTACTTTGCTTAGAATGTAACAGCTGCTGTCTGTCAACATCTCTTAACCTGGTTCCCTAAAAGGGTTCTGTAGAATTATATTGCTTCTCTTTCCTCACTCCTATTTAGTAAGTCTCCCCGTCCCTTTCCAACCACTCTTCCTTTCACTCAGGTGTGGCTGAACAGCAGAGCTTTGTGCAATCAGTGGTGATGATGAGAGAGACCTCAAGTAATATTGTCAGGAAGGGGAGGATGTGGTGTGAGCTCAGATGCATCTATTCTGCTTGGCTTGTTGGCTGTGTCAGCTCCCAGCTGCCTCGAGTGCAGCTGCCAGGGCCATGATTAGGAGAATGGAAGGGAACCAAGGGCATGGAAAAAGAGAAAAGAACTTGATAACGTGGGTGGGTTTGGCACCAGTGCATATCAGGATTTTGGGAGTGTGGAATGAACACCAGTGAAGAAATCAGGTGGTGGTGCTCAGAAGACAGCTTGCCATCGGACAGCGCTGCCTCTTGGTCCCTGGCAATACTTGAAGGCTTACAGAATTCTTTCTGTTAAGAGGTGAAAAATGATGATGGAAGTCAAATCTTTCCTCAGCTCATTCCTTACTGCTTACAGGTGCTAAAAGTTTGGCTTCTGTAAACACTGTGAAGGGCAGCAAGAGCTAGAAGATTCCAAGTGCACTTTTCCAGCCAGCTCCTTGGCCTGAGGAGCCATTTCTGTTCTCTCCTCACATCAGGTGTCCAGTGAACTCTCAGGCTCTCCAATTGCTTCCAACAGAAAGCCAAAGCTGCAACACCACACAGCGTGGGCAGCCGGCTTCCTCTGACTGTGTCTGATTTCACTGCTGTTTGCTCTTGCTCAGGGCACGCAGAGCAGCATTTCATCTTTGGCGATGGCTTTTTATTATTATTTTATTTATTCATGCTGTTGTTACATAGAGATGTATAAGAATATCTTCCCTTCAGCTGAGGTGAGCGGCTGCCAGCTCCTTCATTAGCTTTATTGGGAGCTTTGGTTACTGGCATCCCAAGCATGGCTGTTACCATAATTACTATTTTTTGGTATAATGGCTCTTTCCAAATGTAAGCAGATTTAAATTGGGATTTCCACCATTTTAGAGAGTTGTGTGCAGGATGGCTTATCACTCAGAGGAGAACACCTCTCACACTCCTGTGTGACTGGGGAAATAGCAAAGTGAAATAATTGCTTATTTCCAAAAACTGATCTTTGTCATGCTCTGTAGCTGGATTGTAAGTGGGCAATGCATGTAAGTCATGGGTAACAGCCTGACTTCAGACTATAGGCTACAACAGAATGAAACTGAAATGTACAACCAGTAGAAATTAGAACCAGAAAGGGAGAATTGGAATCTATGATTCTATGACTCTAACGCTCCCTTTCTGGTTTTCCATTTCAGATTAAACCAGTTAGATGTCAGTCATAGAAGAGAAGATGTTAACAGAAGGTTGTGTTACAATTAAGTAGGAAAGAGAAGAACTGGACCAAAAAAGAGAAAAGCAGGAGGGCTTCCTTGCTGATTTGCTTCTCTAGTTTCCAAGTAAATTCCAACACATGACAAAGTAGTCAAGGAAATGGAATGTGGAACTGCCTTTTTTTTTTTTTTTAAACCTACAGCTGAAGCCTTTGTATTGATCTCAAATACCACAAACTCTAACAAGTAAACAATTATTTTTCTCTGCTAGGCCTTCCAGTGGCACTGCACACACATGTATGCAATGGATTTGAACCTGGAGTTCGAAGCGCTCCCCTCCAGCAGCAGCAGAAGGGCTGCAGACAATTTCATGGAGCTGAGCAGGACAGCAATAAATGCTGCAGTGTTCTGCAGTGACCCCTCGGAGCCACCTGGAGGTGGTTTGGGCCCATGGGAGGCAGAGGAAGTTCTGAAAAACAAAGGTGAGAAGCTGTATGCAATTCCTCAATTCCAGCGTCCTGTGCTGGCTTCTAAAAGTCATCACTGAATGCTGTTTGAGGTAGAAGAGAAGCTTTTTAGAGAAGTGGAAGATTTGTGCTGAGACCCCACTGGTGTGCTTTGGTTGTCCTAACCTGAACTGCATTGTTCCTTCAGTGCTGTGCCAGCACACCCATCGGCACAGGGGAGGAAAGAGGCAGAAATATGGCTCATGAGGAGGACAGTTCTGTAGGTCTGTGCTATTAATTGTGCTAAGGCATTAGTGTAGGACCATGGCAAATGCAACAGATCTGTGTGCTGGGCAGGAATCCCAAACCTTTGGGAAGGACACCAAAGAAGTCAAATTAAAGCAAAACCAGAAGGTAGAGTGAACTCTCCACTGACACTGAAGGAAAACTCAGTATGAGCAAGCCAGGAAACCATGTGCTAACAATGAAACCAGGCACCAGCACCACGGTGAAGGCATCTTAGCCTCTGAGAATGGCATCTTTCCATCCTGGAAAGAAGACATCTGTGCAGGAAGGAGCTGATGGGAGGCTGTGAGACCTCCTGAGGAGCTGGCAGAGGCAGGCTGTGCCTGCTCCAGCAGCACCCTCCTGCAGGGCCTGCACGGTGAGGATGCTGTGCTCTGTGCAGTGCATGCCTGCAGCCCGGGAGCTCTCCTTGCACCTGGAGCCTGGACTGCAGCCTGGCTGTCACTCCTTGGTGGTGTGTTGGTGGCTCCCAGGCAGTGTGAAGCTGAATCATAGCAGCGAGGATGGGAGGAGGACGATGAAGGAGGAATGAAAATCCTGGCAAGAGAAGAGCTCTGAACGTCTTTGATGGGCAGTGAATACAGCTGCACAGCAGCTCCCACCTCTCTGCATCGAAGGAGTGAAACAATGGCAGTGGGACCATGTGGCCTCCTGAGAAATGGAAATCTCACTGTCGCTGTTAATAAATGGATTGGGGGCTGATTTTAAACCAGAAGCAAGCTCTGCAGGCAGGAGTCCTTTTTGCCTGCACTGTGCTGCTTTGATCAGATGGGTACATTCAGTAAAGCAGCTCAGATCCACTTTCTTCAGCAGCTTTTGACAGGAGGTGACAATCCAGCAGTGCCTTCCAGGGTTTATTCTTTCAGGAAAGTGAAATCATTCTGAGGTTTTGTTGAACCTCTGTCTCAGTGCTGCTACACCCCGGAGAAGACAACGGGGAAGTTTGCCAGCATACAGCAGCGTGTCCTTGCAAGAACACTTGTATTTTGCATTAATCTGGCTGAAATGCTGTTATAATGAAGTCTGTCTGGGCACTTGCTGCTCTGTATTGGGCGATCCGCAGGGCTTGCAGCAGCCCGAGCTGTTACAATATTGCTGTTCCTGTTGCACTGGGGTTTGTGTCTGATGGCAGTTCTGATGAAACAGTTGCAATTTCTGCTCCGCCTTGTGTAAAATGGATTCCCATCATGGGGAGGCAGAAAAGGGCTTCTCTGCAGCCGAGGAAGGAATGGTTTCCATTTGTGTTTGCAATGCCTGGCAGTTATGCCTGGCTGACCGAGTGATCCCTGCCCTGTGCAATGCAGGACAGGTGTGTTCTCTCATGGCTGGGGCTGGCAGAGCTCACACAGGTGTTTGGGGGCCACAGCCACTGAGCCCTTGTGCTGCAGCACTGCTCCCAGCAGCAGGTGTTTGTCCCATTCCCCTCCACCCTGTGGTGAGCTGCTCCTCCTCACGGTGCTCTGGGTGTTCGGTGCTCATCAGGAGGGCACTGAGTGCAGCCCTTTGTGTCACTGATGCTGAGCATCGGCCGTGAGTCACTGCAGCACAGGGATAAGCAGGCATAGGGACATGGAGGCTGTGAATAAATGTGTGAGGCTGGGATAAACAGCACAGATTGAACTTGAATGAAGCTAAGACCATCAGCAAAGACTTTATACTGATCGTGTGGGAACATCCAGATGCAATGCAGAGCTCCTCTTCTGACAGATATTCCCTAGTCCTAACATCCCTCATTTCAGTTCGGAGTTGTACCTATGCCCTCCTCTGAGGTTTCTCCATTTGCTAACAGTGGAACAAATAGTCCTAAAGCTTTACTTTATTTTTTTCCTTCAGTTCTTCTGCACAATTCTCTCAGGTCTTTCAGAATTCTGGCCTCCTGCTCTGTTACTCTTGAGCAGTCCCACAGTCTGCACTTAGAATCTGTGGTGAAAGACAGTGCATCACTATGCAAGAATATTTGTGACGTAGTGCTATTAAAACCAACACTTGAGACTTAATGGCCGTTTAATCTCCACTTATTTTTTGAATTCTCTACAACCATAATGTTTTCCCCTCGATGGAGCAATATTTGTGCTCCATATTTGCATTCAATTTGCAAATTTGCATTGCAATGCATTCAGTTGCCATTTCAGAACAAAAGCAGGAAGGTGGCATTACCTGCACAAATGCTTTGCTCATTGCTTCCAGAAGGAAAAAGCAGAGACAGCACATAGCCATAATACTCACCTGCAACAATCTCGACCTTTACTTTTAGTGGCACTTATTGGTGCACGTCCACTGCTGATGTAACTCTGCTGGGTGTGGGCTTCCTTCTTATTGTGGCACCCAAAGTGATGTTCAGATAGAGTGTGGTGTTCCCAGAGGGGTGCCTGGCACAGAGCTGAGGGTGGGGCACTGCCAGCAAGCTGTGTGCTGTGCAGCTGAGCCATGGAACTTTCCTCTAGATCTACAAATATTACAAAGTGTTATCTGAAAATGATCTGGATTTCAGCTTTTTTTCCAAGGTTTACCATCCCTTTTGCCTCTCCATGAGAAGCATGTAGATATCTGCTGTGGTTTGGCAGGGGTTGTTGGAGGACTGTGAGCTTCTGCCCTCCATGCTCTGTTGGCCCACAGAGCCCAGGGTGCTGCCCTGGCTGAAGGAGTTGCACATCTCTCTGTGGTGAGAAGGGGCCCCTCCAACTATGCAGCACTTCTTGAGATTTATGTAGGATTCAGACCTGGGCTTTGTCTCACTCTGCTTCATCTTTCATTTCTGATGACAGAATCGCCACTGCAGATGCTAGCGACGAAATGAGCTTTTGTGATATCTTATTTTTGTAGATGTTTCCTGAGAGCAGAAAGCTGAAATTGTACCTTCTTACCTTCTGCTATTGTAGTGTAAGTGGTGGCATTGTTTCCTCTGTGACCTGTCCTGAAAGGCTACAGAAACGCCAGAATTTTGCAAGCAGCAGTGCTGCCTGAAGTCAGCACTATCCCAGCTGCTCAGCCTCACTCACAAGCTAGGAGTTCCACAGCTCTGTTGGCAGATGGGGTCACACAAATGCTGTTCCCTGAACACGACATGTTGGGTTATGCAGTGCTTCAGTGCTGATCTGGGAGAGCAGATCTGACCAGCTCCAGCTAACACAGCGAGGCCAGGAGAATGTCCATAAATGGTCGCTGCCCTCGTCTGCAAACAAACATTTCTTTAGTTTTTGGACGATGTACAAATACTGTAGAAACAAAACAGCATTTCAAAGAGATCATATTTCATGGTTAAGTAAGAATCTGAGAGCTCCAAAAGTCGAACCATGGTTACAACACTGCCTGTGGTGTGCTTTTGTGCATGACAAAGTTCTGGGTTCATCAGCAGTCAGAGTACATTCCTGATGTTGGTACAAGGTAGGAGTTTGGCACGTCGAAGTTTTGTGTGCGGCAATCAGACAGAACGAATCCACCGTTCCCCATTCTGCAGTGCGCTCCTGCCTGCTCTTCTCTCTAGCTGCAGTAGATCTGTGCTGTTTGCTCAGCTGACACCACGCTTCCTGAAAATGGTTCCTTCTAATTTGAAACAGGCACAGCAGCAACAACGATTACAAAAAACCCACCATTCCCTCCAACCCTATAATCTTCTTGGCTGTAATTTGATTCTACGTTTTGCTCTGATTTTTGAGAGTTTTGTAGTATCACCCACAGTTCCATGAAGGCTTTGCTGTATGTAAATACAGAAAGAGTGGAGAGGGAGTGGGAGCACTGGAAGATGATGGAAGAGAACACCGCTGACATGAAGGTGCTCAAAGTCAGTCACATCAAAACTGTTGGATTTCCTGTCATGGTGTGCTAAATAGACGTGATGTGTTGAAAGGGTGGCTGAAAGTGAGTTATGATGATATGGTCATAAGCAAGATAGGAAATCATCAGGCCCAGAAGTCTTTGGAACCAGTTCCGTGGAAACCTTTATCAATATTTTTGGTGAAATGTTTCAGATGGGAATTCAGTTTCTCTGTTCTTGGCTTGGCTGTGTTCAATGTGTCCTTTAATGTACTGTGGGATGAAATGAGAAATGTATTAAAACTGCAGCTGCAGAAACTGGAAAGCCTGGCAGATGGTAAAAGGCATTATTAGAGTTCTTAATGCTCTTGACAAATAGGAAGAATGATTGGAAAGCTGTAGGATGCAGTACAGAGATGACATAAAGGGAAAAACAGAGTATGGGAGGAGGAATGATGTGCTGAGATCTGAGATGGGAATGAATGGTTGGCCAGGGGCAGATGGAGAGTTATATTGGTGCACAAGCCCAGTACAAAATAGAGACCTACTGTTTGATACTGACAATATGATGTTTAATGAGGAATACTGCCCACAGAGCAGGTGAAGTAATCTTGTGGCTCAGCTAAGTTTTGGTAAATCCTAGGACAAAACATCTGGTTGGGACTACTCTCCAATCAGCAGCCTGAAGAGACTGCAGGCAGTATGGCAAAAAGTTCAGCAGCGTGTCATAGGCATCTGCCACATGATCAGAGATCCTGGAACCTGTCTTCATAACCTATAAAGACAGAACTCCTCAGACAGAACATGTAAAATGCTTTTGTACGGGAGGGAATATTTTGTTTGTTGAGTTCATGCTGTGTAGGGCAAGAAATGATGTGTTTAAACTGCATGAAGATTGATTAAAAGTGAAACAGTAAGTAAAATACTGGCAAAGAACGAGGAAATCATTAGAATGGATTGCCTGGGAAGGCGGTGGAGTATCGATTACGGCCTGTGTTTAAGGAAAGTTTGGGTGTGTGTCTGTCAGGAGCAGTTAGCTGTGATTAACTCTGCGGTAAACAGGGTTCTCTGGTTGCCAAGACCCCTCCTAGCCTTGTTTTCTGCGATGCTGTTCCTTATCTTCTATCACTGTGGTACTCTTCCCTGGGGGTCTGGTGCTCTGTAGGGCGCTTGGTAAGGAGTGTGAACCCATTCCTGTAAGCCTGGCGGTGAGGTGTGTGCTAAGTCATTATTGACAAACTCCATGAATGACAATGAAAGCCGAGGAGTTTCCAGCTAAGCTGTCAGGGACCTCTTGGGCTCATGAATGCGATTTTCAGACACAGCAGAAATAGGACAGCTGAGGTATTTTAAGGAAACCTCAGCCAAAACCACGTGTGTCTTTTCCTCACTCTTCAGTCACCAGGTGTCTTGCGCCCTTGCTGTGCAGCCTGTGTTGCTTTTCTCTCATTAGTCCACGCATGAATTTATAAGCAAAGATATTAACTGTGCTGACAGAGGGGTAATTGAAGCACTACCAAATAGAAACAGCATGATTTTTCCTATAACATGTCTGTTTAAAAAGAACCACATCCAGAGTTTAGTTCTCTGTGTGAAGAAGTTATGTCTCACTTCTTGAGTAACCGTGGAAAAAATAATAATTTCGAAATGAAATTCCATGCAGGGCAGTGCAGGACTTGCCAGAGCCAAATGGAATTCAAGTACCAACAGTTCTGAGTTTAGCTCTGGATTCTATGATTAACTCCCATTATATCCCCAGTGTGGCAATAGGCTATTCCACTCTGTGGTGGTGGATGGTATCAAACAGGTAAATTTTCTTTCAAAAGAGAAGTCCATAATCAGTGAATATCTCCACAGAATTCATTCCTTCAGCCTCATTCTGACACAGCTGACTTGCTTGGATGCGATCACTTCTTGTGCACAAATCTGTTTCTGATAATGGCTGAGTTGCTGTGTGTTGAATAAGGATTAGGTAACGGATTGCATACATCTCTGTTGTAGACTCAGCGTGGCTTTAATTAGGTTAAAGAGCATCTTCCCATTCTGTAACTGTCAGAATGACACGTATCAATTTGTTGTTGGATTTTGGAAAGCGTGCAGCTTGAGATCATGTTGGCTTTTTCATCAGTATTTTATGTATTTCCCCTATCTTGCTTTTGAATGGTGGAGGTATTTATCCAAAAGAAGGGATGGGGGTAGGGAGATGATGCTGTGATTTACACGGCAGGTAAAACTTCTTATCCCAGCAGAGCAGGGAAGGACTCTTCTTTTTTTTTTTTATCCCTACCTAAAAGGACACGTAAGGTAATAAAAGAAATAATAATTTGGGCTTTACTCTGCAAATTCTCTTAGAGATGGCCTAAGAATTCACACTTTCAGGTTTGTTTGGTGCCTAGATATTAGTGCTGCCAGAATTGTATAAGAAGGAAGAAAAGGTTCAGTGAAGACTGAGGTGTATCAGTAGGGAATGTGAAACTTTGGCCATGCGCAGTGCACTGAAACCTGGGGAAGGAGTCTGAGGAAACTGACTCCTGCTGAGCTGCCTGCAGAGCAGAACAGGGTAGAAGGCAGCAACTTCGTATTTCCTTTCAAGGAAGAAATGGGACTCTGATCCCACAGTGGGAGTAGATTTGTAGCGTAAGAATGGACATAAGTAAAAGAGCACTGCTTTAAAGGTGGAAGTAGGACTGGGAAAAAGGGAAAGAAGAAAAGAAACTCACTCTGTTCTTACATCATGACACGGATGGTTGCAGTCCTACAGTCCTATTGCATGACGTTTAAATACTGAGGTGGATCTGCCTCTCAATGCGGCTGCACTACTCAGGTAGTCTGCCATCGCCCACTGGTTTTCCAATAGATCTGAGGTTAAATAATTAGCTGTTAATAAAAGCAACAACAAAAACAACACAGAATGGAGAGTGTGCTTGTTCCACTGACAAAGATCAAAGTCAGTAAGTACGTAAAAGGCTTCTGCTTAACTCTGTAGGCAGAGATCCATTCCATTCCAAAAGCTGATGTAAAAAGTAACATAGCCAGAAATCCAAGTGATAGTCATGATGATTAAAAACTTTGGTAAGGCTAACTTACCAAAGGCTAAGAAACTTTTAGCATCAATACGGCTGAACTGTGGTCAACGTTGCTGCGCTGGGCACTGGCCAAATTGCTTTAGTTGGATGACCTTTGGTTGCAGAACTATGCCTAGTATGAGGGAAGCACATTAATAAATGAATGAAGTCTGCAGTGGTTTGCTGATCAAAGTTATCACCTGGCACTGTGACCTCAGCAGAAGGCAGTGTTACAGCCTACAGACCAGATAGGTTTGTTTGTGTGAGGTCTGCTGGGTACCAATAATTCTGGTACAAGAAGCTGAGGAGGAGGAAATAGATGGATGTTGTTAATTTGGTGTTGCTGTTGCTTTGTTTCTTCTCTGGGGGATCATTTCCCCAAGTGCTGCTTCACTGCATTGCTGAGGTGTGGTTTCCTATGTCGTATGTGAGAGTTTCTGTCAGGTAGTTGAGAAATAACAACTTGCATGAGAAGCTAGATTATAAATGCAACTGAATGGTATCACAGCCCTGTCTTGTGCCATTGTTCCAATGTGTTTATCTTACAACTAAATTTACTAATTAAAAATCAAACTGGAGTGGGTGCAAAGAAAGAATATTAGGATGGCGGGAAAATGAAAAGCCTGAAGGAGACCAGAGCTGCATTCAGAATGCAAACTGCCACATGGGTTAGAGGTGTTTGATTTACATTTAAACCTGGTAGTGTGAGGAATAAAAGAAAGCTCTTTGTGTATAAATGTACTTTGCTCCTCTTCCAGTAGGAGTAGAAAGGAGGAGGGAAAGAAACCAGACTCTATTACTTTATACAGTGATGTTTGATAAATTTCTGAATAGGATCTTATGATATAGCAGCAACAACAACAAAACACCAAAAACAGAACTATATGCAGTGACTTGAGGTATCTCTATCTTTGGTTCCTGTGAACTCATTCCACACATCTGCGCTTCTGTTCTACGCTGGAAAGTCCTGAAGCAAGGACTTCTCCCCTTTTGAAAGGCATCAAGTAGTTGAGCCTCATTTGTTTCAGAAGCCAACCCAGAGTTTCTCTTCTGTTAAGTACACTGTGGGCTATCTGTAAAAACACGAATGTTTGTCCCTGATGCTGCTGTCCCAAGGGCTTTCATCTGTATCCTTGCTTTTTTTTTTCCAAGAAGAACATGCAGTTTTGATCCTCATGTTATATCAACATGGCAAGTACCACAACAAAACAAAACAAAAAACCAAACCCAAACATTAGTCTCTCTTTACCATCATCATCTACTTTTCTACCATTGCAGAAAGCCCTTGTGCCACCTGCAAATACTGCAAGAACTGCCCATTCAGCAGCAACGGAGAGAGGAGTGTGGAGGGGAAAACAGCAGTTCTCCCTTCTGGGTTGTCACACAGCCTTCTGGGTGTGCTGGGAAGCTGAGTGCTCTGATGTGCTGACTTTTTACTGCGACTGTATTCACATCTGTAAGTGTGGTGCCTTGCATGCTTATGCATGGGATGCAGAGAGAAGGTTCATCCTGAAAAAGAGTCTTGTAGCTGACAGCTGGTAGTGTTGACCCCAGCACAGCAATTTAGGGCTCAGCAGCTGGCTGATGAGATTGAAGGTCAAAGCCCAAGCAGTCTGGTCTGAAAGAAGTAAACAACAGAGCTGCAGAGTAAGCTATACAGTGCTTGTCCTATTGGCACACACAGATTCAATGTAATACGTTTTGTTACAAAGATAAGAATGCAAAAATATAAAAATGCAATGTGAGACATGTAAGAGGAGAATGAGGAGATGCTTATTCCTTCTTTCCTCCAGCATCCTCTCACCCCATGTATGCAGGTTTTTGTCAAGCTCTTTGATAGCTTTCCAGATGCAGCCTTACTTCTTCCCACAAAAGTATGAACAGAAGCTGGTGAATATGTTGCATGGGGAGCCAAGCTGGAAGAGGATCTGGGTGGATTAGACTTGTTAGATTAGATTTGTTAAAGGATAACTTCCTGAATGCGACAATGCCAGCAGTGTGGCACTTGTGTCCACCAGCATGGACACACAGAAATCAGTGTCTGTGTGTAACAGACAGGTGTTAAGGCACAGCTGATGCTAAGCTCGGGCTCACAGCTTTGTAATGAGTGCAGCGTGGAGCACTGAACTTGTTGCACAGTGAGAATTGGATCTGAAGAAGTATTAATATTCTCCATGATTTTTGTCTGAGACAAATGAAATACTTATCATAGAGATGTATCACTGGAGACATTCCTGGAAAGAACATGCTGTGCAATTATTAATGCCTGTTAGAGGCATAACACAATGTAAAGGCTGAAAACTCAAGCTGGAAAAATGCACTTCAGGAACATGATGTGGTTTTTTAGTAGTGGGGTGCTCTCCATTGGAATGGGCTATGGAGAGAAGCAGTCAGCTTTTCAGCACTGCAGACAAAAGGAATCAGGACTGGGAGCTTCTATAAAAACATGCTGTTTAAGTCCATGAGCAGTTACTGACCTTGCTGATAGTATATATGCACGCCAAGGCACTAAGCAACAGATCCTATTTATTCCCATGGAAGCTGGAATAAACGAGCACAATAACACACTTTGATAGAGCAAGTTCTTGGCTATCAAACACTATTTTTCAACATGGTCGCCACCGTTATCTGTGCATTTCCACCAGCAACGAACAAGACCCTGCATGCTGTGCTCATCAATATCTGCATGGCCATCCACAACGTCTTGTCTTCCACATCGCTGTCGCCACCGCGGAGACGCAGCACCCAGCGCCTCGCTGTGCCAGCAGCCGCACCCAGGGCTCCATCAACACTCAGTGAGTTCAGTGGGTGTGCATTATTTCTCACAGAGGATCTCAGTTCCGCCCTTTGCTCCATTTGTGTTCCCATGTGAGGCACCATTCTGTCAGACTGTCCCTGTGCCGCCCTCTGTCACAGCACTGAATGAATCCTGGCAGGAATGTCCAACCCCTGGTACCACTCCACCTCCATCCAACTCTGACCAACGCTGTAAAATAGGAGGCATTACTTTTGAAACAGCCCTCATAATATTCTTCATAGCAGGAATTACTGAGTGAAACTGTGCCCGCTTTCAGATCAGGTTAGATGACAGCGCCTTGGTTGTGGCAGAGACAGGGAGGCTATGGAAGAGACAAAAATGCGAGAATTGCTTTTTGAGCAGTGACCATTCCCTTGTTAGAGGCAGGACTGCACCGCAGTGGTTGGACGTTTGCAGGTCTTGCAGTGGATTGTGCAGAACTGTGAGCTGAAAGGCCGGTTAGCACATCCAATAGATTTTGGTTGCTGTAAAAGAGCGTTAATGAGCGTGCTGATTATGTAGTAGCATAGCAGCAGCTCGCAGCGACAAACATAGAAAATTGTGATGATTGGATATTGAAATATTCCTTTGCATGTTTTTATTTTGGTAGAAGTTGAATCACTTTGATTCAATTTATCTGGTGCCGTCCTGTTCACTAAAGATTGACTATAGTGACTACCCACGGAAATTCAGAGGGCCGTGATGACCCAGGTGACACAGGCTTCTTGTTGTTAGAAGAAAATTCTACACAACGAAACTCTCCTTTCTGAGGCCAGCGTGGTTGGGCAGCCAACCACAGACAAAGGTCATTAATGCACAGAAAGACACAGAGGATTGTAAACCACACAGTCTTGAGCTAGGAGCCTCAGGAAAAACAGAAGTTTCCCTTATCTTGTGTGTTAATTTGTGCCAGAGTGTATTGGAGCCAATAGAAATGATGTATTAGTCATTCTCAAAACAAAATTATATAAGTAAACCATTTTTTCCCCAAATATTTCATTATCTGGAACACTGAAATCATTTTTATCCATTTTTTAGAATTCATTTGTCAGTATCTTTCAAGAACTCTTGCCTTGATGCACTTTGTCCAGAGTGGGCTACCTAGTACTGCACTTAGATAGGAAAGCAGAAGTAGGGAGTTTGGAAATGCAAAGGGCTCACAAAGCCATCCATTCATCTGTTTATTCAGAGAAGTGAACTTCACAATGTGATCTAAATGGCTGCTGGGCATTTCAGTCACTCCCACTAAAAGAAGATTACGATTCCACCCTCTCACTGTATAAGAGAGAATGTTGGAAAGGCCGAGCAGCAGCTGGGTGTTCAAACTGAGGGTTTTCTTTAACCATTTCAGCCCATTTCCTTGAAGTCTTCAGTCTCGTCCACTAGGATGGGCAGCAGAGAAAGTTTTGTTTATGTTTAGGCTTGTTCCAGCCGTGAAAGTAACAAATAAATACAGATAAAGGTAGAAGATTAGGGAGATGTTAATTCTGTGCAGACATTCTTAAACATTTATTTGCTTTTTGATCTTGAAACTTGCCCCATCACTTAATGGATAAGAATGCAAAGAGCAACAGTGAGACGAAGGCAGTATGAATTGATGGCCTGGGACAGATAGTAAAGTTAGGAGCATCAACAAAATCATTTTTGGCAACTGGTGTAAATTGAAAGTTGCATATCATAAAAGAAGGAATGGCTGAGAATACCAGGAGCTGTCATTTCTTTGTGCTTTATTAGCATAACAAAACTGACTTAAATGATGCCATGTAGTTGGTAACAAGGTAGCCTTCCTGTAAATCTGTAAAGCAAAGCTTCCTCGTCCTTGGCAGCGGTGAAGACGAGTGAGTAAAGCATATTCTCCACGTATGTCCATGATTTCCACAGCCGTCACCGAGTCAGAGGAGTGCTCTCATTTCCAGAAGCTGGGGAGCTGCAGCCTAAGGCGGCCCCTCCTCATCCCTGCATGGCCTTGTGCTGCAGCACTGCCATCCTCACGGGGTCCCACACTGAGGTGTTGTGCTGCGCCTCCTCGTGTCACCCTGTGGCCATTTCAGCGGATGTGAAGCAGGAGAGCACCCTGACTTTTATTTATCCCGGGCAATGGCTGAGTTAACAGACGTTGGTATCTTTGCCTTGAAGTGGGATAAATGCATGCCTACAGTTTCCACTGTTAAGATTGAAGAAGCAATTCTTAAGGCCTTCGCTACTCACAGAGTGTACTAACATTCCTTTTTCTTTCTCTTTTTCTAATTTGTTTCCCAAAATTCCCATAGATCCCAAGGATAGCACTGGCACAGCATCGTTTCTCAGTGCACTCTGGGTTTGCAGCATTCTAAAATACATCACTGACTCATCTGGAATTTTTGCTTACAACTTCTCGCCTCAGTGCTCACATTCACTTCTTAAATATTGACATTGTCCTGAAAAAGTCGTGTTACCAAGGAGAAAGTAGCAATGGTTTATCAGAACATGCAGTACTTGATAACCCCTGCAGAAGGGCAGAACTTTGATTCACAGCTACTTTATTTCTGCTTTATGCCAACTTAATTATATCCTACATGGGGGACGAAAGGGACTTTCCCACCTTTGCCATTATGTCACTCTTTCACTCCGTTGACACAGCAAGGCTTCCCGGGTCCCCGTTTCCTCAAATCACATAAAGCATGTTTAGCCAGTAGAAGTTTGTGAACTATTTTATCGTTCTTGCTGAAAAATGCTAAATTTTTGATATCGTTCCTAATTGCTTCCTGCTTTGTGTTATTTATATTCATACGAGCATTTTTTTTCCTGTTTGTTTTTTAGTGTACTGAGCACATTCATCAGCGTTATTGAGGAAGTCTGGTGTTATTACAGCATGATTGTGAGATGTGATATTTTCCTGATGTTTCATTTTATCGTCCTTTGCATACACTGGAAAGACTCGGCTCTGGCCATCAAATAACTTTTGCTTTTGTTTTCAGTCAGACATTCTCATGCTATTAACACCGTCTTTTTCAAGAAACCAGCAAAGGTTAGCTGGCTGTTTTTCACATCCTCTCTGGTATTCCAGTGAGCTCTTTGTGCTGCTGGTTGCTTTCCTTCACAAATCAGAGCCTTTTTCGGCTTGACTGTATACAGGACTCTCCAAATGCACCTTTGAGTGCTTATGGAAACACTGTCAGCTAGGAGCAAATGACTGGAGACCAGCTCAAGGCCCCGTATGTTGAGAACAGCAGTCACAGAATAATACAGTATTTTCCTTCACGTGTTTAAGAGTCGTGGATTATTCCCCCTGCTTTGCAGCTGGACCGAGCAGCGTGGCTCTGGCAGACTGTGGAGGAAATGCATTAGAAATCTTAGCTCTGTTGAGTGCTTGGAACCTAATTAGGCAGTGTGCTGCTACCTTGCAGTTCCTCAGAATTTTGGCTGTGATTTGCAATTCCTGCAAAGATTTGAAGACTTGCCCAGCACCATCTGAGCATTATTGAGAGCAGTCACAACCCGAGACTCTTTGAGATCTCTCTCAGGAAAACCAGAGCTCAATTTTGTGCCTGGCCACTCTTTCAGATAAGAAAATTTTCCCAACATCCAACCTGAACTTCCCCTGGGAGGCTCTTGATGCCTTTCCCTCTCATCCCATCTTAATGCACAAGGGAGAAGAGAACAACCCCACCTCACCACAGCCTCCCCTCAGGTGATTATAGAGAGCTGGAAGGTCTCCCCTGAGCCTTCTCCAGACGTTTCCAAAATGAACAATCCCAGCTCCCTCAGCTGCTCCTCATGAGACCTGAGCTCCAGACCCTCCCCACGTTGCCCAAAGATCCACCCAGCCCAGCAAGGAGGCACCCACACTGCTCTGACCATCCTGTCCCAGTGCCTCGTTGCCCTCATGGTGAAGAATTTCTTCCGAAGTCTTGAATTTCTTTTGCAATTGCTTGTGTACATGCAGGTGACATCATCTGGTGCACAGATTCATTAATGATTCAGGCAGCTGGAAGACAAATCATTTGAACTTTTCTGCTATTTTCCATCCAAAAACCACAGCATGCTTTAAAAAAAAAAAGACAAAGTTGTAAATAAAGACTCTTAATTGCTACTAGAGCACAAGAAGTAATGGATATTTTCTACAGATGGAAGTAATACATAAAGCAACACATGCAGCATTTATTAGTATTTCACAAGCAAGGACATGGGAAAGAGGCACAGAAAGGTTGATACTGGAAGGAGCCCATGGAGATTCCTTAGTCCAGATCCCCTGCGTGAAGGCAGGAGCAGCTACAGCAGGCTGCCCAGCTGTGCCTGGGTGAGTGGTGGCAGTCTCCAAGGATGAAGACCCCACCGCCTCTGAGGACAGCCTGTAACAGCGTTTGACTGGGGAAAGAAAAGTATCCTGTATTTTGGTTTGTCCCCAGATCTACATCAGATATGAGCACGTGCCTTCTATTCATGTTCAGATACTGAAGTCAAGATGACAACAAATTAGCAGCACACAGCTCTGAGTCCTTGCCATACGGCACAAGAGCTGTCACTGCTACTAACATCAGAGTTCACAGCAGACATTTCATAAGATATCTGATGCAGAACGCAAACTGCTCAATACTGATGTTCTCAGGTCTCTGAAAATGAGGTACAAAGGCTGCATGTCTGAAAAGCAAAAGAACAACAGAGAACAGAAAGATGTATAGGTTAACAGATGCGCCACACTGCTGCAACTGCTTCAAGAGCTTCGTTTGTTGTAAGCACTTCGGAACGAAGGACAAAAGCATATGCCAGAAAATGATTAAAGGGTGAACTGGGGAAGTTTGGACTCATCAGAATAAATCTAAGTAATGGACAGCATTTATTATGTCTGTTTAAAAGCAAAGTGATAAGGACAAAGGGTAAATCTACGCTAGCAATTAGCTGTGAATTCTGGTTTGTGTCTATGTCACCCAGCTACAGTCACGCCAGCTTTCTATACCTGCTTGCCAGAATAAGTGCTGCCCAAAACCATGACTTTTGTTCAGGCAGGAGGTAGAGATATGCTTCAGCTGCTGTCCACAGCTGCACACAATCTATGTGCACCGGGCTTGCAAATACAGAGTTCTTCACAAAAGAAATCTTACTCCAGGCTGAATTCCTTAGTCAGACATCTTCCTTTCTTCTGCCAGCATCGGTTTTCCCAAATGCTGACCCCAAATTCCCCTTCTGTCTACCTGGAAACTTGGCTGACAGTTGGTAGACAGACACTGGACATTTAACTCCACATTTCCATGCAGGCTGCTCAACTGATCCAGCTGAGCTCCTCCTGTTGCAGTGTGCCCGGGTGCCTCCATTGTGCTGCCTGCAGAGTGCAGGGCTCCCTGATCAGTGCTTGAAGGGACACCACACATCCCTTGTGCCTGGTCACAGAATCATAGAAGCACAAAATCACCAGGGTTGGACAAGACCTACAAGATCATCCAGTCCAACGTCTGCCTGTCACCGACAGCTCTCACTAAACCACGTTCCTCAACACAACGTGCACAGCAGCTCCAGCAGCTGCCACAGCACAGCATCCAAATGACCACTTGGATCTGGGTGTGTTCTGCTGGAGTGCAGAGCGGAGACATGGCTGTCCTGAAGGGAAGGACACAAACTGGAGGTGTGGTGGTGCTCAGGATGTGTGCAGAGTTTGACAAGCATTTGTCAGTGCTCCACAACCTCAGTCCATTTAAGTTTCCTTACTAACGTCAGTTGCTTGCACCAGAAGGAGAAGCTATACGTTACCACGTCCTTTTACACTGCAAAAAATATAACTTGTCCTATGTTGTTGTAGTTCATGGCAATATTCCAGGCTTCCAGGTAAACGTTTTCATCATTAGATCTCAAAGATAGTTAATAACCAATAGTGAATAAGTTCTGCCATTATGAGCAATATCCTGCTCACGCGTTTGCAAAGCTATGCACAGCTGATCTTTTTCATGCAAATGCTCTCATCTGCCACAGAACTTTATTGTTGTGAAGAGAAGAAATAAATGATGCTGGGATTCAAAATCCCCTCAAGAGGAGGCATTGCATAGGAATTCACACGGTAAGGAACAAAGTTTCCTATTACCTGCTGCCTTCTTGACATTTTATACTGTTTAAGTGCTTGCATGTGGCATCAGCTGTTTTGAAGAAGTTACTCGTGCCTTTGTAACGCTACATAAAGTCTTTCACGCTGATTAAGCTCATGAACAGGAGGCTTCAATCTGCAGCATTTGAACATCTGGGTGTAGTTTCTGAGTTATGTCACCTTCCTGAGTTATGCACTCAGGAGCGCAGTGCAGAGCAGCCCGATGGGCTCCGTTAGCAAGCGGTGGGCGCAACATTTTTGTCTGGGTTTCTTCAGAGTTCACAAGTCAAATGCCTGCCCAATTCACAGATCTGACGATTCCTGCATGCTCAGAGTTGTTCAGAACGCAGTTTTCCGTCTGAGTCTCTCTCAAGCTGCTTGCCTGCATTCATGTCACACATTATCCTCTCAGCAGGATTTATTGCCCGTGATTAAGCAGAAGAGACTATTTCCCAGTTTGAACTACCAAATATGTTTTCCTCATTCAAACTTTTATTCACTTTTCAGACTGTGACTCCTTATCTCTCTTCCTCTCCCTGTTTTTCTCCAATCTGCACTATTACCTACTGAATTTGCAGCCTGTTTATGTTGGTCAGCAGCTTTAGAATCTTTAGATGGCTCCCTTTCTCCAGCTACTTGGATGAATCACTCTTCTTTGCTATGTATTTTTTGCCAGTGCTCCAAAATGCCAAACTGTAATGATTTACTCATCCTGTTGAATTCAGTAGTTGTTTTGCAGGGACTGCAACCCAGATAAATTATGGTATTTGCCTCTTTATTCCACTTTGTTCATTTCTGAACTTGGGCTGGATGTTTTTCGCTGTTCCTTTTAGAAACCTAATTGGGAATCCAACACAAAATTAGAAACTGGATTTTGTTTACGTCATTTCCCTTAACACATAGCATTTTTCATCTAAGATCAGTAGCCACAAAACCCCTCTGACCAAAGGATGGGAACACTTCTATTTTCTTCCCTAATTGCACAAACCCCCAGCGCCCCATGGGACCGTGCTCTGAATCTTCATAGGGCAGCATGAATGGTGTGACCTTGCTTTTTTAAAGATAATTTTAACACCAGTGCTGGGTCAGACATGTAAGAACCAAAACCCCTTGAGGGTTCCATCTTCTGAGCATCTCTGTAATACAGCAAGAACTTGATGATGCACAGGGTGTGAGAAGAAAGGCTGTTTGATCTGCACTGCATTGTCCAGCGTGTTATTCCTGTCATCAGGTTGCCATTTGTGGCTTCTGTGAGAAATCAAGGCTGTGTCATAGACTCTGGGATGAACAGAATTATTACCATTGACATGGGTGTTGCATAACAGACTTTCAGAGGAGCCACAAAGCGAACAGCATTTAGCAGAATGTGTCACACCCTCATTAAAGCTTGATTCAACCAATTTCTTAATGAAAATAGATTCCTACCCCTATCACTCTGCTTACACTTTTCTGTACTTTATAAAGGGCAACGGAAGCCTTGTTCTGGAGAAGATAAAGCACCCAGGTGTCTTTTATTACCAGCTCTGTGGGGACAGGCTCAGGAGAAAGCCCTCCTGGCAATCCCATTTTCGGAATGAACCATAATAAGTTCCGCAGGCAGAACGTGCAGTTGCCTTGAACTGGAGTTATGTCTGATGTAAGGATTGTATTGACCCAGAGATTGTGCTGAACAGCGCTGAAACTGGGCTTCTGCTTTCCAAGGTACTGACATAGAGAAGTAAATGAGTTTAGAGTCGCTGTGCAGCCACATGGCTGGGTCAGAAGGAAAACTGTGTGCAGGGCCAGAATCGTCCCATATCATCCTCTGGGGATGTGCACTGTGACAGAAAGTGCTGTGCTGCTGCACCGTGCCTGTGAGCCTGGCAGCTGGGTGGGAGAGGTGGGGTGCGCCCACCTCTGTGCCACTTCTGGGTTTCCTGAAGCTGAAATCCTACTTTAACATAACCATTTTTCTTGGTAAATCAGATCCTGTGAGGGTGTGAACACGCACAGGCCGCTGCGTGCAGCAGCACTGTGAATACAGGGGATACGTGTTCTTGCGTTCTTTCTGTTTATATTGACTGTTCTGAGCTAGACTGGAGATTCAGAAAGGGCATGAAGGCCACAGGCTGAAAACCCCTGTGCCAGAAAGACCCTGCCTGGAAGCAAATACTCCTTCACAGTAACGAGGCATTCCCTGTGGTAGCTACATGTGTTTCTCACTGTTGGGCTGCACTTTCTCTCATGTTTATTTCAACAAAAATGCCTTTTCTGCTTTGCTCCCCGTTCCTGCCCTGTGGCCTTGCTGTGACCGCGCGCTGCCTTGACAGCCATCACCGGCTGGAACGATGTGCTTCGCCAAGGCTGTCTTTATTTAGACAAGGCTGCTGCTTTCTGAAATGCTTGCAGGAGCAGAGGGCTCATGCAGTAACTGAGCTGCACCTCCTGTGTCGGAGGACTGCGGTGCACCCAGGGGAACACGCCTTTGGTGTTTTTTTCTGTTTTAACAGGGAAAACGGGGTATTTGGAGCAAACTGGTAATGTAACAGACAGTAAGATGGGGCTTTCTTTGAGCACAACCCCTGGGTTCTGTCCCAGACAGACAGACGTGGCAGCAGCCTGAGCTCAGGTGTGTTTTCATCTACCTGCCTTCACTGTATTACAGAACATGGCAGATTGCGCTACAAATTGTGTCTGTGCTGAGCGTGTTTACTACCACTGCCAGCATTCCAGGAGAGTCTGAAGGGTCTCGCACAGATTGGCCTCTGGTCGTTGCCACAGCACCTGTGATGGTGTTTGCACCGAGGTCACATTCAGATGCAAGAAAGGTTACAAGAAGAGCAACAAAATATGGATTTCCACAGACAGTGGCAAAGCCAGGAATGGAGCTCAGGTTACTGCCTGCTAAACATACAGCCTTTCCCAAATTTGTACCACGTGAGTGTAATAGATCGGCACAGAGTTAGTGCAATTAAATTCCATACATGCGGGTAAGCCTTTGTTTAGTTACTGAGCCTAAATGCAAAGGAAGGGGTGTGAGACAAAGTGCATGTGATGCAATACGTATTTTTTTAAATTGGAAATGCAAATTCAGGACTGTGAGCCTGAATCTCAGCATAGTCTGTGAATTCTGATGAGTCTGTGCAGAACAACAGAATCTGAGCGTAGGTGTTGGTTTCATACCCCAATACAGAAGATTTGGGATGAATATTTCATAAGTTCAGAAAGGTCCTGAGGAATATGCATGATAAAAAAGTACTGGTTAGTTTGAAGGAGGTTAACAGCTATTTAAATAGAATAAAGTAGATTTCATGGGGCTTTCAGCTAGACAAATGCAGGCATATTCCCTAATTCTCTGCTGCAAAACAGTCCTCTACTTCTCGCTGAGTCTTTTCCATAAGATGGGGACTGGAGGACTCAGAAAAACAGACGATGTTTGGTCAGATGAGGGTTTAAATCTGGCAGCTAATTTTGCCCATAGCACTGCCTGTTGAAGGTTTTTATGTGCTGCAGAGAAAGAGGTTGTGCAGTAGGCAGTAATTCATAACCCTGGAGAGGCATGTGAATAACAGGACAGAATTGCTCTGTTACAGCTTCAGCCCCTGCAGTGAAATCCATCTGCATGCATTGCACCCAACCTGTTGGTCACATCCATAAGTGCCCCTGGCAGATGCAGCCTTCACGTGACACACTTCCATACCGAACAGTTCATAAACAAGGCTGCACAGCCATCTTAGAGGGGCAGTGTTACAATCACGTGGTCATAATAAATCATAAAGCTGTGCCACCTGTTTAACAAATGATTTTCCTGTCTACATGCTAAAGTTGAGGTACAAATGCTTTTGTTGCCAATATCTTTGCTAAATAGAGCGTTTGGATAGATTATGTGCATGATTTTCCTTTTAAATGTCTATAAACTGATGTTTGTGACGTGCTTGATTGACTGTTATGAAGGATAAACTGGGGTTACAAACACAACTAGAGTTGTGTTGCCTCAGCCCTTGCTCTGCCCAGGAGCCAATTCTGCTCTTTGTAACTGCATTTGGGTATGGACAAAAACTTAAAATACTCATAAACAAGAAAAAAAAAAGTTCTCTAACATTCTAAATCTTTAATGTAGGCTCTGCTGGCACATCAGTTGAAAAGCTAAGTCCACATTTCATAAAAGCATCAGAGTAATTCTCTTGGAATCAGAAGCAGAGAGGCGGATCCTCCCTCCATCTGCACAGCCCTCACCTCTGCTAAGTCGTTAGCAGCTTCTCCAGCCACTACCAATGCAGGTGGCTTTTTGTTCACTAAACTTCCAGGACTTAACTTCACTGCCCCCCTAGGAGCAATCCTTCTCTACAGGAATGCTTAGACAGTGAAAAGATACCCTAGCCTGCTTGTGCATGGACGCAGACGTGCAAACATAATAACCATCTTGAGTTTTATTTCCTTAAAAAACTCAAGAAGTCGGGCTCAGAGAAGGGGAGGAAGAGGGAATACTGCTTGGGGCTCCCAGTCAGTCATTTGTGAAATGAACAGACACAGAAATAACTTGTTTTGTATTTCAGCATGAAAACAGACTGAAATCTATGTTGGAGTTGAAATCAAAGCATAAATAGGCATAAAAAACCAAACAAAAAAAAAAAAACAAAAAAAAAACAAAAAACAAACAAACAAAAAAAAACCAACCAGGAAAATCTAAGGGCAAAAAGCCACCCAGGAAGGGTGCAGGGAGGTCCCCAAAGCTCCAAACCAACGGCTCCGAGGGCAGCCCTCCCTCCAGCAGCACCAGCAGGCAAAACAGCACCAGGAGCAGAAGCTGGGCACGAATCTGGCCAGCTGGGAAGTGAGCTAACGAGGTGCAGCTGGGATGATTCTTAGAGCACTAAGTGCAGATGCAGCCACTGTTGCTTTCCTGGAAGCAGAGAAGGTGGTTTTGCTGCTTGATTTCTCCTGCTAGTATTTTGCCCATCTACCAGTGTGCTGCCAATGAGCTGCTACTCTCCAACAGCACCAGGAATGGCCTTTGTTTGCCATTAACGTTTAAAAGAAATCAGCTGTTCACAAGCAGCTTGATAGTTGTTCTTCCCTGAATGCTTCTTCTGTCTTCAAGCCATGGTGCTGCTGGAGCGCTCTGGGAAGGGTGCCTTCCTGCAACATCCACGTGCTGCAAGTCAGGCTTAACCACCTCAGCCTGGCCCTGGCTCACCCCATCCAGCTGCCAGCCTCAGCACTTGCAGAAGGCTGTGACAAGGTATTTATTTTGCTTTTCCTCTTTTTGTGCTTATTTAAATCTTGATTTCTAGTGTAATTGCACAGAAAAAAAAATGCATGTTGTATTTAGGGTCACTGAGTTTTATGTTAGTTTGAAACAGAACTTAAGATTGTGAGGTGTGCAAGAAATGACTCGACATGTTAGGAAGTCCTGAAAAGTTTCCTGGATGACTGAGTAAATGATGAAAATAAGCACGCATGCAGAAAGCAGGCATTGCTTTGGCTGATCAGGCTGTGTGTAGCAGGAGGCACAGCGCCAGTGGCAGCTGCAGGTCCTGCCTCCTGCAGAGGTTCTCTGCTGCACTGTGTCATCAGCTCTGTTCTAAGACCTCAGCGTATCCCCTGTTTGCAAGCTGCTGACTCTCTAAATTGCCCATCCATTGATGAGGTACAGAGAAGATGCCAGTCTGGGAGGGTTGAAGGCCAAGGATGTGCAGTGCCAGCCGAGCTGATTTGCTGGCACAGAAAATTGTCTTCAGAAAGTCCAGATCTCACAGAAAAACTTCCAGAGGGAATTAAGCCTCAGAATACCGAAAAATCGCCTCAGTAATTGCTAAGCACTCCCAGTTATTCACACAGTGTTTGCTTTTTCCTCTATTTAATTGGATTCTTGTGCAGAATTTCAATTGTATCCCTTCATTTTTCAAGCACAAAGAGATAGTTTTAAACTCTGTAAATATCAGAAAGGATTGTTATCTTTCACACACATCCTAGCAGGCCAGTTCCTGTATTCACACTAAAAAGAGACTGTAATCCAGACAGAGAAATGTGCTGGAATAATAAGAGGTAATCTTCAAACTGTCTGCTGGATGACAACTGAAGATCCCAGAGCAACTCATCACACACAGCCAGCACGAAGCACACCTCACCTCACGGAGCAGCAATTGGAAGGTTGGCACTGCTGAGCTCTCACCGGGCTCTGCTTCTGACCTGGGCCACTCATTTCAATCTCAATGAAAAAAACATCTGATGTGCTAGAAACCTAATGGAGGTACTGCAGCCTCTGATGGGGAGAGAACTCCACCTCTCAGCACCCTTCTGACTATGAGGCACCTCGTCTGACCTGCGCATCCCTTTGAACATGTTTGAGTCTGATCCTGGGCAAGCCAGGCTGACCCAGCCCAAGGAAGTAGGCACTGAAATCCACAGATCAAGCAGTATCTATGCAGACTTGTGCTGATGGTGCTGGCTCTGCTGGTGAGCGTATCGCCTTGTTGAACGTTCCTGTTCCACTCAAGGCACCGGGGGCACTTGCTCTGTTCCATGATTATTAGCTCTATTGCTGTTATTGCACTTTAAATGCTCCCCAACCTGGGGGTATCCAAACCTACTTGGAGGACCCTCATCCACAGTGCTGTAGTCCACTGGCTGGTAGTACCTGGCTGGCTACATGTGAAGAGAAACAGCTTCCACTTTTCCTGGTGATGCCTTCCCTGTTCCTAGCAATGAATATTAGATGGCTCTCAGAAATGGCTACTTGTCCTTATGAGGAAGTACCTCTACAAGCTGAGGGCTGATTTGGAACCCCAACAAAGAACTTTGTTTTTTCCTTCTTTTTCTTGGATGCAAAACAAAACAAAAAAGGAAATTCTGTTTCCTTTGGTTTATTTGTTTTTCTGACCTTCTTGAAGAGTGAGTGTAGAGTTCTAACTTATCCATGAAGTTCAGTGTTTTGGGTTTATTTGTTTTTGTTTTCCTCCTCCTCCTCCCCCCACAAAGAACAGACAGAGATACTAAAGTGAGGAACAAAAGAGCCCTGACCAGGTGATTCCCTGGGAGGGAATGAGTCATCTGCCAGACTTCAGCTGCTATGTAAGCACAGGATTCTGCCCTGAAGTCATTTCTGGAACGTTTGAAACTTGGTCACGGTGCATCAGCTCAATCTCCTATAATTGCAGAAAAAGAGCAGAAGAGGTAAAGAAAAAAAAACTGTTGGAAAGATGATTTTTTTCCAGTTGTGCTTTAAATTTATTTAAGGCTGATAAAATGTGCTGCAGTATCAACCTCAGAGAGTCCCAGCATCTGTGTATCCCCAGAAGAGGGATCTCCTGCAGGGTCATCCCTAAGCGATGCAGCTCACTCTTGAGGTCTGCGCTGAATGCTGTCCTCATTCAAGTGCAGCTGCACCTTGGTGGCCTAAGTTTGATATAATGTCTGAGCTGGAATTTCTTTTGAGACAAGTTCACCTCTTTGAGGCCCCTTTACAATATCAGCTGTTTTCAGACTCATTTTCTTTCACCTAGTTCCTGAGTAAGAGGCAATACAGTGGGCTGTAATCCGCTTCCAGAGAAGGAACATGTCCAGCTCAGCCTGAGCTCAGAGAGCCATCCTTGGCTACGGGAGCAGTGAGCAGACAAGGCAGAGATGCTGAGCTCACGGGGTGCATGGTGACTGCAGGAGGTGGATGCAGGGCGCTGCGCTCCTTTCCGTGGCTGAGGGGTTTATTGCAGCATTGTGACCACTGTTGTTGAGCATCACTCTGCTGGAAGGGAAGCTGCTGTAAGAGCTTTAAAACCTTGGGCTTCTTTGGGGTGTGATGTAAGATAATGACTTAGATGTGGGGTCATTTACTGTGCAATTCAACCTCCTTACAGCGAGCCATGTCTTGTAACCTTTTGAGGACCATGCATGGCACCTGACCTGTGCCATACGAGCTGGTGATAGGACATATAGATTCTAAAATTACTTTGCTGAGGACAGGAAGGAAGGAAGCATGGATGCAAAGAATTAATGACTCTTTCAAGGGCCAGTTGTCAGCATGCCAACTTGAGGTCTTTTGGGGAAGAAGAAAAGAGTTTTAGGAAACTCCCGTGGGTAAAAACCTATGACATCTATCTGGATCCAAACCCTAGAGCAAGTGAGTGTTTATGAGCATCTGCTTCCATATGCCAGGAGTCGCAGCACGCTCTACTCACTGTAATACAAACACTTCTTATGAAAGATGCTGCATTCAGTGGGCTCTGTTACCTGCTTAAAAGACAGAGTTCCTTCACATGAAAGCCAAATTTAGTTTTATCTGGGAGGATAATGACCCAGAAAGGACAGAAATCCAGGGCTGGTATTGGCCTGTGGTGAGAAATCCCACGTGTCACCTGGCCAAACAGATATCAGAAATGCACCCTTTAGATTCGTACAACTGCACAGCCTGGGATAAGCCTTCATCATTGCAAATCCATTCAGTCTTCCCTTTTGCTTGTCATCACTCTGAGAATACTACCCTTGGTTTCTTACAATGGGAAAGCACAGTTAACTGAACCAACTTTGTGTTCTAACATTCAATTTACAAACCGTGGAGCCTTGTACTGTGTGTCTCCAACTCCAGGCAGCTCTCTTAGAAGGACAGCATTTCTTACGTTCACACTGTCCTGATGGTATCTTCTAGGTGGTGTTTAACTGGTTCAGGATGTATTTCTAATGGATTCTAGCAGGTTTAATGGATTCTAGCAGGCGTCTCATCTGTGGCAGTGTGATGGACAGCTGTGGTGGTATCATCCAGATTGAGCAGATTTATTGTTCTCCCAAATCTCTAGAAGCATTATAATGAAAGAAGCAGCTACTTGCACAAAACATTCATCAGGAGAAGAACTTTTAATATATAGCCTGTTGTTAGATCAGTAAGAATAAGGAAGAAATGCCTGGCGCTGAGCAGCTGCTCTGCAGATAATCTCTGCTCAAATGAAAAAAAGGGGAAGAAAAGCTTTCAAGTGTACCCATAAAATACAGACCCAGACTCCTCTTCTCAGGCAAAAGTCAAAATGCTTTTTTGGCTGAAAATGTACATCTGTGTCTGCATTACAAATGCAGAGCTGTTTGGATATGTAACTCAGCACGGGACACACTGAACTGAGGTGATCAGTGTTTTTGATGAGAGCTTATGCAAACCCTTGTGTAAGCTGCCTTAGGGTTTTATTATGACAAATAATGGCTTCAGAAACTTGTGTTTGTTTTAATTTGTCTGTGAGCAGTATCCTCTGAGACTTGCAAAGGAGAAGCCAAATAAGCTCATGTTCATCTGTGACAGATGAGAGCAAGGGCAGGAATGATGAGCAGGAAAGCAATGAAAACACTCTGGTGCATGCATGACTTGGAGTTGGTTTGCTGGACCTTGGCAGGGTCCTGCAGGATCAGCTCTGTGACCTCTCTGCTCCACGCACGCTTTGGTCTGGCTGTGAGTGCTGCTGTTGACCACTATGGAGAGAATTGCTCTGCCAGGAGAAAATGAGGAAAGACTGCAAATTTCTGTCATGCTTTTAGAATGCTAACATTCCCTCTACCCGGGACATTTTTCAGATACCTGATCTATAAAGTGGCCATCACAGAATCGTAGAACCACAGCATGTTTTTTTGGAAGGACCCTCCCAACCCTTCATGGGAGGCTGCCCAACAGCTCAGGCTGTCTGGGGCTCACCTATGGCCTTGGACACCTCAAGGGATGGGGCACCACAGCTCTGGGCAGCAGTGCCAAGGCCTTCTGCCCTGAGTAAACATTTTCCCACTAACATCTTACCTAAAACTCTGCTCTTTTAGCTCAGAACCTTCCCCCCCTCATCCTGCTGCTATCAGCCCATGTCGTTAGGAGGGGTGCTGCTCCTGCCTCTGAGCATCCACCTGGGCTTCTCCATCCACCAGCAGTTCCTTGTTGCTCTTCTTTGAGACTTCTTTGTCTCTGTTCTTCTTTTGGCCTCCAAGCTGATTCTTTCAGCACAATTATGAGCTGCAGCACAGCTGCCACAGAGGGAAATTGCCTGCCAGGCTGTGGCTGGTTGGTCTTCGTAGTTCAGTGGCAGTTTGTAACCCATGTAACAGACACTTGCAAATGTCTGTCAGTGCCATCATTAATTTCTGCCAAATGCTAAGGCTGAACAGAGTGCAACAGATTGTTTGAATGTAGAACAGCAGTGGATTGCGTTGATTTTGGAGAAGACACAAACCAAATTATGAAATGTATTCATACTGGTCAAAGAACTTGAAATCTGAACTTCTTCCTGCCCTCAGCAAAAAGCAATGCTGTGTGAAGAGAGCAGCTGCTCTGGCTGAGCATTACAAACATCATTAAGAGGGGGAGAAGAAGGTGGCTGCTCAAAATTCCTATTTGCTATTTGAATGAAATGATCTCTCTGGCAGTATGAATAAGAGAACTTCTAACTCCCAGGGTGCACACATACCAGGCTCTCCTCCTTTCTAAATGGACTTTTAAGACCGTTTCTATGGGGTCTGGTTCTAACAAAAAATACAGATGGATTTAATTATTATTTACAAATGTATGTACCTCTGGTGTACAGATGTATCTACGTGTGTACTGAGGGGGAACGGGAAGGAGGGAGGCTGCCTCGCTACAGCAGAGAGGAGATTTGGGTTATAAACAAGTAAGAGAAAATGGGCAGGGGGGGTTGAACTTGCAGGCAAAATGCATAAAGCTGAGGGCATGTCTGTTGTGAGAAAGGAGAAATGAGAACAAAGTTTGGACAGCAGCAGTCAGACAGCACTTGGAGGGTGGGCAGGAGGAGATGGAGCCTTTGCAGAGGGAATTGGAAGGCAGCAGAGAACTTGAGCAGCAGGGGAGGAGGGGAAACTCACGTCCAAATGACAGATAGATAAGTAGGATCTGATGAGCAATGAGCTCATAAGGGGAGAATTATGTTGGGAGCTGCCAGAGACCTGCTGGTGCTCAGCCCATGGACTGAGCTTGATGTAGTGATTGGAAATGGCAGAGTGTGGTGGGAAAGCATGGACAAGAAAATGTTTTCCTGAACAGGGACTGGTGGTGTGATGTGAAAGTACTGCATTCTGAGGCTGATGTCCTGGCAAAGCTTCACAGACTCTCAAGACCGTGATGCAAATGGAGAGGGAGAAAACAGAGCCCCAAGGCAAGGAGGGGTAAATCAGCAGCAGGAAAAAACATGCAAGATTGGAAGGAAAGAGCAAAGAAAAATGTTGGAGAGAGGAGATAAAAGTGTGGGTCTGTACATGTGCTGGCAGTGCAAGGTGGAAGCCCATGGTGCTTGAGCACCAGTCCAGCTGTCAGCAGGTGTGAGGGCAGCTCAGGTCTCAGGGCTCTGCAACACATCCAGGGTTAGGTTGGAAACTGAGGGCTCAGGTCCAGATCCAGAGGCCAAGAAGCAAACCGTCGGCCTCTTCTCACCAGCAGCTCCTCTGGAAGTGAAGGGCGCCCCACCAGCACTATGGGAGCCATGTGGTCGTTCCAGCACCGCTGTGTCTCCATCTGTTCTCCCTTGTCAGGAGACGGGGCCATCACACACACCTCCACTGCCCACATGGAGTGCTGTTGCTGGAAGAACCCCTGGGCTCCAGTTATTGTTCCATCATTACACACGCACAGCCCTCTGTGAAGCAAACCATCTCCCCTTACTCTCAGATGCTTTGGCAAGCAGCCCAGCTCTGTGTCACTTTCATCTTCTCAGGAACAACCAGGCAGATCCTTTTATGAAATGGAGTGAAGAATATGGTCATCCATTAGGAAGAGAAAAAGTTCAGGACAAGAACAAACAGCAGAATTCTGGCCTAGAAAAGAAGTACACAAAAGTTTTCTTCTTTCTTTCTTTTTTTCTTTCTTTTTTTTCATTCTAGGACAGTAAACACCAACACCTTACTTCAGTCTTGGCTGCTGACAAGCATAGTAAGTGACTGCTTGAGTGCTCCTGATAGATGGGATCCTGTGCATCAGCAAGTGCACTCCAAGAGGCAGCACTTGAGCCCTCTGCTGAGGAGTGTGTGCCTCAGACAATGACTCACTCACAGCCTTTGCTTTTCTGTGCCTGCTTCATAGGGCAGAACATGCTTTCTATATTCCCCAAGGCACTGATATTGATCTCCATCCAAACAGTCCCAGAGGAATGAAAGTACAATCACAAAATGGATGGAATTGCGTTACAGTGCCTCGAAGCTGAGCACTGACAGCTTAATAGGCCTGCAATAAACGAGCTGCAAGTCAAAAACAATGTGCTGTGGGAACTATAAATACGTGATTATGAAATAACAAACCAGGATTCCCCAAGTGCCAACAACCTTCTAGTGTTCCATTTGAAAACTATAAATCTGCCATGGCCCAAGTTAAGTAAATTCCCCCTGGTGTATTAAATTCTTTGTTTAGAGGGAGGATAATTATACACTCCCCCAGTGCAAATAAGGATGCCCACTCCAGAACGTGCAAAATCAAATAGGAGTATTTCATGCTAAGCTGTAATGCTACCTCTGACATGGAAGGGAAACTCCCCACCTCTGAGGCATGGCTCACCTGAGGACTTTTCTTTGAAGCAGTGTGGACAGGAAGGGGTTAAAGTGCCCAGGTTATTTCTGATGTGTGCAGGAATGGGTCGTGCAGTCTGTCTGTCCCAAACAAGGGGAGGTTTTTTGAGAGGAGAGAGCTCAGATCCCAGGAATGGGAGCTGAGGATTTCTGAGCTTCAGCCTTGGTTCTGACTGATATTTACATGAGCACCGAGAAAGCAGAGAACTTCACTGTGGACAGACAAAGGACCGTGACACTCAGTGACCTTGTGAGGAGCTTTTCAGGCTACCTGGAGCTTGTTTTCATAGTTCTTTGCAATTGAAAGGTGCGAGGAGACGCAGCTGGTAAGATATAAAACGTGTTGCAAATGTGAGAATTAGGAGTGGCTGAGATACAAGGAAGGAATGGGAATGACACAGGATTGCTTTCCATTTCCCAACTGCTGAAACCTGCTGCAGCTCTGCAGATCCTGGTGTTAGCTGAGAATCATCAGGAAGTTTGGTAGCAGTTAATTTTTGTGTGCAAATACTCAGAAAGGAGCTTCTCATAGGGCCAAATTCAGCCCCAGCCAGCTTGCAGCCTGTAACCCAGTTCCTGCATCTCATAGACTTTGTATTTTTGAGCTCTATGATTCCTTTGCCTTGTGAAAAGAAAATGTGTGCTCTACCTTTAAGGCAAACAAGGGGAATATTTCTCACGTGTTGAAAGTCAGCACAGTTCAGAACTAAAGCTATGAAGCTATACATCGTGCAACCCAGAGGGAGTGCTGCTTTCTGGGAAGACTTTGCTTTGTGCTCTCCAGCAGCCAAGTCCAGCACCTTTAAAATCAAGAAGGAGAGAATGTTTGCAGGAGAGAGGGAAACCTGCCTTCCCAAGGGCCAGCAAGAGTCCATAGAAAACTTCAAGATAAATGTAAAATAAATGAAAATTGTTTATTAAGAAAGAAGCAAAGAAAGATGCTGCCTGGCTACTTCCTACAGCCATGCGAAGAATGGCCAGCAAGCCATTTCAGCAGACAGCAGGGGCTGCCTTCTGACAGCACTCAGTGCAAAAATACAGGGGAGGCCAAAACAAAACTGTGAGTGAAGTGAACGAGCTATTCAGCCTTTCTGTTTTTTCCCCTAGAAGTGTTCCAAGTGCCAGGAGTACAAAATACACTGAGAAGTATCACAGTGCAGGGCAGAGCCTGGCTGTGGAGAGCCGGAGAGCTCCTCTCTTTGCACACACAGTGTGGACTCCAAGTTCTCACTGCCATGGGCTGGAAGCTGCAAAGCAGCACTGGTGCAGAGCAGGGCACTGCCTAACTCACCGGCCTTCTCTGTTTGTTGTGGAGATTCCCTTTGTCACATTGTGCCACCTGTCTGTGCCCAGGAAATAGAACACGTGTTGCAGGGCAGGTGGTTCCCAGCTTTCCAAAGAAAAGTATTTCAGGTCAGAAATCTGGGAGAGGATCCTAGGGGGGCTTCACAACTTGCCAGTCCTTTGGGGGGTTTGAAATGTGCAGGAAAAGCTCTCCGTGACCCGTGGGCTTTGCTAAGTTGCACATTTGTGGTGCATAGGAGGGGAAGAAGCTCTAATGGAGTCTACACCCCTATCTGTGGTCATGATGAGGGATAATTTTTGCAATAGATAAATAATAAAAGAGAAAAGTTAGATCTAACTCTAAAATTTATCAACTGTGACCATTGCTGATTTTAAAGTCATTAGACAGTTGGCCTTGTTGCATTTTGCGGGATGGTTTCTTCCAAATTCCCATCAGCAAGCTGACAGCCCTCTGAGGCTGTTTGGGCTCTCTCCAGAAATTGTGCATCCCATAGAGCAAGGAGCTGCTCAGATAGTTTATGCAAACTCTTCCTGGAATTTGTATGGAACAAGAAGTAGCTCAAATCCTGTTTAGCATAAGCCATGTAGTTTAATCTCTACTGAGATCAGATGGCAAAGAAGGTAAATAATTCTATTCTTTTCCCTTTCCTCATCCTCAAGACTTCATTTCCTCAGCAGTACAGAGGCTTTGCACCACTTACAGAGCCCAGGCCTGAGCACAAATGCTGGCCAGCACTCCAGGGGTCGGCACTGGCGTTGTGCAGCTGCAGTACACTGCTGGATCCCGTTGTGGCAGTGCTGCTGGCAGGAGAGTCCACCCAGCCCCAGGCTTCTCATGGATGGTCCTCAATATACCAAAACACTGCATGTAGCACAAAGTCATGGGAGGGAAGAAGAGACCATTTTGGTTTGCTTTGGAATCTCTCTAACCCGGGCGGCTGCGGACTCTGACTCTGTCTCAGATTCTTCAAGTTTGGGTGAATTCTGCCAGAAAGCTTGGATGGTTGCGATTGCACACAAATCTCGAAGCTCAGAGCTGATGGACACAGCGCTCCCCTGCCCTGGGTTCCCTTCCTGTTCGTTGCACTTTGTTTGCATACCAGTCACACCAGAGACTGGAAACAGCCAATTCAAATCTCCTTCTTTTTTGCCTTGTGGCTCATTATTTCCAAGATGTGTTTATGTTTCCAGGCCTAACAGGGTCACTTGTATTTAAATCAGTTTCAACCTTCTTTGTTGAGATCCTTTTCCTCATTAAGACAAACCTGGACTCCAGTCTGACGGCAGTTACATGTCTGGGCTGGGGAATCTCATGAGCTCCACTGGGTATCCATGGGCATGGTCACACATCTGTGCCCATGAGACAAAAGCATCTCAGTGAGCACTGTGCAGGGATGGGGCAACCACATGGAGCTCCCTGTCCTGAAGGGAGCGCAGTGCCCTGAAGGAGCTGGGGCCACGCAGGGCTTACAGTCTTACTGCAGTGCTGTGGGGAGATCAGAATGCAAAGGAAGGACAACCACGTGAAGAAGGAAAGAAGGGAAGAAGCAGCCTGCTTGTTTATCTGTTCTTCAGCTGCCAAAAATTGTATAGCCATTTGCCTTTTCCTGTGGTAGCCATGGAAATCAGTGGGAAAAATCGGCTGCATTGCTTTACTGTGCTCCCTGGGCACACACTTACTGCTGAAAAAGCTGAAAACTTTTTTTTTTTTTTCCAGTACCAGGTGAAGAGCAATTCAATTGAGCTCGTGTTCAGCACACAGCACAGACTGAAGGTATGCAGAGATCAGCTGTGAGGCAGAGCATGAATAACAGTAATTGATTTGGAATGGACTCCTTAATTGGGTTGTTTCTACTTTATGCTGCTTTGCTAACACCGTTTAGGACTTCGTCTAATGGAGCAGGAAAACAAATGCCCCTGACGGGCTGGTATGATCGGCACTGCTAAGAGGGGGGAAGCACAAAATCATTGGTTGAATCTCTTGCCTTCCCAGAAGATGGTACTAACAAGCTTGTCAGACAGCTGACAGAGAACCTGACATGAGGGAAATCCATTTTCCTTTTCGCCTTTTTTGTACCACGTGGTTGTTGGGCTTCACTTCTGCTGCAGATTTGCCATCAGCGTTCATTCTCTTCTGAATGCACATAGCCAACATCGCATCTGTAGCACAGCCAGCAGCCTCTGCAGCAGCACTGATGGACACTGAGGAGTGTGAGCTTCAGGGCATCAGAGAATGTACCAGTTTGAAAGAGATGTGGAATGCATGCTGATACACCTCATTGTGTGCCTGGGCTGACCTGCTGCAAGGAAAAGCATTCAGCAGCCTTTTGGTGGCTCTGAGCTCAGTGACAGTCACCCGCTCGGCACAAACAAGAGCAGAGAGCGTTTCAGGCTGGCTCTCTGCAGGTTGGAACACGAGCGTGCATCGACCTGTTGCTGAAAGGTTACAACTGTATCTAGACAGAATAAAAACACCGAACAGAGAATTATTCCATATGAACAAAGCATAGCCCTGCAGGAGCTGGCAGAGCTGTGCTGCCATGGCTCAGCACTTCTCCCTTTAAGCCACCATGGCTGGGACGGCCCAGGGCACTGGGCTGGGAGGGAGGGGACAGCAGGCACCAAAAGGGATATGTGGAGCTTGGCTACCAGGTGCAAAGGACCTGCAGAAGGTCTCTGTTCAGCAAGTAAAAAGCAGCAGCATGTTGCATCTAAGAGGGGATGCAACTGCCAACCAAAGGCTGAGGCCTGAAATATGGAGACTGTAAAGTAAGGCTGACAGTGAGGAAGGCTCTCGGGAGTGGTGGACGCCAGGATGGCAAAGGCTGCGGGAGGAAAGAGCTCTGCACGATGGGGATCGGACCCAACTGGATGGAGATAGCATTCCTATCCTCTGCTCGCAGAGCAGGGCTTGGATGGCCAAAATGCCAAATTCCTCAGGAGGAGGGGAGGAGGGGTAGGAGTGATAATGGCTGAGAAGCAACAGATTACAAATACATGTTAGCACTGAGGGCTTTTCTTCTTTAATAGGAGCAACAGTAACAACAACAACGTTCCTTCTTTCTCCTTTTTATTAGCAAAGCTGCCAGTTCCTTGATGTTTCAGAAAGATGGGGCATCTGCCAATGATTTACAAGCACACAAAAAGTTTCATCAGATGAACTTGCAATGACAGTTTATGAAAGTAACCAGAACATCATATGATGAACAATAATCAGCTCCTAAACGGGTGGCTTTGATAATACAGTTTCAGCTTTTGTCCCACAGGAGAACATGTAATGAGCACTAACCCATTCGACCTCTGAGAGTTTTCCTTTAATTATTCTCACCCATGAAAAGGGTAAAGCATTGGGCTACATCAGTGCTACTCTCTGATGTGACCTGCATTGTAACAACATGATACAGGCATGTTTCCTATTGCAGTTTCCAATGGGCAGTTTTCTTCCCACAGCAGCTCAGACTGCAATTGATACAATTTAAGTCTCTCAGCCACGCTCTCAGATGAACCAAGACAGGTTTTTCCTCTCTAATATTTAGGTATGTTACAGGGTCTCTAAATAGCTGGGGAATAAGAACATCAAACGGCCCCTGAGACATGCTGAGGAACAACTGTGCCTGCTGAGATGGGGCAAAGACTGATAATGTCCGAAACTTTGGATAAATATGATGATCTGGTACTTCCCTGGTTTCCTCAGAGCACACAAATTAGCTGCAACAACATGATGTCTGCTATGTATCAAAGCCTGGAAAAAAAAACAAATGTTGGCTGCTGCGAGAAGCTGCCTTGCCCCTATGGGCTGCAATGGGGTCAGCAGGTCTCCATCAGCCTTGATATCTCACCGTGGGTTTCCATCTACACCCAGCAGTGGAAGCAGCCTTACCCCAGGCTGGGAAAACTGATCCGTCAGCATTGCTGACGTGGGCCACGTTTCATACGGTAACTTCGAGGTCACAGCTTCATATATTACCTCCTGGGAAAATGGAAACTCTGCCAAGAACACGACTGTGTAAAGCGCAATGGAAGGTACAAACATGTTTCATTAGGGATGAAGTTTCTCAAAGTTCTCAGTGCCGTAGGCACGGCCCTCGGTCAAATGGTCCGAGCACTTCAGCCATTTCACTGTGGTGCACACACAGGCTCTTCTGAAAATCTGTCTCCAGTCTGTAAGAGAAGGAAAATATGCTGACAGTTCTTTGGAGGTGCAGGGATGAATATGGGCAAGGAAAAGAATAACATTTCAGATGGCTGCAACCATTCAAAACAAATTCTCTTTGCGTGAAGAGCCGTTCCAGAAGGTGCGAGCGAGCCTTCCTGCGTGCAAGCAGGGTGAGGGTGGGACAGCAAGGAGGGGCGCGGGGGCAGTTGAGCAGCCTGTGGCCCTAAATTGGAAGGATGGAAAACATACTGAGCAAAATTAGCTGCAAGGCACAGTTACCTTTCAGACTTAAAATGAATGGAGATGAAATCGATTCCTGCACCCATCTGCACCAGCAGTCTGTAAGGTCCCTTAACGCACCCATGTGAGCTCTCATCCATGTGAGGAGCCAGGGCAGAGCTGGCAGTCCACAATTGATAACAGGTTGGATGTTTAGGTTGGATGTTGGGGGGAAGTTCTTTACAAGGAGAGTGGTTAGGCCCTGGAACGGGCTGCCCAGGGAGGTTGTGGATGCCCCGTCCTTGGACGTGTTCAAGGCCAGGTTGGATGGGGTCCTGGGCAACCTGATCTAAATGTGTATGTTTGGTGGCCCTGCTAGGCAGGGGGGTTGGAACTACATGATCCTTGAGGTCCCTTCCAACCCGGGTGATTCTGTGATTCTGTGAACAGATGGCCAAATATTTAAAATGTTAAGAATCGTCAGACTTCTGTGTATCAATGAGCAACGTGAGAGTAGCAGAGACACCCAAAATTCGGGAGGAAGCTGTGGGCGGTGGCACAGAGCCCTGCAGGCTGCTCCTCAATGCTGTCAGCCAGTGGCCCCACTGCCACCACAGCTCCCTGCATCCCCTCCATGTGCACTGCGGTTCCCTCAGCAACAGCATGCGGAGGCACATGGAAGGTCTTTCACCTGACCGCACATTTTTTCCCCCTAAGATTACATGACTCTCATTACTGCTAAATCCTCTGCTTCCAGTCACAACTGACTGAAAACAGAAACGAGTTCAAGTACAGACAAATAGAAGCTCTCACCACAAACAGCCTTTAGTGAATGCAGCAGCGTCTGCACCAGGCAGAGAACCACAGAGCTGCCGTATCGCAGGATGGCTGCATTGGAAGGGATCTTAAAGATCACCCGGTCCCAAACTCCGGAGAAAGAGAGACAGTTTGTGCTGTAGGCACTCGTTGAAAGCATCATTTTAAATTCAGAACATTTTTTAGTGCAGGCTGCTGCGGTTGGCAAGGGCTTTGTTATTTCAGCATCCCTGGGCCACTGGCGAGGTGTCCTGCACTGCAGCACGCAGCAGGCACCCACCTGGCAGCCGGGCACAGAGCAGCAGTGCTGTAGGGAGCTGGCTGCTGGGTCCTGCCTGCAGCTCGCTTCGGGTAAGAGGGAGGAATTGAAGAGAACTGCTGAGCTGTGTGCTGTCAGCCTGACTTCACTAGAGAGTAATGGTAAAAAAAGATCAATTCTGCTCCTGGCATCTCCACTGCGCTGCGATATCACTGGAGCTCTCGGCAGATGTGGGCTTGTGCTCCTGCTGATCACCTGGTGTCTGATCATGGAACAAATAAGGGAACAGCTGTAAATCTCTCTAGACAGACGCTTAATGGAATGTCCGTCTTTCTGAGGAATGTTTTTGCTGCTTTTCTGAGTAGTTACGAAGGATCTTCTGAGCCAAAGGACGTTATCAGAAAAGAGTATTTTCTTGGGGTCTGACATATTTTACAGCACTTCAGAAATAATCACTCTGGTCCTGGTCCAGCAAAGCACTTAAGCAAAGATGTGAATATATGAGTATTCCTAGATTTCAGTGGGATTATTCATACACTTAAAAACGAGAGGTGTTCTGCTGTGTCAGGTCTCCCCAGCACCCGGCCCACCCCCGGCCAGGAGATCTGCCCTTGCTGCGGTCAGACCAAGCACCCGTTGAGTTCCATAGCACAGAATCACATCCATCATCATTTATCACCCTTATCCTCATACACTGAATTCGACTTTTTCGGAGATGAAAGGCAAAGCCCTCAGTAATATCCACAGACCAAAGCTATGCCTATGATGATTGTCCTTTATAAATATCTTAAACTTCACCATTTAACAAGGATTCATAAATATAAGCGACTCCAATACATGCTATTGAGAGAATGGGAAAACAATTTAAAAATGTATCAAACTGAGCATAGGGCATCTCTGAAATACAGTGTGGAAGCAGGAGTGGCAGGGAATGGCTCTTTTGGTGCTGAGCTCAGAGCACACAGTTTGCCCCAGCTGGGCAGCGCGGCTGTATCCTCTGCCCCCAGCAGTGTGGGGGGGGGCAGGCTGCCGCGCTCTGTGTGCCCCACTGCTGGGAGGGCAGAGGAGGGTGTGATAAGGGCTGGGTGATGCCAGGCACATCTGAGCCAGTGTTGCTGTTGGAAGAATGCTATGTGATTATTGAACAAGCTGCCTCTGGGACTGACCGAGGGAGAAGAACTCTGAAATATCCTAATGGTTCTCTTTTCTTACCTGGACTGATTTGCAATGAGAAGTGTGTGGAAACAGCTCAGAGTCGGAGTATGAGAGAGGAAGGAGAGGATCGCTGCTGCCAGCCATGCTGCTGACTCACTCCCAGTCTCTACCATTAGAAAACTGAAGCAAATCGTGGTATCACCGCTTCTCTCTGCCCAGATCTGCAGTGAGGTTTACACTGAAAAAGGTTGTAAAGCATTCTGCTGCTCACAAATGGGGAAAGTGCAGGGAAGGGAAAGCAGAGATGTCTGATGTGGTCTTCCGCTATGATCAGTGATGAAATTTCCAAAGGCTGCTCTGTCAGCCTTCTGGGGTAGGGGATGAATCCCTCTGTGTCCCCACTGACTTCTCCAAACCTTAGGAAAGGACTCAAAATACGTTGTTTTATCTTTGGGTAGGAGGATGTTGTCTGAAATCTAAAGATTTTCTGAATGCAGTTAAACGAACTGAGCCCTCAGTGGAGAGATACTGCCATAAACCACAGCAGCACCGTCCTGCACAGACAGCACTGCTTCCTCCTCTGTCTGGGCTGGGAGAACCTGAGAGCACTGCTTGAGTTTGAAATTCTTCCTGGCATGTCAGTGTTATGGAGTATTGTGAAGTTGAAAGTGTTGATAGGAACCCTCCAGGTTGTTGTACTTGTTTTTTTTTAAAGAAAGCTTTCCTTACATCTCCAGCTGACAGCATCAGTGAGAGGCAAAGTTCTGGATGTGGCACAGGAAGGAAAGTGCAATGCACATGCAAATGCAAAGTCACAGCCTGAAGCAATGATAGAGCACCTGGTAGGAATGCAGGGCCAGCCCAGGGGAACTCAGGTGCATGCAATGTACTGAGTGATGGAAGGGATGGAGCCAGGATCCACCCCTCCCCAGCCTTCATGTAAGGGTTGGCAGTGGAGGTGAGGGTATCTTGCTGGAGATCCCTGTCTACTTGATGCCTCCCAAGGGTAAGAAGCTGCTTTCTTTCTTTTTTTTTTTTCTTCCTTCCTTCCTTCCCTCCTCCTCCTTTGTTTCTGTATCCGTGGCTGCTTCATTTGAGCAGCCAAAGACTTTGCCAATCTGCTGTTGTTGCTGTGCTTTCTGTTGCATTATGGCATTACGTGCTCCTGCTCTCCCTGCAGATCTGCAGACAGCCCAGCAGCTCAAACATGAAGGAGCCAATGGCACAAGGCAGAAGCAGCAAAGGTGGATCTTGTTTGTTAAGCTGCTGGAAAGGGGCAGAGGGAGGAGGGCAAGGGGGAAGATGGGCTGTTTGCCAGCATGTCTTCAGCCTTCCTAAACTGAGAGATCTATTTTTTTCCACTTTAGAAGTGTGGAAGTGTTTTTAAATAATTGCAGTCCTGAATCACTGCCCAACGGTTCTCCCAAACAGCTCTGCACATCTCTACAGCACAATTGGCTTCGGTGGGAAGTTCTGGTTGGGGGGTGAATCCCAGCGAGTCCATCCATGGGAGTGGGGCCCATGATAGACTCTTACCCTGGGCAGAAGGACTCGATTGAAAATCAGCACTTACAATTGCTGCTTGTGTTACTTACGCCCTCTTTGCGTTGTTTTCTGCTTTGGCAGCCCTGCTGCATGGCATTGAAAGGAGAAGACTTCTGAGGGAGAGTAATACAGCTCCCGTTGCTCTCCAAGTCCTGAGTCCCCTGAAGTGTGTGATCCCCTGAAATATATGATTCTAAGTACAGGTGACGCATGCTGAATTTGAAGTGTAGAATCTTCATAAACAAGAGTTGTCATGTTCATGTCTAAAAATGATGCCACATGTATACTATTTGCTGTACCAGAGCCCAAATGATATGAAGTGAGATAGATGGTACAATTTTCAGTTCTCGAAATCTTGATGACAAAAGCTGAAGTATTCAGGATAGAAGGATGATATCAGTGGTTAAGCTGAAGCAGAAACTTTACACACCATTTGGAACAATTTTTCTGCAGTTATTTTAAAGCAGACGTTTGTGAAGCTGTATGCTACAGGCAGGCACAGACAGCTGTCTGAAGGGAGCTTTGTGTGATGTGTAACTTGGTGGAGGAAAGAATCTGAGAATAACATACAGGAAAATAGAATCATAGAATGGCCTGAGTTGCAAAGGACCACAATGCTCATCAGTTCCAACCCCTGCTGTGTGCAGGTCGCCAACCAGCAGCCCAGGCTGCCCAGAGCCACATCCAGCCTGGCCTTGACTGCCTGCAGGGATGGGGCATCCACAGCCTCCTTGGGCAACCTGTTCCTGTGCTGTTGTGGTCATGAGTGTCAAAGAAAACTGCTGAATTTCTTGTGGCATTTGCATTCAAAAATATAAATCCATCCCCAGTTCTGTTTTTGTTATCCTTCAGCACAGGCTGGGCAGTGTTTGTGTTTGCCCACGTGCCTAAGTGCAGCTCCTGATGGGTGTGCATCAGGCTGATGTGAGAGTGCTGTGTGCTTCTTTCCATTCTGACAGGTCAATGCCTCCTTCATCTTTCTAAGGCTGAACAGTTGTTTGACATCTCCAGATTGTGAGCTTACCTGTTGCAAAGTTCCTGATTTAACTCAGCTTCTCGCCAGGGAAACCTCTTGGTGAGGAGCCTCCTCTGGCTGTCAGGAGAAAGCACGTGCTCTGGGTGAGGGCTGTTAAGTCTCTGCAGGGCCGTTGCCACTGCCACAGTGAGCAGCAATGGGAGGTTTGGTTCCAGCCCCTACCCACAGCCCTGCTGTGTTTTGCCCCACCAAGCATCCTCCTGGGGAGCTGAGAACTGAGCACTGCAAGCAGTGTCATTGAAGGCCAGGATTTCAGGAACACCCTTGTAAAGATTCCAAACGGCCCGTGCTGATGAGGGTTGCAAGTCCAACATACCTCTCTGAGCCCAGCAGTGCTCTCACTGAGAACAGAGCTGGAGGTACCAACGAGGGAAGAGCTACAGGCAATGTAATAGAGCTGTGTGCAGCAGCTGCTGAGGGTACAGGTTTGCAGTGATGGAGCCACTGAAAAAGAGAGGCATGGCAACCTCCATCATTCCTAACATGAAGTAAAAGGAGTAAATTCCTTCTGCTCCTGGGTTATGCTTAAGATGTCTGAATTCAAGGCAAGAAGAGTGTGTTCTTTTCCAATAATGGAGAAACTGCTTGTAAGGTGTATAACTGGAGTAATAAAAACACAGGCAAACTGGCTTTCTACAAGATGAAAGAAGAAGACATTAATATTTTAAGATTGGGTACCTATATTAAGATGCTATTTTGTGTTGCCGATCACAAAGCACTGAGGTTCCTCCCCACCACCCAAACACACGCAGCCCCACATCTGCTTTAGCAATGCATGTTCAGCACACACAGCTCGTTGGATGCACAAACAGCCTGCAATCTGCTGTGTGAGCCATGCTGATGGAAGGTGGATTGCTGCCAAGGGCTCCACTTCTCTACTTATCTAAAGGGAGGAATACTGCAAATATCAAAGCACACCTCCGCCCCCCTTTTTTTTTTTGCAGGTTTTTCGATGCTTGTTACATGAGAACACCCCTATATTAAAAGGGTCTTAAAGTTCTTCATGTGTACTTTGGTTTTGAAATGCAGTTTGATGCAGGGCGGTTACAAAAGGAACATTTCATTCACCGCACTGTGGAATGAGAGGCGCCCCCTTCCACGAGGCCGTTCCACCCGGCCATTTGCCTTCGCAGTGAATGGAAATTTCGGGTGCTTTGCTGGTGACTGCCAGCAGGACGGTGACCCGGCGGTCGGAGCAGAGCCACGTTGTGCCGCCGTCTTTATTTTCACAAGTTCAGGGTGGAATCCACGTTTCCAATTTTAAGATACGTTTAATTAATCGACGTTTTGTTTACGTTGAGAAAACGCTCCTGAAGTGCAGAGGAGAAGGTGATGTTTCTCTTAGAGTGCAGCCTCTGGTATCTCGTGCTGAAATGTTTCCCTTTTTGTGTCCCCCCTCCCCCCACATCCCCCATGAGGACACCCAGCAGCTCAGGACGGCCGTGCGTCCCTGTGGGCTCACAGCACAGCTCAGCCTCACTGCTGCTGCGCTCTCACAGTGAGCATTTATCCGACTGAAACTGCGGAGCCTGAGATGCAAAGCAGGGCTCACTTAGGGAAGGCCCTTTACCAAAAGATACACAGGATCACGCTGCTGCTCATTTGTAACTGATTGATAATCAAAGCCGTGGCCCAACTTACCTACAGAAGAATGATCCATGGCAGAGGTTTTGCTCAGTCTTTCCACAGATTTCTTCCATTTCACTTGGTTTGTGTACAGCACCCGGAGGGGGATGGATGCAAATCGGATACTGCGTCCGACTGCTGCACTGTGCAGAGCAGTTCTATGGAAAACTTCGGTAAAAGCAGCAAAACAACTCCGAAACGCTGCAGAATGCAACGTTTAATAGGATAGCAATTACAAATAAAGCACTGAGTGCAACAGCAGTTGCAACGATTTTCTCCTTCAGATAATTACAAAGATTGACATACATGAAGCCTTTAAAAAATAGCATTCAATCATAGGCTTACAGACCAGAAAATCCATTAGTAGTACTTAAAAAGAAACCTGTGAATGTGGGGAAAATTAAGTGCTTTTCAGGAGAAAGAAATGAGGGAAGGGAGGGAGGGAGAGAAAGAGCAAGGAAGGAAAGAAATGAAGGCAGAGAAAAAAAAAAGAGAGAAAGAAGGAAGAGCCTTCTTCATGCTTATGTGAAGTTCCAATCACAAAATTGCTCGTGAAACAGTCAATCTCAACCAGGCAGGCAGGCAGGCAGAGAAGTAGAATGTTGGCTCTGTGTGCTGAGAGGAACGCAGCATTTCTCAGTCCTTCATGCACATCTGTTGGGTGTCTCACACACACAGGAAGCTGCAGCTGTGGCACAATGTGCTCACAGACACTGCCAAGGGATGGAGAAACCAGGGCAGCAGAACTACACCAGCCACAGAGCTGAGAGCCAGGAGCACACATGAAAAGGCACAGGGATATCCAATCCAAACAGAACGGATTATTCCAACAGACTTCCCCCAGGTCCCCGTGGATCCCAGTGGTCTCCATAGGTGCAGGCTGAGGATATCACTTTCTTCATGGCCATGGTGGTGGCCAACGAGTTCTTGCACGGCCTGTTGGCATCACACATGGGAGCACCTCTCTGAAGCACAGCTGTCTGTTCCTTGGGTGATGTTACGCTACAGTGCTGACCCTCAGCTTTTCCCAATGCATTTCTTAGTGCTAGTTGTGAGAATCCTCCTCTTGGTGTTTTCCAGGGCCTATGTATTTTGCTCTGGAGCTTTTCAGCTATTGGCTGCTGGAGGAGCAAAGGTAATCCACAGCACTTGGCAGGCGTCTGCTTGCCTCTGGGGCAGCAGTAGATCTTTCTGGACACTTGACTCCTCTTCTCCATCTTTCTCAGGGGATACTACTGCAGTGTTCAGTTGAGGATTCTGATTTTGTGCCACCATTACTGGAGCACAGAGCAGCTTTCAGCAGGGCCAGGTCAAGATAACTACACAGCTGTAACAGGGACTCACCTGTGCAAAAATAGGGGAAAAAAAGGTCTTTGAAATATTGCTGACAACGTTTCAGAAAATCCAACCAAAGCTTTGTATCTGTTCTCTGGGAGAATGCACGTCAATGTATTTCTCTGTGAAAACCCTTTCCATGTGACTCTGCCCACAGGCAGCTCCTTCTCTCACAGCCCCCTGGCCCCACAGAGCCCTGGGATGGGGCCACATGCAGCTGGGTGGACCCAGCTGTGTGAGTGTGTGGGACCACTGAGCTCTGCGCTGGTCTGCATGGACACTGCCCACGTGTACTATGGCATCTCCCTCTATTTTTACACATTGAGGTTTCAGCTGTACTTTCCCCATGCAGGGCTGTGCCACTCCTCATTAAGCCCGTTTGGTGTCCCCTGTGTGCCCGGAGCCCACGCACAGCCCTCACCCCAGGGCTGCAGCCCAGCGCTGCCTTCGGTGTGGGGACGCGGCCAAACCCCGCGGGGCTGCGTTTCGCTTTATTTCTTTCCATCTTCCACGGGTTATGAAAACGCTTTTAAAAGATGGAAAATGATCCTTCATTTTCCCAACTGGCTCCGCTTCCCATCCATTTGCAACAAATCGTTGCTTTTCTTTCCTCCTTTGTCTTCAAATGAGTTGGAATTAATGGGTTTATTCCGCTGTATGTCAGATGCACACATCTCTGCTATCGGGTTACCTGGGAACGGCGCCTACCGCAGAAAGTGGCCTTAGGACTGTGGTGACGGGGCCAGCAAGGGGAGCTCAAGCCTTGTTTGGCTAAAAGGTCCTACACCGATGGGCTCTGTTGGCTGCTTGGCCAGAGGGGCTCAGCGTGGGCGCAGCTCTGCGCTGCCTGCGGGACGGGGGCACGCGTTGCTGCTCCCATGGCTGATGTGGAGCCGGGAACGGAGTGCGCAGCCACCACCTCACTGCTTGCCAACAAAGGGCGCTGGGCTTCTTTACGTGCAAAGAAAAAAGTGTGCAGATACTGAAGTGCAAAGGGGCATGTTAGGGCTAAGTCCCGACGGCAGTGACAGTGCCCAGCGAGGGGAACGCTTTTCCCTGCATTCCGCCCTGCCGCGCGGATTGGAGCAGGCGAAGGGCAGAACGGTGCAGGTCGGGGACACTTCAGAGATTATCGGGTCCGCCGTTCGCGGCCAAAGAGGGGCCGAAGAAGCACGCGTGTGCCGGAGACGGGAAGGACAGGGGATGGGGGAAAACGAGCTCAGCGGCCCCCGGGAATAGGAGCGCGAGAGCGGAGTGGTCCCGGTCCCCTCCCAGAGCCCGCGACGGCCCAATCCGCCCGCGGGGGCCGCGGCGGGCACTGAGCCCGGGAGCGGCGTGGCGGGCGGCGGCGCTGCGGTTCCGCGCCGTGCGGAGCCGCCCCCGGGGTTCGCTCTCACCGCCCCCAGAGCGGCCCCCGCAGCCGCCCGCGAGTTACCGGATTAATCACTGCGGAGACCCGGGACCGAATTCGCGGCGCTGGGCGGTCTCCGTCTCCGCGCCTCCTCTCGGCGCGATCCTGCCTCCCGCCGCCGCTCTCCCGGCCGCCGATCAAAAGCGCTACGAGGAGCCGCGCGCGGCAGACGCCGGCGGAGGCCCGACCCGAGCACCTCCCGGCCCAACTTTCCCCGCCTGTTGCGCGGAACCCCGCGCACCCCGCGCCGCGATGGGAACCGCGGGGCTGAGCCGCCGCTAACGGGGCCGCGGCCGGGAAGTGCCGCTCGGATCTCGCTCCGCCGCCGGGACCGCGCCGAGGACATGGAGGTGCAGCTGGGGATCGGGCGCGTGTACCCGCGGCCGCCGGGACGGACCTTCCGCGGCGCCTTCCAGACGTTCTTCCAGAGCGTGTGCGAAGCGTTCCAGGCGCCGCGGGACGAGCCGGAGCCCTGCCTGCCCGCACCGGGAGCCCCGTGCCCGCAGAGCCCCCGTCCGCCGCCCGTCGCCTCGCCCGCGTTCCTGCCGCTGCCCGAGCCCCGCGCCGCCGCCCGCCCGGCCATGGGCTCGCCCTTCCCGTGCGCCGGGGACCTGAAGGAGCTGCTCGGCGAACCGAGCGCGCTGCCGCTGCTGCCGCTCGAGGCTGAGCCGGGGGCCGGGCGAGCCGAGCCGGCGCCCAAGGAAGACTTTCTGGGCGACAGCGCTAAGGAGCTTTGCAAAGCCGTGTCCGCCTCCATGGGGCTGGCGGTGGAGGCGCTGGAGGCACCCAGAGAGCCGCCACCCCGCGAGGACTGCATGTTCGCGCTGCCCGCAGGGCCGCCCCGCGCCCCGCGTCCCGACGTCGCCGAACCGCCGGAGCCGCCCGCACCGGCCGCCTTCAAGGGCAGCGGCGCCGAGGCCGCCCTGGCCGTCGAAGTGCCCGCGGGGCTGCCGCTGTACCGCGTCTCCCCTCCGCCCGAGGAGCCGCCCGGCCGCGACTGCTTCGTCCTCTCGTCTCCCGCCCGCATCAAGCTGGAGAGGCCCCCCAAGCCCGCGGCCGTCGGCGCCTGGGGTGCGCCGGTCCCCGCGCCGCCGTGGCCCCCCTTCTTCGCCGACGAGGGGCAGCTGTACGGGCCCTGCGCCGAGCCGGCCCCCGGAGCCTTCGGCTGCGGCCACGCCGAGAACGCCGACTTCGCCGCCGACGCGTGGTACCCGATGGGGCGGGCGCCCTACGCCGCCCCCGGCTCCTACATCAAGAGCGAGTTGGGACCCTGGGCAGAGGGCTACGCCGGAGCCTACGGAGACGTCCGGTGAGTGCCGCCCGTCCCGCTGCCGCTCGCGGTTCCTCCGTCCCGTTCTTCCCGCAGCTCCTCTCGGTGCCGCGTGCGGGCGGAGCTCCGCTGCGTCCCGAGCACCGCCGGTGTGCGATAACCGACCGCAGCACCATCGTTCTGCATCGAACGGTGCCGTGCGCGGGCGTGGAAACACAGAGCGGGCTTTGCGGCTCCGGCTTGAGTACGAGTAGGTGTGTTTTGGGTAGAGATAAAACGGTATTCAGAACTACGGAAAAGGAGAAACTGATGCGCTTGGAAAGACGCGCTTGGTCAAAAGTGGTTTTCTTGGTGAATTAACCTTAAAAAAGGAGATGGCTGTCTCTGTACAGTGGGCACACGCGGTGCAAAGCAGCGGGCAAACATTACGCTTGTGTGTGACTGAGCGATTCCCTCCTCATAGCAAAAATGTTACTGACGGAGAGAGTCGCTGCAGCCGATGGAACCAGGAGTGAGAAAACAACAGTGAGGGAATTTTCCTTGAATTTTGGAAACCAAAAAGCGTCAGTGGGCACTGCGGGCACAGCAGCTCCAGGTGGTGTCACAGACACAGCCTGGGTGCAGCGCTGCACCTCGCCGGGCGCTGCGATCAGAGATTGGAACACAATGGGATTTTCCCTGTAAATGAGCTTCGTGCAAACACATCCCGCCTGTGCTGCTGTGCTCATTCTGCTGCTTTGAAGTGCACACGTTTGTACTGAGGTAGTGTAGTAATTGTTATCCAATGATGTATTTGTGCATTCTACTTAGAAGCAGATTTGGGGGGGGGGCGGGGGGGGAAGAAGGGATAAAGCAAGGAAGGGTCCCACTGAGTGCAGCTGTGAACTGAGTGCCAGCAGCAGGACCTGCGTGCACGGCATGCTGATCCTGAGCCATATAAAGCTGCTGAGAGCAGTGTGAAGCCGTTGGGGATGGGTGCAGCTGAAGGAATTTTGCTTCCCAATTACTGGCACCTGGAGATGGAGGTGCCTGGCTGCAGCCGGTGAAGCTCAGGGCTGTGCTGTCTGCCTGCAAGCCCGTGCAATACAACTGCTTGTAGGTAAGGAATGTTGGGTGAAGCGTGGCAGGGTTGGGTGTATGTGGTGCTCTGTTCCATCCCCTGCTGTCCTGTGTCCAGCCACATCTGCAGCAGAGCTCAGGGGGGACCCTGCATTGTTTAGAACACCTTGATCTGGTGCTTTGGACCCAGTGCTTCTGTGTTGCTGCGTGGCCATGGAGAGTGAGTAGTGGTGTTTTACCCCCCTGTGTGTTAGGTGCAGTGCTGGGAGGAACTCCAGGCTGTGCTCAGGCTGAAGCTGCCTGGGTTGATGCCCTCAGGTTTGTGTATGTCTGGGTGAGATCTCTGCTCACTGTACCACATACAATTCCTCTGCTGCTGCTCTCTTGGGTTTGTTTTCTCCTGGCTTTGCAGCAGCAGCAAGCCAGGCTGGAGCTGGGGGCAGCATGTCTTGTCCAGCTTGGGCAGAGCACTGCTAAGGAGGGAGGGATGAGGGACCTGGAGCATTTCACAGTGATGTTACTGTGTTGAAGGGCAGTCTGCTTGGCCCTCGTGTAACTCGGCTGGTTTCCAAAGGCGGTTGGTGGTGATCCTACCCCAGTTGATGTGGGATGCCAACTGGCACAGAAAGCCCAACGCCTTGGCTGTGTTCCTGGAAGGAGGCAGAAGTGCTCTGGGGGCTCTCAGCAGTGGTACTGTCCCACTGCACTTCAGGTTCCTGTGCCTTTGAAACATGGGCAGTGCAGTACAGCCTGCTTTTCTCTGAGTGCTTGCAAATCTGGGTTAGATACAGGCACTTTAGCAGATAGATGCCTTACCCTGTATGCAACAGCAAGCCCTGAACACAACCTTTGTTTCTTAGCATGTTTGTGGGGAGCTGTTTCTACTTCTATGTAGAGCACTGTGGGTTTAGTTGTGGGGTTTCCCTTCCAAAGCCTTGAGAGAATGTGGCTGCCTGGCAGGGCTGAGGTGTGCTGGTGGCACACAGCTGAGATGCGATGGTCAGCAGCAGCCAGGCCCAGCATTAACCCTGCTCAGATGCTGTCCCTGGAGTCCCATTGCTGCTGCCATCTGGGCACGGTATGGGACGGGGCTGTAGCAGCAGTGGGGTCAGGGCTGTGATGGATGCAGCATTGCTGCCTGCCCCTGTGCTTGTGCAGGGATTTGCCTGTGTTTAGAGGCTGCTGTGTTACACAGGAGACAAAGCAGGCATTAACACAACTTGACTGAACGTTAAGCTTTTGATACAGTGTATGTGAATGTGGCAGCAATGCTTATGTATGATTAACAAATTAATCCAAGCTTTTGTTCCACTGCAGGGTTGGGGCTGCTCTGCTCTGCCAGCTGAGTGACTGTTGCCTGCAGTCTGTAAGGTGACCACATAACCTGATTGAGAAATGAGACACTGACTTGTTAGAATAAATTGAAGCTCACAGGGTCAAGGTGACTTTAAGATTAAGAATGTGGAAGCAAGTAAGAAGTTTAGGCTGTTTGTTTTAAACTAAAATAAATGCAAAGGGGGAACTGTTGTTGTCACAGTGGGCATGAAGGTGATAGAGGAACTCGGGATACTTGGCTCAGAGAAACCTGGCTCACCCTGTGGTCCCCACAGGGCATTTCCTATTGCTGCTGTCTGCTTTGTGGCCCCATATGTGCTGGCTGTACCTCTCTGCAGATTCCATTCTCTGGTCCAGTTGTGGTCTGTGTGGGTTACACATCACTCAGCACAGTGACAACACGCTCTTCTTTGTGGCCAGCCCTGCAATCATGATACCACTCACAGATAACACCTGTAACAATTTCTGCTTGTTGAAGGAGGAGATAAGGGTCTGGCAATGAGATCAAGGGCAGCAGCTTGCCCTAGAAGATGAGGCCATGTGGAAGGCCGTGTTTCTGCATTGCTGGGCTCCCCAGCCGTGCCATGCTTCTAAGCTTTTGCCCCCCGGCACAGAGCTGAGCACAGCATGGCCAGGAGCCCACGCTGTGCTCACTTGCACTGCAGATCCCCAACTTTGTGCTGGAAGCACTCAAAGGCAGAAGTGGGATTCGCCCTCCCCCTGTTGCCAACCTGACCTCTCTGCTTGGGAATGGCAATATTATGCAAATGTTTCTTTTGAAGAGGAGCAGTGCGTGGAGGAATGCTGTTTCTGAAGCCCATCCCTGGGGCCAACTCTGTAAAGTGCACAAATAGTGCACAGATCCCACGGGCAGTGTGCTGCAGGCGGCTGGGAAAGTCACTGATGTGCTATGGCTCTCTGATGGCTCCTGATAAAAGGAGAGGAAAAAGAGTATGAAAAATTCTTCCTTGTCACCATTCAGTTCTTGTTTGTTTGTGTGGGGTTTATTTTGTCAATGCAGACATTGGCACTGGTATGGTCAGTTTTCTTAGCTGGGTTTGGATTCTTCTTGCACCACACAGGGAAGTATTTGCCCCTTTTCAGTAGAGTCTGGGCACTGCATTCTGGTGCTGTTGCATGAGGCACAGCCCTGTGCACAGCAGCAATGCCTGCCACACGCTCCATCTGACTCAGCAGGCTGTGAATTGCATCAGTGCTGAGTGCTCCTGGCTGCAGCAGAGATCACAGAATACTTGTAGTGGGAGATACCATCCCTAGGACACACCTGGAAAGTGTCTTAAATTCTTGTAGCCCCTGTTGTTTGTTTCTGGCAGTGCTCCGCATCCATGTGAAACCAGAGCCATGGGGATGGAGCTGGGGTGAAAGCCTCAGTGGTGTGCAGAGCTGTGGGGCTGCAGAGAGGGATGCAGGGCAGGCATGGGAGGGAGAACCAGTGCTGAACTCCCTCAGGGCACAGCACTCAGAGGCTGCCTCTGGAGTTTCCCCACTGTTGGGCTGAGGAGGCTGCTCTGAGCGCAGAATGGGGCGCAGAGAGAGTTCCCAAATAGCGCTGTTGTTTTGAGGAACAGAGACTCCCATGGGAGCCACCTCTTCAGCAGTATGCTGAGTTGCCCCTGTTGTGTCTGGGCAGGACTGCAGGCAGCAGGATGGGGCAGCAGCTGCACTGTGGGCTCTGCCTCACTGTGTCCTCACAGCAGCACCTGTGGGGTCACCCAGTGTTGGTAGCAAATCATCTGAGGTTCCACTGCACTTCCAAGGACTGCTTGCAAAATGGCAACGTGTAAGGCCAACCTCATTTCATAGAATCATAGAATTCTGAGTTGGAAGAGACCTTCAGAGGTCATCTAGTCCAACTTCCCCGCAATGAACAGAGACATCCACAGCTCAGTCAGGTTGCCCAGGGCCTGACTGAAAGTCTCCAGGGTTGGGGTATCCACCACGTCTCTGTGCAACCTGTCTCAGTGCCTCACTGCCTCACTGGGAAAGACTCTTTCCATATATCCAACCTAAATATCCCCTCTTTAAGCTCCACGTTAGATACTGAAAGGCTGCTCTTGGGTCAATTTGGAGCCTTCTCTTCTTCAGGCTGAACAGCCCCAGCTCCCAGTTTGTCTTCATAGGAGAGGTGTTCCATTCTGTGGATCACTTTTGTGGCCTTCCTCTGGATGCACTCCAACAGGCCTGTTTCTCCTGCACTGAGGACTCCACATCTGGACGCAGTGCTCCAGGTGAGGCCTCACTTACTCTACTTCATGGATGATCTGTTCTCATTTTGATTTGATGCTGTTAATTTGCTTAATCTTTTCCATGAGCTAGATCTCACTTAACACAATGAGATTCTCTTTCCCAGCATTAGCTGTGCTCACCCTGCAGAACTACCCAGGGTTGGCTGTGCAGCCACTTGCTGGTGCACGGGACACTCTTGAATTCCTTTGAGGAGCGAATGAAGGAAAAACTCCACTTTCCACTCTCCCTTATTAGCCAGTTTGCTTCTCGTGTCTCACTGCTTTGTCTCTGGATTTCTCCCCCTGTTTCTACCACTGGCACTGTGTCCCATGAGAAGCTCTCCGTCCACCACCACATCTGTGCCCCTGCCCAGCTCTGTCCCCTCACGCTGCAGGGTCTGTGCCCCACGGGTGCTGTGTAGCCAAGTGCTTTCTCATCCATTTGCTGCAAAAATGTTCCAGGGCAGACTCCCCCCATCCTCCTCGATGCTTTCCCCAGCTCTTGCATTGCTGAGCTCTCACTCTCTGGAAATCTGTTCCGAAGTCTCATTCTTGGTGCATTCACTGATTTTTTTTTTTATTTTTTTATTTTTTTTTATTTTTTTTTCTTTCCCCATTTCCCTTAAGCACTTCATGCAATGGAAGGATGAGCTCTGCGTGCACTTGTTTGAGGACTAGGAAAAATTCACCAAAGGAATGACACATCACAAGGTGTGAGAGCACAGGTGGGGCTTTGCTACAGGGCTGTTTGCGTTCTCTGTCCGGCACGGCAAACCACTGCAGCAGCTCAGGGGAAGCGAGCGTTTGCAGGACACAGCTCTTCTCCCCCACCCCGGCATTCCCGCAGCCTTTCCTTTGCTTACAGTATTCGCCGGTATTACTTTGTTACGCAGATGCTGCCGTTCTTCCTTCGCTCTGTGCACAGCGCGCAGTTCTGCGGGGAAATCCGCTCCAGCCGGAGAGCGCGAGCGAAACGTCGGAGGCGCTTCGGTGCTTTTTGGCGAGGCTGGAAAGGCCGCGTGTGTTTCAGGGACCGCGGATGGGGATGAGGCACGATTTGCAGCGCGGGGGGGTCGTAGCCGGCAGCCCCGGGCGGTGCGATGCGACCGCATCCCCGCGCAACGTCCTCGGGCATCGCGGCGGCCGGGACGGCCCTGGGACGCTGCACGGGGCCGGCGGTTCCTGGAAGTCTCTGCCCCCGGGCCTGGCTCGGGGCCGAGGGGTGTGGGACGGTTCGTGCAGCAGTTAAACAAAACACTGTATCGCGGCACCGAATGCCATCTGCTCTCCGGATGCTCCTTCGGGGAAGCGCCGCGTTTCCCCGCTCCCGGCGGCGCTTTTGACCGCTGCTCTGCGTCCGCACGGCACCGCGGAGCTGCGGCGCAGCGGCTGCGCCTCGGGCTCGGGGCAAACCGCAGCGAAGCGGCCGATGGAGCTCCCTGTCGGTGCTGGGACGGGGCAAATCCCAGCGCACCCCCAGCTACCCGGAGAGAGGGACGCGGTGCCATTTCTTGCAGCAAGGAATCCAAAAACCTCCCAGAATATATTGCGAATTTTTGTGGTTGTACTGGAACACTTTGTCCCAGTGTGATGAAAGCAGTTTTCTTCTGTGGAGTTAAAAATAATTTGTAATAGAGAGAAATAGCTCTCTGGCCTGCAGTTCTCACCATTCATGTTGTTTCTCCATTTCATTTAATTCTGATTGTATAAATTGTTGGTTTTAAGGTGTGGGTGCTGATTTCTGTGCTGGGCACTGCTGTGAGCTGCTGCTGGGGCATGAGCTGCTCTGCTGCAGATGGATCCTTTCCTGCTGTGACTGTAGGCCAGCACTGCAGAGCTAAGCATGAGAGCAAACACCTTCCTATTTTATCATCCCGGGATTGATAGCATTTTGATTTTATCAGATAAGCATTCACTGAAAGGCAGCTGTTCTGTAGGAAACTCTCTGGAAAGAAACCCTTGCTGCTGGGAGCTCCTCAGGCAGATCCCTGCAGCCTATGCAATGGTTGTGTGACCGAGAGCCAAATGTGTATGGAGGGAAAGTGCAACTTCTCCTCAGCCTGCAGCTGGGGAACCGGGGTGGTCAGAGGGTGCAGATCTCGCAAGCAGTGGTGTGAGCCCACAGCCAGCTCACCCTGGACATGGCATGCTTAGGGGGAGGATTTTGGTGCTGGTGCTGCACTCCGATCTGTGTCTTATGAGCAGCAACTGAGGGAACTGGGGTGGTTCAGTCTGGAGCAGAGGAGGCTCAGGGACACCTCATTGCTCTCTCCGTCTCCCTGAAAGGAGGCTGTAGTGAGGTGGGGTCGGCCTCTGTTCCTGCGTAACAGTGATAGTATGAGAAGTGATGGCCTCGTTCCAGTGGAAGGTCAGGTTGGGTATTAGGAACAATTTCTTCTCCAAAGAGCGGTGGTGCACAGCGCAGGCTGCAGTTGAGCTGATAGTCACCATTCCCAGAGGTGCTCCATAATTGTGGAGATGCGGCACTGAGGGACATGGTGGTGGGTAGTGTTGGGGATGCTCCCAAACTCAGTGATTCTGGGATTCTACAGTTGGCCATCACTCAGGCAGTGCTCAGCACTCTATGATGCCATAAGAAATCTGCTCTGGCAGTATGGCAACAACATGAGGTGAGAGGAACCCCATGCCTCGTGTCTGTGGGGGAGCCAGGGCAGCTGCCATAGAGCTTCAGGACTGCGTTGTATGGGGGACTGGAGGGAAATAACTGAGTGTACACCATGGTGTTATCCCTTCATCCTCCTCTGGCTGTGATGGAAGCGCAGTGCTGCCAGCCCATGTCACCACACTGCCTGCAGGGCCAGCAGACACAGCGACGTGTGTTGGGATGGAAGTTGGTCACTCACAGCCCCGAAAGCAGAGCTGATTATGGTCAGGCAGTGCTGCAGTGCTCACTGAGCGATGCGATGGCAGAACACAGCCTGGTCGTGTTGGGATTTTAACTCAGTGCCTTTGGTCCTGGCAGTCACGGCACGCAGCATGCACCAGAATTGCTTTTATTTTGTAGCACTAATGTTGCTAAGAGGAGGCTGGTTGAAGTAAAAGATAGTGGCCCGTTGTCATGGCAAACACCCTGCTGGTCTGGCTGTGCTCACCTGGTGTGGTGCTTCTCTCCCGCAGCCCCGGGCACCAGCACAGCTCTGCCCACCTGTGCTCTGTTCTGCTTTAACAACAATTACAGTCCTGCTTTCTCTTCAGGAGTGATTATAAGCGAAGTTCAATATATCTTCCAACAGTGATAAAAATGCTACAGGAGGTGTATGGCAATTCCAGAAGCATTGCTGAGCAGCAGCTTGTTGAGCGTCCAGGCAACCAGGCAAAATAGATAATGATTCCTTCTCAATAAATAGAGTAGGAGAGCACAGTTTTGGCGAGCGGCTCCTTTGGCAGAAGTCCCTCTGGCTATGAGTGTGAGCGCCACCTGCTCCAGCACTGCAAGCATTGGGCTCCTGGGCCGTGGGGCCGGGGCGGTTCTGGAGGCTGGCAGGGCAGGGGTGCCCAGCAATCACCATTGGTAGTGCCATTCACCCTGGCAGAGCCTGGTCCTGTGAAGCCTGGCACCAGGGCCACATTTGCAGGGCACGGCACTGCAGGAGAGCGCTCCTCCCGCTGCTTTTTTACTTTTAATGTGACCTGAGCAGAAGCCAGCAGGAGCAAGTTCACCGATGCTCTGTTGGGGCTTGGAAATGCCAGGCTCTGCATCTGGGAGAACCTGTCTACAGAATGTGAACACAGATGCTGGCACTCCTGAGAAGTAGTACAGGCTGCTTGTCAGGACACAAACAGAACACGGCGTGGTTCTGCAGTAATGGAAACCAACTCGAAGCCCAGCCACAGCTCCACAGGTGTTTGTGTATTGTAGGTGCCCTTCCTGTGCCAGCACCATCCTGCTAGGGTGGCTTCTGGGCTCCCCCTGGCATCTCAGATGTCCCTGCAGCAGCCCTGTGCAGTGCCCACTGATTTTCTATGCAGTTAAAGGCAGAATGCATCACACTGCTGCACAGCCCTGGAGCCAGAGGGGATGGGTCTCTCCCGGTGCTTCTGTGCTCAGCTCAGGCACGTTTTGGGGCACCGGGGGGCTGCCAGTGGCACATGGGGGTCTGAGTACATTCAGTGGTGCCATGTGCCACCTGCCTACAGCTGCCCCATTCCTGGAGGAAGAGCTCACAATACCCCGAGGTGTGGGTGGGCAGATGGCAGGTTTCCCAAAAGCACTTTCTGGGTGCACCAGGACGTGTTCAGCCCATGGGATGGGGCAGGAACGTATGGCGCTTTGCTGTCCCACTGTTGCTTTTCCAAGACGGTACTTTGCTGGTTTTCTGGTGTTTTCTCCCTGTCTCCTTAGCAGTTTGACTCCTGCTACATATTTTAGCTGCATTAGCTTCTTTGCTGGTTAGAAATGGCAGAAAAAGCTCTCTGACCTTGGCTAGCATGCTGAGAACAGTACAGGAACGAGCCTTTGTATCAGACATTCCCAGTGAAGGTTCCTTCCTCCCCCCCCCCCCCACGTGTTGGGGCTGCGCAGTGCAGGCGCTGTGGGGAGGGCTTGGATGGGCTCTGTGCCGTCCTTTCCCTTTTTAGAAGGATAGAAAAGGAGAAAAGTAATTTGTCTGCCAGTCGGTTAATTGCTTTAATCCGGGCAGCAGCGAGGCGCCTTAACTGGAGCAATCCTACATGCAAATGCTTTTCAGACGATCTGTATTTCTTTTTGGATTTTCTCAGGATGTGTGCAAACATTTGTGGCCATGTTCCAGGTGCGTGCCTTGTGTGTCTGTGTGCTCCTGCCCTTTTCCATTGCTATAGTGCCCTGTTTTCCACCTCCTCACTTTGCTGCTGCTGTTGTGTGTCCCCTCAGGCTCCCTGCCCTGCAGTCCTGCACTCACCCGCTCTCCACTGCACAGCACGGGGGCAGATTGGCCCCGTCCCTCACCCAACGCCCATGGTGGATTTGTCCTGAGATCCTTCTGCTGGCCTAGGAGAGAGCTGAGCGAGTGCTCTCAAGGCTGGGTGCCTAAAATTAGACCTGACATCTGTGTTTTGGTTTGCAGGCAGGCTTGGAAGAAAACGGCTCCTGGCTGCTTCACTGCTGGGGGAGCACAAAGCAGGGCCGAGGCATGAGCAAAGCAGGCACAGCACTGCTCTGTGCAGCGGGGCCAGGAGAGCCGTGGCCTCGCAGGGCTGCAGCGTGCACAGCAGCTGTGTGGGTGGGTGCTGCTCCCACGGTGCCAGGAGAGGCTCTGGGCAGAGCTGTGTTCTGCTGGGGCTGTGCTGGGAACCGCATTTTCCAGGAAATGCCTGCAGCCCCCAGACGCAACAGGCACGGTGCTGCATGGCACGCATCCCTGCATGCAGTGTGCCGCCAGCAGCCCAGGCTTTCCTTATTCTTATGAGGCTGCTGTGCACCAAGGTTACTGCTGAGCGTGCCTGCAGGCTCCTTTCGAGCACTGTGCACGTTCACCCCAGGCCTGAGCGCCCCAAGGTGCAGGATGGTGGCAGGGGCCCTCGGGTGTCTGCAGCGCTGCAGTGTGGTGTGGGGCCGTGAAGCGCAGCTGGTGGCAAGCTGCTGCTGTGGGTGCAGAGGGATGTGATTCTGGGTGCTGTGCTGGCAGCTGAGTGCGAGGCTGAGGGTGCCAAGAAAGCCGCAGAAACGCGAAGCCTCCATTATAACTCGCACGCTTTTTTTTCGAGATGACTCAGAGCACGATCTGCTCTGAGGACATGGGGAGATGGTGCCGTTGCATAAGTTTCGAGGTCTTCTCTAGAATACAAGTGGTTTGCCAGTGGAGTGAATTTTTGCAGATACAGCTTACACCGCCCTCCAGATAAAATATCCCGAACCCTCCTTCTGCCCCAGCAACTGTATCTGTGCAGGGCTTTGGTCATGATATAAACACACCTAAAAATAACAGGAGTGTGACTGCACTGAGTGCTGATGTTCCCGGGGCTGGCGCTGCCCCATGCACTGCAGTGCCCGGGGGGAGCAGTGTGCCCACGTCCCATCTCTTTGTGGGGCCACTCATGGGCAGCGCCGTGCCACCTGGGTTGACAGCTTCTGCTCTCACTGCTGTTTGTCTTCTGGATTTTCCATGCCAGATTTTGCTATCATCTGCCCACTTTCAACTCAAGCTTCATCCAATAGAGGAGTAAAAATGCAGAATTAGCAATGCCAGTTTCTGTAGCAATAATTTCACTGCCAAAAAATCTGGGAAAAATATTACATGTTTTAAATATCCAAGCCTAGAAGCCAATCCCCAGCAGGCAGGCATGGAGCCCTCCCCTTCTGCTGCAGGAGCTGCATTTGGGATCTGAGGTCCGGGTGTGCTGTGGAGGGCTCAGCCCTGTGCACACCAACCCCTTCCACGGGGCAATAACCAGAGGTTGGGATATAAAGACAAAGTTCCACCAGATGTTGTCTCCAGCTGCAGAGCTGATAGGGCAGTTTGTCTGCCATTAAGTGAGCAGTACAAGGAGTGCTGCTATGCCCGTGTTGCAAGCAGGGCAAGGTGTGGAGCGTGATTCCTACTTTCTCATGGTGAAAGAATGGGGAAACCTATGTTTACTAGGATCTCTTGGACTCAAATATAATGGTAGGTGGTGCACAGCTGTTGCTGGAGCCTGCAGGAGGCCAGATTCCCAGGAGAAGTCTAACACCAGGAGTTCACTGCATTGCTAAACCAGCCCTGAAGTGGTCACATAGCCAGAGAGGAATCGATGTATTCAGCCAGGGCAGTTCAGGGCGGGTCGTCCAGAGCGAGAGCTGCTCGGGGCTGAGCAGACTGCAAATGCAGGGGGATTTCTTCCAGCTTGTGTGAAGAATGAGGCACAAAGCAGCGGCATGGAACCTTAGGCAAAGACGAGACAGTGTAGTTTACAGCTTACAAATGGTGTTTCCTGGCTTCAGCAGACAATTAATGAAAGAAACCATTTGTTTTGGTGAATTTAGTCCTGACTTACTAGAGGAATGTTTACATTTCTTTTGATTTTAAGGACCCGTTTCATCACAATTTTAACATTCATCCAGCATCTAATAAATAAAAAATGTGCCATACACCACTTTCTGCATTACAGAATGGAAAATGTAAAGTCATGTCAAAAAGTAAAGTCAAAAACAGATACGTGTTTGCTGAACAGGAGAAAGCTCTTGTTAACAAAAACAGCTGTCTCATCCTCTGGGGAGACATCAATAAGTTGAAAGAGAAAACATTCAAAGCAAAATGAAGATGTGAACTTAGGTGCACTCCTGCACTGCACAGCCCGCTGGGTGTGCTACGGGGCTGGGCGCAACGCTGGGATACAACGTCCAGCCCCCAGCACTGCCCGTGCTGTGCCATCCCTGCCCTGCAGGCACTGCTCCCCGCTCTGCCCATCTCCCCACTGCTGAGCACTGTGCTGCTCTCCTTATCGTAATGCTGAAGATACTCACATGCTGCTGACCGCACCCCACACGTTCACGGTTTACCCCCACAGCAGCCTGCAGTTTTCGTGTGCCCGTATTAATGTGTCGGAGAAGATTCCTCGATCCTCCCTGGGAATCAAGTGGGCAGGTCTGGCTGTGAGCAGCGGGTTTGGTGGGAGCAAATGTGCTCTCACACCCACAGAGAGAGCGTTCTGCTGCTGACAGTGCTGCTTTTTGTGCTGTTTTGTGCTCATGCTGGAGATGGGCGCTGTTTGGTTGTGGCTGTGTGAGCAGACGTGGCTCACAAGTGTTGCTCTGTGGAGTGCTGTGAGCAGATTGCTTGTCAGAATCATAGATGGCGCTGGCATTAAGATCCGTGTAGGACAGAAACAAACAGGAACCTGCACACGGAGGGCATGTGGAAGGGCAGTGTAGGTCCTGACCTTTGCTGCACCCCATGCTGTGCCTGTCAGGTGTGCCTGAGGCCAGCTGCCCCGTCCCCTCACTGCTGCTGCAGTGCTTAATGAGCATCTCTGTGCTGGAGGGGGAAGGCTGAGCACCCCCAGAGTAAAGCCAGGTGTTGTGCCTGCAGCAGCTTGCAAAGAGAAGTAACAGTGCAGGTGGTTCCTGGGGGGCTCAGGCCCTGTGACCAGAGGGTGGTGCCTCTGAGCGTGAGTTGTACTTCATGATTTTCCCTTCAGTCACATTTTGCCAGCAGATGAGATGGATGAAGATTGTGGTGTGTGTTAAACTCACTCAAAAACACTGTACAGGTGGGCTGTTTCCTTGGGAAATAAGAAGGATTCTGTGCAACCAAGGACACCGAGGTCCTGTCCTTGTGGATTCCAGGTGACTGCAGTCACCAGGGTGACAGTGAACAGCTCTGACCTCTGGGCTACTCAGGGCTGGGGCCTCATCACACTGCTCCTTTTTCACTTTTTGTCTTGTTGGTGCTCAGTAACCAGGTGAGCCTCCTTTAACTTTGCAATGGCTTTATGCCTGTCTCTTTCAGGAGGTGCTCAGGTGCTTCCTCCATTTGGTGAAATCATGTGTTTCATCTTCTCTTTCTCGGAGCTGACCTGTTGAAGCTGCTCCTCAAGCTCACAGGATAGAGCTTAGGCTTTGGAGCAGCAGCAATTTCAGTGCTATGCCCAAATAGCCATCTGCTGCCTGCAGAGGCACCCATGCAAAGCAGGGACCACAGAGGGGCTCTGCTCAGGCTTTATGGAGCCTTTAGTAACCTCTCATCCCATTTTCTGCTTCATTTTGAGTCACGGCTGGAGGGTCGGAGCTAACTGTCACGGTAAGATCAGATTTCCCAGCCGTCTGTGTGATGGAGTGAACTCTGCCCATCTCCATCAGTAGGCAAAGGATGGTTTGGTTGGGTTGTTGAAAAAGCATTTTAAAATGAGTAATTTATGAGATTTGCGAGTTGTGCAGCTGGGCTTTGCAGTGTGCCTTCCCCTGGTCCGCACCGTGCTGCCACCTGTAGCAGCAGTGCCATGCCGTAGGAGCGCTCAGCCAAGGGATCCTGTCCTGGGGGTGTGCTCGTCCCTCTCCCCCCGCCAGGGACACCACACACCCGCAGTCACCCTCTAGCACTTATTTAACTGCCATGGACGTCAAATTCCCACATGTGTTCACCTGGCCACATCCCTGTTTTCACGCTGCGCCTCTGCTGCCTCAGAGATGCTATCTCAGCTCTCCGCCTCCGGCAATTATACAAGAAAACAAAGCACAGGCAGTTTAGAAACACAGTCAAGGCTAGTTAGAAAAAGGGAAATAATTTCAGTGTACAAGGCTGCATGTTTTTAAAGCATTTTAACAGACGGGACGCTTTAAAGTTTCCAGGCAGCTTTGCTATCTGAGGCGGCGCAGTGTGGCGACGCTTTGAGGCCCTGCACTGCTCTGACCAGAGCAGCAGCAAGGAGGGAACGTGAACAGCAACGTAAGGCTCGTGCCTGAAATGTACCCTTGTGCTCTGTGCAGTGCTGGTGCTCGATGTGAGTCATGGCTCTTGTCCAGGAAGAGCTGTGCAGTTCCACTGACAGGAAGTCGCTATTTTTAATACCTTTCTTGAGAATGTCACAGACAGAAGATACCATTATAAAGGCAGAAGTGAATGCAAATACCATCACCAAGGCTCAGGTATGACATCAGTTGAAATGGCTGGGGAGGGTCCTGCGTCATCCAGGTCTCTGTGCGTGTCCTCGGTTTGGGGTTCAATGTCCCCACAGGCACTTTTTCCTGATGGACCTTTCCACGTAGTGCTGCAGGATGCAAAGCTGCCAGCACCTTCCCAGGGAGCAGAGCCAGCACGTCGTGGGGTGTTCGGCACAGCGCGGCTGTATCCGAGTCGGTGCAGGCAGTAACACTGTGCTGCTCAAGGGGCGAGGTGGTGCAGCAGTGAGATTTTTCCAGGCATCAAAGCACAGGCACACACAGCACGGTGCTGTAACTCTTCGTTTCAGACTGGTGGGTAGTTCTGCTGCAGCTGTGGGAGTAATTTTAGCATGAGAAATGCGGTCAGATATAAGATTGAAGTGGGTGGAAATTGTGTTTGTTCTGTTATGTTAAAGTGAAGAAAAACAGGGAGTACAACCAGTGTGTGTAGTGTTGTGTTAGCATGGTGGATTGCTTAACTAACTGATCTAATTACAGAAGGTAGGAATGAATTGCAGAAGTCGTGCTGATGCCAGAGCAAGCGTACTCCTTGGTACTGATAGTCAGGAGACCTGGGCATGGGGAGGGATGGGCAGCTGTGCCTCAGATCCTGCTGGGTCAGATGCACCTTTATGGCTGAAATGGAGACTTTGGAGGTTATGAGGAGTGGTTGGTTGGCTTCTCTCCTATCCATGACTGCCTTTGGTCTTCTGGGAGCATTGTGAAATAGAGGCTGTTTGGTGAAAGCAAGCAATTGACAAGCAAATGTTTACTTTCAGAGTTATAGAACTACTCTATAGAAATACTTCCATGTGTTATGAACTCAGTAGACTCTGCTCTCTTCCCTTCCGAGAGCCTTTCTGAAATGGCAGCAAAACCCTCCCTGTAGCAATAAGAGAGATAGTGAGGCTGTTTGGATTCCACTGTGGAAGAGGCTGGGTGCAGTGTGAGCAGCTCTGACCTTGGCCTTGCATTGTGGATGGGGCTGGAATCTCATCCCGACGTCACTGCTCCACAAGTTGTGTCTGTGTGCACTCTGCTATCTCCCTTCTTTGGGTTTCTGGCAGTCTGACTCTTGCCATATATTGTACAAACTGCCTTAGTGTGTTTTAAGCCCTCTGCAATGCTCAGTACTTATTTTCTAGAGCTCTGCAGCATAGGGGGAGCAGCAGAGCCTGGGGGTGCAGCATCGCACCCTCACAGTGCCTGCAGCCGCTCTGTCCCACATGAGGCTGCCTGCTGCTGAGAGCAGGTGTGGGCACTCTGCCTGTAAGTCCTCCACTGCTGGCTCATCACTGTGTCACCACCAGTGTGTTCTGAGAACCCTCTTAAAAGGTCTCCTAGAAACCAGCTGGAAAATAGATCATTAAAGGTACCATCATTGCAGTTCCTGCTCCCATTTTTTATGTTACATTATTTTCTTGCATTTTTTTTTCTCTCTTAAGATGAAAAAGAAAAGGCAAATTGGCATCTTTTTATAACCCCGGGCATTCCTGGCAGATGCTTTCAGTTCAGTGGGCAGTGAATGTAACTCAGGCATAGGAGAACCCTGCAGGCTGTGCCGCTCCAGCTCACATCTCAGCTCTGTTGTGCCCTCCGAGGAGCAGCTGTTGGAACATCCATCTTCAGACATGATGGGCACTGGAGGTCAGAGCCTTCCCGAGTGCAGACCCCTGAGGGCAGCAGAGTTACGGCAGGGTTAGCTTTCAATGCATGTCCCGTCCCCGTCTCCACGCAGCCCTGCACAGCGTGGGGCTGTCGGAGAGCCCCGTCTGCCCGTGGGCACACATAGGGGCACCAAACACAGGTGTATGGAGCCACCGTGGAACTTGCAGGACTTTTCTCAGGAGGAACTATTTAAAACTGTGTTGTGTCGTCTCGTGCCATTCAAGTCCTGATTGCTAACCTACTTTGCAGCTTTAAATAATTAAGCCTCAAAAATATTCCAAGGTCTTTTTGGTCCCTCCTTCTGTCATCACAACAGCTGTTCCTGTGAGAGTCCCTTTTGCTTATTTCCTGCCTGAGATACACAGCGCAAATAACAGAAAAGGTCTTACAGAGGGAGAGAAATTAGTCCTTTTCACATTTCTAATTGCGTGTAGAGGACAAAAAGGGTAACTGACACTGAAGGAGAGGTCTAGCATTGCTGGAATCTGAGCAAATGCAGGATGAATAAGACATTTTTAGCACAGCTTTTGTATCACCCTGTTGTTCATTTCTTAGCAGCTTTTCCTTATGGCAGCAACTGAGCCCCACGGTGATGCTGGTTGGGCTGTGGTGCTGCCAGGCCCTGGGAAGAAGTGGTGGTGATGCAGCCTGGCTGTGCTGGGCTGGGAGAGTGCTGGGGGTCAGGGGAAAGTGAGGTGGGGGAGGAAGGGAGGATGAGATGGGAGGCATTTGTTGCATCTACATGCCTAAACCAGGCAGGAGAGTTGTAGCCAGCTGTAAGGAGAGAGGGGCCTGGGTGGAGCCCTGAAGGTCCGGAGGGGTGAGGAAAGGCTCTGCCCCAGAGGGAGGTGGTTATGGCACAGCTCCCAGACAGCAGGCACAGCCCTGAGCTCAGGGAGTGCTGCGACACAGCTCTGACGGAGGGTCTGGGTGGTGCTGTGTGAGGCTGGGGGTTGGACTCTGTGATCCCTGTGGGTCCCTTCCAATGTAGGATATTCTTTGATCTCCTCCATTTGATCAGTCATTCAAAGCCCTGGAAGTTGTTTGTTTGGAAGGGATACTTTAGCAGCATCTCCAGATGAGTCACTGATGCTGATTACTATTGCTGAAAAGATGACAAATGACTCAAAATGTTTGTTTCATGCCTTAAGAACGAGGGATAAAATGGCTGTTCCACTTATTAACACCATCTAGGTAGGATTTGTGTAGCTCTCCAGTGTGGAATATAAAATAGCATCGGTTTTGAAGGACAGAAATGACAACAAGATCAGAGGACAGAGAAGAGCCCGAGTTCTGATCTCACCAAACAATTGTGCCGTTTCAAACATTTCATACTTCACTCCTTAGGAGTTTATTACAGACAGACACATTTCAGTAGGCACAGCCATCATGTCTGTGAAAGGCACACTGCTCCGGTGTGCTGTAAGCAAAGCTGGCCTTTGCTTGTAATTAAACATCCCGATTAGTCATCCATGGAACAATAGCACCAGCCCCTTGAGACCTGTCTGCATGGCCAAGTATTTTCCAATCTGCGGCGTGGCTTAAGCGAATCAAATCTCTTCATCTGCTCATGAGGATGTGCTTTTTCTCACTTGCAGCCTCTCACCTCAGTCCGATTTGTATCTCTTTGGAAGTCAGACAGAAGAGAATGGATATTCTGAACCAAAGAAGCTGCTCCTGTTGCCAGAGTTAAAATCTCTAAACAAAAGATTACGGCCAGGCAGCTGCTCTGGTGAGCAGTACGTACTGCTGGCCTTGCTGCAGTTCTTCTCCAGAGATGTTGGTCCTTGAGCTCTCCCAGTGGAAGCAGTGTTAGTGCTGTCAGGGAGCTGTGTGTGAGCACAGGTTGCACAGTCTCCGTGTTTTTGGGATTGCTGTGACCTGTGAGGCTGCCCCAGGGAAGCTGCACTGTGCCTTCCAGCGCTGCCTCAGGACCGAGTGAGTGCAGGCAGCTAGAAATGCCTGAGGAGTTGCAAACTCAAGTGGAAAATTTGGTGTTTGGGACAGACAAATAACACACATATCTTTCCTTAATTAAACCTTGATCTGGCCAGCCACTTCTTCTGCATGTCAGATGTCCTCTGGCCTGAGCCACGTGCAGAAGGGCAGAGCTGCCTGCGGGCCTTGGGGACAGCACACAGGTTAGCCTGGGACAGGGGCTGCCTGCCAGCACTACGGTCCTTTGCCCTGGGATATGTGCTGATGCTTCACCCTATAGGCCAATCAGGACCTTTCCAAGTGCAAAGATCTTTACACAGTAAGCTCTGGCACTGAGATATTCACTCCTGTCCGCAAGCATTCAAACTCCAGAAACTACAAGCACACGTATTTTCAACCAGACAATGGCAGGGACCTATTGGTAATTAGAAGCCAGTTGCCCAGCTCAGTGTTTTTACAAAGTCAATTTTAGTAAATAAATTAAAATGCTACTACTTGTCATGCTGCCCCGACATGCACCAGCTTGCAGTTCTGTAAATCACCTCTCCCATCCCTGTGCCTTTTGTGCAGCAGCTTCCCATCAGATCTGGTGGGGCAGCAGCGCGGCACAGGGCGCCGTGTGCCAGAAGCCACCAGGGAAAGGCTTTGGGCACACAGGTGAGTAAGGAGATGTGGCAGGCCTGGAGTTCTGTTGGGATCTGCCTGGGTTGTGCAAGGGCTGCAGAGACTCCTTGTGCTTTCCCACCAGAACTTGGAAAAGGTTTTGTTGAATGTGGGAGATGGGGGAAGTGGCAGCAGGCACAGAAGACGCTGAGCTTCCCTGGGTCTGTGCTGTGCACCTGCTAAGGGCTGCTTTCTGTCCCCATCCTTGTTTCCAACCACCCAGACTGAAAACCCCAAGGAGGACATTTCAGTAGGTGAGAGGAAAATAGGAAGCTTAGCAATCTGCGCTCACCCATTTCCAGTATATAATCACAGCTATTGCATGGTCAACACTGTGTGTTATATTTTGGGATCTGGGGGTTGTTTCCAGCGTCTGCTTGCCAGCTGGACATCTCTCTGGCTCTGGGGCCATTGCAGGGCAAGGAGCAGATGATATTCCCAGTGCACTGTTGCGGCAGGGAGGAGAAGAGATACAGTGCCTTTAGTCCTGGGATGGGTATAAACAGGAGTCTGCTGGAATGTGTTCAGAGCACTGCTTAATATTTTCAGCAGAGGATTCTGACTAGCTTAGTAGTCAGATGGATGAGGGAGGCATCCTGGAAATGAGTTCAAGCCAGCTATTGCTGGGGATTCAGAGAGGGAATGAGTAGGAACTAAGCAAGGACAAAAGAAAAGGTTTTGAGTTTGATGGCTTCGTAAAAACTAATCTGTTTTGATTAGGAATCAAAAGGATAAATTCATCTGTAGCGGTGTGACAACAATGACACAATATTGGATCAGCTAGCTTAATGAGCGTGCAAAGTAGCTTAATGAGCACGGATAAACCTTTTTACAGAAGCCAAAATCACACCACTAGTGCAGCAGCCAGTGTTGGCCATCTCCCCTTCCCAGGCTGTGCTGTCACAGTAGCTGCACTTTGCCATTTGCTGTCACACGTGTACCTGGGACGGAGGCAGGAGTCACAACCCGCACGCTGCTCTGTGCGTTAGGAGCTAGGCTGCACTTTGTGATCTCATACCTTCTTCCTGAGCAGCCCTTGGCTTATCATGGCACCAAGATGTGGGGTTTTGCCACGAACGTTCTTCCAAGTGCCATCCGCTGTGCACACCGTATCTCATCCTGACCTCCTTGGCTGACCCTTCCCTCGTCCTTGCTCTCTTCTCTCCGCAGGCTGGAGGCTGGCCGGGAGCACATCCTGCCCATTGACTATTACTTTCCACCTCAGAAGACGTGTCTGATCTGCGGCGATGAGGCGTCCGGGTGCCACTACGGAGCCCTGACCTGCGGGAGCTGCAAGGTGTTCTTCAAGCGGGCGGCTGAAGGTAACACGGAGGGAGGGGCGGCCACTCCACCTCCCAGTGCTGGGTTTCTCCAGTAAAGCAGCCTGACTCGCAGCTCTGCCACCCGCAGGGAGGTCATTAACGATGTGTGCTGAAGTGTTTGCTGCATCGTTTGGTTTTCATTCTGCTGAAAAAAAATCAGCAGCCTTACTTAATCTGTGAATGTTCCGAGCCAAGGGGGCAGAGAGGAGAGTGGTGGGGATGGAGTGTGGTGGATTTCTGAGGTCTCCTAAACCTAGGAGTTACTTAAATGTAAGGGAGAACCTTTGAGTATAAACAGACCTTGTTGCTACATGACTGTAAATCTATTTTACAGATTGCTCTCAGGAAATAACCAAACCATTTTGCACTTCGCATGGAGCCCTGTTTCCTTTCCTCCATCACCCATGCTGGGAGTGGCTCCTTGGAACTGCAGAGGACACTCGCATCCTATTGCCAAAATACGGCTGTCCAATAGAATTAATGGATAATGGTTGGCGTTTTTCCCACGTAAATCATTTACAAATGTGTCTCTACACCAAATTTGTGCAAGGCCAAATGGATTGGCTGTGCATCCAGAGTAAATAACAGATGCTTGTTTAAGTCAGCAAGTAATTGTTGATTTATAGTAAGTGGAGACTTGGCTGTCTGTCAGATACACTGCTGAAGAAACATTCCCTGTCGGAGATGTGCTGCAGCTCTGCTCCTCCTGCACAGAGTTCTGTCCTGCTCAGCACAGCACTGCACGCAGCAGGATGCAGGGGGAAAGCAGGCTGCAGCCTGCCCTGTTTGCGCTGTTCTTAAACCATGCTCTGTGTCGTCGTTCCCTTTCTTGTCTGTCTTGGATCATGAATTTTAAGAGCGTTTGCACCCCTTCCTGCTTTCTAAGACTTGAGGTGTTGCGGAGGGTTAAGGTGTGTTGTTGCTCTGGGGTCCAGCAGTGGTTGTGCCGGAGGAGGTCCTGGGGGTCCTGCCCCTGCACACAGTAAGCTGCAGGGAGGAGTCGGGGCTGCCTCCTGCTGGGGGCACTCACAGCAGCAGCACCTGGCTGCTCTTTGCAGCACATAAAAATGGAAAAGAAATCCTTTTACAGGTTCAGATGCCAACTGCTTTTGTTCCAAGGGCAGGCTTCGGCCTGTGGCAGGCACAGAGCCGCTAGCTGGTGTTCCATGAGCAAGATCCCTGGCCTAGGAGCCAAGTGCCGAAATGTTTCCCTCTGGTCCCTCTATCAGGCAGAGGTCCCACTGTGTATCAGGGAGTGGATGTCCACTGATTTCAATGCAACTTCCATCATTTCCTTCAGAACAGACTTCTGTGTTGTTTTTATACGTGGCAGATCTCTACATGGAATAAACCCCCTTTACTGGGGATACTTTATTTTTAAGGATGGCAAGTGCTGAGTGCCTTATTTGCAAACATGGCACAGTGCTAGGGAAACAGAGGGGTGGCAGCTGTGGGGCAGCACCACTCTTCTGGGCTTGGGCTTCAAGTAGCAGAGGGAAGCACAGCGACAGCCTGGATAAATGGCAGCAGAAGATGAGGGAGCTGGGCAAGAGCAGGGAGCCACAGCTTGACAAACAGGGAGGCTGTGGCACCCAGCTCCTGTGGATAGCAGGGCTCAGTCCTGGGGCTGCAACTTCCCACGCAACTTCTTGCAGCTTTGTTCCTATCTGTGTGTCTTCCCTGCTTCTGTGGCTGTTTCCAACTTCAGAAGTGGGGCAGGGAGGTGTTATGCAGGAGTAATGGGAGGTGGTTTATATGGGCTTAACCCAGTCACAGGGAAGGTGCAGTACCACTCTATTTTGTGCCCAGTGGTCTTCAGCAAAACATGCAACATAAATGCATTTTGCTTACTGAGTAATTAGATCTGAGGAGAGAGGGAGTTTATTTTACTCCGAGATACATGGATAGCATCTTTATTTTGGGGAATGGACAGTAAATCAGACTTGTTTATAAATACTGAATGTTGCTGGTTACTTTCCAGCCAGATGTTGCTTAGTTAAATCTGAGTACCGTTGAAAGCTGATACTCAGTGTGTTCCTATGTCTTGCAGTCCATAAAATGAATTTCTGAAAACCTTTGGGCGCTTTTGGGGACGTTTTACAATGGCAAATTGGAAAGCTTCTCCAGTGCTTTTGTTTCCTTCCTGATTCTAGTGTCATTAGTTAGGAAAGGTCAGAAAAGCAGCGTGCTACAAACTGAAGAGCAGCACGAAGAGATCACCTTAGAGAGAACAGGGAATAGCTGGATACGTAGGTTTTAGCTTCATCACGGTCTTGGCCTAAAACAGTACTGGACTTATTTTGCAATAGTTCAAGGGTGTTTAATAAGACTTTATGGGCATGCACTGGCTTAGGGATTAGAGAAGTTTTAAAAGAAGTTATAACATTGTTTTTCCTCTTGAAATACACTGAATCCAACCAACTCTTTGAGAAAGATTCTGGGAGATTGAGGGAAGGGGAGGGGAGGGGAGGGGAGGGGAGGGGAGGGGAAGGGAAGGGAGTATTTTCCTGGTCTCCTTCTGTCAGCTGCTTTGATTCACAGCCTCTCTCAAGCCGTCCAGGTTAAATATAGGCAAGCTCTAAAACCGCTGCTGCAGATTCTCCAGCTCTGATGTGGACTTTCCACACTTGCAGTCCTGACAGCCTCATGTTCTGTAGTCAGAAATGGCCTTCACCTCTCCCTGTCTGTCGCCACTCTTTGGCTGGGGCTCAGAGCCCCACCAAGTTCTGTTGCACACTGCTGCCAGGCACAGCCTCAGCCCATGGCGGGCTCCTCCTCCTTCCTCTTTCGCCTACAGAACTGAAGATTTGGTGAACAAGAGGCACATCCACCCCTGTGCAGATTTCATTTATCCTAACACAAATAGGAGGGGCATCGCTCTGCACGATTCAGGTGGCTCTGTGAGCCAGAGGCTTTGGTCCTGGTACAGACAAGTGCTCCAAACACAACACACTTTGAAATCAATCACTATTAGAAAGAACAGAACTGAGTTTTTCTTCAGGTATTTCCCTCGGGAGTTCCTGCTGTACCATCCCATCCCATCCAGGAAAGGAGTTACTTTTCCACACTCTGCTCGCATCCCTGAGAAATGAGAACCTTCCTCATGCCCCCAGGACTGCAGGAGGGCTCATGGCCATCTTGGCCAGTGAAATATCTGCCTCTGTGTGATACTGCAGGACTGTAATGGGAACTGTTGAGTCACGGCCTGAACCACTGATTGAGGCAAGCACTGAGTCAGCCATGAGAGCACAGGTGAAAGCAATTCACCTGTGTGACCAGAAGGGTTGGAGCCTGGCTGCACCTCTCCTGGACCCCATTTAAGGACTGCCACTGGGAAAGGATCTCTTTCTGGAGATCCCTCCCTTTGGAGTTTTTTTTTTTTCTGCAAGCCTACGACACGGATGCGCATTTCATTTAATTTCATTCATTTTGATTATCTCTTTCCAGCATGATAATCTTTCTAGTTATACAACCTGTAAAATACCAGCCTAACCACGCCACTCTGCTAACTGTATATTTGTTGATTGTACAAGGGCTGTGACTCCACAGGCTGCGTTCTTGATGGGACAGTGAGCTACATTAACAAACAAACCCCAAATCAGATTTGGCAAATTTCCCAGAGGACTCAGAGCCAGGCTGCTCTGCAGTCTGTGGTCATTGCCTTTTGTGCGCTGTGCATGTGTTGACCTGGCAAGGACTGGCCTTTCACCAGAGAAATGTATCAGAGCTAACAACAGTTTCTTGCCAGTTTTTGAGGTAGCTGTGAGTTGAAATGAACAGCTTTCATCACTGTATTTTACAATTATCTCTTCTCATTGCCAATGTGATGTTATGCAAAGGATTTGGGTCCGCAATAGTCTACAACACCATGATGTTACTGCCTCAGTGTTTGGTTTCTCGTGACCCTTTGAGTGTTCTTACCCTTAAAAGTCAATGGAAAAAGAAGAAGGTGGAAGGTGAAATCACAGGCACTGCTGACACTTCTGCTGCTCTCCCCTTGCCATCCTAGCAGCCCAGTGCAGGGCTTCCCATGGGTGTCTGGCACCAGTGCCACTGGGTGACTGCTCTGCATGAGTCTGCTAGCCAGCAGCTTGTGTGAAGTCTGAAGCAAACTGATAGCTCTGCTCTAGTCTAGGAGCAGTCAGGCATGGCACTGTGTGGAGCTTGAGAGAGGCTAACTTCAGGTCAGCATGAGTTAGAGCATCACGGATTTATCTTGTTGCCAAGGAGTCAAACAACTACACATCATTTAGCAACAATCCAATATCTCTTGCTGGATTTAAGCATCTTCAATTATACCTTCTTAACTGTGCATAGTCCTAGAGCTGTTTGATTTTAAGGCTTGTCGTTTAGCCTCATCTTGCAGCCCTCTTCTCACTGGACTGCCTCCTAAGTTCAGCTGTTACCTCCACATGCTGATAGTTTGCCAGTGCCTGCAGCTTCCGTGCTTGCCTATCTGACTGATGAATGTTCTCACTTGTAGACCACTGGTTTTGGCTCCCTGAAGGGCTTCCCTCCAGCTCTGCCAGCAGGCAGCCCCATGTAGAGCCTGCATACCTTCCAGGTCCCCTCAGGCTGCTGGAATCACAGCCCTGAGAGAAGGGAGCTGGAGGTCTGTGCTGCATCACGGTGGATGTTTTTGTTTTCTTCATTATTGTGGTAAATATGAGTGAATATTAAGAAAACTACTTTGCAAAGGTAGTCTTTTAATAGTGGCTTATTATTAATTAATTACAGCAGCTCATGTCTGTGGCAAACACTGCTCAGTCCTGGCTGGAAAAGGAGCTGCCATGGGTGCTGCAGCAGCAGCCCTGGGCTCCCCATGGTGGGAAGAGGGGCAGGGGCTTGGGACGCTGCCTTAAGGGGGACAGTGACACGATGTGGACTCTGCTGGGTCATGGGTTCATGTTACAAACCATGTCCACCCTACCCATGGTTGGGATAGGAGTTATCCAGGCTCCCAGGTTTTGCAGTTAGGGAAAAGGACTCCTTTAAGTCCCCAGGCGTTAGGACAAGGCAAGCAAGCAGCTGATTCTCACACAAAGCAGAAGCAGATGCGTGAGCAGTCTTTCCATTACCATTTGTTTCCCTTTTGTTAATGGCTAACAGCTTAAAGTAAACAGTGCCAGACTCAGTGTGTACAAATAACAGAAAATTGGTATGTGTCCCAAAGAGCTGATTCTGTGAACCAGGCAGTCGGCTCTCATCGTTTCACCAAAAACACTGCACTGTGACCATTGGGCAACATATTGACTGGACTTCAGTCTTGCATTCCCTGAGCCCACTGGCAGAGAAGCAAAACTGGTAGAGATCTCACAGTGTGCACACTGCTGTGCTTTGTGCTCTGGGTGCTGAGGCTCACTGCCTGTCGGCACCCAGTGTGTCCCCATGTCCCCACCATGCCAGCAAGTGGCCTTGGGCTGGTGGCCTGCTGCTCTGCCTGTGGTCTGGGACAACGTGGGGCCTGGCCCTGGGGTGTCCTTGTGGGGCGCAAGCTGCTGCTGTGCTTCCCAAGCGCAACTCATCAAGGGGAGCTTGACCTCTTGAAGATTTTGAGCTGTTATCATGGCAACAATGCTGTAGTTTAGTCTAGGGAGGTGAGACAGGGCAGGGGAAGGAGCCAGGCAGGATGGTCATGCGGTGCTCCTGGCACTGCCTCGTGCCCTTGGCTGAGCTGTGAGGCATCCATGCTCTGCCCGGAGGTCCCAGCCCTGGCTGTTGGACAGCTGTGGGAGTTCTGATGGCCAATAGAGCCTACCAGTGTTGAGTGCTGCTGTGAGACAGGAATCCTGGAGGGAAAGGAGAGCAAAATCAGCTTCAGGTTCTCCATGCCAATGCCTGCAAAAGTAGAGCATCCATTCTTGTTTGATGCAAGCACATAAAGAGGTCAAGTGGAGAGAGGATGGCCTCAGCACCCGGTTCCTATAGCATAAAAATAACTTCAAGTAACCCAGTTTCAGCTGAAGTTGTGTATTACTCACCGTCCTCGATGAACTGCTGAAAGGCAGGATGGTGCTTGTGTTCCGTGGGATTCTGTGCAAGCTGCTTCCGAGGCCTTTCTGAGTGCCCTTAGCACTGATAATGAGCAAAAGGGGGGGGAATAAGAGGAGGAACTGATGAGAACAGTATTGAGAGGGTTTAGCAAGGTATCACATGCTGTTGGTAATGCACTCTCTCTCCATTATTTCTGCAACCTTAACAGCTAAGGCACTGAGGATGGCATCATCAGTTGTTAATGGGAACAGTTCTTAGAAGTTCACGTGTACCCTGCTGTTCCAGCCCTTGGGCACAGCCCTGTGAGAGGAGGTTGTTGTGACACTGCGCCTTGCCATTACTTACATGTGATGCTGTGATCATTACTGGTTACAGGTACGGTTTTGCAGGTGGAGACTGATGGTGCCAGCCAGAAGATACAGATGTGCAATTTCAGAGTTGTGGGCAGTGTAGGAGGGGTGGAAATTTCCGTGGGCTCCAGCATTGCCAAGATTGCAGAAAACAAATGATTTAATGATTTCTTGGAACCTGGAGAACAATGGTGAAGCAACAAATGATGCCAATAAGATTTATGAGTACTGTGTAGCTGGAAATTGGCCACTTCTTCTCTTTCTCATATGTTAAGACGTTGTGGAGGTGTGCGTGGGAGGTGGGGAGTCATTAAATAAGTGAACCAAAATCAGTGCAGCGTCAGAATGGTTACATTATTCATCCTCGTCCTTTCAATGAATATTTGATGAAATGAAATAGTATTTTAAGTATAAAAAAAAACAACAAACCAAAACAAAAAAACACTTGCAGGATAATAAATAGCACTGAAACTCAATATAGCCTGATTTCCATTTAATCTGCTCCTACAGAATCTGTAAGGCATATGGCTTGTATTATGAGCCGAGCTGAGTTTGGAATGGCATGAAGAATATCAGACAAATCTTGATCCAGTGAACGTGTTCAGACTTGATACCAAAACAAATTAAGAGTCAGGAAGGGAAGTTCCTTCTTGGTACATGTAGCAAATGTAGCAGTGAAGAAAATGAGCTGAAATCTGGATTTCTGGTAGCTGCTGTCTAAGCAAGTGAGAAGGTGAAGCTAAGATACATGCACAAAGTAGCTTCTTCTGATTCTCTTTGCACCCTGGAAGGTGCTGCTGTGCAGGATCTCAGCAAACACAGCTCCAGTTTTCTCCTGATGGCTGCAAACGCAGTCCATAGGATACAGTTATTGGTGCCAACATGGCGAGACCCACAGCAGCAGAGCTTTGGGACAGCAGCTCCTTATGCTATGAGCTCCCCAGTACCAGTCTGTAAGCTGCAGGCAGCAAGCCCAATTAGCAGGAGTGGGCAGCATCAGAAGTAACTCATCCCCAAACAGCACGGCGAAGGGAATTGTGAGCAGAGAGGGAGCTGCCTTCCAGGGACTCAATTCTGCACACTGCAGAGATGTGCAGCGGTGCATGAGCAGCTCCGTGGTCACCTGCAGCATTCTGAAGGCTCGTTGGAGGGAATGCTGCTGTCACTAAAGAAAAGAGCCAAGCAAGAGATGAAAGATGTGCAAACCAAACTAACTTTACCTTAGTTATGCTTTGTTAGGATTTAACTGTTATTTATTAATTAATTGGTAGTAGCAATGCTAAGTCATGGCCTGATGTAATGATGGAGCACCTGGTGGGAAGGCAGGGCCAATCCAGGGGAGCTCAGGTGTGTGCAATGCTGCTGAGTGACCAGGAGGGATGGAGCGAGGGATCCACCCCTTCCCAGCCCTCATTTAAGGGCTGGCAGTGGAGGTGAGGGTATCTTGCTGGAGATCCCTGCCTACCTGAGGTCTTCTAAATGTAAGCAGCTTTTTACCTTCGTTTCTGTGTCCATGACTGCTGTGTTTGGGTTTGTCTTCATTTACCACAGCCGAAGACTTTGCTTCTCTGCTATTATTGCTGTACTTTCCATCACATAATAGCATTACATACTTCTACTGTGCTGTGCAGCGCAAGAGTGATTTTTTCTCCTCTAAAAGACAACCTCTGAAAAGTGCACATGAAGATGTGTGGTGGCATCTCTATACCAAGGCATGTATCTGGCAGCGCACCCCTTCCGTAGCAGCAGCTGAAGAAATGTGTTGTTTTTTTTCTCCTACTTCCACCCGAAGTTTTCTGGGGTGACTTGAGAAGTTGACACTGACACTCTCACCTTCTTTCCTTTCTCTATTTCTTCCTCTGGCCAGAAGGCAGTGCCAGCTGCTCGAAGCTCACTGGTGGCAGCGCTCTGCGTATAGGCAGCATGCCCTGTGGGAATGGCTGTGCTCACTGTGCTGCCTGGGAGCTTTCCCTGCAGCCTAGGAGGCCATCTCTGAGCACCGTGTGCTGCTGCCAGACTCTGGGCTGCAGAGCTGTGAGAAAGGAGAGGCGGTTCTGAGTGAAGCATCTCAGCACTGAGGTGCAGAACCAGCGTTGCTGTTGACTGCCACGTGAGCCCAGTGGATGCTGAGTGATACTGAGACAACGAGAGCACGTTTCTCTTTTTGAGTCTGGTCTGCTTGGTGCCCGTCACCCATCTGCCATTTCTTCTGGTGTTTCTAGGTAAGCAGAAGTACCTGTGTGCCAGCCGGAATGACTGCACCATTGACAAGTTCAGGAGGAAAAACTGCCCATCCTGCCGCCTGCGGAAGTGCTATGAGGCAGGGATGACTCTTGGAGGTACGTACGGATGGTGTCTGTTGGCTCCTGGTGTGTGGTTATGTGGGAGTGAGGCTGATGGACCATTAGGAGCTTCTGGAAACAGCTGCATGTTTCTACTGCCCAAACATTAACTTCGTTATGTCTGTGTTTCAGTTTCAAGAAGTGTTCTTTTCCTTAATTTAAAACCTCATGATCTGAAATAATGTCTCAGCAACCGGGTGATTGGGTTCTCATCCAGACCAGAGCCTCTTCAAATAGCTTGCTCCCATTTTAATACAATTTTTCACAGGCAGAAGTAGGGAAAAGGATGCTTTTCTTTATAGAAATTCAGCCCCAGAATTTGAATGGGTGTTGTTGTAGCTCGTCTGTGTTCTCAATCATGTAGCTCTACCAAAACTGGCACAAAATCTGCCATTTTCTGTCCAAAACCTAGAATGTCAAATAGTTACGCTAGCGAGTGTCATGTTCCTGCAAATAGGCCCATTTTATTGCCTGTAATGTCAGTGTTGCCAAATAGAAGTTTCAGCGTGTCCTGGGCTCAATTTTCTTTCTTTCTGCCTCAAAAGCATGCAGAACTTCAAGGTGCTGCTCCCAGCACCACTGCACGGCTCAGCTTTGGGCTCATTTGCTGTGAGGATGGAAGTGGAAAATGCCCCAAGAAATGCGCTGGGGAGGAGGGACCCCAGGCAGCTGAGTGCAGGGGAAGCACAGCTCGCAAGTGAGATGCAGAGGATGGGAGGCTCAGCACAGCTGGCAGCCCTGCTGTGCCAGGCGTGTCAGTGTTGGGCCAGTGCTGCTGGGCTGTGCAGTTCTGCATAGAGCTGTGAGGATGCAGTGTTGGCGTGAACAATTTACTACTGGGAAAGTCCTGGCCTACAGCTCAGGCAGGAGCTCTGATTTTAATGTTATTTCTCCCCAGGACCGTTCTTGCAGCTCTGCATGCTCGCATTCAGCAGATGGGAACCCACCTGCTCCATCCGCGCTGGCAGCGGTGGGAAATGACTCTGAAGCAGTGATGGAAGCGCAGCTCCTGGTAGGCAGGGCAGGCAGCGTGCTGCTCTCCTCCCAGTACTGCAGAGGCAGTGTGAGCACTGAACCCCTCCCTTCACTTTTTTTTCCCCTCAATTTTTTCCCTGAGCTTTTCGGGTCACCCTGACCTGTTCTGCTCAGTCTGTTTCACATTTGGTTTGAATGTCAGCTTAAAGGCAATTGTTGCAAACATGCCTGCTCTGAGTTTGCCCGCAGTTATTTCTCCCACAGTGGAGAGCCACAGCGTTTGGAAATGCTTCCAAGCTCTCAACAGTTGGGTTTAACTGCTTGTTAATTAGTAGGCACTTGCAGGGTATAATAGAGCTGGGCATGGCCAGCAGAGCCACAGCATGGAGTATTTTAATGGTGGGAGGAAGTTGTGCTGAATGCCTTATTTAGGGCTGTCTGCTTTGGCACAGAATGGCAATATTTTGAAGCATTTCATTATTGATTGGGATCACCCTGACCTGAAAGCTGAAATCCATTAAACAGAATCTTCTCTCTCAACCAACTCTGTAAAGCCAACGAGAGATGAAAGTCAAAAAATAAAAAGCCACCCAAGCAGCGCTGGTGCCCACCTCGTTAGCTCAGTCCTCCTGGTGCACAGCTCTCTCTCTCTCTCTCCCCCCAGCACCTCTCTGTGCTGCAGTTCCAGGTACCTGCACAGATGTGCAGCTTTGCTCCTGCCCAAGCGCACAGGACCAGCACTGCTGCACACGCAGGCATGTGGATGTCTTACCCTGCACAGCGTGTGGCTGCAGGGGCAGCAGGACTCGGCCGTAAGCTCCTCCTGCCCTTGGGCTGCTGGCACATCTCAGCCGTGCTGCGTGAGGCCCCGGGCTGCTCCTGTTCCCAGCACTGCTGCTGCGTGGCTCTGTGGTCCCAGCGCTGTGCTCTGTGCTGCTCCCATGCAAGGCAGAGCTCCACGCTGCCACCAGTCATCAGCCGCAGGGCTGGAGGCTGCTGTGAGATATGCTGGTACCCTACGGAAGCCCGAGGTGTGAGTGAGACCTGTACTTAGTCCCAGTTCAGCTCTGGTTACCACTGTCAAAAAGCTCCTGTCTTACAAACATTCCATCTTACTGCAAGCATTACTGGCACAGTGAGATGCTAGCATGTTTTGCAGGCTGTTGTGGTGGTTACTTACACTCACCATTGTGACAGATGTTCCAGGTTTTTCATCTCACCTGTTCTGCATTTCTGGCAACTGGATTCTTTTATTACAGGTTTGCTCATCTGACTGAAAAACCACCTTTTACTGAATTTCTGCTCCCTGCAGTGTTTTTTTTTTTTTGGCTGAGACATAATAACCCCTTAGCCTTCTTCACAGCTATCTAGATAACATTCATTATGTTTTTATGCCAGAGAATATTGCCTATTTTTATTATTTATGTGCCTTTTGAAGTTTGCCATCACCTTGTTGTAATGCAAACACCGCTTTCCCGTATCAGCAGCACCAGTGATAAGAGCAGTGCTGAGGTGCTCCCCAGGTCAATATTTTCTCCTTTGTGAATGGGGACCTTGTCAGTCCTGCAGCCACTGAGCTGCACTGGTGCTCAGCTTTGTGTTTCTCCAACAGCTTTCTGGGGAGTGCAGGATGTTTCTCTGGGTACCTGCTCCCTGGGAAGCAGACAGAGCTTGTCAGCAGACCTGCTTGGTGATCAGTCCTTAAGGCTCATTGTTATGTTTCCATCTCTGCATTGCCCTATAATTGGCAGAAATGTTTCATTTTCTTTCTGGAATGAATGTAAACATGCACTAGAGCGGGTTAAGAGCAACCCTCATAAGGGCAGCCCTGTTTGGTGTCATTTCAGCACTTGTAATTACTTTTGAGAGGTATTACCTGGGCGATTCAAAGTGATTTCAGCAGTAACAAATTGACTTTATATCATTTTAGTTGGTTTGGTTTGCTGTGTTGTGTTTTTTTTGTTGTTTTTTTTTTTTTTTTTTTTTTAATTAATGTGGGCCAGGCTGAGTCAGATCTCTTATATGGCCCTACTATGCCGATGCTATTGTAATTATCAACTAAAATTATCCAAATTTAAAACTGTGCCAGAAAGAATAGTGGTAGGATTGGTGGGATGGGGTTTTGGTGAGATCTGTGTTGGTTGCTGCTGCTCTGCCCAAAGCTGAAGTTGGATAACAGTGCCTGGAGCTGCCGAGACCTCCAGGACCTGCCTGGAGAAAGGCGCTCTGCCCCCTGGCCCAGCACTTGTGAGAAGCGAGTGCTGGTAATGCAGAGCTCCTCAGCCAATTCTCCAGCAAGTCCTGGCTGAGAGCCGGCCAAGTTCGCTTCATTAAAAGGTGTGGAACTTCCTTAATTGCTATATAAGGGACTCTGCTGTCATTTTGCAATGAATAATGCTTTATTGTGATACTACGTAATTATAGTCATCCAAGGGTGGTTTTTTTCCCTCCTCTCAAGTTCATAACATGCTTTATAAGTGAAAGAACAAAGCAGAACCTCAGATGCGCTGCATGTGTGATTTGCTGAGCTGATAACAGCGAGCTGAGGCTTCTGAGCTGGATGTGCCCCCTAAGAAAGCCCAGAGCTTCACACCCTGTGTAGGGAAGGTTTCTGCCTGCCTTGGCTTGTCCTGGGACAGAGGTGTAAGAGAACAGATGTCCTTAAAGAGGAAATCATATCTGTTTGCTGCACAGTCACCAAGGAAGTAACAGCATTAATGAGCACTGGAGATGTCTAAAATTAGGAGAGAGAAATCCCACATCAGATGTTTGTAATGCTCTTAGTGTATTTCAGAGATGCACTCAAAGAGGCGGCTATTTTCGGTGTTCTTGCATTTCCTCTCTTTTCAATTCTTGTTCCTAGCAACTACTGCATAGCAGCCGCCACTGGGACGGCTCCTGCTCAGGGGAGGCACTGAGGCAGTCTGTGCACAGTGTGTTAGGCCAGGTACCTGCTCACATCTCAGCGTTTTCAGATTTAAAACAGATGTGAAGGTTCTAGCAGGGCCGTGTCAGGGGCTGGGTTTTGGAGGACGACCCGTAGCTCCCAACACAAAGCATCCTACTGAAGGCCACAGATGTCTGCCTGCATCATAACTCCGAGCCTTTCTCCATCTGCTAATAGCAATTCGGCCCTCTGTGGAATAAGAGCTCTGCAGTACACAAACATAAGGTTCCTCCATTCGGAATAGTTATTATCTGACTTCAGTGCTGTCTGTCCCCTCTTTGAGTTCATGAGCGCGGTCTGTGAGCCTGCACTATTATTTGTGTGCTCTTTTCTTACTGCAATTCAATTGAACATGTTGAAGAAAAAAAAGGAAAAAAATTGCAATATTTAGACTGGGATGTGCATGTGTTCCATACAGCACCAGTTTGGCTTTATAGGTTCCCAGGCCCTTACTGGCACTTCTTGTTTGCCTTTGGAAGATGGGGTTTGGTTGGTTTTGTTTCCTTAAGCCCACATCTGTGTTCCCCATCGTCCCCCAGCTGCAGGCGGTGCGGCCGTTAGACGGCTCTGCTGCAGTGGATGGAGGTGCCCCAGAGCCCCATGCAAACAAACACTGAAGCACATAACGCCATGTTGTAGCCTTGCTTTCCCATTGCCCTCTTTTAATTTTATTAGTTTTCCTCTCCTTTTTCTGCAGAGCAGCCTGCCTTAATCGCGGCAGATCATCCAAAGGCCGTTCCTTACAGATCAGCATTCTGAGCTGATTTACAGAGTTGCTCTCTCAGCTGACGTTTTTATGTTCCGCTGCTTATTTTTCTAATTACAGCTGAAAGGAAATTTGAGATAAGTATCATGTAATGTGGGAGCCAAAACCCCAAGGACAATTGGTTTGATGTTATATTCTCTGCTTGAATTAAGCGATCGGCTTTTTTTTTCCCCCTCTAATTAATTAGGGCTTTTTGTAGTCAGCGAAGTATGAAAGCAGTTCCTTTCAGCAGTCTGCCAATCTGTGCTGTGCTGAGCACTGTCCTGCAGGCACTGGGTTAGGTAGCTGCTAACACTCCAAGAACTCGGAGGTCTGGAGCTCCCAGCATGTCCCAGAGCAGAGCAGCACTGTAGATCAGAGCTGGTGCGCCACAACCAGAGCACTTTGTCCATCTGCTGCCTGCAGCCCCGACCCCATGGGCTCACTGCATGGAATTCCTTTTGATGCTGGCTGATGGGATCCCCACTTGAGTCAATCCTCTTCTCTTTTCCCCGTTCTTCTTCTCCATTTCTAACCAGGAGTTTGTATGAGAGCAGTTGTGGCTGCAGATGTAAATGGTACTTGTTTTTCCCATGTAAGATTAATGAACAAATGGTTTTCTCTGTGCAGTGTGCACTTCCCTTTGTTCATACGTGTTGCCTGTGATGCTCTGCTCTCCCCACACTGCCCATGCTGTGTGCATTGCTACGGCTCAATCACTCTCACTTCTGCTGTTAAAACTGACAAACCTGGTGGAACTAGAAGCCAAGAAACCTTAAGTTTTTTTAAGTGTTGTGCTGAAGTTTGTCCTTTCCACAGCCCGCAAGCTGAAGAAGCTGGGCAGCCTGAAGACACAAGACGAAGGCGAGGCAGCCAGCTCATCCAGCCCCACGGAGGAGCAAGCTCCTAAGATGGTGATGACACATGTCAATGGCTTTGAGTGCCAGCCCATTTTCCTCAATGTGCTGGAAGCCATCGAGCCCGCTGTGGTGTGTGCCGGCCACGACAACAGCCAGCCAGATTCCTTCTCCAACCTGTTGAGCAGCCTGAATGAACTCGGGGAGAGGCAGCTGGTCTACGTCGTCAAGTGGGCAAAGGCTTTGCCAGGTGAGGACAGATGGATCAGGTCCCAGCTCTGCCACCATCCCAACAGCTTGCTGTTTGCTGTGTCTCAATGAGGGGCTCACAGGGGTGGTCTGCAACCCGTACCTCAGAGCCACGTTTCCTGGGAAGTGCTCCCATGAGGTGTCTGTCCCTGTAACCTCCCTGTAAGCCAGATTTGTCTTTTGGTGGCTGATCCATGGGAAAGGTGGCCAAGGTGTGACAGTAAAGGCACTCAGGCCTTCGGGTTCTGTCTGTGCTGGCGGTGCCCTGGCACATGGCATCACATGGGCATGCACCATTTTCCCACCTCCTGTGAAGGGACGCAGTTAATTAGAGTCTCAGGGTCCTGCTTCCTTTCCATTCTCACTGCAGTGGTTTTGCACCACTTCCAGGGCTTTTTGAACCAAACCTGCAGAATTCTCTGAACAGAAGATAAGCACCTGCACATTATGTTCTGTGGGTGCTGGGCAGTCTTCGTGTGGCCATGGCCCTATCTGCAGGCACTGGGACTGCTGTGGGGCCGTGGTGCCCTTGGCCTCCATCAGAGCTCTGCACAGCTGTGCTGTGTGTGGGGATGCTCTCACAGCTCACCCCTGGCATTGGCATTCTCCTAAAACTGCTGACAGCACCGCTGTGTGCCCCAGTGCACGGAGCCCCAGCAGCTCACTGCTGCCATTCCTATCAGCTTCACTGACCCCAAGCTGAGGCACTGCTGATCTGTTATCTGCAGCTTTCTCCTGGTGGTCCTGTGACACATGCTGACATCAGAGCTCAGCAGTAATAACAGCAAGTTTACCACTTAGTCACCCTCTTGATATTTTCCGGGGAAGGAGCAAACAATGATGGCATTGTTGCTGTTCTGTGCTCCAGGCTATGGTTACGCGGTTCCTTTGCTCCTGCCACGCTCTGGCTGCTCTGCGGGGAGGTCGTCCATGAACAAGGAGCGGTTGGTGGCTCTGGTGGTTGTGGGTGACGGTGCAGGCAGCCAGCACAGCTCCCCACCTCTCCACAGCCTGTAGCGTCCTGTCAGGTACCAGGGATGATCTGCTGCCCAGAAGTTCCTGAAGCTGCCCGTGCCCTGATGCAGCAGAGGTGCTTTCTGCCCTGGGATCTGCAGGCTGGTGGGGCGGCCTGATGCCGGATGGGCACAGAGGACGGTGATGTGTTGGAAGCAGTGCAGGTGGAGAAGTAATGAAAATAGAACCCAGTCAATTTAAACCAGTGGGATGTTGGTGTTTTTAGCAGAACAGAAGAATTTGCACTGGGTCTGCTGGGAGGCTGCGAGCCTGTAATGAGCATGGCTGGCAGAGTGGGGCCTGGGGCACAACACTGCCTCTGCCCCTGCTGCCTGCTTGGCACAGTGGCTCTGGCTGCCCCTGCAGAGCAGCCCTGTGCCCGGCAGAGGTGTGAGCACAGTGAGTGCTGTGCTGTGCTGGGGGGCAGTGGCATCTCCTGCCAGGCAGCATCGGCCCGGTGTCACAGCATTGGATTACTACTGGTAAATGGATGGGAATTAACCTTGCATCTCACCCTGAACCTGTATTCCTGGGGCAGTTAAGAGGTCCGAGATGTTGTTGCACTGCTCACAGCGAAGTTTTAATATCCTAGAGTGTCAGAGACAAGACTGCCATGAGTAGGAGTGTTTCTGAGCCATGCCTGCCATGTCAGGCAGAACCAAACTGTGCTTTCCTTAGAAAGGTTAACTAACCACAGCTTGCCAAGAAAGCTTCTGGAGCACAGAATTCAAGCTCTGGTTAAACCCCTGTTTTCCCTTCACTGTATGTATATAAAAATGTTGGTAAGATGTTAGTGTTAATTCAGATCAGCACTCGATTGCTTTCATTTAAGAATCATTTTAACTGGCTGCAAGTGGGAAGCCTTAATTCATTCCCAAAGGAGCTGGGAAAGCATTCTGTAAAGAAGGAACTGCTTTGCAGGGAGCAGCAGGGAGGTGCTTCTGGCCGGGGCCAAGCTGCCATTGCAAGTACTGCTGCTTGTCGCAGACGTTCAAATTTTGGTGTGCCTGCTGTGTCAGTTGGGGCCTTTTGGGTATCACAGCCCACCCCTCACTTGTTTTCTGATTCAAATCTGCTGCCTTGCCCTGCGTTTAACCCGTTCTGTAACTGTGAGGATGCAGTGGATTGTGTGTGTTTTTTCATTCTCTGATTATCGCATTTCCAAGGTAACAAATGAGCGTTTATTTTTATAGAAACGCTGCTTTAGGGAAACATGAGGTGCTCAATTGTTGATCACTTAGGGAGAAGTAATTCTGACACAGCACTGTATATCAAGAGAGAAGATACAGAATTTGCTTCTTAGCTTTGCTACTTTATGGTTATTCACAAGAAAAAGATTGTTTTCATCTCTTTACAATCATCCATAAAGGTGATATTACTTTTATAGCGATTGCTTTCTGCAGAAGATATCAGCATGTGTCTCTTCAGCTATGCCATACCAGAAACTCGGTGATGTATCATGGCCATGGTTTTGTGTTTTCCTTTAGCAGTGGTGTTGGCCATGTCTGCCATGCCTGCAGACAGCAGGCTTCCAGGGAGGGACGGGGATCCGGCAGATACATCGGGAGATAACGCAGTGCTTAGGGGAAAACCAGTCTGAGTGGGTAAGAAGTGCAGCCTGCAGGGGCTCATTGGTGCTGCTGGTGCTCAGTGTGCTGCATGTGGACACAACCCCCCAGAGAGGTCCCTCCCTGCTTGCCCTCGCTCTATTAATTCCCTCTGAGAAGAAGAGAAGTTTTTCCCTCAAAGAGCAATTTAAAAGGGGAGGAAAACAAAACCTGTTGATTTTGGCAGACGATGATACAGCACACTGACCAAATGTGTGCCCTCATGGCTGCGGCACCGGCGCTCCTTCCTGCAGGCTCCATCTCTGCAGCAGCACGGCTCCTCTGAAGCCCCTCTGAAGCCGAGATGGCAGGTGGTATGAAGGACAGTAGCGGGTATGGAGCAGGAGAACATTCCAGCATGCTGTCACTGTGTGTGACAGTACAGCAGTAGGCAATGAATTCATCTGTGAACAGACATGCCGCATAAGTCAAAAGGTGGTTCTAGCAGCATGTAACACTTAATTAAATAGAGATTCCAGCGTAGATATGTCTTAGAGATGAATATGACTGATTCTGTGCTGCCTGAGCTGCCCTCTCTGTATCCGTGCTCTGCAAACACACTGCATGCAGCTCCTGGAGATTGCAGTCCTGCCTGCAGGCAGCTGGGAGCCCTGGGGGTGGAGGCACCCACTGGGGGCAGAGGGGATCTGGTGCACACAGGCTGTGCTGTCTGGGTGGGTGATAGGAAAGCTGGAAGGGGAGCAGACGGGCCTAAAGCAATCACAGGCAGCAGTGAAACATCACTTGTGCTCATTTGCAGTTGACAGCTTTCTGAGCAAGAGACAGATGCTCGCTTCAGTGGAATGTAATTACGCACTGTGGATTATAATTACACCCCAGTGGTGTTGGAATTGTTTTAATGTTTGATTGAGATTACATGCCATTTTTCTCAAAATGAGAAAATGGTGACTTTTAAGAGTGCCAAAATTTCACCGAAAAGAAGTAATTGATTAACGAGGACACAGTTCTGCCTCTGACTGTTGCTGTGTGAGGACGATTCCAGGAACTGCCAGAGCTCAGCGCTGATGTGTAACATCCCTCTGCTGTGCTTTGTTTCTCTTTTGAACAGGATTTCGCAATTTGCATGTGGATGACCAGATGTCAATAATCCAATACTCTTGGATGGGTCTCATGATTTTTGCCATGGGTTGGAGATCTTTCACTAACGTCAACTCCAGGATGCTTTACTTTGCTCCAGATTTGGTCTTCAATGAGTAAGTGCCAAATGTCAGCAGTCTGAAGTTTGCCTTGCCTGGGTCAGACTGGATGAGAAACGAGAACCAGGCAAGGGGGTTTGCTGTACTGCCCAGTTATGGGATGTGCAGCTGGGCAATTAGGCCCTGGGAGCTGATCCAAGCTAAGAGGGGCTCCAGCAGTCTGCGGGAATGATGAGGACAGATGCAATATCTCCCTGCACCTTCTTTCAATTCCCTTGCCGTGCTCTCAACAGCACCAGCCCATGGTGGGGGTGTGAGGGGCTGCAGTGCTGCCTGGCTCCTGGGCGGGGGTGGGTGCTGATTCCAGCAGGCTGGGTTGGTTACAGAAGGCAGAAGTGGAGACAAATGCACGCTGTGAGCTCCTCCAGCTCCTGATGATGTCCCTCTGGTGCAGTGTCATGTTTGAGTTGAGCAGGTTTTATTGGCACTGAGGCAGAAAAGCTTACAAACAGTAACTAAGTACAGCAGTGAGTGAAAGCACAACTGCTGTGTGAGGGCTGAGCTCAGCTTCGTATCCCTTCTGTGTAACTGAGTGGGGTGAGTCACTGCAGCTGCTTCCAGGAAGGCAGGGGGTCACCCAAACCTGGCAAAGCCATGTAGCCATCCATCCTCAGACACGCAGAGTTATGCAGGCATGTTTTGGAAAACCCTCCTCTCCTACCTTCAGGCCTGTTGCTGTCAGCACCCTCAAAGCAGAGCTCAGTCCCGTGCCAGGATTGTGCCAGTGTCCTTAGGCACAGCATGAGCCACCCTCCACCCCCGTGCCCCTTCTCCTCCCAGGTACCGGATGCACAAATCCAGAATGTACAGCCAATGCGTCAGGATGCGGCAGCTGTCCCAGGAGTTTGGGTGGCTTCAGATCACGCCCCAGGAGTTTCTCTGCATGAAGGCTCTGCTCTTCTTCAGTATTAGTGAGTGCTCATGTCCTCCCCTCAGCAGACCTGGGCTGCAGGGAGCAGCGGAGCAGGGCTCCATGCTCTGCACCGACAAAACTCCTTCCCTTCTCCTGTGGCTCTCTTCTTCTTTTGGGGCAACTCTGACTGTTTCCCATCCCTGTTCCTCCAGTTCCAGTGGATGGCCTGAAGAACCAGAAGCTCTTTGATGAACTTCGCATGAATTACATTAAGGAACTCGATCGGATCATCGCTTGCAAGAGGAAGAACCCCACCTCCTGCTCTCGGCGGTTTTACCAGCTCACCAAGGTCCTGGACTCCGTGCATCCTGTAAGAGCGCAGCGCGGTGCCTGCCTGGGCTCAGTTAGCAGAGAGAATTGGAGCGCGGGAATTTGGGAGTGCAGCAGGGAGGGATCTTGTCCCTGCAAGAGCGTTGGGAAATGGCGTAACCGCCCTTGTAGACATGGACACTGTGTTCATGTTCGTACCTGCGGTGGCTTCTTTACTTTCTTTTATTGGCTTCTGTGTGTTGCTCATCTCCAGGAGCAATCCTGCACACTGCCCTGGCTGCATCCATGTGCTCCCGGATGTGCAGAGTGCAGCCCTGGCAAAGCCCCGCTGTGCTGCCCCTGCTGTCCTTTCCACAGAAATCATCCAGTGGGGAATTTTTCCCTAACAAACTTTCTTTCTTTCCTAGATTGCCAAGGATCTGCATCAATTTACATTTGATCTTTTAATTAAGGCCCATATGGTGAGTGTGGACTACCCGGAAATGATGGCAGAGATAATCTCTGTGCAGGTTCCCAAGATCCTGTCTGGAAAAGTGAAACCCATTTACTTCCATGCGGAGTGATCTTCCAGAGGGACTCCCAGTTGCATCGCCTCCATCTCAGCCACCTCTGCCTATTGTTTCTGCACTACTGTACTGCAGTGCCTTGGGGAATCCTGTCCAAAGAGATGATGTGCCGCCAGGCAGGCAGTAGCAAACTCCTCCCTGCTGGGGTTCTTTCAATTTCTCTTTTTCCTGTGGTATCTCTGACTGAACTCCTGCCAGGGTCTGGCTGCTCAGTGGCAGGGACACCCTGTCAGCAGCACCTGGGGGTGGTCACTTCTTTATTTCCTGCAGTGACTTTTAGTGCCCTGGGGCTGTGGGAGAGTGGGAGACATCCCCCACTTCTTGTATTTCTGTAAACCAAATCAAGGTGAGGCACAGGCTGACTCTCGAGGCGTGGGTGTGGGTACCTTTACCGGCCTCCTCTGGGACTTCTTATGTGTGTTATGGTGCTGGGAAGCAGATGCGTTGAATACCGCAGTAGCACAACTGAGGGGAAGAGATGAATTGCAACCCAATGAATGAGAAACCCCTCAGAGCTGGAAGGCACCTGGCAGTCACCGTCAGGGCTGCTCGGCCCTATGCTGCTCAGCTCCACGCGTGGCTGCTGGAGGGCAGATGGGCGCTGGAAGGCTCCATTGTCGATGGCGGCTGCTTTCCCCCCGGGGCACCGCTCCCGAGGTGAGCTGGATGTGAGCTGGATGCCGCCCGTTCAGCAGTGCGCTCCCAGCGCTCCCATCTCCCTTCCGATCTGCTCAGACATGGCTGTGTCACCTCCACAAGTGCCTGACGCCTCTCGGACCTCAGACCCTCAGCAGCCGAACCCCTGCCTGCACCTCTCCCCTGCTCTGCTCACACTGGGTGCCCACGCAGCCAGCATCTCAGCTCCATCACCTGTCTGCCATCCGCCTGAGCTGCTCTCCATGGCAGCAGGTGGGAACTCCAGAAGCGAAGCAGCCAGGCCTGGCCCTGTAGGATGGGTGACTCTGGGCGTTAGCCCTGTCCCTGGGAGATGGCTGCAGTAATGACCTGTGGCAGTGGTGGCATCCTCCTGTGCTCACACAGAGCTTTCTGGGGATGGAGTGATGAAACAGTGAATGTGGGCACATCGTTTAGAGTGGGACACATCAAAGGTTGATTCTGATGGCTCCCAGTGGTCTGGGATGTTGGGCAGCCCCCAGCCTGCACTGGGTCTGTCTGGCAGGCTGCGCTCACGTGGCACAGGCACTGCTTTGCTCCTGCTGCTGCAGAACTCTCCATGTGATAGGGAGTGGGGCAGGGGAAGACGTGCTGCGCTCTGTGCCCCCTCAAGCAGCTGTGTGCCAGATGTCTTTAAAAGCAAAGGCAGTGGGTTCAGCCCATTGGTTGCCATGAGCACAGCCTCCGGGTTGCTGTGTGGATTGTTGCTTCTTCTGGGACCTGTTCAGAGCTGAGCATTACCTCCAGCTCTGTAGGCAAAGCCCATGGGTGCAGCCGGGTTCTTTGCAAGCAGGAACAAGCATTGAATGCTACAGATATTCTTCAACTGTTCTATAGGGTTTCTATTGAGGGAAGAAGTAGAGAAAAACAACACAGGACTATTGAACCAATGCTCTTTCTGTACAGCCATTTGTATTAAGATCTCCTCTCCTGGGCTGTTAGTGGCTCTGTTTGTGCTCTTCCTCCTGAGGTCCTCCCATGTAGGTGGGCACAATCTGCAAGTCCCGATGTACTCAGCAGCCTTCTATTGCTGCACCTTCGGTGTCGGTGTGATCTGTTCATACATGCAGATGAATCAGTGGAAAGCCCTGCTGGTGTTCTCTTCTGTGCTTGAATGTTTTCTGGCTGTTAGCAGAGGAGAATGATGAGTAATGGGCTTGGTAATGCCTTGATCTCTGCCATCAACAGGAGGATGTTTATGATCGGTCTAAATAGCCTCTTTGGAGAGTTTTACATTTTGCATACGCTCGTGTCAGTAAGGTTTCATTACTGAACTGCATCCTGCTGGGTATTTTTCTACTGGGAGAGGGGGAAGAAACAAAATTTGATAAGGACTTGCATACACCCACTTGCTGCTGCAAAGGGAGCGGGGCTGTGCAGCAGGCTGTGCCCCCAGCTGTGTGCTGCTCTGTGCTCCTTGCTGCTCTGTGCTATGGACGCTCTGCCAGTGTGAGCCCCAGTGCCTACGTGGGGCCCAGGCTGTGCCCTGCAGCTCTTCTGTTTCAAAGTAAATTTCTGCAGTGTTTTTTCCCCTGTTTTCTTGTGATGATGATGATGGAGGGGTTGCTGGAGGATGGGGAGCCGGGGCAGCGGCACCCGAGTGTGTGTTTGCCAGGGGGACAGTAACAGTGTCTCTTGGTTTATTTCCATTGGCTGCTGCAGGAACTGGAAAAAAAAAAAAAAAAAAAAATCAGACAATACCAAAGTCCAGATCCTGCTGTATATCTTTGTACTTTGTGTTTTCTTCTGCATTTTCTTGTCTATTTTTGCTTTAATAAAGCGAAGAGAATCTCACCACCGTCCTCATCCTGTTGCAGTCGACCTGGGGGTCCCAGCTGAGCTCCCATCCCCATGCAGGGCCAGCTCAGCCCCTGGGCTCCCTGGGAAGACACAGTGCAGCTGAGGAAAAGCACCTCTGCTTTTACACTGGAAGGAGCCTTCTGCTCAGCTTTGGGAGCTTGGGGAAGGAGCCTTAGCTCGGCTTTGGAGCTAAGCCCAGGCAGTGAGCATCCTGCCCTGTGCATAGGCAGGCAAACAGCAGCGGGTCAGTCCTGGGGAGCTGAGTTCTGTTAGAACACAGAATGGCTTTGCACCCTGCAGTCAGGGCAGTGCTGTTTGCCACAGTCACACAGCTGCCACTGTGGGGATCTCTCCTGAGACGTTTTGATTACAAACTACGTGTTAAACGTATGTGTACGTATGCATAGGCATGCCCCCATTTATACTGCTGAAGGTACCTGTTCTATTCCTGCTGATGAGCTTTCTTTCTGACTGCACACTGAGTGCCCGGGTGTTCATGCGGTGGTGAGGCAGCGTGTGCCAATAGTAACAGAAGTTTTGGTTTATTTTTGGGGGCTCTGCACTGCCCAGGTTTCTGAGGCCCATCCTTGCGTGGCTTGGATGCAGCACTCTGGGGGTCCCAGTGTCAGCATGCAGCTCTCCTTCCACTGCTCTGGCCAACAGGGACGGGGTGGCACCCGAGGGGCAGCAGAGCACCCTTTATGTCTGCTCTCTTCAGCTGCACAAAGCATCCATGCACTTCAGGACAGAATCCTGGGACTGTGCCTATTTTCTCACCACTTCAAAGCAGAAATACGTTCTTACAACGTAATGACTGCTGGAATGGCTCTGATTCCTGCTGCCTGGTGGGAGCAGCCACAGCCGAGGTGCTGATGCCATCTGTCCCTGGGTGCTGGGAATGGTGCTACGGGGCAACCTGACCTCAGCACAAAGCTGCAGAAATGCTGCCCCAGTGCCACATCTGCAGAAGGTGTGGGCCTCCAGAACAACAGCTCGGGCTGTGAGCTGCCCACAGCTGTGTTCTGGCATCGTGGTCACTGCTTTGAGGAAGCCAGGAGAGACTTCTGTTCATTCCTATTGAAAACAGCAGGAAAACCTGCATTTACGATTTGAAAAGTACATATCTGTGCCAAACATAAAACCACAGTAAGCTTAGAATAAGCTGCTCTCTGTGCCGGGTGTTTTGTGCTCTGTGGCAGTTTAGTGCTGGTTTATTTGTTAACTTGTCTCTGTAATGAAAAGAGTTCTCTATATTGATACACTTTATTTCCTTTGCAACAAGCCAAAAAGCCCATTGCTGGTGCCTTTCTCCAGGGGAGGACTCCCAGCCCACAGCTGTGCTCACAGCAGTAACTGAGCGTAATGTCTTTGCAATTGCTTGCTTCACCATTGCTGAGTAAAGTCCTGGAGGAAGCTCCGTGGGATTACCAAAAGAAAAGGAGTGGTGACCCACAGACTCGGCCCAGTTCTACTGCTGGTTCACTGCTGGGTGCTGAGGGCAGTGCTGAGCTTGGGGCTCCTGCAGCACCTCCATCGCATTGCAGCTGCTGTGCCTGTGCTGCAGTGCCAACCTCTGCCCGCCGCCGTGCCCACGGCTCCATCACAGCACGTCTCGTTCTGCAAGGGGTGCAACTCCACTGCACCGCTGTTGCCTTTTCTGTCACTTTGCTCAAATTAATGGCCCTTGAGGCCGAACTCGACTTCTAGAAAAAGACATCAGTTGGACTATTGTCACTGTTTTCACTTTCTTCATTGTTTTTCTTGATTGGAACTTCGATCTGCCCCAGACACACGGAACGCAGAGGACAGAGACCCGTGACACACTGCCACGGGGGCTGGGCAGCGGTGACACCGCACTGCCGTGCGATGCAGTGCAGGATGTGACCCCAATACAGACATCACTGTGCTGGGCTGAGTGACACCGTCTGTGTCACAACCAACCAGAGGAGCCCACCTGGGCTCAGGACAAAGACAGAACCCATTACACTACACTGGGGGCAATGAGACACCCCAACCCACGCCCGGACCCCCGTGAGCCCTCAGCCCGTGCTGTGCCCCACACAGCCCTCCCTGCTCCACACTCAGCTCTTGTGTAACTTCAGATCTGTCGTTGTTCAAAGTGCAATGAAGGCAGAATTTTGTTTGTGGGAGCTGCTGTACGCTGCATTCGGCTTTCATTTCAGTTGTGCGCATGAGAAATGCTGCTTGGTGTGACAAATAATAGGGGTTGAAGATGCCAAGAATGATTGGGTAATTTCAAAATGGATGAGGCTGTGTGTTGGTAATTCACAGAGGCTATTTTTCGCAGTCGGATTTTTGCTATTAATTATCTGAGCTGTTATTTCTTTTACCCATCGGCTGACTGATCTCTTCAGATACGCCTCTTTGGGTCTCTTAAAACTAAATTTCATCTGATTAATGTATTTCTCAAAGCAAGGCACTAATAAAGCCCTGTGTCCTCCTCCTTTGGTGTTGCTTTCAGTATCTTTATGAACAATTCTAACTCCAATTGTAACTCCATTCCGCTGTAACTTCGTGGTGAAAGGGACCCGTGCTCCCCACGTCAGCACCGCACTGCGCTGACCGTGACATCCAACCCAGCACTGACAAAAAGGAAACCTCCTCTTAGCTGCTCCCAGAGCCCTCCAGGCTCTGCTCTGCCCACACCTGGAGCCCTGCTGCTGCTGCTCAGCCTCCAGGTGTGCCAGGTCAGGAAATCTGCAGCCCACTGCTCATTAATGGCCATGGCAGCTGCACGGAAAGGTGTTTGCGGGCAGGGGAAGCTGAACAGTTCTCAGTGGCCTGGGGTTAAAGGTAAGAAAAGTAAGAAAACATACAAAAGCGTGCAGCAACGCCCGTGCCTCTGCGAGGAGCTGCGCTGAGGGCTGCTCACCCCCCACAGCCCCGCAGCACAGCAAAGGCTGCAGCTTCAGAACGCTCCCACTGGGCCCCTCGGCGCGCCAACGGCGTTTAGAAATGCTTTTGTGCTCGTTGGAAAGAAAACCCAACAAACAAGGAGAAAAAAAGCAACCCCACAGGGCTGCGGCCGGAAGCAATTTGGGCTGAGGCGAGCCGGCCCACAGCCCCGCCGTCCCACCGACCACAGCACAGGCGGACACGGGGTCACGGCGTCAGCGCTGCGGGGCCGCCTGGTCACCGCGCCCCGTGCCTGCGGGCGGCCGCGACGCTCAGCGCAGCCACAGCGGGACAGCGCGCATGAAGCGCAGCCCCGGGGCAGCCGCACGCGGTGACGCGGCCGCGCCATCGGCGGGAGCTGCAGGGGCGGCCATCGGGGCAGCGAGCGGCGCGGCGCTGGGGGCGCGGCTCCTCGTGCAGCGCCGCAGCCCCGCCTTGCAGCCCCGCCTTGCATCACGGAGGGCCGGCGCTTCGTGCGGCGCTCGGGCGTCGTTTGCGGGAGGAAAAAAACACGCGTGGACTTCGTTGAACCTCATGGAAACTTTATAAACGTGGAAGTACTCTACGCCGCTATGTGGCCAAATGGCTGCAGGGCTGGCGGCCCGGGGTCGCACAGCACAGGGTAGGGGTTGTGCCTCCCAGCCCAGCAGAGACCCCAGGGCTCCGCCGTGCTGATGAGGAAGAAGCCACAGCACAGACGTGTGACAAACACATTTACAAGGACACCGGAACCTGTTCTTACTGTGCTGCTGCCTCCCCGCTTACAATGCTGAGGATGAAAACAAGACTCGGCTTTGTTTTTTCAGACTCCACCGCTGTCCCACAGACATCTGTGCCATCTGCACAGCACTGGGTTTGTTCACGAGCACAGGGACAGGAGAACCGACAGCTGCCGTCTCGCACAGGGCCGGTCCCCGCGGTGCCGCTCAGCACTCAGTGCAGAACAGAAGCTGCACACTGAGCCAACCTGCCCACAGCCCACTGCCTCAGAAGTGCCCAGATCAGAAGGCACTGCTGGAAGTGAGGAGGAGGAGCTGGGCTGACACTGCTGGGTGACACCACAGCTGTGACAGAGCTGCCTGTTCCCGGGGAGCACTCCCACACTGGGCACTCGATGCTGAGCTCTGGGGGACGTGCAGCCAGAAACACAACGCACTCTAGTTTGATGCTGTTCACCCCTTGTCTGCTCGTGAGAGGGTGCAGCAGAGGGCTCAGCTTAGCGTAGAGAAGCCCTGAGATGCTGCTGCACGCAATGTAGTCAAAGTGGTGGCACTACACCTTTTTCTAAAGCCGCTGCTACGTGCCACTGCTCAGGGTACGAGCACAGGAGTGAGCAGCTGGGGCAGCGCTGAAGCCCACGGGGGTGGAAGCACCATCAGCACAGCACTCATCACATTCGGTAAGGCAGCAGGCAGAGGCACACAGAAGGAAAGCACCTGCACACCGCAGAGCACTGCTGCAGCCTCTGCCTGTCCAGCCGTGTCGGACCTGGGGGGATGGAGTGCTGGGGAACAAACGGGAATGTTTGGTGCCTGTTCTGGGAATGCTCCCAGCACCCAAGGAAAGTCACTGAAAAGAGAGAAGCTGCCTTTAGACTGGTGACAGAAAGCAGGAAAGTGTTCATTGCCTATCTACAGGGAAATGCTACAGCTCAGCACTGAGCCCTGACGCTGTCTGGAGCCACAGACCTCTATGCAGCACTGGGACAGGTCCTGGCATGGAGAAATGTGCTCCCCTTCCAGACCAGAGGCATCAATACAATACTGCTGCTGAGGGAAAGAGACCGGAGATCTCTCGAATCAGAAATTAATGTAACAAGCAAACAAGAAACTGTGTTCCTCTTAGAAAAACTTCAGGAATTGACCCATATTTCTGGAGTTTCAGTTCTCCCCACCTGTGCTGGCCCAGCAGAATAACCACGGGCACTGAGACTTCTGCTGGGTCTGTGGGGAGCAGTTCCAGTTGCAGATTTGCAGATGGGAGCAGGAGGAGCAGGGCTGCGTCCCCCCGCTCCCCTCCAGTTTGCTGCTGCCCTGCCAGCCCCAGTGCAAGCAGGGCCACCAGCAATGCACGTGGAAAAGCACACCAGTGCTTCGTAAGAGAGGAGAACGCAGAGTATGGGACGAGTCTCTCGTGGCAAGGACGCAGCTTCCAGTCATTCTTCCCCAGCACCCAAGCACTGGGAATCAGCATATTGAACTTTGGGACATCTGTCCAAGGTCACCCTTCACTGAGGTTATGTCCCAAAACGCATGGAGGTGCACAGAGCTCTCTGCTCTGCTGTCCTTTTCACAGCCTGGCTGTGCTGCTGTTGGTGCTCACCCAGCACTGCTGCCACCTGCAGAGGCGCCTGGCGAGCATTTCTCACTTGGGCAGAAAGCGATGGCGAAAGGACTGGGAACAGTTCAAGACAAACGTAGTAACGGCCTTCTTGCCATTTTTATCTCCTCCTTCTAATTTCTTGAGCCACTTCTGACAGCACAAAATTATCGTCCAGTATGATAGCTGCTCTCCAGGTCATTTGAACTGGAAAAGTCTTAGCTGTGACACATCTATTTCACAAGCACAGAACATCTCCTTGGTCTTGCTGGGCTGAGATGGTTGCACTGTCTGAAAGAAGAAAACAAGTGTGGCAACATGCAGCAGTGTATGTTCATCAGTGATGGCAAACCCAGCACCAGCATAAACCCATGCCTTGCACAGCTGTTCCCACAGTGCTCATGTTTTCCCTGACTGCTGCAGCAAGGAGCTCAGGAACAGCAGAGCAGGATGGTCTGCTGAGCAATGCCCACTGATGGACAGCAGGCACCGCCCCGAGCCCCGATCCTGCCCTTGTCAAAGGTCTCCAGCAGAAAGGACATTCCTCCCAATCTCTTCTCTGAGATCCCATTCCCTCCCCTGGGCTCCCACCACCCCATCTGCTGAGCTGAGGATCCACCACATTGCTTTGGCTGATCACTGTTACCAACACGTACCTTTTGTCTCAGCTTTCATCACCTGGGATCCTGCCTTGTGGTGATGAAGAACTAAGTGCAATAGAGTCAAAGAAAACAGAAGAAAAAAGATTGAATGCACATAAGTACAGTGATGGGCAGAAGTCAGGTCAACGATTTATCTTCAAAGTGAAGAAACCATTGTTTGACACTGGAGAAAATCAACTCTTATCAGCTTTTCAAAGCCTGCAAATCTATCTGCAGTCTTGGCAGAGCTCAGCGATTGTTAAGAGCAGGAAATTGAGGATTATTTGAGCAGATATTTTCTAAACAAAATCTGCTGCCACAAACCACAGTGCCAGCAACCCAAAGCCCCCCCCAGCCCAGTGAGGGCCCCCATGTGCAGGCTGTGCCATCACAGCCCATCTGGCCACATGGAGCTACACCCTGCACAGACATTTCGTGTGGGTCCCACTGCTGTCTGCTGCTGCCATTGCCCAGCCCTCCCCATCTCTCCCATGATCTGCCCCTCTGCCCTCCACAGAGGCTGAGACATAAGAACAATATGGACAGACAAGCTAGCTTAATTCCATGCATGGCTGCGTATTTACCACTTAGTGGATTTAGGATTAATTTTTCATGCAGCCCCTGCCCGGAGCAGACTTGCACTCAGGGCTGTTTGTTTAGGTTGGTGTTTCAGCTCAGCAGCTCCTGCTGGGTGTGCTGTGCCCCCCAGGGATGGCTCTGTGCCCCACGCAGGGTCACTGCTGCAGCACAACAGCCCTGTGGCTGCAGGCTCACCTGCCGGTTCTTCGTGATGCCGTCTCAAAGAACTTGGTCCTGGAGGCCACTCTGCAAACACAACAAGAGAGGAGGTCACTCCAGTTATCTGATGTATATCATTCACTAATCAGATAGCATTTGTGCCATGGAAAAGAGCAGCAGCATCAGCGGGCATGGAAGGCGACACTTCCAGTGATGCCGGCTGCACTCCTCGTGCTCTAAGCTCCACTCTGTGCTTCCTGCATGCTGCTCTGACCAGGCACCCTTCATCAATTTAATCACACAGCTTATTTAACTGCTCTTGCTCAAAAGCCTATGTGCTGGTGTAAACATGCACTTGTCACTTTTTATGGCCTCTCCACTTATGATGTGCTTCATATTAAGCTTCCAACTGCCCTCATAAAAGGAAAAATTATAACATAAGTGATTCAGGAGAAGAAAGGCAAAGCCCATTCCTGCCCTGCAAGCACGGAGCTGAAACTGACAGCACCTTTCTGGATTAAGGAGTGAAGATGAGGACGTCACACAGCCACACAAGGGGCTCTCAGCAGAACACAGGGGCTGCCGAGCAGCAGACTTTCAGGATGACAAACATTTTTGCCATCTCCTATTGCCACAGGCACTGGGCAGGTGGCTACCTCAAATCCTAAAGCTTAAGTCTGGGGGCAGAGCATCAGGTGAGCGTGCAGGGAGAACAGACTGAGAATCCATGGGATGATGGGGGAAGGAGAAGCACGTCCCAGTGAGGGACAGCAGGGTTTCTGTCTCCTTAAAAACATGAAGAAATCCGATAATGAAGCTGAACTGCATCCAATTCCTTAATGGAGATCCAAGCAGGATCTCTCTTTTCTTGGGAAACATCTCATCTGAGAGTCTCTCTTTTCAGAGCAGGAAGGGAGGGAGCTCCAGCTGCACTGAGAAGTAACTGAGAAGATGATGGAAAGTCAGCCCCAGAGCTACATTGGATGGGGCTCAGAGCTTTTTGTTCCTGCAGTGTTTTTGCTTTTGCTATGGCCACGTTGCGCCCCAGCTGTGCCCTAAGGGCAGAGCCTGACCCAGCTCTCACGCAGCTCTTCCCAAATGACTCAGACCCCTGCTCATGGAAAGGGGAATGGGACCTGCACGAGCTCCAGCCCCGCTATGCCAACAGTGCTGGAAACCAGCATGCTGCTTCTCCTGCCCTTCCAGCACTCCTGGCAGATGGCAGCAGCTCCCGCTGCCGGTCACCGCGGCCCCCCCTGCCCTCCCCCCAGCCCTGGGGCCAAAGGCTGAGCTGTGGCCCCTCTCCGTGCTGCCCGCCGGCCCCTGGCTTACACTGAAGAAGGCATTTCCTCTGCTGTCCCTGCTATCAGATCCGGCCTCTGCTCCAGCTTCTGTGGGATGGGAGCCCTGCACGGTGGGTCTGGAGGTCTCACAGGAGGACGTGTTATCACGGGCTTATCGCCATGGGGCCGTGGCTTGGGGACACCATCGTACTCTCCTGCAAGGCAGAAGATCACAGACGGTGCGTGTGAAGCTTTGGCAGAGGACGTGTTTGTGAAGATGCATTACTGGGCTGCAAGAGCACGCTGCTGGCTGTGTTAAGCCCTTCAACTACCAGGACCCCTAGGACTTTCTCAGCAGGACAACTCCTTAGCCACATTTCTTCCATGCCTGCATTTGTGAATTCTGATCCTGAATTTCCTCTTTGCTAAACTATAACTGGAGCTCTCCTATTTTCTCATCCATCCTGTTGGCTTCTCCAGTTTTTCAGAATTACCCCCAAGCTGTCCGCACTGAAGTGTGAAGCAGTGTTCCAGCACCAATTTTAAAGCAGCAGTATAGCTGCAATATAACTTTATTGCTAATTCAGTGTTCTCCTATTTATACGTCTCAGGACCAGCAGCCCATTTTGTTGTGCTGTCTCCGGATCATGCTGTCAGCACACTATGTGTGATAATGTGAAAACATCAAATCTGTAAGCACTAAATGGAGTTGGTGTACAAGCCAATTTTAAAAGCTATTTTACTCTTCCAGAGGCAGATTTCCACCTACCATTTAATTCAACAAATTTAAATTAAGCCAGTAGCGTTAGTCAGATGAACTTTATGTTTGTGCTACCCAGCCAGGCCTTTTATTCTTTCTCTTTATGCAGCCCCATGCTTTCATTCTCTAAACACAGGGCTGTGAAGCTGCTGGGGATGACAACATCTAAAAAGCACTGGAGAGCACACAAGTAAGCCTGGCAATGGCAGAGCTAGCAGTATTTCTTATTTACGACCATCATCTTAAGGACCTCACCCAGCTCAGCTCCACACACACGCAGTTACAGCACCGTGTGCCACACGGTGAGCTGTGTGCTGGCACTGCAGGGACAACGCAGCCACACAGACACACCAGCCCCTTCCTGCAGGGCACAGACAGCACCAACCCAAATTTGGCCTAAACTCGTTACTTATACCTATCGTGCATACAGGTAATGCTTATTAAGCCATACAGAAGCCCTGCTCTGTCACACCATGGCTGTGACACAGCTGTGCCGCTCACCATCTCTGCCGCAGCCGCCCGGCCGGGGCGCAGGCCTCCTGGCGTGGAGCGTGGAGGTCCGCAGGGCAGGGCTGCTCACCACACCATTGGCAGCCTTGCCAGGCAGCTTCGCACCCCCGTCCTGCAGCCTGGCCACCAGCTTGCCCACCTCCAGCTCGGCAGGCGGCCGTCCCGGTTCCTCCCCCCCAGGCCGGGGTGTGGGCATGCGGCTGCGCAGCAGGGGTCTGGGGGCCTCCGTGGTGATGCTGCCGTTGGGGGTCTGGCTGAGCTGGTCTGCTGTGGAGCCAAGGGACAGACAGACGGGTTAGAGACAGACGGACGGGTTAGGATCGAGTGTGGACATGCAGCCAGGCAGCAACTGAGGGCTGTTCTGCCAGTGACAGTTTGAGCTGCAAGGCACTGCAACCTCTGATAGCAGCTCTTACTTTCCTTTCTCACCCAACACCAGAACGCACTGTCTGCCATGCTGACGGCCTTGTCAGTGCAATTCTGGTACTGTTTACATTGCTCCTGGAAAGGAGTTAAAAGAAACAGGAGTGAGGGAGAGTGAGGAGAGCAGCGGAACTGACCTCCACTTTCTTCCACAGAAGCCCCAAAGAAGACAGGTCGTTCCCGCAGAGGGCGTTTGGAAATGGTGATGGGTTTGTGCCTCCGGGCAGCCACCCTGGGGGGAGGCACTGGGGGAGCAGCGCTGTCTTCTGGGGGGCCCGAGTAGATCTGTAAGGATAGACACATCTTCAGATGGTGCTCAACAGACCAGGCAGCATTCCCAGGGCTGGAGAGAGGTGCTGTGGCAGCCCCACGCTTCAGGGTCGGGTGCTACAGCTCTGCATACGGCTGCTGCCATCCTGCAATAGGCAGCCTGCTACACACCACGGCAGTGCTGAGCTAATTAACACAACGAGATCACAATACAGAGAAAATGTGCGGCAGCAAATTATCTCAGCACAGATTAAGTCAGCTTTCAATCTGATATGTTCTGAAAAGAGTCAGGTTTTCCACACTAACCAGGCGATACAATCTGCAGCAAGCACCCAAACAAGCTGCTGCATTGTTTGAGATTTAACAGCAAAACACTTCGGCTCTTGGTTTACAATGAAGTGTGTGGCACCCTCAAATTACCTCAGATGAAATACTGGCACAAAAACAATGCTGGTTAGCAGTTCTATCTCCTTTTCTCACTGCTCATACGACACCTATTTGGTTGGGGTTAATTTAGAGGCTTTTATTTATGTCGGGCCCCTTATTAATAGCTGGGAAAAAAAAGAATAAAGCCTTTGGGCAGTCTTTGATGATATGAAGCAACACATTAAAGACCCACATCAACTGCTTTTGCTTTTTTCCCATGGGTATTCACTGAATTCACATTGGGCTTCCAGGAGCGGATCAGCATGGCAGAGTGGCAGGAGCTGCTGGGAGACCATGGCATGGCACAGGATGGCACAGGATGGCACAGGATGGCACGGCTGGAATATCCTGTGGGGTTGGCAGGAAGCACCTCAGCCCTGCGGATGAGCTCAGCCCCAGCACAGTCCGGAGCAGGGCCACCTCCCCCTCGGCAAGTCCTCTGGTACAGAGGAACCCACAGATATCTGTCCCTCAGATAAATTCTGAAAGGACGTCCTGATTTGATTAAGGATGTCATCTTTGTAACTTAAAGCACGTTTCTCCTTCTGCCAGGCAAACAGAAATGCTGGAGAAAATCACGAGCCCCTGAGCTCTCAAACCTTCTCCCTCCCAAGGTCTGGGCAGTGGGGATGGCACGGCCTACTGCTCCCTGGTGCCTACAGAAGTACCACAGACCTCTGCTTTCATGAGATGCTTTTCAACATCTTGAAGCCACTCTCAAGCCCCACCACACTGCTCTTTTTAAGATGTGAGTGCGGCTTCTCCTTTGATTCTGCCTTTCAAACAAAAATCCAAGTTAAACAACTGGAAGGTACAAAGATATTGACAGATCCTCGCGTTTAGAACGTTTGTACAGCGAAGAGGCATTTCCAGAGGGATCGACTGATTTAATTTAGCTGTGGCACTGATATATAAACTGCAGAAAGAGTAATTATCCCCAAAGACTTCATGAGTAGTTACTTTGTCCTTAGCCTTCATATTGCACTGCCTAAGTAATATCTCTCTTCCTCCAGGCTCATTTGAAGTGTTTGCATATGTGTGAGCTGAAGACGCTTTCAGCTCCAACAATGAACTTACACACTCCATCTAATAACTGCTACTAATTTCACCTTATTGCCGAAGAAATTAAAAGCAAGCAGAGAGATGTCTGGCTTAATTAAAGGTTGAATTCCATTTCTTGGAGGCAGCAGTGCGAACCGCGTGTTGACTCAGCCTGAGCAGAGGTGGCACCAAAGTGACAACAGAGGCTGAGCTGGGAGTGAGCACCGAGCATCACAGCAATGAAGCCCTGCCACGAGAACTTGAAAGCATTCGTAGGAACCCGCAAAGAAAGCAGATCTTCATGAGCTTTGTGTGCAGATACTCCTAAGTCCCTCTGAGCTCTTTCATCCCGCCTTTCTGGTTTCAACCCTTGGCATCACAACTCACGCCATCCTTTTGGTCCCTGTTTGGTCTCTGACTCCACGTTCACTTTTGCACAGCCCTGCTCCTTCAGCTCTGGCCTCCTCATCCGCTCCCCCAGCAGGACATTCCCCTCCTCCCATCCCCTGCCATCACTCGTGGATGCCATCAAACTTCTCCTTCCTTCAGGACATAGGGGATTCTTCCCACACTATAATTTAATGTGCTATGAAGGACCAAATTCATGCTTAGGAACCTGAAGCACAGCGCTGCGGGCACGAGCTGGGCACTGAACCTGCCTCTAACAGCTCAGCCCCAGCAGCAGGTCCCTCCCCAACCCCACACCTGTGTCTGCACAGCCCTATGCACAAGAGATCATTTTTATCCATCTTTCCATACTTGTTTGCTTTGTTATTTTCCTGTTGTAATGGCAGGCAGTGCCATGTCTTGCATCATGCCTGTCCCTAGCGGTTATGCTGTACTCTGTCTCCTGGCTTCAGCACAAGAAAGCATCATGTCCTGTCGCCTCCAGGTAGAGAGGACACTTTCAATACAGACGCTTTCAATACAGCACTTTCAATGCAGATGCTTATCTTATTTAAAAAGAAAAGCAAAAAACCCAGTAGACTCAGAGTTTTCCTACAGGCATAACTATAGGCAATAGTGAGGAATGTCTGCTATGCTGCTTGTTTCCCTGTGAAGCATTTCAGAACAGCATATTTTAAAGGAAAAATGCCACCCCTTAAGGAGACCACAAAAGAAAGAGCCAAACTCCAAGTCGTTGCCACAGCAACAGCTGGCATGGAGGTGGGGAGTGGTGGCACAGCCCCATACCTTCCCAAAGTGCTCGATAAGAATCTCAACCACGATGTTCTGGAATTTGATGTTCATCATTGCTGCCACGGTGTCCTCCTGCGCCCGCATGAGGGTCGGTCCAAATATCACCCCCATGTTGGATGGTGACATCAGGTTCTCTCGGCTGTGCTCACACACGCTGTGGAGAGGTGAGAGAGAAGGAATTGTCTGTCATTTCTTTAATGTTTCCAAAAGGATCTTATTCTAAGAAATTAAGAAGATGCAACAAGAATCAGCTGTTCATTTCTCCTCATTTTGTTTCATCAGAATTTGTTTCCCACCCCTGACAGAGACCCGAGGTCTCTGTGATGCGCTGTGCTGCAATGTGCATCATCTTCAGCCAGGACCACTGTGGGAGAGCAACGTGCTGACAGCAGCTCTGCTCCATCCCTTCTGATGTCTGGTTCCTAATTCTGCACACAAAAGCCACCTGTGCAACACACACACAAAAGGAATCATTTCACTTGGAATATCCTATTTATCCCTGCACAGGAACTGTTGATCACAGCCTGAAGGTCTGATTGACCACCTGAGGCGAGCACTGAGTCAGCCCTGGAGCACAGGTGAAGGCAATTCTCCTGTGCTGCCGGAAGGGATGGAGCCTGGCTGCGCCTCTCCCAGAGCCATTTAAGGGCTGACTGCCAGGGGAGAAGGATCTCTGCTGGAGATCCTTCCTTGGGGAGATTACTGTGAGCCAATGACATTGGTGATAATCTTACTAAGCCTGACCACTGTACACCCATTGATGGTACAATCCCACACTGACTGCTGGCTTTTATTTTTCTCTCTCTCTGAATACAGGGAGGCCACTGGAGAGTTTCATAAACTTCCACAGCATCTTCCTTCTGAAAGAGGCACAGTTTCAAAGAACAGAGCTCTCTCTATTCAGCCTGGGAGGAGCACACGAGCCTGCAGAGCACACCAGTCACTGACTGAAGCATTAACCACTAGATGGACACTCTGTTTTCAAAAGCAGCCAGCCTGAGCTCTGAATGCCAAAGGAGAGAGGCTCTGATGCTGAGATTTAATGAATTCCTTATACTGTAGCTCTCCTTAGAGAGGCTTCTGTGAGCGCAAAGGAGGTAAGGAACAGAATTTAAGCGTAAGCACTTTGAAGAATAAATGTCACCACCACCACCATTCCAGTGTTAGCTCTATCAGACTGCAAGGCAGATGCTCTCATTCTGCCACATACACAGAGAGGCTTCAAAAACACACAAACAAGCATGAAGGGCTGGAAGCAGGACCCCATCACCTGCATTCCTCACCCGACAGAGGGCACAGCACCAAGAGCTCAGCATTGGGTGGGAGGATGTGGAAATCCCAGGGCTGTTTATTTTTGCAGCAGTCCAGCCTTGGAAAAGGCCTCTCCAAGGACCCAAAGTGAACCTTTTCACTCGGCAGCCATTGCTTCTGTAAGTCCTGCTCCTTCCTGACCCACACACAAGTTGCTGCACAGCCCTCCCCCATGGGGTGGAGAAGGCAGAGCTTCTGTACCAAGCCTTCCCATTCAGTGTGATGACAAAACAGGAAGATTCCCTTCTTCTCAGCGCAGTGCCGGTGCCATCACCATCAAGGAAGTGATGCTTTCAGTTACTCATTGGCAGAAGCAAGCAGAAGCTGCCCAGCACCACCAAGCACCCACTGCCAGCTCACCTGTATGCTGAAGCCTTCGTGCTGCTCTAAGGGCTCAGGCCATTGAGCTGCAGATAAAACCAAAGCACTGTTCACATGCAGCCCAGAGGCACAGGTCTTATGCTGTTCTGAACCCCAGACCTCCTGTTCTTGTTAACTGGACTGAGAGGCGACATGTTTACAGCTCTGCTCTCTCAGATGGTGCTTCCATGTTAGAATTGCTCCTTGCTTTGTGCTTGTCAGGAAGGGAATGGAAGCAGCAAGCAGAAAGAGGAGCATCACTTAGTGCAGAGGGTAGCAGGGCTCATCACACCACTCGTGCAGTCAGAACGTAAATTCCCGGGGGGACAGTGGTGGATGCAGTTTTACAAACCTGCCACAAGAAAAGGCTTGCTCTGCTGATTCCACTATTCCTCTTAGTTTGGCTTTAGAGAAAAACATCTGCTTACTTGACTAGGTGTCGTATGAGGAGCTCTAACATCTCTCTGTTCTTGTCAGGTAGTTTATAGACCAGGGCATGAATGGCTCCCAGCCTGTAGTCCAGGTTCTCAGATTCTGGAGAGAAGTAACACAGAGAAAAGTTTGTGCCTTTCAAAGTAAATACAATAAAAGAAAAGTAAAGCCAAACAAAATCCGTGGGAGCCGTTCCATCTGCAACACAGGGCTGGTTGGCCAAAGCCAGTGATGGGAAGCAGAAAGAAAATGAGATTACATAGCAACAGGGTAATGATTGTGAGAAACAAAGCGAAATGGAAAGAGGGAGAAATGAAGCTTGAAAGGGAGCGCAGGGCCAGCTCTTCGCTGAGCACAGGGATGGGCTGGGCATGGCCAGGTCCTGCCCCTCACACTGCACCAGGGGAACCCCACGGCCCATTTGCCGGGCATCTCCTTGGCCCGGAAAGCTGCAACACAACAACATGAGAAAATGAACTGCAGGAAAAATGGAGTCCTTGACCCAAAGAGGTCACTTTCAGACACATAAATAATCAAGAAACAATCAAATACTCCATGTGAAAAGAATAGTGTGGGATCTCGGTGGCTGGGAAGCTTAATAGTGCAAGTTCTGATGGGGGAAAGGAAGGGATTTTGCACATACTCAGCCACCATTGGTTTAATAACGCTGAAACTGATAAATCTTGGGCTCGAGCACAGTCAGTGGGTGGTGCAAAATTTTCCTTTACAAGAAACAAGAAGTGTTAGTAATTTTCCAGGGGTCCAAAGTGAGGAGAGGCGGGGATCTTTGCTGGCCTCCTACTGACTCCTAGGAGACACGGGGCTGCGAAGGACGCCTTCATACAATATGTTTCTGAGTGTGCCACGAAATGCCAGCACTTTCATGCTGAGAGGATGACTAACTCCCTGCATCCCCTGCGACCCACCTCAGTGTGCTGGCTCTCAGCAGCCCGAGATGCAGCCAGCTCAGAATATGATGGATTATTTGAAAGAGCCGTAATCACAGGACAGCTGAGGACTGGCTGGGTTAGCACAGGCTACGTCCTGTTGGCTTACCTATGCTACTTGGCTAACCTCTGTTAATGTTGGCTGCGACTCAGTCCTGAGAAGTGCAGAATGAAAACACACTTCTTGTACCAGTAGATGCTTTGGATTCAACACCCCGGGCCAAATGTCATGAACTAAAAGGATGACCTAACTCTGCTTGGCAACATCACATCGCATTCCCTCACTGCTTTTAAAATAAACATCTTGATTCTTTTGAGAAACAACTCTAGAGCACTTGTGATCATCTGCTTTCAGGTTAGTTGGCACGTCCTGGCCCTCCAGACCCTCTGGAAGGATGAAGCCCTGTCACAGAGAAATGTACTGCAATAGCATGGAAAAGAAGGGAAGAAATACTTCCATCATCTTCCTCTCAAAATTAAGGACCCAGAAGAGAGGGCTGGTGGCAAGAGGCAGATCCCCAGGTGCAGCCTGGCAGAGCTCTCTCAAGCCATTTGAAATGCACACTGGCTCTGAGCACGGTCACACCAGGCAGGCACGCTGCAGCGCTCTGACCCCACGAAATCGATGTCACGGTGTGTTTGCCTCGGGCCCCTCTGCAGACACTCGTGTGGCTCCTCCTGGGAGCAGCTGGAGCCCCAGTGCCCACCCAGCGGTGCTGGAGCCATGGATGCCTCCAGAGCCCTCTGTGCCCTGCAGGGATCAGCACAGGGAGCTGCCTCTGCTGCTGTGAGGCATCAGGCTGGGGGCTGTACTTACTGGCAGCCAGAACCAACTCCTTGTGCAGCTTGTACGTCATGACGGGCTCCGACAGGTTCCTGCAACAACCAGACAGAAAACTGAGCTCTGGGAGGACAGTGTGGCCTCATGACTGATCTCCAAGGTCGGGAGCAAATCTGCTCACCCACCAGCCTGCTGGTTCCCGGTGGCACCTCCCCAGACGCGCTGCAGGATGTGGCATTGCCACAGCAGGCATATTTCTCATAAAGAGAAAAGGAAAAAGGATGCATTCCCTTTTCCAACGCCTCTGCTGCTTCTTTCCCCTTTCCTTTGGCCAGATGCTCACACCTGGCAGTTCTCTTTGCACTCAGACTGCCCAGAGCAGTGGGATCTGCAGCATTACCTGAGGTAAAACTTTAGTGAGCTGGTAATGGTCTTAATGTCCCAGTCACTGCTTTGGAGGTCCACATCCCCTGGGCATTTTGGATCTGGAGGAAGAACAAAATGGCTATAAAATAAGATCCACTTTGAGGCTGTTATAAAAAACAAATTCAGGGAGGGCACCACTCGAGATGAACTAAGCTAGAGCAGCAGGTGGCCATTCCCAAAGGTGGAAAAGGAGAACAACAGTGCTAGTGGCAGAGAGGCTGTTACTCTGGATGAAAACATCAGTGCTGACCAGGGGCAAAGGAAGAAGCAGCAGGTAATATTTGGTGGAGAACAGTTAGCAAGGACACATTCCCTGCAGTTTGTTTTCTTCTAGTCAAGGCTGGCAGAAACAGTGCATTCCCACAGACCCAAGATCAGTCTTTGTGTACCCAAATAACCCAACTGTCTGCTCCAGTCCCTCACCCCAAGGACTCCCCAGCAACTGCTCTGGGAGCATTTCGCCTCACTGCATGGGGAGGAGGGGGCAGGAGGAGAAGGCAAAGCCGAGCACACACCCCTCATGTTCCATCCAGCTGCATGACCAACCCATTGCTTTGTGGTAGGGCAAGCTGAAGGGCATGGGTGGAGGGGGCAGCTGGCCTAAGGAAACAGACTGCATGACTTAAATAAAAAGAAATAGGACTAGAGACAGAAAATCTACCTCCTCACTCAAATTCAGGAAGAAGTTGCTCTGCAGCAGCTATTTCTGCTCAGTGTTGTTGGGTTTTGGATGGTGAGTTTGAACACAGCAGGGTGGCAAGTGGTCAACCCGAGTGGTGAATATTAAACAAAATGAAAAGCCACACACAGCTGGGGGTCAGAAGGGAAAAACACAGCGCTGCTTGCAGGGAGGGTGAGAATCCAGGAGCAATAAAACCTGAGGCTAAGTAATTAGTCATCGGGCAAGTGTAACTGAATAGCTGGCTCCATGGGAACTAAGAACAGCTTCGTGTCAGCACAAAGAAGTTTTAATAAACAACAACAATAGTAAATGCAAAAACAGCCTTTGAATGCTACATTAATATCACATGTCCGCACACGGAGCTGACAGAGGCTGGCATGTGCCCGAGGCACACAGATAGAACACAAACACACTTCCTGCTCTGTGCTGCAGCCCTGCCAGCAGTGGTGCACGGGGCACAGGGAGGACAGCAGCCACAGCTCCAGGCAGACCCCAGGAGTGCCCAGCTTGGAGAAGTGCTGCTGAGCCTCAGGCACCACTGATCCCAGGTGTGACAACCACCCAGCAATTAATGTGCCTGTATGAAACGCAAGATTTAGGGTGCAGAAAGTTTGCTACAGAAGTACGTATGCTGACTGGTCCGTGAAAATAACCACCTCCCTGCAGCCCCTCGGGGGCATGGCAGGTCCCTGCACTGCCCAGGCAGTGCATCCCAGCAGCAGTGGTGAGGTGGGTGGGCACCCAGCGCAGCAGCACCAGGGCTGTCCCTGCCAACCGGGGGGCAGTGACTTGGAGAAGAGCCTTCACACTGCCCATCTGCTGGGGCTTCTGCAAGAGGAAGGGGGGAAGGCACACCCCCACTGCTGCCATCACCTCCTGCTGCTTCCAGCACCCACAGTCAATGCAGTGTGAAGGGAGAGAGTGGGAGTGGGCTGCAGAGATTGCTCTGAAAAGCAGGAGAGGTGCTGGAGGAGCCAGTAAGCTGCTTTCCATTGACTCATCTCGTTGTAAAAGCCCATTCTCCTTGGCCTGACCAAACAATACCAAAACACGACAATCTAACCACATGGAATAATCAATTCTTACCAAAAAAGGCATTCAGCAATTTCTGCACCTGAATATTGCTGCCAACAGTTCGGTAGACGCCCTCTGTAGAAATTCCTGAGAACAACAAGAGCAGGGTTAGCCACAACCTGTCTAAAAGCACCATCTGCTGGAGCCTGCACCCAGATACCCAGCTGTGTGCTGCATGGACAGCCTGCACCCAACCTGCACCCAATCTGCACTCAGATGCCACCATGGGCTCCTTACCTTTTGTCTCCACAGCATTGATGCACTTCCGCACAAACTTGAAGCCAACCTCATTCAGCTCCACTGTTAAAACAAAGGAAGAGGTCTCAGCTGCCAGAACCTCACGTGTGGTCCCTACAGAAGCCCTGTGCACCCCACAGCCCCAGCACACAGCTGGCTGTGCTTCTATGGAACAAATTTTGCTGAGGAATCATTCAGTGCTTGTTGGATTTCTTTTGAGCTCCAGCACCCCCCTGCCCCTCCCTGCCTCTGGGAAGCCTGGTTCAGAGTTCTGCCATGTGTGGATCTGTGGCTTGGAATGAGTTGAGTAATCATTTTACAAATATCTGCCATTACAACTCTTGTACGTGATAAGATCATGCCAATTCCACTTCTCTACATGATTAGATCAAAAAGCCAAAAGTGAAAACTACAAAAAGCAGCTTCATGTGCTGCCTGAGTAAAGCAGAACACAGGTTTGGCTCCAGCTGATCAGTGCCTGTCTTAAGGCACTGTGAAAGAGGCAGTTATCAATTATAGATGCCCTGTAACTTCTTACTCGTATGATTCAGCTGACTGGGAAGACAGCTTTCCAGAGTACGAAATTCTAGCTGAAAAATCTGCATTCAAACTTCCACGGTTCAAAATCAGTCCCACTTTACCTGGGTTTCAAACTAAATTTTGGCTGAAAATGTTGACTTTGAGGTAAAGTTTGGTTTAGGGCTTATGCCTCTGATAACACTAACTCTAAGATCATTGAAGTAAGCAAATCAAGTGCTGATAACAGCAGGCCCTAAGCCCCAAGAGCCCGCCTGCACTCAGCCCATGAAGCACCGTGCACCAATGGGGGACACTGTGGTGACAGCAGCACGGGCAGCCAAGGAGCTGCATCCCACGCTGGGTCCTGCCACAGCCTCCCTCATGGAAGTGTCCTCAGTGCCCTCACCAATCTCTCCTGCTGCTGCTCTGGGGCCTGTAGGTACACATGGAGCTCTGCACCCCTCTGCACGCTGCTGTCAGTACCTTTACTGAGGAAGCTCACCATTACCTGCCCGTGGTACCAGGCACCATCAGGAAAAGAAAGAAATGACACATTCTGGGAATTACACTGCCCACTGCAGAAACCAAAGGTGAGCATGCATGCAGGGAAAGGCACTGCCTGGCCTCAGGACAGATTCAATATATCAGAGGAATAGAAATGGAAATAACTCACTCTCTTCCTGCTTCGTGATGGGACTGTGATAGATCTGAAAAAGGGAATGGGGTGGAGAAAGAAACAAACATAATGCAACACCATTTGGTGCATCATTTCAAAAGAAAATGCAGCCCCCCCCAATTCATCGCCAAGAGCAAGACTGTGTCCCAAGGGAAGTCAGCTCACAATTAAGTGAGATGCCATTGCCTATGGAATAAATGAGCTTGCTGACTTCCTACAGTTCACCGGAGCACCTCTTTCAATTTCAAATCTTCCAAACACGGAACGAGAACTCCCACTTGTCCTGCAGGTGTCCTGTGAATGTGCGGATGGACAGTCTGGCACACAGAGGTCTTCTGCTTGTTTGTGCTTTATAAGAAGATTACCTCAGATGTCAAGACATTCCTTCTTCACCACGTACAAAAACACCTTTTGTACTTATTTTAGGAAGAACATTAATTATGTTCTTGATAGAAAATAAAAACTCCTTTGTACACAAGTGAGTGCATAAAACGAGTGAGCATCCAACACCTGCTCAGCGAGTGGCTGCCCTCTGAGCACACCCACCCTCCCTCTCATTCCAGGCTGCTTTCTGCCCAAAGCATCAGGCACACAGCAATGCTGGGGGTGCCCACACCCCACCTCCTGCTCCCACGTCCCACAGCCCCAGCAGCCAGCACTCAGCCCCAGCAGCAGGGCAGCGTGCAGCCTCTGCCAGCCTGTCCTAGGGAAAGGCTGCTCGCAAAAACCAGGGGGAAACCACAGGCAATGTGTTTCCCCACAGTGCACATCACACCACAGGAAGTTCAGTAAAATGCAGGAATTCATGCTTTGCTCACATTAAAGGAAGGAAATAACAGCAGCCAGGAATACTGCTGAACCTCTGCAGGGCGGCTGCTCCCAGCCTTTGCAAACACTGCTGAAAGCAGGCATGAATAAAAACGCTGTCATGCAGATTTGGGAGTGAGTTCAACAGAATGCTGCTTGTTTCAGACGCTGTGATGTCACAGTTTTTAGGAAGTCTGACAATTGCAGTTAAATAGAAAACGTACCAAAGCTTAAAAGGGGGGAAGCCAGCATTCCCTCTGTAAGCTGTGCTGAGATCAGACAGCGCAAAATCCAATTCCAAGTGTGTAGTTACGGAACTGATGGCTTGAGTTACAGGTGAGCAACTGAAGAGAGATCTGTGAAACTGAGCCTGCCAATTTTTACTGATCTTCCTCCCACCAGCAGAGGACGCTGCACGACAGCACATCCATGAACTTGGAACACTCACCGGCTCCTTTCCATCCATGGCTTCCATCCACAGCCTTCGGTTAGCTTCAGAGAGTGCCTGCAGAGTGATGGTCCCAGACCTGCGCAGTTACCCAGGGGCAGAAGGAAAACATGGAGCAAAGGTCAGTTTTTAACCAACAGCATTTCTCCAATATTATAGGGCTGATCTTCCTGGAGACCACTTAAATACGAAGCATCTCACCTTTCATTAGTTTCAATGTCAAAACAAAACCTTTTGTCTATCGAGTCAGTCTTTCTCCTTACACAGGATTTCAGTGTCAGGTCCAAGGTACCCTGGAAAAGAAAGTTGAAGCCAAACTCAGGAAAGAGAACCATTGGAGAGGATGGAAGGTTCCTCAGCACCCTCAGTCCTCAGCCCAGCCAATGCTGCACAGTGAGGCCCTGGGCACAGCCATGTGCTGGCAGCACTTTGTGGTGGATGTGAACCTCAAAATGAAGGAAGCACTGCCACCCCCATCAGTGCCAGTGCCCACAGCCTCTGACCCACATGGATGAGCAGAGTCAGGAGAGCCCCACAGAATGGGCAGCCGGCTCCAGACTGTGACTGCTCTGTGCACGGCCACGTCCATCTGGTGGCTGTGCTGAGTGCGGCCCCTCACTTGGTTTTGTTTGGTTTTAAAGAGCACTCTTTGTTGGTGGGGCACTTGAAGATGCAGTCAGCTGTGACCTGGAGGTGCAAACTGCCAGACTGCAAGAAGCTGGAAGGGAGGAAACCAAGTTAAACCCCGACCTGCAGCAAGAGGCCTCAGCAAACATGCTTACAGCACACATGACAATAGATGCCTCCAGTGCGTAGTTTGGACTTTCCTTTGCCCTCTGCCAAGGGCTTCCAAAACCCACAATTTCACTTGATTGCTGCACTGCACTGAAGGCTGCCAAAGAACACAGCCCATGAGCTCGCACTCTGCAGAGAGCACACATGACTCGGGGCTCCCAGGGGATGCTGCTCCATGGCAGAGGCAGTGCTCAGAGCCACGGCCCCATCCAAGCGCCCTGCCCCTTCCCTTGCACTGCAGGAGCTGTGGGGAACTCCCAGACACATCCCTTGCTGGTGAAAAATGAAGTACGGCGTGAAAGAATTGGGTTCTTCAGCTGCTGCTGTACTCTACTGCTCAGAGCAGCAGCTTCGGCCCTCTCCTCCTCTCCTAACCGTATCCTTACAAATAAATAGAAATCAAAATTGCAAATCAGTGACAGTGCAAATATGCAAAGGGAAAGAAAGAGTGCTTTTAGAAGCGCTCAGCTAGCGACTGCAGGCAGCTGTGTGCACGCCAGGCTGCAGGCTCACAGCCCGTCTGCACGGGACACACAGAAGTCGTACAGACACACACAGCTTCCAGCCCCGTCTGGAGGGCTCTGCTCTAGCTGTGCTATCTCTGCTTACAGAAGGAGATGGAACAGGCTGACTGAAGGTAAAAGCTAGGCACTGGGCCATGAAAGCACTCACCTGCTTAGCACCAGGCTTCTGGTCCATGGGGGTCATTCTTAAGGTTTTCGCCTCTTTTTCGTACTGGCAATAATACTTCACCCAGGAGATGCCCAGTGCCCCTGTGGGAACACAGGGAAGCAGCAGTCCTTCAATACAGGTTAAGGACAGAAATATCTATATATAAGTATGTCTGTATATATAATGAAAAAGTTAACTGCTCACAGAATAAGTTATCTGTTGACTCAAGAGGCCATGCAGGCTTCTGTCCCTTGAGTGTTCATGCTTGCACAACCAATGAGTATTGGTAAGAGATGAATTTGGTTGAATTCAGTACAGAATCACAACTCTTGCTGCCAGCAGCTAACCTTCATCACCGCACAGCACTTCAGCTCTGCTCACGTGCACTCAGAGCCCTGTCTGAGCCACTACATATATATGCAGTGCAGAAGGTGGCACCTTTCTGATGCCCACAGTGACTTATGAGGACAACCAGGGTCAGTCTCCCAGTGCCTCTTTGATGCCTGGACCAGGAATAGAAAACGGCTGCAGAAAATGTGGGGACCAAAGGCCCGTGGCTCTGTGAAACCTGCACCAGCAGAGCTGACTGTCTGCAAGGGCATGCACTTCACCTGAGCTGAGCTACACAGGACAGTAAACAGCAACAATTCAGCATCCAGCATGTCACGCTGAAGGGACCTGCACAGAAGCAAGCAGTGCAGTACAAAAAGCTACAGCAGCAGCCCTGCAATCAGCCCAGAGCTGCACACTGAGGTGGGCTATAAATGAAATCCTTATCAGAGAGGGGAAGCTGCACAGGACAGCATGTTCATTCTGATGAACTGCAGACAAGGAGCAATCTGCCAGAGCTCCGGCTCTCTGGCTACAATGGAATCAAGGACATCATTTTTTCCCAACGTGGGCAATCAGCTCCTCGTTTACGTGGCTGGCACAGCCTGTGCCACCAGCAGGAAAGCTGTCAGCTGCAACTCCTCAGCCAGCATGGGGCACAGCCCACGGACTCCCCATGGGCTGGGAGCTGAGCACAGCCCTGGCAGCAGGGCTCGGTGCCCCTGCAACATGCTTAGTGCAGATGAAACCATTACATTTCTCCTGAGTGTACAGATAGCCCTCGATGGTTGGCTGCCCAGGGAGCTTGCACGTCAGGGGGGCTTCCTTCATCCTTTTCTTCAGGTCTTCCAGCTCCTCCCGCGTGCTGGAAAAGTGGTTCCTTGTCTGGCAGGGGAACACACAAAGAGGTATGTCCGAACAAGAAAAAAGTCATGTATTTCTGATTAAAACTTCAGCCTCAAACTTTAGGTACTCTGGCAGAAAGAATCTGTCCCCAGCTCCACAAATTCACATGAAAGCTGAAGCTGTAAGAACAGGGGACTTCCAAAGATGGTTGAAGGGACAAGGTTTGACATATCGTACATTGAAACAGCAGCGAAGAGTCATCACTGGGAAGACACTTTTCTTTCAGTGCAAGAATCTCAGCACTTCTTAAGGCTGGGTGGAGGAGGAGGAAGCACCAGAACGCTCTGCACTGCCCCTTGGGTAATGGGTGCATTCTCCTACAAACTTAGGGTGCTGATTCCTCAAAAGATCACCCTGCACTGCTTGGCATGAATTCTAAGGAGTTGTGTCAGTGCAGGGTACAAACTGAAGGCATCTTTACAGAACAACACTCAGACCAATTAATAAGCCAGCAGCAAAGTTGGCCTTATGGCTGCTGCTCCATGGAAATGAGGGCAAGCCATAAGAGTGTGAGGATAAAGGGCTGTGACAAAGATCCTTCACCTCATGACTATACTTGGTCAGCAGAGGAGGTTACCAAAGCACTCAGTAAGCTGGTATCATTAACATGAAAATCTAAGGCCTTTTTAGAATATACAACTTAAATCTAATGAAATTGGAAGGAATTCTTAGGCTAGTTTATGCACAAGGTTAAACGATGCGATGCTGACAGCCTCCTCTGGACAGAACCTGGGGTTTCTGAAAAGCACTGTCACAGCACTTGCAGACTCTCCTGTGCAGGAGAGCAGAAGATATACATGAACTAAGGAGGAAATAACTGTCTCTGCATTTCCCACAGTGCAACCATAGAGTGTATTTTGCATGGCAAATAGTTTCAAAAAGTTATAAACCCAAATGAGAATAGAAGTCACATGAAAAAAAACACATTCCAGCTGGGCAGGACGTACATTCTGCAGGCTGAGCTGGAGCTGCTGCTTGTAAGGGAGGAAATCCTGCGTGAGCTCAACCGTCAGGTTGTTGTATGTAAAGAGGCTGTGGAGAAAAGCCAGCACCTGCAAAGGAGGGAAAGGACACAGACTAAACTTATCTTCTGAAGTTTCTAATCAGAGGAAAGTTCGGCAGGATGCAGGCTTTGAGAAATTATATACACAAATACATTTCTTGCAGTTTTGGAGGGATGTGAATTGACTTACTGACCACAGCATCTCTAATACCTAGCTCTGTCTCCCACAAATATACTGCCTTGGTAAAACACAACCCAAATGAAAGGCGCTGTTTGGGAAGCAGAAGCTGACCCTCAGAGAGAGCTTGTCTGCGAGAGCAGCACCAGGGCAGGGCCCTGCACACAGCCTGGGCCGACAGAGGAGCAGACCTCAGAAGGCTGCTGCTGCTTACCAAACACAAGGCGCCCAAGACAATTAATAACAAGTCCCACCTGCAGCGTGCTATTGGCCTGCCCTCAGGATGGACAGACAGACCTGAGAAACAAGTCTGTGGCTTCACAGTCATCCATCAAACACCACCGGAGCAGCAGCAGCCCCAGCGTCCAACTCCTGTTCCACCATGAGAATCCCCAGGCCTGAATTCAGTCTGGTAGCTCACTGCTTTCTGTGACTGTCACTACGTCAGCACACCTGAGCATCCAACAACAGCTGCTGAAGTGAAGGGAGCTCCTACCGGTTCGACAATACTGAATTTCTTGCTCTCTTGTACTTCCTGGATCTGGTACACATACTCAAGGGAGGACTCAAAGAAATTGTGCCTCTCTTTGTCAACCTGAAGGTCAGCCTGAAAGAAAAAGGGTAAGTAGGTAGAAAAAAATAAATCACATCCATCCAATATTTGACTAGCATCTGTCTCTCAGCCCAGAAGTAGTTGTGCCCTCACTTCAGGCAATGCCTGCCCTGTGTGTTTGGCTCCAGTTTTGAACGCTGGCACAGAATCACAAGACTCGAACACTTGTTGTTCTCAGATCTGCCCTTCTCATTAACAGATCAGAACTTCACACCACGCAGTAAGGACTGTGCTTTCCCTAAGCACGTTTGTTATTCTAACACAAGCTCCTTCTCCACCCACAGCCCTGCTGGTGAGGACAGCAGTGTCCTGAGCCCTCCTGAATTCTGCCAGGACCTGAAACCAGCAATTCCAGAGCTGCAGCACAAGGGAGGACACTGGCACGCTGTGTTACCACACCTTATACAAACTCTGCTTTGCAGAGGTGTTTGTAACTTGATCAGACACATCTGATTTTATCCAACCACCCTGACATGGGCTGGGACTTTCCCTTCCAGCTGCAGAACATTTGGCAGAAGCAGCTCGAAGCTTCTGCCACTGCCCTGCTGCCTGTGACAGCAGCGCACGAAGCCACAACTGCTGCCCAGCACTCCAATGCGAACTGCCACGTCCATATCCCTGCCCTCACCCATGTGAATGGGCTTTAGGTATATTCTGGAGAGACTTCTAGACTTGACTGAAGAAAACTCCACACACACCTCCTGTAACTGAGACTCCTTCTTTTTAGAGGAAAGGTGCAAATGGCGATCCAGCATGGAATAAAACTTCTCACCATCCTTCTCAAACTTCTTCTTTCTTTCCTGTAGATGGAAGAGTTGAAGCAGGACCAGTTATTGTATCTTTCACATAAGAACGTGCTACAGTAACAAGATCTTCAGTGCCATTCAATGTTCACACGGAAAAATTCCGGTGGAATCAGAACAGAAGGTCGCTTTTCATCCAGCTGCTTTCCCCAGGTATTTGCTTACATTGGATTCAGTTATACTTTGTGACCAAGCTCTGGCAAGATCTTATGGCACAGATACTCAAAATATTTTCTCATGTCAACACTGTGGCGAAAGCTCCATAGAAGAGTTACTGTTCCCCTCCTCAATCACTGCAGTGTCAAGTAAACTTGAGATGCCCTAACCATCAAAAACATGCTCACAATCTGCTCTTGTGCTGCTCACTTAATTCAGAAACAACTGGGTAAGCACTTTCATCCCAAAGACATGCCCAGGAAAGAAAAGATTTATGAGGAGCCTGGCAATTTTCCATTCTGAAGCTTTTATCATGTGTTTCTGAACTGTATGAGAACGAAAGCAGAAGACGAGATGGGTGACACGTGGGGGTGAAGTCATCGTCTCTTCATTAGCAGTGCTGGAAACACAGATCACAAACCACAGGGTCAAAACTCACAGAAATTTCAGTGTGTATTCAGCCTGAATACAGCCCAAATGCTGCACCCAACATTACAACCAACAGTGATCAGACTCCACTTCTGCTGCAGTCTGCTGCTGATGGTCTGGTTCCTACTGACCTGTTTTACATCTCAAACATGCAAAGCACAGGCATGCAAACATGAAGTGTGAACTGATTTGTTAAGGAAGACTCTATGAAGGAAGCACTACAACAAAAAGATTTGCTTGTATGGACAAATCTTAAAAGGTAAATGTCTAGAACAAGAACAGAAAGAGAAAATTGAGAATTAAGCCCCGAGGGCACCCAGGGACAAGCTGAGCTGAGGACTGTCAGCTTGCTGAAGCCTTACAGTGACTGTGAGACCACAGTGAAGAATCAATCATCAGCAGAAGCCAGGTTAAAAAATATTCACACAAGAAAGTGAAGCACCAGTGACTGCTGAGAGGCAATCATATCACTAAAATTAAGGGTGTCCAGTCACACAGCAGCCCTGGTGCCAGGCCCAAGCAGCTGAGGACTGCTGCCTGCAGGGGATGCAGAGGATGCCCAAACCCTCTGGCTAACTTCTGAAGACTCAGAAAGTGGAAAGCAGAGTAAGGACACCTCAGCCTATTGTGGAATTAATGGTATCTTCCCCCAGCTAACTCCTAAAAGCCCTGAAATGCTGTTCTCTTGCACCATTTCAGCAAACATACCAACACCACCTTGAAAGAGGCCATTAAATACTAGGCAGTTTGCTCATGAATTCAGCAGTGCTTGAGTTTGGGGATGTGCTTCTCAAATAAAGTTCTTTTTCTTCCTTTGGTTAGTTCTGCCATGAAGTTTTGCTTCCCTGTTCTGCCTGTATGGACTATTACATGAGATGTCCTTCACAGTGGGCACGTGGGGCTCCCAGCTGGTGCTGCAGCTCTGTGCAGTCAGCCCTTGCCTAACTCTCTGTTTTCTTGGCCCATTTGCTCATAGCAGCTACTGCTGTCTTCCCTCTAGAAGAAGAGCTGTTTTCTGGTGGGCACACATGAGCACACACTCGGATGTTTAGTGGAGCATATGGAGCTTTCACACGCTGGGAGGCAGCACACGGTTGCCCACCTCATCCCCTGCGGATGGCATCTGTTAGGGCCGGGCAGAGGCACTCACGGTCAGCAGCCAGGCCAGGGCTGGCATCCTCCCTGCAGCCTGGCGGGGGAGCAGCTCGGCTCCAGCACTCAGACTCGTGGCAGTGGGCACCAGCTCCTCAGAACAACCTCAGGCTAAGGTTGGACAAGCACTGCTGCTGGCTGCCTTCCTCAGGAGAGGAATTCTCACCCCAGAAGCGTCCTGCTTCTCCATTCCTTGCACACTGCTATTTGACAATTAGCAAAACGCAGCAACGCTTGCAGAGGCACCAGGCTGAGTATTCCTGAGTATTCAGCAGCTCAGAGTAGGGTGGGCTGGGACCAGCAAACCCTTTTACCTGTAATTGCACCTACTGCATGGCAGCTGCACTGAGATGATGAGACCCCTGGCCAGGATTGGGTGTATCTTCTGGTATCACCCCCTGTGCACCTAACTCTGTGTTAGCTAATGGATGCCTAAGGAGACCCAGCCATGAAACCCAGAAGAGAAGAGTCCACCAAGAGTGAAACCCAACGTGAGAAGCACTGGGCTGAGGAGCCAACACCAGCAAAGAGTCAGAAGAAAACAGCACCCCCATGGCTAATGCTGGTGATCAGCAAATCCAAAGCCAGACAGACGCAAAATCTGTCGTGAAGCAGGAAATACCACTTCTGTAAAGTCACACCTCAGAACTGTATGCCACCAGGTGCCATGTCTAACAAAGCCAGGAACATAAGATTACTTTCATTTTGGTAACAAGGAGTCACGAGCCCCATGGTGTCTTGTAGCACACGCGCTAAACCAGAGCTGCACCCCATGAGCAGCACAGCAGGCTTGCAGATGGTTGCACGGCAGGAGGATGGCAATGCCAGCAGCAGGACACAGATGCCCTGGTGATGGTGTGTTGACCCCACACTGTGATAGGAGGTGCCCATGAGGCCTGGGGGCCACGCAGGGCTTTTTCTGCAGCAGCAGCCCTGTGGGAGCAGCCATGTGTGCAGCCAGTCATCTTGCACTCTGGCTAATTAACATACAACTGAAAAGCAGGAGGATGTACTACAAATCCCTCCTGATTTCCAAGCCAAGGTTTCTAAGAGCTTGTTGGCTGCTGAACAGAGCAAGCCAAGACAAAAGGGAAAAAAAAAAAAAAAAACAAGAGCACAACAAAAGAACCAGCCAGACTGAAGCACAATCCAGAAAGATGAGCACAAATGGATTCCTCATGAATATTCAGCAAAGGGCAGCATTATCTCCCCAGTGAGACTTGCCAGGCTTGAGTCCAAGAAGCCACCCTACTTTGATGTGCTCATAGCAGAGGTGATCCCACCCAAAGGCAGCCAGCACAAAGCAGCACACCTTGGGAGCAGTGAGGGCACAGGGGGACTCACCAGGATGTCCCTTCATCGTCTGTTTGCTGTCTGTGAAGAGAGGCACAGCACAGAGCCTGCCCAGAGCCAGGCAGCATTGGTTCCCCTTTGGTGGCTCCAGGCCACAACCACTCACAGCTCCATCTCTCCATGTGCAGCAAACATCTCTCTAATGACCTCTCCTTCTCTGATAACTGAGAGCTCCACCATCCCCGCTACTAAGGCCACACATCAAAATCTTCTCATTTTCCAGCATCACTGCTTCACCCAGCACTCCTGGCACTCAAAGAGCTTCTGATGAAGAGGAGATGGCACGTGGCAGGACACAAAATCCCCTGAGCTCATAAAACAGGTGGAGCGCAGGCTCCATGAACAAGACCTGATGTGAAATGGGGACGCAGGCCGTCCCATGCTTGCCCTCCCTCACCCAAAGCCTGCACCCCTCCGATGCCAGCCGTGTCCTTCCCGTGCCGTTCTCTTTGTGCTGCTCTGTCTTGAGCAGAAGGACGTGTGAGGCCAGGGCTGGGAAATGGGTGAGCTCAGGCTGTCCTTGGCTCTTATGCACAGACACTTACCCAGCGACCCACAGCTGGAGTGACAGCCCCACAGCCTGCAGGGCTCGAGGTCCCACTGACACCCAGCGCTGCCCCAGCACTGCACATGGCGGGGGAAGCTGCTCATCCCCAGGAAAACGGGTTAACGTCGGCTCAGATGTCTCAGTCAGACCGCCTGGCTTCTCTCCAGTCACAGTCATCACAAAGACTCAATTCAAACGCTCTTCCTATCTGGCTTCAGCATCTCGCACAAAGAACAGAAAACATCTCACATAAGGCGCCTCGGCCAAAATGTGGGAAGCGAATCAGAGGGCACAGGCCATGCCCGCCACATCTGCGGTCTGCGTGGCAGCCGCCAGCCTCCTGCTGCTGGGCCCAGGAGGGCTGGGGCCACGGCATGGCAGGCGTGGGGATGGAGGGAGGGCCCTGCCTGCCCTGCCTTGAGGGGGAGCACGAGCAGCCTGAGCGCTGTGTGCCCCCTGAGACCCATGTGCCCCTGAGCCATGAACCTTGTGTGAGCCCTCCTGCGGTGGGGAGGGAGCACAGCTCTGGAGGAGAGCTCCGAGTCACAGGCAAAGTGACACTGGCATGGCAAGGGTTGGCCCAAGCAGAAGCAGCCTAAGAGCCACGTTAACACTGCCATCTTAACATCTGTAGGCTGTTGCCCTCTTGACTTAAGTGCTGCATAAACATGAAGGGAGAAAAAGCTTGACCTGTCCCCCCGAATCGTTCCCATGGCTCCATAAATACTCGCTGCTGATGCAGGCAGGGCAGTCAGAGGGAGGCTTCTCTCAGCCCCTGTGTTTGCAGTGCAGACGCACAGCCCCCAGGCCTGGAGGCGCTCTGTGAACCACCCCAATGGCCAGCGCTGCCCCACCGTGCTCCCACTGCTGTGCTTGCCCCGAGGCACGTTTTACAAACGCAGCAGTTGTATGGGGGGATTCTGAAGGGCAGGATGGTGATCGAGTACCATTTCTTAAATCCTGTATTTATACAACGTCAAAGGCTCCAGATGGGCTGGGCTGAATCCAAGCCCCAAGTGTTCTCCAAAACATCTCCATCTCTGAGCTGGTTCCGAGCCAGCTCCGTTTCAAGCTGCCTCTGGGTAACGTGGAACCTGGACTTCTTGATAGCAGACAAGGGAAAAATAATCTTTCCTACTCAACATGCGCAGTATTTGATTTTTACAGTTTGTTTCTTGTAAAGTTTCATCCATCTGAAAGACTCATTAGTAGTTTTACTTAAATATTTCATAACAAAAGTGCTCAAGTTTTGCTTGCTGGCCTCTGCTGCTCGTCCTCCCCCTCCTCACTCCAGGACACATTTATGGGGGGAAAGCATTTCATTTTCAGCATTAAATGAACAGAAGGGAGAAAAGGGAAAGAAGCAGGGAATAGTTCTTAACCCTGCTTTGAAACAAGCATTCCTCACTCAGGACAGAGACAGAGCTGGAATTATGCCAGAAGAGAACCCAAAGAATTCAGGAAAAGGTTTCGGAGCCTCTTATGACTGAAAAATCAGAGTAAAAGTCACCCCAGCATTTGAGAGCCAGCATCAGACGAGGAAGATTCTGAACGCATGCAGCCTACATGTGGTGCAACAACTGTCTGCTTTCACAAAACAGCACATAGCAGGAAGAGAAAGGAATTCAAACACAGCACTAGAAAACAAATCTCTTTGAATTCAAGAGAAATCAGTAAGTCTTACCTTGGTGAACCCTATTTGCTCCTTCCGAAAATTTTCCAAAGGTTTGATCAGCAAATCACTAGCATTCTGTACCTAACATGCAGAGAAAGGAACACTGTAATTACAGGGCACAGATTCATTTTCTCCATAACAGAGGCTGAGCAGGGCTGGAAGCCAAGAACTCCTTGATCTTTTCTAAACGAAAATCTTTTCTGGCTCCAAACTTGTGCTCTGTCCACAGGTGAAGTCTCTTAACCTCCTGTATCCGCTTGTTTCCATTTGTAATGCATGGAAAACATGAACCACAGCCCATGAAGCTTTGTGAAGCTCTGGTAATTAGCAAAAGGGTTTCTCCCCCCCTGCCATATGCACATGCACCGGCAGACAGTGAACCAGATCTCTCTCCCCCATGTTCGCTGTTATTCCCATGAAATCCCCAGGGCCAACCAGAGCTGGAGCCCTTCAGGACGTGCCTGGTGCCAGCTGCAGGCACACAGCCAAGGCAGGCTTTGCTCCTGGTGCCCCTGCAGACCCAGCACCAGAACCAGGCTGGGAGCCTCTGTTCAGACAGCACAGCTGTACTCCCTCCTGCTGGCCCAGCACGCTGCTGCACGAGCCCTGCTTCCATGACAGCACCACGACTGCTGTGTGTCAAACTGGTGAAGAAGGGAAGCCTGCCCTGGTCTCCCATGTTTTACAGAAGGGAGAGGGGAAGAGAAGGGGATGTGACACTGCACGGTGCAGCCCTTTCAGGCAGTTTAAAGCTGGTGAACATGACGAGAGTACGAAACATCCTGCGAGAACTACTATAAAGAGACTGGTCCTGCAAGTGGAAGGCAAAACCAAAATAATTGGGAAAGTCAGCTACGTTCCAAGAAAGCACCCATGACTGCTGGAACGATCCCTTCCACTCATTTACCCATGGCAGAACGAGCCATTGCCTGGGCTATAAATAATACAGAAATATCATGCTCTCCTGCAGCCTGTAACTGCTTTCCTCCCATTGCCCTCCCTGCCCATGGACACACAGCGCATTGCAGCAGTGCCCCGCTGGTGCTGCCAGGCACGAGCTCCCACTGCTGCACGAGGCAGGAGCAAACAGCGCCAAGCAGCTAATTCCTGGCATGCTGTAAAAGCTCTCCACAGAGCCCAACCTTCATGTTTTTCCTGGAATTAAGAGCGAAATGGAAAGCCAACACTAGCTCTGTGTTGAGGAGTTTCGAAGATGAAGAGGGCACATGACAGCAGGGAGCAAATCTTCCTGCAGGAGCTGTGTGCAGGGAGGGCAGCTGCACAGCAGGACAGTGCACACTGCCACTGGGGAGAATGAAGCCAGAAATGCACCCAGAGTCAGCCCGGCACTGCAGGACTGTGCAGCAGAGTGGCTGCACAGCATGCAGGAGGGGTTCGGGTGCTGGTGTGGAACTGCCCATCCCGTCCAGCACCTCTCCCTCTGCTATTCAGGACATGGGCTGCAAATACAGTGTCCTGCTGCTGTGGCTCCTGCATGACAAGAAGCTTTACACCAAGCTGCGTGCTGCAGCTGGGCCATGATTTAGCATTTACAAGATACAACCAGGCAGCAATTACCAGAAGGCTGTTAGAATCATCTTACCATCATTGATCTCTCGAGCTCTACCTCCTGGAGAAGCTCTGCGAACTCCTTGAAGGACTCAGCTGCAGGGAGAACAAAGATAAAGTCAACGTGGCAGTGCTGGACAGGCTGCTGGAAGGTGTGCAGAGCTCCTGTGCTGGGTCCATCCCTGCAGCCACGAGCAGAGCTCACCCCGCACTGCTGGACAGCCAGGAGACATGAGCACTGCACAGCTGGGAGAGCTGTGGGGCCCTTGCTGGGCCAGGACAAGATGTAAAAATACCCAAACAGCAGAGATTATGTTCAGCAACAAAAAGCACAGAGTCGTTGTGATGAGGAAGGAAGGGCAGCAGCTGTTGAAAAGGTTCGGGTACTGACAGCGCTCTGCACAGTGTTCAACAATGAAACAAAAAGAATCTTCGGCAGCAGCATTTTTCTTGGAGTCCAACTGAAACAAAATTAGTATGAGGCCTTTCCTTTAGCAAACTGAAAAAACAAGATTTGTTCAGTCTGGTGGAAAAAAAGAGAGCAGGTGGGAACAGCAGAGCGCCTTCCAGGAAAAGGGGCAATGATGGAGCGGAACATCCAGCCCTGCTCCCTGCCCCCAGAGGGCAGAGCACAGCAAGCAGCTGAGCTGGTAATGGGGCAGACTGCAGCCAGCTGTCACGGGAAACCCTTCTCACCATGCAGGCAGTAACATCACTGAAATGAGACGTGCAGAAGCCCCAGCTCTGGGCAGCCATCTACCTGTGCACAGCGTGGCGTGGTGCTGAGCCCCAGGGCTCTTCCAGCTGCAGGAGCAGATCTGGGAACTGTGTGGGAGGGACGGAGTGGGCGCAGGGCCATGCTGCTGGGAGATGCTCCCATGCACAGCCCCCAACTTCAGGAGCAGCAGCAGCACCTGCAAGCAGCACACAGCAGCGTTTTTTCTGTAATATCTACTGAAATCCCCTTGCTTGCAGTTCAGGCTCTGTATTCAGGCTCTGCACTCTTGCCAAGCAATACAAAGAATATCTGAGAACCAACCAAAAGGTGGCCCAGCAGAGAGGCTTGCAGCAGAGCTCTGGAGGGCAGCACCAAGGGCTCTCAGCATGAACAGCCATGAGGGAATGAATGAATGAACCACACACACAGTGAGGCACACACAGCAAAAGCTTGTGCCACAGATAAGGGACAGGATGCATTTTTGCCGTATCTGCAAGCTGAGGGCTCCACATCCACAGGCAAAACCTTTGGAAAAGCACCTGTCCTGCTGGAAGCTGCCGTGATGCTGCAGTGCAGTGAGCCAGCGTGAAATTGTGGAGTTAAAGGACTCAATCTGCAGCTGATGAGACAGACACAAAGCAGAGAAACCACAACCTCGTGATGCAGTCACTCAGCTGGCACCATCAACACACAGCACAGCTCTCCTGACGAGTCAGTGCTTTCTGAGTTCTGCTCCACGGTGAAGGATTGAGAGGTGCACACACACAGGCATTGGGAGCCAAGTGCAAGGAGCCTGAGCTAGCAAAGGAATTAAAACAGGGCGGAAAGGCCTCCAGCCACGGAGTTATAGGGAAAATGTCAGCGCCTAGAAGTTTTTGCTGATGTGCATTTCTTCCCCTGCAGGAACACAGGCATGCATGGCCTGGCTGCAGCCACACAGCGGCCCCCAAACAATCCCACAGTGTGAGTGCAGGCTCCCGCTGCAGTGCCAGCATTGCAGTCCCGACCCACAGCACTCAAAACCACTGCCTTGGGTGCATGGGTGTCAGCTGTGTCTGCCTACACGAAAAGAAGAAAGAGCAGCACCAGTTGTATTTGCAGATCAAACACGTTCCCTGACGGGCGATAAGAGCTCAGTCATGTTTTGCTTCGTTCCCATATCTGTGATCAGAGCAGCTCCTACGCTCACACACTGCTGTGTTCTTCAGAAGCCCGACAGCTTCTGGAGCTGCTATGGAGATGCCAACACCCTGCTCGTGTTTTGGGAACAAGAAAGACTTGCAGAGCAGCTCAGCCCTGAGCAGACACTACAGGCTTGCAGTAAGAGGAGGAACACAGTACAGACATCTTCACACCAGGTGATACGGGCCCTCTTCTCAAAAAAGCAAAACAAATATTTCCCAGCAAAAACAGAAAAGGGTTTTGCTGCTTTAAGCGTCTTACATCTCCTCTTCTCTCCGCTGCCCATACAGCTGCTTGCTTTAAACCTCTCTGCTCCCCCAGGGTTCTTTAGAATGCAACAGCTCTCCCTGCACTACCCAGATGTGTTTGGAAATGCAGCACCTCTATTTCCATTTGGTTTGGAAGCTGACTCACTTCCAGTAGGCTTCACCTAGCAACTTTCCATAAAGGGAATTAGATTTTGAAGGGCACACCACAGTCCGCTTTGAACAGCTTTAAATAACACAACCAGCAGAGCAGGCTCTGCTTCCTTCCCCTTCCTGCGCCAGCTGAGACCTGACATCAGCATGTCCCACTTGCAGCTCCCTGCAGACTGACAGAAGATGCCATTATTTCAGAAGTGCCCCACAGCCTCCATTGCAGTGGGAGATTTCATGCTGCCCCTGCGTGCCCCCTCCTGCCCCGGCCCCCCTAAAGCAATGCCACAGCTCAGCCAGCAGCAGGAGCATTCAGAAACACATTGTGCTTAAGGTGCTCCTTGCATTCCTTGGGTGCAGCTGGCATATGCTGGGCTGGCAGGGAGGAATCACTCTGGATTGCTAATCCTAAACCAGAAGGGTGGGGAGCAGACACCAACTGGGGACTATTTCCCATTCAACAACACTTCCAACAGGATGATGTTACTGGCAGTCTGCAGCACGGGGCTGCCCTGTACTTGCAAGATGCCTGCAGCAGAGCCAAACAAGAGCAGCAGCATCAGAGGACATGAAGCAAAGCACCTCATGCTCCCTCTGCACTGGAAATGTGGGTTGAGCCTCAGGACCACCAGGGGAGGGGAGTGTGTTCCCTGCAGCACACTGTGTCAGTGCTGGTTGGGCACAGTGGGACCATGGAGAGCCAGTGTGAGTGCCTGCTGGGCTGAGGAACCTGGTCCTGGCTCTGTTCAGAAACCATCAGCATAGGCAGATTCCTAAAGAAAGAGACCTTCATAGTAAGTGAAAGCTTGCATCAAAAAGAAGAAAACTCACCAATATTAATCTCGTCATCTGTTAGGGTGTCACCAATAAAATCAAACTGAAAGGACTGCAGAGTCTGGGAGAACTTCTGTACTGCCGAGGAGTAACCTGGAAAAGGGCAAAGAGATGGCTGTGTTCTTACAGTGCTCATACAGAACCCTTAGGAAATTTACTCGGAGTGGAAAAATACAACACAGAGTGATGTGGTTAAAAACAACCCAGTGTCACCATGAATTTGCTTTTGGTTGCTTTGTGTAGAGGCAGAAATAATCACGAGGACCCAAACCAAGAGCCGCCAGGGGTCAGACAGTGCAGCAGCTGCCGAGGGAGCTCCCGGCCCCAGGCAGGGACACTTCCTGAGGTGCTGCAGCTCAGCCCCAATTATTTTTGGACTTTGCAGAGACATTTCCAGCCAAAGGGATCCTTTGTGTCCTCGCATCCTGTGTGGCTGCTCCACAGCTTTCTGAGTGGCTCCTTTGTTGACACGGCTCTGATTACATTGGCAGAACCACTCCACAGGGACGGGCGGCATGAATGCAGGGCAGCCCCAGCCAGGCAGCGACCTGCGGGATGGCAGCCAGAGGGACACGGCCATGGGGATGGGGATGGCAGCCATGCATCAGTGCTGGCAGTGCGGTCTCCTTCCAACAGCAAACACCTGAGGCACAGACGGGCTGACCTCACCTTACGTACGGCCAACAGGGTGTGGACATAACGCAAAAGCAAATGAATCATTTCAGACTTTGGTTTACGGCTGTTTTCCCTAACTTTGGACTGCACAGAACCAGACCGGAACCCTCGGTGGAGGAGCACCGGAGCCAGAGCTCTGAGAAATTCAGGAAGTGACAGACGTGGAAGAGGTGAAGGAGCAGATGTCAGTGTGCAGAGAATGGCCAAAAATGACAGTTCTGCACAAACATACAAATCAGTGAGGAACTGCCCCTGCTTAAGTGCGGGCTACTATCATAGAATCACAGAATCACAGCATGGCCTGGGTTGCAAAGGACCACAATGCTCATCAGTTCCAACCCCTGCTGTGTGCAGGTCGCCAACCAGCAGCCCAGGCTGCCCAGAGCCACATACAGCCTGGCCTCGAATGCCTGCAGGGATGGGGCATCCACAGCCTCCTTGGGCAACCTGTGAACAGTGCTTCACCACCCTGTGTGAAAAACTTCCTCCTTATATCCAACCTAAACCTCTCCTGTAATATCTGCATTTATGGCCTGTAAGAGGAAGAGGACACAGACTGGAGGCACAGCACAGCCCCAAGTTGCTCACTGAGTTTGCTCAGAAGGGTCAGAACTTTGCCCTTCAATGGGCAGATTCAAGCCTGAATGTGGCCATTTAGCAACCAGCTGCTAGGAGAGCCTGAGAGCGTCAATGGGTGAACTCTGGCACAGAATGATGTCATTAATTTGGTGGAAAACCTCCGCAAATAATTCACTTTCAGTGCCCGCAGCACTCAGTGCATTCACATGCTGAGCCCAGAGGCTCCTATTCACTCCTTACTCAGGCAGAGCTTTGTTCCTCCCTGCTAACCGTTCCTCCCTGCTAACCATCCCATCCCTGCTAACCATCCCCTCGCTGGCAGCCCATGACTGCTCCAGCACCTCCCACTGCTGCCCACACCTTGTGGATCTGTCAGCCCTAACCCTGGCCCTAACCCTGGCCCTAACCCCAACCCCAGCCCTAACCTGGACTGAGGGACCCGCAGCACTTTTCCCTCTGGTGTCAGCCCAGCACTGTGCCCTGCTATCAGAATGTTCCTTGGCCAGCTGAGTTCCTTTATTCCTTTTTTATAGGAATGGGGTATGGCAAGAGCAGAGGATTTGAAAAAGCCAAATGCAATTTATTTAAAACCAGAAAAAAAGAAACCGTACAACTGATTTAAGTTACATTTTCCTTTCAAAAAGCAGTCTGGCCTGGAGTTTTACGTGCCAAGCTTCAAGCTGAAGCAAAGCCAGGTGGACTATAAACCACATCTCACGTTAGCTTAATGGCGAAAGAGGGCCAGAGCCCCTTAATGAGTCTGGCACCATTGGGTTTCATTTGACATAGGAATTTCTTCTCTTTTTGGAGGGATGCCCTCATCTCACTGCTGGCCCCAGCAGCGCCTCCTTGGTCCTCACCCCAACCACACCTCAGAGCCCACGGCTCCCAGCAGCTCCCAGCAGCATTAGTGGTTCCCAGCAGCTCCCAGCGACTGATCTCTTTCCTGCAGTACAGGAGCAAACCAGCACAATGCTTCAAGAACAACCACAGCCTTGGCACCAGCTCCTGTTCTCTTCCTTTCTTTGCAGTATAGGGGTTGCTGTACAGCACCATTTACGATCCCTAAACAGTCTTGGCTTTCCATCCCCACAGAAAACTCCTCAGCATGAATCAAGGCCAGGTTGCTGCTGTGATCCACTCAGAATCCACACGGCGAAAGCCATTGCAAGAACAAGGGTGGTGGTGGCTGTCACCACATCCCCAGGATGCACTGCCATCATAGGGAGCTGCCACCTGGGCAGGGCTCTGTGCACAAGCCTGTTTTCTGGATACAAAGGTGAGGGATGCCCAAGGAACAGCCCTTAAGGTGCCCTGGACAGAACATGAGCACAGGGGCAGGGAAGCAGGAGGTGCCCAGTGCTTGCAGATGGATTCTGCAATCACACCAGGTCTAGGGTTAGGAAGGAACTGAATCAGCTGGAGGGAGAAGCAGTGCTGTTAACGTCTGGCATGGCTCTCAGAGATCACTTAATGGAAACCAGATTCCTACAGACCAACACTACTTGTCTGTACACACGTATGGAGCCTTGGCTGAACACTGATTTCTGACAAATCCTACATATACACTATAAAGACAGCACTGGGTACTCTTATAGTAAGAAAACCACTATTGCTATGATGGGAGTTTATTGGCAAATGAAAGCAGGGATGGTTCTGGCACCTGCCCCAGCTGCAGAAGTGCCTGTTGGCAGCCAGCCGCAGCAGGCGCAGCACGAGGGCCGAACCCGTGATGCACAGGGGCCCCCAGCATCTGCATTTTCCCTCATTTTCCTCCCCTCTGATGCAAACACACGGCTGCCAGGCGTGCAGCTCCTGCCCGCTCCCAGCCTTTCACACTCACAGCACAGAGCTGGAAGTGAACGCCCTGGGCTCTGCTCGGCCCCAGCAGTGTGCAGGGAGCAGAGAGGAGCAGGAGCACGGTGCTGTAATTGCAAACCAGGACAGCACATCAGAAGGCAGGCACAGCTCATCCTGTCCAACACCGGAACATCTGATGGCTTCATGTCAGCATTAAGGGCCCTGCTGGCTCAGCACAGCTTGTTTCCGTGGAAACGCAGCAAAATGAATTTGATCAGAAATCCTTTGGGACTCCCTTCCTTGCAGTGTTCAGCACACGGCGCTGGCTTTCACAACCTGTAGCCACAGTAACCTGCTCTTCTAGGAAAGATGAGGTCCAACCACTCAGCAGAGGACAGTGCTGACCAGCAGCATCCGGCAGCGCGAGGGAATGAGCACCCAGTGCAGCCCCTGCACAGACACACGCGCTGCAGAAGGTCACGTAATTATATTGATGTGTAACAAAATCACCTCCAGAGATTGCAGCTACTCAAGGATGTGCCCCATGTCCCACAAAAGGTTTCAGCAAAGAAAACGGGCTTTCTCATCCCAAACATCCATGGGATTACAGTGGTCCCCTGCTGCCAAGTGAAACATGTCGCTGTGTTCCCAAAACCAGAAGGTCAGCAGCAGCAGCTGGTGATGGCTGCAGGGCCACCAGCACCTCTGTGCTCCTGCAGGGCAGGGCTGTGCTGCCTGGTGTGAGCCAGACACGGGGTGGTCTGGGTGGGAGGGATGCACCCACATTCTTCCTCAGCTTTGGTCACTTCAGAACTCTTTCTAGTGTCCTGCAGGGAGCAGCGCAGTGGGATACGCGGGACACGAGAAACTCCTCTTCCACAAGAAACTCCTCTTCCACGAGAAAGAAAGGGCTGTAAAGCCCCACAGGGGAGAGAATGTCTCCATTGTTAGTAACTCCCACTGAATAATTCTGCAGGGAGCTGCATGATAAAGGAGTTCATCCGTCCACACTGCGGTCCAAGAGCGGAGGTTTCACACGTGTGCCCGGCCCCGCTGCTCAGAGTGCTGCCTGCAGCACGGTGCGGCCAGTCGGCACACCATGCAGGGCTGCTGCAGTCACACAGCATGCACTGACTCCACCAAATCCCCAAACATCGTCCCACCAACATACCTCAGCTCTGAAATCAATGGAGCTGCCCTGGCTGCACACAGATGTGTCATTAAAGCCGTGAGTAATCAGCCCTGACTCAGTGCCTTCAGGAACAGTGCTCGACAGCTGCCTGAGCACAAAAACATGTTGATTTTTTCAGATGAGAAAAAGAAAGAAAAATCTTCCAGATAGCCTTGTAGGCAGTTCCAAAGGCACAGAAGTGTCTTGATAGGGAAGCAGTGCCCCAGTGCTCGGAACACGAGGGAGGCTTACAGGCAGGTAATTAAAACGGCCCCTCTCCGAGCAGACAGCGCTCCACTTCAACGCTGGCAGGTTCTCTGCAGGTGCCCTGCAGCCTTCTGGATCCATGGGAATTCACATTTCACAAAGGCCTCTCTTCAAACGCTGATTTGGGTTTTCCATTTGCCAGAAACTAATGGCCAACCTGAGCCGCACGATGCGAGACCAAACCCAGCAGAGCCCACACAGAGCTCCACAGCACCAAGGCTGCTCCCAACCAGCTCCCAAGGAGCCCTCCAGCCTTCCCCAGCTGCCAGCTCTGATGTGGCAATGGATCAGCCCAAGCAATGCAACAAAAGAAGGAACAAACCTCCTGAAACTGCGAACAAGCACAGGCTGCTCCCTGGCCTGGCAGGGCACAGGTTCCTACTGCTGTCCCCACACAGAGCTGCACCGCAGCATCACTGCTGCTGCAAAGTCACTTCTGCTGCGTTGGCACCACTCACAAACTAATGCTGCTCACCACAAGCAAGAGGCAGAACTCAGCTCTGAATGCTCGACCCCTGAAAGAGCAACACTTCACCTCTAGCATTTTTATGGCATTTCGACCTGACCCAGAGGTCCGCAAAGCTGGAGCATTTCCTTCAGCAAAACAGGAAAAAGGCAGGAGGCGGCCAGGACAGAGCACACGGCTCACTGAAATGCAGGTTCAAAATGGTCAGCAGCCTTAGAAATCAGCAAAAACATGGAAATGTGAGTTAAGAAATGCTACAACTGCAGTTTATCTCAATCCTGTATGTCCAGATCCTCATCCAGTATGTCAGAGGGAAAACAACCACATCTTCATTCACTTTAACCCCAAGTTTACACAAGTGTTGCATTCAGGATGAGTTCCTACAGCCCCAGAGGATCACAGGACCTGATGAGTGTCCTGCTGCCGTGTGCTCAGTGCAGTCTGCTCACTTCTCCTGCTGCTTCATCCCAACCAAGCCCACATAGCACAAAAGCCCTGGGTCAGAGCTTGGCTCCAGCATGGCCCAATGCTGAGGCAATGTGTATCTTTTGTCTTTCACCTGAGTTACAGTGATGTGAAGGAAAACATTTCATGGTGCACCACAGGGCTGCAGCCATGTTTCCTTCTCAGTGGGGTCTCCTCTACAGCCCTGCATAAATTTCAGCTTACCCACTGTCTAAACCAAAGAACCAGTAGAAGAGGAAATTATTCATACCCTCTCTGGAGTTTAGTAAACTCGAGCAATGAAAGAGAGCCTTCTGAGAGCCCGAACACGTGAGGAATGCTGCCCTGCTGCTGCTCTGCAGGCACAGAGCTCGGGATGAAGGTGGGGTGGTGTTTCTACAATAAGGAGAATAGCAAATCCTGACTGTGGTGCAGGAGGGGCCAGCAGTGCCTGGGGCAGCTCCTGGCTCCTGCTGACAGCAACCGGAGCAGCTGGGCCACATGGGCAGGCGGGAGCGGGGCGCAGTGGATGACACTGCACTACACTGCATTACACTGCTGCTGCCATCCTTTCTGAGCCCTCCCTAACTCTGCAGACAGGGCATCCCGGTGCAGAGCAGGCTCTTTGCGGGGAAAGTGCTGAGCCAGGGCGAGCAGACGGTGCTTCAGGTGCACCTGAAGGGAGGTGGCCCTGCGGACACCAGGGGTGCCTGCTGATGGCAGCTCTGGGCAGCACCACGCAGGACAGAGCTGGCCACCAGCGGCAGGCAGCGGACAGCAGGAGGGTGTGCTCTGCGAGCTGCAGCTCCTGCAACTCCCCGCTGTACAGGCAGTGAGAGAACAGCGAAAACAAACACGAAAACAAGAGGCTCTTTTCCGGGGCAGAGCGCAAGCGGTCCCCACGGGGAGGTCTCATGATCAGCAGCGCTGGCGGAGCCGTCCCAGCCCCAGCTCTGTGACCGGGGGCCCGAGCCGGCCCAGCACTGCCTCCCATCACACAGCACGGCTCAGCCCTCGGTGGGACCGCAGAGCTGCTGGCAGCAGGGCCAGGCAAGAGCCCGGCTCGGTGCTGGCACAAGCCGCAGCTCTCATGTGTGGCTGCTTTCCACCACGGCCCACGGTGCGGCAGGTCTGCAGGCTGCACCCCGCTCACCCTGCCCTCACCGTGCCGCTGCAAGCAGCCGGGCACCGGCCATAGAGTCCTGCCCCGGGACACTGGGGAACCAGCGAGGTCCCAGCAGCGATGGGCCGCCTCTGAGAACTGCCTCTCTGTCCTCCCACCACCACGCAGCACCGCCAGGCACTGCTGCAGGCGTCCCTTCGGGTCCGGTGCCGCGCAGGACAGCTGCTGCTGCAGACCTGCAGGACCTGCCTGGCAGCCTGACAGCTCAGCTGCAGGTCCTGTTTGTCGCTCCTTGTTTTCACAGCTGCGCTGTTCAGTAAGATTAATGAAATTATGCTTCTTTAAAAAGATCTAGGCTCAGCACTTTGTAATCAGTGCTGGCTGGAGGAACAGAAACTAGACAAAAACAGAGGGGGAACACAGCACAGAGCAGCTCGGAAGCTGCCATGAAGGCCTTCTATTGTCCAACTGCTTTTATCACCACTGAAGCAGCACATGACCGTGACTGTACATTCACCTGTATGGAGAACTCAGTGACAAAAAGGACATCGGCTGCAAAGGGCCTTTCTGAATGTGTCCAGAAACACAAACCAGCAGGACCTGAGGGTGGCATTGCCCAGCAGAGGGATCCCGACAGCAGTGAGCGTTCTGCAGCCCAGAGTGAAACCATGGAGAACTCCACACCACCAAAAGGAGAAGTTTCCAAAGCCTTACACCTCACAATTATCAGCTGCTCCTATAGAACAAAACCTTTATTTCATGTTTAGTAATCGCTGCCTGCTGAACTTCACCAGCGGTCTCCTTTTGCATGTTCAACATCTGTAACGCAGAGCTTTACAGAGTTCATGGGACAAAGTTGGCCATTCTTTGCCTTTGAACATCAGGGCTCTCCAGACTGCACAGAAACTTTGTAATTCTCAAGCCCAAGCGCTGAGCACAGCTCAGGGGGACAGGGCACAGCTTTTATGGTCAGACCCACAGTGTGGGGACATCCATGGCAAAGGACGCCCATGGCCACGGTCAGCTCAATTGTGCGGGCAGCAGCTCCTGCTGAAACCAGCCCAGACGCACAGCTTGGGGCTGGGGGATGAGCCAGAGGACAGCTTGGAGCTCCACTCTCCTGCGGCACAGCACGGCACAGCACCCCGCCAGCGTGCGCAGCACTGCTGAAGCCACCCACAGAAAGCTGGCAGGCAGACGAGGAAGCCACATCTGTAGTTACCAGCGTGCTACCAACAGAATTATTAACCAAAGTATTCAAAACATTTCTCAAGGAAGAAGGCAGAAAAGCTGAGTCTTCACATGGTGACTCAAGAGGAAACGCTTTAGTCAGCAGCAGCGCTGCTGCGAGCTGCGGATTTTCAGACACGTTACAAAACAGGGATAACACCCACATCCTTCCAGAGAACAGGCCAAGAAAGGCAACAGAACATGGAAGAAAAGCTGTGTGGTTGTCTCACGTGTGGCAGAAGAGCAAACGCACTTACACACATGAAAGCTCCCCAGTGCTGTGATCCTGCCCGCGTCACCACGCTCGCAGCTGATCTCAGGGCTCTCACACTGCGATCGTCCCCATTTCCCAGGAAAGCAGGTGGCTGTGTGCCTGCTGGCTGAGCTCCCTGTGCAATGGGTGCTGCCTTCCTGCATGGCACAGCACTGGGAAGTAAACTGGGGTGCAGACCCGGGCTGGGAAAAGCCCCCCCAAAATACTGTGTGTTGGCTCACTTGAAGCAGGATGACACTGGACCACAACATGGTCCAGCACCATCTGTGCTGCAGCGCCAGGGGACGGGGAGAGGCAGGAAGAGCTGCCCAGCGCTTCCCACCCCAGACCCTCCCCAGGAGGCGCCTGCAGCCAGCAGCAAGCAGCCCTGCCCAGAGCTGCAGCGTGGGCACGAGGCCACCGGGCTCGTCCTGCTGTGCTCAGCAGCAAAAAAAAATCTAACAAATGCACAGCAAGGAGCTCCAGCCCAAGGGAAAGTTCTGCCTCACTCCTGGAGCACACAGATACTGTGCATGCTCCTTTTCCTTCCTGCCTGCTTCTGCAGATTAGGTTTTGGGAGCTGCTTGCTTTGTTTTCTTCGTTGGTTAGCTTCTGATTAAGGCATATCTGTTTTAGATTTACACCGACTTGTGACCTCCGGTTCTGTGCACGGCGCCTAAATCCCAGGAAAATGAGCTCCTTTGCTGCCTGCTGGGCTGTGGGGAGCCCCCTTCATCCACCTGTCTGAACGCGGCACAGGAACAGAAGTGCCAGCAGGGAGAGCTGGCAGTGGCACGGGAGCAGCTCTGTGCTGCCGTACGGACACACGAAGTGCTTTGTAAGCCGAGCACTGCCTCAGCATCGCACTAGAGCTCGAGTTCCACTCCCTCAGGAAGGCAGAGGTAGGTCCGAAGGAAAAAAATGATGAGATTTCTCGGTGAGAGGCACCAGGTGTGGCAGATACCTTTACGCACATCCAGCCACGTTGGTGACCCAAAGCCAAAGCACTTTCACCCCCTGCTCGCACCAGCACTGCAGCACGCCGTACAGACACACAGGATGTGCTGAGCCGTGCCTGCTGCCCCTGCTGCCATCCCACCCCACTGCAGGACGCTGCACAGAGGGGCTCAGGAGCACGCAGCTCCCTTCAAAGCATCCTCGACACCCTTAGTTTACAGAGTGTAAACTGCTGGATTGAAGAGGTGTCCCATATGTAATTTACTGTTTTTAAGCTGGTTTGCTATCTTTTCAGACAATAAAAGCTGAGAAATTAGGAGAAAAAAATTAAAGTTATCAATAGTAACTCCACACAATTCTGAAAACCTTCCTATTAGGGCTAGGACAAGTGTTGGAAAATGATGGCTGCAATAGCCAAGCAAGGAAGGAATTCTCAGCACGTGCCAGTGGGCATCCGAGCAGCCCTGGCTGAAGAAGAGCAGCAAGGAGCAGGAAAATGTAAGCAGATAGTACTGCTGGAGGGGAGTGCTGTATTTTCCAGCAAGTCATTTTTCCCCTGCAGAAGTCCAGGAACAGCTTAACATGAACTGCTATATCGTAACTCACTCCAGGAAAGAGGGGGGAAGGTGTTCCTATGGCAGTGAGCCATCCCTGCCGCAGGGACATCCCAAGGCAGCTCCCTGCTTCAGGAACAGGCCAAAGAGAAAGCATCGGGGGCAAACAGCAGCTTTGTGCCTCAGGAGCTTCCCACAGCCCCCTACCTCTCGGGCTGTGAAAAGGCAGGGCTCTGGACACAGGACTGAAGCAGTTCACGCAGGAGCACTGGGAGCCGCCTGCTCTGTCAGCAGCTCCAGACAGGCTCCCTGCAGTGCTCTGCATCCCAAACACATTCCTCGGAAGCTGCTTTTATCATTCCTGATAACGCGTCCCTGTGCTGCTGCAATGGCAAACACAGGGCAGGCAGACAGGCCAGGCTGAGCGGAGCCAGCCCACGCTCCCAGCACCTGCCCAGCCCCGCAGGTCTGCTCCTGCACAGCTCTGTGCACAGCTCAGGTGCTGAGCGCTGCCCGAGCGCTGGTTTGGTGGAAGGTCATTAGAGCCAGGGAACTTTGCTAGGTCACGGTTGGACTCGATGATCCTTAAGGTCTTTTCCAACCTGAGTGGTTCTATGATTCTGAGCACAGGGAAGTGCGAGGATACAAGCAGAGGAGAGGAGAACAGAGCCGTGTTTAAGCAGCACAACGATCCTGGGTGCACAGCAGCTCTTCACACACACCTGACCAGTGAATGATTTACACAAACCCTGCTTGGCTTCCAGGTTCCCCCACGGGCAGCTGAAGGAATGGCTTTCTGTGAGACTTGGGGCTCACACCCCCACATGGATCAGCTCTGTGCCCCCCCGTGGAACAGTGCACCCCCACGGAGGGGCTCTGTGAACACACACAGAGGGGTTCCGTGCACATCCATTAAGGCAGCACTGGCTCATGCTCTGTGCAGAATATCTCACTGCCAGCACCTCGGCGCCCAGCACAGAGCTCACGTCTGCCCACACAGCTCCAGCACTCCAAGTGCCAGCAGCCGAGGGGCACACAGGGCACAGAGCGCCTTCCTCTTCCTCCCTTCTACAGAGGAGCTTCAGCCTTGCTCACGCATAGAGAAAAAACAGTGTCTGGATCTACGACACCGTGCCAACAGCCAGAAATCTCACTCAAGGGGTTCGAGCCTTTGTCTACAGACATCACACGAAGTAGCACAGGGGGCTCTGCAGGAATCAGACTCCAGGATTGCTTTAATCTCATTACAGTATTTCATATTCTTGACACACTGCTTTCTGTACTCAGAAGCACTGAATCCTCAAGCACTGTCCCTTATGGCAGCACATGGATCTGTTGAGAGCTCTGACGGCCCTGCACTTCTGGTGGCACAGAGCTCCATGCCAAGCAGTGCTGCTGGGCTGCTGCATGGCACCGACGGATGTGAGCAGCTGCTTTGTGGAGACAAACACCAGTCTGCTCTCTTCTGGTACAAATCACTTTGCAGGCACAGACACCTCTGTGCGTTCCTTCATAGCGCTGTCTTTCCAGGATGAAACACTCACATTGCCTGGAGAAGCTGCTTAACTGGCATGCAAATTCAGAAGCAATTTGCAAAACTACGCACTGTGCAGAAATGGATTTCAAAAGCATGTATGCAACATCTGCATGAGATCTCAAAGCTCTTCAGCTTCAAAAGCCAGCTCAGACCTTTGTAACGCTCGCAATTAATAAAAACAGCCTCAACTTGACATTTATCAAACTCCACCTGATATGCAATCGCACAAGAAGATCAAAGACCAGGAGAGACGGATGCTTCTGCATAAACAGCAACACACACAGAAGAAAGCTGCAAGCCCTGCCAAGACAACAACAAAAAGTAAGACGAGGCAGCATACCGAGCCGCAGAAAGAAAATGATGTGAATGATGTATTGCTAGGACAACAAGGCTGCCTCGCCGAGTGCTGCCTGACGCACAGCTTGTGTCAGGCACTGCCACTGCAAGGAAGAGATGTGCACGGCACTGCAGAGCTGCCCTGCACACGTGGTGCTCTGCCTTTCACATCTGCGTGGTGAGCGCTGCACCTTGAACAGCAACACGGCACTCCCAGGGAGGAGAAACACCGGCAGTGCACCCGGAGCTCCTCGTCCTTCCGCCTGCCTGCAGCTCGGGGCAGCCCTGCAGCTCAGGGCGCCGTGGCTGCAGCAGTGCAGGGCATCCCAGTGCGTGCTGCAGCGTGAGGGCAGCGCGGGGGACTGAAACCGTCACTCGGCACTTCCAGCAGCTCTGAGCACTTCTGGCACGAATAGGGAAAGACACGGCCAACTCTGCAACAAAAATATCTCTTATTTTGTCTCTAAGTAACTTCTTTGCTATCTTTGAAGTCTAAGATCATCACAATTGCCCAATATTTTGCTTTGCTTTAGTCCTATTTCTTGCTTGGCACCACCTTCTGCTTTGCCATCTCAGTGTGTCCTGTGTACAGACAACTCCCTCTTTTTTCCGGTTGACAAAGCACAGCAGCAGCAACACAGCAGTGGGACCAGCACAGGAACAGACAGTGGGACCCGAGGCTGTACGGTGCTCAGGAGGGTTTCACACACTGTATTTCAATGAGTAACACGTCAGTGATGGATGGGGGAAAATGCCAACATGCTCAGTTCTCCTGTACCCATGAAAGGCTGGGGCTCAATGCATTGACCACCAGGCTCGCATCACTGCCCCCAGCCCCTTGGTGTCACACCTCACCTGCCCTGCAGCAGGACAGGGACGTGAGCACCAGCCGTGGGGAGCTCTGTTACAGCTGCGCAACCAGCACCAGCACATCCCTGCTGGAGGCATTTAACCCAGCACGTTCAGTCCTGTTGTGAACAGTCCAAAAACCCTCAGTGGAGGTCACTGAAACAGCACTTTTCAGACACTGGAGGCCCAGCCGCTGCTGCTACCACATTAAAGTTGGTGCCAGGCAGGATTCTCATGTTCAGATTCTGTCAGAACACACTTAAGATCTCCATGCAACTTCAGCTTGCCAGACACTTCTGCAAGGAGAGGACATGTGTGCACCAGGTACCGACAGCCCAAAGCAGCAGCCCGTAAATCAGGGTTCTGCAGATCCTCACGCAGACTCACACTCACTTGTTTTTCCTATGACTTGGCAAATGGAAAACAAAAGACAGCTCTGGGCAGTTCCAGGGTTTGGGTCTACATGCAGACTGCTGGCAGCAGCTCACACGTGCACAGCAGGCCCAGTGTGCCTTTCTCTCCATACACCATGTGGATGCTGCCATGTTGTATGGAAACCGTTGAGTCCCAGCCTGCACCAGTGATTGAACACCTGGGGAAAGGACCGGTCAGCTCTGGGAGCGCAGGTGAAGGCAGTTCAGCTGTGTGATTGGGAGGGGTGGCTGCACCTCTCTCAGACCCCATTTAAGGGCTGAGTGCCGCTAGGGAAAGACCTCTGGTTGGAAATTCCTTCCTTGTGGAGTTTTCCTGTCAGCTGAGATCTTCAGAGACAGGTGAGCACTTTCCTTTTCTCTTTGTCACACCTTCCCATTGCACGTCCTTTTGTCATTGCACCTCCTGTGTCACCACGTCGCTGTTAATCTGGTTGTTACACATGTGTAACGCACAGCCCCAGGTCCCACAGCACCCCTTCTCACAAGTCCCCTCCCACCCTTCCCTCAGCTCCACCCTCACCACCACTTTCTTCCTTTCTTCTTTACGTTTCAGTGTCAGCTGTCAACTACAGACAGGAGAACCTGTTACCTTTCACTGTGAATATTAACTGTAAGACTGGTGACTGCTAACAACCCTTCCCACACAAAACCCAAACGGCTCAGAGCCTTCAGAGAGCAGACAGGTCTGACGAGAACAACCGGGTTCTGATTTGCTGTTGTTTCTTTGTTGTTTTTTCCTGATCTGAGCAGAGATCTTTGGCTTCCTCTGCAGGACACCAGCATCCCACCAAACTGTGACGCCGGTGTTTGTGCCACGCCAGCCTTTGTTACAGCTGTTTTCCAGATGGGCACACACAGGCTATGCCAGACACAGCCCCAGTAACGCAGAGCCCTGAGCTGCTCTAAACAAAAGGGTGGCTGCTAAACCTGCTAACACAAACTAAAACCAAGCAGACAAGGAACGCAGCACACACACACACCCTGCACTGCAGGTTCTCCTCTCTCCCCTTGGCCTGATGCACGCACAGCACTAACAGCAGCGTCTTGGGCTCTATTTTAAGCTTCTCCAGTAACAGATGAGATGCAAGGGACAGCACTGGGAAAGTACATGCATTGGTGCCAGAGGGAAAAGTGAGGACAAAAGGCAGTAGGTGTGGGGCTGGGACACAGTAGACCCCCCTCTGGGGATCAGAGGGCCTCAGTGCTCCTGAATGAGCAGCTCCCTTAGAGCCGGCACTGAAGTCTATGTGTGCTCAGATACCGCTCTCATCGTTATTCAGAAAGAAACAAAAACAATACATGCACAAAGAGAAGAACTGTGGGCTGAGCTCTCCCAGTTCTGCGACGCTCTGATGCCGTGACTGCAGAGGCTGGCCGTGCCGGTGGGGCCCCGTTCAGGAACCTGCGTGCTCCATCTATGAAGGACACGGAGCGCCTTCACCGAGCGCAGCTCCGCCGTCCTTAAGAGAGGCGGTGCGGGAGCTTAGCAGCCCTGCGTGGGCACCGGCACACAACAGGCACAGCTCTCCTAAAGGCACTGCGGGAAACACACGCTCCAGAAGCAGCGAGGTGCAATTATATTCCAGAAAAAGCATTCCTATTTAGAGAGCGTTGGAAATAGAGAAAAACCGGTCGTCGTTCTATTGTTCCCTATCGCATCCCGGTCGCAGCGCGGAGCCGCGGGGCAGCAGAGCCGGGACTCACTGCGGATGGCGGCGATCAGCGCGTTGCCGTCCTTGATCACGTCCTTGATGAACTTGTTAGTGCGCTCCAGCTCCTGCTCGTAGCATTTCAGCCGCTCTCTGAAGTCGGGGCTGTCCAGGTAGCAGTCGCTGAACTCCAGCGGCGGGTGCCCCATGGCTGCGCCGGCACGGCCGGGATGGAGCTGCGGGAGGGGCGGCAGCGGGCGGGCTGCGGCACCCTGCGGCACCCTACGGCACCCTGCCCCCGCCGCGGGGGCCCCGCTCCCCGGCCATGCCCTGCCCCGGCCCCGCCCGGCCCTGCCCCGCCCCGCTCCCCGGCCGCCCCGCCGGCTCCCCGCAGCGCAGCGCGACCCCCGCTTCCGGGCGGGGCGCGGCGCTGGGGGTGCAGTTCCGGGGGCGCGGGGCTGAGGCACGGCCGGGGGTGGGCGCCGCGCCGCCCCGCAGTGAGGAGCGATTCCCGGCGCTCGCCGACGCCCCCGCACGGAGCCGCCCGCTACGGGGCCCGAGGGCTGCGCGGCCGCTCCCGGTGCCGCCGCCGCCCCCGCCCCGGCCCCGACCCTCCGCGCGTGGCACCGGCGCCCCCTGCCGGCCGGGAGGCGCGACGCGCACAGCCTCGTTACCACGGACGCTGAGGCGGCGCGCGACGCTGAGGCGCCGCGCGCGGTGATGACGTAATCGCGGCGCCACGTCGACTCTGCGGCCAAGATGGCGGCGGCAGAAGGCGGCGGGGCGGCGGCGGCAGCCGAGCCTCTGGTGAGCGCGGCGCGGAGCTGTGGGCTGTGCTGACAGCGGGCGGGACGGCGGACGGACGGTGGGGCTTCTTCTGTCCCGCTCTGAAGCGGCTGCGGGCCGGGCTGCGTGCGGTGCGGGCTCTGCCGGGCCGGAGCGCGGCCCTGTGCGCTGTGCTCGGAGCCCCGCTGTGCGGCTGAACGGGGATCGGCGTCCGTCAGTCACCGCCGGCTGCGCGGGGAAGAAAAGGCGGGGAATGGAGATGCTGAGGAGAACAGAAATGCTTTGTTTGCGTGCAGCTGCTCCTTCGGAGCGTCACGGCAGGCCGTGAGCTGCTCGCTGAAGCGGCGCTGCGTGCTGCCCTCGGGTTGCTGTGATGCTGCCCTCGGCTCCGAGCGGCGGCTCCCACCCGCTGTCGTTGATAAAGCGCCAGCTGTGAGCTGCTCCGCGTTTCCTTCACTCTGAGGGTTTCCCCATCCATTCAGTTTGCAGGCCTGGCAGACGTGTCCATATCTGAGGACATCCCGGTGGAAGGGGAGATCACGGTTCCCGTGGGATCCCATTCCCCAGAGGAAGATTTCTCCACGCTGGATGAACCCGTCAGGGACACCATTGTGAGTTTGTGTTCCCTGCTCCTGTCTGTGATAAAATGGGTTTTGCTGAGCTCTCTGGCCAACTGCTACACGAAACCTGCCTTCTTTGCATGCTTTTACTCAGCTTGTACATATAAATAAGCGTTCTGGGGGGTTGTGGATAGTTGCTGTTGTTGTTTTTCCCATATAATTGTTTATGTAAAATGTGTGCAAATATGCATGAGTCACAAATAGTTGAATTATGGCCTCAAAGTTTCTCCCATCTTAAAATCTTTGGATACGTGAAAGCATATGGAACTTGGGAGAAGACTATCCCAATTAATAGAACTTTTAGTTAATTTTCTTCTCTTAGAGGAGTGTAGCAGAAATGCTCAGCCATGGCCTGAAGCCGTGATGGAGCACCTGGCGGGAAGGCAGGGCCAGCCCAGGGGAGCTCAGGTGCATGCAGCACAGCTGAGGGATAGAAGGGATGGAACCAGGATCCACCCCTTCCCAGCCCTCATTTAAGGGTTGGCAGTGGAGGTGAGGGTGTCTCACTGGGGATCCCTGCCTACCCGAGCCCTGCCAAAGGTAAGCAGCTCTTTTCCTTCACTTCTGTATCCATTGCAGCTGCATTTGGGCTCATTCTCACTTACTGTTGCCAAAGACTTTGCCACCCTGCTATTATCATCCCATTATAGCGTTACAAGGAGCAAACAAATTATTTTTCTTTATTGGGTGTTCCTAGGTGTGCAGTACTGTTGTGTTCTTAAGCAGCATACAAAGCATAGCATTGTTTGTGCAAAGTCTGCTGCCAGAATATTTTGGTTGGGTGCTGTTCTGAGTTACTATGAATACTGCCTTACTTCTTGTCTTGTCTTTCTGCTTTCTGCTGAGGTCTGTAACTTTCATATAAAAATTACTTCTTTGTTTCAGCTGAGAGATCTGAAGGCTGTTGGGAAGAAATTTGTCCACGTCATGTATCCAAGGAAGAGCAGCGCACTCCTCAGGGACTGTAAGTGTGAGATGTGTGCTTTGTGTGTGCGTGGGAAGGGGGGGTTCTGTGGGATGGGGACTCAGAAGTGTGTGCTCTGTGTTCTCTCTGTTCTCATAGAGTGCAGAATAGCAGAGGTGAAAAACCTGAGGGTCAGCAATGCTGTTGTAAAGTAGCACATGTGGGAGAAGTGTAGAACAATTGGCTTTTGTGGAAAGCAGGCTTTCCAGAAGTGACATATGGAATATGGCTGAAGATGCTAAGTAGTGAAATTGTGAGGAGGTATAATGGAAATGATGCCATAGCAATTGGCAGAGGGTGCTTAATTACTCACATAAAAATATCATTGTATCGTATTTGTGATTTGTTTTTTTTTCCTTACCTCCAGGGGATCTTTGGGGGCCTTTGGTGCTTTGTGTCTCACTTGCTCTGTAAGTACTTAGTGTGTGGATTTACTTGTATTTGTTCTAGTATGAAGATTGTTTAGTATGTTTCAGTATGAGTGTTGGGAGTGTGAGAACCTCGGGATTTCTTTTTCCATGTGTCAGATCATGCTCTTTGCTCCTCCAGTCTTCTACAAACGCTGCTGATTTAGACTTGCACCTTTTTGACATTTGTAGCCCCTTAAGAGCTCCCTGTCATGGAAGGATCTTGCTGAGAAGATCCTGATTCACATTATTCTTGATTTTGATGCATCTGGCTGACTGCTTTGACCCTAATCTGCAGGTCACAGCTTGTGTGTAAGAGCAGTCGTGTGTGTACTGTGTGTCCTGTGGAGAGAACTGATGGAAATGAGGGCTGTTGTAATAACTTGTCACTGGGAGGTGGCTGTGGCTCTCAGGAGTGTTTTGGTGCTCCATTAAATTGCACATGTCTATGGTAAGGTAGATCCTTTGACATCTGCCATCTGGGTGAAGACCCGCAGAGCTCAGCATCCAGAGGGCATTTAGTAAAACCCTTTATCAGAAATGTACCATGTGAATTGAGCCTTCAGGTCTGTGTGTGCTGACTTTTCCAGGTGCTGTGTTGCATTGCTTGCATCCTGTTCTTGCTGAGAGCTTTCCTTAAGGCATAACTCTTTTCTCAAGCAGTGCTCTGCCTGTTTTGAGAGGCTGCCAAACTTCTCATGTTCGTTTTCTTGGCTTTTGTCTGTGATTTTCTCTGGTGTGCTTACACGGTCCTGAAAACAAGTACAGGAGTGGCTGATGTGCCTTCAGTTGGGCAGCAGTCATTTTCTTTTCCTGTGCAAAATTGAGGATACCAAAAATAAAAATAATTACAGTCTACAGTCTTACTAGGAATCAGCATCTCCAGTTTCCTATTGTCATCTGTTCTAGGTTTGCAAAAGCTCAGTCATCAATTGCAGTTGACTCCTTGTATCTGTTGTCTACAACAGGATGCTGCAGGGGGGATCAGCAGACAGCAAGGAGGACGGAGGGCCCCAGTTTGCTGAGGTCTTTGTCATCATCTGGTTTGGTGCCGTTGTCATCACACTAAACTCAAAGCTCCTGGGAGGAACTATGTGAGTGCTGTCTTGTAGCAACAGTTGCAGTGCTTCAGGTATGAAGTCTGAAGGGGTGCTGTGGTCTAACTGTTTCCCTCCCTCCTTTGTAGATCTTTTTTTCAGAGCCTGTGTGTTCTGGGTTACTGCGTCCTGCCCCTGACGGTGGCGATGCTGGTGTGCAGGCTGGTGCTGCTGGCAGGCTCTGGCACTGTCAGCTTCATCATACGCCTGATTGTAGTGATTGCTATGTTTGCCTGGTCCACGTTAGGTAAGTTCCTGTGAGTGCCAGCACTGCTGTGTGCTGAGTGGTGTGATCTTAAAGGAGTGGCTCTGTTTGCATTCTGCCGAATGAAGCCAAAGGTTTTCCGTAGTTTCAGGTGTTTCCTAGGCTGCTGCAGTACTGCAGAAATAGTTCTTCCAACCCTTGTGTTGGCAGAGATTCAGCCTTTGACTGCACTCCTGTTGATTTTCATATACAAACTGCCATTGGAGGGAGGACAGTAACTAATACTGAACTTTGTGTGAAGTGCTAGGTGTTTCATTCCATCAGTTCTGTTATAAAGAGCTGTTAAAGAACATTCATCTCATACAGGTGTTTGAATTATTTCCCTTGTTCTTAATCTGTTAGGCTGAATCTCATACAGAATGCTAATCAGCACCTGTTCTTCTACGTGATAGAGCTTTGATTTGCAGTCAGAGGCCATTGTTACTGAGCTACGCTTTGCTTTGTTTGCTGTCCTTCCACTTCATCCTCATCAAACTCTCCAAGCTTAACAGCTGCAGTGTTGATGTTTCAGTTCTGTGCTGTTTCAGGTGTTTTTCTTTCCCTCTGCCCCAGCATCCACAGCCTTCCTGGCTGACAGCCAGCCTCCGCACCGCAAGGCGCTGGCCGTGTACCCCATCTTCCTCTTCTACTTCGTCATCAGCTGGATGATTCTCACCTTCACACCCCAGTGACGTCCGGTCAGAGGAGACTGTGTGACACAGCCTGAAGTCTTGCACGGACGCTGCAGTTGATGTCGGCTTTGTCTCTTGTTAATTTATCTATGGAGGTGGTCTAACGAGGCTGCTTGTGGGATAAAGCCAAGAACTGCAAGACTGGTCGCGTGTTCTTGAGAGAGATGGAAGTCCGGCTACTGAGTTTTTTTTGTTTAATTAGCCCTGCTCTTTAGTTGTGTTGAATAAGAAATGCACACTGTGACAGGGAATATTCTGCCTGAGGAACAGAGGGAGAGGTCTTGGGACTTCAGGAGCCTGATGGTGAAGTTACAGGATCGCACTGCCTGGCAGGGTTCTTGCTCACGCTTGGATTCTTGCTCAGGGCAACATGCCTTACATTACTGTTATGTGTTGGGTGGGTAAGGAGGAATTTGTTTGACTACTGTCCTTTTTCGTTCACTTAAAGAGCGGAGAAATGTATATAAAATGCATCACAAGACTGCAAGCTTTCACTTTGAAATCAGATCTCAGCAAAAAATAAGTCGGGTCCAGTTTGCTGTTAACTAGAGCTGGGCAGAAGGGGACTGACTGCCTTTGCTCCTGTTAACGTTCTCTATTTATTATCTACCCTCTTCAGCACCAAGAAGTGTGTTTTAGCCAAACGTTTCCAACTCTGTGGCAATGCTGACTAATCCACACATCCAGTGAGGGGGGGCTTAAGTAGATAATTATCAATCTTGTGTTCCTCGAGATTAAGAAGTCCTGGGAGAACAGTGAAGGCTGCTTTGCAGCAGGGCCCTGCCTGGTACTCTGTGTATCTATTAGAGGTGGAAGTAGAAGCGTCTGGGAGTACAGAATGTATCTCTGAAAGATGATTGAGACGTTGAGAGTTGAAGTGTTTTAATGGTAAGACAGCAAACCAGGTGTGGGTCTGAAAGTTTTAGAGTGGGTTGGCTGGAGGAAGGAAAATAAATCTAGAGAAGGTGGTGGCTGTTACGAAGTAGGACACAAATTCTGATCCAGGTTGCTTGTATGTGACATTCATTTGTTTACATGGTTGGTGTTTCCACATAAATGCAAGCAGATCTGCATACTGTTCCTTTGTACCTAGAATGAAATGTGAGAAACTTTTCTATATTTTCTTTCTCAACACTTTTTATAAAAGGAGGGGGGGAGTTTTCTTCTCCAGTAGGATGTTTGCTGCCTGGAGAGCCCTGTGCAAATGTCTGTCATTTATAGTTCAGCTTGGGGCTTGGCTGAGGGCTGGCACGTTGTTGCTGAAGTTTGTACAGAAGTTCTTGGTGTTGCCTGCTGTTCTCCGTTAGCAGGCCGAGGGGGAGCTCGGGGGGTGGAAGAGCTGCTGTGAAAATGTCTTTTTTTTTTTGTCTGAAAATGGGCTTTGGATTTTCTTTCTTCTGTACCAATGCAGGTGGACCCAGAGCTGATGTAAGTGGGTCCTGTTTAAGTGTAAATACACCTAATTTGTATTTATGGAGAAGACTGCCCTTTTCTGCTACAAGCACTGCAAATACTTGGTAATTGGGGTGGAATTGTTGAAAGTGCTGAGCAGTGTGACGTTGTTGCACTTTGAGAGGGTGGAGAAGAGGAAAGGAAGAAATCAGGTGCGGGTGGGAGCTCTGGGCTGTTGCAGAGCAGGCGGCAGCGGGTGCCTGGGGCTGAGAGCAGCTGTGCTGCAGGAGGAGCTGTGGTGTTTTGTATACTTGGGTGTCAAATGAGGATGGGCATTCTTTTAAACGTCCATTAAATTATTGCTGTTAAGGGATGTGATTTTTTTTTTTTCTTTAAAGGGTGCTGCTTTCCTTTCATTGAAACGTTGGTTGAGCTTTCCGAAGTTGAAAAGGAGTATTCAAGGAAGGAGAAAGGCACTAAAGCTACTCAAGTTGGATTCTTTGAGGAAAAACTCCCATTTCAGCACAGGAATTTAACTGTGCTTTTGAGAAATCCTTGGAATTCTGTCTCTGTGGTATTTAGTGTCCAGCCTTGTGAACTGATGTGGTGTTAAGCAAGTGTAGAGTCTTGCATCTGGGGAGGAATAATTGCATGCACCAGTACAGGTTGGGGGATGACCTGCTGGAGGGGAGCTCTGTGGAAAGGGACCTGGGTGTCCTGGTGGACGACAGGTTGGCCATGAGCCAGCAGTGTGCCCTTGTGGCCAAAAAGGCCAATGGCTTACTGGGGCGCATTAAAAAGAGCGTGGCCAGCAGGTCAAAGGAGGTGATCCTCCCCCTCTACTCTGCCCTGGTAAGACCTCATCTGGAGTACTGCGTCCAGTTCTGGGCTCCCCAGTACAAAAAAGACAGGGATCTCTTGGAAAGAGTCCAGCGGAGGGCCACGAAGATGGTGAAGGGCCTGGAGCATCTCTGCTATGAGGAAAGGCTGAGTGAACTGGGTCTGTTCAGCCTTGAGAAAAGGAGACTGAGAGAGGACCTGATCCAGGTCTATAAATATCTAAGGGGTGGGGGGCAGAATGGCGAGGCCGGACTCTTTTCAGTGGTGAGTGGAGACAGGACAAGGGGAAACGGCCAGAAACTGGAGCATAGGAAGTTCTGCACCAATGTGCGCAAGAACTTCTTTACAGTGAGGTGACGGAGCACTGGAACAGGCTGCCCAGGGAGGTGGTGGAGTCTCCTTCTCTGGAGACGTTCAAGACCTGCCTGGATGCCGACCTGTGCTACCTGGTGTAGGGAACCTGCTTTGGCAGGGGGGTTGGACTCGATGATCTCTGGAGGTCCCTTCCAACCCCTACAATTCTGTGATTCTGTGATTCTGTGTTATATCAGAAAGAAAAGCAGGGTTCTTTTTGAAAAGAAGGGAAATTATTTAGAGAGGAATTAAACAAAATCCCAGCTTCTTCTTTATTTGTTTTTGATTTAGGTAGAAGTCTGGCGGTGGCTTGTTCTGTAGCATGGGGCTCTTGGCTTAGCCAAGGCAGTTGTTTTCATATTAACTAGATTTACTTTTCAGCTGATCACTGCAGACTTCAGAAGCGTTGTAAACCTGAAAGAACGAGCAGAGAGACTGGTGATGGGGTGGAGGTTTGCTCTGTAACTCGTAGTCCTTCAGTGTGGAAACCATCACCTGGGGCCGTGAAAGCAGGGTGAGCAGTGCTGAAGAGTTGCTGTAGAGCTGCAGCTGGCAGGCAGGCAGGGAGCTAGAGCTTCCTGAGCTTCGTGTCTCCAGTTGAATAAATGATAGCTCAAGTTTGGTGTTTTTCAGTCATTATTTCAGCTGAAGGGGGGGTGCTCTCAGCCAGGAGCCCTGGCTGCTCCAGCTCCCTGTCACACTGAGCTGACTTTGCTTCTCAGCTTCGTGCTGAGCGAGGGGCTCATAAACAATTTGCCTGCTACGATGTTGTAATCACTTCTGGAGAAGTTCTGCTGAGGGGGGCTGGCCCTTCATCTTAAGGAAGACAATCCTCTGAGGACCTTGGCCCTTGTGAGCACAGCTGCTTGGGAGGGCAAAGTGCACTGAGCGCCAGTGCAGCGAGCAGGACTGGTAATTGACTGGGGGTACCTGTCCTGTGTGACTGCACAAAACTAAGAAGCCACAGCAGTAATTTGTTCTTCTCTGTGCTCTTCAGCCACTGCTTGTGTGGAAGCAGCTCGCCCCGTGCCAGCAAGTGGTTCCCAGGGCAAAGCGTGGAGAGGCGCAGCAGCTCAAGCGAAGCGTTTCGGATGCAGACAAGTGATGTCCCCGCAGCCCGAAATGGGGACCGGTGCTGCAGTCCTTGGGCTGCAGGGGGGAGGTTCTGCGCCATCTTCGGTGCAGCCCCGCGCTTGGGCACGGCTGTGTCTGCGGCTCCATGGCCCGCGTGGGGCGGTGTGAGTTGTGCTCCTCGTGCTCCCGGTGTTTTGGCTGCAGAGTCGCTCGCAGCTGGTGGCAGCGCATCGCGTTTCCTTTGCGGCCCGGAGGTGCGGGGTCCTTTCCCTGCTGCTGTGCTGCCCTTCCCTCCCTGCACGAGGAGCGGTGCTGCTGCTGCTGTCGCGCTGTGCCAGGAGGGGTCCGCACTGAGCGCGTGGGCTCTGCCGGGAGGGGGAGTTCGAAGAGAACCGATGGTTTCCCGTGCGCGGTGCTCTCGGTTCTTTCTGCGTCTTATTCTGGCACGTTGGATTGCTGTCTCAGAATTCATGCCATGCACTTATTTATAATCTCCCTCTCCTTGTAACAGTCCTCGTTCAGGGAAACGAATGCAGCCGGGCTGTGGCTGCTGCCACTTCATCAGCACTCCAGCATCCCCGTAGCAGCGGCTGCTCTGGACAAGGCTGCGCTGCGCCCTGTGGGTTGGGGCACCTGCCTTGGCAGGGCTCTGAGGCTGCAGTCGGGTGGGAAAGAGGTGCAGCTCTTTGCACATTCTCTTCCTCCCATTTTCTCCCCCGGGCCTCTATGCTGCAGCAGAGGGCAGTGCCCCAGCCCAGCTCGGTGGCAGCGTGGGTCTGAGGGCAGCGCATTCCTGAAGCCATGCGGGCTGAGGGAGGGAAGGAATGTGCTGTTCATAACGATGTTTTGTGCGTGAGTGTTTGTCTGAAGCTTCCATTGGGTTTTTGTGGTGTCCCCAAAAATTGTGGCAGTGCTTGGCTGCTCTCAGCCCTGCGAACGCCCCTCTGTGCTGCTGGGCACACCTGGCTGCTCGCTGCCCCAGTGTGATCAGTGCCTGCACTGTCCGTGCCATCAGTGGTTCAAAAAGGGCCTGGGGAGGAGCACAGTAGCATTCCCCCAGCACAGCACCCAGCCCTTGGCACGCTGTGGGGTACAGCCATGCTGTGCATGGGCACAGCCATGGGTACCATGGTCCTCACGTCATGGGAGCCTCCAGGGCCACTGTGTCATGAACCCATTGCATGGGGCTGAATGTGGAAGGGCTGAATGTGGAAGGCCATCTCACAGTGCTGGGAGGAATGCTGCACCTGGCAGGCGTTTCTCAGCTGTCTGCATGAACCCAAACTGGGCCAGAAGTACAGCATGGCTCCGCTCAGCAAGCAGCTGCCACCATGGCCATGTGCTACACGTGGGTGAGGCAAAGCTCACTTACTGTGTGGCGTGGAGCCAGGAGGGCCCCAAAGACAAACGTGTCCCTGTTTCTGCTGCGTTCCCAGTTAGCTGCTGGGTTGCTTTTGGTGCTGGAGGCTGTAGGCAGAGCACAGAGCGCAGGTGGTGCAGCCTGGCTGTGAGCAGTGCGGGCTGTGGCTGCTGCTGTGTGTTTGCTGTACGTGCTCTCAGCATGCTGCTGCTAATCACCACCCCAGCAGCACCTCAGGCCGGGTGGGCACTGCTTTGCTTCAGGAAGGTTAATGTCACAGCAGCACAGTGACATTCCTGCCTGCAGCGGGGGGTTGGAGCTTGTGATCCTTGAAGTCCCTTCCAACCCAAGCCATTCTGTGATTCCTGTGAGGAAGTGGAACCTGCTGGTCAGTGTTCTGCTGATGCTGCTTTTTCCACATACAGATGCTGCCTGTGTGCATTGTGGGCCCTTCTCCTGCCGGGACCTGCTGCAGTCTGGATGGTTCCTGGCCAATTGCTGCTCTGTTTCTGATGAAATGAGGCAGGAGAATGGGCCGGATTATGCACTGACACACCAACACCACTGAGAGGTCTTCCAGCAGTGTCATCTCCAATTCAGCAGATGTAGGAGCTTTGCAACTCTGTGTCAATCGGTCCTCTGAATGTTTATTTGGCTTTGGTGTATATACTGAACCGAGTGTTGTAAGCATCAGCCGAGGTGTTCAGCACTCACAGGTGTCTCCTTTGCTGGAAACACACAGACCCCAGGCAGCTCTGGGGATCCTGAGAGCAGCAGGGTGGTGCTCTGTGCTCAGCCTGGTGCAGGGCTGGTGCTTTGCCCTGCTGGCTGTGGCAGTGCTGCAGGCTGGGGACAGCCAGCTATGGAACCTGAGCTGCAGGGAAGGGCATTCCCTTTCATTCTGGTCGCAGCACGTGCCCCTGTGCTGTATTAATAACTCGCCCAGTGTTCCTTAAAGTAGGAGCAGCAGCCGCCCTGTTGAAAATAACTCACCTTCATCACACTCACCGTCACCCAGTGGTGCTTTTATTTGTGTGTATCTGTGGCAGGGCTGCTGTGTTGGATGTCATTTATAAGGTGGGCTGGATGTGCTCACATGTAATGGCTCCCATACTGTTCTGCATTGCTCATCATTGCACAGTTGGGCTCTTGGTTCGGGGCCATCCCATCCCCAGCACTTTGCCCCAGGAGCAGCAGGGCTCAGCACGGGGGTGAAGCTGCTGCAGGAGGGTGCAAGCACTGCTGTGCAGCTGGAGATGCTGTGGGCAGCACCACATCTCCTGCTGGCACGGCCTATGCAGCCCTCCGCCACTTGCCTATCAATTCAGCATCATTAAAATAAAAGAGCTACTCTTCCCACTGTGCCAACAGGGCAAATGCCTGCTCTGTGAGCGGCTGCTCTCCTCCTGAACTCTGCCTGCACGTAGCAGAAAGTGGAAAATCACTGCGTGGCAATGACTTCCCAGCTGCTCGCATCCCACTCCCACCTCCTGATGCCCCATGAGCAGCAACAGGAGCTCCTGCTGCCATTAAGCTCTGCTGGGAGCTGCCAGCCCACACCTCTTTAGAGCATTGCCAGGGGGCTCCCGAGCAAAGCAGTGACAGTAACTGCTCACTGCTGGAATGTGAACAGCCCCTGGCATAAGCCTGCTTCTGTATGGCATAAAGTGATAGAGGTCCGTAGGGTAATAATAGAAATTGCATTTGCTTTTCCCAACATAAGAGGTTGCCTATGGAACAGGCATGTGAGAAACGTTGGGAAGAGGTGGAAGTGCTGTTGCAGCCCATGTGCCAGCACTGCTCTGCTTTGGAAATTATTGGTGCCACTCTCAGGCACTGTGCAGTAGATCTGGTGCTTTCGGCCCACGCTGACCAAGGATGACGCCTCGCTGCGATGCAGAAGGGTCCCAGACTGAACATTGCTTGCATGTTTTGGGGATGACTGGATCAAAAGGAGCTGCACAAATATGCAGCAGCCCCTGCGGTTTGTCTGCCAGGCCCCGGGAAGGAGGCAGGCAGCATTCTGCTTGTGCTGCTTTTTTTGTGTGGAGGAAGTGGGGAAAGGACTTCCCAGCAGCAGAGGTGAGGTTGGCTGTGCGCAGCCCCGATGGAGCGCTTCTGTGGGTCACCCCGCTGTGTGGCTGTCACAGAACACTTCATTTTTCCCTTTTTATTTATTTATTTATTTATTTATTTATTTATTTATTTATTTTTGGAGGGTCAGATTGACAAAATGACAAACGAGCAGAAACCAAACATTGGAGCCCAGAGCGCTCACCGGGAGCCCTCCCTCAACCCACCGGCTTTGTGTTCAGCACGGGGCGAGGAAGAAGCGAGCGGCTTTCTGCGCTGAGGCCAGGGCGGCTTGGGGTCACAGCACCCAGCCGTGTGCCCCCACGGGCGCCCCGCCGGCCCCGGCTGACACAAGGCGGGAGCTCAGCCGCCCGCAGCACCTGCTGGGTCTGCTATAAACGGCGCTGGGGGGGCGGACCGCCACCGGCACGTGGGGCTGCCGGGGCCCGGGGCCGTGCGGAGCTCCCGACGCACGGAGAGCGGCTGCGTGTCCCGGTCCTGCTGCCACTGCCTGTTCTGAAATGCTCTCAGAAATCGCTATTTGGTGTTTCATTTCTGAAGTGTACAGAATCAGCCTAATTCCAGCCCGGGGGCTGCATATCCGACACCCACCCCCTGCACGGAGGTTTGTGGTGCTTCCTTTTATAATGGGCTTTCTTGCAAACAAACGCTGTGTGTGCAGAAATGTTTGCGGGGGAAGATAAGGAGCTGTGAATAGAGGCGCGGTAAATGCCGGGATTGGTGACTCTGTCTCTCTATGGGGGTCACTGCGCGGGGCTGTGTGGGTCCGGGGGGCACCTGGGGCCGCAGCTCTGAGCCGTGCCTGCGAGCGCCGGGCTCTGCGACCGCTGCTGAGCTGGAGCGGGGCCGGAGGGAAATGCAAACCATCTGGGCTTGGGTTTCCAGCGCCCTCCGTGCGCCTTTGACACTGAGCTCCTGTTCCCTTTGCCCTGCGGGTCTCTCTTTTCCTTCGCTCTTTCCAGCTGCCTGGGAATGGGGACGCAGCGCTGAGGAGGCAGGAAGGAAAGCCTGCCGCTTTTTAAAACGCGCAATCTTCAGGGAATTCCAACTGCAATCCAAGCCCGTTCCCGACCAACTGCGTAACGGTGCAGCCTTTGAATCCGCGTCCCGCCCCGCGGGCAGGGCTCACTGCCGGCCCTGCCTCCGCCGCCGCTGCCCAGCGCTGCCTGCGGCGCCCATGGGTGCGCTGAGCCGGGCGCAGCCCCTGCCCGGGTGCAGCCCCAACATGTAGCGCCCGCGCTGCGCCCGCTGCCCACCATGCCGCTGCTGGATTTCGTCTGGGCGTGCTTCAGGAGAGCCAAGGTAAGGAGCCGCGTGTTTAAAGCGCGCCCCCACGCCCCGCTGGATTCCTTCCCACAGGGCTGGGGTCACACGGTGCTCGGTGTGTGCTGCGGGGGGCGTCGTGCCCGTGCCTGCGGGGAAGGTGCTGAGCTGATGGGCGCTGTGTGCGAGTGCATGAGTGTGTGCATGAGCGCGTGTATTTGCGTTCTGCTGGGGCTGGGATGGCTGCCACCCGTCACGGCTCTGCTCCGGGCAGGACGTGGCAGCAGAGGGCCTGGGAGAGGTGCTGCTTTCCCTTCATGTCCTTTGCAAATCACTGGCAGCAACAAATGGTGCCTCTGCTGTCCCGAGCAGGCATCGCCATGCCTTTGGAAGGCAGCTGCTTCCCGGTTATTTCTGATAACAGCCCAAATCTCTCCCTTCTCACTACCTGAGCACCCGCAGCCAGACGCCTTCCCTGGCCCTGTGCTGTGAATGGCCGTGCTGCAGCAATGACACCTGGAGCCCCCAGCCAAACTGAGCACCAACTCTGGTTCAGCCCCAGCCGTACCACCCGGTGGAGGTGGCTGCAGAGGTGGGGGAGCAGTGCAGACCGCAGGCCATGGGGTTTTTAATTTCCTGCAGCAGTTGTTCTCTTGGCAGCTGGTATTTTTCACTTGGGCTTGGCGTACGCCTCTCAAAGCCCGTTTGTTGTGTTGGGGTCACTGCACTGCCGGCCAGGTTTGGAGGTGCTGGTGGGGTGGGTTTGGGGAGCGTCAGCCTGCAGGAAGCGCTGCAGTTGCTCTGCAGACAGTGCTGCACACAGGACTGTCAGGCATGGGTCTGCATGCTGAGCGCCTGTGGAATGTGCTCTTCCCTGGGGCTCCCAATGCAAAGCTCAAAATAGTTGAGTCTGTTGAGTCTAAAAATGACATTTGTGAAATTCATTAATAGCATTACTAGCTATCTTGTCCCTGCTGTCTCCAGAGGGCTCAGCAGTGCCTTTAACCCCCTGCATCCCTGTGAGCTCAGCACCGAGGGCTCTGTCCTGGGACCTGAGAGCAGCAGAGCTGCACTCCCACTGCAGGGCCCTGCACAGGGCCTGTCCTCACTGCCCAGCCCCTGCTGCTCACCTCCCCATGTCCTTGCTTCACCCCCACCATGGGCATCTCCATGCAGGGGCACACGGGCAGACAAAGCTCTGGAGCTGTCTGGTGCGAGGTGGCCACACTTGGAGAGTTGTGCTCTGCCCCATCTGGATGAGCTCTGGGGGATGGGGATGGGGTTCCCTTCTGTCTCCTGGCCATGGGGAGAGAGGAAAGCTGCCAAAATAGGGTTAAGCAGAGCGGTGCTGCCCTGCAGTGCTGGGCTCAGCAGAGCTGGGAGGATGTGATGGAGGATGTGGCCTCTCCTTGTTCCCATTGCGGTAAGAACATCGCTGATGGCCTCTTGCAGGCCGAGGGCTCTGCTTCAGCCTTCTCTTTTTATTCTTTCCTTTTTCCCCTCCCTGTGATCTCAGCTACCCGCTATTGAGAGCAGAAGGATTTCTGGAAGAGGCAGAAAGGCACAGGGCTGTCAGTGGGATTAAAGCCTTGGGGTTAAGTGAGGTGGAGCTGTGGCCATGTGGAAGGTTTGCTGGGAGCAGAAGGTGCTGAGGGCAGCATGGAGGGAATGGGAGGGCGTGATGGAGTCTCCTGAGGACAGGACTTTTGCCCCCTCCCCTCCTTTCCTTCCAGCTGTGATGCTGCTCTGTTACTCTCACTGCCTCCATGGGCAAAGTGTGTGGGCAAAGGAGAGACATTCTGATGACCCCACACCACTCAAACCCTGCAGTCATCCACCCCAGGCAGGTCTGAATGTCCTGGGATCTCTCCCTCTGCTCCAGCTGTTCCTCGTGCCTCCAGTAGAGCATCCCAAGGGATGGCAGTGCTTGGGACCAAAGCCCCTTCCCACAGTTCTGCTCCTGGAGGAAGCCCTTAGAACAGCAGATTGCTGCAGCTCCTACCCACGTGGCTGAGGCATTCTTCTGGGATTTGTCTCAGAGAAGCACTTGTTCTGTGCTCACTGTGGTGATGCTTTTCACCCAAACCGTACGATGTGTGTGAAAGAGGCTGAGCCCATGACCCCAGCTCATTGCAAACCCGTGCCAGGGCTGCTGCTGCCTTTGCGTGGCCGTGGCCAAGGCTGTGCTGTGCTCGCAGGAAGCCCCACGCTCACCTCCTGCTCATGGCTGCAGTGCAGTGCGTTTGTTGCCCTCTGCTGCACGAGTCAGACACGGAGCCCCACATCACCTCCTGGGGGCCCACCCTGTGCTGCTGCCCGTGACCCTGGGACCACTGCATGTGGGGCTGAGTGCAGCTTCCTGAAGAGCACAAATCGTAGGAATCCACGAATGTGAAAATGAAGAAGGTAACAGAATGATGAGCGTCCTTTCTTCTTTCTTTTCGCAGTGCTTCGCACGGCTGGAAGACAAAAAGGATGCAGGTAAGCTGAGATAACGTTCTTCTGGGCACCGACTTTCTCTCTGTGGTTTGGGCAGAGCCGCGAGGAGAAAAGGAACCCGGCTGTGCTGCCGGCTCCCGCCGGCGCTGCGTTTCCTCGCAGCGTTGGTTTTCAGAGCGACGGAGGCCGCCAGCGCGGGGCAGCACCGGGCCGGGCGGCTCAGCGGCGGAGCGCGGTGCCCATCCGACGCGGCGCGGTGCGGTCGGAGCTGCGCCGTGCTCCGTTTCCTCGCGCTGCCGAGCTCGGCTGTGGGGCGGGCGGCTGCAGCGCGTGCTGCCCTCCGTTCCCAGAAGCGCCCTGCAGACGGGGGTCTCTGAAGGGAGCGGCCGGCGCGCTCTCAGGGACCCCACTGCCTCCACCGACGGCTTTCGGTCTCTTTGCGCCGGGTGCCCGGAGGAGCCCCTCCGTGTTCTAGCAGCGCTTTGCGAGGAGGGCCGGGGCCGATCGGCGCTTATCCACCGTGTACGCGATGGGAGCCGCGCCGGCATCCGCCCTGCGGACCGACCCCGCAGCCCGGCTCCTCGTTGGCTCCTTCGCTCCCTGCTTCCTTTCCGACATTAGCTACGCTTCCCACGTATTGTTCTGCACGAAGCAGAAAGGAAAGGCTTGCACACAACCCGTGCACGCCAGAATTCCATCCTCCGTGTAAAATCTTACTGATAGCAGCAGCGGACCTCTCCAAAAGCGGGTTTTGGAGCACGCTCTGCCAATGTCAGCAAGCGGTGACCTCAATCTGGTTGCTGGGAGGTGAGGAGTGAGCGGGCAGCATCTTCAAATGTCGTAAAAACTGTATCAGGCAGTGGTGATGCTGAGATATTTCACAGAGAAGTGAGCTTCTTCTAATGGGCATCTTGAAATCATAGGAAAAGAAAGGAGGGATTCTGCTGAACTTTTGCCCCTGTGTGAAATAGTAAGGATGAATTTGCACAGCATCTGGATCTCCAGGAATAACCTGCTAATTTTAGCTCTTGTTGATGTGTTGTCACAGCTGAGCTATTCTTCCTCCCCCCGACCTTGCTGTACACGAACCAGCTCTGAGCAGTTTGGGCAGATCAGTGCTCTGAGCGCGGAGCCACGGCTGCTCACCCCCACATGCAGAACACGGGGCAGCATCGCCTGCCCAGCCTGTTCTGGGAGCTCGTGAGGCACTGGGAAGTCACTGCCTGGCGGAAAATGGCAGTGCAGCAGTGATTGAAGTGGTGGGAAGTAGAAAAGTGAACCGAATGTGATTACTGTTGTTTTTGGGTGCCATGTGATGGAAGAGAGGCTTCGTTTCTTCTTCTCTCCCCTGCCTGTGGGTCAGACTTGGGGCCGTGCTGCTCCTCTGCTCCTCTGCTCTTCTCCTGCAGCCTCCACTCCCATCCACCCCTCACCAGGTCTCTGCTGTGTGCAGGATGAGATCCTCTGTGACCCATCCCAGTGCCTCTGAGAAGAGGAGGGGCGCTTCCTAAGTGGCAGAGTGCGCCCTGAGAGCCCCCCTGCCAGGGCAGGGTGAGTCAAACTGCAGTTTGTGCTGCTTCCATCAGATGTTCAACGCAGAGCTCTGGCTCAAGACAATCTCCAGCACTTCCTCTCCGGCCTCCTTGTGAACCTGGAGGTTATTTTTGCACGGCTGAGCTCTCTGATGTGTATTTCTCCATATTGCTTTAATTTCTCTCTGGAGGCAGGTCAGGCTTTGTGATGGGGCTTCTGGACGCAGCCAAGGTCTGCTCATGTCCCCCTTGTCCCCTGGCACTGGGAAGCTCACTGGATGCCATCTGCACTGCTCTGGCGGCCCGTTTCAGTGCTGCCCGCTGCCCTGAGTTCCTCCAACACCAGCGGCCCCCACGAGAGTTTGGTTCCTTAGCAGCTCCCATCTGGCAGTGATACGGGCAGGCAAAGGGCTGTGGCATTATCTCACCCTGCAGCACAGCACGGCCTTTTCTGTTTGCTCTCCTGTCACCGTTTTGCTCTTAGAGCAGAAATGCGAACGCTGCTGACCGAACCGCTGCCATCCCAGGCTGCAGGCAGGGGCTGAGCTGAGTGCAGGGAGCTGCTGCTGAGGAACAACACGGAAACATAACATGAGAAAAAAAGGACTTTAAAAGAAAATCAAAAGCAATTTGGCCACAGCTGCCTTTTTCCAATATATGATCGCGAGGAAAGTATTTGTCAGAGAGGCACCGTGAAGCTGAGCCGTTCCTGGTCCCTGCTCCCCTCCTGCCCATAAAACGTTCTGTAACTGAAATCCAGCGGCTGCTGCAGGAAGCTGCCCCCCATCCCCCATTGCCTCCCCCGGCCCTTCTGGGGCTCTCCTTTCAGGGTCTGGAAGTTTTCTGTTTCCTGTAGCTAACAGAATGCAGATTCCCCCGCTCAGCAGCAGGATCCTATCAGGGTTCGGCTGCTTTTCACCAAAGGATCGAGGGAAATGTTGCTGCTATAGAGAGGGTTGGCTCCGTGCTGGGGGGCTGCTGGCTGCACGGCTGTGCCTGGCGTGCTGAGGAGCAATTCCTGTGGCAGCGAGCGGCCATTGGGACGGGCTGGAAGGAAGCTGCAGGCAAGGAAGGCCGTCTCTTTCTGTGTCCTCTGAGACCAAAGGGATCGAGAGGGAAGTTCGAGCTTGGTTACTTCCCTGAAATTAAAATGAGAGCATAGGAAGCTGGAAGGAAGGTTTGGCTGCGCGGGGCTTTTTCTTTGGAAGGAGCTTTTACGTGTGAGCTGCATTACGAACGCAAAGGAAGGTAATGGTTGCAGCGTCTGAAGGAGTCCATGAGCACTGCTGGAGGGAGCCGTGCTGTCGGGGGGGGGGGGGGGGGCACCGCACGGCGCACACGGAACCTGTGCGGCTGCTCCGTAGCGCTGCTGCGGTTCTTTTCAAAGCGTTAACAGGTCAGATGGAAAAGGAAAGGCGCGAGGTGTTTGCAGGCCGGTCCTGTCGGGTTAACTCCTTCTCCTCCTAACGACGAGGATCTGAACCCCGATGCGATGTTCTCGGTGCCCCAGCGAGCGCCGCCCATTCCCTGGGGAGGAGGCAGGGAGGCAGCGGGATGCTCCTGGCTCCCGGGATGCCTCCAGCCCCGGGTCGGTGCCCACTCCCGGCAGGAGCGGAGCGGGGCAGGAAACGCCGCAGGAACGGGAGGCTGCGGGGGGCGGGGAGGGCCGAGGGCTTTCCCTGCAGCGCCGCCGGCGAGGTTTGGTGCGAACGTGCGAGCCGCGCGCTGCACGCGGATCTGCCGCGGGCGGAACGAGGGGCCCCGAACCGCCCGGAGGGGCTGCGGAGGCGGCTGCGTTGTCGCGCCCCGCCCGGCCGCGGGCATCCCGGAGGGGAGGAGCGGCGTTCCGCCGAGCGCGGCCCATGGGCGGCAGCCGGGACGGGGCCGGGGCGCAGCCGCCGCGCTCGGGCTCCGGGCGCTCCGCGGGGCTGCGGCTGCCGTGCGGCTGCGGGAGGCGCGGGCGAGCAGGTGAGTGCGGGACGGGGCCGCTGTGCCGCGGGGCGCGGCGCGGAGGGGGCCGCCCCGGGAGAAGCTCCGGCGCTGCCGCGTCCGCGGGAACCTCGGGTTGGAGCGGAGAACCCCACGGCAGCGCGGCTCTGTGAACCCCTTCCTTCCTTCCTTCCTTGCTTCCCTGCCGATAACGGAAGGAGGCCGAGTGCGGTGCTGCAGCGGGGACCGGGCGGCTCTGGGCGCTGCGGGCTCTCGGCTGGGGCCCCCGGGGCGGCTCAGCGCCCGGAGGGGCAGCGGAGCTCGTGGCCGTTGCGGCCGCTGTGTGCTGGGCGGGGCTGCGGGAGGGGTGAGGAGGGGTGCGGGGGGCAGAGCGCGGCACGAAGGTGCGCCGAGGGGCTTCGGCCGCCCTCCTCCCGGTGCGTAACTGCGCCCATTCGGCGACTCAGCCCGCTGTCCGCGGGGCAGCTGACGTGCCTGCGAGTGCGGAGAGGGGACGCCGTGCTGCCGCCCGCAGTGCTGGTGAGGTTGGGGGTGTCTGCAATGACCGTAGCGGTGTTTGCACGCGCGTCATCCCGTTGGAAGCAAATCTGCTGCTTCTCTGTGCCCGCGGCTCCTTCCTGAGCAGCTGAGCTGGGCCGGCATCCCGGATGGGAGCATCCTGCAGTGGGATCCGGGGGGGCGGTTCCTCCCCCCGTGGGCATTACGGCTCCATAACGGGATGCTCAGAGCTTGGCACGTTCTCCATTTAAAAAAATGGCTTAAAAAACCCCTCCCTCTAAAGAAAGATCCCACCATACTTTTCATAGAAAAGGGGATTGTTTTGTATTCACTTCAAACTTCTCTGTTAAAAGTGGTTTTAAAGATGATGGCGATGACAGCCCGTGGATAGCAACCTCGAAAGCAGTTTGTTCTGAGCTACATGAAAAGGGAACCGCTGTAATTTTTCTCCTGGCTCTGGTGTGCAGAACTGGATCTCGTATCTGCCCACCTACAGTGGACACCAATTGCTTTTGCTGCTGATCTCTTTGGGGATGGCCCACAGCACACCACGCGGATATGAGTTATTCTGCAGTGCTGGCTTTGATTGTCACAGGTGAGGGAGGAAATGGGGTTTTCCTAAGAGTTAAGCTGATATGAACATATTGGAGGAGGGTTTGTTAATGCTTGGTAAGAGCACACTGTGCTTGCCAAGGACGGCGGCACCCCGGACCAGTGTGGGCACCCAGTGCAGGCTGCTGTGCTTGGTGCTGCTGTCCTGAAGGTTGCTCTGGGGACCCACAGCCTGCAAATTGCCCTGGGGCTGCAGCTGTGCCTGGAGCCAGGAGGGCTTTCATAGATTAATGAGCATCGTGTCTGTTTTCACTCATTGTGGTAAACCCCGTGTGTGCATCCTGAGACCGGGCCAGAATGAAAAACACTTCCTGAGCTCTGCAACCCACCACCATTACCTCTGGAACAATAAACCGTCCTCGGCTTTCTTCCCCGTCAGCATCCTCCCCTGGCACAAATGTGGCGCAGGGAGCTTCTGCGGTGACCACCTGCTCACAAAGCCCTGCACCCACCTCTGCTGCTTCTGCACGTGGCTGTGAGGGCAGAGCTGGCGGAGTGTGGGGTGAGAGGACCCCGCTCAGCCCCTCTTGCTGATGCCATCTGTGCACAGCCAGGGGCAGCTCCTGTGGCTGCTCTGCTTCCTGGGAGGCGGCTCAGTGGGTGGATGGGTGCTGGAGCTGGGTGCTCGCTGCTGACCAGCTCGTTTATCTTGTGGGAGCTGAAGGCTCTCTGCTCCGGTTCAGCAGTGGCCACATAATCCGGATTCCTCAGATAAATTCCTGCTGTTTCTCTGAGATCTGTGGCTGCTGTTTTAATTGCCTTGAGCTCCGGGCCAGACACAGGACCCTTGTTACATGGAATCAGCTCCTATGAATGATGCTGTTGTGCACGTCTCTGAGTTCCTCTTTTCCTCCCTCTCGCCCTCCTCCCCTGCAAGCTGGGGAATTTGGTTCTGGTGAAGCTCTGCCCGCTGTGCAATGCCGACTCCATCTCCATGAGCAGTGATTTGTCCCCAGCACCGTGCAGGGCCTGGTGCCCCATCATGCTGCTGCCTCTTTGAACAGGAACACTGGGTGACCTGTGCTGGTGGCCACCTGTCCCAGCTGTGTGTTCTCCAGCAGAGCAACCACGTCTGCTGTATGCTGGCACTGGTCCCAGCGTGGGGCCTTGGGTGGCTGTGCTGTGTCTGGGGACACTTCTGCTGTACAGGGCTGTGCTGGGTGCAGACGGAGCTCTGGGGGCTGCGGGGCGCAGCGTCAGCTCCTATAGCAGCGATGTAAGAGAAGTGAACAACTGTTCTGAAGTCAGACAGAAACAAATGGGGCTGCTCCAGGCATGGCAGTGCAGGCTGTGCTCAGCACAGACCCTCAGTTCGGGCAGAGCTGGTTCATGCAGAGCTGGCAACGTCACAGGGCTCTCCTGTCCTCCCATCTGTGGCAGTGGGAAATCATGAAACGTGAGTGAAACATCAGCAGAGCGAGAATCCCTCGAGTGTGTGCTTGTGAGCTTACCCCAGGGCACCCGCTCCTGCTCTGCCCGTTTCTGTGGTCAGTTTTTATTGACACACCTGAAGAAGAATTTTAGTGTTTTTTCTCTGCGCTGTTTACTTTGCTTGTTGGAAAAAGAGGAGCAGACAATGGCAGCGCAGGGCTGCTCAGGATGTGTTTGTTGTGGACGCACAGTGCTCTTCTCGTGGTGGGTGGGCAGAGGGAGTGAGGATGCATCTCCTATGGAATCGCTGCTTTTTTCCCCCTCTTTCCCTCCCAGTTTATTTGTTGTGCTGCTTCCCACCCGGCCGGGCTGTGCTGCACAGTGCCAGGAGGGGTGCAGTTCACCGTGCCATCGCAGTGTCATTTTCCCATTCTGAGGGATATCCCAATTTGGGGCTTTTCAGTGCTTTATTTTAAATTGCTCTTGCCAGCACCATACCCATGTGTTGCTTTTTTGCTCGCTGGGCTGATTCCTGGGAAGGTTTGCAGGCCTGAGACGTGCTCAGGTACTGTGGAATAGTATAGCAGGTCCCTCAGGGTGCCAATTGTTGATCCACTCTAGCCTGTCAGTGTGATCCACCTTTCAAAACGCAGATTAGCTGTAGCTGTGGCACTGGCTCATGGTGAGGCCGGTCGTTCCACCGCCCCCAGCCCAGAGGGGGGGATTTTGAGGAGACAGCAGGCCGGGCTGCAGCGTGGGCAGCAGCAGCCGTTGCCCTGCCGTGCCTTATGGCAGCTCCGTGCCTTGGGCTGCACACACTGCTGCTCAGGACCGGGTGCGGGATCGGCCCCGGGCGGCCTAAAAGGGCCTGGCTGGACGCCTTCCGATCCTCCCCGGTGCGCCCAAGCTCCGCTCCGGGCTGCCCCTGTCCCCACATCCCGGTCGCTGTTACCCGGCGCTCCCTCCCCCCCCCGCACGGGCGCAGCGCGGACCCTTTGCCGGCTGTGGGCGCACCGCGTGCCCGCGCACAGTGGGCTCGTTGTGCGGGCGGCCCTCGGCCGTGCTCTGGGATCTATAAATACCGCCGGCTGTGAATGCGGCCCATTCATCGCTCCGCTCCGGGGGTGCGGCGCGCATCTTCCGCTCCTCCCAGCGATCGCCCGGGTCGCGGCCGGCGGCCGTCCCGGTGTGAGCGGCTCTGTGCCGAGCGCCGTCCCCGTCGCTCTTAACTCGGCGTCTCTGGGAGAGTTCCCGCCTCGCTGATTCTCCACCGCTCCCTCCCCCCCCTTCTCGGTCTGCATGGGGAAATGAGTGGAAAATGCTTGAAATCCTCCTCGGAGCCGAGCTGTTTTTTCCACTGACCGTCACCGTTCCCCCGGGGCCGCCCAGGCGACGCTGCCCGGCTCTGACCGCGGAACTCCGAGCGCGCCCCTTACCCGGCCGTGCCCCCGCGCTGCCAACTTCCACCCCTGCCCCCGGGCTGCCCCTGCCCCCTTCCCGGAACCAAATCCCCGTCCCTCCTGTTCCTCCCGTCCATCAGCCCTCAGTGTCCGCGTTCTCCTCCTCGTACCTATATTAGCTCTGCTCCTCTCAGCCTGCTGCTTCCCGACCTCCCACCCTCCTTCCTTCCATTTGCCACAAACAAATCTCTCCCTCGGGCGATATACACTAAATACAGCTTTTTATTTCGTATCCCCCGCGCTCTACCCCCGCGTTACCCTCCAGCCTCCCGCAGACAGCCCTCAGCCCGTCCCGGCGCACAGCACGCGGGGGACCCGAAGCGGTGACCCGAGCCCGGCGCTGCGGGGCGCGGCTCTCGGAGAGCAGCGGGCGGGGCGGAGCGGGGGGCCGAGCCGAGCCGAGCCGATCCGAGCCGCTATTGGCCCGACGGCCGGGAGGGGCTGAGGGGGCTGCGGCTTCGCAACGGACACCTGGACCCCGGCCCTCGGCCCCCGGCCGCCCGCACCGCCGGGCCGCAGCTCCGGCTCACGTCAGCCCGCGGGGCCGGGCTGCACCCGCCGCTCCCGTCCGTCCGCTCGGCACTTCTGCCCGGAGGGAGCGCGGCTCCGACGGAGGCTCGGCAGAGCCCGAAGGTAAAGCAGAACCGCGCGGCTCCCTCAGGTTGGTGCCGGCGGGGCGGTGCTCGGGGCTGGAGGTGGCTCAGCTCGGAGCCGGGCTGGCGGTGTGGCGGACCGGCAGCGGTCTGTCCCGGCGCTGCCAGCTGCCCGGCTGTTTGTTCGCGGCTAGCTCAAACATTAGCCCCCCCGTGTTTGGTTTTGTGCTTTGCGCTCCCTGGTGCTCGGGGCAGAAGCCCTTTCTTGTGCAGATCCGGTACTGTTAGAAGTGTCAGAGCGCACGCTGGGGTGGTGTTGGCAGCAGCTCGCGTTCTTTTACGTGCGCGTACGTGAACTCTTATCAATGAATGTGCTTTTTTTTCTGTTTACCTTTTAACTGAAAGCGGTTCTAAAACGCTTCTGGAGCAGCTCTGCAATGCGGGTTTGTGCCTGGGTCTGCCCCTCTCCCGTGAGCTGCGCGGGGAGAGACGGCCCGGCTCAGCTCCTGCCCTCCTCTGCTCATCTGGGGGAAAACATAGAGCAGATCCTTCTACCAAAAGCTCATCGGTAATTTCCATATGTGACAAAACATCCGATCTCAGATGTGAACCGCGGCTTCTGAGGAGGTGAGGGCATTCTTTTGTATGCTCACATGTCCTTTGAGAAATACTTTTCTAATAAAAGACCGACTGAATAAGTGCAGTCGTGCTTCTGTTAAGCATTCCTGCTCTGCACTGCCTCAAATGTCCGCTGCTGAGCGCGGGCACAGGACAGGCTGCCAGCAGCGTGCTTTCGTAACAGGGCAGAATGTGGTGACTGAGGGCACTGCGCTGCTTCCCTTCGGGTTTTGTGCAAATTTCAAAAAGATTTGACAGTTCTCCAAGTCAATTAAAGTCGAGTGGGGAAAAACAGGCGAGTGGTGCTTTTGTGGAACGAGGTGAGGCTCCGCCAGGGAGAACTGAGTCTCCTTCTTTATGCCGTTTTTTGCTTGAAGGGCGCGAGGCGGTTTGCCCAGTAGCAGGGGGCCGTAGCTGTGTGTGTGCTTCGGGAAGGGCTCTTGCATTCGAATGGATGTGGGAGTGGAATCCTCCAAACGCGGGCAGTGTGCGGTGAGGCAGCAGGGATGGAGGTACTCCTGCTGTAGTTGCTGGGACCCTGGGGGGCCCTGCAGGGCTGTGCTCGGTTGGGGGCTTCTGGGTAACGCGGGGAGGGAGACATTGCTCTGCCCTTCTGCCCCTCACATCTGGCAACACGCAGTGCCACAGCCCAGGACTGACAGTGGAGATGGCTGTTCTGTGTGCAAAAAGGCTGTTTTGGCCAAGGCTGAGATGCAGTGAGTTGAGATGAGATGTGATGCAGTGCAATGAGATGCCTTCCAGAACCTCCCGTGCCACCCTGTGTGTGCAGTGGCAGCAGTTGGGGACTTTGCACAGAAGTTGCAGAAAGGTGAGTGCAAAATTCAGCCTGAAGTGTCGTCTCCTCTTGTCTGATGGCAGTGGTGAAGGGACCCTGATGGAGAAGCAGCTGAAGGCAGCTCTGGGCCTTTAGGAATGGGGCAGCACAGGGAGGCTGCTGGCAGTGCCCTTATGTGAATCCATGTCAGTGGGGACGGAGCTGCTCCACTCTCTGCTCCAGACAGCACTGCAGGCACAGCCGCATTCCAGCAGAGCCAGGGGTCTGCTGCTCAGTTAATGATTGAGCTGCAGTAACCTCCTGCAATAATCCTCCTGTACGAGAGCCTTTCTGAAAGTCACCTCCAGTAACAGCACTGACTCTGCCTGGCTGTCGGGCTGGGCACAGAAATGTAAAGAACCAGGCTCCTTTTTCTATTTCCAGCAGAAAATGCTTTAGATGTGCTCTCCTCTTGCTGCTGCCCATCCTGGGGCTCCCACACCGTGTGCAGGCAGCACAGAGCTCCCTGTGCCACACTCTTTCAACCCCACACTCACTTTCCTGCAGGATCAGGGCTCTCCTGCCTCTTCTGGCCCCCTCAGCTGCTCGGGGCGGCATTAGGGGCCAGACCGACCTGGGGAGGGCAGCAGGGTGATGCTGGGTGCACTCCTGAACATGTGCTCCTGCATCCACACTGCCCTCACTGCACTGCCGGTTTCCTTTTGCACCTGTCTCTGTGTGCTCTTCTTCCCCACTCCTGTTGCCAGGCACTACCTGTCCTGGTTAATGATTGTCTGCCTGTGCCACGTGGGGCTGTTTGTGAGTCCCCGCAGGGATCCTTATCAGACAAGGGCACTCGTCACCAGTGCCAGTAACGGGCTGACAAATGTTAACGGCTGCCTGGGGAGCAAACAGCAGCGCCAGGTCCTCCCTCCCACCTCGGTGTGGGATGCAGCAGCAGAGCTGCCTTTGTGTTGGGTCCAGCAACCAAGTGGGGGTTTGGAGGCGATCCTGCTCCTGAAGATGCGATTGCGTGGTCGCTGTGCTCAGCACAGGGGAGCCTGGAGGTGCTGACCCACAGGGACGGGCGGCTGCAGAGAGCAGCTGGATCTGGGTGTCTGTGCCCCTGCTCGTGGTTGGCCGCAGAGCTCAGCACCGCCCGGCCACGCGGGGATTTCCTGCCCTTATCTGGGGAGTAGCGGTGTGTGACCGCAGCGTGTGGGGCTCTGCTCGAGCTGCTCACAGTGGCTGTGCTGCGCCTGGCTGCAGCTGCCTGTGATGCTCGAGGTTCAGTGCTCACCGAGTGCTTCTGTCACCACTCAGGGAAAGCCCCTGTGCTCCCAGCGGTGCTTCTGGGCAAGGGGCATCGAGAGAGGATGCTGCCGCCCTGTCGGTGTGTTCCTGTCTGAGTGCAATTTGTTTGCCAGGGTGGATGGAGGGGTTTCTGTTCTCCCACTCCCACTTTTTTTCTTTTATTTTTCCCCTATGAGTTTCACAAGAATATTTTAACTGCCATTGAGGGCACAAGTTCAGTTTCTGAATGCCCCTTTGTCTGATGCAGCACAGAGGAGGCAAGCTCCCCCCATGCCTTTGAGGAAAGGCAGCAAAGTGCTTCCCCAGCCGCCTGTACAGCGGTGCTGCTGCTACATTCCATCTGTGTGCGTGGAGGGGTTTGTGCTGCAGCCTCTGCTCAGCACCGGCTGGGGAAGGGGCAGCAGAAGGGCTACGGGGCAGCATCTCTGTCCTCCCATGTGAAAATGCAGCTGGGGGCTGTGGCAGCCACCCTGTCACAAGATGGTGATGCTCAGGGTGACTCAGAGCTCATGACCTCATTTCATCAGCATCATTGGGCAAGAGCAGAACCTCGGGGCAGTTTCGGCCTCCTTCTCCCAGGCAGATCACTGCCCATCAGCCCTTCGTGTGCCCCCCCCCCCCCCATCACCCCGTGCAGCAGTGCATGCCCCAGCCCCTGGTGAGGTGTCAGCCCTCATCACAGCTCTGTGTGGTGGGAGCAGGGGAGCTGTGGTAGCAGTGTGTTCCTGGAGCCCTGAGCGCTGTGCCAGCAGCTCAAACACAGACAGAAGATGGAAACTGTCATCTTCCCTCAGCTGCAAATAATGGGCTTCTGGAAAAAAAAACTCTGAAGAACTGAAGCGTCCCTGAGGTTGTGCATGTGGGAAACAGGGGAGTGCAGCCTCAGAACCCCACTTCCTCCTGGTTCCATCCAGCCCTAAGAGCATTCCCCGCAGGCACAGGGCTGAGCCCCAGGTCTGTGGGCTGCCCTCAGCCCAACATGCTCTCGCTTCATCCTGCTTGTTGCATTCAACATTCTCACATCCATCTCTGAATCTTTTTACCTTTAGTTACAACTATTCTAATTTTGAACTTCTGTTGCTAATTTGGGGCAGGGAGCACTTCTTGCTGTGTGGTTATGCGGCCCCATTTGTTCCTGTGGTGCATGCATCAGCTGTGCCTGTGGGCTGGATCTGCTGCTGACACTCTGCCTCAAGCCCTGGACGCACGTGGTGCTTTGCAGCCAAGTGAAGCTGAGCTGCTGTTCTCCTTTCCGACACCTGCTGCCTGCGCGCACTTTGGAGCATCCCCAGTGCTGCTGCTCCAGAAAAGCAACAGATATTTCAGGCATTTTGCTGCAGCAGCTGAATTGTATCAAGCTGCTTCGCACATCGAAGAGGTGAAGGAGCACCGTCAGGGAGGTGTTGCAGCTGCCTGGCGGTGCCTCTGGGGGTGCAGGAGCTGGGAGCTTGGGCTGGCCCCCCTGCTGAAGGAGCCTTTGCCTCAGATTCCTCCCTAGATGAGGGGCAACAAAGGGTGTCCATCTGTGAATGGTCTGTAGGCTGTGAAAGCTCGGGGGCAGCACTGCACGGCACACCAAGCTGTGTTGGTTCTCATGTCCCAGCGGTGCCCTGGCACTGCTCCGTGCTCTCGCCGCCTGCACAGCACTGCAGTTGGTGCCTGTGTTCCCCTGCTCAGCCCTGTGGGAAAGCTGGGATGGCTGTTCTGAGACAGCTGCCTCTGGGTATGAGGTTTCCACATCTCTGTCTCGTATTCTGTGCAGGGATGTTGGTGTGAAAGTGGTGTTTGTGCCTCCAGAGCCCCCGCATGGTGCTGTGCTCCTCACTGGAACAAATGCAGCACTGTGCAGCCCATCTGGGTGCTGCCCATGGCCCAACCCTGCTCACACTGCCTGGCCTTCGTATCGGAATCCAACCCTGTAGGAACAGCACTGCTGGTGCTGAGGTGGCAAAGGTTGGCCCCTGGGGAGGCTCTAAGGAAGGGACACTGGGACAGGGCTCAGTGGGTGCTCAGGGGATGGAGGGGTTTGCACCTGGATTGTGGATTTGAGACTGGTTTTGCTCAAGCCCTGCTGGTGGTGCACAGATGCCTCTGCAGAGGATGCACTTGTGTGCTGCCATCCGGAGCTCAGCTCCCGGGGCAGGGGTGGCTGAGCTCCTGCAGGGACTGAAAGGGTTAAATCTGCTTTGCAGTGTTATTTAAAAAAAAAAAAAGAAAGAAAGCCATTTCCTTCATGTCCAGAGACAGTTTATTTTCTGGGCATTCTTCGGGGCTCGGGGAGGTGCCTTTTCTTTAAGGCATTTCCTGTAAGCAAGTTTATATTTGGAATGGGGAGGGGGCGGAGAGGAGGCGGGTGGGGAGGGAGCCAGAACTTGGTGGGGTGACCTCAGCTTTTGGCTGCTTCTGCCAGATTGTTCAAGGTGGGGGAAGGAAGGGGACCTGCATGTCCCTGTCCTGCTGGGCCCTGCAGTGGCTGTACTGCTTGCTGGTGCCCAGGGCACATTCACAGCTGGGTCAGGCTGAGTGGGACCAAACAGAGCCCTGTCTGGGTTGGACCCTCTGTGGTCCAAGTAGGTGCCACATCCCCTCAGCACACCGTGCCTTTTGTAATCCCTTTGGAATTCCCTTCTTCTTGCTGTTTCTGACCTGCCTCATGGCTGCCTCAGTGCTGCAGAGCAGCGGGGACCCAGTAAGGTGCAATTAAGCACTATTCTCTCTGGTACCTGTGAAGGTTTCTGGTTAGCATTAGGCAGTTACGAGGCAGAGGGTTTTACCTTCACCATACTTTGCTCCTGCTAACGCTGCAGGAGCTGTCCTGCCCTGCCCAAGGGAAGCTGAGCAGAGGACTTGCCATCCCTGCTGGTGATGGGCACATCCCTGCCAGAGCCCAAATTCCAGGGCTCGCTGTTGGCCACCTCTGTCTAACGGTGTTCCTGCTGCCCTCGCGGTCACTTTGGTTCTGGTTAAAAAGAAACATAAAGCAGGCAGGTAATACGTAGGATCATCAGAGTGCGTTGTGCTCGTGGTGTTTGCAGAACAGATTGAACTCCTTTCCTGCTGATACTTGATCAGACGTTTCTTCTTGCGCAAAGTCACCAGGGCTTTCTGCAGGAGCTGCAGCTGCCCGAGCTAAGATGCAGCAGGTTGGGGTCGAGCAATTCTCCCATTGTTCCTTGTGCCAAGTTTCTTCTCCCCCATTTTGTTTTCTTTTTATTACTGTGATTTCCTAACATCGGAAGAGGCGAGTTATGAAACTGGAGTTATCCAAACACGTCTTGTTTGAAGATAGCGTTTCATCCAGCAGATGCAGCTTCCTGCCCTGTAAATGGTTTTCATTGTTTCTCCTTGGCTGCTGGCCTATGGCTGTTGGGGCCGTGGTGGTGCCGTGGGGCGGGCAGCCCCCAGCAGGGTGCCGTGGCAGTGAGGCACTGCGATGGAGCTGAGCTGTGAGCACTGCTGCTGGGGGCGGCACTGCGATGGCGGGGGCTCGCTGTGGGCTCCCCCTGTTTGTAGGTTGGGAAGGCATGAGCTGCTCTGGGACTGGTGGGTACCAGCTCAGGTGGGCTGTGCCTTTGGTGGGAGGTGGGAGGTGGTCAGCTTCTCCTGTATGCGTTTGTTCTCACATCTAGAAAATGGGATTTGGTGCCATTTCTCAGCTGGTGCTCAGCACCACTCCAAACGCTGTGCACATGCAGGATTGCCTGCAGGATTCCATATGTCTGAGTGGGATCAGGCCTTAGGGCCTGTGGTCAGTGCCAGCTGCTGAAATGGAGACAGGAAGCTGCAAAGCAGTCACAAGCACCACGTTGTCACCCGCTCCATTCGTTCACATTCCAGCTGCGCACCAGGGCTGTGTGCAAGGACAGCTGCTGGTCTGAGGTTTGCATTTGAGCTCTGAAAGAGGAACAAATCAGAGGAGAGGGTGAGTGTGGCCAGGTGATGCTGTTCGGGTTGTCAGGGATTGTTCCTGGCCCCACAGCAACCGTGTCCTTCTCAGGTCTGTTGTAGGTAGGAGGTGAGGTGGCTCCCTGCAGGAGCCAGGGCTGGGGTTGGAATTAAGGCTGGGGTTGGGTTCATGCTGCCTGCTCCTCTCCCCTTCGTGCCTGGCATCTGTTGTTTCCGTGCCTAAAAACTGCAGAGCTCTCTCTGCCCTATGGGTGCTTGCACTGCAGCTGCCCCCGATGGGTAACTGTCAAACCACCATCTGACCGTTGTCTCTGACTGAAGGGTTTTCCAGTAGGACGGTTAAATAGGAAATAAGGAAAGTAGTGATATGCTCCTCAAACAGCTGCCGCAAAGATGACGGATGTGTGCATCGGTGCGACGGGAGGCCGGTCTGCTCCCCACACCACGAGTGATGGCTGCTGCGTGCTGTGCTGCAAGGAGCTGGAAATCCCGTGTTGGCGACGGGAGCAGCCAACCTCCAGCACAGCCACGGGAGTTGGTGGCTGAGTGCTGAGGGCCGCTGGTGGGGCTGTGCCATCGTTGCTGCCCCGCTGCCCACCCCGTGGTGCTCTCATCTGTGGGAGCAGTCATTTACCTTTTCTTTTAAAAAAAATTTCTTTCTTCTCATGAATGGGGAGGGGGGGGATTTTGTGAATGTCCTTTACGGGATGTGAGGCCACAGATGTTTGCTCATTAACTACGCCCTGCAAAGCCACTGCCGGAAGCAGCGCCGAAGGCTGGCAGGGATTTGCACGTTGACGCTTTTCCTTCCTGCTCTGCCGCGGCCGCCTGGCCCCGCGCTGCCCCCTCCCACCGCCCCGAGCCGCAGTGCGGGGCTCTGTTTGCTTTGGTGTGCTGAGGTACAGCAGGGCTATGAAGGAACCCTCGTCTCCATCTCTGTGCTTTGGTCACAGCCTGTCAGAGGGTGGAAGGGAGCGGGGTCAGAAGGTGGAGCGATTGGTGTTCGATGAGGTTCATCCTCTGTCTTCGTAGAGGAGGAAATACGGGGAACTGAGAAAACTTGCCTTGGCAGAGCGAGCCCTGCTGGCACAAGTCCTGCCCCAGCAGTGGGAAGGCTGTGATCCTGGCCCCTTGCTGGACTGAGGGTGCTGAGCTCCACCACCCCTGGGATCCACCTGGGCTGCAGTGGCCGCTCCTCACCTGCCCCACTGTGCCCCATCCTGGCCATGCAGGAGCTGTGTGCGGCTCCTGGCAGCGTGGCGATGGGGATGTGGATGCTGTGCCCTCCTGTGCGCTGGGCTCTGAGTCCCTGCAGAGGACAGATGCTACTCAGAAATCAGTGACTCATAAAAACAGACTCAGGTGATTTTTAGAAAGATGCGAGCTGTGTGATTTACCGCAAAGGTCGTCAGCCTGCGGCTCTGAGGTAGGTGCCTGCTGAGGGAAAGGGTTCCTTAGAAGCATGTAGGGCAGCGACAGCACACTGCTGGGTCTGAGCCTGGTGGTGTGAGGAGCCAGGGCCCTGAGTTGGTCTTGCTGTGACGGAACTCCTCTTTCAACGGGGGATTTCACAGGGACGGGAAGCTGGAAACAAATGTGTCTGTTCCTTCCATAAGGTGCTTCTTGCCAGTAAGTGGCCTCTGTTTTCTAATGCTGATGATGCAAATGGTCAGTGTGTTGAGTTTGGGATTCCTGCTGCCTTCCAGCTCCGGGGCTCTGCTCAGTGTGACCTGAGGAGGTTTTCCCTGCTCCTGACCCCATCGTGTGTGCAGCTGCTGCAGGCGGAGCACCACTGGGATCACTGGGCAGGGACGTGAGCCTGCCTGTAGCCCTCAGATGGCCACAAAGTGCTGTTAATGACCAGAGCTACAGGGGAGGGTCATTTTCACCATTGCTGAGAAGTATTTCCTGTTGCTTACAGTGGGTGTGGGGGTTTAGGAGTGGACCCTGTGGCTTCCATTGTGCATAAAGGGGTGGGACTGCGCCTCGGCTGGTGGGTGTGTGTGCAAGGGGAGCGAGGCTGGCCTGGCAGACCTGGCTGCCGTGGTGCCAGGACCAGCTGGGTGAGCCAGGTCTGTAATTCCCACTGCAGACACAAGGTTTGTCTTTCGCTGGGATTCAGCATCTTGACTGTCAGGCCAGCATATGAGTCTGTAACATTGCTTGAGGCCAGCTTTTTGCATCCTGTTTTATGATATTCCCTGACATTCCCCACATTCCTGGCAAGGAGATGTCTGCATTTAAAAAAAAAATATATTCCTTTGTCTCTTTGCAAAACTGTGACATCCTTTAAAACTATTCCTCAGCAGTTCTTTGGCTGCTCTCTCTGTTAGCTTCTCAAGGAAATGGAAGCCTTGAGCTCAGGCTGCTCACCATCACGTGGTGGGGAGGAGGATGGGGGGAATGGGCCCCTGTGGGGCTCAGCACAGCTTCATGAATCTCAGATCTGTGCTGCTTGGTCCCACCTTTGCTCTGGGGTTTAATTCTGACCTCTGTGTGATTGTGGTGACTCTGTGCTTGTGTTGCCCATCTCAGCAGTGTGGTCTAGGGGTTCTGGTTTGGGAGAATTTTGCAGAGAGCAAAGTCACCACTGTGGCCCACGTGTTGGAGCCCTGCCCTGTGTTGGCCTCTGCCCTGCTACTGGATATCAGGAGGAAAGCCAGAGGGCACAGGGGGCTGTGCAGTCTATATGCAGTGGGGACGAGAGCTGCTGTGCTCCCCTTCAGGTACTGGGAACAAGGTGGGGAGTAAATGGGCTGATGTGTAAAGGTGGAGGGTTTGTCCTGAACCAATACTGCTTGTTAACAGCAAAGCTGTGGTGTGCATGCTGAGATATTAGTGACAATAGGGCTGTACCTCAGATGGACCAGAAGACCAGGCTGAGGAGGAGCATGAGCCCACGGATGCACCCCCAGGGCTGCCTGCCTCCCCCTCCCTGGGGGGCCTGTACTCCTGCTCTCCTCTCCCACCTCCAGATGCTGCTTGGCTGCAGACCCAGGGGGCAGCTCCTGCCCTGCTGATGTGCCTGGGAATAGCAGTCTGGCTTCCTCCTGTGGCGCCGTGGGAGCAGCAGTGACAGGAAGGTCCGGCAGGGAAGGGCACAGAGGAGGGTTTTCCTGAGGAGAATTGGAGCAAAGTCCCTGTGCTGAGTGCAGAACTCCCCGAGCTCATTGCCCACCTTGCCTTCAGTGTGCTCCTGCTGGGTGAGCCCAAATGGCCCCCAGCACTGTGTATAGGGCCATTGCTTACTGCTGGTTAGCTGTGCTCTGCTGGCTTGCTTTTAGCAGCACCGTTTGCTTTTAGACAAGACTTCTCAGTTCAGGGATTTCACTGACCTCCTGCATCAACAAAGTTTTGCAGGAGCCTTGAGAATGCTGGTGCAGCATTTCATGCGCAGGTCCTGGGCAGCCTCGGTCCCTTCCTTTGGAGCACAGAGGGGCAGGAGCACTGCTGCCTCTGGGGCCCGGTGTTTCCTCGCATCGTTTGGACATGAGATCACATTTGGAAGTGGTTTCGGACTCCTCCCGTGTTGGTGGAAATTTTGCACATGGTCACTGGTAACTTGGATGGCCACGGAGATGCCTTGGTGTCCATGGAGCCACTTGCACATGGCAGCCTTTTGTCCCTGCTGTGACGTGTGGGTGCCTGTGCCAGGCTGTGACATGCATGAGTGCCTGCATCCTGCTCTCAGAGGTGTGTTCCATGTGGTTCTCAGCTGTCTCCTCCTGAGCTTCAGTCCTGCTCAAATGGGGGGGTCTTGCAGCTCATTCCCTGTTTGTGCCAAAAGCACTGAATGAGGAGTGCACAGTGACAGAGAATGTGCTTTTCATTACAGAGGCTAATCCCATGTCAACCAAATCTGCTTACCCTGAGCGTGCTGTGCCCTGGGCTGCAGCCCGTGGGGCTCTGTGAGCACTGCCTGCAGGAGTGGAGGAAGGCACTGGGCAAAGCCAAGCGCCGTGAGCACAACCAGGGATCTGGAGCATATTCAGCCATTAGGTCTGCGTATCTTGAACGGCTGGCACTCCTCTTCTTGTCCCTGAACCACCCTTTTCCCAAAGCTTTTGCTCCTCTTTGGTGTCTCGATGGCAGCAGCCCTTGCTTTCAGTTCTGAGCTCTCCCATGGGATGTGGTTCCCAAAGGAGAAGCTGAACCCTCCTGCACTCATGCTAGGCTGTCTGTAGATGTGTGGCTGAGGAGAACTGCTGCAGCTCTGGCGGTGATTTGGCTGAGCAATGCCCAACGGGAACTTGGTGGCACTGCCACCACCACTCCTCTCTTGCTGGCTGACTGCAGGGAGCAGCACAGCCTGTGTGACCTGAAGCTCTTTCTGTGTCCAGTGCAATGGCACGCCGCTGTCTGCCTGTGCCAGGAGTGGTGATGGCAGCACTGCTGCCAGCATCTCACAGCCACACTGCAGGGACAGAACCGCCCCTGAGCCGCTGCCGGTGAGTCACAGCGTGGGAGGGCTGTGCAGAGCAGTTGGAGAGCTCGAAACAGTTAAGCAGCGTCCGTCTGTGTGTGTGCACCATTGCTTTTGCTTTTGCCTTAGCTCTCCCACTGCTGCTCCTTGGAGCTGAGCCCTTTACCCAGCTGTAGGTGCCCTGTTTGTTCCCAAAGGGAACTCGGATGGCTCTCTGGGCTGGCCGTGCCAGGGGCCGGTTTCAGCAGCGTGGTGCATAGGCCTGCATGGAACAAGTTGGACCTCCAGCTGCCTGCCTGTGTGCCCCCTCAGTGCCTTCTAACGGTGCCTGGGGTGGCCTCTGGCCATGCTGCTCCTCCTCACTGTGCCTCGGCCTCCGTTCCTGATGGACAAAGCCAGGATTGACAGCTGCTGCTGTGGTGAGTGCCTTGGCTCTGCCTTTCCATCCTGGAGCAGGCTGCAGCCAAGAAATACACGCTTGGGGGGAGATGGGAAAGTCTGTGAGGTGACCTTCTTGTCAAGAGATTTCTTGAAAACCACGTTTCCTTTGCAGCCAGACAATTTGCTTTGGCTTTTGTGCTGTGGGCTGAGGGAAGGGTTAGGAGGTGCAGTTTGTTTTGTTGTTCAGCTTTTCCTTCTTGAAAAGAAGAGCAGATTTCCCTTTACCTTTTTCTTCTCCCCTTGAATGGCTCTGTGGCTCCCATAGGGTGAGGGGCTGCTCCCACTGGTCCTGATGTGAGGAGGGCAGCCAGGCTCAGGATGTGGCTGTGCACATGGGGAGCAGAGGGGAAATGGAAGCGGCCGACTGAGGGCTGGCTGCAGTGTGTGCACAGCGCGTGGCTTTTCCTCAGCCCCTCTGCTCTGTGCTTAAGATGCTGCAGACGTAGGAGAGCTGCGGCCTCTTTAACATTCGGGCTCGTTTCTCACTGAGCTGGACAGGCTGGTGGCAGTGTGGTGACTCCGTGGCATGCCAGCTCCTGGGGACCTCTGACTGTTTCCTGAGCCTGTGCCAGAGTGCCCTGTGAGCACTGCCCGGCAGTGGGGATGAGAACAGGCTTCAGCTGGGAGTCCCAGCAGCACTGATGCGCCCATCCCACACTGCTTGCAGTGGAAATGTCGTGTTCAGATGGAGGAAAGGAAGGCAGGAAGTGGGGGGGTGGGAGAGGGAAAGGGCCGTGCTGCTGAGCAGGGTGAGCTGCAGGGCAGGGGGGCGGATGCGTGCTTGCAGCAAATGGAAATTCCTCCCTGGGAACTGCTGTGCAGCTGTGCCAGTGACCAATGCCACAGCAATGCTGGGGGTGTCCCAGCACAGCGCCTGTGTGCTTTGGGCAGCAGTAGGGATCTGTGACTTCGGGTTAATCCCCTCGCGCTCCCAGTGGGGGGAATCCTGTGGGCATGGAGGAATTCCTGCCCTCGTTTATGCAGAGCTGTATTTGCACGAGAAACACTGTTTGGCTGCTTTTTGGAGCTGGGATTTCACATCAAGGTTCTATGCCACTATTTTGCAATTAGTTTTTTTTTCCAGAAGAGCTGCAGGGAGGCCTCCAGTCTGGGACAGGAGGGTGGCAGTGGGACACAGACACTGCAGCACCAACTGTGCTCCAGGGGGTGTCCCCAGGGCTGTGGGGGGCCCCAGCACACAGGAGGGGTCCTTGGGTGCCCCAGCTGTGAGGTGCCCCACTCCTGTTCTGTGCTGCACAAAGGAGCAGAAAGCCCACAAGGGAACAGTGCTTCTCTGTGCAGTTTGTAACAGATCCAGGTGTTTCTTCTCAATAAATGCACAAATATAGGAGAAAGTTCCCTCCTGTCTTAAGCAGGTAAATATTTTATTAATACTGGGATTTAAAAGCAGAAGGAGCTGAGGGTGGCTTCAAAGCTGGAGAGGAGTTTCTGCATGTTGCACTGCTTGGAGATGCAGTGGTACGGAGCTGTGGGCTCCCTGCAGAGGTGACAGCAATGCTGCCTTCACTGCTGGCCTTTGGTGGTGGCTGCAATGCAGCTGCACAGTGTGCTGGGGGTGGGAGGAGGCTGCGAGGCCATCTCTCTGCTGACCCGGGTCTGAAACGCTTCTGAGCAATGGAAAAGTGGAATCCTATTTTTGTCAAGGTGAAGGCACACACTGCATGGGGCTCTGCTTTGGGACGGCGCCTGCCTGTCCAAACAGTGAGTGAGAGCTGCAGGACAGGCGGCAGGAAGGCACGGCGCAATTGTAGAAAGGGTGGGGTGCAGGATGGGCAAGGAGCACTCGTCCTGCTGAGCATCTCCATGGCTGTTTGCCTGTTGCTTCTCCTTTGGGGTCCCAATATCGGGAATGAGAGCAGCCAGCGTGACTCAGATGGGAGAGATTCAGTGTGTGACAGCACACGGTCAGCGAGCGAATGGTTGTCAGGGGCTGTACTCAGGAGGAAGGCACTGATCTGCTCACTTCCAAGCACAGGATGCAGAAAATGGCTACGTGCTCTTATCTGTTTCTGAACAGAAACCACAGTGTCTGATACGATCATCAGCCTTTGGGGAGCTGTTAAATCAGTGCTGGGTCCTTGTGAGTGCAGTAATTGCATTAGCACACCTGCAGGCATCTGTTGGCCCCAGGGTGGATTTGTTCTCTGGGTGCAGGGGCGGTTGAGCAAGAGTGTGTGAGAGAGGGGCATGGAGGCAGTGTGCAGAGCTCTGCTTTCTGCTCTGCCCTGCTGGGTGCCGTGCTTTTCCCTCAGCTCTCTGTCTGGAGTTGTGCTGGAGCAATTCGGATCAGAGCTGGTCCAAGTCTGGGGTTGGAACACAGTGAGAGGTGGAAATGCTCATGGGGAGCACACCTTTGGTTACCTGCAGAGGGGAAGTGAGCGTGCTAGTCTATCGCCTCCACAGTGACCAGTTCACCTCACACATGTCTGTCTTTATCCAGTCTGTTGTGAGGGCTGCCGCCCCAAAGCACAGCAAGAAGCCACCAGGCAGTTCCATCCTGTGCCTGTGTCTGTGCCCACATCCTGTACCTGCAGCCTGCACACCAGCTGTGTTCTTCCCTCCTGCAGCTCTCCTCTTGTCCTGGTGGCCATCTGCATGGACAAGGCTTAGAGCGCAGTGCATGCGGGTGCTGGCTGGTGATTTCTATATTGCCTCCTGCAGCAGTGTTCCCCAAGGATCCCCTTTGCTCATCTGACATCCCACACTGCTTGTCCGTGGCATACCAGGGCAGTGATGGGCTCCAAGGCTGCTGGAGCACCGTGCTGTGCCCTCCCTGTCACAGCTCAGCAGTGCCTGTGCAGTGCCGGGTGCCTCTTGGAGCACATGGGGTATTTTGGCACCCCAAAAATGGGTGCCAAACAATTCCTCGCTGGTGACGTTGCAAGGAGGAGCTCCCAAAATTTGAGACCTTCACAGAGCGAAGGTTAGTTATGGAAACCCACTGCATCTGGGACATTCCTGTCTCTGTGCCCTCTCCATGCTCACAGCTTTGAAATCGCTGTGTTTTGCCGGGCTCTGTGGGGAGCTGGATGGGTGAGCAGCTGATCGTTCCTATGTATTGGCACAGCGTGCTGAGCTGTGCAGGATGGGGGATGTCCACAGCTCCGCTCCCCTGCCCAGCTCTAATCCCCGACTGGTGTGGGCAGAGCACAGAGCACAAGGTGTGGGCAGTGCCAGGCTGGGTCCCGCAGAGCTGGGCATTGCAGGCAGGTTGGATGCCTCTGCCTTCAGTGGCACTGCGCTGCCCCTGGCCGCAACACCTTCTGCAGTGCAGGGTGTGTTTCCCATGTGAGATGGTTATTTCACATCCTTGTGTGTGTGAGCGGTTGAGGCACAGCCCACAGCTTAGGTGGAGTGTTGGAATTTTCTGTTATTTCTTTAAAAGTAGGCAGGGATTCTGCTTAGGAGCTGCGAACAGAGCTGAATTTCTGCGTATTCAGTGTTGTTGGCAACAGTTTGTTTTAAACTGGGGTGGAAAGAAAACATGCAAACACACCCAGACGAGGATCCCCACGCAGTGCTGCGCTCCCATCTGCCTGGCAGCAGATTTAATGGCTCTCCATTATGTCATATGGGCAATTTGATGTCGTGGTTCTGTTTTCACACACTAATTGGCTGTGTGGGACTTTTTATGGGGAATTCAGATGCTGAGGTGTTACTTCTACTTTTCTATCGTTTATGTTAAAGCGAAAGTGCTGAGCCAGAGTCCTGGCAAGTGGTTTTGCTATCAGGCATTCTGTTTGCCCCCAGTGTTCCAGCTCCCAAACAGTCCCTGTGGTCAGTGAAATGCCACACTGCAGGAGCTGGGCAGGAGGAGGAATGTGAGGGGGCTCTCCTTTCACCAACAAAGTGAGAGCCTCTCTTCATTTCTCCTTCCCAATCCTCCCTGCAGGGTACTGGGCTGTACAGCCAGGTCCCAGTTGCCAACTTGTTCACAAATCTGCCATGCAGAGCCATCTGTCCCCTATGCTGTGTCACAGCAGAGAGTGCAGCCCCTGTGCCACTACAGCCTGGTCCCTGGGGACCGATTCAAGTCCCCATTGCTGAGGATGAGATCACTGGGGTGGGGATGGTGCCTGCATGTGAGCCTTTTCCTTGGGAAACGCCCCAGAGCAGCTGCTGGAGAAGGGCAGAAGCTGTGCCCAGAGGGGATTCTCTGGTGTCTTGCAATGGCTGTGCAGCACCAGGAGCTTTTTCCCCCTATGGGGATGTCTGGGTGTTTGCTGAGGGCTCCTCTCACACAACTGCTGCCTCTGATGTGGGAGCCATAAAGGGGCTGTTTGTCTGCCTGTCCAGCTGCATCCAAGGAGCTCGCCAGCAGCTCTGTGTGTGTCTTTACTCTGTCAGATTTGTGTGAAGCTGGGCAGCAGGTTGGAGCGCTGCTGGTACTGACAGCTGGAGTAATGCACGCCCAGGGAAAGGGAAAGGTTGCACAAGTCTTAGGAAACCCATCTAAAAATAACAGGAACAAGGCAGCCCTTTTTCTCCTCCCCAGAAATCTGTGACATTGAAGATGGAAGTGCTGCTGTCTTTCTCTACTCCATGTTATCTGTTGTGCCCTTTCTGTGCAGGAGCCCTGCTCGTGCCGTGTGTGCTTCCTCCCAGCTGGGTTTGCTGGTGATAGGAGGGCAGCTCTGTGCAGCTCCTTCTTACCTTGCCCTGAAGGAAGTGAGCACGCTGTGTTTATGCAGTTTGCTGTCCGTGTGCCTGCTCCTCCTGTCATACAATTTGAATGCAATCATTTCCGTCACATTCGAAAGACGGATCTCAAAGATATTAAGCTGCTACAAGCTGGTGAGAGCCCTTTGCTAAGAAAAGAAGGGAAGGAGACCCTCTGCACAGACTGCTGTGAGGATGAGCTGTATTAGACATCAGAGAACCGGCACAGGCACGCAGCTCGGTAGGGAACCTGTCCCCATCCTTGCTCCAATGGCTCCTGGCCACCAGCACATTTCTGCCCATGCAGGCGTGCACCCCTGGAGAATCAGGGATGGGATTTCCAGCAGGGCTGCAGGAAGGTGCCGAGCTGCCCATGGCTGGCTGGGGGTTCTCAGCCTGCTGTGCCTGGGCTGAAGCTCACAGCTGTTGGTGGTGGGGAGGGCTGAAGGCATGGCTTGTGGTGGGTGACCCTGTCACAGAGTCTGGCCACAGTCTCACTGCTGCTTCCCCTGCGGGCCATTCACAAGCCGCCTGTGACATTCGTATGAGTGGTTTTCTGCCCATTCTTATCAAGGCTCGGAAAGATCCTTTCCTGCACTTCCTTGGGAAAGTACTTCTGTGGAAAGGGCGGTGGGAGGAGGAAGCTGGCGGCCAGCTCTGTCCGGGACGGGGACGCTTGGAAACCTTTTCTGTGCCAGTCTGTGGGACGGGGTCTGGGCTCTGTGCGGGCGTTGGGAAGGCAGCTGGCGAAGCTGAAAAGCGGCTGAGGAGCGGGGCGGGTGCTGAGCCCCAGCAGGCTGTGGATCTGCCTGCCAGCACTGGGGGTTGGTAGGGGCTGCGGCATCCCTGCACCACCTGCACAGCTGAACAGACCCTCCGCTGCCCCGGCCATGCTCTTCTACCAGCTCGGTCCTGCTGCTGGCATGGGTAAGCTGGGCGCTGCGGTGCGCTGGGCGGGCACACGCTCTGCTGCTGGTTTCCCTTCCCTCTGCTGTCTCCTTCAGGGGGTGGAAGTGCCAGACCCAACCCCTCCTGTGGGCAGGGGGTTCCTGTGGGGCAGCAGCACGTTGGGAGGGTTGTGCTCCTCGCCTCTACAGGGGACGCCTGACTCTTTGGGTGCTGTGGTCAGAGGCTCAGCTCTGAAGGTAGGAGGGGCAGGGGGGGAAGGCAGGTTGAGGTGAGGCAGCTGTGAAGGAGCTGTGTGGGATGAAGAAGGGACACAGGTGATCAGAACGGTCTGAAAGTGCTCCCCGCTGTGAGGGCATAGTGTTACCCACCCCATGGCTTTGGATGGGGGCTGCAGAGAGACCCCTGGATCTCAGCCCCACTGAGTCCTGGTGGGACTCAGCACACAACTGAGCTGTTTGGATCCACATTTGGATGCTCATTCCAAACCTCCTCCCTGAATTGCCTCAGGCATTCAGGTCAGGGGTTTTGCCTTGGTTCTGTCCTTAACTGAACTGCTTGGATTGTCCTTTTAATTTTTTTGCGCAGTATCTTTGTGATTGTAAGTGCAAGAGGAGCTCTCAGCTGCGGCTGTCAGTAGATGGTGATGAAATTGGAGAGTTTCACTGCCATGCACTCTGGGTGAATCAGGCTCAGTCCCAGTGTTTTCTGGGTTGAGCCTCTGTGGGAGGGATGGGCAGAAATCTGGAGCTGCAGTCACATTTTCTACATTTGAAGTCAACTGTTTGTTGTGACAAGAACTGTAAATCTCAGCAGACAGATGGACTGCTGACACCAGACAGCAGCTTTCTCTGGCTGCACGTTCCCTCAAGTTCTGTAAATCTGAGAAATTTCCCGGAACTTTGTGCTGGGCTTTGGATGGGCTCAGCCTGAGAACAGCTGAACTGTGGATGAGGAAGCAGGGATGGGCTGGGCAGGAGTTGTAGAAACCATTGGGGCTCTGGTGGCTGGGCAAGCTGTCTGTCTGCATCCCATGGTCCAGTGTGGCTACAGTTCCTCTCTGTGCTGGAGAGCCTGTGCTTATAGCAGGCTGTGCTGCGTGCCAGGATGAAAGCGAGCTGGAAAGAAAGGAGGGGGTGGTCAGAGATGGGGGAAGTGGGAGGGAAAAGAAAAGGTTCTTTTGGCAGACTCCTCTGGAGGATGTTTGCAAAAGTTCCATGAAGTGACCAGCCCTAAGCTTTGATGGGCTCAGAATTAAGTATTGAAAATAAAGATGTTCCTCTCCCTCTCCTGGCAGAGTGCTTTGTTTGGTTTGGTGGGTTTAGAAATGAAGTGTCTCATCAGGAGTTAGAACTAGAACTGTGTCCATGGGCCTGTCCCACCTGTGCTATGTTTGTCCCACGTTAGTGGAGCACCCAGAGCTGAGCAGTTTCTGCTTGGTGTCCTGTATGGTGGGAGCCCACAGTGCCCCATTGCTGCCAGCACCACGCTCACACCTGCTTTGCAGCGGGTGTTCTTGGTGCTCCTTCTGGTTGGTGCATACAAAACTGGGCTCTGGTGACACGGCTGCTGGGCTCCCGGTGTGGGGAGCTGCTGCACGATGCAGCACTGCTTTTGCCAGTTGGATGCTCACTGTTCCTTTGCTCTGTTTCAGAAATTGAAGCCAAGAAGGCTTGCGACTGGCTGCGAGCAGCGGGATTCCCGCAGTATGCCCAGCTTTATGAAGGTGAGAGCTGCCCAGCCTGGTTTGGGGCAGGGTCACTGTGCCTGGGTGAGGGGTGAGGGAACACGGCATCCCTGCTGCAGGGCTGTGGGGGACATCCCAGGGCTCCTGGTTGGGCCAGGGCGGGTCGGGGTGCGTGCATTGGGTGCGTGCATTGGGTGCGTGCATTGGGTGCGTGCATTGGGTGCGTGCATTGGGTGCGTGCATTGGGTGCGTGCATTGGGTGCGTGCATTGGGTGCGTGCATTGGGTGCGAGCAGGCTGTGCCAATGGCCAACGTGGGCAGCGCAGGGAGCGCTATGTCCTGCCCCTCTGCCTTCTGCCGGGCCCTGCAGACCCACTCCCGTCCCCCAGCAGTGCACACGCTGTGCTGCAGGTGAGCTCGTGTGCAGCTCGGCCCCACACGGCGGGAGCCTGCAGGGAGCCCAGCCCGGCGGCCGCGACAATCGGCGGAAGCGCGGCTGTGGGGCCGCACCGCCCACCATTGTCTGCCTCCCCCCCCCCCCGCTCCGCACGGCGCTCATTGCTGTGCATGTTGTGATCCAGACACCGCCGTGCCCAGGCGATGCCCTTATTGCACGGCCTCACCAGGTGCCAGTGCCCTTACCGGCTGCACCTCGGCTCCAGTTCCTATTTCTAGGGCTGGCCCCACGTGCGGCGGCTGCCCGGGTCCTATAGTTTGTGCCCGGCCCCAGGGCTCTGTGCTGACCGAGGTTGCTGCGGACTGTGAACGAACCCCCCCCCTCCCCAGCCTCTGAGCAGAGCTTTCCACATCCTACGGCCATTTCATTCTGTTCCCCGCAGCCGGCAGGTCTGTGTGACCCTTTGGTAATTGCACTCCATAGCGGCTGCAGCAGCCAGGTGAGCTCACAGCCCAGCAATCCCTGTGCAGCAATCCCTGAGCTCTCCGTGAGTGTTGGAGGAGGCCCTGGGGCACCTCGTCACCCAAAAATGATCTGCCCGGGGAGTCCAGGCACACGGTGCCTTCACTTGAACTTGGAAAGATGGAAAAAGATTCTGGAACTGGTGCAGCCTTGTACTGGTGCTGCTTTCTTGGGGTGGAGGCTTCTTAGCAGCTCTCAGCTTTCCTCAGTGGAGCCAAGAGGCTTCCTTGACCCTGATGGAATAGTGGACAAAGGGAGTCTGGGGCACTGAGGGATCACTGTGCATTCGGTGTGGTGTTCTATGGGCACCGAGACAGCCATCGAGCACTGGTTGGGGGTGGCCTCTCTCCAAAACCTGCCATGACCCAAGGTCTCCATGCAGGGGTAACATCACTCAGGTCCCTCTTCTCTCACTTTGTGGACCTGGGCCCTTCTTGCTGGGCTGCTCTTCCCTTCTAGTGGTGGAAGCCATTGTATTGGCTGCTCCTGGTGTCAGTGCCATTGACAGGTCTTTTCTTTGGGCTGGTGCTTGCCACCCTCACTGCTGCCCTATGCCCCCTGCTCCTGCCCTCTGCCTTGCCCTGCTTGCCACTTCCTGCTCTGACCTCTCCGTGGTGGAGCTGCTTGGAGCCCTACTGACCACCTCTTGCCTTTGTCCCCAGACTCGTTGTTCCCTCTTGACATCGGTGCTGTGAAAAAAGACCACAGTTTCCTGGACAAGGATTCTCTCAAATCTCTCTGCAGGTAAAGTTTCCACAAAGCTGGCTGGTGGCTGCAGAATGCCAAGCTGAGCCCTGCAGGTGCTGCCTGCTGTCCTGCAGTGACTGCGGGTGCTTCACACAGCTGCTGTGTTGGGTGGACTGTGGTGCCAGGGAAACTGCACTGTGTTTTGCTGTGAACATGCAGAGCTGCAGGAGAACAGACATTAGCCAGAAGTTCTTTTTGTTTGACTTTTGAGCCTTGTTGTAGTTTTACGTGTGGGTAACTCCAGGCTGTGGAGCTCTGCTGAAAATGGATTGGTGAGAGGTGAGCTGTGACACTGAGCAGTGGTGCAAGGAGACCTGGCCTTACTGCCTGAGCTCCTCTCCTTCCTCCTGGCTGCTCTGGGCCATGCTTCATGCACATGTTGTCCTGGGGGGAGAGCCATAGGGGAGGGACATCTTGTAGCTTGATTTTGCAAGAATGGTGTTTGGAAACCTCACCTCTGTGTTGGTTTGTGTGTGGTTTATGGTGTGAGCCAGATCCAGGTCAAAGTGCCTGTGGATGAAATTCTGTCTGCAGGCAGATTTGCACTCGGTCATTGGGTTTGTGCCACCTGCAACAGAGAGCAGGCATGCAGCGAGGGATTTGCTGAGTGTTCGTGCCATGAGAGGCACTGCGTGGGGCAGAGGTGCTGTGTGCTGGCCCTGTGTGCGGGTCCTTGGGAGCTATGGGTGTTCAGGAGCTGTCAGCTGTGCTGGTTCGCATCGTGCTTGTAAACTCCTGCCCATTCCTGGAGTAAATGCTGTTCTGGTGGCTCCGAGGGCTGCCCTGCTAACAGAGCGGTGTTGGTCACCCAGCGCCTGGCAATAGGAGCCAGGACATTTCCCACAAGGACGTGCTGCTCTCACAGTGCAGGGTTGAAAATAGCTCTCAGAGATGCCACTGGGTTTTTTTTTCTGGCAGAGGAAGCAGCGTGGCATTTCAGAGATGAGCTCTGAATGACCAGACACCGACAGGAGGGACCCACGTCTGTCCGTCCAGGCGGGCCGTGTGTCACGCTGGCAGGGAGGTGACTCAGCCTTGCTTTTGCTTTTGGGCCACATCACCACATCTGTGCCCCCACACTGAGAAGCTGAGCAGTGCTTGGCACAGCTGTTGCCTTCCAGACATGCTTTGGGGAGCAGCAAGGTGCAGGGCAGGGCGGCTGCTGGCTGCTCGTTGCCCTGCATTGGCTGCAGAGCTCATCTTCTGCCGATGGTGCTGTGCACAGTGCAGGCTGGGGAGGCTGTGAAGTGCCAGGGTGAGCACCCACCCCTGTTTGAGCTTTTGTGTCCTTTTGTCTTTGCCTGGCAGGCTGCAGGCATTCACAGGGCGTTTTGCTCTGAGGGCCAGGTGCAGGTTGTCCCTGTCCTGCATGGATGGCTCCCAACAACTGCATGGACAGGGCAAGGCCAGTGCTCTGCTGCCAGCTCAGGCTGCCGCTCTTGTTGAGCTGATGGATGTTATCTCTGAAGCTGTGGTGCTTCTGTACCCAGCAGACCTTCTCAGGTGGCCACTGGGCACTCCAGGTCACCTTCATCCCGAGCCGAGCACAGGCTAAGTTCTGAGCAGAAGTCATGTTTCTGAGCCATGATAGTCATAGCTTTGCAAAGTTACTTTGCTCCCTGAGTAATCGCTCGTTCACAGAGCTCTCTCAGCACTGTCCTGGAGGCAGATAGATGTGATGAGCAGCCTGGATAGGGTGACATGCCTCTGCTCCCAGGGGATGAGCTGCACAACTGTACTCATGTTTGGAAGTTTTCAGCAGAATTACAGAAGGGGCATTAATCACATTTTTGGTAAAGTGTGCCTAAGATTTTTTTGTTGTTGGATGTGCAGGTGCACAATTTTCAAGCCAGAACAGAAGTTGTGCAGTGCTTGCAGAAGAGTTTACAGAGTGCTAAATAAAATGAATGAACTGGAGATTCGTTCACTTGTGTAAAGAAACAGGACCTTAATCTGTAGTTGAGAGATAGGTGGAGGGGCACGGGGATGGGCTCAGGGCAGGCTGGGGTGGCAACACTCCTCTCTAGCTTGCTCAGAGCTGCTCTGCTGGCTTCAGCTTGGTGACCTCCCTGCCCCTGCATTTGTCCTTTCACACCCCGGCGTGCCCAGAGTGCTGTGAGCCAAGGGAGCCGGGCACCCTTTGATGCTGGGGCTGCTGCTGTGTGAGAGTAAACATGGTGCTGGGGGCTGCAGGCACAGAGGCACGGCTGGGATGTCCTGCTGTCTGCACTGAGCACTGAGTGCCGCTCTGATGGCTGCGCTGGCAAAACCCCTCCTGGCCCACAACCAAGTGCCTGTGCCACCAGCGTGCCAGAGCGGTTCAAACTCCTCTGCTGCCGTGCCAAGGGCTCATGTGATGGCTCCTGTGCTGGGGCGAAGGGGGTGCAGAGGGCCCCTGGACTTCTCTGCAGGCAGGGTGCAGCTCAAGAGCCTGCCCACAGCTGTGTGCTGTGCTTGGAGCTGCTCCAGCTCTACGTGTCTGCCTGATCCCTGGAGCCACAGCTGCTGGGTGACAGGTGACCAGGCACAACAACAGTTCTGAGACAAAAAATAGAAGAAAAAGGAAAAAGAAAGAAAGCACTGTGAGCAGAGCAGGAAGCCACAGCCGGGGTACAGCGTCTCTTGTTTTCTTGCAGGAGGCTGATGACCCTGAACACATGTGCCTCCATGAAGCTGGAAGTCCACTTTCAGCGTAAACAGGTGAGTACAGGACTCTCAAGGGGATGCGTGGAGCAGCAAGCCTGTTCTGTTTTTTAGTGCTTCCCCTGGGTCGGTGCACGCAGCTACACACGGTGCTCGCTCCCCTTGTCCCTGCTGCAAGGAAGGGTGCAGCCTGGGAGCTGCTGACTGCCCTTGTGTGCCCATGCTGTCTCTGCCCCACAACTCCTGGTGCTCCTGGTAACGGTGGTTCATCAAGCAGGGTGAGAACGGCTGGCCTCTGCCACTGTGGTGGTGGTGACAGCAGCCTTGGGGCTGCTGTGTGGAGCCGGGACTCCTGCAGTGCACAGACCTGGGGTCACAGAACTTCTTGGCCCTTTATTGCACCTCCTTCACCATCACTTCTCTCCTGCCATCTCTGTGGGAGGATTCTCTCCTGCCCCCTTGCTGTGGAGAGGCTGTCCCCCCTAAAGGGTGCAGCCAGTCCCTGCCCCTATCATCACCACACACATCCCAGGTGGGCTCTGCACAGCTGGGGCACCATGGCCCAGCGCCCAGGACCCCCACCTGCCCAGCAGAATGGCAGGAAGGCCACCACATGGGGACATTGTTCCCATGTCCGGATCCCCTTCTCCGGAGCACAAAGCAGCAGGAGGGGAAGGGGCTGTGCTGGAGCTGGTTGCGGTGCAGCTGTTGCAGCAGCAGCGGGGTGGCGGGGCTCAGTGTGGAAGAGGCACAGGGAAATGGACAGCTGCTGGGAGAGGCCGAGGGCTGCTGGGGTGGGCTGTGCCCACACAGCTTCCATGGGCCAGTGTTTTGCTGTTGTAGATGCAGTTACTGCCTGGGAGCTGTTCTGAGGTAGTGCAAGAATGTTTCTACTTCTTCACTGCCTAGCCCAGCTCTCGAGCTCGGGCTCAACCTCTCCTTGTGCTCCCTGAGCCCTGCTGCAGAAGGGTTGGAGTGGCCTCCTTGTGTGCATAACGGGGAGAATGCTGTGCACGCAGTTTGGGAGCTCGTCCCTGCAGAGCAGGGTGAAGGACACTCTGAGTGTCCCTGGTCTGATGTTCCCCTCTGCTCTGCCTCCCACAGAATGAAGACTCTGAGGACGAGGACCTGTGCGCCATCAGTGACCGGTGGGCTTTCCAGCGGGACAGCAAGAGGTGGTCCCGGGTGGGCTCTGCTGATGTTCTCTCCCAGGCCTCTGAGGTCCCCACCTCCAGCGTGCGGCAGGCGTCCAGCCATGAGAGCGTCCTCACTGACCTCAGCACCAACCCAGAGGCTGTGTCCCTTCACAGCAGCGCCAGCATGGGCAGCACACTCGGTGTCGCAGCCACACCACCTGACCTGTCCCCCGGCCACGGTGCTGCTGTCTCCCAGCCCACCTGCAGCCCCAGCAGCTGCAACGTGGCCAAGCAGCCCTTGAACTACGGCGAAGGTTCCAAGGAGAAACCAAAGAAGAGGAGATCTCGCAGCTTCCTGAAGAGGATTGAGTCGCTCCGAAGGAAGGACAAAGAGAAAGCTGGCCCAGATGAGAAGGACGTTCCATGCAGCGATGTTGCGGCCAATCCTGGCTGGGACTGCACAAAGAATAATGGGGACCTCTCAGCCACCAAGGCCAACTCTCCTAAAAGAGGAGTATCTGCCTCTTTCCATGGCAAAAAACACTTCTTCTCAGTGTCATACAGGACTAACCGCTTGGTGGGCTCAGGCAGAGGCAAGGTGGGCTCTGACCCAAAACGGAGCGGGCTCCACCTGGAGGCCTGTCAGACAGCCACAGAGCCCAGTGGTGACTGGGCTGCAGGACAATGCCAGCACCGGCAGGCGTGCCGTGGGGACTGCCTGGTCTATGTTCCCAGGGACCACAAGCCGGGCACCTTCCCCAAATCCCTCTCCATTGAGAGCTTGTGCCCCCTGGGCAGCGGCTCCTTGAGCAGCTGGAAGCCGGGAGCCAAACCTGGGGGTCTGCTGGGGGGCTGTGGCAGCAGCAGCGGTGTGGAGGGCTCATCCTCCCCGCAGGGCTTTGCCTGCCGCCGCCGCGGTTCCTGCAGCTCCCTGGGCAGCCGGGTGAGCGTGTACGACAACGTGCCCGAGTTTGGCAGCGCTGAGGATCTCTGCAAGGGAGATGAGGAGGTGACCTACGAGAACCTGGACGATATCCTGCAGCACATGTGGGGGCTGCAGCAGAAAGTGGAGCTCTGGTATAAAGCCATCTCCCCCGAACTGGTGGGGGAAGAAGGGGGCGAGGAGGAGGAGGAGGAGGAAGAGGAGACAGACTCGGGAGGGGAGCCCGCCTTCCCCTCCAACCTGCACCTTGAGGAGCGCTCCATGTCAGACGTCGGCACCTCTGCCAGTGACTTTGACAGCACGGGCAACTCCCTGAACGAGGCCGAAGAGCTGGAGATGCGGGAGCGCCGCGACTCGGGCGTGGGAGCGTCGCTCACCCGGCCGTGCAGGTAGCGGGGCTGAGGGCTGCGGGCTGCGGGCGCGACTCGCGGCTGCCCCCTGGCGGCCGCACTGCGCTGCTGCTCCCCATGCGCGGCGCTGTCCGTAGCGGGACGGCTGGTGGCGGCTCTCGCGGAGGGCAGCGCTCCCTCTCGCTCCCTCTCGCTGTGCTGGCGCTCCCTCGTGCTTTCTCTGAGAGATTCTCCCGGCACTGCTGAGTTCTGCGGATTTCCCAAGCCTGCGGGGTTGATGCTGGAGGGCAGTGTGCCCCTGAGCAGGGCAAAGAGGAATGTATGGAGGTGGCTTTTCTCGTGAGTTGGGGATGCCCTTTATGTCCTGCTGGACTCAGGAATGCAGCTCAGGAGCTGGGCAGGAGCCTTTCTGGAGCAGCGCAGACAGAAAGGGGTTGATGGGCTGCCAGCGGAGCACTGGCTTGTTGGAGCATCTTTTATCCTTGAGCAAGCAGGTGTTCCTGCTAGTGCATTTCCCAGAGCCCCTGCCCTCCTGCAGTTCTGCCAGTGTGCAGGTGGGAGGATGCTGATGTGGCAAGAGTGTCGGGATGGGAGTGGTCCTTTAAGCGGATAAAATATCTCTCTCTGTGCTCTGGCACTGTCCCTGCTTATTCTGTGAGGAGTAGGAAGCATCCCTTGTGGCACTTGGGCTGGTGCTGGGCTGGCTTGGTTCAGCCTGGCTGCTGCAGTGCTTATACCAAGCTCAGGTGCTGGAGGGAAGGCTCTGAACGCCCGCCTTTCCCCACAGAAAGCTGCGCTGGCACAGCTTCCAGAACTCCCACCGGCCCAGCCTGAACTCTGCCTCGCTGGAGATCAATCGCCAGTCCTCTGCTCAGCTCAACCTGCTCCAGAAGTGCTCCTTGCTGCGGCTCACAGCTATCATGGAGAAGTACTCCGTGCCCCACAAGCAAACCTGGACATGGTGAGCTGCTGGGGAGGGAGCTGGGATGGAGCCCTGGGGATATTGCTACCGAGGCAGCTATTGGGCTGCCCTGACCACCTCTCCATCCCACCCTGCAGGACTGTGCCCAAGTTCATGAAGCGGAGCAAAGTCCCTGACTACAGGGACAAGTCAGTCTTTGGGGTGCCACCCATCATCAATGTGCAGAGGACGGGGCAGCCGCTGCCGCAAAGCATCCAGCAGGCGATGCGTTACATCCGCAGCCAGTGCTTGGACCAGGTGATGCTGCAGCTGTGGGCGCTGGGGGGCTCTGAGCATAGGCAGCTGCTGTCTGCAGTGCTATAGTTGGGGAAAAAAAAGCGAACTGCAAGCAGTTCATTCACTTCTTGCAGCACGTGGAAGTAGGGAAGGGGGAGAGCAAGGCTCTCTGTGGGATATTCATGTCTGTGGGGTCATCGCAGCCATCCCATACCTGTGCTGTGCGGTGGTGTGCTGGTGTGGGGTAGGGTGTGAGGAGCTGGGTAGGGACTCAGCTGGCATCCCAGCATGTTCCCGCTCCCTCCCGGCAGGTTGGCATTTTCCGTAAATCAGGGGTGAAGTCTAGGATCCAGGTGCTCCGTCACATGAATGAAACCAGCCCTGACAACGTTAACTACAAGGGGCAGTCAGCGTACGACGTGGCAGACCTGCTGAAGCAATATTTCCGTGACCTGCCGGAGCCCATCTTCACCAGCAAGCTCACCGACACCTTCCTGCAGATCTATCAGTGTAAGGCACGGGCTGCGCGGGGGGACAGGCAGCTCTCTGCTCCCGGGGAGGGGGAGGGTGGAGGTCCATTAAGGTGAGGGCAGAGCGCTGACTGCAGGCGCTGCCCTCAGTTGTGCCAAAGGAGCAGCAGCTGCAGGCAGTGCAGGCTGCCATCATCCTGATGCCGGATGAGAACCGTGAGGTGCTGCAGACCCTGCTCTACTTCCTGAGTGACATTGCCTCTGCCGAGGAGAACCAGATGACTGCTGGAAACCTGGCCGTGTGCCTGGCCCCCTCGCTCTTCCATCTCAACGTGTCCAAGAGGGAGAGCACCTCACCGAGGTAAGGGCTCTGCTCCTGCTGATCTGCTCTGCGTTACAGGGACGGGGGTGGTGTGAGTTGGGGCTGGGCTTTGGTGCCTGCTCTCAGCTTGTGCCATCCACAGGGTGATGCACAGGAGAGGCACTATGGGGAAGCCTGACCAGAAGGACCTGAATGAGAACATGGCTGCAACACAGGGGCTCTCCCACATGATCACTGACTGCAAGAAGCTCTTCCAGGTGGGTGGCTGTGGTGCGCTCAGCTTGGTGCTGCCCTCCTGGATCTGTGGGGTCAGTGCAGGGTGAGGGGAGGGCACCCACAGGATCAGCCTGGGGCATCACGGGGCCAGCAGAGCCCTGTTCACTGTGGAGCCGGTCACAGGAAGTATGCCCAGGGAGGTTGCATCTGTCCTTCTCACCTCCTTCAAGGAGGAGCTGTGGTTTTCTGGCTGCTCAAGATCACTCCCAGCCTGATGAGCTGTGCACTCTTGCTTTGCAGGTCTCCCATGACATCTTGCTCCAGCTGAGCAGCTCTTACATGTCAGCAGATGCTTACCCCCACCCCCTGTCCGAATTTATGACCCCGAGCCAAGGGGAAGGCAAGGATTTACACTCCTACTTTGAGCAGAGTGTCCGGAACCTGCTCAAAGAGTCATCAGAGAAATTCAAGGGATGGCTGAGCACCCCAGGACCCCTCAACACGGAGCTCTCCTGCAAAAAGGTGAATGTTACTGCAAATGGGATCTTTGGATTTACAAGGTGATTTGGGTGCAAAGTAACCACTGCGAGCTACAGGTCCTGTGGGCACCTGATGAGCCCTTGGTGCCCATTCCCTTCTGCAGGGAGGGAGTCGGTGGTCCCTGCCCTGGCTGGAGGGGGGCAGCTCAGAGGTAGAGCGTGCTCTATATTCAGAGCCCATCACATCTCTATTTACCCCTCTCCACCACCCTACGCAACTCTTCTGTCCCATGGTGCTGTTCCACGGCAGTGGGACCCATCAGTGGAACTGCTTGGGGACTGGTGGACGGGCTCCCAGAACAGCCTGCCTGACCCTTCCTTTGGCCCCAGCAGGTTGGGGACGGGCACCCCCTGCGCTTGTGGAAGGTCTCCACAGAGGTTGAGGCCCCTCCCTCCACGGTGCTGCAGCGAGTGCTGCGGGAACGTCACCTCTGGGACGAGGACCTGCTTCAGAGCAAGGTGGTGGAGGCTCTGGACAAGGACATGGAGGTGTATCACTATGTGACGGACAGCATGGCGCCTCACCCACGCAGGGACTGCGTGGTGCTCAGGTGAGGGCAGGTGGGACCGGAGCTGGAGGGTGTTGCTGGTTGGTGTGGCTGGCTGCGTGGGCTCTCCCAGCCCCATGTGGTGCCTTCCCTGCATGGAGTGGTGCAGCCCAGGGCTGAGTGCCGCTCTGTGTGCAGGTGCTGGCGCACAGACCTGCCACGAGGAGCCTGCCTGCTCATCTCCATCTCGGTGGAGCACGACAAGCTGCAGGTGGAGGGAGGTGTTAAAGCCGTGGTGCTGACCTCGCAGTATCTCATCGAGCCCAGCGCCATGGGACGCTCCAAAGTGACGCACATCTGCAGGGCTGACCTCAGGTACGAGAAGCTCTTGGGATCACTGCTGTTCTTCTGCATCCGTGCATGTTGGTGGGGGTGTGGGAGCTGTTCCTGTGTTTTGCTGTGTGCCCATATTGATGAGGGGGGAGGACATGCTCCTTTTGCTGCCAGATTGTCCTTGTTCACCATAGGCCATCACAGCTAGCAAGAAACAAGGTGCTGCTTGTGGCCTGCCCTGCCCGTTTACCCATTGTCCTGCCTTGCTCCCTTTCCCAGGGGCCGATCGCCGGAGTGGTACAACAAAGTCTTTGGGCACCTCTGTGCCATGGAGCTGGTGAGGATCCGAGATTCTTTCCCAGCACTGAGTCCAAATGGCCCTGAGACCAAGATCTGAGGAGCTGGGAAGATGCTGCATCCTGTCAGACCACGGACTTGCAGCCAATGGGGCTGGGACACTCGGAGGGGAGTGAGAAGCTGACATGCCACTAAGATGGGCACATATTTATATGCTTCCTTTTAACCTGGGCCTGGCCCCCCAACAGAGAGCCACAGGCTGCCCTATGTGTGCGTGGCCCTTCTCTGCTCCCCCTGCAGGGCCGTTTGCCACCATCCCTTGGAGGGACAGGGGCAGCTGGACCCCCCCACACCTGCCACTGCTCATTTGTCCTGTCCCATGCATGCTACAGGGCTGGCTGCCAGCAGCGATGGAGCTGTGCCCCAAGGGGCTGTGTAGGAGAGATGGACAAGAGCATCTTGCTTGCCCCTGGAGAAGAGAGGGGGCTTTGGGGTGATGCCCAATGGCCCAGAATGAGCTGGACCAGGAGCTGTTCCGGGTGAGGGTGTGTGGAGCAAAGCAGGAGGCAGCAGAGGTGTGGGAGCTGAGGGGGCAGGTGGAGCCAAGGCCAGAGATCACAGTGCTGTGTGAGGAGGTGAGGACTGGGTGGTGGGAGGACAAGCGTGCATGTGCAGTGTCACCCAGTGTGGGGACAGGCAGGGAGCTGGGCTGGGAACCTGTTTGCTGAAGGATGCTCTTATTGGAGGAGAGGACTACATAGATATCTATAGATCCATTTACTGACAACCATTGTCAAGTGGCAGAAGGAATCTACTGCTATTACCTTTGGTGCTAAATTTCATAGGAGATGAAGGATAAAGCTGTCTGATCCACTGCCTTGGACTTCTTCAACTGAAAGACGCCCCTGTGCACTGCATTGCAGTGGGGGCTGGGTGGACATGCTTCCAAGCCAGGTGCCATCCTTCCACACCAGTGTCAGGCAGTTGGATGGGGGGTGGACAAGGCTAGAAACCCAGAGCAGCTGCAGGGAAGCTAATGAAGGGGCAGCAATACAAGGGGGCTGAGGCAGTGGAGCAAGAAGGGTGGAAGCAGGATGTGCCCAGCACTGCAGCTCCCAGCTCCCAGCTGGAGGGTCTCAGTGCACCCCTACCAGAGAGGGGTGAGGGGAGCTGATCATGCAGCAACTGCTTCCACTAAAGCAAGCAAATGGTGATAACCCAACTGCTAGAGCCAGGCACTGCAGTAAACAGGCACGGTGGATTCACGTCTCTGGGCAACTGCAGGCAGCAGAGGTTGTGCCCCACAGGAGTGCAGAGCTGCCCCAGCACCCCCTGCAAGGAGCTTGGCTTCCCCTTCCCAGCCCTTCCTTCTTCCTGCAATGCCCAGAACTGACCTGGTTTCTCCTTTAGGCAGGGACCCAAGTTACTTGACGTCGTTCCAACTGGAAGGCAACACGACCCACAGGCGGGAGCAATTCCCAGTGCCAGTTTTGCCATAACAAATCATGTCTGTCTCTCTTTTGGTTAAAAAGAAAATAAAAATGACCCAGTCTGCATTCTGTTTTTATATATATATATATTTATATATATATAAAATACATAACTTCTTGAGGGAGTGATTTTTCTCCTGATTTTTTAAAAAATGTTTCTTTTTTTCCTATATAAATACTTGTACAGTTGGAATATTAATATATAACTGCGGACGGTAGAGCTCAGCACCAGGTGATGCTCACTTAAAAGATGTGTATTTTGTATTTAAGGGGCTATTTCTCGTTTTGTATCATACGCAATGCAACAGACTGTTTGACTTGGATTGGGGCTGCTCTTCCTATCCGTGTAATTAATAAAGTACTAACGATAGCTGCTGGCTGATGCAGGAACCCTGGTGGTGAGTGGGTGCTGTGAGCTGATGCCCCGTTGCAGAGCTGAGCAGCGCGGTGATGCAGTGCTGTGATGCAGTGCTGTGGAGACATCGGGGTTGCATCTCTGGGTCACAGAATGCAGCCAAACCTGAGAGCAGCTGTGAAGATGCCCGCAGGGCTGAGCCGTGCAGCGAATGCTCGGTGTGCTGGTGGTGGCAGGCGGGGTCAGGGGTTGCCTGCCTATAGCACCACCAGCATGAAGCTCTGCCGGGAGCTCAGCTCTGGGCGCCGGGCGTGCAGACAGCCCTTCACCTTCTCCTGGAAGGGAGCCGTGGTGATGGTGTAGAGGATGGGGTTGAGTGCGCTGTTGATGGGCAGGATGAAGATGACCACCCAGGATGTGACGGTGCCTGCTCCAACCAGGAAATGCCATCAGGCAGCCAGCCTCCCCCAGGGGGGAGCACCCCACACAGGGTGGGGGTTCATGGCTGCTGCCCTCTGCCAGGGCCCAGCCAGGGATGAGGGGTGCTCCCCCCCTCTTCCCCTCACAGCCCACATGTGGGTGGGGGGGGCACCCAGACTCAACAGCACCCACCCCAAGAGGCCCATAGCCGGGAATGGGTAGCAGCAGACTCCAAGACCTCACCTGGAATTTCCACCTGCAGCAGGGAGAGCAGCTTGAGCAGAAAGATGGGGATCCAGCAGAGAGCATCAGTGAAGACGATGAAGAAGAAGCGCTTGGCGATGGCCACTTCCCGGGGGCAGACGCTGCTCTCCGCTGTTCTGCAGGTGGTGATGCGGATCGAGTAGAACATGCCAGTGTAGGCAAAGACAATGGTGATGAAAGCTGCAAGGTTCAAGCCTGGAGATGGGGAGAAACTTCGCTCTGAGCGTGCCTGATAGACTAGGAGCAGAGCAGCCCACTTCCAGCAGTGGGAAGAGAGGAGACACCACTGTAGCTTCAGCTTGCCCTGACCCCGCACCCCGCTCTCCCCATCCCCATCCCTACCCAGGGCCTCACCCAGGTAGATGGTGGTGGAGAAGCCCCTGGCACTGGGCCGCTCACCCAGCTCAGACTGCAGCGGGAAGCACACCCCGTTCCTCCCATAGTAGTTGCCAAAGGACTCCTTGCAGCACAGCGGCACGACGCTGAGCGAGAGGCCCAGCAACCAGATGGCAGCCAGCACTGAGGCTGTCTGCTTCCTGCTGGCTCTGCGGTAGCTGAAGGGGAACACGATGGAGAAGTACTTCTCTAGGGTCATGTAGGTGAGCAGCAGCACAGACACCTCAGAGGACAGCATGGCCAGGCTGCCCACCAGCTGGCACGGCACGCTGGCCATCCAGCCCTGCGCGTGCCGGTTGTATTCTCCCGCGTACTTCAGGTCAAAGGCACCAATGACAAAAAGATAGATGCCCATCAGGCCGTCCGCACCTGGGGGGAGACAAAGCACCATGAGGAGGAGGCACCGCGCTCAGCAGCACCCATGGCATCAGTGCCCCCGCAGCCCCTGGCCGCCCCCGGCTCACAGCACAGGGATTTGATGGCCATGGTGTGCGCGCTGCTCTCTGTGACCACGCAGGACCGCATGCAGATGACGCAGAGGTTGCCCAGGCAGGTGACGCAGGCGATGACCCAGACGAAGACGCGCAGGATGATGTTGGCCAGCAGGTGCTCGAAGGAGGAGATGCCGTCAGTGTTGGGTTTGCAGCTGCGCACGTGGGGCGCGGAGCTGCAGTACTGGAACTTCTTGAAGTAGCTGCAGGGGGGGGATCCTGGCTGCTGCCTCGGCCATTGCACAGCCATCCTCCTCCCAGCCCTGCCTGCCCTGCTGGGATACTACTCCCCATCTAGGTGAAGAGCCGGTCGGACCCTCACACTGCAGCCAACTGCCTTAGAGCCTCCGCTGGAAGACAGGAGTACCTGGTAACCCTCTCCTAAAGAGGGATTTGCAGAGCACGAGAGGGCTTGTGGTTTGCACAGCCACCGCAATTTGCTTTGGACACAAAAGCAGCCTGAATCCTTTACAAAACAGCCCGGAGGCAGCCCTGTGCTTTCCTGGATCAAGTGCCACACACTTAAACCTGTGCCTGTTCTGCACTGCTGGCTAATAAATACAGAGTGCTTTCCTTCAGCCTGTGATTCTCACAAACATTTAAAAAATTAATCCCTTTTTTGAGTCTCTCAGCTTCCATTAGCAGGGATTCAAATTTTTTCCCCTGCATGTTATTTGAGATTAATCTTTTCAAGCCTTAGAAAAGCAATTCCATGTAAGCTTAGCAAAACTCCACATTAGAAAATTACTACAAAACTGACATGCAAGGCTCATTTCTGCTTAATTATAGATAAAAGGAGAGAAATGATTGCTTATTAGTAAGTCAGGTAGAAAATGTACCATATTTGCAGTCCAAACAGACCAATTACAGAAAGGAAGATGTACAGTTGACTTTCATTACAGGTACTCTAAAACGTGCATCTGCAGAAAATTAATGATTTTTTTTTTTTTTTTTTCCTCCTGGCAAAGCACTCACAGCTGGCTCCTCGGCTGCACTGTCACCATGCCCACCCTGCCTGCACATCTCTGCTGCTCTCAGGCCATTAGCTCATGCACAAGCAGAGGAGCTCGAATGGGGTTGCTTAACCCTGGCTTCCTGTACCCACCTCAGTCAGCAGGGCCCACCCTTCCCACCCCACCTGTGCCCAGGGCTGTACAGCACCCTTGCACAGCATGCACTCTGGGGCACACAGCCCTGCATGCCATCCCCTCTGCTCCAGGAGGAGGTTTCTTGGCTTGGGGCGCCCCTTCCCTCCGCACTCACATGTGGGAGAGGTTGGACAGCCCACGGAAGGTCACATTGTGGATGTTGGGGATCTCCAGCCCCTCCAGGCTCCTGCAGGATGAAGGCAGGGCTGGGTGCTGCTGCTGGGTGTGGGCCCACTGCGGCACTGCAGGGCTGGGGTGCTGTGGGACTCACAGGGACAGCAGCTGGGGCAGGCTCTCAAACTGGCTGGGGCAAATCTCTTTCAGAGGATTGTAGGAGATGTTCCTAGAAGGAAACAAGGTGCCGCTGTTCCTCCCCCTGGATGCGTTTGCAGGAGCTGGAAACAAGGGCAAGGAGCCGTGTTCCCAGCTCTTCCTCAGAGCTCCCCACCCCAGGGCAGCACACAGCCCTGATGCAGGCGAGCAGAGCGCCATACTCACAGCTGCTGCAGGGCAGCCAGGCTGTGGAACAGAGATGGTGGGAGCTCATCCAACCCATTGCAGGACAGGTCACTACGTGGAGCAGAGCGGTGCTTAGGGAGGCAGGGGGGAACCCACATGAGTGAGGGCCTCAGCCCAGGGCTCAGGGGCACAGCAGCAATGCACTCACAGCTCCACCAGCCTGCTCAGCCCAGAGAACGCCCCACTCTGGATCCACCGGAGTCTGTTTCTACGCAGGATCCTAGGCCAGAAGGAAGGAAGAGCACAGATGCAGCATTGTCCACGTGCATTCTGTGAGCATACCCCAGCACAGGGCTGGCTGTGAGCACTCGAGATGCTGCAGGGGCACCCGAGGGTCATCAAGTTTCGATGCCCAGGCCACAGGCAAGGCCACCAACCTCCTGATCTGGTACTAGACCAGGCTGCCCAGGGCTCTGTCCTACCTGTTCTGAACACCTCCAGGAATGGGGCATCCATAGCTTCTCTGGGCAGCCTGTTCTAGCACCTCACCACACTGTCTCTGTGAAGAACTTTCTTCTCACATCTACTCTAAACCTTCCCTCCTCAAGTTTAAAATCATTTTCCCTTGTCCCATTGCTATCACCTCCATCATGGATGTGGGAGAGGAGGTCAGGGAGAACCCAGGCCTGTCCCCAAGGACTGAACAAAACGCACAGGGGACTTTCATCACACCCGCATCTCCTTCTGACCATGAGACAGTGGCTCTTCCCCTCTTCTGAGAATGGTGACAGCAGAACCAGAAAGTGGGCAGCATGAGGGAGCCAAAGGGAGCAGAGAGCACTGTTCAAAGCTCTGCCCAGGAGGAGGGGGTGGGCTGGGGCAAAGGTGAATTCTTTGCTTTCATTGGCTCCAGGGTGGCACCTGCATGGGAGCCTGGAGCACTGCTCAGCCCTGGGCAGGAGGGGACTAAACAGAGCTTGTCACTCTCTGACATACGGAGCCAGCATATGAGCTTTATGTGCTCTTCGGGGATATTTTTAGGGGCTCCGGATGCCAGCAGGAGGCTCAGAGCTGGCTGCAGGCCCTGCTGCTTGTGCACCACAAGCAACTTTTTCCATGCAGTGCCCTGCCTCTGACCCCGTGAATCACAGCAGCCCCTGCCTGCAGCTCCCTGCCCTGCTGGGTATCCAGCCATACAAAAGGCTCTGGAGAGCAATGCTGGCCAAGTCTGCAAAGCTGACTGCAGTACCAATGCTGCTTACAAAAACAGAGTGGAACCATTCACCTGGGACACAGCCCGGAGCAGAGCGGGGTCCCTGCTGAGCACTGCTCATCACCCACCTCCATGCACCCACAGTGGGAAGGGGGACCCCTAAAGTACTCACAGCACAGTGAGCTCACGGCACTGCTGGAATACAGCCCCACGCACCGCCTGGATCCTGTTCCCTTCCAGCTCCCTGCAGGGAATGCAATCACATTGCTGCTTCCCCAGCCCCATCCCAGTGCCCCTAGGAGCAGTACCCAGATCCCAGCTGCCCCAGTCAGGTACTCACAGCCAGCTCAGCTTTGGTGTCTCCACGCAGAGGGAACCATCGGGTATCTTGGCCAGGGAGTTGTTCAGCATGTACCTGGGGGGGAGGCAGCGGGGAAAAATAGGGTTGCAGTGCAGCCCACGCACACAGGATGCAGCCTGCTGCTAACACTGGGCCACATGGCACACCATGAAGGCTTTCTGTTGGTGCCTGGCCTGACCACAGCGCTCCTCACAGTGGCACGCAGATGAGCTCAGGGATGGCAGCACCTCCCTGACTGATGGATCCTTGCAACCCTGTTCCCGTGTCCAAGCACGAAGCAGTTCATGCAGGCAAACACCTGGTGCATGCAGCTTAACTGCAGTGCAGAGTTTTGTTCACCTTCCCTGGGATGTAATGGGCAGGGGTCACAGCCAGCGAGTGAATGGGTGCAGCCCAGGGAGAAAGGTGCACGGAGCCAGCAGTGAGCAACCCGAGGGTGAAGGCAGTAAATGCAGATTTATAGCCCAGAATCCCTCTGACATTTTTTCAACCCCTTTGCACATGCCTGCGTGCAGTGTTTCTTAGTGCACTTCTTGTGACCGCAGTTTATTAGTTTGTTTGATTTGTTAAAAAAAGGCAGAATGATAAACATGCTGCGTCACTGAGCTGCTCCACTGCCCGCAACGTGGGAACACACAGCTTTGGGAACAGAGCTGGGACACGGGGTGCCAACCAGGCATCACAGAGCTCTGGGGGCACAGCACCTCCTGCCCAGAGCCCTTCCCCAGCCCCACAGCCCCAACCATCCCCACCTCTGCAGTGCTCGCTGTCCCAGTCACCCAGCATCAGACCCCCAGAGCCCCGGTGGCTCCCAGCCCTGGCCACAGCCCCCTCAGCACCAGGCACCCACACCCCATTTTGGGCCTTTTACAACTAATTCCAGCCCAGACATCTCCAGTAGAGATGTGCAAGCCCACAGCAGCAGCAATAGCTGAGGCTCTTCCCTTGCAGCTATGTGCTCAGGGATTACAGCTTAAAGCAGCCAGATATACGTGAGCATACATATGTGCATGTGTGCTCACACACACATTGCTGTGATTCTGTGATTTTTTTTTCCATTCTGACAGCCAGAACTTCTCCCCTAACACTGACTCCAGGCTGCTGCCAGAGTTTCTGATCTGCACAGCGGACTGTGGAGGTGGAGGAGGCATTGCAATCATGTTTAAGTGACTGCAAGATTACTTTTATGGCAGTCGCAACGAGAGTTATCCTTTTCTTCCACTTGGAAATGGGCCTCATAAGCAATGCTTGGCTTGAGCCTGCCTTCTGTACAAACATGCAGCACAAGAGACAATGGCTGGCCAAGGCTGGGGTCCCACCTCCAGCACCACCCTGCCCCCAACAGCTGCTGGCAGTGCAGTGGGAGGGCATCCCTGGGGAAAGAGTGGGGGCACAGCATCCTTGGCCGAGCCCAGAAAGCCCAGAGCTGGGGCATGGCCAAGCAGTGCAGGAGGCACCGAGGTGACCCACAGTGGCTCCCCAGGACTCACAGGAAGTACAGCGACCTCAGCCCTGAGAATGTAGCAGGGGTGATCCGGGCAATCCTGTTGTTGTCCAGTATCCTGGGGGTGAGAGGAAGGAGAGGTGAAAGCAGGGAAGGGACTCTGGCAGCACGCAGAGCGCTGGGAGCCTGTCCCACGGCCCCATCCCCGGGCTGGGGGCTGCCCCGTCCCATCCCCTCCCCACAGCTGCTGGCCAAGCTGAAGCGTTAGATCCAGCTGCAGAGCCTGGATTCCCTCACAGTCAGGCTCTGCTGGATTTTTCCTCTCTTCTGCTGTGAAACAATGATAAATTAAACACCATTCAGGGAATTCGGGGCTGTGCCTGACTTCTCTGAAGTCCTCTGGTTTGTGTGCTCCACAGACCACCCTGCATGAGCTGCTCGTTGTTGTTTCCCCTCTTTGATTTAAGGGACAGCTGAGCCGGTCCTGTGGCACATCGGGAGGGAAGCTGGGAGCAGCCCTGCATGTGGGGGGGGGGGGGGGGGGGGGGGGAAAGGGGGCACCGTGCAGAGCAGCCTCTGCACCCCAGCTCTGACCAAATGCAGCCTTAGAGAGCAAACAGGACCGAATGGTACAGGCTGTCCTTTTTGTTTAAGCACTTTTGGAGGGGGGGTTGGACCTGCAAACTGACTGCACGTTGGGAAGGTCTCACACAGAGCTGCGGTCCTGAGAGTGCTCTGCACCGTGCCCAGCACTGTGCACACCCACTGCCCTCTGCAGCCCAGCAGGAGCAGCTTCTTCCCTGCAGGAGAGAAGCGCTTGGCTCCCACCACAGAGCCACGAGCCCAGCATCTCTGCTCCACCCCATATCCCTCCCAGGGCTTGGGGCTGCCACCCCCAAGGAAATACGGTCACGATGCACACTAGGAAGCAGGGAGCAGCAGGGAGCTCACAGCCACTCAAGACGGTTCAGGTCCTCAAACGTGCGGGGCAGCAGCTGGGAGATCCTGTTGTGACTGAGGAACCTGTGGACAGAGCAGAAGAAGCATTTTCCTCCTGCCTTGGTGGGGCTGCTCACAGCCCCCACTGCCAATGCCTGGGACACTCCCTGGTCAGTGCCAGCGCAGGGCCGGCTCAGAGGGAATTGGGCTGAGGAGAGCACAGCTGGAGCTGGGGGAGCTGGAGGTGCCTCTGCTCTGCCCTTCTCTCTCCCCCCACTCCACTCCAGCCGACAGCAGCTCGGTGCAATTCTCACAGGAGCAGCTGTGCTGTGCGTGAGGAGCTGCATCCCATGGCCCCTCTCCCCCAGGCCTCATTCACGCAGCCTTTCTTACTTACAACATCCTAAGCTGAGAAAGTCCAGCAAATGCCTTGGGTGAGATGACACGGATCTTGTTGTTCTGCAAGAATCTATTAAAAAAAAAACAACAAAAAACCACAAAAGCACAACAACAACAACAAAACAGAAAGCAGATTGAGAGAGAGTTGCTTTCTAAGGGATTCTGAGGGCTTGCAGGTCCCCAGGAAATAAGGACGTGCCCCATGTCTGCTGGGGACCTGCAGCCCTGGAGCAGGAGGAGCAAATGATAGAGATGAGGAGCAGAGCCACTCCATTCCCCTGTGCAACCCCATGGGACAGAACACGCAGTACTCACAGCTTCCTCAGGCTCCAGCACCCAGCAAACTGGTTGTCCAGCAGAGTGTGGATTTTATTTCTCTTTAGGTCCCTATCAGGAAAGTGAGAGGAGAAGAAAAAACAAACAAAAAAACACAAAAAAGAGACCTAATAATAAAAATAATTTAAAAATCAAATTCAGAGCCAGAGAGAAAAAACAGGAGGACAAGAGAGCCCTGACTCTCCCTTTCCCTGAAATAGGAATGTGCTGCAAGGCAGCTGCTGTTCATTAACACAATCCTGCTAATTGCTCTCCAGGTGAGAATTTTCATGCTTCCCCCCCCCTTCCCTGCTCTCATGTCATGTATGTGAGAGGCACGGGGGGATCAGTGGTGCTGGCAGCCCCCGGCCTGGCAGTGCTGGGATGGGGGGAGCCCTGTGGTACTCACAGCTGTGTCACATTGGGGGACAGCCTGGGCACAGCGCTGAGGTTCTGTGCAGTGCAGTCCACGGCCCTTCCCCAGCATCGGCACTGCTCCGGGAACATCTCCAGCACTGCGGGACCAGAGGGGATGTGCTGAGGGGGCAATGGGGGCCCATGTGGTGGGGAGGGGATGGGAAGGCAGTCCTGAAGGTGGCTTACAGCACGTGTCCGCCTCGTCCTCTGTCCAGATGTTCCCAGCCAGCATGTCGCCCAGCACCCCCAGCCAGCCCGTGGTGTCCACTGCGGGCAGGAGTGCTGTCAGGCACGGCTGCATCCACAGTGCCCAGCAACTCTGCATGGTGGGTGCAGAACCCCACAGCCCCGGGCAGGGTGTGGGGAAGGAAGAAGGCAACAGGCTGTCTCCAGCCCCATGGCTGTGTGAAGCAGAGCAAGCTCCATCCGGCCATGTTATGTGCATCCAAATGCAACCCCAATAAACTTTTCCTTCCACTCTTTCTCCCATCCCACCAAGCCTGTCCTGTGCCAGGCGCTGCACCCACAGCTCCCAGCAGCATGTTTGCCCAGTCTCTGGCTCTTTTACATTCTGCTTTCCAGCAACCCTGAGCTAAGAGCCCCCCAGTGGCACAGCATATTGTGCAAAGAAGGGAATCACTTTGTTTCCTTACATCTGCTGCAGCCGTGTGCCCCAACAGCTGGCACAGAACCTCCCATTCCTCTGTCTCTGCAAACAGTCCACACAACCCTGAGGACTGCAGCAGGAAAGTCCCAAACAGGGGAGCTGCTAAGTGGGCATGCATTACAGCGCCAGAACCAGGGCGCCATGGTCCGTGATTCCTGCCATTGCTATCGCTCACAGGGAAGGCTGCAGCTCTGCCCTAAATGCTCTCATCATCCCAGTTCTTGGCATTTCCAGCCCAGGGACACCCCACCTTCCTAGGGTCTTGCTAATTACCACAGTTCTCCTCATCAGCGCCGTTGTTGCAGTCGTCCACCCCGTTACAGTGCAGGGCCTGGGGCAGGCAGACCGAGAGATTGCCACAGGGAAACTGCCCCAGGGGACACACGTACCCATCACTGGAGGGAGTGGGAAGAGGCTCTGCAGAGGGAAGAGGGGATGCTCAGTACTCTGGGGGCTGAATCCTGCTGTGTTCCCACCTGTCCATGTGCCATCTGCCAACCCTCAGCAAAGGGCTCTGCTCCCTGTGGGTCTCCCTGATGCCCAGAGCAGACACTCTCCCACAGGCAGACATTCCTCCATGGACAGACATTCTCCCTGTGCCTTACCCCAGCCCACACACCCAGCCCTCTGTCCCACCACAGCGCATGGCTGCTTCAGGCTCCCTTTCTGCAGAGCCCCTTCTGTCAGAGCCATTGAGGTACTCAGCTCCAGGGCTCTGTTCATTAGCATCCTGCAATTATCCCTGGCAGAGGCATGCCTCAGATCCAGCTAAACGTTTCCACACCTGCTTTGATCAGGAACCGGGAAGTGGCAGCAGGCAGGAATCAGGAGGGAGCAGGGCTGCTTTCAGGGCCCAGCCTGTCGCTCAACATTTCCTTCAGCTGTCAGCCTATTAATGGCTAATGGGGCATGCTATAATTAAAAGCAGTTTGTCTCACTTGTGCACACACGCTTGTCAGCAAGCACTCTGCCTTCGCCACCAGCCCTAAGCAAGAGAGGGGGAGAGCAGCATCCCACGGCTGGTTGCAGCCTCACTGTCCCATACTGGCCATGGTGAGGTGCAGGAGCTGCTCCTGTGCTGACCTGTCTCAAAACAGGACCCAAGGAGCCCCACACTGCAGAGACATGGCAGAAGGACCTCACGGTCCCCACAGCAGAGTGTTTGCATATGGAGCTATGTAAATACCGCGAGAGAAGAGTTTATCCACATATATATTGACACACATAAACAGAGGCAGATGCTGCTTCTGAAGGAAGCGGAGGTCGCAGTGGAACTGATGCTCCCTGGCCCCGGGATCTGCTCTGCACTAACCAACCTGGGGCTGGAGGAACTGGTTACAGTATGAGGGAGAAATCAGGCAAATGGGGAGAGATGGGCAAAAAGTGAAACAAATGGACAAAGAAAAGCGGGCACTGCTCTTGTACCCCCTGCCTGGCTCTGGGAAAAGGCAGCCTTGAGAGGAAGCAGCCAAATTTAGCCGGGGCCAATCTTGGCATTTGCTGCATCCCTGCAGGGCCACACAGGCCTGTAAACGCAGCCCACGCAGCCCCATAAAACGGCTGCGATCAAAATAGAGCACAAAGCCAAAGAGTGCTGCTGGGGGGGGCAGCCCAGCTGAGGCCAATTTCTCAGCCCCAGTCCATACACACCACATTCTTCCTCATCATGCAGCGTCATCCCAGGGTCTTATGCAGCTCTGTGGGACTGCATGTAAGTGCCAGAGGGACGGGTTGAGAGCTTTCTGCTGGGAGCCCACTCATTTCAAAACCAAACCAAAGCCCTGCTCTGCCTTCCCTGAACTCAGAGCAGTTTCCCAAGTCACTTCAATACATTCATTTCCAGAAGGTAAAAACTCTAGGAGCTAACCCACGCAGCAAAGCAGCTTGACTTACATCTACATCACCTCTATCCTCAAGGAAAGCCCAGGGCTGCTGCCAGCACATCACTGCTGGTGCTGCCCAGGATGCGGCCATCCCATGCTGAGCATCCCAGCATCCCACCGGCGCTGAGACCCAGCGCTGCTGCTGGCTGAGCTGTGCCCCCAGCGCGGCTGTCAGGGCTGCCCCTATAATTAACTGCACATCAGACAGAGGCCGACCCTCCCCTCCCACGGGCCGTTGGGGAAGGAATGGTTTGCGTTGCCATCGACAAAAGCAAAGCACAACAAATCAGCCTCGACAGAAATACCACAGAACGCCTGGATGCTTGGCGTACCCCTTCCCAGCTCCCCACAAAAGCACCTGGTTTTCGTATGGTTTTGTCCACTGCTCCGTCCCCTGTCCGACCGCAGCATTAGCACTGCCCTGCACCTCCCCTGCTCTGCTCCATGCTCGCTTTCTCCCAACTAAGAGGCAGAGGCACAACCTGCGGTTGTTTCTGGGGTTACGTGTCCATGGGGTTGCGGTACGGGGGAGTCTGGCAGGAGCGCAGCGAAGAGAGCAGCATCAGCGGCGGCACAGAAAACACTCCTTGAGCCCAGCATTCTCCTTCCGTGCAGCACGGCACTTTGCAGGCATCGCCGTGTTTGTGCTGGGCTCTGCACCCAAACACTGGGACACAGCTGCCCATGAAAACCCCCTCTCCTGCCCCCCAGCAGACGGTCCACGGCCCTCCCCACTTCCAGCAGTGGCCTCACCCACGTACCTGTGGCAGCGCAGAGCAGCGAGGGCAGCACCAGCAGGAGCAGCTCCATCATGGGCTCCTGGCACCAAGAGAGTGCTGCTGCGGGAGGCAGAGGAGGCAAATGGAGCGTGGGGATGTGAGCAGTCCTCTCCTTCCAGTAGCTTCCACCAACGCACACCAGCACTGGGGTGCTGCAAGTTGTCAGTGCTCTCCGAAAGCCATGTGCTGCGCTGTGCAATGCCCAGCTGGGGAGGCTGGGAGCTGAGGAGGAGGAGGGCGAGGAGGAGGAGAAGGAGAAGGAGGAGGAGGAGGCAGAGGGCTGCTTTCTCCACGCAGGGAGTTGGCATTGCAGCCTGTGCTCCTGCCCTCTCGATAGTTGCTCCCATGTGGGGCAGGGCAGCCCCAGACCCTGCACGTGACGCAGCTGGAGGGTGCCTGCCAGGGATCCACCCCCGGCACCTTCAGGTCACCACTGCCCTCACTCAGCTCCCAGGAACCAGCAGACTGAGCTGCTTCACTGGCCTGGATTCACCCTTAAGAGGAAGGATGGGCCTTGAGGAGTCACAGCTGTGCCACTGGAGGGGACCTGGTGGCCTCACCATGCTGTGATCTCTGTGCTCCGTTCCTCTGCCGTCGGTGTGGTGAATCTCCTTGGAATCTCCTTTCCAAGTTCTGAACGCTTGTTATGAGTCCAGAAAATCTGTAAATATGTAACAAATACAACCATTGCTGCTGGAGGCAAATCCGCTCAGGACGCTGGAGTGGCTCTCCCACCTTTCCTCAGCTGCATGATGTCGGTGTGTGAGATTAAATGATGAACACATTCCCCTTTCTATTTGAGTATTCTTATTAACACGTTTAAAACTTATCAATAAACTTGCTGACGCTTTTAAAACAACCCAACAACCGTTCCTATCAGCACTGAGCAGGTGAAAATAAAACACATCTCCTTCACCTCTAGAGCTCCACGCTGACAGCCATGCAAGGACATGGCTCTGACCCAGGCACTGAGCTGCTGCACTGGAGGGCTGCATGGCCCCAAACCTGCCTGCTCCACTGCTGGCACTGCGCCCCAGGGGGGATGTGGGGGGACTGGGCTGTGCCAGGATGCGGGGAGCAGCCTGCGAAAGGAGATGACACGGAGCATTTGTGGTTCTAAATCAGATTTATTTAGGATCGAAGGGCACATTGAAGCCAGCAGCCGGATAGAGTGAGGCATGTTTCAGGGTCTAACAAAATTCCACTCTGCTTTAGCTTGGCTGTAGCTACAGCGAGGGCTGCCCAGCAGCACGGGAGGCCATCCCAAGAGAGGATGGGAAACAGGAACCCTGTGAGCAAGCAACAACTGGGCAAAGGCAGGAAAGGCATCTGCAAACTGATGGCAGCCAATTCCCTCTTCCCAGCGAAAGCAGTGGTGCTTCCTCTCACCACTCCTGCCGGGTGTTCCTGCAGTCCCTCCGCTCTCCCCAGCCCTCAGCTTGCTTCTTCTGCGGATCTGCCGGCTGTCAGCATCCTCACACCATGTCTGCATTCCTTTGCAGGAGCTTTGTTAATGGGCCAAAGCATTTCTCCTCACACCCTTTGGCAGAAATCTTTGTCCAGCTCTTGACTGTGCCTCCCACTAACCACCGAGTGATGTATGGGCGCTGGAGGCTTCGGTGCATGCATTAAATCTCTGTAAAGCCCAGCAATACGATACAGCAGAGTCCCAGGCGGCTCAGAGAGGACTTGTGCAATGGCATGGCGTGGATTTACAGCTGGGGTCAGAAGCGTGGCCTCGCAGCACTGCGCCTGCTCCAGCCCAGCCTTGCAGCGAGTGCGTCTTGCTAGCAGCTCTGTCATATCCCCAGATAATGTTACTTCTGAGCAAAGCGAGACAGCTTTCCTTCCGCTTTGTTTTCCACTGAGATGACTCTCAAGCCAAATCCATCACCTCTTGCTCAGGCCAGACTTCTCCAGCACTGCTTTTCTTGATTTGCTGGAGATGTGCCTCTGCTGTGCAGGGTACCGGTTCACAGTACCAGCAGTGCTGGTGCCAGGCTGCTGCCCGCCCTGCCCCCATAAGAAGCAGGGAGCTGGGGATGCTGCACCCCAGGTACCCAGAAAGATGCTGTTGGCAGAAGTGCCAAGAGAGAGGGCACAGCGAAGGAAAACCCATACTCATCCCACGCGGGCTGCTGTCGTGCTGGGTGCTGGTTTTTGGTTAGGATCTTTGGGGTCTGCAGCCCTGCTTTGACACTGCACCACGATGTGCTGCCCAAGCCCTGATTCTCCTCCATGCACGATGAGCACATGTGGGAGGTGATGCTCTGCCTAGAGCTTCCTGGAGCACACTGCCTGCGGCTCCTGTGCGGTGCGCAGTGCTTTCAGTGCTGCGATGTGCCCTGAGCTCTCTGTCAGCCACACAGCAATTAGGGAAACCTAAACACTCCTGATGGGAAGCCTTTTAAAAAAGTCTACACCAGAGCTGCAAGCCCAAGTGTTTCTCCTCGGCAGATGAACCAGAAAGTCATTAATTCCTCTGTGCTGGAGCAGATGTTTCAGTGTTTGAAATTGCTGAGGAACTGAGTCACTGTGCAGATAGGTGCCAAGAGATGGACAGTGGCAATGCAAACACGGACCTGGTGTCAGAGGTGGGAGCGGAGCAGCCGAGGGCCTGGGGAGCACCCCACAGACCTTAATGGTCATGTGAGCTTGAGGGGACACAGCTAGGGACTTTGGTTCCCAAATTGAATCTACTTCGTTTTGAAGTGACATCCAGAGCCCAGCAGCTTATCAGGTCCTGGCTGGGTGTGTGGGGAGGCCTTGGGGGGTGGGTGGCACAATGGCATTGAGCAGGCAGATGTCCTCCCACTGTCCTCATCCTCTTTCAGGCTCTCTCCACCTCCCACCTTCCCCAGCACCTCCCAGGAGTGCACTGGGGCTGCAGATGGGGTTTGCAGCTCAGCTCTGTGCTGCAGCTGCTCACCCACAGGCAATTCCCAGCACTGAGGCCAGAGCCTCTGGACGTGGCTTGGTTGTATTGCAGTGCATGTTATTTACATCTGTGCTGCAATGGTGCACTGTTCTTGGAACACCATTTTATGATATGTAATAAAGAGAACTTGCAGCACAGCTTGCAGGCTCTCACAGCACTGAGCCGCAGCACATCAGAAACCCCCAGTGCCCACAGTGCTGCTCTACGTGAGGCGCTTTCCCTCCTTAGAGTTTAGCTGCTGGTTCACCGACTGACAGATTCCTCACTCTCAGCTTTTGCCCTCCTTTTTCTGTCCTTTTGCACACTGCTGTGGTTTATAAGGAAGAGAAACTGAGGGAAAAGGCTGCTTCAGGATTCCTGGTCTTCTCACCGCTCAGATTGCTCACAGAAGCCAGGCAGCACGGGAACGGGGCCTCACACACCTGCCGGACGTGCACTCACTGATGTGCATCCCCATCCTGGCTCCTGACAGCCTTCCCTCTGCAGACTGATGGTAAATCCTCCGCTGATGTGGAGGCAAGCTCCCTTCTCCATGCAGAACACCCATAAATCACTTGTTCTTGGGCAACAGCCCTGACCACAAAATGAGAGCATAGGGTGCGTGCCGGGGGTCTTGGCTGAACCCCACCTCAGCACAGGTCGCTGCCAGGCTCCTCTCACTGCCCTGCGATGAGGTGAAGTGCAGAGTCAGGCCAGGCAGTGCCTGCCTTTGTCCAGGGCACATGGCCTGGCTGCGGTTGGGCTGGCTTGCCTGGAGGTAGCTGTTGGTCTGGGGCCATTACTGTGTTTCTTCATCCATCTAGCAGCAGCACAGCCTGCTGCCATGCTCCCTGCCTGGGAAGCAGGGTGCTGATCTCAGCAGAGCACCCTCAGTTCTGTACTTTTATATACTGGCCCAAGCCTGCATCTCACTCACGTGAGCCAGCCCACAGCTCTTCAGAAGTGGCTGCACTGTTTTACATCACTGTTGGTCTTCCAGCAATGCCAGAACCACACTGGAAGTCCAATTCCTGATGACTTGGGAAGGACTGAAGGCCCACAGGAGCAGGGCACTGCTACTGAGATGTGACGGTGTTGGTCAGACCAGGACAACATCTGCAGCTAGACAAAATGAGAGCCGTGTGCATTTCAGCCCTGATTAAATTGCACAGCTGCTGCACTTCTCCACGAGACGCGCCTGGGGATGGGCAGCAGGAAGCTCTTGCCCTTCACATGTGAATCCCCACAGAGCTCCTGCTGCTTCACACCTCTGCTACTCATCACCACTTTTGTTGGAAAGAGAGATGGCACAGCTCTGCCCAGAGTCTGGTGGGAGCAAGGTCACAGCTCCCTGCTGGACAAGGCTTGGGGTGGAAGGAGGAAACAAAGTCCTCCTAGGAACACCACCAGGTAACACTGTGCTGCTTTGTGACATTCAGGCCAAGGGTCTGGCTGACTCGTAGACTTTACTAACTCCAATCCTGCAGGAGCAAGGAGGTATGGTATGATGGCAGCTGCAGCAGGAGTGGTGCTCTGCCTGCCTGGTTCCCCCTGCAGCCCCAGCCCAGAACTCTGCCCTAGGGTTTGCTTGGAGCATTCAGGCTTCTTGCTTCACAGCCTGGAGAGCAACATCTCAGCTCCCACAGATCTGCTTTTAGGGAAAGAAGGGACCGTCTTGGCTCGCTGGCAGGACAGCTACTGGCTGGGAGCGGATCAGCAGAAAGAGAACCCAGCACTTGGCAGGGAGAGGAACGAACCACTAAAGCTGCTCCAGCTGGCATGCTCTGCAGCTTCTGCCAGAGTCTGCAGACTTACCTGCTTCTTTCTTCTGCAGAGCCTTGCAGAATGAATCGCAGGAAAATATTTGGGCCATCCAGGTCTTTGCTTTCTAGCTGTCACGCTGAAACGGTGTGAAATTGCCAGCCTTAAGGCTGACAAACAGGTTTGATCAGAACACCATGTTGTGGTGGTGGATTGTAGACACAAATACTGAGCTGTGCTGCTTTTTAGGGTTCACAGCCTCTATTTCTTTACATTTCTTGATGGTTGCAGCTTGCAGGAGGGTGTCTGGGAGCCACTGCAGTAGATATGCAGACTTTCAGTTCCGGGAGAAGATCTGAAAACCACAGGACTGGATGAGAATTAGACAACCTGGCCTTGACCAGGTAACCCCCCTGGCTTTTCGGAGACAGTTTCCTCTTCCCATTGCCCAGTGCTGTAGGTGTTCACAAAGCACTGCAGCACTGCCCCTCCATTCATTCAGTCCTCTGCTGACAAAAGCCTCCTTCATGTCACCAACATCACTTTCTTCCCCTCCACTGCTCCAGTGACAGCTCAAACTCCTACCCTGCCCTCACCCCTTCCATCTCCTGCCCTGCCCTGTGTGTGCAGTGGGGGAGGGCTCTGACACCCCCAGCTCTCCCAGCAGTGTGCAGTTCTGCTCCGTTTCTTATTTGTTTTGCACTCCGCTGTTCCTCCAGGGCTCTTTTGCTGCCATGGTTGCTGCAGTAGAAGGGAGCGATGTGAGAAAAGCTCACATTCCTTCTGAGAGCTGCTGGCAGCAGGCAAACCCCCACTGGAAGCCCTCCCCAGGGATGAGCCCTCTCTGCTGCCGTTTGACTCGGTGTAAGGCGCTGATCACAGAAAATCATCCAGAAAGGCCTGCAATAGAATTCCTCAAGAGCTGCACAAGGGTGTCCAGGCTAAACCAGGGCTTGAAAAGGATCTTCATGTTGGGAAGGGAATCAATTGGTTCCCACTTGTCCGGCTGGCAGCACTCAGCCCAGGACCACGAGCAGCCCAGCTGCTCCCAGCACTGTTACCCCTCTCCTCCCAGAGCTCCTTCCCAAACCACCGTGATGTTTTGCTGTCTAATGCTATCAGTCACCAAACCACTGCTTATCACTGCATACAAGCTTATCGCCTTCATTATGTTATCTACAGAACCAAAAGAGCCGAGAGCATCACAAATTCCAGCTCTCACTGTGATATCTCTATAAAAACTTGCCTGTAAGAATTACCTCTTCCAGAAACCGCCTGCAGCAATCACAGCTCCGAATCCAAAAGCGGTGTTTGCAATAATAATCAAACGTTCAGCAAACATCATTAGAACTAACTTGCCAATGAACAGAAATAATTATCAGATAATTGCTTTATGGACAACCAAGCAGGGAAATTAGGAATAGTATATTCTCCATGCTAAGCAGGGAAACACACACAGGGAAACAGGAGCACCCAGAGACAAAGGGGCTCATTGAGGGCCCTCAAAGAGAGGGCTGACGTGCTTGCTTGACCCCATGCCAACCTGCTGCTCCTCGTGCAGGGGACTGAGATCCCAGCTCTGGGGAATTTGGCCTTCCCTAAGGCCCAGGGCTAGATTCACAGCCAACCTCTGGGGTTTGCTGGCACAGCAAAGCACCTCATGGCCCTGCTGCTTGTGCAGCTCTGTGCCACGGGAGCTGTTCCCCACGTGCTTGGCTCTCAGATGGGACTCCCACATCCATACCAGCCCCTGGCTAGGAACCTCAGCAGACCTTTAGCACGGCAGCTCTCTGCAAGCCTCAGTTAGGAGGAGAGGAGAAGTCAGCCCAGGTGATGATCCTTCACCTCCTTCACCTGGCCCCAGCCCTCTCCAAGCCAGTGGGATTTCGCTTTTTTTGAGTGACGCTTTGCTGAGGCATCGCCGGAGCCCCTTTTCTCCTTGGGGAGCAAAGCTGCCACAGCTCCCACGGAGCACCGAGGGGGGTTCGATTCGCTGCCCCCCTCGAGCCCAACCCAGCCCCGCGGTTCCGGTGCATCCCGGCCACGCACCGCCCCCTGCGGGCCGCGAGTCCCTCCTGCTCCGCTCCCCGGGGCGCGCCGGCGCGGAGCAACAGGGCTGTGCGAAAGGGGACGTCCGTATCAACGGCGTTCCGAGGTTTTTAGTCATATTTAATTATCTTCCTTCTTCCCCCAATCTCTGCCTGTCCCTGATTAAAACAAACAACCCCCAGCAGAGTGTTTGTGACAGGAATCGTGTCTGAGCCTAATTAAAACCCGCCGCTCGTCACGCGACGCCTGGCAGCCGGCGGGGGCTGGCGCAGGGCGCGCGGCGATGCTCCCGGCAGCACCACGCAGCTGATGAGCCGCACTGTGCCAGCCCTCGTCCTGCGGGCTGCTGGCACGGGGGGGAGCAGGGAGGGAGCGCGCAGGTCTCTATTAGCTCTGGTGATAATCTAATAAGTTAATGAACAAACTCACGTGGCAGTTTCTCTCCGGTGCTGCTAAACGCGGTGGCAGTGGAATGTCCCCTCCAGTTCCCTTGTCCTCAGCACTTGGGGGCCCTCCCAGCTCTGGGGGGGCTGTGGTGATGAGCTGTGCTCGGTGAGCCCTGTTGCACAGGGACAAATCCTGCGGGTCTGTGCTCAGAGCTGCTCAGAGCCCTGATCTGTGGTGCCTCAGTGACCTGCATGGTGAGCAGAGGCCCTGGGGAGCTCCTGACACCTGCCCGTCACGGCAGTGGCTGATGGAAAGCTGGGGCAGAAGACTGCTGGTGGCTTTCAGAAAGGCTGCTTGTGAGCCCAGCATCCATCAGCAGCAACACGGCTGTGAGCTCTGGGAGCGGTGCACACGCACTGTGGGATGGGCTCTGCCATGTGGGACTCCCTGTTGCAGTGCCCAGAGGACGATGCCCCCTGCTTCACTCAACTCCTGGCTTTCTCTGCACTTCTTTCATAAAGAATCCCATTGTTGCCTCTTCCCACTATTTATCCACCCATGGCCTGAGCAAAGGGTCAAGAGCTCCTGAACTCCACCAGATTGTTTCTTCCCTTGGGGGCCCACTCCCTGCTGCGTGCAGAAGCTGTTCAGGGCTGAGCCAGCACGGCCAAACAGTGCCCCAGAGCTGCAGCCCATCCCCGTCCTCCCCGCTGTCCTTGTTCCAGTGTCAATGAACTTCCTAAATTAGTCCTCTTTCATATTGTTTCAAATCAATGGGTCCTGGCGGCATCATATACAAAGGGCTGGTTTTGGTGTTTTAGTTGGGAGAGTCCTCAGGGGGAGCTGAGCTCATTAATTAAATACATTTAATCAATCTGGCCTACAAGGACACTGGTTATTTATTCATCAGAGGCTGCACGGTGCAAACCCGGCGATCTGAAAGGCAGTAAATAAACATGTAAATGAAAAGCTGAGACAGCAGCGCTGAGCAGTGCCTGGGAGACTCCGGAGTGTGGGTCAGCTAATAGGGGATCATAGGTTTAATTGAACAAAACCCAACAGGAAGCATCCCCCCAGTGAACAGCACCTGCACTACAGGGGAGTGGAGCTGTGCGGTGCCTGGGAGAGCAGGGCAGGTGGGGCCATCAAGTCACTGCCGAGGAGCCCCGGTGCCCATCACTGCAGGGTTAATTGTGATGGCAGCCCTGCAGGAGCTGGGGAAGAGGGAGATTTCAATCCGTGGAAGCGAAAACAAAGGAAGGAGTATGCCTCTTCTCAGCTCATCCTTGTGCAATTATCCTCTGCTCTTTGCAAAGTGCCATGGGAGCCAAGCTGGCAGGAAGCAGATGAGTTTCTTCCAGGTCTGTACAAACTCTGGCTTTACTGTTGCTTAAGAGTAAAGTCGCTTCAATATCCTCTGGAATGCAAAGAGTTGCAAATTAGCACTGAATAAAACACTGACTGTCAGAATGGACACTTAAATTTGGATCCAGTGGGTTTGCCATCTCTCACAGTTTGGAAGAAAAGTAAGTCTTGGGTGATGGAGCTTGTAAGAAAAGCTGAAGGGCAGGAGCAGAACCGCACAGAGAGAAGATGCAGGGAGAGGCTCAGGGCAGTTTGGGGGATTGAGGCCTGAGCTCCCACAGCAAGGAGTCCTGGAGCTGGGGTTCTGCTCCCAGGATCCGCTGGTTGAGGGGAGCAGGGAGGTGTGAGGGGAGGGAGCGAGAGGGAGGGCAGGGTGATGCTGTGGGTGGTCTGCGAGCCAGACTGCAGGGGAAAGGCCGTGCACCGTGCAGATGGGTATTGAGGACGTCGAGGTGGAGGGAGGGGTACTGGATTAGCTTCTTCATCATCATAAATGAATATGCAAAGTGGGAGAGAACAGTTTTCCCACCACAGCTCACTCTGTCTGTGGGAACCCTTCAGACTCTCATGTCAGCCAGCAGTGAGTGGATGGATGGTGACACGGGCCGGGCTGAGCCAGCCCCACAGCCCTGCAGCCCCGTGGGGTCCCGTCAGCCCACCCTGCAGCCACCAGACTTCTGCTGCACCACGATGGGTCTGCTGTGCTGGGGTTTCCCCTCCTGCGTTCTGGGAAGTGTGAAATGAAGAGAGAATGTGAGGAATATAAACTGTTAAATAGTTTCAACCATAAAGAATAAAAAAAGAGTTCAGTTCCAGGTTTTGGTCTAACCCAGTGTTTTTGCAAGCTGGTTTCTATCCCTGAGTCCCAGACTTGCAGTGATTCACAACCTCACTGCTTGTGAGCTAAGACCATGGACTTGTCTGTGGTGGATGGGTTTATTCCGGACTCATTCCCATGAAGATGTGTCCTATCCAGAAATGAAATGCTTTAATCATACGTCCCAAGTCTCTGACCGGCCCATTAATCTCCTTGCTTGCCCAACAGAAGAGCAGCAGCACGAGGAACAATAAATACAGCCTTTTGCACATTTTTCCTCTGAGGATCTCCAGACACAAACACATCCTTTGGAGATGCTGTGGGCAGGGAGCGTGGAGGAATCTCCATCTACCTTTGGCACACAGCAAGCCATGGGCACAGCAACAGCTGTAACAACAGCAAGGTGCAGCAGCTCTGCCCCATTACAGAGACAACAAAACACATTCTCTTAATGGAGTGCATTCCAGAAATACCTGAACAGAAAATCCATAGGCTTGGAAATGAACGCATTTGTCCTTTCGCTGTCTTTACGGTTAGCCGAAGGAGCGTGCATCTTCTCCGGGGGCTGCATGCGGGAAGACAGATGGTGAGAGTAACTCCACTTGTCAGTCCCTGGGGATGTGCAGAGGAATCAGTATTTGGCATCTGATTTAGCTCTGCTGCCTCCTCGAGTCACCGCTGTCCCAGGCACCGAGAGATGTATGGGCTTCGGAGACAGTTAAATTAAACAGCACTAAACAGAAGGGTGTGCGCTCACCCCTTCTGAAATGCCAGCTGCCAGCCCGTAATGAAGATCCAATGAATTTTGCTCACTGCTCTGAATTTGAATGTCTCCCTCCCTCCCTTCGGTCGGTCAGAATCAAATGGGCCTCAAAAGGAGAGGGTGATGGATTCAAAAACTGTGGGAAATCCCAGGCAGGACTGCTGGGGGCCAGAGGGAAGGGGATGGATGGGCTGCTCTGCAGTGCCCAGTGTGTGGCCTTTGGGAAATGGGCAACGCTGGGGAGCTGGGGGCCGTGGGGGACTGCACTGCATTCAGTGGGGAGGGGACACTTGGGGTAGCAGAAACACTGGGAGACGAGGAGAAGGAGGAGGCAGACATTCCAGGAGCCTCCACATCTGTATGGAGACGGAGTGGGGTCCAAGTGGTAATACATCCCAGATGAGGCCGGGGAAAGTGCTCGAGCAGAGCATGAGTCATTGCGGAGGGGAGAGCAGCAGCTCTTTGATAAGAGGCAAGGCAGTTTCACACTGCTATTTAATCTTCATCTGTGGGCTGTGCCAGCCGAGAGCCTTGCACGAGGGTCCCCTGGGCGCTCTGGCACGCAGACCTCACCTTGGCTGCTGGGCTGGGGTGAGCATCATGCTGGGGATGGGGAGGGGAGCTGCAGTGCTTTGCAGGGCGTGGGACAGGCACAGGGCTCCCCAGGGTCCTGCTCCCATTGGGACCCATCTCACCCACAGTGCCACCAGGAGCTGCAGTTAATGGAGCTGATCTGAAATCAGGCTGCTATGGACCCTGGGGTTATGCCACTGTGTCATCTGAATACCAGCCTGTGTCAGCTGTGTTCCTTCTCCAGCCTCACCATTCTTTGGCCATTTCACAGGCCTTTCTTGAATTACTGTGCTCGAAAATGCTCTCCCTGCTATGCCCTCAGGGCTTCACAGCCTGTCCTCTACCTACCCCTGGACTGCTATTGCTGCTGCAGACCCTCCAGGCAATGTTTGACTGGTCCAGCCCGAGGTCACTGTGATTCCCACACTCTCCATTCTGTCCTTCCCCTCCTGCTCTCCTTCTGCACATGACTGCTCTGAAGGGCAGAACATTGCATCTGTTCCTGTTGGGCCGTGCTTTGCTTTCCTCCTGAGATCATTTCTCCTATTTCTCAGGATCATTTCAAATTCTCATCCTATGTCTGTGTCCTCCTTGCTCAATCTCACATGCAAAATAAACAGGCAGGCTCTCATGCTGTCAGCCGAGCCATTAATGGCTGCAGGAGCCCATAGCCAGCCCTGTAACACTGCAGCCTGACAGCCAACACCGGTCCCCTTGCCATGAGCATGGGATGCATGCAGGGAGCACCCTGCTCCCAATCACTTCAGTTTTTCTCTTGCTTGTGAGTGTGTCAGGAGAGACAGCATCAAAAGGCTCTAAAGACAAAATATAGGACAACTTCTGCTTCTCTATCCACAAGGCTGCTGCTCTGTCATAAAAAGAAACGCGGGTTGGTCTGACATGATTTGTTCTTGAGAAACCTGTGTTGACTGTTCTGATTGCCTTGTTATCTCCCCACTGCTTACAAACTGCTTTTTAGAATTCGTTGGGGGTATTTTCCTGCTCTGTGAGCCGAGCTGCCTGATGCATCCCTGCACACCCTGTTGGTGGTGTGTGTGTATGGGGGGGGGGGGGGGGAGGGCGGATCCTGACACCCCCGTTCCTTAACTCCTCATCTCCAGGCGGGCTGGGAGCCTTCTGGGAATGCTCATGGGCTGGTGCGTTACGAATAGATGGCAAAGGGTAAAAAGGTCCCAAACGCACGGCGACTAATCCCTGTTCCAAGCTGCTGCTGCGATCGCCAGGTCCCCAGAGCTGCGGTGCCGGGGGGGGGGGGTCGGTGCGGGGCCGGACGCTGCCGCGCGGGGGCAGACACAGACCGCGGAGGAGGCGGAGAGGCGGGGGCCGCCCGGGGCTCTGCGCTGCGCTGCTCCGCCGTGCGGGAGCGTCTGGGGCTCATCGTAGAACGGTGACCTCATTGCAAAGTGAGTTCTGAAATCAAATCGATGCGAGGCTAAAAAGGGAAGAAGAAGGCAAACCAACGGCTGACGATGAAGGGCTGAATGGTGCCGTTTCACAGGGCTGAGATGGGTACCTTGTGGGGCAGCGGGCAGTGGGGAGGTGTGGAGAGGAGTGCCAGCACTTGGAGCTGCGCCCACGGTGCCGTATTCTGGGTGGGATTTCTGTCTGCTTCCCTCCTGGTGCTGCAGACAGGCAGTGGGGGTGTCCCTGTCTGCAGGTTGCAGGAAGACACCTCTGAGGAATGGGGCTGCAGGTGGGAGCTCTGGGGTGCCGTCAGGATCAGGCACTGCCAGAGCATTCCCCATCAGAGCAGCCCTGTCAGAGCTGCTCCATCAGAGCACCCCTTCAGAAGCGCTGTGCCCTGGCCCACGTTTGTCTGTCTGGGTCCCTCTCACCCAGTTGTGCCACTACAGACAGCTGGTGACACTGGGATTTTTGTTTCTGACGTGTGGCACCTGTCTGCAGCCTGCATCCTGCCTGGGATGTGCCATGGTTGCCGGGGTGATGGCTGGGATGTGCTAAACAGAAGGGAACGGTGGTGACACCAGCTGGGAAAGGGCAGAATGAATTTTGTTTCACATTTATTGAAGCACAAATTAACACAAGAAACAGCTTCCTTGTGTACAAACATGAAACTGAGCCCCTTTGGGCTGTGCCAGTCCTCCCTGGGTTCAGACACTGGGCGTTAGCAAACATCCCTCACTGCTGCTTGAGCCAAGCTTCGGCTTGTCCATTGAAATGCATGTTTGCTTTGGGAGATGGATATCAGGGTGTTCAGGAGGGCTGCTAGGCCAGGGAGTGCAGCTGCAGGCAGGGAGCTGATGGCCTCCAGGCACACAGGGCAAGGAGCCGGGCCCAGCAAACAGATGGGTGGAGGTGCTGGAGCAGCAGAGCCCCCTGGGATGGGGCCGGGCACAGCGCTGAGCAGCAGCCAGCTCTGACAGGACAGCCTGTGTCAGCAAGAGGCCCAGCACCGGGTCTCTGCCTTTGTGCACACCAATGTTTCTGGCTCACAGCACTGGTTTCCAGCAGAATTTAATGTCCCTGGAGCAATCTTTCATGATTCCCTGGGTGCTCCCCCATCTCTTGCTCTGTGCGTTCGCAGCTGCAGCTGCCTGGGCTGCTGTACTCTGGTGGGGCAGGGGCAGCACTGGGGTGAAGCATGTGGGGCGAGTTTTCTCCCAGTTCTTCTCTGCTTTTGTGGCGAACACAAACCCTGGGAAGCTGCTTTGAGTGCTCTGGAGGAGCTATGGCAAATGGGTTTACTGCAGAGCAGTACCTTGGGGTAAATTTCCTCCCTCGGGAGCTGTACGCCTATGGGACTGTTCCTTCTCTGTGTTGAGGTGACATCCCTGCATAGCCTGGCAGGAGCTGTGGGCGGGTGTGGGGAGCTGAGAGCAACAACATCACTCACACATGGATGGAATTGCATAGGTGGATCTTCAGGGCCAGGTGGGACAACGTGTGACAGTCTGAGCTGTGAGGAGGGGTGGTTCTGAGTGGGCTGAGCAATGCAAAGTGTCCCCGTGCATCCATCCTGCTCAGCTCCCTTTGCCCTGCTCCCAGGCTGTCCCATCAGGGGAGGAATGAGGAACCCCATGCGAGCATTTGAAAAACCCGCTGATTTCTGCAGCAGGAAATGAAAGCAGAGTGGGCTGAGTGGCTGAGGGGCCCTTGGGAGCATCCCCAGCCTGCAGGACTGCGCAATTCAGTGCGGGGAGAAGGTGCTCATCCTCAGCCGGGGGAAGGAAGGAAAATATTTCCTTGAGTCAGAGAGAGTCCGCGCTGTGCACCGCGTTTCCTGAGCTCAGCAGCTCCCTCCTCTGCCAGCCCAGGACCCGACGGGTCCCTGCGGGATAAGACTGTGGGCCCTATGGCAGTGCCCGGGAGGAGGAGGAGGGTGGTGAGGAAGGCAGGGGCACGGCACCCCCCTCCCTCATCAGCAATGAACATATCCACAAACGGCCCCCTCCATGAAATACATACTTATAACTATCATAATTATTATTCTTTCACCAATTTTCTCTTCCACGCATGGAGCCTGGCAGGGACTACAGAGCAGGCAAAACTGCTAAAGCTGAAAGTAATGGTGCCCTCAGGACGAATAAAATGTGTACTTCAAACCAGCAGATGCTGCTGAAAGCCCCAGTGCAGGAAATATCTGCAGAATGAATCGAGGGTTTTATGGAGCTCGGTGTGCAGGTTTTATATAAAAGTTTCACCAGCCCAGGAGGGAAAAGAAGGGAGGAGCAGGAGCTGGCACCGGGGGCTGGGACTGGGGCAGGGAGTCGTGCTGCAGGGTAGAAGGGCTGTGCCATGGGTGGTGGTGGGAACCAGCGGGCTTTCATTTCTCTTCAAAGCATCAGAAAGAGTGGAAATGAAACCTCGTGTCTGTTTTGAGGAGCTCATGGGAGAAGAGAAAACAAAGCAGAGGTGCAGTGCCCCGAGGGCCGGGAAAGCTCTGCCAAAGAGCCAGGAAGGATCTGTGCCATTTACCTGAAGGTTTTCTTCCCTGCTTCCCCCAGGGTTGGGGCTGAGTGCGGCAGTGAGCCCAGCAGTCCTGCAGGATTGCAGTCCTGTCCCTGTGGCCTTTGGGTCTCTTCAGCCCTGACAAGAAATGCAGACAGTTTTCTGTGCACTGGTTCCTCCAAAGCAACCAAACTGGAGACAGCACTGTGATGACACCCTAGAAAGAGCTTGCACTGCCAGGCAGCCTGCACTGCACTGCCAGGCTCTGTGCTGCCTGCTCAGGATGCAAGGAAGGAGGGGGCTGCTGGAGGAGGTGCACAGGAGCAATGCATGTGGAGAGCATCCTCAGTGAGAAATCGAAGACCTCTGCCTGTTTTGCACATCCCTACTCACACTGTCAAGCTGAGTGCATGCACTGAGTACACACACTTTACATACTCTACCTGTAACACTGACGTGGGCAGTCCCAGCCAGTGGCTCAGAGATGGATGGTCTGTATGTGAAGCACAGACAGGATTTGTATGGCCACAACTTGTGCTGCTGCTCCATGCCAGAAGAAGTAAAATAAAGAAAACAAGGTTTCTGTCCCCAAAAGCCTTCAAACTGTGCCCGGAAGAACACAGGCAGTCCAGCAACAACTGGAACAAAGGCATTCCTGCATGTGCTGCTGAGGTTTGGCACATGTCTTATAGTTCCAGGGTCTTTTTATTTTTTTAATAGCATGTCATAAAATAATGTTCTATATTCTATATACTTTTATGGCTGGCAGGAAAGCAGCAGAGGGCAGTGAGCAGCAGAGACCGGCCGGCAGGAGTGGGGCTGGGGGCAGGAGCCTGCAGTGGGGAAGCACGGGTCTGTTCCTGGGGCAGTGCTTTGGTAAAGGGCAAGGAGGGGCACTGGGCACTGCGGTACAGGGGCGTGAGGGATGGCTGCAAGGGAGGTGACACCATGGGAAAGCCATACAGAGCTGGGGAGGAGGCCGTCTCCTCCTGCTGGGGCACCCAGCACTGCAGCAGTCTGTTTGTTCACTCACTGAATGCTGTTATTAATAGTGAGAAAAGTGGGGGTACACAGTATGTCGTAACCCAGTGCTCTCAGTGTGGCTACAGGTCCCCTCCCTGCTGCCTTCAGGTCTCACCACTGATGTTCTGGGGATGCTCTGCAGCAGCAATGAACCATGGCTCGAGGGTAGCACAGCACGGAGACCCTGCGCTGGGTGAACTCACCTGAATAGCGCTTCCTGCAGGAAGGAGCACACAGCCACCACTTAGCACAGTGTCTGGGATGGGTATGCAGGGATTCACTGAGCAGATGTACCCCAAGCACAAGGCCATAGATCCCCTCTCACCGTCCCCACGTTCCCCATGCCCTGTGCTCAGTGCTCCCAGCCCCGCTGCCGCGAGCTGAGCAGACGCACCTACCGTTATGGGCAGGGCACGGCAGAGCCAGTGCCAAGCTGGAGCCAAGCCCTTGGCTTCCACACGGGGCTCATTAGATGCTTAATTTTAAGATGCTCGCTAACTTTATGGATTCTTTTATGGCCACGCATGGAAACTTGCCTGTGGTCTCTGACGGCGTCTTGGGGCTGGGGCTGCGAGCGGTGCAGTGCGGCGTGCCGGGACCTGCAGCACTGTGGGTGGTGGGGAGGAGCAGCGGGGGCTTCAGGGTGCGTGGGGCTGGGCCTGGCCTCCACACAGCGCGTTCCTGCAGCCCGGCTGTGCTGTGTGTAACGGTTCTGCTTTGGTCCCTGTCCTGGGGCAGCTCCGAGCCTTTGATTTCAGACTTGTCGGGGCACTTCTGCAGCCTCCACGAGGTGCGTGTAAATGTGGGGATTAAAAAAGGTGGTTCCAGGGGCTGCGCCGAGGCTAAAAATGGCACTGAGTTCAGAGAGAGGTTCCACGGCTGCAAGCAATATTTTCTAATCCCTGAGGAGCTAACAGCTGTGGGAAGGGGTCCGAGCTCAAAAGGTGGGAATGATGGGAGCACAGCTGACCCCAGGGGAGGGCTGGGGCAGAACTTGTGGCTGTGTGCTGATGGGAAGGCACCGTGGATGCTCCTCAGGGAAGGAAGGAGAAATTTTTAGATAAAACGATAGGACTGCCTCGACAACCACATTGCTTATTAGTGGGAAAGTCGGAGAATTTTAGAGGGAAGGTGTTATGAAGGTCGTTTGTTATGGCTGACAGTTCATAATCGCACCTATGGGTCTCCACCGCGCACAGCTGCTACCTAAGCAGTACCAGGGCTCGCTCCATCTAATTCCTGGTGGGGCGTGTAACAACTCATGGATTTCCTCCCAGCAAAATGCAGCTGTGAAGGAGAGGTCACTTCATCTGCCTTCTTTCCTTCCTGTTTCTCACCTCTCACCCTGCACACGTGATGCGCCTCTCGCTCTGTGCCACATCGTGCAGGTCTCTGGTTGTGACACCGCAGTTGTTGGTTGGTGGCACCATGCAGGTCGTTCACTGCTGGAGCTGCTCAGCAAAGCTTTGATTACTGCACTCACTGGGACCATACTTCCCTCTCCCCACTGGGGATGAACAGGGAAGGGCCAGCTCTTTGCTGAGCATGCACAAGGCGAGCTGCAGACCTCTGAAAGCTGGCTGGAGGAGAAAGAGCACTCTGAGCACTCAGGGTCCTCCTCTCTGTTCCTGATAGGAAGGCTGGGGCCAGAAGTTAATATTCCTCTGGCGCAGCGCCCTGCCTGGGGAGGGTGGCAAGCTCTTGCATTTAATAACTTATTTATCTTTTGTTATTGCAAGAATGATGACAGTTTTCATTATTAAGCTGCTAGGTAATAGTCTGGCCTTTCACAGGAGCTGAATCATCATCCCTTCTTTGCTGACGATCTGATTCAATTACCCAGGAGAGGTGTGACAGAGAGGAAGGGGAGGAGGAGGAGCAGCATCCCACGGCTGTGGGGTTGCCCCACACCAAGGCAGGGCTGGGGGAAGCCGGCTCAGCTCCTCAGCCCCAGGGATTTGGAAGCCACCAGTGCAGGGTGGAATTCCTTGCGTGTGATGCTGTGCTGTAGGAAGCCACGGATGCTCAGTGCTGTCTGCATGGAGCTCCCCGCTGTGCTCAGGTGCTCCCCAGCAGTGTGGGCTGAGAGGGGGTGGCACAGAGAGGGGTGATCTGGCAGCTGAGGTATTGCTGTGCCCAGCCCCAGGGAGCCGCTGTGGACTGAAGCCGTTGCACCACGCTTTCTTATGCAGGACGGCAGCAGCAGTGATATATGCAATCAATTAAATATGACCAATTTTTAATTAGATGAATAAACACGCCTAAAGTTAAATGAGGTCTCTTTATAGAGAAGGAATGCAGCGTGGCACCATATTAAATGAGAAACTCCTGTAGTTTCCAACTGGGAACTTCCCGGATTCACACTTCTGCAAAGGCCTCTCCTTCCCAGGGCCAATTTGCAGCTCTGGTGCCTGCAGCATTGGCTGTGGGTGCACAGGGACCATGCCCTGCCCCCAAGGCACGGCCCAGCTGCAGCCCTATGGCCCCTGGCCCCTCTGCTGCAGTGCTCTGCTCCCCTCCGGCCCTCCCCTCCCAGATGCACACCTTATTAGAATGCTGCCTTACAGAGGAGAAGAAACAGAAGAAAAAATGTAGACCGGTTTCTAATTATGCCTTGTTTGCTTTCATTTAGAGCTAATTCGGCCCACACAAAAGTTATTCTCCATATTAAAAGGAATATATATTAAAAAAAAAAAAAAGAGCACAGATGCATGGCTTCATTAAAAAAAAATTGAATGTAGAAACTCAGTGCTGTCTATTTCCACCTTTCCCCCTCTGATTAAAACCCATTTGCATTTCAAAATAAACCATCATTAATTTGGACCAAATGTTACCAGGGCTCCTCTTTCTAGGGAGGATAATGAAGCATGTGGCACAGCACAGGAACTCCTGCCCACAGAGCTCCGGTGCTGGGCTGGGGGTTGGAGCACAGGATGAGGCACCTGGGGAAAGGCTTCCCAAAGGGAAGCACAAACTGAGCATGCAAGTCACATATTGAGGGCAAAGAATCCCCCAGGGAAGCTTTCAGACCACGCCTGTACTGATTCCAGCGCAGGCACGGAGATCTGGCTGACATCAGGGGTATTTTGTGCAGGCACAGGGATCTGCCAGTACAAGCTGGAGGCCACGGTAGCTTGAGAAGTATAAAACAGCCCCAGGAAATCAGAGCTTATTGCAGGAAACCCAAACACTTGAAAGAATGGAAAGGTCTTACTGAAGGTGAGCAAACTGTTTCAGCCCCTACTGCCAATGCACCCCCTCCTTCTGGTCCCAGTGTAGTAGAGGATGAGAGATGTGTAGCCCTGGCTGTGAGCCCACCTGTCCCTGACCCTAAGGCAGCCCTGGCCTCGTGTAGGGCTGGGGTGAGCCCTGACTGGGGCCAGGATGCAGTGGTGGAACGAGAGCAGCTCATGGAGGTGGGGGCTGCCAGGGATGCAGGCACCAAGATAGCAACTGACGGGAATGCAAACACTGCTGGGGCACCAATAGGTGTGTGGGCACCAGTGGGGTCTCTGACAAGCAGATAAATCACAATCCACATTCCTGAAGTTCTCCAGCCTTGCAGAGTTAAGATGATGCAAGCGGGTTGGAAAAGCCCATGTTTACAGCCGTGGTCATTTCCTAAATCCAGCCTGAACTCAAATGACTCTTTCTGGATTAATTACCCAAAGCTGATCTACGAATGCATGAAAGACAGAGAATCACGTGAGGAGTTCTGAATAGTGCTGCTGTGGCTGGTCAGGCCGAGTGCACGGATGCAGCACCATCTGTGCATTTTGTACGCACTGCCTTCATCGGTGGCTGTGGCAGGGGGGCTCTGCTCAGAGTGGACACCTTCCCTCGGGCTCACATCCTACGGCTGCTCCTCATGGGGCACAGTGGGCACGAGCTGATGCTGTGGCTCGGTCTGCACCACATCCGGAGCCCTGAGGCACATTGCTGTGCCAATTGGGAAAGACTGACCCAAAGCTGCCCCCCCTGCGTGGGGGTTTGGCAGCGCTGCGTGGCCCTGCTTCCCTGGGGATGTTGGCCAGCCCGCTCCGAGCAGCGTTCCAGAGGTATTTACAAGATGTGCACAGAAAATAAATACAAGAAAGGAGAAGTTATTAAAAATAATAAAAGCGGGGAGCTGAGGAATGCCTCGGCAGCCCTGCTGACAAGGAGCAGTCAGCCAGGAGAGCAGGATGAAGATTAGGATCTGGACCAGGAGCAGCTCCGTGTCGGTGTCAGGAGTGCGGTGGGCAGCTGCTCCTCCACACCTCCATCACTCCCAGCTCTGACGCCGCATCCCTTTCCCTTTTTCAGGCTCACACCCACATGGATGCCCCCTTTCCTGGCGCTGGTGCTGCTCGAGGAGCGGCGGGAACGGCTGGAGGAGTGTGCAACTGTGCGGAAGCGCTGCGTCAAAGAGAAGGAAAAAAGCAGACTATTAATTAACAGCAAATGTACAGCTAATGGGGCTTTTTTCCCCTTCCTAAACAATTCATCAAAATGATTCCATTGAAATTCAGCTGATGGGGCGCTAAGCGCAGCTGGTCCATCCTGCTCTGGTTTTTTTCTGCCCTGGTTAGAACAGAAAGCTGATATTGCAGCCTCAGCTCCGGGATTAACTGCACACTTATGGGATGGAGACGGTGGGAGTGAATAAGTTAGTGCCTTTGCCCCTGCCAGAACTTGGAAGATATAGAGACTGTAAGTAAAAGGGTTACAATACACAAAACTGACATAACGCTCACCCCTTCCTTTATACACGCTCCTTTACTGCCTGCAAGTTCATTTAAATACAGAGCAGAAATCCCGACCGGGCCGGTTTAGGGGCTGTAATAAAGCCGAGCAGAGAGGAAGGCCAAGATGGTTATTGGTGATGTAGTTACTGGATATGTCACGCTGTTACTGGGTATGCTTGACAGACCCCTGAAATGGCCCTACTCCACTAAAAAGCTGCAGAGAAAAAGAAGGTTGTTAAATTTTTTAGTGTTTTTAAAAATTGCTCTTATATAGAAAGAGGGAAAACAGCTGTTTACGGCTTTAAAGACTTGTTTTTTCCCTGAGAAGTTACACTGCTTCAGCAATTTAAAGATACAGAGGAGGGCTAAATGCACCCTAGTGCATTGCCCAGGGCAGAGCTCCTCGTGGGCAGCAGCACACCAAGCTCTGGATGAGCAACTCTGGCCTGGCTTTGTGCACTGCCTTCATTGGGAATCAGAACGGTGACCCAGCAGGCATGCAGCCCAACACATGGAAGGAAGAAAGTCTGGTGCACCCATTCCAGCTGGGAAACGTTTCTTCTCCAACAGAGCAGCGCTGTGCCAACACAGCTGCCCAGGGAGCAGGGGGGGGTCACCATCCCCAGCGGTGTCCAGAACTGTGGAGGTGTGGCACTGAGGGATGTGTGATGGATGTGGGGGGGTGGGCTGAGGATCTGAGAGGGCTTTTCCAACCTGAACGATTCTACGGCTCTATGAACCTCTCAGCAGACTTTGCAGTGTGGAACACCAAACCCATCCCTGCTGCACAGTGCTGCCCGCTCCGTGCCCCGTCTTGGGGGGTGTGGAGTTGGAGAGGTGGGGGATGCAGGTGGACAATGTGCTGGAGGCACACGGGCTGATGGCCCTCATAATGTCCCCAGCCCCTTTGGAGCAGGGGTTGCCGTGCCTCACCTGCCAGGACAGATGTGCACAGGACAGGATGACAGAAACACTGGGCCTTAATTTGTCTTGTGCAATTCCCGGAGAAATGAGAAGCATTAGCCTATCAGGGTTGCTAAGAAACAGGAGTGAGCACCCAACTTAGTCATACAAAACAAGCCTGCGACCAATACTAGAAAATCAACAGCACCTTCCAAGTCAGCTCTCACTGCTCTGCCCCAGCTGTGCATTGATGGGTTTTGTCAGATGCTGCTGGTGCCCAGTGCTGCCCCATGTCTGCATGTGGGGCTGGTTGACCCCATCACACAGGAAGCCCTGGCTTTGCCCACTCTCCCATCCCAGCCGTGCTCACAGCGCTGGAGCAGCGGTGCTCTGTGCTGCCCTGACCCCAAACCGCCACAGGAACCCAATGAGTACCAATAGAGGGGGTGGGCTGAACTCGAGGGCCATGAGGCTGCAGCCACTTACGCATCTATTTCTGGCTCCTTCTCCCCCCACGTCTGATATTTTGAAACGGAGAAAATTAACAAATCCCAGAGCTGGCTGATTTCAACAAAGTGTTTTGATGAATAATTTGCCGTAATGGACCAAAATAAGACGGGGAGTTTATCTCATCTCATTGCACATCACATTTCATGCTCGCATCCGTTTGTTTCCAGCTTTCCTGCCTGGGCTGTGATTGCAGCCTGTTTTGTTTCATAATGTGCTTTGGCTGCTCCAAAATGGAACATCTTGAGGGCTCTAGAAAAAAGGTGGATTCTTATTTTCCCCATCAGTGCTATTCAGCCAGGAGATTTCTGCAGGAAGTTGAGAAAAATCTGTGAATTTGGAGAAAAGGTCTCAAAACACAAACAGAGTCTCTCCACCACCCTCACTTTAAATACGAAAGCCATGAGGGTCACAGAGGTGAAGAAGCAAACGTGACCCCATGTATCCCTGTGCTCCCAGAGCTATCTGAGAACAGACCAATCATTTTGTTACGTATTTATTAACATCATCTCTCCTTAGGGCGTTGGGTAGAAAAACAAGTGCAAATTGGGTGAGTTATTGATCATCAAAGCCTTCTGCCTATTTACTTCTCATTTTGCAATTCTGTCAATGAAAATCAAACATCAAGCCTTTACACCCATCTCCTCTCTGCTCTCCAGAAGGGGTTTCCCAAAGCAGAGCACAGGAGCGGTGCAGGGCTCTGTAGGAGCAGTGCCTGCAGGTGAGCAGTCCCCCCGGCCATGGCACTGCCCTGCTCAGTCCTTGCTCCATCTGCACAGGGCAGTTCTGCTCTGCTGGAACCCCTCACCTCCCTGCCTCGGTAGAATCTCCCTGTTGCCCAGCTGGCTGCTGGCTGGCAGCTTGAGCTGGGTTCTTTGGTGGGAGGCACAGTGAGGTGCATAGGGCAGGTGCCCGACACCGACCCAAAAACGGCAGAGGGAAAGAGTAAATAAAATCAAATCCCAGCTCTATTTAGCAATCAAACACATTTGCTCCAGGAGCCCTTGCTGAAAAGCCATAACTAATGTACTTCCCCTGACTTCAGTGATCAATGCTACTCACCCACATACACTCCAATTAATCTCACCTTCACCCGCTTGGCTCTGATTCAGGCAGGCTTTCAACTCCATGCAGCAGCCCTGACCCCATCCACACATCCCAGCATCCCTGCCCAGGTCTCTCAGACTCCAGGAGGACCCCTGAGGACCCTGCTGACATCATCAGCATCCCAGTGGAGGGCTGCTGTCCTTCAGGGCTGCGGGGACCCCTGAGGCTGCATTCCATGCATGCACTTCTTGGGAAAGACCTGCTCAGAGCTCAGGGGATGCTCTGCTGGGCTCTGTGCCACCCCACAACCTCTCAGGACTCTGTGTTTGCTGTCCTGCAGTCAGGATGCTGGCGTGGTGACACTGAGGTGCCAGGGTGGCACCAGGGCGAGGTGCCCACCAGTCTCCATTCCACGTTTCTGGCTGCTGTGGGACAATTCAGCCTTTTGCATAAACCCACCTGCAGCAAAAGGCAGCAACTTTCCCTGAGTGCACATTCCTGTATTTTTAATAAAGGTCACTCTGCGCTTACTGGCAAAAGCAATCAATGCCAGTTCATTATTTATTAAGAATCCCACTGCTCTAACGACCCGTGGTCAGAGCACGCAGTGGGTTCCCAGTGCAGCTCCCTGCAGCACACATGGGGCTGGGGGCAGCCTGGGGACAGGGCTCATCCTGCAGCATCCTATGGGCTTCCACAGTGCCAACATCTCTTCCTTGTTACCACATGACCCAGAACAAGGCAGTCCCTTCTATTCCTCTCTCACCTTTCAAACAGTGCAAGCTTTCTGCACACTCCTTTTCATTTTCCTCCCTGCTTTAAACAACGCTCAGATGCAGATCCAAACTCAGGACTGTTAGCTGCATTCTGCTCAAGGCTCCCCAGCTTGCCCAGGAACCCCCAGCTCTGCATCCAGGTGAGGCTCCTAGTGCCCCAGCCAGCCCCAGTAACATGGGGCTTTATCCTGTGTGAGTCCAGCCCTCCAATCATCTCCTCACTAAACACTGCCGTCCTTGTCATCCCCCTCTAAGCAAAATTTGAGGACCCAAGACCTCCACCCAGCCCTGCCCTCAGGCCTCTCCTGCTTGCTTCAATTTATCTGAAAACCTGGCTGCACACAGGCCATCCTATTAGCAAAGCCCAGGTGCCCTGGCTCAGCCCCATGCCACCCCATCTATCCCACCCCATCCCTCTTTGCAGGGCAATGCTGCAGGTTTCCTCCCTCTGCTTTCAGCTGTGCCGGGGGAGCCAGAGGGGAAAAGGAGAAAGATGCAGTGTTATAAACCTATTTCAGTGCAAATGAGCTGGTTGTTGGTCACTGTGCAGCCATGTTAACCTGGTTTTAAATTACCAGCAAAGGTGGGCATTGTTTAACATGAGTGCAAGAAAAAAGAAGGAAGGCAGAGGGCTGCACAGACCCCAAAGCATTGGGTGGTGCAGGAGCGGATGGTTTCTGATGCACTCAGCCTGAGCTGCTTTCAACCTGGTGTTAATTCCTCCCAGGCCGCAGCTGTGAGTGCATTTCCCAAATGCCACTGCAAAGAGGTGTTTGCACAGCATAAACCCCATCTGAACAATCTTCCCTCGGTGCTTTGGTCCCTCAGACTCGTGGCTTTCATGTTCATACCTTTACTGTAGCACCCAGATGTCCATCTCTCACCTGCAGATCCCAGACCTCAGCAGGCTGCCCACTTTTCAATGGGATCCTCATCCTTCCCAGCCTCTTTCCCTCAGTGTTGCAGCCCCATCATGGTTGCATTACACTCTGATTCTCCCCTTGCAGGCTATTCCTCCTCACCTGCTGCTGGACTCCACCAATTCCAGCAATACACACTGCAGATCTCATATCCTCTTCCTGCCTTGCTCCTGCTTGCCTACCCCACGTCTGCTTTCATTAATTAGGAGTGAAAAATAGCAATAAGAAAACTTTCTTCATTAAGACCTTCTCCCTTTCTCCTCTCCTTGTCTGGTGGCACTCCATCCAATCATCTGTTATGCAGACAGAGCTGAGTGGCACTGGGCTGTGCTGGGGGACCCTCAGCTTTCACCCCATCCCCCCTTGGGGCTGAGGAACCACCCCCAGTTGGTGCCCTGGAGACTCCCCCAGCACCTGGCAGTGCCTTGCTGGGTTCATCCAGGTCTGAATTCAGTGCAGCATCTCTTATTAGAGACCTGTGAGATTGCATTCCAAAACAACAACAACAACAACAACAATATCAGCAGCAATAATACAATAGAGCTTCCCTAATTAGCACAAAATAACTGGGAGACCCATTGCGAGTTAATGAAATCCACAGCTTAGCAAGCAACAGAGCGAACTCCATCTTGCATAGCTAGGGCAATTCATCTCCAGATGCACTTTGCTTGCTTGTTTTGACAATTGTAGTTTATTTTTAATTATTGATGCTCTCTGGTAATGTCTCAGTAAATAGACAGCGGTGCGTTGTGTGGGAGCAGTGAGGTCTGTGCCGTGGGAAGCTGGAGGACACGGATGTGCGATGCTGTGATGCCTCTGGAGGACCCATGTGGTTGTTTCTCAGGCACAGCACTGCTCTAGTGATTCTCATGTTTGGGACCTGGGTGCTCAGTGTCACCACGTATTACTGTGTGCAGCTGGGGAAGGCGCAGTGCATCCCAAGGGCTGCTCCGTGCCACAGCAGGAGGATGGAGCTTGGAGTCCAGACACCTGCCCTGCTGCAATCCCTGTGCTCCCAGGGAAAACCAGCTCTCCCAGCAAGGATTTAGGGCTGGGAGCAGCAGAGCCTGGGCTGATGCACGGTGTGAAATGGCACAAAAGAACTGGCAGGGCCCAAGCACACCAGGGCCACATGTGCCAGGAGCAGGACACTGAGTGCCAGAGTCCCAGCCTTGGGGCTGAGTGCACCGGCTGTAGGAACATTCACCAGGACGCTATGAGCAAACCTTTCCCACACTGGGCAGGAGTCACCTGTGCCCCTCCTGTTCCTCCTCCTGTCCCCACACTGCAGCCAGGACCAACCCCCCTCCCCCCCCCCAGCCTCAAGTGAGAGGTATTTTGCAAACAAAAATGCATTAACAAGCCGGAGAGAGCCCCCATGAATATTTCATGTTTAACATGCCCTCATTTCCTTCTGTTTAATGGATGCTCTCCCCATTATGTCTCCGCTTGTTCAAGCAGGATACCTTTTCAACGGAACATAAAAGCTGCTCCCCTGTGAGGTGGAGAGGAAACCACTTAGCTCTGCCATTCAATAGCCCCAGACGCAGCCGGGCCGGCCGCCTGCTCGCCCTGCTCTCTGGATTGGATTTCCTTTAAGAGCTGCTCTTTCCCTCTGTCAGTCCTTTTTCTCTCTCTCTCTCTCTCTCTCTCTTTTTTCCTTTCCCATCTGGGTTTTGCTGACAGGTGTGTGCAGAAGGGCTGCAGTCCCATTGGGGACAGTGCTGTGGCACCAGAAGATGCCAGAAGATGCCTGCTGGTGTGCCCAGCAGGACAAGGTGGGTTGGTGGCATTGGGGGCTGGCACCAAGTGGCACCAAGGGCTGCCCCCCAGCAGGCTCTGAGCTCCACCTTCAGCTCAGTGGTATCACAGCCCTGGGAAACAGAGGGACTTCCTTCGTGGAGAGGGGGAAGGCTTGGAGAGAGGCTGCAGCAAGGAGCATGGGGAGCTGGGAATGGTGTGTTTAGTGATGTGGGGATTGAAGGAGAAAGCTCATATATCTCTATAACCAGAGAGGATGCCAGCTGGGTTTGGAGGCATCGCCCAGGGCAGCGGGGACAAGGTGGGACACGATGCTGGGTGCAATCCAGGACTCTGCAAAATTGATGAGAGAAGATGCATTAGCTGCAATAAAGGCACAGAAGCAAGGCAGGAAATGAATTAATGTGACAAGACACTTAAAACTTTAAACACAGACCGCCTATGGAATGAATGTGAGCCCCAGGTCCCCTCTGACCCACACCTGCTCCATCACCCCATTGCCCACCTTGTCCCACAGCCCAAGCATCTGAAGTTTGGCTTCCAGTGCAGAGCCAAACATTTCTTGCACCCCAAGGCTTCCCCAAACTGCAGAGAGCTCAGTGAGAGCTGCAGCTGGAAGAGACCCAAGCTTAGGGAATCAGAAAGCAAAAAGGAATTGATCTGGGTTTAGTGAAATGTTACATCTGACTTGCAGCGAAATATTTGTTTTGTTCTGGAGCATTAGTTTTTAAAAAGTAGGATTGAAGGACGCTTTAAAAGCAAAGGATTTTGGACAGAAAAATCGACACATCGCATTGTTGAAATATCAAAGGGGGGTTCTTAATCTGGGAAAAGGAAAAACTAATTTAAAGATCTCAGTATGAAGAAAATGAATTCAGAAAGAAGAGGCCCGGTATGGTTGGCTTAGAAAAGAAACCTCAAGTCAACCAGAATGACTTCCCAGCTGCTAGGTAATTCCCAACGTGTGTTACACACTGTGGATCTTCACACCTGGGCACGAGTGCTCCACCACAGGTAACAGAGCTTATTGTGTGCTTATCGCGTCTGTCCTTAGCCTTGAGCAGCTCCACACGTGCTGAGATGAGCAAGCTGACACATTTCTGTCTCTGTCCCCGTCCCTATCACTGTTCCCATTCCCATCCCTGTCCCTGCCACTGTCCCAGCAGGGATGAGAGCCCAGATCAGCCGCTCCCATCCCTGCCCACTGCTCCCCATCCCACTGCAGCCTACCCACAAGTAGGCTGGGAGCATCGCGCTGCTCACGTGGGCTGGGATGGGTGGTGAGGCTGCTGCTGTAATTACAGCTTCGGTTTTGATACAATTGCAAATCACATGGGGCAGTAATGAAAACAAAGCCCTGGCCAGCAGTGTGTTCCAGCCAAGCTGCCGCTGAGGCACTCAAACCTGCATTAGGTTTCCTCTCATGCTAGGCGTTGATGGGCAGGAGAGCTGTGCATGGTGAGCAGGAGTGGGACTGGGTGTGGGTTGCACCAATGTGATGCAAAGCTCAGTTACCTCAGGGTTCTGTTACCTGTATCTCCTCATCATCAACCTGTCTTCAGCACAATCACCCATTCCCAACACCACACGGGCCATTTGTCTGCAGGAGATGAACATGGAATTCCCCTCCAGCTCCCCAGCTGGGCACCCGCAGCCCATCCCTCCGATGGATGGAATCTGGGAGACTCTTCCCATTCCCTTCCATGCCCGTTCCCCCCGACCCTTTCCTCCTACATGCAGGATTTTAATCTAATTTTCTCAACGCAGATCTTGACTGGGAAAAACCTTGAAATCAAATCTACAGAAGTCTCCCTTCACAGTTCAGAGATTTGATTAAATCACAAGCTTTGTTAATATTTGGTGCGATGGGGGGGTGAGAAGGGAGGTGGGGAGCAGAGAGGGGAGAGGAGCGGTGGAGATGTCGGAGGGGCGGCCGGGGCCTTTTCAAATAATCTGTTTACCCCTGCAGCTAAGGAGCCCATTAGCGAGCGTTCTCGTTTCTAATTTCCCATCGTGCCGTGTCCCGCAGACCTCGCTGTGTTTATTTGGAGAAGCAGAACAAAATTGTTTGTATAATTAGATCTGCTACAAGGGCTGCCCTTGAATGGTCCTCAGCAGGAAGCTTTCGATTGCAAAAGGCTTCGCCACCGAGGACCCCGCGCCCCAACCCGCAGCACAGAGAGCCGAGCAGGGCGGCCAAGAACAACACGGGGCTGCGGGCTGCAAGCACAGAGCTGCATTGTTCCACAGGGCAGGGGGAGATGGGGCTCTGCTGAGACAGCATGCGGCCAATCGGCTCCCATCGGGCGGCACGGTGACGGGGATGTCCTACAGCAGTGGGGAAAAGCTTTGGTTGTAGGCAGGGGGAAGTTTAAACCAGGCTGGAGGAACGGGCTGGGAAATGCAGTAGGCTGGGAAATACAGTGGGCAGGGAGATGCAATAGCAGGAATTGCAGCAGGTGGGGCCATGCAGCAGTGATGCCCAGGACACACAGCACCATGGCAATGCCCACCAGCCCAGTGCTGCTCCCACCAGAGGAGAAGATGTGGTGCCCATGTGCATGCAGCTGGTGCACCAGCCGGTGGGACACAGCACTGGCACAGCCTTGCCACTCTGCTCCCTGCTTTGGGGCTGGCAGCACATGCTGATGAGAGCCGTCCCTGTGTGCTCAGGGCAGTGCAGGATTCCTGACACGTTCCTTGCATTCCTCCCCACACTGAGCACAGGCTGTGCTCCCAGTGAGCAAAGGGAGCAGGGCAGAGCTGAGAGCAAGGTGAGCAGCTCAGGTGTGAGCCACCAGGAGTAGGGCTGGCAGCACCCAGGCAGGGGCCTGAGGACACCTCCATTCACAAAGGAGTTCACTGTTCAGAAAGTAATATATGGGAAACTGTTATTATTATTATTATTATTTTGCTGTGTACATTTCAGGTTGTCTTTTGGTAAATGAAGGGAACGGCTTGAAAACCATATTTGCAGAAGCGGTTTGGCATAACAGAAACTAGAGGTCTGCTTAGGAAAAAAAAAAGTGCTTATGGAGGAATTGATGATTTACACAAACAGCATTGGTGTAAAGGACAAAGCCACGATGGTGGTGAAACTGCAAGAGCAGGAGAGGAATCCAGTGCTCGCAGTCCCACCAGCACTTCGCCTTCTCTTCCACCTTCAGCTCTCTGTCCCCGCTGTGGGCTTCATTCGGGTGGAAACAAGCCGTTTGTGAACATTGTTGCAGAAGTACAGCATGCTGCTCTTGGAGTGCAACCTTTTACAATGTATCCCCGTGTGTTTCCTATGACTCCTGCTGCCCGGCTGACTGACCGAGCCACCCAGTAGCAAGAGGACGGCACGGCTGGGAAAGCAATGCAGGCGTTCAGGAAATGCTCTGACTGCTCTGGACACGATGGGACGCAGTCTGACCGCCCGGCTTCAAATACTCCCTAAATAACATAAATAAATAAAAGGTATGCTGGGGCTCTGCGGGGTGATTAATTGTGGCTTTATTAGCGCTGGAAGCCCTGAGATTGGCACGTCCCAGTGTGTGCAACGGGGCTGCGCCGGGTGGGGATGTGTTTGTTAGCCAGGGACTGAGAGGTGCAGCTGGCTGGTGGTCACACAGCCGTGGGCACTGCTGTGTGTGCTGGTGCCCACAGAGCTGGCAGTGCGTGCGTCTGCAGCAGGCAAGGCTCCGTGCTCCCGGGCTGCTGGCAAAACTCTGCTCAGCCACCTATAAACAGAGCAGCTGGGAAGGCATCGTGTCAGTGGGGATCGATTTTCTGTGTCTGGAAGGGTTTCCCATTCTGCAGCACCTGCAGAGCAGAACGCACAGAGCAGCACCCATGAAGCAGCACTGCGTGGGAGCACTGCTCTACCCGTGGTGAGGGAACGGCACCCGGCACCCTCTGAACAAACACCTCTTCCATGTTCCTTCCACCTCACTTGGGGTGGGTGTAAAGCAGAGGCCATGTGAGCAATTTAATGGAGCAGAACCTGGCTTTAATCTGTTCCCATAAATGTTTAGAGTCCCCTCATTATTAGCATTTAATGCTGTATTAATTCATCGATGGCCCTCCATCTTTGTTTTTAATGGCTCGGGCGTCTTCTGATCTCCCCTTTTGCTCTTTTGTTCTCCAGAGGAAGAAGTGGAGGCAGCAGGGCTGCGCTGCAGTGGGACGGGGCTGCCTGGTCTGCACCGCTGCTGCACTGCTGCCTGCTGTCACACAGCACTGCACACCATCCCAGGCCCAGCTGTGGCTGCGGGGAGCTGCAGGGAGCAGTCAGAGCGAGCCCCCACGTCTGGCACACATTTATTAAATGCTGTTTATTTGAAGTGTCCTGCTGAAACTCTCCCTGTGCTGCCCAGAGCCCGCGCAGCGCTTCCCCCGCCTCCCCATGAGTCGAGCTGTTTATTTAAGTGCCCTGAAAACTTTATCTGGAAATCAGCTCCCTGCTCTCTCCCTTGTCCGCCTTTCCACTTTCTTTTCCTCCCATCCATCACGGTGAATGATGACCAATTCTCACCCACTGGGTGCCCTCCTCCTCCCGCACTGCTGCCTCCATTTCGGGTGTCCCCAGGACACACGGCTGCATCACACCCCGTGTGCTGGGTGTCAGGCTGTCCCCCTCTGCAGCCCAGTGCCGGTGCTCACAGCTCATCCCACCTGGCTGTGCCAGGGGAGAATCTGAGAGGGATGAAGGAAAAAATAAATCAATGGAGCGCAAACCCTGAAACAATTATTTGTCCACTTCTCATTTGGGAAACATAAAATCACACACTTATTTCATCCTGACGTGCAAATGCACATGCTGTCTGCATTTCCATGACTAATTTCATCGGCACACAGCAATCCCCTCCCCTTTCCCCTTTCCCACCTCCATCTGTTCCTCATACTCTGTGCCTCGCCAGCAGGAGCCGGGAACACAGCAGAAAAAAAGGAGAGGGAGGTGGGAAAACGCACAAAAGCTGTGGGAAAAAAAAACGTGTGGGGAGAGCTGGAAATCTCACTGCGTGTCGGGGGCTGTCAGCTTGCTGTGCCAGCCTCCTCCCCCTGCAGGGCCAGGTCAGCAGCCTCAGCGCCCAGAGCTGCCCCAGATCCCGACGGACAGAGCTCGCACACGGCCCCATCCCCGCCCGCTGCTCCCCCGTCAGCCCATCGTGCTGCACTGCATCGCACCAGGTGCCCCTTCGCTGCTCCAGAACCCGGGCACTGAGAAATATCACAAGTTGATGCTCATGCCCTCATGCACTGCTTTGGGTCTGGACTCCCCAGCGCCTGGTTGGGGACCCTGGTGGCAGCGTGCTGGGCGGGAAAGGCCATTCCCAGGGCTGCTCCAGGGCTGTGTGATGGACAGTGAGAGAATTATAATATAAAGGAGACTGAGGGAGCTGTAACATAATGGAAATGAAGGGAATTATTACATAAAGGAGACCAAGGGAACTATGATAAAGGAGAACAAGGGAATTATTATTAAAAATCAATGAACGCCACCCTTTTGCAAATGAGAAAGGACATCAGGATGGGCTGGAAGCAGTGCTGTGCATGGGCTGTGGGGCCTGGAAGGCAACAGGAGTGCAGGGTCCCCCTGATCCCCACCTGTGCCCCAGTGCTGTCCACTGCCTGAGGCTGGCCACTCATGGACCTCCAGCAAACAGTGACAAAGCCACAGCCTCTGGGGTGGGGGCAATTGCCAGATCCCACCTCCTGCTTGGAAGTGGTTCCCTTTCCCTTAATCACGCTTTGAGTTTCAGCTGTGTTTTCCCTGCACTCTTTGTGCTGGCCGCTCACTTATTGCTCCCAACAAGGGCGTGAGGAGGCAGGTCTGGCTGCTGTGCCAAATGTATGGCTGGGGCACCCTTGGGTGCAAGGGAGTGGGGGCACACAGGGAACATGCCCACAGATCCCCATGACCAGATCCCACAGGAGGGCCACGGCCCCGCAGCTGATGTCTTGGTGCCATTGTGCAGGTTTTTAGGAATGCAGGTTGCAACCCAAATGATTCCAGTGTAGTAAAGTACAGCTGAACTGTTCATTGAACAGGTTGTGATGGACAGAACAGGTCTGGGCACTGCAGAGCGTCCCCACAGCACTGCAGGTAGGGGAGATCAGAGCCTGGCAGAATTGCTGCAGTGCTCCCTGCCCTTTTCGTGTCCTTTTTGAGGACTTTAGGAACCACAGCATCGTTGCAGGTCTGCCCTTGCTCTGCACTCCCTGCACTGCCTCAAACTGGGAAAAAAGTGGAAGGAAGTGCATTTCCAGGGCCTTCAGTCCCTTCCTGTTTCTTGCTGAGAAATGCTGATCCCAACTTGGATACCCAGTCAGCCTCGATGGGAAAATTATTTGCAACCCTTCCTGGCAACATCAGCAGCAGCAGAAGCAACAACAACCGTCTGCAAAGAGTTGAAAAGCTGCCAGGCAGATTTTGAAGTGAAAAGATGGCAATAAAAGGAAATTCACCATTGCGCAGCCCCCTTCAAATCTCACCGAGCAGCTGCAGCAAATCCCAGTGCTTTTGTTTTTATCTCCGCAGAGCTCTGCGCCCGTTTCTTGTATCTTGAGTTCATCACCTCCCAGTTACCCCTCCAACCCACAGCGGGGACCAGCAGCTGGGTCCTTTCTCTGTTCTGGGCTCCAGCACGTGGCTGGGGATGGCCGTAGGGCTGCGGGTGCTGGAGCCACGTAGATCAGCTCCTTCCAATGTGGGGCTGAGTGGATGTGTGGGATCCTGCAGCTGGGCACTGCTGGGTGCTCCCCAGGCTGCTGTGTGGGGCGTGCATGGTGGTGTTCCCAGTAAATCCCTTAACGAACACGTTTTCATGAGTAAATGAGGCCTCCAGTGCTTTGCTGCACACCACTGGAACCAGCTGGAGAATTTCCTTTGCTTTTTGGCAAAATGTTTGTCTCCTTGAGCTGCCCTCTCTGGGGTTCCTCACCTCCTCCTCATGCATTTCCCACAGCGGCATCTTCGCACACAGTCACAGTGGCCACCACCAGCTCCACTATGGGAAGACACCAAACGTTGAGCCAGTGCTCCTAATCATGGCATCATTAAGGCTGGAAAAGCCCCCTCAGATCCCCAAGCCCAGCCCACCCCTCCATACTCATCACTGCATCCCTCAGTGCCACATCCCTGCAGTTCTGGAACGTCTCGGGACGGTGACCCCCCCCTCCCTGTGCAGCCGTGCTGTGCATCACCACTCTGTCGGAGCAGAAATGCTTCCTAACATCCAACCTGAATGCCAACCCTGCAGCAGGGCACTCAGAGCTCAGCTGCCCAACCCACCTCCTCCCCACAGGGCGCAGCCCTTGGCGGCTGCCTGCAGACCTCCATGGTGCGCTCACTGGGAGGGATGTGACACAGATAGACTGCATCGGGGGGGCCTAGGGAACATAAATATTTAGATTAGGTGTACTGCTCCCTATCTTTTCTTGTGATGTAAAAACAAGGGAGGGGTGTCGGGGGAGCATTCAGGAGGATGTAGGCTGTAAATGCGAACGGAAAGTGTTCCTATATAGGACAGAATTAATGCAGGGAACTCAGAGTGTGAGTGTACAGGAGGAGCTCCCATGGCTCTGGGGCACCACAGCTGGCACTGCTGTCACACAGGAAGGGAACCCTACGCCCCCCTGCAGTGCTGTGTTGCAATGGCACTGAGGGCCAAGAGCTCCTCCACACACCCAGGGCATCTGCAGGCAGCACAGGGCTGAGGTTGGGGTGAGTGTGTAAAAAAGGATGGAGCGCGGACCCAGCTCGAGCAAAAGCAGTTTTGGCCACAAACCTGGCAAACAGCATTTGGAGCTCTGCAGCAAAAACAAAACAGACCAGACGGGACATATTTTCTTTGTTTTGAAAGGGAAAACACAAAGTAAAAGGATTTAAATCTTCTTTCTTTCTTTTTTCTTTCTATTTTTTTTTTTTTTTAAAGGAATTAAAACAAAAATTCACATCTGGAATGACAACTCCTAACCCTACCCATATCCCCCAAATTAATCAGGGCTCGTAATGGAAATGCTGACAGTCTCATAACTCCAACCTTTCAAACACAGATCTGGTATTAAACTGCTCCAAAGGCGCCCTGCGGAGCAGCGCTCAGGTGACACTGCTTCACCAGCTCCTTATGGGCAGAGCAGGCTGGCACTGGTGGCAACTGGTACCAAACGCAGGTGGTGATAATGTGCTGCACCTCATGCTCCAGCACAGCCCTGCTTGCATGTCTGCTGCAGCTTTCTCAGGGCACACACCACGGCCTGACCCTGCCCCATATCCACTCACATCATCCCCACGCTGTGCCACCCCCCTGCCCCTGCTGTCACTGAGCTGCAGAAAGACACTGCCTGCCTACAGCTGCCTGCCGTGCATGGCTGTGCTGGGGCTTTGGGGAAATCCCCCCAGCAGGGCTGCAGCACACTGCCTGCACTAAGCCTGCCATGTTCAAAGCTTCTGGTCCCTCACAATTGTTTAAACTTTGGTAGCATTAACGTTCAAGCTGTAAAAATAGAGGCTGATGCCAAGAGACCCATCTAACACGTCTTTGAACTTTATGTCCGCCTCCTGGCAGCTGCAGGTCTCTCCTCCATTGCTTCCCTGGGACAGCTTAAGCCCCAGTGACCGGCTGGTGCTGGGAGGAGGCTGTGGCCATCCCTGGCCTGGTGTGCAGGTGGGAGGTGTGGGGATGGGACATGGAGTCAGCGGTTGCCACCTCTGGTGTGGCACAGGGAAGGCATCCTGGGTCCTGGGGCAGAGAGACAGAGGGGTCAGAAAAGGAGATAGGAGGACCTTTCAGGTGGGAGAACACCAGACACCACGGGCAAAAAGTTCATTGCGGGGCTGCTCCTGCCAGCAGCTTGGCTGTCACTGTGCCAACAGAGCCACCCAGGCCGGTGACACCTCTCCAGCCCTGATCTCATTGCAGATGGGAACTTCTGCCTCAGCAGGGGAAGGTGCAGTAGGCAGGAGATGAGAGCAGCTCTGGGGGTGGTGTAGGCTTCACCTCTCTGCCTTTCACCTCCTTGCCATCCTTGTGAGCTGGAGCAGAGCCCCAGCCATGCAGGCAGCACCTCGTGTTCTTGTGATGGTGACATCAGCTTGACAGCAAATGCAGACCTCCTGTCTTGTGGTTTGGTTGGAAAACATGGGTGTCTGGTCAGGGGCACATAGAACTCAGTGCAGGGAAATGCTAGGGACCAGGTCATGCAGTCCCTGTCACTGCAGCCAGCAAGGACAGGTCAGCAGTGCAGCTTCACTGCATCACTGGGCAGCGCAGGGGCCCCAGGCAGGCAGAGCCCCACGCCTCAGCCCGGGCTGAGCACTGAGCTCTATTGTTTTCCCACCTGTCCAAATTACAAAGGGCCAAATGGATTTTCATGAAATGTTATTAAAAATTGAAAAGGGTTTGGCTTCCGGGCCGAGACCCGTTTGCCAAGTCAGCCCCAGGCAAAGTTTTATGACTAAGTGTGCAATAAAAGCCTTTGAAAGAGGGGCTTATAACTGAAGTCTCTACAGACTCACCACTCCAGGGCAGCACATGGTGCTGCTATGTAGACTGGGGCTGCAATGCCTTCATATCCTGCCCGGTGCTCCTCAGAAGTCACTTTCCCATGGTGGGGATGAGCTCCCATGGACACCCTGTGGTGCTGCAGCTCTGTCTTGTGGGCAGCATTCTGCTGGCAGGGGCTGTGCTGTGACCCACAGAGCATGGGGCACGCTGCTGTCTGGTCCTGCAGAATGGGAATGGGGGCTGGGAGAGATAAGGGGGTGGGGAAGAAGGGCTGCACACCCCCACGTGCAGCAATGGTCATCCTGTGGCATGGAACAGTGGGCACAGGGGAGGGCTCTGCTCCATGCACACCTATCCCCGGGAACGGCCATCCCTTGGGTTCCTGTGGGAGGGGATGGTGGGAGGTGATGCACTCAGCAGCCGGGGCACCCAGCTCCAAACCAACCTTGCATGGTCTCTGAGTCATGCAGGTGTGTGCCATGTCCACTGCATGCAGCACACACACATGCATCCCACAGCTTGCAAAATCAACCCACGGATTTTGTGTGCAAATCTCAGCTCTGGATAATTTGTAAATAATCTTCTCATTATTTTGCTAGCTCTAATTAGGACAAAGGGGGAAGGAATTAAGTATTTAGGCTGACTCCCAGGGAAGTTTCACAGAGCAGAGCAACTCCATAGGCTTCAATACAGCATCCTAAGGGAGTGATGGAAAACCTGAGCCATTAAATTTAGACTGAGAGGAGCCCTGGGGGTTAACATAGAGGCCTGTGTTGGCCCATGGAGGATAGGGGAGAAGATAACAAGGCCTTTTTCACTTCTCTCTATGGCACTGCAGTAAAGGACTACAGTGCAGGCTTTAGATTTCTCTTTCCTTCACAATATTGCTCCTCGGGCTGGAATCCTGTGCTCCACTCTTGTGATCAAGGTTTGAATTGGCATTTAACAATATCACTACAGCAAAGTAACGAGACATCACTTTAGTGCTGCAAATACCATCCTGCAGTTAAAAACTGTACGTGTCAATTGATGGCTTTGTTTCCACAGTTGTCTTGTCCCACGTCAATCACGGGGCTAAGCAAGCCTGAGCTGCGAGTGCGAGGGATGTAAGCGTGAGTGAGTGTGTTATGTGCACTGCTGGAAGTTAATTACAGAGGGAGAGAGATGGGAGCGACTGTCGGGCCATGTGTGATGGAGGGGCAGGAGGGACATGGCAGCAGTGATGCTTCTCTGCCCACAGCCCTTGGCATGGCTGGGCTTAGCTGAGCCACAGGGATCAGCTCTGCGTTGGGCAGAGAAACCTCCTGGGCTGTGGCTTCTGCATGAAGATAAGGAACCAACCCTGCAGCTCCTGATGCTGCTCCCTCATCTGCTGGGGCAATGGTACAATGAGCTCTGCAGGTGTGGGAGATGGGGAAGCAAAGCAAAGCACAGGGCCATGTGGGCAAACGAGGGGTGCAATGCCAGCACACTGCCCTTGCAAGGCAGGTTGGAGGCTGGCTGACACGCTGATATCTGTGCTCACTGCTTCTGTCGCAGCCCCATCCGAGCAGACGTTTTCCCAGCACAGTGTCACATCACAGCTGAGTGCCTGGGTGCAGGCAGTGCAGGACATGGATGCAGCCAGCTGTGACAAGGCAGGAACACAGCAGTGCATGCAGCAGGGCAGCAGTGGGGGCTGGGGCCATGCATGGTGTGTGGGGAGGAGCACAAGGTCCTTCATTCTGCCCAGAAATTTGTCCGTGGGATGAAAGGCAAAGCAGCCTGAGAGACAGTGTGTGGGGGGCACAGAGAGTCCCACATCTGGAGAGTACAGGGGGCTCATGGGCAGCACACAGCCTTTGCTGCTCCATTTGACCCTCAAATGAGCACTTTTCCCATGGGAAGTTCTTGCTTTCTAAACGACAGAGCGAGTTCCAGAAGCTGGGTGAAACACCACCAGCTTCCTCAACATTCCCAATATTCAGTGTTTGCGGAACACTGGATGATCTATAAGGAATATACACACAGTGCCTGGGCTGTGGGGAGCTGCCCACATGTGGCACTTATTTACTGTAGTTACTGTGAGGGAAGGCGGGGAATGCAAGGTTTGCTGCTAACAATTCACCACGCATGAACACTTGGACAAAAAATCCAGCCCTGTTTCCTGTTCTGCAGCATGGAGAATGCCGTCTGAGGAGCACAGCCTGAGCTCAGCCCTGAGAGGAGCAGGCAGGGTCCCATGCACCCCCAGGGCCCTGGGTTGTGCTTGGGCTTTAAGTACTGAGATGAGCCACGTTCTCAGCAGAGTTTATTTCATCATCTGTGTCTGAGATGGATCTCATGTGTGCAGGATTGTTCCAGTGCATGGGAGACCACTTGGTGTTATTGCCTCAGAGCTCCACCAGCGTGTGGGACACATCAGCACAACAGCTGATCCAACGTAAAGCTTCCTGCAGACTGGTGGGGCTGAGTGAGCACAGATAGATGGGAGATGAGCGTCAGGGACACCTGGGTGAGCTGCTGGTGGATGCTATGGATGGTGGCTGCCAGAGGGGGAGCGATGGTGGATGCCAGGGATGAGTTGGTGGTGGATCCTACAGATGAACTGGTGGTGGACACCGTGGATGAAGTAGTGGTGGAATCTATGGGCCACGCACCCGAAGAGAGCTGTGTTTGTTCAGTATGTGAGTGAGTGGATGGCTGCATTTGGCCACAGCGAAATCCTGCAGAGAGCATAAACAATGAAATGTTTCTTCCTCCTGCTCTGGGTTCCTGAGCTCTCCCACATGGAGCATGGGATATTGTCCATGGCTGCCCACCGGTGGGTGCTGCCTTGTGGCCCCACTGCCCCACGCCTGGGAGCTGCGTTCTGCAGCAGGTGGGCAGAGCCCAGCCAGGGGCAGCTCTGGGTTGGCACATCCATTTGTCAGTGCTGGGAGTGATTTATTGTTAATCCCACAGCAACACGACTGCACGGTCACCGGAATGAAAGAAGGGGAATTTCTGCAAGATTGTTTGCAAAAGAAAAGCAATAAAAATAAAAATAAACAACCAAGAAAGCAAAAAAAAAAAAGGAAAAAAATCCTCTCTAAACAATGAGACCAGCTGATAGCCTTGGCAGGAGCTTTGGAAGGCAGCAGGACTGATCTCATCAGACCTTTCTCTTGAGGCTGATGGAGAAATCTGTGGTGTGGCCCAAAGAAGTCCTGAGGTTGCTGGCCTTGTTGGGACCCGGGGCTCCCCATGCAGCTGCTTGCTTCTGCAGCCTCACAGAGGTGTCCTGAGGAGCAGCAGCAGCAGCAGAAGGGACTTCATCTTTCTAACCCCCAAAATACGTGGAAAGAAATTATTGCCTTATGATCAAACTGGCGGGAGATGGCAATTCTGCTGCTCAACAATTTCAAGATCTTGAAATTGATTGTTTTTCTTCTGGAAACAAAATCTGACCTCCTGTAAGGCCTTGCAAAATGGAATGGTGTTGAAACATCCATTTCCAAATCAGAACAATTGGGGTTTTGATTTGTGAGCATCTGCCTCCCTCCATCCACTCTGAAGTGACCGCAGAGTCCTTGACCCAACCTGCTGAAAAAGGCATTGAAATCAATGCGTCTCCGCAAGAGTTCTCACTTGTGATGAAATGCTGTATTTAGACACAAATAGACGTGGAGCAGCGATGCTGCAGCCGGATCGTCCTGGCTCCTCTGGCCCCGCGGGGGTGACAGACTGCAGGGGGGTGGGGGCACAGTGCCTCACCTGCTGGCTGTCCCAGTGAGAACAGCCTGTGGCTCCTGGTGGCCCCAGCGCAGGAGGTGCCTTGCGGAGAGGCAGCACCTTTCCCTCTGGGTCCATATTCACACAAACGGATGCTTTCCAAAGGCAGCTTTGGGATGTTCGTGGTGCCCTGTGCTCTGTGGGGAGTGGCTGTGAGGGAGCGCAGGGATGAGCAGTGGTGCTGAGCTGCCCCAGCCCATCGCCCCGCATTAGGGCACTGGGCTGAGGCAAGGGGGGGTGCTGGGCTCCAGGGCACGAATGGGTGGTGTGAAGCTGGTGACACTGACGTGGTTTGACAGGGTCAGAGCGGTCAGCGCTTTCTGCAGAGGCTCTGCAGGGAAGCTTGTGTGGGGATGGGGTGAAAGCAGCCACAGCAGGAGCCAGGGGTGCCAGAGCAAGGGGAGAAGGGGCAGCCAGAGCAGAGGAATGGCACTGTTTGAAGCTGCACTCTGGTGCTTCACATTCCATGCAGCTCCATTGCTGCATTAGACACAAACCTCGTCCCCAGCCCGAGACACTGGGAGTGGAAAATGAAAAAAAACAACTGGACAAACACACCGTGATGATCTGTAACAGAAACAGGAGATCAACACTCCGCTCTCTGGGCAGCTCACACCCACCTCCCAACACCGGCAGCACTGCTGGGTGCACGAGGGCAGTGGGTGTGGGTGGGGGGCTCTGCTGGGGGCTCCGGCCCCGGCCCCACTGCTGCAGCCCCGCGGGGCGGTGGGAGAGGGGAAGTGAGTGTTTGGGATTGTTTGGCGCAAAAGCGAATGAGCTGAAGACAATGTCAAGCTCTGTAAATATTTATCAGATGAATGAGAGCAGGGGTTTGAAACGTTAGACAGCTGAGAAATGACTGTTTTAATAATGCTCCTGATAAATTAAATCTCAGGGCGGGGGGTGGGGAGCGGGTCAGGGGTGATGAGACTCATTCAGAGATGCAGCACTGGAGGAGCCTGGACTGGGATAGGAGGAAGAAGAGGAGAAGGATGAGGAGGAGGAGGAGGGAAGATCCTCCTTCCCAGTGGCCCAGGGTGCCACTCTCCAACATGGGCACAGGGTGTGAGTTCAGTGGGGACATGTGAGGAGCAGGAGCAGTGCTGCATGTAGGAGTTTGGAGTAGTGGGACAGCAAGAGCAGAGCTGTGAGCTGAGCTGTGCTGACAGTGTCCCCACCAGCAGCTTGTTGGTCACCACTGGGGCTTAAGGATGCATAGGGGATCCGATTCTCACTGTTAGGGCCCAAAGACCATCCTGCAGCCAAGCACAACAGCAGTTTGCAGACAGGGCTCTTGTTTGGGCTGCTCCTGATGTTTGGCTCTGCCCACGTTCTCAGTTACACACCCCATGCTCTGTGCCCAAGGAATGCAGGACCGCTGCCATCTGTGTCACTGCATGGAGCCCTGCCTGCACGACAACATGGGACCCTGCGCCTCCAGAGGTAACGCAGCTCCCGGCCGTGCAGACACAGAACCACGATGCTGGGAGTGGGCAGGTGGGTATGCAGGAAGCCGAGCCCCAAGCCGTTTGCTTTCGGCTGTGTTTGCAAGTTTAGAGTCTGCACGTAGAGTTGATTAATTGCTGGGGATCTTGGACTTTTTTTTTTTTTTTAAATAGTGTTATTTTAAACAAAACTTTGCCGTTCCCCTTTAAAGGAGACATCTGGGCTCAATGTGGCAGGCAAGGAAGAGGCAGTGAGAGCAGAGATGATCGTGAAGAGAAATATGTGCAGGAAAAATGCAGCAACTATGGAGAAATCAGCAGCCGTGCTCAGCTCCGGGCTCAGGCAGCAGGGAGCTCTGCTCCACACCAACCAGGCATGGGGGTGATGGGCTGATATGGTGACAGGGTGATGGGGGCAGGATGATGAGGTGATAGGGTTGCAGGGCCCTTCTGCTCCCTCCTGCTGAGGGGTGAGCCAAGAGAGCACTTGCTTCCCTGAGACTTCCCAGTGAGAATGCTTCAGAGACAGAACCCGTAATGGTGCTCATGAGTATGGTGTTATGGATTCACCAGGAGTGTTCATATTGCTGTCAGGTAGGACAGGAGAAAAATATGGGGGAGATAAACCTCCCTGCCTCCGCTTCTAAAGCATCCTCCGGCTCTCTGGAGCTTGGTGGCAATATCTCATCTGTGTGGGTTGCCCCATCAGAGCTCTTAATGGGATGCCTCAGGCCTTTCCTGCAGCATCTGGTAGCTGATGTTGGAAGGGATGGGAGCTTAGGCTAAATAGAGCTCTGGTCTGCCCTTTATGGCAGCTCTTAGGCTCCTATATTATCTGGGGTTTGAGGCAAGTTGAAGCACGGCTGAGACAGAGGAATAAAGCAAGGCTTTTTATTTATTTGTCTTTTAATGCTCTGCCATATTCACCTTTCAGGAAATTCCCATCTGCCTCCAAGTGGCCAGCTTCTTTCTTGGGCTCTGCGCACAGCTCCACATGGTTTCATTTTCCTCACCAGCAACAATAAATCTGTTAGGGAGAGCAGCTGCTGGGGGGGTCTGAAGGCGGTGGGACAGCCCTGCAGCCCACGTGGGGTGGCTGTGCTGGCAGCTCACAAACCCAGCTCTGTCCCAGGGCTCCACAGAGGGCATCGCGGGGCTCTGCTCCTTCCTGCCGCGTCCTCAGCTCCACCAGTGAGAAATGGATCTCTGTGGAGCTCATGACCCTACAGCTCTGGGAGGTGGCACTTCAATAAAACTGATAAATAAAAGGAGCTCGCTGAAAAATCCGCCGTGTTAATGGAGCACAACTGTTTTGCCTCTCTCCTGCCTCTCTCTGCCCCCCCAGGTAGAAGTGTAGTCTGAGAGTGCCCGAGGGCACAGATGGGTGATGGCACAGGGGTGGCTGCTCCTCCTGCTCTCTGCTCTGAGGCTGGGCTGCTGCGAGCCGAGCGTCGTCTTCAGAACAGCTCCCGGATCCTAGCGGAACGCCGTGATGCCTTATTCATGTAGGTGTTGTTGATATCACATCAAAACGATTCTGGCTGTCCTCACGATGAAGCCTGGAGGTGCTGAGATGTGAGGGAAAATGCTTTCTCCTGCCAATCAAAGACTGGAAGTATTCAGGCTGTCAAAAAGCACTCACTCGGCTCTGCATCCCCCCAGCCCAGGCACATGGGGCAGCAGCAGGAGTGGAGCAGCCGGCCCCACTGGTGGGGGTATCCAGCTCCAAGTGCCATCACGTCCTTTTCTTCCTCTTCTTCTTCATCCCCCTCTCCCAGATGCTGGTGAGCTCATGCTGGGCCATGACAACTGTGCCAGCACCAGGCCAGCTGTGTGCCACGGCCCTGGGTTTGCCATGGGGCATGCAGAGACCCCAAGGGATGGGTCCCACTGCCCTGTGTCTGTACTACAGGTCAGCAGCGGAGAGGCACTGCTGGCTGACAGCACAGCACAGTGTTTGTACTGTTTCAAAGAGAAACAGATTGCTATCAAGAGGGTTGGTACTACTAATAAAATAACATGTACACTCATAATTTGTACTTGTGTTCCAGGATGAAGAACCATCACCATCACCAGCAGCCTTTGTTGACGGCTGCTGCTTTGTAAGAACAGCTCCCTCTGATACTCCCACTTAGACTTTCCCAGGCACCCCGCTGAGGTTTTGATGTCAGACTTTCTTTGAGAATATTGAGCACGAAATCCAAATGTTGGTCCTGGGGCCCGGTGACAGCTGATGCATGGGCAGAGCAAGGGGTGCCTGGGGTCTCCCCACCCCAGGGAGGCAGGGATAAAGCACCATGGCATGGGGACAGGGCAGGGAGCTGGGGGTGGCAGAAGGGAGCTCACACACAGAAGGATGGAGGCAGCCCCTGATGGCATTATGGGATGGGATGGACAGAGCGCAGTGCTGGGCACCAGCCGCATCCACTGTGCCTCTGCCTCGGCTCCTGGTGCCCAACCTCCCACTCTGTGCATTGCCAGGTGAGGAGCAGGGCAGGACCAACCAGGAGATGCCTGCATGGTAAGGTGAGCATTACCAGAGTAGAAAGCTTTCCAATTAATCAATGAGTTAAATTACTGTTCATTAAACCTCCACCATCTGCAATGGCAGCCACTAACTAGCTGATTCTCCTGGATGCCGTACGTGGCTCTTTTCAGGAGCTGCTCTCAGTAAGGCACTCAAAATCTCACCTCTCCTGCCTGGATGCTCTCATGTAGCCACGTCAGCCTCTCCAGTGGCAGTTCTGAAAATCAGTAGTGTTCCATCATCAGAAGCTGGCAGGGGAAGTGCTGGTGTTTGAGTGCTGGCAATGGCACTGTGGGGTTACTGCACCCACCCTGAGCCGATGAGCCCTGCTGGCTCCCCATCCCCAGTGGTCAGACCCCAGCCCTCTCCCTGCTCACAGCTTTCTCCCTTGCATGCACCATCTCTGCTTGATTTGCTCTTCTGAAATGCTTCAAAACCCCAAAGTTTGTTCCTTTAAAGCTTTCCCTCCTTTCTCGAAGATTAATTACAGCCTCAAACACCTGTGGTAACGTTCTTCGATTGCTGCGTTCCTGCTCAGTAACTTCCTGAGGATTAAAAGTTCCTCTGCCTTTTGCCTGACAATAACTCGCATTGAATTCGGACCTCACTCCAGCGGTGGCTGCAGTCGAAAGCCCCATAAAGTCAGGTTAATCTGATTAAAAACCTGCAGCGTGAGGAGAAGGGATATTTTATTGCCTTGCAAGGATTTCAGTTCACGTACAGTTTGCAAGTGGAAGCGGTTATTTCCCTGCAGTCCTGCAGTGCTGGAGCTGCAGATCTCTGTGTTTACCCAGTCCTTCTTTGGAAAGTCGGTTTCAGGCATCACCCAGAGCCACCCCTGCGAGCTGTCCCAGCTGTGTGGGGGTCCGAAGCACACTGCATCCTCCCTCCCTGTGCAGACACCGAGAGAGACCTCCAATGCATGGAGCGGTGTTTGCAGAGGCAACAGGAGAACAACGCTGACCGATGGACTGCTTGTTCCTCTCCCCCTTTTTTCACTCCTGGGAAGTGAATTTCAGCAGTGTGCACTGAACTTCCCCGGAGGATGAACCACTGAGCCACTGGATCATTCCTGGGGTGATGCTGTGTGACACCCAACAGCCATGGGGATGGACTCCCAGTGCTGCTGATGGGAGGACAGAATTTGCATCATCCCTCTGAACCGTTTCCCTTATCGGCATTGTCTGCTCAGCATCTAATGAACTAATGAAATATGCAACAATCCAGCTACAGAAAAGACCTCACTTTTAAATTAGCACTAATTAGAGATAATTATCTTGGCTGGTTTGATGTTTCTATGTAATGAGCCCGGGTTTTCTTTTGTTGAGAATTGGTGTGGTCAAATATAAGAAAAGGCACATTGAATTTCCACAAGTGCCTTTTATTCCTGACTTGTTTCAGCACTTCCAGGAGATCTGCTCTTCCTTTTGATGCCATTTTATTTGGCTGCCTCGTTACCACCGTGACCAGTGAGGATGCAGGGCAGTGTCCCCTACCCCTGCTCTGCTCCCCAAAAATATGGCACTGGAGAAGGGCCGGGCTGGCACAGAACTCCTGCTGGATGTTGGTGCTTGAGCACCGCTGTGCAGTGGCTTAGCAGCCAAAACCTACCCATCCATTCCCCTGTCCTCGTCCCCTTGCTATTCCCAAGTAAGAATGAAGACAACTCAAGGGCAGCCCAGCAGTGTGGATGCAGCAACCTGTAAGCTTGCTGTGTAATTCACGCTCCGAACACAAACACAACGAGGATTCCCAGAGCTCCCTTAAAACCGTCGGCTCCTCCTTGCCCTTTCCTCTGATGGGTGACACCATCTCTCTGCAGCTGTCTGTCAGCTCAGGCACACAGCTGTCTGTCCATCCTGCTGATGCGCCCTGTTGGCTGTCTGTCCTGCTGCCACTGGCTGGCACGGCACAGCACTTCCTCTGCAGCTCTCTCTGGGGCTTTCTAGGGCACCTGACACTGCAGTATCAAAGCGATCCATCACATGTAGCAAGATTACCTTTCCTATCTTATAATCAGTAATTTGCCACAGATCCCTCATTTTTCAAGGAAATTTAACAGCCCAGCCGGTGACAAGCTGCCAGGACAAGATGCTGCAACGTGTGATAAAATTACACACCACTCCATCACAGCCAGGCTCTTTCTTCTCCTCACCCCCCGGGCTCCTATAACCTGCGGGGAGCTGCAGGGCAGTTCCAGGCTGCTGCCTGCACCCAGCCAAAGCATTCTGTCAGTGCTAGCTTTAGGGGCTCGTAATGGGAGAAAGCAAAAGGCTCTCTGTGCCTCTCCCCTCAAACCTGCCCCTTCAACTCAGCAGCGTGCCCGCCTCCCATCCTTCTCCCCACGGCCGCGTTCTCTCCCACCTCGGTGCAGGAGGAGCAGCAGAGCTGCATAATTGCAGGGGCAGCCACAGTCCCCTGGCACCCAGCAGTGGGCTGGAGGTGGCACGCAGCCAAGGTAATTACTGCTGGGCAGCCCTCTCTGGGCCCCTGGGGAGCCTTTATGATTCATTGGGTAACGGCTGGAGTTCAGCAGAGCGGAGCCTTTGGGAACTCGGGTGGTTGCTGGGCTGGTCAAGCCTTTTTCAGTGGTGCTTGGCCAAGTATTCCTCAACCACTTTGTATGGATATAAGGACTGGGATGCGGTGACAGCACAGACACGGTGCTGGTGTGACCAAGGATGGTATCTCCACAGCCCTACATGGCCCTGGGCAGGCAGTGGAGTGGAGATGGGGAGCAGGAGCACAGGGTTGAGCCACTGGCCACCCGCAGCCCACCAGCGCAGCAACACCTCTCCCTTATTAACAGCAATCATTTCCCTTTTCCCATTTATTATGATTAACACTTATAGGTTGTGCTGGATCAAGTATTGGCTTCCGCTGAACGTTTTATGGACACACACGTATATACAGCACATACATGTAGAGATTTTTCCTCCCACCTCTGCCACCTCCCAGACTTTATAGCCCAGTATGGGCCGAAAACATAACCAGCGTCCTGGGAGCTGCTCAGCTGTGGATGGTGCAAAGAGCACAGAGATGAGGGCTCATTGGAGCCAGTGCTAATTTATATCTGCTGGCCCCTGATCTTGTGCTAGCTTGGTCCTGAGCTCCCCCAAGGCATGGAGAGGTCTCATAAATTCCAAAGGCTGACAGAGGGCTGTTAGGCTTTGCTGGGTCCCATAGAAACAAAACGCTCCATCTAAGGTAGAACCACAAACCCGGTGGCTGGAGAGAAACAGTTGTGGCCGGGTGTCCATGAAGGCACTCTGCCAGCAGCACAGGGCGGTTTGGAGCTGCCCAGCACTCCCTCCCTTCCTGCCCGCAGCACCTCTGCTGTGCCCGACACGGAGGGACTGTGGGAACCTCCGCCCATCACCCCCTGGGAGCAGGGGAGGCTGTCTGCCCTCATTGTATGATGCTATCTGCAGAACAGCTCGTTCCAGTTGGGAGCAAAGAAGTCAGCAGTCCTGATATCTTCAGGATCTCTGGCTCTAAGGGCCAGGAATTTTACTTCTCACAGCGAAGAACAAGGCAGCATTCATGGGCAGAGCAACTGATGCTGAAGCCATCCGAGAGGCGGTAGATAACAGCAGAGGCGATGTAAGGCACCCTTCAGAGCCCCCTGCTCGCACTCAGGTTTCCTTTTGCCCCCTCTCACCCCATCTTTTAGGATCCCTCTGAAGCAGGTGGGGGCTGTGCCAAAAGCGCTGCTCTGCCTCAAACAGGGGCTGATTTCCTGACACGCTCCCCAGCGACTCGTCCTCGGCCTGCCGGCATCCCGGGCAGCACCAGGACGCTCCTGGCCCGACTCCGGCAGCTTTTCCCTCTCTCTATCAGAGCCGTCACCCGCAGCAAATTGGCGCTGCGCCGTACAGAGCGGCTGTCGTGTTCGGAGCCGCCCGCTGCCGCTGTCAGCCCGACGGCCCCTTGTCGGGATTTGCATTTCAGAAGGAGCCAGCAGCTGGCGTCGTGTTGCACATCGTCTCCGCTCGGCACATTTGCATACCGCTCAGCCGGCGGCATCCCGAGCAGCGCCGTACCGGGGCTCGGCAGCTCCGGGTGCTGCTCCTCGGACAGCGAGCAGGAGCAGAAGGGACAGGGTGAGGCTGTGAGGACGGGCAGCGGGGAGAGCATGAGGTGCGCTGCTTTCACCCCTCCTCTCGCAGCCCCCGCAGATCCCATTTCAAGGCCGACAGAGCAGCTGTCGATGCTGAGCAATGAGAGCTGGTTTTAGGGAAGGAAAACAGTCGAAGCACAAACTCTGCACGTGAATTCCCTTGTTCTGCTGCTTTCTCTCTTAAGGAGGATTTCTGAAGGCTTAGTGCCCCAGAAGAAGCCCTGCCCACCGTCCTACAGCCTCCATTAGTGTCCCACCTCACCTGTGTGGAGCAGCTGCAGTGTGTTTGTGCTCTGCAAACAATTCTGTTCTTAGGGAAGAAACATTGGCAAAGCTCTTGCTCTTAATAAACAAGCAGTGAGCTCACTGTGGCCCCTCACCACAAGCTCTGCACTGCATTTGACTTCACTGGTTGCTTTGCATGCTTTCTCCCAACCGAGGAGAGAAATGATTCTGTGGAAAGACAGGCAGCAGTTTTGCCGGGTGAATGGATCTCGTATAGAAGCCTCCTCATTGAGCCAGGCCAGCCAGGAGAATACCCCTGCTCCCCATTCTCTATCTGCAGCCACACAGCAGTTATCCAGCAATTTCCTTTGGCACCAAAGCTGAAAGCAGGCACATCAGCCAGAGTTAACAGCATCACAGTAGCTTGGATATTCACCTCTCACAGAGTGATAGGAAGTGGAATTGATTGCAAGAGATCAGACACCGAGACTCTCATTAACTTCTGCTAACACCTGAGCAGCAGACAGACACCTGCCTTTTTGGATTATCTTCTGCACATTTCCAGCTGGTGACCCTGGGTGCTCTCCAGCCCTGCTTTGCTCAGTAACACACAGTGCTGCCAGGATGAGGTTCAGGCTCCCACTGGTGCACCCTGCTGTGGGACACTTCTGCACAGCTGTGCACCGCTGCAGCTCTGCTCCTTCCATCACTCTCATCTCCCTTATGTGGGCAATGAGGATTTGCTCTCCCGTTAGGAAACATCTCTGAGCAGATAGGAGCAGAGGCAGCCTGACCAGCTGCCTTGCTGATGTCAGGCCCGGTTTGCACACAGCTGGTGTGGATTGTTAAGGCCTGAATGCCTGGCCTCACCACAGCATCTCACGTTATGGGCAAGAGGTGAAACGCCTGCAGGTGCCAGCACATGGGGCAGCTGTGCCCGCGTACCAACCTCAGACAACTGAGCAAGCCTGCCCTGTGGCACAGCGTGCACTGCTGAGGATGCAAATCCAAGTGAGAGGGAGGAGGGCCGCAGTAGGACTGGGCTCAGGGCTGCTGAGCTGCTTGGCAGCTGGGGTTGGAGAGGGCTGATGCAGAATGAGATCTGCCCCACAAGGTCTCACTGCCGTGACTCCCTTCCACCACACCAACAACCTCTGGTAGTGTGGCTGGTGCTCTTGAATCTCACCCACCAACAGCCTGCTGACAACTGTTTTTCCTCAGGACCTTCAGTCATGCCATATGTTGCTGGTCCTTTTTGACATCTCTCCTTGTGCTGACACAGCTGCTCTGAGCTGCTGCACGCCTGGCACTGCTTCCCCAAGTGGAGCTGCAGCAGGATAACTTCATCAGGGCCTGACACCTCCCTCCATGCAGCTCTTCTGAAGCCATCCTACAGGCACCAGGTGCCCTCAAAAGCAAACTGGCACAAAGTGGGAGAAGCTGGGAGCAGCCAATGCACCCCCTGGACGTGGGAGTTGCACAGCTGCTTCTGCAGGACTCAGAGCCATCCGTGCCTCTGATGGGAACCTTCCTGTCAGTGCTCCATCCTCCACCTGACTGCACCAGGGAGCAGCCTGGAGATGCAGAACTGCTCCACGTTCTGCTACATTTTCCCCTTCGTCCCCCACACACCCTGTGGTCACTGTCAGCACCAGAACTTCCCCCCCCCTCACAAACATTATTCTCCTGGCCATGGATACTGCATCACCCAGGGACAGGAGAAGCCCCCAGCAGGATGGAGGCAGCTGAGCCAGTGCCACATCCAACCCCCCCCGGTCAGCAGCAGGGTGTGCTGGAAGGGGAAGAAAGCAGGAAGAAAGGTGTTGGAATACCATAAGAGAAATGGGTTTTCATTACCCTCGCTGAGGGGTGAGAGATGTCTGCTTCTGAGGGAAAAGCAAAACAAAACAAACCATCAAATTAGTGTCTTTCAAGCAGCAGCAGAGAGGAGACGCAGCAAGCGAGTTCCTCTTCCCTCGCTCACGTCTGTCTCAGAGCATCCAACTCATTTTGAGTTACTATGAACTCTTTTAATACCCTGCCAGAGCTCTCTGAAGATTTTTTTTTTTTTAAACCACAGGCTAGCCAGCTCTACAGCCTGGAGTTCAGCGAGCAATGAGAGCACAAATGAAAAAAGAAAAGCAAAGGTCAGCTCCTGCTCCTCAGACTCCAGCCCAGCAGGAAGGAAGATGGGGAGACGTTCCCACTGCACCACCCCTTGTATGTGGGGCTCCCTGCACTTCAGAGGTGGACAGGACATGGGACTACACTGTAATAAAGGCAGAAATCCCCCCAGTCTCATCTCCCTCCCCAGCAGAGGGCTGTCAGGCACAAGGCAGAGCATGAGCTGTGCTCTCCTGCCCAGCCTTTCCCTCTAGCATCAGTCCAGGTCTCTCTTTTCCCAGGGACCCACTCTGCGCCCACTCACATTTAAGAAGTCCCAGCTGGGCCCAGACGTGTCTCAGCAGGAGGTTTTAATCTCCCAGTTGGCACATCCTAATGGAAAAGCATTTAGAAAGACATTGATGCTCTGGGGAGAACCTTCTCCCATGGAGCACTTCATGGTGAATAACTTCCCCACGAAGAGCAGATCCATGCCAGCGCGGTTGGTCTGGCCAGGGCAGGAGCAGGAAGGTGTCCCTGGGGCACAGGAGGTTGGGCTGTGATGGGCAAAGCAGTGAGGAAGACAGAAACATGTTTCTGTTCTATCTATAGGCAGCACAAAGCTGTAGCAATACCAGAGGCAGCTGCACCAGGAACCAAGATATGGCAGAGTTTGGGTGTAGATCTTCACCAGATTCCATGACTCACCAGGAAGTGGGACATGAAATGAGCAAATGACCAAACTTTGGAAGAAAACACATGTGCAGAGTATTCCCCCCCTCTCTAGACTTTCTCCTCTATCAGCGATCAGAAGCAAGGGCTGAAATACAGAGCAGGTTCAAAGCTGCTGCCGATCAGCATCATCAACTGGAGGATGCTGCACTGATTTATGCCTGTAGGCGGCCTGCCCAGAAGGGCAGAGTTGCTCTTTGTGCTGTTGGAAAGGGATAAACGAAGTAGAACCAAACCTGGAGAGCTGGGCTGAGCACCACTCCTCCCAGCACCCCCCTCTTTCTCCCTGGGGCGCTCTGGACACGCAGCCCCTGGAGGTGCTCCCCCCACATCCCTGGACAGCATACAAGGGCTTCCCCCCTCTGCAGCCCCAGTGCCCCTCCTTCATTCTGGGATCTGAGGCTTAAATAAATGAGTGACTATGTAAATAAATATGAAGTGTGCAGCTTGAGAAGCGGGTTAATGGCTGGGGAAGCTGGGCTTGACCTCAGTGACATTTCAAATTAGTTCTGCTGCTCTAGGCTGATGCTTTGAAGGGATTTGCACTTGGGCTGAATGTGGAAAGAAACGTTAAAATTCATCATGTGAAGAGGCTCTCCTGAGCTTCCTTCCTCCTGGGGAGAGGGTGGCAGCATCCCTGGGCTGATGGTGATCCCTGAGGTGATGGGGAAGGAGGACATGCATTTGCTCCCACCCTGCCATGGGCATCCTGGGGACATCGGGATGTCCCAGCCTGGGTGGCATTGGAGCACTGTGCCCAGGGGGGTGGTGGCACCGGGTCTCCTGCCCTGGGGGGTCACACAAGTGCTGGGTGGGTGATGTCCCCACACATGTGTGGGTTACAGAGGTGTGCTTGTGTGTGTGATATGTGTGGTGTGTACGAGTGCCCAGAGACAAACCTCATTAAAAGGAGGCAGAGAATGTACTGCTGGTGCTTAATACATGCCCAGAAAGAGAAGTAGATGGAAGAAAAGAATACATTACAAGAACAAAAGGGGTCATTTGTACAAGGCCAAATCAGCCCCCTTGTGAGCATGTGTCATGATACAGTTTTTAATTACGTGAACCCGTGCTGGCCTTCCCACAGGATCACACTCTGACACTGGAGCAGCCCTCTGCCAGGGCAGCTCTCGAGTGCGGGAGGTATTAATTCCTTGGTGAGGATATAGGACTGCTTTTAATGTTGAGGAGAAAAAGGTTTCCCTGAGCTATGGGAAGCAGTTGGATTATTTTGGCTGTAGTTTTCCTCGGAAAGAGAATTTCAGCCCCAGTGATGGAAAGCTCCCCTTCCTTGTGCCTTGATGCCCTCCATCCCCATTCTAGGGCTGTTCCCCGTGCTGCTGAGCAGAGCTGCTGGCATTGGTTTTGCTCCAGCGCCATCTCAGGAGCCTCCAGCCCTGGGTGAGGCTGTGGATGTCACTGATTTTGGCCATGGGAGTGACTCAGCCTCCCGACAGCCCTGCAAGACCTTCGTCACTCCACCTAAACAGGGATTATTTCATCCTCTCTGAATGGCTTAAGTGCCAATAAAAGGCATTAAGAATTAATTTTCCACGCTGTCTGTTGGAGTTTCTTCCATCCCTGGAACACGCTCAACAAGCAGAACTGATAAGCAAACATAGGCAGCGCCGCCCGTGTGAACATCCCCCGCCTGGTGCTCGTTGTTGGGGCGGATGGGCGCTTATTGAAATTCCACCTTCCTCATTTTCGTAAAAAGGATAAAAAGGAAAGGTTTCGCTGGCAGTTCGGTCATCTGCTATGAGTGTCAGCCCTGCTTTTCTCTCTCCCCTCTTGCCAAAAATCCTATGCAATGGGAATCCACGTGCATGCGCAGCGGCATCACAGCGCACGGCACAGCTCTGCCATCCGCTGAGGCTCCTGCCACTTCCGAGCAGACAGCGCTGCTCCCACCACGGAGAGGCTGCGAGATCCACGCGTGAGATCCTGCAGAGCAAAGGGGGGCTGTGGGCTCTGCTGAGGCTGCCAGGCAAAGCATCCCTGCCTGGATCCCAGCTGTGAGCAGGAGGCACGCGGGGCTCCCGTGGCAGCAGGATGGACCCACACACGGCGCAGCCCCGGCCCAGGCAGGGCAGCAGCCCGGGAAAGGCCCCACTGCCCCATTCCCAGCGGCACCGCTGCTGCGCCGGCCTCATTCGCTTCGGATCCACCCAATTACAGCTAATTAGCTTTTCTGCCATAAAACCCTAAGGAGACAATGGAGAAAAGCCTCCTGCCTTTGACAGTAATGAAGTTAAATAGATATTTATTTATCCTTTTATTAGGCAAACCAATTATAATTTTACGCTTCAAATAGCTAATTTTTAAATGTGATGTCGAAGCATATGTATATACCAGCGAAATATATAGCCAGACCTGGCCTGTAACAATCCTGCCTCATTAACAGAGCGGCTAAGTCGGTATTTAAATATACTCTAATGCACCCATTCATAAAATGATAATTAAAAATAGGCTGAAATGCAGCCATTAGACAGAAATCCGGGTTATTTATAGGCTCGGTTTTCAGTTTCGAGTGATAAACCCCTGGTAATTGCCTGGGCTGCTGAGGTTTGGCTTCCCCTGGAGCTTGGGCTGGGAAAGCAGAGCCGGGCGCTTCCCACCGGGCATGGGGTGGCTGCAGGGCGCCCTTCAGCAGCAGCTGGAGGCAGTGGGAGCTGGTCCTGGCCATGCCGTGACCTGGGGTCACCGTGTCTGGGGCTGGGTGTACGCTGGTGATGGGGGGCAGAGAGGGTGGTACCACCTTAGGGTCGTCCCAGCAGCATCCCCTCCAAGTGCCCACCTAGTGATGGAATGTGCCCATCTCACATCTGCAGAAAATCTGTGATAAACTGCACGAAAAGGAGAAAAGCTGCCTGGGAGCACCAGCTATCCAGGCGGAGGGGACCTGGAAAAGCATTCGGGAGGTGAGGAGCCTGTGGCTGTGTGTGTGCCAGCTGGGTGCTCTGCGCCTTGGAACTAAGAGAAATGGTAATTAAACCACCTTAGTCCCAAGTATTTGCACATGCCTAATTGGATGCTGGAGGCAGCTGGTGATGAGGGCCTTGGGTTACTTTTCTGAGCGCAGAGTGATGGCCCAGCACAGGGAGCCCTGCTGCGCTGTGCCAGCCTGCTGTCCTCAGTGCCAAGCAGCTCTGGGCAGGACAGGCTGTGGGCTGTTTCCAGAGCAGGCTGGGGCCATCCCTGCCCCCATGGGATCCCTTTGCTCTGGGGACCCCTTTGGCCGCAACCCCTCTGGTGGGGTCCTGCTTCCCTACTTCTGACCCTGCCATCAGAACATGGCAATGGGAGGCTGGAGAGCATCTGACACCTCAGCCAAATGCCAGACACCAGAGATCATGGAGGGGCTTTTAAAAAATTAATTTGGCCAGCTATAAAGCTCCGGAGAGGGTGATTCATCTCAGCACAGGCAGGATCTGCCACGGCATGGGGTGCTTGGAGCCATCTGGCCCGGTCTGAGCCCCACAGCCTGGCCCCTGGCTCCTCTCCATCCCTCTCTTCCCAAGGGCCTCCTGTGCATAGTTCTAGAGGCAGGCGAGAAGCATTCAGCAAATGAGACATTTGCTTTAAAATGTGAGCTCAGCCATCTCACACCTATGCAGGATTTTCAGCTAATTCTGCTGAACACTTCTGGTTGGAGAATGTTTGACTTTGGGGCTAGAGGCGCAAAACGAGCGTGAGAAGTTGGCAGCTTTGCATCCCGCAGCCCAAGGCTGCAGTAAGAAGCTCTCCCCAGGACACAGGCGGCCCTCCTCCAGTCCTGCCTTGATGTTGAACCATCAGCATTTCCCTCTCAGAGACACAGGCTCTGTTCCCAGTGCCTCCGCTCACAGCTCAGCCCTTGTGACACTGTGGGACCTGCAGCAGGGGAGGCGCAGGGAGCAGGTGGCAGTGGTGCCAACACTGGCAGTGGTGGCTGAGGTAGTAACACTGTCCCCTGCTCATGAGAGCATGATGCCGTGTCCAGCAGCTGCCCCAGGGCTCCATGGCATGGCTGTCTTTGCAGATGCTGCATCCTGCTGTATACTCTTGCTGTCTCACACAACAGTGCCGGGCCTCTCCCGAAGCTTCCAGGGAGATGGGATGGGGTTTTCCAAGGGAACGGGCTTTCCAAGGGCGGCCAGGCACCCACAGAAGGGCATGGTGGAGCAGGACAGCTGCCGGAGGGGGGGGGATGCTGGAAGCAGTCTGGAGCAGCAGGCGCAGACCCTGCATTGGGCACACTGCCCCACAGCCCCGCAGCTCTGGCCCTGGCCCCACACCCCGGTAGCTGCACGCAGCCGCAGCAGCGCAGGGCTCGGCACACTTGGATATGCAGGATGTTTAACATCTCCCATCTGCTTCCCCGCCACCTCTGCCATCTGGCTGTCTCCCAGCCTGGATACTTTCTTCCTAATGACTTTTCTTGCTTGGGTTCAGAGACTCCAGCGCGTGCAGAAGCCTGGCTGCTGCTGCTGTCTCTGAGTCAGCAGTGGTCAGAGGCTTGTCTCTGCTCTGCTGCCAGAGCAGCACTCATTAAGCTGAGCTGTACTGGGTCATTCTCTCTGCATGGAACAGAAGTGAAGGTGGCTTCATGACCAAAAGCGAGAGCAACCTCCCAAAGAGCTGGCAGGATTGGAAGTGATGGTGTTACAGGTGGTGATGTTGTGCCACTGCTGTTCCCTTGCAGGTTCAGTGGGACTGCAGTGCTAAGGGAGTGGGCAGGTGTGTGTGTGTGTGTGTGTGTGTGTGGCAGATGTAAGCTCGAGCCCACCTCACTGAGACAATGAAGCAAAGAAAAATCCGGAGCTTATGTAGCACTCAGCCTGATGGATCCAGCCATGGCACAGGGAAAAGCTTCCAATGCACACAGCCAAGTTGTGGATTAGAGCAACTCCGAAGATAATTTTCAGTCACTTGCTCAAAGCATGTGCCACAGTGAATTGATGAGGAATGGGGCATAACCCATTAAGTCCTCTGCTAAATGCATTCAGCTAACTCCATGCCCTGCCTGCATCCTGCCAGGAGGAAAGCCTCCTGCAGAAGGGCTCAGAAAAACTGGAGCTCCTGCAGAAACCTCTGGAGGAGGCACTGCTCTCCTGACACACTGCCCCAGTGAGGGAAGTGTGGAAAAGGGCAGCTTGCTCCTCAGCAATGCTCTCATTCGATGTGACTGTCTGTGCAGCAGCCCAGGTTCTGCACCCGTTTCCTATAAGTGCTGCCCTAGACAGGGGGTCTCATCCCGGCGCCTGGCTGGTGTTCATGTGCCTTGGCACAGGGATGCAGGGCAGCCCTTCTGATGCCAGAGCACAGCCACCCGGGGGTCTGGGGGCTCTGGCTGTGTGCGAGTGAGCTTGCAGTGTCAGGGTGAAGCTGCAGCAGGACTGTGAGGCAGTGCAGGCTCTGCCCTGCAGGCACTGATTTGTTGGGGTTCCACCTGGCTGGGCTCCCCCCCGTGCAGCACCGTTCCCCATACCTAGCGAACTCGGTGCAAATTACAACACATCATTTATTAAAGGCTTGCTGTCAAGGTTGACAAGCCCCCAAATTAAGTAGCTTAAAAATTCCATTAGCTGAGGTCTTTCTGGTGCCATGTCCTATCTCACTTTTGTTTATCAACCTTCACGGCTCTGAATATCTAGTAGCTGCTCAGCTGTGTCCGTATGGTGGGGAGACGTGGGGGGACGTGGGGGCAGGGGGAGGAGGAGTTGCATGTGAGCGGTACAGGGATTGCTCTGTAAGCACTCTGGGAGCCACTCACAGCAGCTTGTAAACAAGAGGGGCCCAGGTTCACTTTTATTTAGCACTACAGTGGGAGGAGGGAAGGAGGGGGCTGCCATGGGCCTTGGGTTTCTGGGCTTGGAGGCTGCAAGGCAATTCCAGTTAGTGCTTCAGGAAGGGCTCTCACCAGGCACATTCCAAATGGGTGCCCGGCAGTGTGGGGCAAAATGCCCTTCATCCTGCACCCTGCAGAAAGGCCACTCACACTGCAAAGTCATGCTGTGTCACCCACATTTCCATGAGATGGACACGAGTGTGCTGTTGGTGGGAGCAGCACGAGCACTCCAGTGCCATCTGCTCTGCAAGCGCAGTGCGGGACTGAATAGTGTGAGCTCCTTGCTCGCTCCCACTTGAACATATCTCTGCAATGAGGAGGTGAGGTGCTGGGGATGCTGGTGCAGAAAAGCAGCAGGCTGCCAGCACCAGTGTTGCTTTTCCAGCCAAGAGCCCTGGGTTTCCCTACCTGCCTCCTGCTTCTTCCCCAACACTTGCACTTGCAGTGGGAAAGGGGCATTTTGTGTCTGCAGATGTGCACTCACTGCTCACCCTGCCTCTGGGCAACATCAGCACAGGCAGTGCTCCAAACGAGGGTGCCCTCCCCCAGAGAGGAAAGGAGGCAGAGAAATGGAGCCGTGCTTTGTTCGAGCAGCTCTCCTAGCCCTCAGCTCCAAGCCTCAGACTTAATCTGTCTGCAAAGCCGAAGCTCCTTCCAGTGCTGAGCAATTAGGGCAAGTGCCATCCTGAGGCTGTGTCAGGCAGCAGTGCAAGCGATCTAATGGGCAGGGAGGGGAAGTCACTTCCATGGCTGCTCCTTCAGAGAGGAGAGCTTCACATCAGCAGTGTTACAGATGTGGCTGCAAAGAGTTCAGTCTCTCTGCTTCCCAGAGGCAGAACAGAGGTATTTGGAGGAGGGCAGCAGTACGGACAGCTGCTGGGAAAACACAAAGTGTCAGCACAAAGGCTGCTTGCTGAGATCCCAGCCTGATTCACAAGTCATGGAGAAGGGAATGTATCAAGAGGACTGACTGAATTTAGGACAAGTCTTTCAAGCTCCTCTCATTCTTGCCGAGCACACGCTGCACACTCTTGCCCATTCCCCAGCACTGTGTTCACTGCGGGCTCACTGAGCTCTGCTCCTGCACTGAGCTGTGGGCACCTCAGCAGCAGCAGCCAAGGTGAGAATGGTGAAGGCTGCAAACCTGTGTGTGCCCAACCTGCTACAAGGCAGCCATGCTCCTGGGGGCTGTCTGTGCTGGCACCGTGCTGGGGTGAGTGGAGAGCTGTGCTTGGTGGAGTGTGAGCATGCAGGGATCTGTGCAGAGTGCTGCCTTCACCCCTCTGTCTCCAGGAGCAATTACTGGATGCGAGGGGAATAGGAAATCTGAATGACAAATCTAGGAAAAGCAAACTATTCCACTGCACCAGGAAGGAACCCAGCTATTTTTAAGTTCAGGGAGGATGTATGAAGCCAGAAAAAATATTCTGTCTTGTGCAAAAGAAAACAGGAGGAGAGTTCCAGCATCCCAGCTCTGTCTGACCCACAGAACGCTCTGCTTTGTGGTCATGGCTGCACCATGGCAGCACAGCCACAACCACTGCTGGCCTAATTTCAGTTGAAGGGAATTGACTTGAAGTGTTTTGCATTATGAGGCTGTGTGAGATTGTCCCTCATATAATTTGGTGATATTAGGAGCCCCCAAAATCTGTATTCATATAATAGAATCATATGTATTCTTGATCCATCCTTCAAATTTGATTTTAGAATTTCAATAAAAGGTTTTGCTGCATATCCCTCCACTCCTCCTGGGAAGGGAGAGTTTGGCTCTGGCCCTGCTGTGCCACAGCATGTGGGATTCCCTTTTCTTGCAGTTATTTGCCCCTCTCCACTACGGCTCCTTCCCTCTGCAGTGACAGTTTTAGAAACAAAGAATAATGGAATAAAACCAAGAAGTGAACGATGCCAAGGACTTTCAAACCACTCTCCTGCCTCCTGCTTCCTGGAGAGAGCAGATACAAAATGAAAACTTTTACACCATCTGAGATGTGCTTACCATGAAATGGAGGGCATAAACAAGAAGCAGCGGAGTGAGAACAACTCTGAAAGTAGCTGGATTAGAAGCAAGCACTCATTGCCTGTGTGTGCCTGCATGGAGCTTGCAGGATAGCTCTCAACCCCCTATGGCCACTGTGGGCAGGATACCGTTATTCCCAAGGGAGAGATGCTGCCTTTCAGCTCCTCAGTGCTCCCTTTCTTGGCCCTGCGATGGTGGAACATTTCGGTTCATCAGGCCAAAGATTTACTCCTTTGTTTTAATACCTCTGGATATTATCAGCACAAATCAGTGGCAACTTACGAGTGCCCTCAGACGATGTGAGCTCTGTTACGAGCACTGTAATGCTCAGCTGATATCTGCAGATGCACCGAATTGCAATGGATGGAGCACAACGCCCAGCGTGCTCACACCAAACATTATAATGGTTTACCATAAAATGCATCAACTTGACACCACAAAAGAGAGAAGCATTATCCCGGTGCTATCAGTAAATACTATCCAAGTGCTCTCAGTATTATCCAAACATCCCCTTGCGCTGCCTCCTGCTGCAGCAAGACAGGGCTGAGCTGCTGCTGCTTCCCACAGAGCTGAGATCCATTCCTGAGACCAGGACCGGGCTGCCCACTGCTCAGCCCCAGCAGGGCTCCTTGCAGCCCCCGTGTGCTGAGTCCCCATCACTGCCCCAGCTCTCGCTGTGTGGGCTGGCAGCAGCTGGGGACCCCAGCCCAAGGAATACAGTCGTGACATTTCGGTGCGGTACAACGGGCCTCATCCTCACCTTTCTGCTCCTCAGAGAAACGTCTCACCTCTGGAGATGAAGCAGAATTGTTATTTGGCTCAGCTGAAAAAGAGGCAGCAAAGTCACATAGCGATTAATTTAACTCCGTGGCACTGTCAGCTCATTTTGGCTTTCCTTAAAATCACAGTAACTTGGCTAGAAATCGTTCTTCCAAGTGCATCACTGCTACCATCACCTCCCCGCACTGATCCTCACAGCCTGCCCCTTTCCCATGGCAGCTTAATGGTGCCCATTGAACAGCCTGCCTCAGAGCAGAGCAGGGTGAGTTCCCAGACAGGGCTGGATCACAGCAGTGCACTCATGGAGGAGAAGCCACCTCTGCTCCTCACCCTGCATGGCGTGCTGGCTGGCACGGGCACCATGGGGCAGCAGAGCCAAACAAACCACAATCCTTCAGCTCAGAGGAAAGTGTGTTACACCTGAATGCCTCCTTTGGCTGTCACTTCTGCACTCATCAGGCCCCAAAGCATGGCAGCCCCCAACCTCCCCTGCCTGACATGCAGCAGAAAATGTCGGGCTGTGCTGTGGGGAAGAGGGCAGTGTGGCACAGTGCCCAGCACCCTGCAGACAAATCAGTGGGGAGAGCAGGAGGGGGTCGAAGCAAAGCTTTATTTCTGAAGGATGCAGGTTCTGTTTTTCCTTTTTAATCTTTTGCAGTGCTGGGATCAGGTGCCCGAATGACCTTCCCAACTTTCTGGCTGCAGGAAAGGGACCTGTGCTTTCGTGGAAGCGGCCGGGGCTGTGCCTGCTTTGCTGGGCCTGCCTCTCTCCCCTTTGTCCTCCTTCCCGTTGACTCAGGGCATTTTATATCCCTATTGACAATGTGTTTGGGACATTCAGACATTGAAGTGACAGTGGCATTTCCATGACCTGAAACCAGAGACTCTGTCGGTGCGGGCTTTGAAGACATTAGCTGTCCATAATCATGAGTTAGACTTTATCGGGCTTTTAAAGAGCACATGATGGGAACAGCTAGTGACAAAGTGTTTCTGCAGAGCGCGATCTGGCCTGGCAGTATTTATCTCCTCAAGCCCTTGGAATTTGCAATATTCATTAGGAGTTGGGAAAAAAATGTGCTTCCTTCGGAACAATGCAAATTGTGAAAGGAAACCTCTCACACTCGTGCGCCCTGCAGCTCTGACTCCAGTGGTGGTGGAGAAGCAATTAAAACCCTTGGAGCCCATTAGCAGACTGGTTCATTAGAGCTGTGACTGCCGGGGAAAGGCTGGAGCCCAGGACAGGCGGCACTGAAACCTCCTGCAGACAGCGCAGTGCCAGGGCCTGTCGGCTCTGCTCCTTGCTGTTTGTTTCCTTCCATTCCAGGAGAGCTTCCCTGGCCTTTGGGCTGGGCACAGAGGGGTCTGTGAGCCCACAGGGCATTCTGCAGAGGGCTTCTCTTCTGTCACAGGGCTGTGACAGGGTGGTGTTCATTGCAGGCAACATATCACAGCTTGGTGGGCCACACCAGGTTGAACCATGCCACGGCACACAGGACCATGTCACAAAACGTAGATCTGTGCCAAGGGGACTCCCCCTAACACCCAATCTGACCAGTGGTGCTCCAGGTGAGCCTGCAGGGCTGGAATGGGCAGCTCAAGTCCTGCTTGGCATCCCATCACAGCACAGCTGCACAGAGAGGAGAGGCTGTGGCTGCTGTCTGCGGTGTTTACCATCCCACACACGGTTTGACACAATGTGTTTTGATCTGTGTGCTCCAGAATCAGCCTCCCTTTCTCCTCCTGCCTGCTGGGACCACGTCTGATGTCTCTGCCTTCTGCTGCCTGGAACCTTTGTGTTGGGTTCCCCACTCCTCTTGGGCTCTGCAGTGTCCTCACTTCCAGAGCAAACCATCTGTGCCATGAGAACCAGTGTTACAGCATTCCTACGTAAAACATTGCTCAGTCTTCAGTGCCCACATTCAGTGGAGGAGCCTGAGCCTGAAGCCAGCATGGCTGCACATGGGCAGCTGGGTCCCACTCAGCCTGCTCACCCTGCAGCTCCTGCAGGAACAAGGGCATGGCAGAGCCGAGTGACCTCATGGGATGGCTGTGGCAGCATGGAGCAGGTGGTGACCTGCCCTGCATGGGCCTGCAGCAAACTCAGGGAGCTGATGTCTGAAGGGCAGGAGGGAGTCGGTTTGGTGCTGGACTCACATTGTCAGCTTGACTTATTGCAAGATATGGAAGCTTCTGTCTCAGTGTGAAAAAATGAAAATTTCCATTTTACAAAGGAAAGGGGATGGTTTGTGCCGGGTGCTGGGGCACGATGTGTGTGTGCTGGGTGCAGGCAGCTTTCCTGCCTCTGCCACAGCCCTGGGGAGCAGCTGCCAGGGAAGGGGTTAAGGTGCCTGGGGCTTGGCCGGGAATTCCTTTCCAGGAGGCTGCCTGCCACTCTCTGACAATGCCTTTCAGCCCAGCACAAAGGCAGTGCTCCCCTTGCCCTTTCCATCTCTCCCATCCGAGCCAGCGAGCAGCTATAATCTCACTAGCAGAGGATTTTTCTGCTGTCAGCTCAAGCCTCCTTTGCCATGTGAGTGGCTCTGATCTCCAGCAATGTAAAAAAGCTAATGAACGAGTAATAAACAAGTGTAACCAAGCAGAAAGCCTGCACGCAGTCACATCTGAGCCAGCACGGCTCTTAGTGAGGCTTGGAGACGCAGCCAAGAGACACATATGTAACTAAAGGAGGTCTGATCTTCTTTGTATCCAGAGATAAAACACAGGGGGCATCGTGGAGGTGATGGGGAGGGAAAGCCACGATGGAGACAGAAACAGGAGGAGAGGGAGAGAAAAGAGCAAAGGAGATGGGAGAGGGTGTCCACTCTGGGCTCCCCATCTTGCAGAGCTGACTTCTGCCAGCCAGCATTCAGGATTTCCTCAGGTCATTAAAATAAAGAAGAGGAAATGTTACTTTTTTAGTAAAGATAAATAAGGAAAAAGAACAGACAGAGCCCATCACAGTCATCTTTTTGTCAATCAGAATTACTTTGGGGTCAAGGGCTTTCACTGCCGTGTGGGCTGTCTGCTCTGAGCAGGGCTGTCACCCATCCCCTGCCCAAAGGTGTGGGACAGGATGGACAGTGCCAGGATGTGCCTGAAAACACCGTGAGGCAGCCGAAATCCATCTGGGACCCCCCCACAGTGCACAGTAACACTGCTTAGAGCCCCTGGGAGTTATCCCATCACAGATGCCCAGAGCAGCGTGACAGACAGAGTGAAACCCTGGGAGATGTTATGGGAAATGACAACCCGGTACCTCCTGGTGAAGTCACAGGTCACCATTTTTTCCTCCTAATTTCCACAGCTGAAAAAAATTGCGGTGCTCTTGTTCGCCCTGGTTAAATGTCATAAGAAAAGTAAATTAACAGCATCAAAGAGTTAAAAAAAAAAGAAAGAAAGAAAGAAAGAAAAGGAACCTACATAAAAGGCACTGGTCAATTTGAAGACCAACTGAAAATACTTGGGAAAGAGCCAAGGCCCTGATTCAGCAGGGCTTGCCACTTTAAATATCTAGGTTGCTCCTTTGAAGAAAATCATTGAAGTCAATGGACTCACTTAAACGTTTGAAATGGGACAGGTGATTAAACCCTGCCCTGAACCCAGGCCTGGAAAGCTGCATTTCCCTCTGACTGCCCCCTCCTGCAGCCCAGTGGGTGCCCCATGCCCTGTGTGCTCCCCACCAGCTGCCCTATGGACCAGCAGTATCAGCAGCATCCCCAAGGCCTGCATTATCTTCATCAAGAACAATTTGAAGCTGAATTATCTCACCTATAAGTGCAGCCACTCCTGTTCAGCAGTGCTGGACATCTGTATAACAGCTGCCAGAGAAGTGTCAGGGGGAAACTGGAAAGATGCATGGCGATGGTTGTTTACAGAGTGGTTTAATAAAATCAGCTTAATGCATAAGTGGGAGAGCAGGAGCAGCAGTGTGTTCCTGTGAGCTCTATTATTTGAACCGGGAAACATCTATCATGGGCTCAAACAAAGGGAGACAAAAAGAATATTGCGTTTGGTATTTCTTCTCCAGATTTATTCATCACTGTCACGTCTGTTCCTTCCTTCCCTCTGTGTGCCCGTCCCTCGGTAATACTGTAATATCTTTTATTATAGTACATTATATAATACAGTCTATTGCTGTGAATATTGTTATTCCAAGACCAGGCTTCTTTATTCTGACCCACTTCTGGCAGTGCTCCTCTGCAGTCAAGGAACTCTCCTTCTCGAGTTATGTTGGAGCAGAGAGACTCACATTCCTTGTCTGCAGTCAGCACGAGGAACAGAAGAAGCCCAGTGGGTTCAGCAGCCCCACGTGTGCCACGGGCTGCACACAGAGACTTTCTTCTCCACTGCTCTGCTTGTCCCCACATATTGTCTATAGCTCCTCGAGTCCCACAGCCGCTGCCTGTAATTATGATAAGCAGTGATTGGGATGGGGATAACGGAGCTGGGCTTTTGTTCAAAGTCCACGCACCCATTTTAACTCATCATGGACTGTGAATGGCCAGAGAGCCTGGTGGTGAGGAAGAACTGCCAGCCAACTTGCCACACAGCAGTGCAGTACCTGAAGGTATTAAAAGGTTTCTAGAGGGGATTAGGGCCCTTCTCAGAAAGAAAGTCCAGCAGGGGATATTGAGCACCTCCAGGAGTATAAACCCCATCCTGGCACAGCATGGGAGGACGCAATGGGATACAGCCACTCTGCATGAGTTATTGCTTGTGTTCTTCCCTGAGCATCTGCATCTGGACACATCTGGCCAGGCTGGGCGCACCGTGCAGCCTTCCTGGGCTGGCATTCCCTGCTGCACTGCTGTGACACTGGGGCTGACGTTTAGTGGCAATGTAAGGGCAGGGGGAGTGGAGGAAAAAGGTTCTTGAACACCAACAAAAAATAATCTTGTGCAAATAAACAGTATGGGTGGATTATCCTGCACTGTTTGCACAGGGGTGAGAGCAGCACTCAGCCAAGAAGCACAGAGACACGTGGAGGGCAGGGACCTGAGCACAACCACAATCCATCCATCTTCTAGCAGAGCATCTCCGGTCACTTCCCAAGCAGGAGCTGCCATCAGACATCACCCCACGAGCTCTGGGGTGAGCCCAGTGCTGGGCTGGGGCACCTCCCTTCCCCTCACCCCACAGCAGGAGGCTTTGCACAGCCATTTAAACAGCAAGGAAATCTCCCTGTCAGGCTGCTTTGCACCGAGTCCACTTGCATTGGGCAGGTGAGAGCAGATCTCCTGGGGCCTCAGCTTTGGTTCTTTTTGGGTGCGAAATCTGGGAACTCCTCGTTTATGGGAGCACAAATGTGTGCACATGGCAAGGCAGCAACCCCAGTGTGATGCTTCTCTGCCACAGAGCTGTGGCACCACCCGGCTGAAGGGAGCCAGGAAAGCAGCCCTGCTCATTTGTTCTGTGTGACATCACGGCCTCCTCTGGCTTTTTTCACAGCTTCCCTGTGTTGTATTTAATAGACTTAATGGATCACACAGCACTGTAACAACAACAGACCTTCAGTGTTTTTATTAAAGCCATCTACAAAAATCCCTCTGTGCTATAGCTTTCCTGCGGGGTGACTTATGCTGAGATGCTGTTTCCATTAAGGACAATTGTGGAGAATAAAGAAAGAATGAACAAATGGAAAAAAAGGGGGGGAGCAGCGGAGCAGTGATGCTCCTGAGCTACGTGGAAATGGCTGCAGTGGGGTGGGCCGTCACCCTGGGGGTGTCCCTGCCGCTGTGTTGCATGGAGTTCCTGCAGCAGTGGTGCATGCAGGCTGCAGCAGCGCCGGGCTTTCCATGCAGTGCAGAATTCAGTGATGGGCTGTGATGTCAGAGCCGCTGCTTTGGCCTCCCAGTGAGATCACAGGGGGAAGTGCTGCTTTTACACTTGTCGGGTGTGACTTATTTGCTATATCCATTAATGCTGGAAGTGATGCAGAGGAAAGAAGCTTTTCCCCACTCAGGAGCAGACTGGTGTATGCCTCGAGGTTTGATGTATGCCACCACCCAGCCAGTGTTGTGGCTTTGCTTATTAAACATTTGTATCTGTAGTGCTGCAAAGCAATAGAAGGGGCTGGTGAGCCTGGTGCTGGCACCACACGCGTGCAGTGGCAGCAGTCTGACCAGCATGGAGCTGTGACTCCTCCTGTGCACGTGGCTGTAGGAAAACATCTTCCCAGCCACAGAGATGCAGGGGGACCTTTGGGGCATTTCTGCAGTATCTCCCAGGTCTGCTGTGCTGCACTTTGGGCACCGGCTGTGCAGCAGGGGAAGGTCATGGAGATGCCACTGAAGAGCCCTCCACTCTGCACCACAACACAGAGTGCTGTAGGGGAGCTCAACCATGCTTGGAGACACGACTGCTCCTACATAGTGGTGCCCTGAGTGTACGGGGCTCTGGCATGCATGACCTGAAGAGGCTCTGAGCAGGGTGTGCACATGGCAAGGCAGCACCCCCGGTGCTGCCTTCCTGCACTTCCCTCTGCCTGGCTTTGGGGACCATGCACGGGAGCTCTATGAGAAATAGATGTGGGATGCAGCTCTCAGCACTTCCCCTTCCCTCTTCACTTGGCCCTATAAGCATCTCTCCTCCATTGGTTGGAAGCCCCTCAGCTTGCTGCTTCTTCTTTGAACCTTTTTGTGGATGCTGAAAGTTCAGAAAGCTCTGGAGAAGAACTTCTTCAGGGGCTTCTCATTTGGCTGCAGCTGTGATCAGAGCCCTTCCTGCTGTCCCAGCGCTGCCCGAACAATCTCCTTCAGACTCAGGCTAAAGAAAGTTGGGGACAGATGGGAATTTTTTTGAAGGGGAGACTTTGAATTTTGACTGTAGCTTTGAACCTTCCTCCCAGCTCCCAGGGAAGCTGACCCAAACGATCCCATCAGTCAGCACCCACAGCTCTGGCTCTGAAGGTTACCACTCCATCCTGCACCATCCCAAGGAGCACGATGACAGATGGGGTCTGTCAGACCTGCAGGTATTTTGGTTTCAGGAGCAGCCTGGAAAGCTGAGACATGCAGTGGGACACTGAGAACTGGGGCCCCTGCTGTGACAAGGAGAGCACTGTGCAAGCACTGTGGGTGCACTAAGGCCCAATGAGGTGGACCCCTTTTATTTGGAGCTGCCAGAGGCAGCTGTCCCCCTTCCACGTGACATCACTGAGGATACAGCAGGGCTGGCCAGGAGCAGCCCAGGTAGTTCAGAGGAGCTTCGTGGAGCCCAGGCTTGCAGCGTATGTTGCAGGCTGTTGTCTGCGTTCTCCCTTCCCCAACTTCTCTGTGTCTCGTCGCTGTCTGTGCATCTCTTTGTGTGTGAGCTCTGCAGTACCAAGCAATTCTGCTCAAAGGGTTGACAGACATGGGTAAAACGTTCTGATTTATGCAGTTCTGACACTTGCTTGGCTAAAACACCTAGCGAGGGCCATCATACCTGCCCTGCCAGACTGTGCTCTGAGCCCTAAATCAAAAGAGACTGCTCCTTGCCTCTCCTTTTCCTATAACAAATCACAAACTATTTCCATTTGTCCATAGCCAGCATGCTGTTCCCCTTAATGCGCTAAGCTTCCCAACATGATGTTTAGCACATGTTCTTTCGCACTGCCCCCCTCTGCTCAAAGGCAGCCTTGTAGTTTGCAAATGGGATGAAACCACCGTGCTGCCCGGTGTCTTGGCTCCAATCCCGCCACACTCCGCAGATGCCAGAACCTTGACTGCACCTTCCAAGTCATTATGTGTGTTCAAAAGCCTGCCAGAAAGGCGAGGAGGATAAAAGCGAGCAAATAAATGCATATAGAGAGAGAAAAAATCCCTAATGTGCGTAAGGGAGAGGCTGTCACTGAGGCGTGTCCCCCCTGGAGCACTACCTGTGGCCCTCCCTGTGATCACCCTTTGCAAGGTGCTGCCTGTGCGTTGGCTGCTGGGGAAGAAAAGTCCCCCAGCCCCCCTCTATAGGTTGGTCTGGGACTGTGCCATGCTCAACACAGCAGGTGAGAACCTCTGTGGGATCTGTCAGGGCATGGAAGGAAATGCTGGGATGTGGGCTTGGTCCTCTCAGACACACTGAGTCTTATCAGGGTGATCAAAAAATGCTTCAGAAGAGTTAATGAAGGTGAACACAAAGAGATGTGGTTGTCTGTGTAAACAGGGAACCGCAGTCACGGGAGAGGATCAAAGACGGAGATGCTCACTCGAAGCCACAGGCTGGGGGAGCTGCTGGCAGCTCGTGGTGAGCTGGTGATGGTGCTCAGGGCTGCTCCTGAGGGGATGGAAGGTGCCGACGTGTCCTTCAGCCTCCCCCATTGCCCCAGTATCTGTGGGCACCTCCTCCGCTTGCTATGGACATGGACATTTGAGGAGCCCAGCAAAGGTCAAATCTAGTGTGCACGGAGCAGAGGAGCACCAGAGAGAGATGGTCAGCAAAGTGAGTGAGACAGCTGGGGGTGGTCAGCCTGGAGAAGGGATGGCTGCGGGGAGACCTCACTTCGCCCTGCTGGAGCTTGAAGGGAGCTTGTGCTCAGGAGGAGAGGGCTTGTCACCTCCCCCTCCTGCTTCTATTCTCCAGCCTTCCCCAGATGCTGCAGCTCAGGAGCAGCCCTCAGTGCAGTGCAGGGATGCTGCCCACAGCCTGGGCTGCTGGGCTCAGCAGGTGGCTGTGGGGCTGCTGGTGGCCATGGGTCACCGCTGCCAGCAGTGCCAGCACCAACTGTGCTCCCCCAGCTGCTGTCCATGGCTGTGCCATGCCTGAGGTGCTGCACTTACCCCAGTGACCTGGAGCTGCTCGCCGTGCTCCTGCAGAAGACCCAGATTGCAACGCCAGCTGAGCAGCTGCATAAATGTTTCCTGACATTTTGGAGACAGAATAGATCGTGATGTTCAAACCTTGTCTTTCAAAAAAAAAAACCCATTCAAATGATACCTTTTCAATTTGAGAGGACTTTTGTTTGCTTTAAAAGATTTTATGATAATTTCCAGCAGAGGCCATCAGACAGCCAATCTGCTCCACTCTTCCCCATCCCAGGATGTCCTGCAGGCCAGAGCTTCCTTTTTCTCTGTAGGATGTCCTCCATCATGCCCACACTCCTCTGCATTCACAGCTTCCCTGGGTCTTTAAAATCTTTCCAACACCGAAGCAGCTATTTCAGCCATTAACCAGCACTCTCTGAATGCATACCAGCCCTACAGTGTGCCTGTCCCACTGTCTCTGGGCCACAAAAAAAAGAAGCTAAAGGCATCATCAAATTTGTTAACTGCCATCTACTGCTAAACTTCTGTGCTGAGACTGTGACATCTTATTTAATAGGACTATTCCCTTGGCCTCAGAGTTTAAGGCAAAGACAGCAGACAGCTAATGAGTTTCACAAAAGGCCCACAAGCCAAAGGAGCCGGGCTCAGCTACGCCATCTGGAAGAATTAGCTTTAGAGTAAAGTTTTCTGCAATCAAAAAGAAAGAAAGAAAGAAAAAGAATTGAAATAAATGGATTGAGGTCTAGAGATGAGCACACAGCACCACTTCCCAGCTGCTGCACGGCAGACAGGAGGGGCTGACATTTCTGCACACAACAGGCGGTGGCACTGCACCAGCAGCAACCAGTCCCAGGCTGGGCCCTGTGTGGGTCCCCCCATGCTGCACATGGAGGTGGAAGACCCACTTCCCCCCAGTGTCTAAGGCATGCAGTTCCCCCACTGCCCCATGTCAGCCCAGTGCCCCCCTGCAGCCGCTGCTCTTCTTCCGCCCAAGTGCATTCAAACCCGTTGTCATGCAGCACAATTATGAAAATGTATTCTCCCCTCCCAAGCTTTGAAGCATGGAGAGGTGGCTGTTGGATGCTTAAATATTTACTTTGCTGTTTCACGTTGGAGCTGGCAGCGAGTGGCGTTCGGCTTTATTAAAATGAGAGTGCACTTACACATGGGCTCAGCTAAAAGGCAATGTGCCCTTTCTGCTCCGTCCCACACAATAACTCCCAATTAGTGGGAAATATCACTCAAACACCGGCCTTCCCTTGTTTCAAAACAAACAATGTATCACAGTTGATAAGAATTTAAAAACAAATAAACAGTGGTTTCTATTTGCATAGGACCTACAAATTAAGTGCACTATGTGCAGCCAGGAGAGAGGCTCCAATTGATCACGATTTCTTTCCAGAGCTGTGCAGACATTAAGACTGATGTTTCTAAAGCAAGTGGGTGGATAGAGAGGGCTTTCTGCAAACCAGCTTGGGTTCTGGCTCCTTTTGGGCAGACACTGATGCTCTCCTCACACCGAGTCGTCCCAGCTGCTTTTTCAGATTCCCCATCTTCCATTTAGGTTGCCACCCACAGAGCATTCTGAGCTCAAGGCTGGTGTCACGGTCTGGTGAATGGCATGAGGAGGATGGCCAAGGCTGGTGTGGCAGTTATCATATGTGAGAAGAGAATTTGATGAAAAAATACAAGGCAGAAGAATCTGGGGGGGTGAAGGTGAGGTGAGGGCCCACCAGATGAATGTTCTGCATGGTGAGGGGATAACCAAGCATTTATTGTTCTTTGCAGACTGGAAGCAGAGGGGCTCCCCCTGGCACAGGAAGACCACTCATGTGACACACGTCCTCCTGCCAGTGGTGGAGGAGGTGCACTTGGGAGGGCCTTAATGCACCTCCATGCTGGGGAGGGCATCTCACGGGTCTGCAATCTGCTGGTGACAATGGGGCCAGGATGCTGTGGGATGGATGGTCGGGAATGCAAGGGACACCAGTAGGGTGATGGGAGCAGCACCTATGGGAGCACAGGTGCCACTCTGAGCCCTGGTCGTGTGTCTCTGTGATTCCCAAACAGCTGCTCAATAAGGTTTTATGTCTCCTTGCCCACACTGCAAACAGGGCTTTCCACAGGAGGAAGGACCTCCGGTTGAGTCTCCTTTGGAAGAAAGAAGGGTTTTGGTAACCTGGCTGGAACAGAGCATGCTGATTCTTTTTTAATCCCATGACAGTTCTTAACTTCAAAATATTTGTCAAACTGAGTTCAAAACGGGATAGGAAGTGCACAGTGTGGGATTCCTGCCTGCCTGCACGCCTGCAAAGCCACCAGCGGTGGCTCATGGGGTCCTGCAGCTGGGACAGGAGATTTATTGCTGCAGAGCAGGCGTTCAACTCTGTGCTTGTTTTCCAGCCCTGTCCTGCTGTGTTGCATTACTGCATTGCTGCTGCCCCGGTGCCATCCCTCCCCATCTCTGTATCCATGGCAGGGATGTTGGTCAGCTTTGCAGTGCACATGGTGGCTCATGGGCACGCAGCTCCTCTTCTCAGGTGCCAGGCGTGCTGCTGCCCTAGGGACAATGGGTGACACTGCAGGGGGTGTGAGGAGCAGCTGCGAGGGGTGGGTGTGCAGTGAGACTGAGAGCAGGATGAGATCAACTGACCTGGAGGGGAAAATGAGCAAGCAAACAAGCTGGGAGGCATGCTGAGCACAGAACATGAGAGCTAGCAGGAGGTTCTGTTAAATACAAAGCAGGAGCCAGCCCAGGAGGAATGTACATAGGATGCATGAAAATCTCTTCTCCTCCTCTGACAAGGAGCATTTCCCACAGCATCGGCTCCAGTGCTCACTGCATGCACCCTCCCTGCAGCCGGAGGAGGGCGGTGGGCAGGCTGCAGCTCTGATGTCTTTTCCAAAGGAGCCACCAGCTTCCCATGCTGCTGAAGCCCCAAATCAGACTTCACAGGTTCACCCATCGCATTCTCAGTCAGATGGGGAAAAAAGCCCCACAGCCATAGCCTCAAAGCACACCTCCCATCCTCCCCTCAGTCGGGCTTTTGGAGTGCAGGGAACGGCTGGGCCGCTCTCCCCCCTATGCAGCTTGAGGCACCTCAGTCATGTCCTCCATCTGGGGCTATTTTTGCTTCAATATTTGAGGTTGAACAGACAAAGATAACCTGTAGGTTTTGGGGTCTGAATGCTGAGAGATTTGCTGCACTGGAAAAAGTCTCTTAACATGAGTTTGGAGTGCTGCAGCTCAGCCAGCTCCGTCTGGGCACCGCAGGAGCAATTTGCAGTTGCTCTCAGCAAGAGCAAGTGCCAATGAGTAAATTTGAGGGAAATGTTAATTATGGATTACTGTTGCAGAACCCTGAGACTGGCAAACTCCAGCAGGTGCCAATGGAACACACAGCTCTGCTGGGTTCCTCCCACTGCCTCCTGTGCTCACTGGGGGTCTCAGCACCCACCTGGGTTCCCTGCATCCCTGTGCCTTCACCCCACTGTTGGAAAACCCCAAATCCACTGCTCAGAGCAGATCACAACTCCATACTATGTTGTATTCTAAGCAGCACCATGGACTTGAGAACAATTCTAATCCATCCTTCTGGGGCTTTAATTCCAGCATCTGACTCCGTAGAGCCCCCATGCAGCCATGAATGCAAACGGAGCTGATGCCACCTTCCCATTGTCTGACTGTAGCAGAGGCTGAAAAGCTGCTGTTCTGTAGTATTTCAGCAAAAAGATCATTTTAAGTAGATAATAAGGCTTCCAGGTTTCAAACTCTGAAGACATAAATGATCTCTTTGCCTAAAGAATTAAGTCCAATGAAAATACAATATTTTCTTCAGAAGCAAGAGCTCCCTCTTAGCCAAAAGGAGGATGGAGGATGACACGTGCCCCAAATTAACTGCCAGTGATCAGCCCTGCCAACAGCAGAATGCTATCCGTGCTTCTGCAGAGAGGGCTTTGCGTAATCCCATCATATTTACCAGAGCTCTGGAGATCGTCCTGCTGGGAGCACGGATAGACAGGCGATGCAGAGGTAGCATTATGCACTTTTTGTCTGCCAGGATGCCATTATTATTAAAAGCAAAATCCCAATTAGTAGAAGTCATGGATTTCTAAAAGTCAACCAATTGGCACAGGCTTGGAGCGGGCGCAGTGCTAATTATTGGTTATTTTCAATTAGTGCTCCCTCCATGTGCTTACATCAGAGGTGCTGACCAGGAGGAGCTGCCCCAGGACAGGAGGCTGCAGGGTCAGCTCTCCCAGCACGTCCATCAGTTCAGGCTCTGTGCAGTGTGGCCCTGGCCAGCTCTGCCCTGCAGCTGCACTGCATGGGGACGGCTCTCCACCAAAGGAAAACTTTGTCCCCGCCGCTTGCAGCAAGGAGTTCTGTGCTCCAGCTCCTCATGCTCTTCATGCCAGCAGGAAAGTAGGAGAGTCCAGGCTCTCTGCTTACGCTCACCGAGGCCTCAACATAAATTTCACAGACCTCCTCCTCCTTCTCAGTGCTTTAATCTGGAGCCAGGAGCCACTTCTCACAGAGCTGCCCTGCAAGCCGTGCAGGCGGCTGGTCTGGCTCAGATGCTTGGGATGAAGTGGACAGCAGCACCGGCTTTCATGCTCACATGCAGATGGTGACTGCGTGTCCTGTGAGCTGGTAGCCCAGACCCCATGGCTTCTGCTGGAGTGCAGCAGAACGCTGGTGGTGAAGCACTGAGCTGCCCCTGCCTGGGGCAGAGCGCACAAGAGCAGCGTGAGGACAACTGGCTGTAGGGCCTCAGAGTGCTCAGGTGCTGCAAAGCAGCATAAGGCTGCGGATGAGACAGGTAGCTGCAAGATGCACTCCCCAGCAGCTATCAGCAGCAGCATCCTGCTTTGTGCACCCAATAGGTGCCTCGGTCTGCGTGCTCTGCTCACACTGCAGAACGCTGCCCTTGGGCTGGGGGTGATGCTGCAGCAGGAGGGCACAACCTGTTGCCGTGAGAGCTTCCATCCGTGGGCTGTGATGGATGTAAAGCATTTAAGTCAGAACACAGCAGCCGCAGAACAGCAAGCCAGCCGAGCACTCTTCAATCCACTTTATTGATTTATTCCCTTCACTCCCATCCCTAATGCTCCTCTCAGCTCTACGTGGCTCAATGCAGCACAAATTAACAGAGCCCACAAAAGCCCTTTGAAGCCATTCCCCTGATTAACAGGTCTGTAGTGCTGAAAGATATCTTCATTTTAATAACCTGGCACTAAATGGATTACAGCCATGAAACACCACTCCCCAAAGGGAGAAGTGGCACATATTTCTGCGTGCTGTAGGAATCGCCGAAGATTGGGACAAATGGTTCAAAGAAGGATCAAAAAGGGGAAAGAGGAAAGTCATGGGAGACAAAACGCTGCAGGGCTTCAGTGAAGACATTGTGATCTGTGGGTGGTGTGGGGGATCAGCACAGGGCTGGGCACACCAGGCAGGTTCGCATCCTCTGCACCAGGCAGGACGTAACCTGCCGGCCCCCTGCCCTGCCCCTGGCCTTGCTGCCCATGCTGGGAGCTCTGCACAGCCCTGCCAGGTGTCCTTGTGCATCTCTTTGTAAAGAGAACACACCCTTCAGTGATACTTGTGTCTCTCAGTACAGCCCCAGTATACCTATAGCTTCTTTCCTTTTTCTTTCCAGCCGTGTCAGAGCTGGGAAGCTCAGGTCACTTCCATTTATCCTGCAGCAACTCCTGGGGGCGAGCATGAGCCTGCTGGAGATGCCCCAGCTCCCACTCCAGATTGGTTCATCAGCAGGAGCCAGGCTGGGAGCAAAACCATGGGGGCAGTGAGCACATCTCCAGGTCCTCCCAGGCCTCCATTTTCAGTCTCTCACCAGGACTGAAAGCCCATGAAATGCTCGTTCAGGATGAAGGCTCTCCGTGCACAGAGGTGTGGGCATTGCTCTGAACCATTCTCAGAGCTCAGACTCCTACTTATCCCACCAAGAGCTGAACCTTCAGCCCTGAAGGCTTGTTGGGACCCTCTGACCTTCTCCTAGGAGTGCACCCACACTGCTGGGTGCCTCAGGGGACTTTCCCTGCTGCATCCCCCCCATTCGTCACCCCAGATAACCTCAGGCCAAGGGAAGGGAAGTGGAAGGTTCGGAGCCAGTCAGAGGAAGGCAGACGGATTATAAGGTGTTTATGCTTCTGCAAAATTAAAGTCTTGAAGGCGAGACAGGTTTACATTGGCAAAGAATTAATGGTTTGATGTAGCACAAAGGGACAGCGAGAGCAGAGAGTGGGGCTATCTATCAGCATGCACTGATGGCATAAAGGAAAGAGATGCAGGCATAAATCAGGTCCTGCGCAGGAAATAAGGAGGATGGATGACAGGCAGTAGCTGGTGTGCTGTTATTCCCACAGTGCACCAGAAGATGCAGAACAAATGTGGCCAGGTGCTTCCAGTCCCCGTTTCACTAAGAGCAGAGTGAGCGTCTCTGGGTGAGTGAAGCTGTCCCACCTGGAGCTGCTCGGCCCCAGCACAGCACAGGACAGACTGTGGGGCCCCATCCCAGGCAGAGGGACCCTAGGGACAACGGTCTCACACTGTGCAGACGGTGATGAGCAGTTGTCACCCCTACATCCATGAGGAACTGAGCACTCCTTGTGCAACTCCAAGCAGAGGGTACTTCTCTTTCCCTGGAGCAGCGGCTGAATTGGGTTGAACTGGAGAAGGTGCATGAACTGTTTTGCTTGTTTCAGGCTCTTTGCAGCCTGGCCCTGCCCTGGACACCAGCATCACCATTTTGCTCCTTTTGCTGGTCCTGGTCCGGCCCTGATGATGAGCGCCTTCCTCAGTTTGCCAGTCTCCTCTTCTAAGGTTTTGGGCCCAACTTTACCTAGATATTCTCCAGCCTCGCCTCAGCAGCCTCTTGTGCTGCTCTGCACTTCAAAGGGAAATGAAACCTTACACATTTAATTGAAGCCAATTTCCTCCCTGTTGTCAGGTTAGGAGGGGGGATTAATGGGGGCCAAGTCTCAGTCCCCCAGAGACACCCAAACATTTCAACACATGGGGCAGCCCCAAAGGGTGGAAAGCACACGATGGGGAGCGGGGGGTGACCAGAGCTCATCGGGAGCAGCTGGGGCACATAAATCTCTCAGTCTATCAAGAGACGCTGCCTCCCTTCACAGTTTCCTTAAGCTGTGCTTCTTGAATGAAACCTGAGGCAATTAAACTCTCTTTCATCAGAAGTCCTGCCGTCAGTTTGCATCCTGCTTAGCAATGTCATGGGGAAAAGGACCTGGGAGACGGTGCAGCTTGCAGTAAGTCCCACCAAGCTCCATCCTGCAACTGCTGCAGGCGGCAGGGCTGGAGAGGTTTCTGCAAGCTGTGCTGGTCTTCCTGCAATGCAAGTTGTGTGGCAAGGAGGGAAGCAAAGCTGCTCAGAAAGCAGAGAGGGATGAGAGCTGGGGATATTCGGTAGTGCTTGTGGGTATGGACCAAGCTCCATTTCCCGTGCAGCTTCTCATCTCCTATTAGGATGAAGTGTTCTGCTCACAGGAAGCTGATGTCCCAGCTCAGGTCCATTAGGCACCATCCCACCTTCACCCCACCTTTGTGCTTGCCATCCTGGAGGATGCAGATGGGTTTAGTAGAGAGGGCTGAGGGTGTCAGCATGATGCTGTAACACCGGGCAGCCCCCTCCCCACCAACCACACCGTGACCAGCGCTGCTCCCACCCTTATTGCAGGACTTTCCCTGGAGCAAAAGGAGCACAGCAAACACAGCAGCTGTGTGATTCCCCAGCCTGCAGTGAGGCAGAGCCGGTGATGGATTGTACGTGGGTCAGGAAAGCCATGAGCTCAGGGTTTGTTTGGACAGTTTTAGGGTTGCTTTGAGGCTCCATAAGAGCCAGCTGCTATCCACAAAAGGCTGTCACAGCCACCGCTGGGACTGCTATTCCTGAGCTCTGACCCGGGGGCCCACAGCCTGAAGCCTCCCTCCTGGCTGGAGCATTCCTGGAGCTGCCTTTGCTGTTTGGTCTGCTTTTAAATAGCTCCCAGTGCTGGTTGCTGGAGCTGGGGGAGCAGTGGGATGGCGCCACGAAGGATTGCTGCTGGGGGCTGCAGGGCAGCAAGAGATCTCTGGCAGCAGGCAGAAGACATTTAGCTCCAACATCAGCCCATCTCTGCTGCTTCCTTGGGCTGAGGGCGGGTGCAGGAAGGGGAATGGATCTACCTACCACAGTCTTGGAGAAAAATGGTACCCAGGCCCATCTGCCTTTCTGACTGCAGACAGCATCCATAGAACAAAGGGGGTTTCAATCCCCACCATGCTGCCAGCATCTCCTCACACCTGCTGGAGGATCCTGGCTGTTTTTCCAAGGGCAGAGCCACCATGGGGCGATGAGGTATCAGAAGCAGGAACTGATAGGGCCCTCAGGCAGGGTCAGTGTGCTGGCTGCCCAAGTCGGGCTTTGACCTGAGGAGATGAGGCCACCTTAGCAGCAAAAAGGAGGCAGCACTATCATGCAGTCCTGGGACAGCATCAGCAGGGACTCAGCAGCAAGGAGCAGAGTGGGAGATTCGTGTGATGCTGAGCTCAGCCCCTCTCCAGCACCACTGCACCTTTTAGTTTTGCCAAAGAGCCTCACCCTAAACCCATCCCCTGCTGCGAGGCTGCGGCCCACAGACATTAACCCCCTAGCTATAAAGCATGACTTGGTGTTTAACAACCACACAGCGAACCACAGAGATGCTAAAAACTGCACTGGAATTCCCAGGCCAAGGACTGCAACTGGTATTAATTAGACCCTTCTCAGCCAACTTTTTTTTGGTGCCACCAGGTGGTTACAGTGAGCATCTCAGCTCTGGCACCACAAGTGGGCTGACCCCAGTGCCATTCAGCTTGGGACCGTAGTGACATGCTGGGACTGGGCTACCAGGGAGCCTGGGCCCTGTGCTGCTGCAAGGGTGGGGGTTGGAAGGAGGGAGCATCTTATGCTATCACCGTGCAGAACTGCTGCGCTGCAGTGGGTGAGAGGCCTGTGCAGAAAAAGGGCTTTGCAGCACTGCTGGCTGCTCCTTGCCATAGGGGTGTCCCAAGTATGGCTGTCCCCAAAACAGGCACCCGCAGCACAGCTGGGTGGCACCGAGGGGACATGGAGGGACATGGGATGTCGTGTGCTCTCTCCTAAGAATCCCACACCCGGTGCTGGGGTAGGGAGGGAGGAGGAGGCGGGAAGAGAGGAAGGGCAGAAATTACCTCAGCGATAAACACTCCGTGATGAAGCGCTTTTTTTGGGCCTTTCAGCAGCCTTTATTGCCCACAGGAGAGTTGGGCTGCACAGAGAGCTTTTCATGCTCTCCATTCTGCCCGTCCTCCTGCCCGCCCGGCTCCGCACTGCCCCTCTATCTCTCATCGCGCCGATGCTCCTGGCTTTATTTTTTCAGGGTGGGAGAACGTGAGAAACCTTTGATGCCAGGAAGCGGTGGAGAATATTTTCTCCTCCTGAAATAAAAGATAAAACTTTCCAAGCTCTCGGTTTCTGCAGCCTCCCGCCTCCCCCCCGTCTCCAGCAAGGTGAAGTCCCCGGCAGAGCCGCTGTCATCCTTTCAGCGCCTCGTTTCCCCACTCCCGGCAGCTCAGGGAGCGCCTCATCCTGTTTACACACCTCCAGCACTCGGGCAGGGGAGAAACAAAACCAGCTTTTACGCAGCGCCGGGAGCCAGAGCCGTGCGGCCGGACCAGGGATGCTCCCGGCTGCGTGCGCTGTGGTGCCAGCAGCTGCTGCAGGGTTCTGTCGTTGTTGTCATGTTGTCACACTGCAACGTGGGCTGTAATGCTGATATTACCAATGTGAACCCCTTTTAAGGAGCACAGCTGCTGGAATCTTACGGGCCTGACCCCCACGTACTGTTTTCTCTGCAATTTGTTAAGGGCTGAGCCCATCCCACACCTACCTGTGAGCGCTAGGGATGGGCCAACAGCCCCGCTCCTCTGAAGCTGCAGCATATCGAGGCCAACAAGCTTTTTAGTTGGATAGAAAAACTCTTTACCCCTCTCCTCTGTGAGAGGATTGCCTCTGCTTGAAGGTTTTGCCCTGGGGACTGTTCCAAGGATGCAGCTTCCTGTGACTGCAGAGCTGCTGTGTCACTACGCGTGTTGGGACACACACAGCACTCATCTGTGCTTGTGGACAAGTCCTTCTCCAGGTCCATGGTGTTCTCCAAAACCCAGCTGGGGATTTCACAGCCTCAGAGCAGGGCAGCACACTGGGAAATGAGTAGACAGAGCTGCTCCTTTGTACAGAAATTCAGGATCTGCCTGGTGTATCATGCAGCGCACAGGGAGCACTGAGCACCAGGATATCAACAATCCCACCTGGACCTTGCAGAACTGTGGGCTCCTCGGGGTGTGCTGTGGTGCAGGAGGTGGGCAAGGGGCAAGCAGAGCCCAGGATCAGCTCCAATCACAAACCCCTGCTGGGCCAGCTGCCCACAGGAGTGACCTTACTTCACTGCCCTGTGATGGGCACCGCTGCTCCCTTGCTATCCGGGGCACACAGGGAGGAGAAGTTTGGTTCAGCTGCATTTGCCAATGATGCTCCTTTATTCATATATCATCAAAGTCACATCTCCTAAGACGTGACAGAAAACATATATACGAGGGGAAGAAGCAAAGTTTGCTGAGCAGGGCGGGATTTGTGTGTTGCTTGGGAGACTGTGCCCTACTTTCCGGAGCTTCTCCTCCCTGCCAGTGCTCCAGGGGAGCAGCCCCTGAGGACGCCCAGCCCTGACCATCCTGGGGAAGCTCTCTGAGAAGCAGCCTCCCCAGATCCGAGCTGGTATCTGCATTAAGGACATTGATTGCGCTCCAGTTCTAATTTACTTGATTTGCTGCTAGGAAGTTGTCAGAAAAGGCATTTTGAAATCATTCAGGGAGAACTCGGAGCATGAAATTTTAATTGCAGCTTTGTGAAATAGGGTTCTCTTGGGCTGGGTGAGCCCAGCTGCCTGGGCAGGGACAGTGCAATGGGGACGGGCATGTCGCCTTGTGGCAGGGCATGTGGCAGTGTGCAATCAGCTGCCATTACATGCTGGAGGTGTCAGTGCACATCAGCAGCACGAGACACACATTTTGCCTCTGGCGCCAGCGACAGGTCCAGGTCTGGCACTCCAGGCACCCTGCTCCCATCCCAGCCCAAACTTTCTCCTCTTCAGCAAAACCTTTCTGTTGTTTGAAATAGACGTCATCTTCACCCTTGGAGTGTGTGTGAATTATTCATAGTAACCTGTCAATCAGAGTAATTCCATTTGGTTTCAGACTGAAAATTGCTTAGGAACACGTGTGATGTAATTCAGGACACAGAAATTACCTGGCCCCTGGACTAAGCGTGGTGGCAGACGGGCTGCAGGTACCCTGGCACAAGCACTGGGGATGTCTGCCACCTCCCGTGTGCCAACAGCACCCTTTGGGTCTTGCTGTGCTCCCTGCCTACAGGACTTCACAAACACCCACAAGGACCTCCGTGCTCTGGACAGCCTTATTTCCCAATTTCCCCTTGTTTTTAATAATGAAAACAAATTATACTTTCTGGAAGGACACTCTTGCTTTTGTAGACCAAGCTTGGCATTCATTCCTGTTATCTTAGGTAGGACTTGGGTCAGGAATGTGGTGAGGTTTCAGAATGTGGAACCAACATGATCCCCACCTGACAGCAGCTCCAGCCCCATGAGAAGCTGCTGCTGAGTTGGGCCACTGCCAGCCCTCCACAGGGCAGCACACCTCGTTGTGAAAAGAAGCTGCTCCTGCTCCTTTGGAGGAGGGATAGCACTGTGCCTTGTCTGAGCAAAATCCCCTTCTCTCCCCATACAGCTCCCTGCATTTGGAACTAATTCCTCAGGCAGCTGTTACAAGCTACTGACTGCAGGAGCCAGGCTGAGAGGGGGATAATCGTTCCTTCTGCAGCCAAAAATACACCAGACCTTGGGTTTGGCTTTGAATATTCTTATCACAAAACTGAGGATGTGTGAAAAGAACGCTGCAAAGCCGATCCGAGCATCCCAGCAGTGTGTGTCTGTGCAGGCTGTGGTGGTGCAGGTCCATGCCATCCCTGCTTGGTCCCAGCCAGCGCAGCATGGCTGTGGGTGAGGAGAGGGGTTTGTGTGCACACTTACCTGCAAACTTTCATACATAGTGTCTTTGTGGAGCTCCCTGCACCAGCAGATCCTAATGCTGAAGGAAGTGCAGCTGGGAGCTCCAGGCCCCTTCCTGAGCTGCTCTCCCTTCTCTGCTCACTAACAGCTTGCTGACATCACTGCCTGCACAGCAGTGCCTGTCTGTCCATCCTCTTCTCTCGCTCTGCACCCAGCCATATCTCAAATGACTCTGGGAGGGGAGGTCCCTGCCCTGACCCCTTCCCTCCAGGCAGAAGTACTGAATGCAGTGCCACCACTTGGCACGGAACCCCTTCAACACAGTCCTTCCACGAACACTTCAACCCATTGCTCTGGCTCCCTGAGCACACATAATGGGACAATAAAAATCCTCGCAGAGTTCATTCTCTCTGGAGCCACTTGTCTGTTCCAGCAAACAAAAGGAAACTGCTGCTCTGAAATGCTGGGTGCAGAGCTGGCGGCACCCATCAGAAACCCCCAGTGGCACAGAGCACTGCCAGTCCACAGGCAAACACCAAATGAGCTCCTCTACACAGCACAGAGCTCCCGAGGCCTCAGTGTGCCATCCCAGCTCTCTGCCTCTGTGTTGGCACTGTGCTGCTCGAGCACAGCATGCAGGCAGTGCCCTGTGCCTGACTTACAGCCAGCCTGCTGGGTTCATGGGGAGTTCTTCACATCTTCTCCAGGTAAGGCAGCCCCTGCCCTTCCTTGTGCTCTTTCAGGTACCAAAAGTGTGATGATGCCACAGCTTTGTCTTGTCTCCAGATGACCCTTGCTGACAATGTCTGCTTCTGCAGCAGCAAAGGGAATTAAAGTTCAACAGCGCCTCTGTGTCACTGAGCCTTCAGTCTGCCGTGCAAATAACCCCGGTGTGTGGCTTGCTTGGCCTCATCTGCTTGGGATTAATATTAATTTCAAGATGAATCTAGATTGCCATCCGCTTTGCTGCCCCCATGGACCCAGATGGGGCTGTCAGACTCCATCTGAAGCAAAGCACCTCGCAGTGCCCCAACCCAGTGCAGACGGACCAAGGACCTGAGATGGATTTCCTGGTAAGTGTTGCTCTGATTGTTCCAAAGTCCTGCAGAAGAGCACATGCCTGCTGATGGCAGGAAGGAGGACTGCAGAAGTCATTTATTTTATTTCAACTTAAAACCAGAGATGGTCACAGGAAATGTCTGTAAAAACGTCAGAGTGCTGAACACCTGAAAGCAAGCAAGAGGGGAGAGGAGAGGTTCATGTGCACAGCATGGGCTGGGACCTGGAGAGGAGCCCTGTGCTGTCTCAGGATGAACCGTTCCAGATGTGCAAAATCATTTCGGCATGTAGAGAGGGCCTGGGTGGGGACCACCCTGCCCAGGTGAGGCTGCGCCATGGGCACTGGGGGCCATTCCCAGGAGCACATTAAGGCAATCCGTGCCCGGTAGGCCGTGAGTGCTCCAAGATCCCCTCTGTCCCCCTGCACAGTTACCAGCACATCTGAGTTACTCGATGACACGTGCTGACAAAGAAGACAACAGAATGAAGTCAGCCCAGCCCCGACAGAGGCGAGGCTTCATCTCCTCCCAGAAGAACGCCACAAGTTTGCAACTGGAAATCAGAAAATTACTGTCTTCCTCCTCATCCTTCCTGTGAGCAAGCTCTTGGCGTTGTGCATTATTTATCTGCTGGTAAGGGGCAAATCAAATATCATTACAGTAAGCTGAGGGCCGGATGCTGGCTGCCTGAACTGCAACGCAATGCAGAGCCGCAGACGGACGCAGCCCTTCCCACAGCCACACCACGACATCCCCGACTGCCTTCTGACCAACACAGCAATTACGTGGCACTTCGAGTAGTGTGAGCGTGTGTATGACAGTGCTATCGATCCCAAACCGCTGCAGTGTGCAGGCTGTAATGGCCCTGGATGAGACATCCCAGGCAGGGAAGCGGGATCTTCAAGCATCTGATGGATCAATAGCTTTCATAAACCAGACTGAAAAATAAGGGGGAGTAATAATGGTAACAGAAGTGCTGGGCTACACTTACGGAAGAAAAACAATTTGAGAAGGACCAAATAGCAACATTGATCATGCCACTGTTTTCCTATTTTTATCTTTCTTCACAAAAGTATTCAGCTATCATCTGCAGACAATACAAACATTCATTTAAGCTGTGGCACAATTAGATGCTGGATGCTGTGTCGTTGCTTTTTTACATTTCAAATGTGTTTATGCTATTCAGCAGAAAAATCTCATTTTCATTGAGCAAGTCCCACGGGCAGTCCCTCTCCTGTCCCCTGCACTGCCATCCCCCCCCCCAGCAGTTCTGCTGCTCCGTGACCACAATGGGAGGCCGGTTGTGGGGAGCTGCAGTTCTGGCACGATGGTGTGGCCTCATGCACAGAGGTGACGGCACGTTGCAGTGTGTCAGGATGCTCTCAGCACGGGGCTGGGCAGGCAAAGGGCAGCCAGAATGGCTCTGACAGCATCCGCTTGGCAGAGGTGGCAAGGTCCTGCAGCAGCTCGCTGTTGGGGAGAGATGTGCATCGGCTGCAATGGGCTGGAAGAATTCTTTGCAGTGCTTAGGATGCGACACGTGCTGTTCTTGGCACTGCCCGGACAGATGATATCTTCTGGAATACATCTGACTCCATTCTTTTGTACAGATCTCATCTACAGCTGTTGACAGGCTTTGCCAAGCAGTGTCAGGGCTGGGGCTCACGGTAGGAGGCACCACGCAGTGCCTGGAACCTCATGCTAACACAGTGCCTTGCAAGGAGTGCATTAAACAGCCTGTCAAGGGCTTCACAAGCTTTATTGAGTCTTTGAGCATCAGTGTCACTTTGCCCCTTCATCAAGGCCTACGACAAAACTGCCAGGGAAAATACATTTGTTAGTTGGAGGCAGCTGGCGAAATACCACAGGATGCCAAATACCTGGGCAAGGTTGGCAGGGGAAACGGCAATGAGGAGGTGACCTCATTGAGAGCTGGGTTATATCCAGTGAGTTTTAGATTTAAAGGGAGCAATTTGAGGGAAAACTGTCATGAAAGTCGCCATAAGGGTAAAAGCATTCAAAACAAAATGCAGTTCTGTGGTTCAGGAGAAATTTATCACTCATCTAAAGACGAATGATGGCTTGGCACACATTTACTCCACCAGAGGTGTCCTGAGGCTGCAGAGAAGGCAGGCAACCCACAGAGCCCTGCAAAGGAAGGGCTCTCTGGGCATGCCAGAGCCAGTGCCCTCTGTGCCACAGGCAGGAATATGCAGTCCCCATAAGTCCCTGTTCATTTCTCCCCATTTGTGCCCCAGCTGAGAGCTGCAATGGGCAGTGAGCTGATGGGGGGCACAAGCAGTGCTCCTCTCTGCGGTCCTGCAGTTGCTGTGCTCTGGGTTCTGCCTTGGCCCCATGCCTGCCCTCACTGCAGCACGGCTCTTCGAGGGAGAACAGTGGCACGCTCAGCACTGCTCTGATAAACTGGGGCAGTCCCAGGGGGGGCTCCATCCTTTGAGCTCTCCCCAGACAAAGTCCCACAGTCTCGCCTTTTCCCACTCACTCCACAGAGGCACAGGAATAAAGTGGCCATCTGTTTGGAGTTTGCTTTGAAAAGAAAAAGAAACCAATCTTCTGGGACAGCATCCCCCAGAACCTGTTACTCATCCACTGATCCTCCGCAGCCTTGGCACAGGGAGCGGCTCAGTAACGATTTTTCAGAAAGCCAAAGTCCAGAAGAGAGCCTGGTTTACAATTATTCTTCAGTTACATAGGTAATTTTAACTGGGATTAGCTGATCCTGTAAAGTAATTGAAGCCAGGAGGTCTGGGGCTGCTGCACTGTTATTATCACCATATGCCATTGGAAAAACAATGGGTGATGGCTGTCTTCTAAAGTGGTTTTCAAAACCCTCTAATTCAGCCTTTCCAGGTATGAAGAGAGAGTGAAACTTGACAGGCAGGGAGGGGGAGAGAGAGGGTTGGAGAGACAAATGAGCAGAGGAACGAAATAGATCGAGGCAGACAAAGGGGACGTTTGGAGAGGCCACAAGGAAGGATCTGTTCCCTACACTGAGCTCCTGCACAGAAAACAGAGGCTTCTCTTTTTCCAGCTTAATCCCCATGCAAAGTTCATGTCTGCTTCTCCTGGGAGGACAGCACTCATCCTGTGTGCCTTCAGACAGCAGCAGTTATGGGATGACTGCATCGATGTGAAACTCTCCTTTGCTGCCTGGCCCTTGGCTGTGCTGTGTCCAGCAGAAATGCGTTGTGCACCACTGGATGCTGCACTTGATTGCACTCACCATGCTTGTGTCCACGGCTCAAGCATCAACCTGCTGCTTGGATTGCCCACATTGCCCACCTGTGGGTGCCCCCTGACCCCAAAGGAAATCACTGCAGTTCCCTCTGCGCATTGCAACAAGGGACCGTCTCCCGAGCTCAGTAACAGCCCAAGACGTATTGAACTGAAACACGTCTGTTTGTTCAATAAAAATAATGTCTTAGGACAGGCCAAATGCAATTAAATCAGTGCTTCAGGTCTGGGGGACATTCCCATGTAATGAGATTACAGCGATTCGCCATCAGGTCCGGATTTGATGGTGAACTACATGTCAAGGTCCCTTTAACTTCACAATGGAGGGGGTACAAGCCCAAAACACAATCAAGAAAATACAATAAAAATGGCAAAAAAGATTTCTGCTGGAATTATAAACAGCAGCGATCGCAGTGATTTCGTATAATCAAGGCCAGGCGGGGCCCCGTCCGCTGCTGTTATCTCCCCCACTAATCCCCAATGTGTTTCTGATTTGTGCTGCTCAGTCTGCAGGCACCACCCCAGCCCCGTGCTGGGCAGGACAGAGCAAGAGGGGCTGGAAGTCAGCTGTGGTCTGGCCTGGCAATGGTGGGATCAGCGCAGGTGGCAGATATGAAGGGAAAGGGATGGGTGCTGAGCGTGCCCTGGGGCGGTGCAGCTCCTTCACAGAGCCCATGGAGATGATGATGGCATCCCGGCCTGGGGCAGACCTGCTCCAAAATGTCTGTGCATCTCAGCGGGATGCCAGATGGATGCTGGCTGGTGTTTATGTGCGCAGGGTTCTGGCTGCCTGCTGGCCGGCAGTGCCAGGTTAACAGCCCATATCTCAGTTCTTAAGCAATCCAAACAGCTGCCACTCTGCTGCTGGGCTGACATCCCACTCAGCCCTCCGTTTCAGGAGCTCTCAGACAACATAAGCTGAGCAGGGAGTCACCTTCCTTGGGAGGACGAATGTACTCTGGCACCTTGCGTCCCGGGGAGCTGTGTGAGGTGTGGCAGACGGGAGACATGTGCCACCTTTCTGCTGGCAGCTTTCCTGCCAATCCCCCCTGGCTGAGCACAGGCTGCCTCTGCTCACTGTGGCACTGAGTGCCAGGCAGCGCCCTGCTCACCGCCATGCTGTGCTAAATCCCAGTGAGCCGTGTTTGTTCCAGATGTGGCGAAGGGGAAGCTTGAGTGAGAGCTCACCAGCCGTGTTCCTGCTGCTTAGTGAGCACCACCAGCCCAAGCCTGCATGGAAATGCTGTGAGGCTGCAGCTGAGCTCAACCTTCAATCTGCTCAGCACAGCTCTGTTTGCTGCCATGCACCAGGAGAGCCCTTCTGGGACCAGCCCTGCTTCTCAACCTCTTGCCACTGCAATTGTTTTTATCCACTCTGCGTGTTTTATAGACAATCAAAGCGATTGGTGCTTCAATGGGGCTCTGCCTCCTGGAGCTCAGGTGCAGCATTCCTCCACGCTTCTCACAGGAAGAAAGCCATCAAGGCAGGGAAGGACCCAGCAGCCTGGTTCGGGGCTGGGAATGAGGGCAATCCAGTTACTCGGTTCCAGTGGCTTAGAAAAGGATGGGCCATCACACCTGTGTGGCTGTGCGCTACCTGCCGACAAAGGGGGAAAAGCACCAGCCTCCTCACCGAGCCCAATCACACAGCTCAGCCACCTGTGCCACAAAGCATGAGCCACAAAACACCACAAGTGATGCAGCTCAGCTTCTTCAAGCAGTAGCCTGAGTTGTTTCTCCTTTCCCCCTCTCTCTATAAGGTTGGCATTGCCCAGGAGGTTCCAACCAGTACAAGTCTCCATTTCTGCCCATCTTCCCTCTCTCCCAAATGGCTTTTTGCAGCAGAATGAAACTCTGGAGTTCTCTGTGCAGTTCTGATCAGAGGGGCAGGAGAGACCCGTGTCCAGCACTGCCCTGGGGGCTGCACCCAATCACTGCAGGCAGACAAATGGATCAGGTAACCTGAAGTAATGGATGGATTGAGGGGAAGTGTGATTTGTTCACATAAAAACTGCGAGCAATGTCAGCAGCAAAATTCTTTGAGTGAGGCACCCAGCATGGATTATTCAACCACTTCAATGAGCTACCAGGAAAGATAGCGCAAGGCTGAAGGTGCTTCACTGCTGGTTATTTATTTAAGGGTTGTTCTCCTCAAAAGGCTCAGAGCACTCAAGCAGGTGCTTTTGCTGCCTTCCCTGGGAAATCTGTGCTGGTGGTCAGCCTGTGCCTCCCTTTGCTGAGTTGCATCACCTTCATTCTTTGCTGGCCTGGTTTTGATCCACTCCAAACAATATTTCTTCCTCTTCAGTGCTTACACCCTTCAGAGATTCTTAGACAGCTATTATGTCCCCCATTAGTTTTCCCTTGGTCTACCTGTAAGCATTCACCCCTTTTAATCTTCTCCCATCAGCCTGTCCCTCCTGCCCCTCCATCATCTCTGCTGTTCTCCAAATCCCCTCCTGTTTGTCCACATCTTTCTCATTTATGAATCCATGATCTCATTTAGCATTTGATTTCTGCCAAAAATAGAGTTGAGCTTGATTGTTTTCACTGATGACTGAAAGAGGCACGAATTGTTGCTTGGAAAACAGTCCTTGAGACAGCAATATGAAAGGGAAAAAATGAAGGCAGCTCCACCAGGCAGACGAACACACAGATATTATCACGTAGGGCAGCTTTGGCTAGATTGAATCTCAGAAGTGCGTGATGACAGTAATAGCCACCACTATTAGAGTGTTTAGCTTTTAAACAGAAATGTGAGTTATAACTCAGGCCCCAGCATAAATCACAGAGCCATGAAAATCTTACAAATGCATGCCTGCACAATGCACCAATATGAAATTCCACGTCCTTGGTGGAAGCAGCACAATTGCAACTTCCTTTGCGTAGGAAAATGTGTGTGTTTGACTCAGATACAGCAATTTGGCTTCAGGCACATCGCCGGGACCTTCGGCTTGGGAAGTTATCATCTTTTCTTTCTTTTTTTTGAAGGGAACATTATCTGAGTGCTCACCGGTGGGGAAGGGAGGTGCTGAGGGCAGAGGTGGGCTGCAGAACCGCTCTCACCTGCGGTCGAGCAGCTGGCCCGGCCACCCCGAGACGAGGCCGGTAACGAGATTCCGTGATCTGTACGGCCGAACGCCGATCGAGGAGCTCGGTTTGGATCCCAGACTCAATGCTGACGCCTGGCTTCAGTCTGCAAACTGCCATTTCTCGGGGCCGCGCTGAGCGCTCCCGCTGCCCAAGGGCGGCCGCACGGCGGGGCTGCGGGTGGGGCCGCTTCCCCTGGGAAGGGGCTGCTGGCCGGCGGGACCCCGCAGAGGCTACACTGTATCTCAGGGGGATTTCCATTTAAATGCTCCTTGGCAAAGCGCCCTCAGAAAGCTGCTGACGCCTCGTGGAAAGCTTTGGAAAACATGCTAATGAATTAGAAACAAAGCGGCGTCTCTATCGGATCCCAGAGCCGCTGTGCCTCCCTCTCTCGCCGCCCGTCACCTCCCGAGATACGTGCGTGACAAGGGCAGCTTTGTGCCTCCGGGCTCCGCTCCGCGGCCGCGTGTTCCCGCATCTAAAGGCCGTTCTGGTGGGACCTCGGGCAGAGGTGAGGGCTGTGCTGCAGGCTGTGGGGCACCGGGACCCTCCGAGCCCGCAGTTCTGTGGCTGCGTGGGATGGGAGCAGGCAGGGACTTGGAGCTGCAGTGCTGCGGGAGTCCCCTGGGGATCCTCCTGAGATCAGGTACTCTGCACACTGGGAATGTGCTGCAAAACACAGCTCTTCCCTGCCTGTATTCGGGTGTATATCAGGCTGCCCTGAAGATGAGTAGCTCATAAAGTGAGGGATCTCTGCTATTTATCTTTGCTCCTCCCGCAGCTGCTCCAACCCCAACAAACTCACTGAGATGTGTGGGCCTGAGGGCGACCACAGGGGCAAAAACCCTGCACTCCTTGGAGATTTGCTTTGATTTGGTTCTGTTTGTTGCCATGGAATGGAGGGACGTGGTGGGGCTCCATTGCTTCTTGCAGGTACCAGAGATCTTTTGGGTGGAAGTGAAGTCTATCTCTGAACTTCCCCACCAAGCAGCAAAAGTAGAGCTGAAGGTACCAAGCAGCAGATCTCTGCTCCTCAGTGATCGTGCAAGGATATATAGTCCCTCCTCTGTGTGAAACCTAAATAATTCATCGGGGCAGGGATCTAAGGAGAGACTCTTGGGCTTGCACAGGGGCTGCTGGAAATTCTCCTGCCACTCTGGGGAACAGCAATGAAGCGATGAAAGAGGAAGAATGTGAGAAAGAGAGAGAGCATCAATCCTGAGCCCCACTGCTGGGCTTTGGAGCGTTCCCACTTGGCCAGGGGAAAGCGAGCAAACAAACGTAGCAACAACCAGCCGGCACGAAGCAGCCGGGCAGCAGCGGCTGCAGCCCTGAGCTGGCATCAGGCAGTGCACCTCAGCGCTGTGCAGGGTGAGCCCGAGCCCCTGGGCGCTGAGATGGGAGAGGATCCGAGAGGAGGCGGCCCCGCAGCCGCTCACTTCCCCAGTCCTCAATTCCTCCTTTCTCCCGGAGAACCAAGATCAGCACGGCTCCTCGCATTGCTTTGCATCTGAACAAGGGCTTAAATGTCCACACTGACTCAATGCACGCTGGAACACTTCCAGAAAGTCAGCAAATTTGCTCTCCCTCTCCCTTTAAATGCTTTGGCTTCCTGCAGGAAAATGAAATCCATTAACAAGTTCCACCCCGCTCCAAATTCAAGGCTAGAACTGTCAATGCTTTAGGAACGAGCTAAATGGAGGGATTTCCATAACAATCAACAGCTACAGCATTAATCTATAGTCATATTAACCTGGGATGACAAGGACACGTCTGTCTGTTCTCTCTAATGTAATCTACCATTATACTCGGACTCCATTGAAGTCTGCTTTGTAGTATGCATTTGGCTGTGATCAGCTAATCTCTCTGGCTTTAAGCACAGCTTAGAAAAGACAGCGAGGGAGACAGACAGAGCAAAGCGATGAATATGCATGTGTGTGTGCTTAGCATGTGTCTGCCTCTAATGTATGTGCGAGCATGTGCAGCTGCACACAGGAGCTGTGCCGGTGCTGCAGGGCTGCACTGTGCCCGCGTTTTGCGTTTGCAAGGTGTCAAAGTGCACCTAAGGCAGAAATGGGCATTGCACCGTGGTGCTCAGGTTGTGGGGATGTGCATGTAGGTGCAAACCTGATGTGGGACGAACTGGCAAGCTGAGATACGTGAGCGTGCTTTGCTGAGGCTGCATTCAGTCCCACAGCAGCGTGCTTCCCATGTAGCACAGGGATGCTCATTTGCTGTCTGTCCTGGTCGTTTGTGGGATGCTGCTGGCCCACGTCCTGATCCAGTACCTGTGCCACAGTGCCGGGGCTGCTCAATGGGTTGTCCCTGCGGAGACGACAGCCCTGACAGTCCCTTCACTTTCTCTCATTCTGCTGCATTAACCCCTCCTGAAGAGGCACCTTCCCCAAGCGTGCAGCATGCCCTGAGCCTGCTTTGGGATTAGAGGCGATTACAGAGCTGCAGCAGCACGCACCGGGATGCCGCACACCAGAGGAGCTTATGGGGTCAATTCCATTCCCAGCACTGACTCCAGACACATCAGAAGATGCCGTGATATCAGCTCCCACCTTCTGCGAGGAGTCTGTTCCCAGGCAGGGATTAGAGCCTCTGCTGCAGAGGAGCAGGCAGCAGACATCAGTTCCCTTGCTTTGCCTCTGGTTTTTAATTACTGGAGAGCAGGAAGCACGTTGCATCCCAGGCGCTCACCCTGAAGCTGGCCTTGTGGCAGTGGGGAGCAGCTGGGGGTGGGAAATCCCACCCAACCTCTGCAGGTAAAATTCCCAATCTGCTCCAGGTACTGCTGTATTGGGAAGCTGGGGCTGGGAGGGCAAACCAGATGGGTGCACAGATCCGGGGGGATAAACACTGGGAAATGTGTTCATCTGCTGCCAGCGCAGGCAGAGCAACCCAAGGCTGCGCATGCCCAGTGCCCTCATGCTCCACTGCCTGCCCCCAAACCCCGTGCTTCCCTTCACTTGTGCCCCTTTGTAGAAATCCTTCTGCTCCTTTTGGGAGCACATCCGATCCAGCCCGTGGTTTTGATGTTACTGTTTACTCACAGTGTACGAGGGGGTGGAAATCGGAAACTCTGATTCACCAGGATCTTTGCACTGAAACTTTACACACTGGAACAATTAATTATCCATTAAAACCTGCGTCTGTGTGTATCTTATTGTTCCAGGCTCTTATTGAAGCCACTCAGTGAAACAATCGCTCAGACAGCATTTGAGTGTGGTTAATCAACTAACAAGCTTATAAATACAATAACAGCAACGCTTTGCTCTCCGAGGGCTCCGTAAGCAAAGGGTCTCGAGCTGCCTTCCCAGCACGCCCAGTTAGCTGTGGCTGTGGGCACTGGCTCTGCTGCTGGGAACACCGTGTTCAAGGAACAAACGTCTGGGCATCCCACTGGGACTCGGGCAGTGCTGGGACCAGCACTCATAGCTCGGGATCCCAAAGTGCTACTGCCTTAGAAGCAGAGGCATCTTGCAGAGCCAGGGCATGCTCCCAGCTCCAGCAGCAGCAGAGCAAGCTGGTGGTGCTGATCCCACTGCAGGGCTGCAGCCTGTCTTGTCATGGACACACTGCTTTGAGGCAATGTGATGTGAGTTTGGGCCGGCGGGCAAAACTCTGCCGAGGATCCCGGAGAGTTCCATCCTCACTGGGATTAGAGGTGACCTCTTGTCTTGGGGAGTTGATTCTGTGCCTGCTGGACCGGCACAGTCTGGGAAAGTGGCATTCCAAGGGAAGCAGGTGGAAGAGTGAGGTCGTTAAGGATGTGTTTAATGATAGAAAATTTCTTTCAGTTGTATATAGACCATAATTACAGAGGCTGTGAGAGTATTTATTTCCTGGCGATTAATGGCAGGCCAAGGAGAAAACTTTCCCATCGGTGCTGTTACAAGTTTCAATTATTTTTTTCAATTATGGGTATGTTTTCCTTGGAGCTCACAGGAGCTGCCCGCGGGCACTCGGCCTCTCGGCACCCTTTGCTGCATGCATGGGGATGGAGAAGGTCAGGAGACAAAGCCGGGAAGTCGGAGAGCTTAGGGTAAGCCAGGAGGATCAGAGCAGCTAAAGAACAAAGTCTTTAATTGCAGGGTGGATGAAGGGACCTTTAAGTGAACATCAGTCAAATGCTGAGCTTTTGTTCCAGTTTTCCTAACAAGGTTCCTGACTGGCCTTACTGTGCCCCATAGCTGTGTGGTGCCTGCACACCTCCTGGTTGTGCTGAGAGAAGAGATCTGCTCCCGGGCTCACCAAGCACTGAGAGCTGCAAGCTCCTCAAGGCCAGCAAGGATGCCAGGAGTCTGGGCAGGGATGGATGCAATAGGAAACATAGGAAGCAACCTCAGCCTCGGGCTTCCAAACACGCAACATTTTCCTTGACATTTTTCCACAAACTTCCCAGCCCCTGCAGCCCTCAGAGAACAGCAGAGATAAGAGCATCTGTCAGCTTGAAGAGGCACAACAGATAAGCATCTTGCTTTGAACCAGCAGATAAATAGATGTGCTGGGGATAGCACATCACCAGCACGAGAGCAGTGCGGGCCCAGCCTGGGCTGCCCGAAGCACAGGAGCATCTTCCAGACCCCACCAAAGGGTGACCAGAAAGAGCAAGAACCACAAAGTCTGCAATGTCAGTGCGAGTGAAGGAGCAGGAGAAGGCATCCAGGAAAGCAAAATGCTCACCTGCACCTTCAGCCAGAGCCCAGTGCAGACTCACAGGGGGCAGAGCGTGCTGTCGTGGCCCCTGTGCGGCCGTGCACTGACTGGCCCAGCTACTGGGGGCTCTCTGCACTGCAGGCAGGTTTGCAGGTCTTACTAGGAGAATAAAGGAGCAAATAAAATGAACATTAACAACTTCTCTGCAGTTATCGCAGTTTCCTGCCCTACATAATTACCCCCTTTAAGTGCGGCAGTGCAGCGATGGTTATTTGCTGTGTTTATACAGCAGGAAAGGTGAGTGGCACCGTGCAGTCAGAAATTATTGCTGGGACATAAAAATGTCTCCAGCTATTAAGGTGGTGACATTTGGCTTTGCATTCAGCGTTCAGCCCCGGCCGAGGGGCGGCTCTGGGGCTGTGGGCTCAGGTTGGGCATGAAGGGCTCTGCAGAGCCTGGAACAGATTTGCTGACTCTGGGAGCATTTTGTGTCGATGTTTCAGCTCTGTTCCTTAATGAGGGAAGAAGCACTTCTCCCTGAACTGCCCTCCCCCCGTTTCCAAACCAGGTGTAGACATGATTTATTGCGTTGTTTAGTCATTATTCTCAGTTACCCAATTATGTTTTTTTAAAGTTAAAAATGCAAGAACTTTGTTGTGGCTGCATCTGGGGATTCTGCAGCATCTGGAAGATGGTAAGGAAAAAAAACAGAGGAAACCAAGAACATCACCGCCAGCAGCTCCTCGTGCTACCTCCCAGCACCTCCCCTGCAGCAGCCTGCTGATGGGGCAGCCATGCCCCAGCCCTGCAGTCCCACTGAACACAGCTCCTGTTACTGCATGAGGTCAGGATAATCACTGGGGAGATTTCAGGACAAGACAGATAACAGCAGGGATCTCTGCTGACTCCCACACTTCCCGGCAGTAGATCTTCTGCTGCACCACACTGGGCCATCTTCACTGAGTTTTACCTGGCAGGACAGCTTGCTTTGGGATGGCATTGCAAAAGGGTCTGTTTTCTCCCGTGGCACAGGAACTCTGGGCCTGTCTGCATGATGGAGCTACAGAACAGATGAAGACAGATCCCTGGAATCTGTTCAGCTGGGAGAAGGACTCTGCGTGCTCCCGAAGAGCAGTGGGAAGGATGTTAGCACTCATCTCAGATCTACAGTTTGTATTTCAAGCATTCAGAGGGAAGAACAAATGAAGCTGTCCCAGGTGTGCGCCCTGGCTCAGGGCTGGCAGCAGCTGGCATCCAATGGTGTGGGTCTGCAGAGGTTTGTGTGTCCCCTGGTTTGGAGCACAGCGCCGCCCTGAGCCGCCCGTGGTGCAGCTGATGGTTGTGGGGTTCTCCATAGTTTGCTTTTAGAAGTAGCTGAATGAATTAAAGACACACAGGTGATGCTGAGGCAGTCTAAAGGGGAGAATAATGGCACCAATTTGCCAATGTTGGTATTTTTTGCCTCTGGTTCTTCCCACATGAAGCACTTTGCATTCTTGCTGCTCTGGCGTTCCTCAGGTGTGTGATTATTTTTGTCTGTTTGCTGATACGCAAATTCCTTCCTGCTGGTTTCCAGGTCAGGTCTCAGCACACACGGAGCTCCCAGCCCTTCCTATGCCTTCCATCTCCGTCCCCGTCCCCCCCAGTGCTGCTCCAGACATGCAGGATGTGGAAGCACAACGTGGCCGGGTTTGGGCAGGGCTCCTTGCTGGGATGAGGACCCAGGCAAGCAGATCCTTGGGTTAGCAGCCATGGAGATGTGGCTGTTTGCAGGCCCTGTGCCTGCTCCTCGTGTGCTCTGCTTCCCCTGGCATTGCCCCACTGAGCTGGAAATGCCAACCCTGCCCCTGACAACATATCCTCATGTGGAGCCAAACGAAGCACCTAATTAGGAGGGAAAAAAATGCCTTTTCTGCCTCACCACATCCTGCGAAGAAGGAGGCAATTGATCAGCCCTGTCGATATGTGCCGAGACCAGTGGCTGGTTCACAGCATCTTTACAACTATAAATGGGCTAAACCTAAATAAAAGGACCCTAAATCATCCAAATTAAAGCTCTGAGGACAGTGCGAGTGCCACAGCCTCATAGCAAATAACCACAGCATCACTGCCTTTTTCTCAGCACTGCTGCTGAAGTCAGGCAGGGGCTGCATCCTCTTGCTTCAGCCCAGGCCACGGCAGGTTTGGGGGAGCTGAGGCTGGGTTCGATGCCTGCTGATGTCTGCAGTGATGTGGGTCTGCTCAGCAGAGGGGATAGGGCAGTCCCATAGCCTGCCTCGGGCCCACGAACAGCTTGGGAAGGCCAGGCGCAGTCTGTCAGCACAACCCCTGGCCCTAGGCTGGAAATATTCCCATCTCTTCAAGGTATGACTCCTCCAAAATGCTGAGGAACCACTTCTGGCTCATTGCACATCACCTGACCACTGGAGCCAGTGCTGGGATGTTGGTCCTTCCAGGAGCATCGGCCAATCCTGTGCTGAGGGGAAGTGCTGGGAGTGCTCACAGTGTCAGATGCTTTCAGTAAATTTGGTAGTTCTCTACTAAGTGGAGTTCCTTTTGGGTGCTATTTATGCAGGAATAAAAACATTTGTTATGCTAATCACTCCAATAAGAGATAAAATATTGCCCAGGAAAGCCTGATTTTTCAGTGACATTCCACTCCTCAAGCTCAGATGTTCCTGCAGAGAAGTGCACGCAGTGCAGGTGGGAAGGGCAGCGCTGCTGCACAGCAAGACACCCTTCTGCACCCACTGCAGCTCACAGCCTGGGCAATGTGAGCATCTCCAGCTCTGACTTGTGCTGTGTTTGCAGCAGCAGCCTCTGGGAGGAGGATCCCTGCAGGATGGGGATTTGCCATTGCCCAACAACATCTGAGGACATGGAGGAAGAGGGGAGAGGGACTGCTCAGGGGACCTGGGGCAGAGTGATGGGATTCAATCCAGCACTACAAATTAGAGCTTAATGGCAGGAAGGTGTCTTTGGGATGACTATGGCTGGGCTGAAATCCCTTCCCAAAAGGGGCATGGACTGTGTCCTGTGCTGCCCAGTGTGAACAACGGAGTGTGATGGAGCCCAGCACCCACCCAGAGGAGCCAAATGCTGATGTGCACAGGGCTCCACTGCTTGGGATCTTGACCTTTGTGCATTGCACTATGCTTGAGCAAGGAAACTACAGCTCCCAGACTTCATCCTAATGTGTCAGTTTTGTGGGGAGGGCACCTGGATGGTGGACAGGCTGACATGGAAGGCCTTTTTCCTTTTTTTTTGCTGCTTGGATCTGACCTGCACAGCTGATTGCGGGGGGTGGGGGGGGGAGTGGCTGGGGATGGCCCAGCACTCCTGGATCAGCTGCTGGCTTCTCCAGCTTTCCCTATGCTCAGCCCCTACCCTTCAATTTTTGAGTAAAAATAGGCAGGAGAGAAGAAAAATGATTTAAAAAAGAGACAAAAACCAGGACAAAAAAAAAGAGCAAACAAGGTGGGAGAAAAATCCAAGGCAGTTGGGAAAAGCCCAGAACAAACGGGACGGCATCCAGAGCGCACCAAGCAGCGGCACGGCCCCACTGCCGTCAGCCAAGGCTCCGTGCCCACTGCCCACGGCCCAGAGCTGTGGGGCAGCACAGAGACAGAGGAGAGCACAGGGGAAGGAGCGCTGTGAATGGCAGGTGGATGATGGCTGCTGACGGCCCTGAGGGTGCAGGGGGGAATGGGGAGGCAGTGGGAGCTGAGGGCTCTGTCCGGAGCGCTCGGCTCTGTGTGGGGACGTCGTGCTGAGTAGCTGTGATTGATTTTTCTGAAGAACAAAAAGTGCAAATAATAATTGTATTGCACTGTGCAAATAGCAGAACAAACAAAATCCTCGACTTGATAGGAGTACGGGTTGTTGTAACCAGGAAAAAAAAAATGATCAAAAACATGTCGCACAGGAAAAAGGGTTTCCATTCACAAAGAAATCATTATGGTTAATTTAATTCATTGTAGCATTTAATATAGAAAAGCTTTTCTACAGAGACTGGGAAAAAAGCCAACATTTATATATAAATGGGTTTTATTTTAAAAGCTAATGCAGTGGGCAGGATGCTTCAGGGTTATTTTCTCTCCCTCTTTCTTTCAGCGCATTTGCAAAGCTGGTATTGTATCCAAAAAACAAGGAATTTGCTGCTATCTAAAGTTTACAAATTGCCTTTTTTCAAAAGCACAATTTCATATTCCTTAGAAATGTAAATGACGGGGTTTTTATCTCCCCGCTTTCCTTTCTTTCTGCTTCTTTTTTTTTTTTTTCCCTTTTTAAAGTTACTTATATTAGTATCCAAGGCACCCATTTGCAGAATGGGCTTTAAATATCCTCCCACCGCAATCAGCGCCGACGTCGGCTGCAGTGCGGTGGGCGCCTGGCAGCAGCAGCAGCTCCCTTTGCAGAAGGGCCGGGATGCAGCGGAGCTGAGCGAGCTGGGAGAGGGGCAGCTCAGCATCACCGAGCCCTAACGAGAGTCAGCTGTATTTGTGCGAGGGACAGATGGTCGGTGAATAACCGGTCTGATCAAATACCTTCAGCCATAAAATGTCAGGGGAAGGAAGCATATGGAATTACCCACTTGTGCCTTCCCCCGACCCGGGCCGGCAGCTGCCTCCAGCCCTGCGCTCTTGCTATGGTGGGAGCAGTGCTTTTGGGTTGCATCAGGAGACACTGTAAGCTCCGGCCGCTGCTGCCTCTGCCGTATGTGGGACCCCATCCCTGTCCCTGTGGGGACCGGTTTGGTTTAATTCTGTCTCGCTCTTGGACACAGAGCTGCACAGCACACAGCATCCCGGCCCGTGCTTCCCCATCCCAATGCTTCTCCCACAGCCTGACTTGGCTTCCCCTTGCTTCAAAATAAGCTCGTTATCCCTCGGATTGAACAACCTGCTCCCCCTCTTCCTCAGCCTCATTTGTGTATATAAAGACTTTGTTTCAGATCTCTGCCCTCCAGACTGGCAGGGCCCCAGTCCTGCAGCACTGGATGTGCTTTAGACCCAATGGCTTTCACACTCCTTGATACCTTCTGCCTCCTCCTACCCCAGCAGCCACTGGCACATGTGGCCACAGCCCCCATGGCCCCGCACCATCCGCCAGGGCAGGGTCCCACTTGGGGCTCTGTTTTTCTTCCCTTCCTCCAACACACCTCAACTATTTCCAAACACCAACAAACATGGCCGCTTCCCATCTGTGAGGTGGGAAAATGATCCTGCTGAGGAAGCAGAAAAGCGAGCACAGCAAGGTGAAACAACTTGACCAAGGTCATCCCAAGGTGGGGAATGCCAGCCAGTACTCTCCTAAAAAGGCAGCTTTAATATATACCTCTAATCACCCATTCGCAGGAATAGCTATTTCCTTTGTAAAATGCCAACTGCTATTAAATCCCTCCCTGGACTTCTTAGCCCTGAAATTGCATATGTTACCCTCCGCTGGTGCTTGGGGCTTTGTTCTGGTTGTATCAGCTGGCAAGACAGTTCTCCTCATTTGGAAGCATTTGCATAAAGACAACGTTGATTGCTGATGAGTTTGGTCTCCCTGTGACTCCAACTCGAGCACCTGTTCTTCAGGCCCAGGCTCGTTCCTGCTGCAGTCAAAGCAGCTTGGCCACGAGCTTCAAAGCAGGCAGGATAGGGTCCTCTATCAAAGCAAACCAAATGCAAAGTCTGGGAAGCGTGCTGGAACCACCTCAACTTTATCCAGGTCCCTGATTTATTACCCTCAAAGTCTGCAAGTGCTCAGGACCAGAGTTCCTGTTCAGACCCATACTCCTCCATGCCGGTAGCTTTGGCTTTTCAGCAGGAAACCGTTCTCACTGCATTATGCAAATACATGGCACATTGTCATCATCTGTTTGCGTTGAGTTCACGTCTCCTCTGCCTTGATTAATACACTCTCTCCCCCACATGCCTGCTCTAATATGTTTGTTTTAGGGATGGGCCAACGAACTGGGAAAAAGAAAAATGAAATTGAACCTTCACCCAAAACTTGAAGTGGGTGGTTTGGAAAAAAAACAAAACAAAACAAAACCAAAACATACAACAGAATGAATAAGTCTTTGAACCACACAACTAGTTCCCCGGTTGGGGTGGGAGAGGCAGTCTGGGCCCCCAGACCAAGTGCCACGAGTGCTGCTGTGTCCAGAGGTATTGCTGGCCTCAGTGCAGCCCCCTGAGCACGGTTGGGCACTGCCTGCATTCAAGCCTAGTGCTGCAGGATGGCTCTGTGGCGCCCCACAGCACAGGGGAGGGCAGTGGGGCTTGGGGGGCCGGGTGCCCCATGCTGCCATGTGTGCGTGTCCCTGCCTGGCGCCCTGCCTGCACCGTCACACCTCCATCGCTCCCTGATTTGTTTGGAAGGACCTGTCAGAGGCTGGCAGGCTTCCCACAGCTGATGAAAGGAGCTAAGGATGTCTGAGAGCCTCACAAGGTGATACAGCCATTAAGGCATCGTGACAGGCTCCGCACAGAGGCACCGAAAACACAGCGAGATTGGCAGCTCCGCAGGCTGAAACTAAACAAGAAATGCAAAGTAAACAGAAGGGCGTGCGCCGGCTGTGGATGTGTGCGCGCTCGGAAGTCGGCATCGCTGCTCCTCTCGCTTCCCTGACAGCTCAGGGCTTGAAGTGAGATGTCAGCAAACAGCGCCGTGCAGCCTGTAGCTCTCAGTCCTGCTCATGAATTATAAAGGGCCATTGGCAGAGGCGCTTTTCTTCTCTTTAAAGTGCGTTTTGCTCACTGCAGGCGGGCTGGCAGTGGGCGGGTGGCAGCCCTGTTTGCCCGGTGCAGGTACAGCACGCGTGGGGCCGTGAGAGCTGTGCAGAGCACATGGGGCAATGGGCAGCAGGGAGAGCACAGTACACAACAGGGCTGGGGAAACCCAGGGCTGCTGAGCACCCAGGTTGGAACTGCGAGAGTGGCTTGGTAATTGTGTTGTTGTTATTAAGGAGATACAGAAGCTTCTTCTCTTTGTTTCTTGCTTCCCGGCCCTGAGAACCTCCATTTGGTCTTTTTGTTTTTATCTGTTCTTTTGTAGCCTAAATGCTTCCTGGGGCAGGAAGAAAGAAGCGGAGCCTATCTGGCCATCTCTCACCTCCTGGCTGAGGGATGTCTCAGAGAAGCACTGGGGATGCTGAGTGCTGAACTCACCCTCCTGCTCCCACATCAGGGCTGCCTGTGGGGCTGTGGCTGCTGGCAGTGGTGCCCAGAGCCACGGCCTCAGCCTGGCCTGGCTGCATCAGGGGGCAGATGGGGTTGGAATCAAATCTGGTGCTTGCCTTGCGCAGGTGCTGCTGGTAGCGCTGAGGTCTGGCTTTGGAACTCCTCTCAGCTCACGTGAGAGCAGCGCTGTGCGCCGTGCTGATCAAATGGTTGGAAGTGTTTCCCAAGCCTCCTGGGAAGCACTTGCTTTGTGTGGGTGAAGCCAGCCGGGAGCTGCAGGGCGAACTCTTGGAGTGATGCATGGGAGATGGGAGAGTGCTCCAAGGAAGGACAAGGAAGGGAGGTTCATCCCCATCCCCATCCTCATCTTCATCCCATTCCCATGCTCATCTCCATCTGCGACCCCAACCCCATACCCCTTCCATTCCCATTCCCATTCCCCATCCCCATCCCCATTCCCTTTCCATCCCATCCCATCCCCATCCCAACCCATCTCCATCCCATTCCCATCACCCCAACTCCTGCCCATCCCAGGGCTGCCAAAAGCAGAGGGGAATTACAGGACCGAAGTGCTGCTCTGTGCCAAGAGGAAGCATTATCTAAACATGCCTGCACCCCGCCCCCAGACATAATTAATAAACTCAAAGGAAATTAAACCACAAGAAGAAAAAAAATCAAAACAGCAAAACAAACAAAACCAACCCAAAGTGCTTCACGTGAGGTTGGTGGGGAGCAGGCACCGTCAGCCTGGAGAGCCCATCAGAGGTAATTGCAGTCACAGGGCGAGAGGCTAGAACAGCATGAAATGAATCAGTTTAACAGATATTAAATTTGCAAGCCCCGGGCGACAGGACTCCATTCAGTTTATTTGCATTAATCAGGTCAGGAGAGTAACCTTGGTTTTTTCTTCCAGGAGATATCATCAGCTTTATTTGTTTCTCATGTGAAAGTATCATAACGGGCAAACACAACTTGGGAGAGGGCCAGGAGGTCCGTGGCACAGGGAGGAGCAGCACTGCTCTGGGCACAGCTGTTGGCGGTGGGGAGAAAGGCTGGGGGGCTCTGAGGGGTGCAGGCAGGATATGAGGGGAGCAAGAGGCACTGCAGCCCCAGGCATGGCCGTGCTTTTCCTCCTCCTCCTCCCACCTCCTCCTGGCTCACATTTTCCCCCAGCAGCATATTTTCCAGGGGTGGGCAATCTGAATCCATTGTCCTCAACACACACTGTCATCTAGAAATGTACAGACCTGTGTAATACATAGATGTGCACGTGAGTACGTGCTGTCTGGGCATGCAGGGAATTAGATTTGATAGCATCTGAGACCTTCCCATCTTCCTCAGGAGCAAGCAATGTGTAAATGTTGCTCCATGTGCATGTAGGCAGCGTGCGGAGCGTGTGCCTCCTGCACCTACAGTGACACAAGCTGGTGCAAAGCTGACACCTGCCCTAAGGGTGTATCTGAAGAACATCTCTTTCTGAGTGATGAGAATTTGAAGTCATAAAGAGGAATGGAGGGGCTGGTATGCATGCTGAGCCCTTCCCGTCTCCAGCTCAGTGTTCCCCAGTCGGAGCCTGGCCTGGAGGTGAGCAGGCTGTTGGTGAGAGAGAAGATGTGGTGGCCCTGCTGTGTCTGGTGGGGTTTTGTGATCCAAGCTGATCCTAATGCAGTTGCAGCCACTGCTGCTTGCCCTGCAGTGCACAAAACATTGTGTTGTCTTCTTCAAAGGAAAAGGAAAAAACAGAAAAACAAATATTCTTTGAGATACAATCAGCAAGGGTCTGAGAGCTTCTGCTAGATTGCAATTTGTGAGCCATTCAGAGGGCACTGCCTCCCATTCCTACAGCTTGGCCATCGGTGTCCCTGGTTTTGATGACCTGGAGCTGGCTCCATCTGAACCTTCCTACAGAACCTGGGAAGAGCTGGCCATACAGCTCACATGGATCCTATGCTTGGTGACTTGTGACAAAGCACAGTGCATCCTCAGGGCTTCAGCAGTGGCCAGGGCACCAAACTGCACATGGGTGGGAAATGCCTCCAGGGAGCTGAGCAAAGTGCCTACAAATGCATATTATGGATGAGCACGGTTTGGGGTTGAATGGAAAACCCACAACAACTCATGTCCTTCAGGGCATGGAGAGAACACTCCTGACCTTATAAAACGTGCAAGAGAACCCTGCTCAGCAACAGGACATTGCCTGCTGTCCCAGTGGGGAGACAGGGCAGCTGCAGGAGGGGCTGCAGGGGAACCAGTCACAGCCACGCATGGCCTGGCAGCAGCTGGGGACACTGCATGCAATGCTTGGGATGCAGTGACTCAGCCTGAGGGGTGTCTCAGAGCAGGATTTGCATGAAGCAGCTGCAGGCAGATTGTTCCTTACAGCCTTATTTAGTTCCAAACAAGCAAAACCCTCTCTTCTCAGGGCTGGTAGTATTATTTATGTATTACCTATGGAATGCATACATTTGTGGCATATGTGTTTGCATGACTCTGCATGGAGGCAGGGGAAGAAAAGCACCTTCCCAAACAGAAGCTGGTCTCTTCAGAGCAGGAGTGCTTGGCATGGGCTGCACAAGTGGCCAAAGCTGTTGGTGCTGCCAGATCCAGAACAGCACCTGACATTATTCATGAAGTGGAGGGACTGCATGCTTAGCTTATGTGTGGAGAAACTGAGAAACACAAACGTGAATGCTGCCTTCAAAGCACGCCGTGACTCACGCTGAGAGAAGGAAAAGCAGTTCTGACTCGCAGTGCCCTTCTCTGGGCTCTGAGCTCCCGCTTTGCCCAGGTTCTCATGATGAAGGCTGAGCCAAGCTCTGCCCTGATATCATCTATGGCCTCCCAGCCCGCTTCTCTCACCAGCAGTTTCGGAAGTTATTGGCCAATCTCAATAAAAACCACAAATGATGACAGAACCCAGAACTGCAGGAAATCAGTCTGTCCATTCCCATGGACCTGAATGTTTATTTCCAGCGCTGGGTGTGCCATTTCCAAAGGGAGAAACCAAAACATCTCCATGGTACCAAGAGCAGTGAATGCCACTATCACAGGTATTGGGATTATTTTCAATTCTTTTCATCAATTGCACACATGTATTCAATTACCCAGATCTGTGATATTACATACAGAAGTAAAATTGTGACCAGAGTGCAACATCAGCTGCATGTCCTGGGCCAGGCTGTGGGAACTGCTGGCTCTGCCACATAACACATCTTAGTGGGATTTCTGTTCTAAGGAGAACCTGATCTCATCAGCATCTTCCAGAAGCGAAAACAGCTCAGGAGGGGTGAAAGGAAACAGAGCCTGCACCTGTCCTGCAGGCAGAGCTCCTTCCTGCCACCTTGGCCTCCAACAGCAGCCTCCCCTATCCTGATGTCTTGTTTCCTGATGTCATAGAACCATAAAGTCATACGATCACAGAATGGCCTGGGTTGAAAAGGACCACGATGCTCATCAGTTCCAACCCCCTGCTGTGTGCAGGTCACCAACCAGCAGCCCAGGCTGCCCAGAGCCACATCCAGCCTGGCCTTGAATGCCTGCAGGGATGGGGCATCCACAGCCTCCTTGGGCAACCTTCCAGTGTCCTCCCCAGCTGCTGCAGTGCTGCAACCTTTTTCCTCCAACCTCTGCCAAGGAAGTGTCCTTGCCCTGGGGAGTTCCTTGGTTTGCTGCCTGGGCTCCTCTGGGCACCACACTGCAGGTGATGCACAGGGAGAAAGGGGATGAGGGCAGCAGCTCAGTCACTAAATACAAGGGCAGGGCTGCTCCCCCCCAGTCACCAAGTGCAGAATCAAACCCAGAATCAAACCCAGAACGTTGGCCAGGAAGCTGCGAGGCGCACTGACAAGGCTGGCTGCTGCCCGGCCCTGCAGCTTGCTGCTGCTGCTGCTGCTGTGTAGACGAAAGCCATCTTCCAGCCAGTGATTTAACATTCCAAGGGAGCAGATTAATGCCTGCAAACTTCTCAGTGGAAGCATTCAAACGCTAATTGGTAGTTGCAAGTAATTAAAGTAATTTACTCAGATTATAAAGAAATTTCTTAACAGTGATTAAGCAACTCCGGGACGTGTGTAGTTGTTTGTAATCACTCCCCCAGGGGGATTAAAGCTCTTGGCTGCATGTAATATGTCTTGTAACACCCTATGGGTCCTGTTGGCTCACGATAGCAACAAACAGCTTGTTGGAAGAGATATAAATCAGGTCTGCACGCACATGAACACATTGCATGGGAATGGCTCTGCTTCATGGCCCGGCTAGGGAGGAGGCACTGTGTCACCAGGGTTTGGTCCATGCAGCACAGCAGGGCAGGGCACGGGGACAGACTGCAGGGAGAGCTGTGGCCACTGCTCGCTGCCCTGCTTTGGTAGCCCATGAAAGAGAGGAAAATCCTCTAAAACTCTTGGTTTCAGTCTCTGAAAGTAACCATGGAGAAGTGATAAAGCTGTTGAGCTGACACGTAGCTGATGCCTGATACTCACCGTTAACACTCAGCCAGCACCAAGAGCACAGAGCACTCAGTTCTCAGTCTGTGCACCCTGGAGAACCCGTGTCCCACTGGGTGCATTGCCAAGGCCCCAGCACAGCTTCATCCCTCTTGGCGATGCCCAGAAATAGTGAATGCTGAGGGGCTCCTTCTGCATGGCAATTCCCTCCCAAGCCAGCGGCTGCATTCTAACCATTCTTCAGTTTATCTTGAGAGGGTTTGCTCTTCCATGCTTGGAATAAAGAATGGCAAGTAGTTCACAAAGCTGGCAGCAAAAGGGTGCAATTTTACCTGCAGAAAGTAATGTTGAGCAAACAGGGAGCTCATCTCCTGCCATTACTCCGGCACATCATTTTGGTGTTTGCGTTCTGCAATTTTTTGGCCCAATGAAACCCATTGTTCTTCTTTATTTTTTTCTTCCCCCTCTCTAAAGGCAACAGAGAAAGGACAGAGCAAATGCACATTTTGTTTGTTTGCTTTTGGGAATGCGTGCCTGGGAAGGAGGCATTGTTCTGAGGGACAGAAATACACAGAAACACACAGCAATACCACAACCTTCAGCAGTGCCCAGAGTGAACCCTCAGCAAGGCATTCAGTGCCTCGTGGCCGTCGCTCCATTGTGCAGCACAGGACATGCTTCCCAGCCTCAAATATAAATAGGTTTCTCTGTGTTCTGTTTACAGTGTGTAGAAATCTGATTTTCCCTAATGGTCCTTTATAAATAGTTTCCACCCACCCTCTGCTTGAAAGCTTCTCTGACTCACATTGGAAATTAGGTTCTTCCCCTCCTCGCTATTGAGAACAATTATAGCTCTTTGTTCAATGGGAATTAAGAAGCATGAGGGCTGAATCCATCCACGGGAAAATTGTCACTCTCTTTTGTTTTCCGCCCGCAGTAATTATCCTGCCAACAGCTCACTCTGACATCCTCAAACCCTCCGTGCAGGCATTCCCAGCCCAGCTCCAGCCCCAGCCCAGCCCCAACCCAGTCCCACCCCCACGCCAGTCTCAGCCCCTTTCCAGCCCCAGCCCCAGCCCAGCCCATCAGGTTGGGAGGGGGACCAGAAGAGCAGCTACTCCTCAGGTACAACTAAGGCCCTGATTATTTCTCAGGGAAGGTTTCCTCCCTTTGCTGCTGTGGAGCATGCACACAGGGCCCACCATGTGCCCATAATAAGGGGCAGAGGTGTCCTCCCTCGGGAATGCTGAAGCCCCCTGCCTGCTTCTTGTCCTTGCCCAGCTGCATCTCATCTCTCTGCACTCCCCCCGGGTTCTGGCAGTGCTGATGCTTGGATGGGTGGCTCAGGGCTGCCACCTCAGCTCCCACTGCAGCACCTCCAGGTGGCCCCAGCTTTGGGGTGACAAAGTGGGAACAGAAGGAGCAGGGAAGGAGGCCAGGAGAGCTGCCCGGTGAACAGACACTTTCCTCTGTCTGCAAGTCTCCTCCAGTGTGAAACTCCTATTTAAAGAACACAACTAAATCTTACCCGATTTTTTTTTAAGGATCCAAAATGAGTAACCATTGACCCCTCCAGCCACACACTCATTTTTCATTAAGCTGCTCCTTGGATCTTATAAGCAGGGAGAGAGAGAACAAGCAGGCGAGTGAGTGAAAACAACCAACAGTGCCCCGGGGCTATAATAACCGAGGTAGGAACATTTTAAATTATACCTTGGGTCAAAATGATTTTAGATTGATCAGAAACCAAAATTACCCCAGAGTTCCAGTTGATTGTCTGTGTCTCGAGTTCATCTGGAGGCTGCATTTCTCCAGCAATCCCCATTATCATTATTATGAGGTGCGTGTATACATTGACCCTGTTATTTTAAGCAACAGAGAAGAGAAGCCTGCCCCAAACTGCAGAGCCCCACAGCTGCAGGCGGTGCCCCGCTTGGGGAAGTGCCTGCCTGCCAGCTCTGCCCTCGTCTGGGGACAGGGATCCATGCAGTGCCCTCACCTGTGGGCTCTGAGCAGAAAATGCAGTGCTGAAGGTGGCGGCTCACGCTGCACTGCACAAATGGTTTGAGAGAGGTGATGTGTGCAACAAGGACAGTATTGGTTTCTCATTACCAAGGCAGTACTAACAAGACAAGACTATTTAGCTGTGATTTGGAAAGTAAGAGGCTTTAACTCAGAAAGCTGCCGGTGCTCTGCTGTGTCCCTGTGCACCCATGGGTCCCTGTGTCCCCCAGGGCCGCAGCCCAGCACAGAGTTCCATACTGTGTCGGTGCTGCGGTGTGTGGCTGCACATGGAGGCCCCCATCCACCTCTGCTCCCCCAGAGTATGCTTTCTGAATGCCTTCCCTAACACCTGTGGGTTGCAACAACAAACTCTCAAACTCAACAAACTCATACTCTAACGGTTTAGAAACATAGAATGGCCTGGGTTGCAAAGGAGCACAGCATGGCCTGGGTTGCAAAGGAGCACGATGCTCATCCAGTTCAACCCCCTGCTGTGTGCAGGTCACCAACCAGCAGCCCAGGCTGCCCAGAGCCACATCCAGCCTGGCCTTGAATGCCTGCAGGGATGGGGCATCCACAGCCTCCTTGGGCAACCTGTGAACAGTGCCTCACCACCATCAGAGTGAAAAACTTCCTCCTCATATCCAACCTAACCCTCCCCATCTCAGTTCAAAACCATTCCCCCTTGTCCTATCACTATCCACCCTTGTAAACAGCCGTTTCCCCTCCTGTTTCTTGGATCTGAAATAGTTTCTTCAATTTCTCAAGACAAACCACCTCGATAGGTTTCTAAACCATCCCAGAACGGCAGTCTTCTTCTGTTTCATCACCACATTCTGGGTTTTCCAGTGTTTTTGGAGCTGAGCCTTTCTGTTGCTCTCTAGGAGAGATTCTTGAAAAACAAAAAACAAAAAAAAATTATTTCCAAACAGATTCAGCTTTGGTCATTTTTCCCCCAGAAACCAACTATCTCCATTGACTTCATGAAGCAGGAAGCGAACGCCTGAGCTACGACCCGAAGGTGAGAGCTCCTGGATCCGATTACCAGGCCGAAGCACTGAGGTCCCAGACATTTATTTGTGTTGAGGTGGAAACAAAACATCCCATGGACTGAACAGCCCACAAAGGGAAAGGAAAAAGTTTCTAGAAAAAGCAAACAAATTGTAGGTACGCTTGTGCTACATGAGTTTTAACTAAAGCCTCTCCTCTCCGCAGAGCAACAGCAAACGCAGTGGGAAATAAAAACAAAATTACCACTGCAAAGCCTATAATTGCATTTCAAAACCTACAGCCATTAATTCCCACAAGCGCCAGGATCAGAACTGCAAATAACGGCAGCCAATGTGCTCTGCATTGGGGGAGATGCTCCACAAGCTGAATGAAAACGCCTTCTCTGCGTGTAGGGTTTTATCATGTGTGCCTTCTACCCCAAACGAAGTAATTGCTTCTATAACGCTGCCTGAGATCCCTCCTCGTGAGCAGAATGGGGGGTGGATTTGTGGATGACTGCATCTGTGAGGGAGCTGTTCATCTCCAGGACCCCACATTGCCACGCAGCCATTGCAGCATGGGCAGGGGCAGCAGCCCTGGGGACCTGGGGACGTGGCAGCGTCCCTCTGCTGGACCCCCCTGCTGGAGTCATTGGACCCATGGCACAGGGCACAAGGTTCAGAAAATGCAAACTGGGTTTTATGGTCATTAGCTCCACTCCCAAATAACCTGTATTTTAATTCAGCTTTAATTAAAAAGGGGGGAAAATATGCCCAGGTAAACAATTTCCAAGCAGAAGATGGGCCGGAGCAATAGAGCATTCCTTTGACCTAACAGGCCTGACTTTCTGAAACTTTTAATTAAAAACAACACAAATTTGGCCACGCTAGATTGCCCAGAGAGCCAGGCCTTTGAAGAGCTGTAATTACGGCTGCTCAGCCCTGCGCAGGGCGCTCTGCAGAGGCACTGTGGCTGAGGGCAGCCTCTCTTTGCAGTCTCTCTTTGCACTGGGCATGGATGGGACCAGAGATGCACCGAGCTCAATGACCAGCCTGGGAAGAACAATTCAGTTCTGATGGAGGGAGAAGAAAACACGGCATGGTTTGAGGCAGGATTTCTGTCGTGGCTTCAAGGAGAGCACACTGCTCTCCCAGTAAAGGAGGAGAATTCAGTCATATCCCCTGAGCATGGGTGGATTCATGCTGCTGTCGGATGGAAAGAAAAAACATTTTGAAGACATCAGAACAAGGGGACAGGAAAACACGAGTGTCTGCACAACAAAATTAAAATTAAAAAAAAAAACACAGAAAAAGAAGAAAGAAATGTGAGTTAGAGATGGAGCTGCTTTAGGAATGAAAGAGCTGTGACAGGCATGTATTGATGCCACCAGGCATAACAGAGAAAGAAAGAAAAATCTAGATGGTGTTTTTTTAGCATTTACTCCAAAAACACTTGCTGAACACAGAGCAATCTCTTTGATATGAAGGTTAATTGAAAGAAATGGCGCAGACCCTTTGGAATGCTGTCTTAAACAGCTCCAAAGAACAAAATACTGGGGCAAATGAAGGAAGACAATGGAAGTGCAGAGCAGAAAGCAGACGGTGTGGGGACGACATGGGGAGCATCTGGGAGCAGCACCTGGCATTGCCTCATAGCAGCATCCCATGGCATCGCCTCATAGCAGCATCCCATGGCATCGTCCCACTCCTGCCCCACTGTTGCTGGGTCTCTCCATGCAGTGCTGGTGCCTGGCATGAACCCAACAGTGCCAGGTGCAAAATGCTACAGCGCTCTTCCCAAACAGCACTGCAAAGCAGAAAGTGAGGCAGAAAAGCTAGGAAGTGAAAGTCAGACTCAGAATCTCCTCCCGAGGCCTTAACTTGAGCTTTGGATTGGGTGTGAATGCCCACTTGAGGACAGTTCTTTAGCAGCCTGGCAATCTTGCTCACTATTCTTCCCCCAGACGTCTTTGTTCCTCCGGATTCTGCCCAGAATGACAAATGAAAGCTCTGAGCTGGGAAGCGAGGAACACTTCTCAGGGTCTGAAGCTCCAGCAGAACCACAATGGGGCACAAATGTCACGGAGGAGCTTCTGTGCAATGGCATCTGAGTGATCTGGGGATCAAAAAGCATTTCAGATCCGAACTGCTGGATGTTCCTCTGGTGTTGTCTCCAGTCAGCACTTCCCCACACCAGGCTGTCAGAACCACATATTGGTGTGGGCTTGTGGGACACGAGCAGCTCCCAGCGGCTCGCTGTGCTGCAGGGCAGTGTGTGCCCAGGGCTGGCCCTGCCTGTGCCAACGCCAGGCTCCACCAGCAGCATGGGAGCTGTGCTGCAGTTGGCCACACGAGGCTCGTGGCACTGTTTGTGCTGATTGTGACGAGCTCTTACCCATCGCATTTCCCTTCAAAACTCCCTTTCCTGCAGATCTTCAGCGAATCAGCTGTTGAAGTCTCCCACTGCGAGCGCTCTTGCCAGACAAAGTTGACGGTGCTGATGTTTGTGGAGCTGGGATACTAAAGGGGGAAGAAGCAGCAAAAGCAAACTCATCTCAGCCAGCAAATATTTGCGGAAAAATGCTTGCATTATCTGCCCCAATCGGTCCCTGATGTTGCACCCCCGCCCAGCAGAGATTGATAGCTGCAGACCCAGCCTCCTTCCTTTCATGAATGAAGATGCAGCTGTGTTTTCTTTGTGCACACTCCCTTATTGAAGTCTTTGAAAAATATTCTGTATAGAAACAATTCTGTCGACACATCAGTTTTCTCTGTGTTTTCCTCTTCCCCCTCATTCTTTACCATTAAGGACATTTGCATGAAAATGGGCGCAGTATTTCTGAATCCATCACCTGGCATCTGGGTGTCTTCTGCTGCCCTTCCGATGAGGTCATTTCCTCCACGTATGACATCACGGCCTTGGGGGCGATGCTGGAGGACAGTGGCTGTGGGGCAACCCCTGGTCCTCAGCTCCTTACCCCCCTGGGAAGGGCTGCTGGGGGTCGAGTATGTGAGTGATGCAATGCAAGCACAGTGCACAGAGGGACTGATGTGCATGTGCATGGAACTCTACCTGTTCTGCAATATGAGGCAGAAACCTCCTCCTGGGAAAACACCTCATCCGCCCCATCAGGACCCAAGGCTTTCAGGGATGGAATAGGAGGTGCAGAAATACCTCGCAGGATTGCCTGGTGCAAAGAGGTTTTCTAGGGAACAAAGCAGCCCTGTATTTCTCAACATCCACAGGTGATTTCTTTCTCACTTTCCGGTGCGCAGCTCTCCTGCCCTGTGCTCTCCATCTCACTGTGAACTTTCTGCTCAGGAGAGAATGCACGTAGTGCAACAAGCCTGAAGCCCATGGCCTCTCCCCTCAATCAGCATTCTCCCAGCAGACCTGACAGCAGTGTGGAGGCTAAAGCAGGGAAGGCATCAGAGCCCCCCAGACAGCACAAGAAAACTTGTCCTGTGCAATTGAGCAGAGAACCCAGGTATGATCCCAGATCCATCTGATTTGGAGTAGGAATTTTTTAAATCTCTCATTAGTGTCACGGCCTCAACCTTTCCTTCCTGTATTTACCGGATGGTGTTTTTCCATCTTATCTCCTTTCATCACAATCTTGTTTCCGCCTGCTGGAATCACTGCATTCCTGATCTAGATGCAGCTCAAACCCTGGGAACAGATGCTATTGTCAACTTTTATTAGGTTATTGCCTTAAGAAAGGAGGATATCGGTGCGGTCACTGCTGCAGAGCGAGGCTCCCTCTCCCCCCGGAGCGCAGTGAGCGCCCATCACAGCCCCCAGTGCCCACAGAGACAGCAAATCGCTGCTGTGTTCAGCCACACGAGGAGGCCTTCCTTCCCTGGACTAAGAAAATGAGAAACCCACCTGAGCTATTTGTGTTACCTCAGGTATTTATATTCCACTTAAAGCGCCGCGCTCGCCTCCTGCCCGCCGAACGCCATCCTTCCAATTACGCCGAGGTTCATTCCCTGGCCTCATGCTTTGCTCCTTCTCTGTTTATGCATTTATTATTTACACACAGGCCTCCAGCTGCAACTCGCATGCTGGAAAACGCTCCTTCAGTGCTGTGTTCAGTGAAAGATAAGAGAGGCAGGAGAGCTGCCAGCTCTGCGCGGGGGGATGGAAGAAACAACACCCGCTGCCTTTTTCCTCTGCTCCTGTTGGGAACTCGAACTCAGCTCCCAGGGGCCAACAGAAAGCACTGCTGATGGCTGAGCAGTCTATGGAGCAAGGGATGCAACAGCACGAGCCCTTGTGTAGCTCTGCAAAAATGTTCCTGTTGGGTGTGCACAGCTGTGCAGCCGTGCCAGGACGTGCTGCAGGGCTGTGTTCCTGCTGAAGGAATTGTGCTGCTGCTCTGGTTCGCATTGCTTTGAGAGCCACCAGGAGTGGCAGGTTGAGACTGATGCAAGTTGCAGCTTGCTAAGTCCTGTAATGGATAACCCTGTGGTTCCTGAGCCTTTGTATGGACAAGGAAGGTTTTGGGAGTCTTTGTATGGAATATGTACATAGCTCCAGGAAGCCCTCTGAACACGTGTAAACAAAAAGACCTTTTTGTATACAAGGTACGTGTGATAGGAGGAGAGCATCCTCCACATATCCAGAGCTGCTGTTAAAGAATGCTTAATTTCTAACACTCCAACTTGAGTCTTAGTTTTTTGATCGACTACTTTATGGTAACGGGGTGAGGCTGAGCTGAGTTGGGCTGATCCTGATTTGGTGCCATTCCCCAGCCCAAAGAACAGGGGGGAATAAACCTGGAGCCGATGTGACGCAGGAAGTGGAAGCAGCGCTGGGACTGGGGCACCCACAGCCATACCTGAACCATGGGAAAAAGGAAAGAACGGGGGAAAGGCAGCACAGGAAGAGAAATGTGCAAGAAAGCAGGCGAAGCTGTGCTTTTAGGGAGTGAGCTTTGGTTTACATTTGATTGTGCTTTCCTGGCAGACATCCCAGAGTGCTGAGCATTTTCTGTGCCCTGGGGAGGTGGGGGTGTGCAGTGGGGGAGCAGAGGCATGGCTGCTCCCTGCAACTAACCCTGACCTGCACCCACGTTTGAGGGGCTGGAGCCACACTGTGGGTGCTGCTGAACCTGGGTGCTGCAGAGCAGGTGAGGCAGAGTCTGCCTTCCTCCTCATCCCCTTTGGCTGCCTGCTGGGCACTGCCTCTGCCCTGCCCTGCATTCCCATCTCCTGCTACCAGCTGCAGGCATGGTCATTCCTGCACATCCCACACCTGCTCTCTGCTGCTGCTTGTGACCACACTGCTGCTGCAAGGTAAAGCTCCAGACCCATTGGTCTGGAAATACTTTGCTTCATCAGCCTCCATGCCTGCTGGCTTGCATCCGAATCACAGCAAATTCAGCAAAGAAACGACAAAGGCAACTTCTTGTCAGAGCAATTTGAGCTGCCCCCATCACTCCCAGCGTTCTACACTTCTGAAGTCAGGTTTGGTCCTCCCACTGCATCTCAGAATCACACACAGAATCACAGAATCACAGAATCACCCGGGTTGGAAGGGACCCCAAGGATCATGTAGTTCCAACCCCCCTGCCTAGCAGGGCCACCAAACATACACATTCAGACCAGGTTGCCCAGGACCCCGTCCAACCTGGCCTTAAACACGTCCAAGGACGGGGCATCCACAACCTCCCTGGGCAGCCCGTTCCAGGGCCTAACCACTCTCCTAGTAAAGAACTTCCCCCTAACATCCAACCTAAGTCTTCCCTCCTTCAACTTAAAACCATTTCCCCTAGTCCTGCTGTTGTCAGCCCTTTTGAAGAGTTTACTCCCCTCCTGGGTGTAGGTTCCCTTCAGGTATTGATAGGCTGCAATGAGGTCACCCCGCAGCCTTCTCTTCTCCAGGCTGAACAAGCCCAACTCCCTCAGCCTGTCCTCATAGGGGAGGTGCTCCAGCCCCCTGATCATCTTAGTCGCCCTCCTCTGGACCCTTTCCAAAATCTCTATGTCTTTCTTGTACTGAGGGCTCCACACCTGGACACAGTACTCCAGATGGGGCCTCACAAGAGCCGAGTAGAGAGGGACAATCACCTCCCTGTCCCTGCTGGCCACCCCTCTCCTGATGGAGCCCAGGATCCCATTTGCCTTTCGAGCTGCCAGAGCGCACTGCTGGCTCATATTCAGTCTCTCGTCCATCAGGACCCCCAGGTCCTTCTCTGCCGAGCTGCTCTCAAGGACAAGGATATCCCCACATCCCATCTCGCAGCAGAACTCTGGCTGCAATTAAACACTGCCTTGGCTCTGGTGGCATTTCAGTTGAAAAAAAATACACAGGGAAGGAAAGAGTACACAGCACTCATGTGAGCAGTTGCATGGGGCTCTTTGCAATCAGTGGATATGCACAGGCCCTGCAATGTACAAAGCAGGAGCAGCTTGGTGGGGGCAGCTGTGCCGTGACCCCCCTGCAGCAGCAGTGAGGATCCCATGTCCCCGTCCCAGCTCTGCAGGAGTCACCTTCTGTGTATGCAATCACATCTGTAACCTGTGATCTGGGAAGTGTGCATAAATTCCATTTAGAGGCTGCATTCCAGCACAGCCTGAAGACTCCCCTTCCACCCACAAACTTTGGCTTCCCTTTGCTCTCTTTTCTCCTCTCTCTGTTTTTCCCTGTGATACTGATCTGTGCAGCCCAGGGATTGGCAGAGTGGAGACCCTGTGCAGGAGGAGGGAGGAAGAGGTGGTAGCCATCACCTGCATGAGGGAACTGCAGCAGGGCCATGGGCTGCAATGGGAGCTGCCTTCCCTTTATTTATTGCAGTAATGCAGGGGATTTGGAACGATCTGCATTGGGTAATGGGCTATAATTTGGTCCAGGTTTTCTGAACACATTGTTGAGTATCCAAAAGTGAAAAAATGAGTGAAAACTCCAAGGAAATTTCTGGGAGGAGGCAGAGAGCGGAGCTGAGTGCCTGCGTGTTGTCAGAGGCTCCTTTCTCACGGGGCAGCGCCTTGCATCATCCACCAGCTCAGCAAATTGCAGCTTAATCCTTTGTGGTGGCTTTGGGAAGGGATGAGGCTGGGAAGGGAGGGGGTGGGAACACAGATCTCCATGAGTTCTGTGCATCCTTCTGCAGGCACCAGGTACCGCAGGCATGGAGTGCCTGCTCCTGACACATCAGCAGACACTTGTTCTATTCCCAAAAGAAGATCCCATGAAGCTGAACCCATGGGATTCAGCTGGCCTCCAGGCAGCCCCAGCACTCGCATCCCCTCTTTTTTCTTTTCCTGTAACTGACTCCTCTCCTGCCAGCTTTGGGAGCCCTCCACCCAGCAAAGCAAGGAAAGCAGAAGCAGGGAGCCAGCAGAAGCGGGCTGAGTGAGGGTGAGGGGCTGGGGGTACTTTGAAGGCAAGAAGCACATAGTGAGGGGCTGAGGGTGTTCTGAAGGCTAGGAGCACATAGAGCATCCCCCCCTCCACGTATGCACAGGGAAATATCGTGCTGCTTTTGCTGCTGCAGAATGCCTGAGGGAGGGAGGGTTTCAAAGAGCTCATCCCAAGGCCACATCTGCTGCTGCTGCTGCATGTGTTTAAAACAACTCATTAAAGTTCCTGAAAGACCTAAAAAATGAGTAATTCTCTAAATGAGTGAGGCTATAATAGCTCTCTAATAAGCTCTAATAGGAGACTTGTGTGCTGCCGAGCGTGCTGCCGTGGAGTGGGCAGCGTGGGGCAGGATGGGACCGGCTGGGAGCAAGTGGACAGGGCAGGAGCAGGGGTGACCCAATGTCACAAAGTGTAAGCACTGAGAACTGGGACTGTGGTCTCAGCAATGTGGCAGTGCCACCACGAGGGCTGGGTCCAGTGGGCAGAGGGAGCCTTCATTTTCCTTCTGGCACAGACACCAGCAGGGAGGAGGAACTAAAACCCCCCAGAATGAGGTTGGGTGCACGTCTCTGTGCTCACACCCACCCTTACTGGCAGCTCCTCCATGGGACCACAGTGAGACTGTGCCAGCAGTGCGGTGACACTGGGAGGTGGTGCTGGGTGGGTTGGTGGGACCACTTCCCTCCCCAGCGAGCAGCATGGCAGCACGCGCTGCTTTCTCACCAAACACCTTCCCTTGCTGTGACGCCCTCCTGAGCATCGTCCGTGGGATGGATTTACCAGCTTTCACCAGGGCTGGGGCTGGCATGCATTCAGCAATGTCCCACTGCATTGCGAGTGAGCAGATGACATTTCCTGGGCTTGCAAAGAGTTGGAATGTATCAAAAACTTCAGGATTCAAGATGTTCCTCTCTTGTTATGAACAGCGCGTGCTGCTATATTGGTGAGATGATGTACCAGGCTGCTGGCACTGCTACATGCTGTGACATCATGGTGGGACATAACTCACAGAGCTGAGCTGCACGTCCTGCCCCACAGCTCAGCCTGTGGGGTGAGGCTGCTTCTCTCTTGCAGGAGGAGAACATGGATGGGAAGCAAAGCCAGGCTGACCCACAGACCTACGTCTGCATGGAGCATGGAGGAACAGGACAGCTGGTAACTGCAGCCCTGCAGTGCCTTGGGTATGACATTGACTGTATGTTCTTTCTTACATCTGTGATCTGGGGGCAAAAAAGGGGCCTGAAGTGATGCCTGTCATGGAGAAAGCATCATCAGGTAAAGAAGACCTGAGAAACAGGAGTGAAATTTTACCGAACACCCTGCTAGGCAGGGGAAGGAAATCCATCACTCCCACTTGACCTCATGGGTTGCAAGTCAAGATTTCTTTCAAGTTGTGCCTAGGTTAGCTTTGACTCCTAACCTCTCGGGGTTGTCACTGCGGTGTTATTAAACAACACTTAACCCAAACCAAAGCCTCCCCGCTGCCGCCGGGGTGTTACCCTGATTTCCTCTTTCTGAGGTCACCTGAGCTGGAATTAGGACTCAGAAGTGAGTCAGACGTTTCTCAGCAGACTTCAGGGCAGTGCAGTTGGTGGATGTATCAATTAGTAATCCTGCAGCGCCTTCTCCTTCTTCCGGAGCACATGCAGCATTTGCGCACAGCCCGCAGCTTGGAGGCACGGCCGCGTCACGGCCCCATGTCAGCACAGCAGCGTGGGCTGTGTTTATTTATCCAGTTGTCTTTATTAAATTCCAGTTAGTCATCCAGGTGTCCTGTCCAAGAGGAAGGTCGGGGGGGGAAAGGAAATGGAAGAGAAACAGAATTGAGCTGGTGAGATACACAGATGCATCCTTTGCTGTGCTCAGGGATGCAAATGTGCTGCTTGTGGTCACCCACAGGATGAAGGAATGTGGTGGGTGTGAGTGTGATTGTGAGTGTGGGTATGTGCTGACACCACCACTACCAACACTCGCAAAAGACGGCAAAGCTCTCTGCATACAAACTGGGCTGAACCTTTGATAGAGATCTTGAAGTTGAGGCCAGAGAAGTCTCCTTGATTCCTCATCCAGAGGCCTGGACTGCAGTACTAGAGCTGACTGAGCTCCATCTCACAGCTCCCTGCAGGGGCTGGAGCACCTAATGCCATGTGGACAAAATGCATCCATTGTCCCTTCCTTGTTAGGAGTGGAGATGAAATGTTGCAGCCTCAATGACTGCAGGAATGCACTCTTGAGGCTGCAGAGTGAAGATGCTGGGAGCAGGAAACATGCAGGCTCATCTGCAGGATGCTGTTGAAGATTGCAGGTCATTTTCGCAGGCTGCAGGCTGCAGGAGACTTTCTCTCAGTTGGAGGCAGCAGGTTCCCACAGTATGGAGCTGGGCAGGCTGCTGCTCATCTCTGCCCTGCACTGGGGGTGCACCCCACGGGCACAGGGTGCAGGAATAAGAGGAATGACCTAGGGCTGGAGGCAGGGGACATATCATGCAAAACCATGGTGATGGGAACAGCTTCTCCAAGCACGCAAAGCACCAAGTTCTGTGTGTTCCCCAAAATTTGGGCTCTGACAAAAACTGGAGCCACAGATGCTGCTTCCACTCCCCCAAAAGGCAAGTTTCTCTGGAAACCAGGGTAGAAGGGGGAAATCCTCCCACGCCCCAGCTGCCCGCCCAGCTCGTGGCTGCAGAGCTGCTTTCCTCCCCCTCTCTCACACCTCCCTCCATCTCTGCAATTCCCCTGGAGATGTTAGATCATTTTTCCAGCTCCTCCAGGTGTCCATAAAACCAGCCGCAGATTCCTCCATGGGGAGGGAGCGGCAGCGAGGAGGAAACCTGAAGCCACAGCAGTGCCCCCTCCCCATGCATTTTCCTGGGCAGAACCCCAACTTGGCCAAAGGGAGGGGGCACCCAAGGCTGCCCAGGGGGCTGACTCAAGCAGGGACCCTGCAGGGGGGTGGCAGGTTGCCACATCCACTGGATGAACATCACGGGGCTGTTGCTGGTGCCGAGCCCAGCTGGCACAGCCGGGTCCAGCTCTCAGTGCTGGGCTGTGCCCAAATGGTTTGAGGATGAGATGGTGATGGGCAGCCATTCGCTGCTTGTGTTCGTCATGTCTGGAAACCAAAGCACTGCCAGCTGGGATGGGGCTGCGGGGGGTATGGGGAGGGTGAGCAGCAAGGGGGTGCAGAAAAGAGGCAATTTCTTCTTCTGGTTCCCCTTTCTTTTTCTTTTTTGCAGGCAGAAATGATCTCATGTTTTGTCTAATCTAAATTCTGTCAAGCAAGCAGGGCGAAAGAAAAAAAAAAGAGGGATGGAAAGCAAGCAAGAGAAGACTAAGCAGCTAATAAAAATCTGTGAGACACATGTTGCTGAGCTGGGACACCAGGAGGGGCAGAGCAGAGCTCTGTGCTCGGGGTGCACAGAGCACCATGGCTGCAGCCTCCCCATCCCCAGGGACGCTTCTCCTCCCGGGAGGCAGCACCACGAGGGCAGTGGCCACCGGAGGGTGCTGATGGGGCTGCGTGTGCAGCTGGACCTGGAGCTGGAGCTCGGTCTGTTTCCCTGCCCATCCAGCCCTCCAACATTACCAAAGAGGAAAGGGTTGCAAACCTGTCAGGTCTTTTCCTTTGCTGGTCCATCCCATCTCAACTCTGACGGAGCAACCTCCTGGGCTGTGTGTGTGGAGGAGCCCAGGGGGAGGCATAGAAAAGCCTTTTCTTGGTGTTCTCACCCTCCAAAGGTTTTCATACTTTCTTGAAAATTAAATCCCAGAGGGATTTCATGGCCTTCATTTCGTTCTCCCAGCAGCTCCGTGCAGAGTTGTTCAGGGCTGCGTTGAGGCAAGGCCAGGGGAGCAGCCCGCTGCTTGGGGCACATTTGGAGCCAGCAGAAAAATATCAAAAGGAGCAATGGTGACTTGAGTTTAAAACATGCTTTTTCTCAGCCAAATATCTTCATTGCCTGGCTGCAAAAACTGTTGTGGCAGCATCTGCACTCCAGAGGAGCCCTTCTTTGCCTCATCAGAGCAGGGATTGCCAGGAGGGTGAGGGGCAGTGGGGCTCTGGTTGGCACATCCAGGGGTGGTGGTGGGGCTCTGTGCCACGCAGTGCTGCTCTGGGGCTCACCACGTGCAGATGGGTGCTCACCATGCACTCTCCATCCTCCCCCACACCGTGAAAGGGTCCCGCGAGGTGCCTGGGAAGGGGCAGTGGGTGACGCTGGCCCAGAGAGGGGATTTTGGAGCGGGGGGAGAAGCGGTGGGGAGCGAGGAGGGCGATGCAGGATGTTTGATCGAGGTCTCCACGTGAGGATCGTGCGTTACATTTCCAGGCCACAGAAACCGCACTGGAAAGTTCGCGTCGCGTTACGGAGGGACGGAGCCGGGACCGGAGGAGCAGCGCAGCGCGGAGCCTCTCGGCGTCGATTAACAAAACAAACAAACAGCATCGCTCATAATGAGCTCCGGCTTCGGGCGGAGGAGGGGTGATTAAAGCAGGCTGCCAGGCGCTTGGGAAGGCCGTGCCCGGCTGTTGCCGTGTCCCCATCCAGCTCCTGCGGGAAAGGGTGAACTGAGCCCCCCGAGAGCCTGATTCAGCGCTCAGCACCGCCGGTCCCGATTCCTCAGCGCTCCCCATCCCCAGAAAGGCTCTAACGCGGCTTGGGAGCGGACAGGTAAGGGAACAAGGGAGGGAAGCACGCGGGTGCGAAGGCCCGTCCGATTTCCATCGCAAATGATCTATTGCACCCTTGGTGCATCATAAAAGCCCGGCACATCCCCCGGTGCTGGGAAGGCCGTGGCTTTTCTGCCAAAATACTGAGCAGCGTAAGGGGCCCGGTGTGTCAGGCAGTAATGAAACCCGTCTGGGAGCCGATCGCTTCTTTATCTCCCCAGCTCCGTTTTCCTGAGGACCACGTTTTTTAATTTGTGTTGGATAAACAGTATGGGATTGTGTACGCAAAGAAGCTCTAATTATCCCCTCAGGTTGTGTTTCCTTAAAGGAAATGAACTGGGCATGGCATTCCCTCTTGAGAAATGCACCAGCGCAATAGCTTCCAGATTTCTCCCCATGCCACGAACATCCAGCAGTGAGGCTGCACCGGCCTTGCGAGGCAGGAGGGAGAGATGCTGCACCTCCAGAGCCCCCAGGAGCTCTTCAGCTCAATTTCGGGGTGATGTCTTCCACCCCAATAAGCAACTCTGAAATGTGGGCACTTCCCAGCAGGCTGCACCCCATGGATGCAGGAGTGAGGCTGATGCTTGCACAGCAGCAGGAGCAGAGATGCCCAAGTACACAAGCTTGGGGCAAAGGGAAGTTGCTGTCGGGCCGCACGCTTTCAATTTCCCAGAGGAATCATGATCAGAAGGAGCCAAGCTCTCTGCTGGTCACACTGCCCACACATTGCCTTTGCTACAACTCTGCCCCATCAGCAGCCTGAGCTGCCCAGGGAAGTATTTCCCTGCGTAAAGTGCCAGAGATTATTTAGCACTGCACAGGCCCAGACTGGTTTGAAGCCATCTTCAATGAATCACTGCTGGCCCCAGGAAAACCTGCTTGTCCCCAGAGGCCATGAGTGCCTCTCGTGCCCCCCCAGTGCAGCCCAAGGACCCCAAACACCTCTCCAGTGTCACAAGTGCTCCTCGATAACCCCTGTGGGCAGATCATTTGCCCATGAGAGACAGATGAACCATGAATCTTCCGTATTTATCCCCGCTCCACAGCACTCAGCAATCTTTATTTACGCTGCTGACAATTGCTTTGGGCTATTTTTAGGGTTTATTGCTGATTGTATCTTTAATGTTACGGGTAGTTAACTTGGCAGCAGTGGAGTTAATGCAGGAGGCTTTCACCTCCCCAGAGACCTGACATCAAACCCTATTTATGGCGAGAGAAAGTGAGCCTGGTTCTTCCTCTTCTTCGCCCACTGACCTCCATGCATTCACAGAGAGGGGTGAGCAGAGATCCCAGAGAGGATGGAACCTGCGGGACGGTGCTGCAGCAGGAGGCTGCTGTGCTGATATGAGGCTGTTCCTGAGCACATGGCGAAGTGAGACGCTCTGCCAGAGCTGGGCCTCAGCACGGGCTGCTGGTGAAACAGCCCTGGGATCAGGGAGCGGTGCGAAGCACAGCAGGGGAGCAGCGCAGTGTTTTAGGGCCTCCTCTGGGAGATGTCTATGTGAGAAGAGCTCCTGTCCGCCCCCAGCCTTGCCCACCCTGCACCCCACTTAGAGAGCAGCAGCTCCAGGCCTGGGCTGCACAAACGTAACACAACCCTGCATTCCCCGCGCTGGGAACCGGCTTTACCGGAGGATTTAAATTCAATTTGTTTTATTGAAGTTTCTTTTTTTTTCCCCGACCAATGCATCAAACTATCATTTTACTCAGATCAGCTGCTCGTCTTATGCCCTCCCCGCTCCCCCTCACCCCCCACGTCCCGCTGTCTGGATGAGCCCTCTAATTCTTTCTCCTCTTTCAAGCCCACCAATGCTTCCTCCAGCATGAGCCATAGAAATGCCACGAATTTCCTTTGTGTTGCTGCTTGGAGAAGGCAGGGGGGTGGGAGAAAAGCGCAGCGCGTGGCAGCGCGAGGGCTGACAATAATCTCTGCGGTTTCTCTCCCAGCCCCAAGTTTATCCCTGTGCAATTCAGCATAGGAAAGCTAATAATGATGTGTCAGGAGGGCCCTGATGTATATGTGCGGAGCTGCACGGCCGGGCCGGCGGTGCCTCCTGCGCTCCCACCCGCGGCTTCCTCCCGACCGAAGCCCCCCAGCCCTTCCATGCTGTTCTAATATCAGTGATTTATAGGGCGGCCTCTTTTACTTCTCCGTCTCCTCCTGCCCACCCAAAGGAGATGATCCCTGCCCTGGTCACCCCTTGTATTGTTAACGATGGGGCTGTGCTACTCCTGCACACTTTCTGCAGCCTGCACGCCCATCGGTGTTACAGCCAGATGAATGCAGTAACACCAAATCACCAGGCACAGTCCCCATGTGCTACCAGCAGGTCCTTCCCTCTGCCTCCACTCAGGATGGGCTGCAACCAAAGCCTGACTCTGCCCCAACGTACGCCCTATGGATCTGTCAGCATTGGAAGCCATCTGTGGGGGGTGGGGAGCTGAGCGGGACGGCGCTGCTGGAGCACACATACATGTGCTGCTTTGCCCTCCCATGCACAAGGGTGGGACACGGGTGCCCATCCCTGGGGTGTGCAAAGCCCTGCAAGGGGCAGTGCCACCTGGAGAGGTTTCGATGCCACCTGTGACCTCAGAACCACAAAGGGATGGGAGTGAGTAATGAAATGCAGTTCTGTTCTTCCCAAGCAACGCATCCCTTGCTGCTTCAGTATTTTGGCTGCCTTGCTACACCAGCAGCAACACAGGCCTTATGCTACAGATGGTTTGTTCTGGGGAGATTCCCAAGTTACATCTTCCCTCTCTGCCTTTTTGTATGAAATGGAGCCATCTGTTTCTTTCTCTCTTCTGCTTTTTCTCCTCGTACAAGCAGCTCTGTGCATAGGCACGGTCACTGTCTGTGCTCTGCCCTGGGAGCAGCAACACGAACAGGGCGTCCTGCAGCCCAGCTCCTCAGGGTGCTGTGGGCAACCATGGGGGCTGCAGCATCCAGTCATCAATCACGAGAAGTATCTCAAAATAAACAGTATGAAATGAGCAGCCTTTCTTCTCTTTGGTCTCTATAGAGACCTCCTATGATATACAAACAGTACAGACGATAATTTGTTTCTCAGTTTAAGGGTTTGCCATTACACTCTTTGTTTGTAAAGCAGCTTCTGTTCCTACCTATTTGTACTAAGGCTGCCATGGTGTCGAGGTGCACATTTTTGATGCTGTGAGTGCTAAAGGTTACGTGTGTATTCATGTGCAGCACTGCAAGCTATCCATGGCTGGGCTGTGTGTGCATGGATGCACAATGAGAAGCACAGAGGTGTGCCTCTGTATTTCCATGCATGCCCACATGGATCAAGGAGCACAAGTGCAAGGGATGCACACTGGAGCTGCTGCAAGGTGAACAGGACTGATCACCCATGTTTTCAGGTACAGGTTTTGTGGGAGGGGCTGCAGGATGAGGTGAGCAAGAGTGCCCTGAGCCAGGCCCAGTTGCTCTCAGGGCACTGTGCACAGCAGTGCCTTTCCCTGCCCTGCTCCTTCCCTGCATCCTGTGTGCTTCTCAGGGGGAACAGCGAACAACTTCTGGGCACACTGCTCTTCTGTGCTGTGCTCTCCTGCTCCCTAGCACCTGCCACTTGCTGTGGAGAGTCCCCGCATTGTAGCTGCAGAAACAATTATGTTTTCATTACAAAAGCAAATTAAGGCGGCTGCTTAATCGAGTTTATTAAATACCAATGAAGTCCCTGGGTAAATGAATGGCAAAGAGGCTTTCTGTGCTCAAGTCGGGAAGGAAACAGAGAAATGTAATCATGGAGCCAGGCTGGCTGGCACGTGTGAGCAGGAAGCTCAGAGTGCCCATGCAGGGCTGGGGCAGCACCGGGGGTCTGGGGGCTCTGAGTGTGGATCCCTGCATACAGCCCAGGCAGGCTGGGAGTTGGTTTCACACGGAGTGCACAGGCATTTCCAAGGGCTCTGCTCTGCTTGGGCACAGTGATATCCGTTGCAGTGTGCCCCCATCTATTCACACCCATGCTTGGATGGGGCTTATCCCTGGGCTTGCATCTTCTGCACATGAGCTGCATGCTCTGAGCTGCTCCTTGCTGCTGCTGTCCCAGGCAGTGGTCACACTGCAAAGCCCCACTGCTGTCCCATTGCTGTTCCCATTGCTGCCCCCAACCCATCCCCTTGCCTTTCTCCTGCCCCCAGGGCTCAGCAGGAGCATTTGGGCAGAGGGCTGAGATGTAACCCCATTTCTTCTGGTCGACATTGCTCCTTCTGTCTCCCATTGCAGCCCTTGGATGCTTATTTTTAGCTCCCGTTATTTCCCTCAGGCCAACTTTTCTGTCACATTTCATCCTTTTTCTGCTGTTTCTGGTTGTTACTTTCTTCCTTCAAGATGCTTTCTCTTCCAGACTTAGCCCATCATCCAGAACTGCGTTTTACCCTCCCTCCCTTCCCTCCTCCCCTCACCCCATCTGCCTTTCCCTGTGTTCCATCCTCTCAGGGGATGGGGAGGGCGCAGATCCAGCACACAGCCCTGGGGATGGTGGGGAGGGATCCAGCAGCCGGGGGTCTGGGCTCCAGCTCAGGTGGGAGGAGCTGGAAACCCCCTGGCACAGCCCAGCATGTGTTGGCACGACTTGGCACAGCTTGGCACGGCTCAGCACAGCTCCCTCAGGCTTGGGTGGAGCAGGGAGGCTGCAGTGCTGACGCCGATCCCTTCTGCCCTTTGCCTCTTGCATGGGTCTGCCTCGCAGCGCTGTGATGATGAGCTTTGTTGCATCCCAGAGCCTTCAACAGGAGAATACAGAGGCACTGCTCCCCCAGATGCTGTTTTTCTTTCAAATACCTTGTGACGGTTGGGATGAACGGATTTTAATGAACAAATGTGGCTTACTGAAAAAAAAAAAAAAAAGAAAACGTAACCAAAGTGTCAGGGCTGATTTAAAATGGAAAACATGGCCTGGGTAATGAAAGAGATGAGTTTTTGAAATGCCTCAGAGGATGGCCCGTTCTCCTCTTCTCTTTGTCCCTCCCTCCTTTCCCCACGGCACTTCCAATGTCCCCATCCTGCTGGGACACATGGGGGCAATGAGGTGCCATTGGGCAGCTTAACACCCTGCAGGGCTCTGCTGCTTTGGAGCAAGGCTGGAGGAAATTTGGGCTCTGGAGGAAATTTGGGCTCTCAAAAAATGGAGAGAAAGCTTCTTGCTGAGTTCCCAATATAGTAACAGTGCTGTGCTTGTCCTACTTCACGGTGACTCTCACGCACCTTGCTCGGCAGCACAGACTGTTCCCTGCGCTGCTCCCAGGCACCGGCTCCCGTGCTGCTGTCGTTTTTATTTTTCATTTATTTTTTCAAATCCCCGTGTTGTATTCGACCCAAATGCTCAGGTATAGCTAACACAGCAGCAAACACCTCCCGTGTGTGAGTCCTCCTGCCCCGGGATGTAACTGCTAACCCACAGGGTGAAGATAAAAGGTCCTCAAGGCATCCCATAACACATCCTTTAGATGCTTTTTGGTGCTTCTTGCAGCCTCCTGTAGACAGAAGGGCTGTGAAGGGCTGCCCGACCCAACCTCCAGAGCAGGGCAGGGCTTCCTGCTGCCCCTGATCCCCATTGCTTCCCATCCCCTCAGCTCCTGCTGGCCGAGCTCCAGGGTCCCAGGGCCTCAGCTCTTTCTCCTGGAGCTTGGAGTCTATTGGGTTGTGCGTTAAGGGCTGCAGAGAGAAAGCTTCAGAGGTTTCAGTGGCTTGGTCCAGCCAGAAAACTGGGTTATTTATGTTTTATAATGTGAGATCTGAGCTTGCTCTACAAGGGCTCAGGAGTTATATGCTTTTCAAGCTCCTGAATAACAAAATTAAGCTTGAAAGCAAACACCACTGGGGCATTTTCCGTCATTTAAAGCAGGTGGCTTCTTGTTTGGTTGGTTGGTTTTGCGTCTTTGTTTGTTTTCGTTTGATTGTTTGGTTGGTTTTGATGCTTCTTTCTATTTCTTCCTCTCTTCCCCAGCCTGTTCCCCTTCCTTCCCTTTCCTTTCTTCTCCCATTCACCAGCGATGGGACTCCACAGCGCGCAGCCCCGCACCGCCCCGCACCGCCCCGCAGCGCTCCATAGCAGCGCGCTGCCGCTAGGGGTAGATAGCGGCTAAGGAGACCTCGGAACGAGGGGTGGGAAACGGAAGGGATGGGGAGAGGGAACAGAAGGGAGAGAAAAAGGGAAGAGAAGGGAAAAGGGTAGGGTAGAGGGTAGAGGGAAGGGGAAAGATAGAAGGAAGGGGAAAGGGAAGAGGGAAAGGGGAAATGGAAAGGATCAGGCAGGAGGTCAGAGCCGTGCCCTGCCTCGCACCAGCCCACCCTGCCCAAGCTGAGCTCCTCTGCACCCGGGAGCCTTCCGTGCTCCTTAATCCTCCCAAGAAAAAAGAGCTTTCCATTTCCTGCAGCCTGGGTTGAAACCCGGGTTTCAGAGGACTCATTGTACACACGTTTGTTGAAGGTGTATAATTGTAGGGCTGAGGTGACTTCCCCTCTTCACTTCCTCCCATGCAGTGCTGGGGCAAACGGGAATAAAAAGGGCAACAGGCAGAAAAGGAGAAGTAAAACCAGAGGGGAACAGAGACAGTCAGCTTTCCCAGCAAGCTGTCCTGCCCGGTGCTTTCCTCTGCTGCCTCTGCGGTAGCAGAATCCCAAGTGTGGGGATTTACTACAGGAGGCACATCCAGGCTGTGTGCTTTGTGTGTCACCGCTCAGCAGTTCCCCAAGCCACAGTGACTGAGTCACCAGGAGGTGTCTGAAGGCAGCCCTGCAGTGATGGATGTGTCTGCAGGGGGACTGGGGGGACTTGGGTGTGTGAGGGCGACCTGCCCACAGTGCTCATGCCAAAATGGCCCAGAGAGAGAAGGGCTCCCTGCTCACTGCCAGCAGCAGCTCTGTCCCTGCAAACAGCTGCTGGGGGCATTCAGTGCACCAGGAGGCTTTGTGGCCCCATACTCTGGAAAAGGAGCACGGCTTTTTCAGAGTGAGGTCCTGGGAGGAAGGGAATGGCTGTTGTTCTTGTCTGTGGAGCCCCTAAAGTTGGTAGATACTGAGTCAGTAGGGAAGTGGGCTGGTAAGTGGGAAGCAGCACACACTGAGTCTGTGATTGCAGAGCAGGGAAATCTCCATTAACAGGGGTGAAAGACCCTCCTAAGGAGGCACGCTGCAAATAGTCACTATGTCACCCCCTGGGACACATAAACATGAAGAGTTCTGCCCACTCCTTGGGCCTGAGGTTGGGTCTCATGGCTCCCAGCAGATGTTTTTCACCAGCAAGTTACAGGCAGTGTCCTCCTCCCTGGAGGAGGAGGGAAGGCTCAGTCCCCACTGGGCGCTGCAGCAGCACAGCATCCTCCCTTGCTGAGAGCATAATTGTGGTGAAGAGCCCACTGGCTCTTAGTATAGCATATATGGGAATTCAGAAGTGGGCTTTGAGGGTTTAAAGGAAAAAAAGGAAAAGAGAGAAAGAAAAAAGGAGGTGGATGTGAGAGCTTGGGTGTTTCTATAGCAGCAGCAGCACCCAGTGATCAGTGCTGGGAGCAGGTGGGACCACATCCACACGTCACTCATCACAGCGTGGTGGCAGCGCTGGTGGCGGGCAGATAAGCTGCTGTTCCACCACGTGTGGGCTGGTGGCTTTAGGCAATGTGGGGCCCTGGGTGGGCACTTCCCATCTGTGGGGGGAGGTTCTCCCAGGGAGCACGGTTGGTCCTGTCCTTGTTAACGTGTGATGGGAGATAGGGACAGATGAACCTTCCTGTGCCCACGGCTTGCATAGAAAGCATCCCGAGGACAGGAATCGAGAGAACTGGTGGAGAGTTAAGGGAACAGCTGAGAAAACACATTAATGCACCATAAAGAATGCCTCTGCTTCCCAATGATCTTTTTTATTACAATTATTTACTCATTTATACAGTGCTGCTTTGTTTTTTTGTTTCTTTCTTTTGGCTTTTCGTCCCACCAGGCCTCTCAACGCCTCACACCACCCTCTCCTCCCCTGCATTTAAACCCTGCTGGGTCCTTAGGGAGCAGCGTGGTGCAGCAGGACAGCAGCACGCCCGCCTCGAGCAGCGCAGCGCTGGGTCTGGCCGCAGCTCCTCCATCGTCCAAATATTTAGATTCAGAAAAGGCTGGGATAGAAACACCAAGAAAAATAAATATTTTACAAACACAGTAACCGAAAACCTAAACAGGAACCCGCTGCTTCTCTCTGCCCAGTGCATGCTACTGAATCAGAGTGAGCTCTGCATATATTTCACAGCTGTGGCACTGACACTTTATTTCCTTACAAAGGAATGCTATGCGCCTACAGTATAACATCAGGCAACTTTTATATAGTTTGGGGGAATGAAACGAACTTCCTGGGGGTGCTGGGCAGCCTGTGGCACCCTGCAGTGCTGCCTTGCATTGGCTCTGGGAGATGTGCCCAGGGCTGAGCACAGCTTCTCCCTCATCATCCACCTCCTCCTCCTCCTCACACCCCAGGGAGAGCACGGAAGTCCCACAGAGCTCAGGGCTCACTGCTGAAGGGATAACAGCGATGGTGCAGGGGAGCTCAGCACAGTGGGACTGTGGGGCCCTGAGCTGGGCAGGGGAACCTGTGGGGGGTTGGTGCTACTTGGTGCCTTGCTCTGGTGCTTTAGGAAGATCTGGGACCCCACAGATTCCTGTGCTCCCTGTATCCTATCCAAAGGGAAGGGCCAGCGATGGGCAGGAAGCTGTGCCCACTCTGCCAGCAGAGCCAGCATGGTTCACCTGGGCTCTAGGAGTTGATGTCCTAATTCTGGCGCAGAGCATCTGCCCCCAGTGATGGTCAACTCCATCTCTGCTGGCTTCTTTTTCTCAGCAGATTTTCTGTCTCCCGTCTGCAGTGCCCACAGAGCAAAGCGTTGTCTTTTTGCTTCCTGGGACAATTTGGAACGAGGCATTGCAGCCCGCAGTGTTGGGGTCACTTGCTGGGGTCACCCAGCACAAACCTCAGGCACAGCCCTGCTGCCCCCACCCTGCTGCTGACGACAGACAGGGCATGGCCCTGCACTTCTGAGCTACTCGCTACATTTCCTGAGAGCCTCTATGCGGGTGGGATGGATGCCCAGGGGAATGGTAGCAATTTGCCATGCTGGTGCTTGAGTTGGGCTCGGTGCCCCAGTGCTGGAGCAGCTTGCCATTCTCTTCTGCCAGCTGGGTGGCCCCAGGGACCCCAGGCATTTCTGCTTTGCCCAGAGAGACAAGCCCTGAAGGTGCAATTCCCCAAAGCATAGCACTTTTGACTCCCTTTGCCCTACTTCTGCACCACAGCGCAGCAGAGGAACCAGGCACAGCTTCCCAGAGCAGACCAAGTGCTCCGAGCACACCCTGCGCTCAGTCCTCCACCAGGGCCCAGCTCTAGCCAAGTCACTCCTTTTGCAGAGGGGCATAGGAGTGAACGAGCACGACGGTGCTTTGGCCTCTCAGCCCCACAGACAATGTGGGAATGGCCCTTGGGGTGTTTCTCTCACCCTCCATCAACATGCAGAGCACCAGCAAACACCTGCCATGTGTGGCCCGCTGCCTCACACCATCCTCTAGGGTGCCGACGTGTGCAGTGCAGAGCTTTCTTTCAGAAGCTGTGCTTTTTCCTTGTTATTTCTACTCTGCATGTTGTTTTGGCTCTGTGTCACTGACAGCAGGTTGGAGGAAGGCGCCTGGCTCAATGGGCCAAGGATGGGACTGGCCCCAGCTCTAGGCAGGGGGTGCTGCCCCTTGTGTTGCTCACCCTTTGCTCATTGATTTGCCACTAGCCTCACAGTCAGCAGCTCAAGACCCCGAGCAGGGCAGAACTGGGCGAAGTCAGGTCCCTGCCCCCATAGAGCCCAAGGCATCGCACATGCATCCATCCTGGCACAGCCCAGACCTCAGCCACAGACTGGGGCAGTGAGTGGGCACCCAGCTGCATGCAGAACACTGCAGAACAGAGGCAGAGCTGTGCCCCATCCTGTCCTGCTCTCCCTGTCCCTGAGCACTGAGGTTCCTGCTCTCCTCCTCCCACCTCCCCGGTGGCCCCGTTCGGCTCTGTAACCTTTCTGTGCAATCTGTGCCTTAAGGAATTAAAAAAAAAAACACACCAGGATCTACTGAGAGCAACCAACTGTTCTCCTCGCATGTAAATGGTGCTGCTCTTTTGATTTTAAATGGCTTTAATGCTGAGTTCATCTGCTAATTCCCCTCCTGCCCCTCGTGTATTGTATATTAGGAGAAATGTTGTTCTGTATCATGAGCAGTTTATTTTATCGAGTTTAAGAGAAAATCCCATACTGAGATGCTGCAGATAAATATTCATTGTCACATCTGTTTTGGTTTAAGATTGTTGCCTAAAATGTTAAAAATACAAACATATTTGGCGGGGGAGAGGCTGGGGTGGGAGGGCTGATGGGGGCCCTTGGAGCAGCTCGTTGGGTGCTTTATCAGAGCATGGAGGGGCATCACGATAGGGGAAATCTCACTCCAGGGAATGAGGGGAGACCAGATGAGACCCGGATGAGCCCCATGCCCCAAGCAAGGACAGGGCTTCCCTGCTCAAACCTGGGGCAATGGGGGGTGGCACAGAGGGGTTTGGTTTTGCTAAGTCTGTGCTGCCCCTGAGCAGGAGGTGGGCAGACCCTTCCCTCCCCAGGGCCACCCATCCACCACCACCGCTCAGCACTGAAATTTTACTTTAAATTTAAATAAAATAAAACAAACTTGACCTTTTAATTTTTTTTTTTTCCCTTCTAAAGCTTTTGCGGCTCCACTGAATGCAGCCGGTGGATATGGGAAGGCATAATAATAAGGATAACGCTTTCCACTTACTGAGCACTTTATATTCTCCAAGCACTGTACAAACATTAACTAATTAAACAGAGCAAAGAAGCAGCCCTATGTGCTGTCCTAATGCTGGGAAATGGAAACAAGGAAACTCTGAACCAATATGTCAATAACATCAAAGTCCCATTGTCCTGGCCTTGGCTTTGTTGCAAAGGAATCTGAAATTGTCTCAGAGTTTCCAGCGCGGCTTCAGGCTCTTCACACTTGGGAAACAAGTGTGACAAAAGCGTTTCAGAGTCAGCAGAGAAGCCCTGATCAAAGTTGGCAGAAGTGGCCAACGAGAGCCCGGGACCGCAGCCGCTGCCTTTGATGGAGCCTCATGTGGGAGCCATCCCGGCGGCGCGCACAGCACGGGGAGCCCTTCCCCAGGGCTGGCATCTTCCGCGGGGCCCTCACGAGCATCTGGGGGATGTTTCCTATTAAGGATTCACACTCTGGTTGAGTTACATTCCTAATTGTGGAGACTTTAACGGCCCTAATAGGAAACACACCGCGGCAGAGTCCCTGTGAGTCACTCTCCCATCGGAGCGGCCCACGGGCCGGCTGCCACATGGCAGGGATGCGCTCCATGTGCCACCTCTATGGCCTGGCACGCAGGACCCCGCTCCCCACAGCCCAGGTGGGACGGGGAGGAGCTCACTGCTGGTTGTCCTTTTCCCCAGGATACCAGGCACAGCTCTGGAGCACAGCGCTCTGCGACACGAGGGATGGGCAGTGGATGCATCCTCCAGACCTTTGGGTTTAGGCTTTGTGCTCCAGGGAGTTGGGTGCACGGCTGGGAGAAGGGCCCAGAGCCAGGGCTTGCTCACACCATGCCCTGCTCTTCTGCTGCTGAGTAAACCCAGGTAACGTTCAGGCACTACCCTGCTGTGCTAGCACTCGGGTGTCTCTGCCATCACTGCACGGCCCACGTGGCTCCAGGAAAAGGTCACCTGAGCTGTACCAGCTTTCCCTTTTCACGTTTGTGTTCATGCCAGATGAGCTCTTCATCGTAGAACCAAATAACTCCCATTGCAATTCTCTGATGGTTCTGGCTGAGCTTGATTTCAGATGCTTGCCTTTCTTCCTTCTGTTATTGAGAGATAGTGAAGAGAAAGCACCACCCCATGCATTTTTAGGGCAGATTTCTCAATCTAGGGATGTTCAGGCTGAATCTCTGTGTGTTCTTCTGTGTGTGCTTGACAGCAATACCTGGTGATGTCAGACAACCCTCTGGGGCCCTCAGCTCTCATTACCAGCCTGCCTAATTAAGCAGAGATGCTATTGCTGACTGCTTTTGGTGAGCGACAGTAGGAATGCAACAAATGCCAATCACCATCACGTGGTGGAAAGGTTGCTGTTTTTAGGGCTGGCTTGGGTCCTCCAGGCATCTCTACCCTGAGCTCACAGCCACACTGCAGACAGGGAGGTACCAGGCTCTGCACCAAAGGGCTGTGAGTAGGGGGAGCCCCTCCAGACCCCAAAGGACAGGGACTGTGGGGTTGCCTGCAGTCTTATCTTATCGGAGCAGCCTTGCTCCATGTGCTAATAATTAGCAATGATAATTAAGGCAAATTGAGCTCCTCCCACACCAGATGGGAGTTGGGCTCGTGAGGATGAAGTCCTTAAGGTTTCCTCAGGAGTTGCTGTGCCTGGATCCCCCCTCTGCACTGTGCTCTGTTTGTGGCTCTGCACTGCTTTCCTGGAACGCTTTGCTCAGGTTGGGAGTGCTTGGCTCAGGGTTGTGGCACGGGTGAGGAGGAACTCTTGTTTTTGTTCTTCTACAGTGGGAATGTTTTTCCTCCTGTTATTCATCAAATTCTGCTGGAATTTAATACTCACCAGCTCTAAATAGCCTATTGCGCTAACAGTGATTGATGGTTTCCAACGAGTCCATAAACGCTGCCCCTCCTCATCCCTGCACTTTCTCTCCCTATCGCTCCATCTCTCCTCTCCTCCCTTTCTCTCTCCCCCTCTCTGCAGCTTGAGAAAAGCCGATCATGCTGTTGTTATGTGGATTGATTTGTTTTCTGTTTCTGCTGTGTTTTGGAAGAGGAAGACATCAGGGATTTTTGAAAGAGCAGCGAAATGCCATGGCCAATGAAGCCTGACTAGAAATTCCTCAGGTTATTATCTCTTAGATTAGGGAGATCTCGGTGAGTTTCTGCACGAGAAGATTTGAGGAGAAGAAAACAGCAAAGCTGGGCAGCAGCCACCTGGTTCTGCTGGGGAGGTGTTGGACTTCTGGCTGCTTACTGGGCCATCCCTGTGAGCACAAAGAATCTTTTTCCCCCCTTGTCTCCTGCCAGCTCGCCCAGCTGAGCTGGCTGCTGTGCCCTGCAAAGCCTGAGGAGCTCGTTCTGTCCTGCTCAAGTTAAAGCTACCTGAGATAAAATCTGTGGAGCTCTTAGAAAGAAACAACTTAAAGAGATGTAAAATGGTAATTTGATTTACTCATTTGTTACTGAGCATTTGATTCCTCCCTGAGCCGCCACCCAGCCAGCTGGGTTGTGTGTCAAAGGAGGAAAAAAAGCCCCATACATACAGATCCCTTATCAGGTTCCCTGCATTAAAAGGATTTGGGGAATGCTAATGCAGGGGGAGCAGGGCCGGCTGGCTGTGGGTCACAGCCCAGGTCTCAGCTCCCCGGGGTGCGGTGGCAGGGCTGGCTGATGAGGAAGGTGTGGGATGGGGGAGGTGGAGGCTCCCAGCCCGCAGGGAGGAAATCTCCCATCCATTTTGCTGATGGAGGTCAGCTTGGTGACATCAGGGCAGTGGCTGCTGGGCCTGCAGCGTGTCCTCCCTACAGCAAGGATTCAGCAAAGGCACTCTGCAGCTGATGGGCATCCTGTGGTTTCCTGCACAGAGGAATGAAAGCAGTAGACTGGGTCAGTCCAGAAGGCCCAGCAACAGGGAGGGCTCTGCTGTGCTCCCCAACCAAACCTGGTGCCATGTAGGAGCCGACGCAGGCAGGGTTGGGATTCAGGAACTCAATGCCCCATCCTGGAGCCCACAGCAGCAGCAGCAGTTCGCAGGGATTGGGTTCCAAGTCACACTAATGAGTGGGAGAATTGTTGTGCGAATTAACAAATACGGTTTGTTTGCCAAACAAACACAATTGGGAAAGGGCAAGGTTAGGACAGCAGGAAACATACTTAGTTCATTCATTTTGACAACTGCACTTTTGTTTCAATTACTGATGTGCATCCTCTGTAATGTCCTCGCGAGCATGTTCCAGTCACCCTTGCCAAAACGATGAAGTCTTGGTAATAGGAGACCTTGAGTGTGATGGCTGCGCTATTAAACCTGTGCTGAGATGCGGAGAGAGCCGTTTCTGTGTGTCCAAATGATGAAGGGCAGATTAGTAAGGCCCTGCTGTATTATACTGTGAATATATTTAGCTACTCAATGTGATATAGATTAAGAGCAGCGGGAAGCCTGGCAGTTACACTTCAGAGGGCTGGGAGAGAACATTTCCATTTAGCTGAGTTGACATTAGCTTTGCACGCACCTGTTTCATGCACGCCTCAACCCCACCACTGCCCTCGTCGGGGTTGTGTCCTTCTGCCCTATGGCTGTGCCCACCTTTGGGCTCAGGCAGGGTGCTCCCAGCTCAGTTGCTGCCCTGCCTGCTGCACAGCTGCTGACATGTGAGTTGCACTCAAACTGTGATGGTTTGAAGGGTTTTAAGGCAGTTTGCTGTACTGCGCAGATTGCACTGCACTGCACAGCCCTGAGCTGCCCCATTAGGGCACAACCACAGCTCGCCCTTTTCTCAGAGGACCGGTCTGGAGGCTACTGATGCCCTTTGAGAAAATGCACTCATCTGTAAGTGGGATTTCCCTGGAAATCCATGCTGCATATCCCACAACTGGAGTGCCCCCTTGCTGCCCACCAGACCTGTCTGAGCTCCACATCCTCTCAGGGTAATCCCTCACTGCTCAGGCTGGAAGTTCCCAAGAGCTGGGGAGCTCTTGTCCTTATTTGCAGGTGCGTGGCCATTCTGGGGTCAATATGATTTTCATAACCATCCCAGTACTGAGCCATGGGGCTTTAACAGCCCTCAGCAGCCCTTCTTTCCGCTGGGGTAATAGGAAACATTGGAGACATCATGGACAAAAATGCAAGCTTGCGCTCTGTAAATTGGAGGAAAAAAAAAGTAAGAATAAAAATAATAATAAAAAAAATCCCTCTGAAACCTGTTTCAAGTCAACAAGAACGTTTTGCTCAGTCATAAAGCAAACAGTCCATTTGCTTTCGCAAGCTTTCCTTCTTTTCTAAGCTTCATAAGTGGGTGTGAGCGACACATAGGCAAATTTTGTCTGAAAACCTCATTGAAAAGTATAATAAAAAAAAAAAGAAAAATCTTCCCTGGAAATCCATCGTAACAAGGAGTTCCAACCTCACTGACTTTTTGTTCTTATTTTTTGATTCAGTGCTACTCAGCATTTAGCAAATGGACTCGGCTGACCCAAAGCAGCACCTTTTGCAGACACAGCGCTGGCTGGGGAGCTTCCACCCATCCTCTCGCGCTGTGCTTCCCCTGCTGCTGGAGCCCTTTGCCCACTCTGCTGCTGGGTGCTGTGATGCCGCGCGTTGGGGCATGGCGCCGTGTTGGGCTCGTGGAAAAGCCAGAATTTCTGGTTTCCATAAAGGAATATGGAGAATATTATCCGATGAGATTTGAAACTTGGGTGGGAAAGTTGCCAATGTGCAGTGTTTTCTAAGAAACTCTTGTATCTCATGTTGCTGAAACTGGGAAGTCCTGTGGGCTTAGAGAGGGGGAGCGTGGTGGGCACGGGGGTGTTCATGATGGGCATGGGGATATGGGCAGCATGGGGAAAGCCTTCTGAAGGGTTTCTGTTCTGTTAGAATAACTCGTAATGAGTGCTATCGAGTGGCAGAAAGGCAGCGCTGGGTAACGTGAGCAGAGCCTTATCTCTGCCCATCACGTGGCCGCAAGTATGGGCAGGATGCATTGAGCACAGGGAGTAGGATGGCATGGAGGGCTCTGCACGGGGATGTGGGACCGAGTGCCAGGAGGAAGGCAGCTCTGGGTGCACACAGTGACCTGTGCCTCAGAGCAGGGCATCCAGCATCCCCAGGGCAGCCCTGCTGGGGGCTTGCAGGCCCTTCTGTGCTTTCATAGGGCCCCAGGCAGCTTTGGGGTGGGCCAGCCCTGCAGCTGCTCACTGTGTCTCTGAGGCATGAGCTCATAGCGTTACGTAAACAGTTTGTTAAATAGAAGCTGATTAGAGGTTTCCCTGCCCAGGTCCCAAAAACCATTTCTCTGTTCATTTATGCTTTTGGCCAAGCTCGCTTTCTTTTTCTCCCCTCCGGCAGTCGGACCGCTGCCGCTCAATGCTGCTTCCATTGGTGGCTGTGCTGCTGTCCAAGGCTGCTGCTCGCCCCGATGTCTGGCAGCCCTGCGGTGCAGCAGGGGGTGAGGATGGACCACAGGCATGACCCCACACCAGGCCTGGCCCTGGCAGGGCACAGCAGGTCCGCAGAGCGCCGGTTTTGGGGGAGAATCTTTTGTTGTATGGCCAGAAAACATGAATGTTCCTAGAATGAGCGGATTGGAAAATATTCATCAAAATGTCTGTGCGGTGAAAAACCCTTCTGATCACAATTGCCTTCTTCTGTAAGGATCCTTGCATAGCTGAAATTGTTTAGTTCCTGAACAGCATCGATAAAAAACCACTTTAGGTTTTATTTCCCTCCTTTGCCTTCCCTTGGGGAAAAAAAAGCAGGAGAAAGAGATTCCACACATGCACATATGCACAGATGCATTCACACGCACACAAAAGCCATAACAAAACCCGAGCAAACAAAAGCCTCAAAACTTGTTTGCTTTATTTTTGGAGGTTGAAAAAATGTGAACTTCTCAGGGAGAAGAAAATGCAACTGGCTTGTTTTGTCTCTGCGGCTCGTCCTGCTTTCGCGGAATTTGTTTCTCCAGTTTGCAGCCATCCCTCCTTCTTCAATTTCTCCTATTAAGGATAATGCTCACAGCTGGCCTGGCCACTGCACACAGCTGGGGGTGCTGGGCAGCACAGCGGTGCTCAGCAGGAACCTGCAGCTTTGCTCACCTCTGCAGGGCAGCAGCACCCAGTCCTCATCACCACCCAGCACACCCCAGGTTGGACCAATCCAGATTTCCCCTCTGTGTCCCCATGTCCCCCATCGCTCCTCCCCCGGTCCCCATCCCCACAGCATCCCCAGCGCTTCCTTCTGGCTTTGTGGCCCTTTGCTCCCAGGAGCATTGCCATCCCAAAATGCGTACAAGAAGAGGCTTTCCTGAGCAACAGCTGCTCCTGTCCCATTTGGAGTATATCCCCCTCCCGCCTGCACCCCAAGGACTGCCATCAGTGTCTTTCAGCCCAGTCCTGCCTCTCATCCCCCTCGTCTCACCCAAGCACAAAGCACATCCTCGGCTGCAAGAATACTTAAAGACCAAACCAAAATAAATATATGCACGAGGTATGATGGGTGGACCCTCCTCTGAAATTCATCTTCACAAGGCACAACCCAGCAGCTGCACAGAACCTGTCCAGCCTCTCTGCAGGATGCAGGGGAGCACCAGAGGGATGTGCCACCAAGTGCCACCTCCAGCAAAAGCTGTGTCCTCTGCAGCTGGGCTGTGGCTAAGCAACTGGCATGCAGCAGAGATGTTTCCTGGTTGCTGAGAGAAGTGCAGGGCGGTGGGCACAGCAGTGGTCCCACCCTGTCCCATGTGGGTGCCCCTCAGCCCTGGCTCAGATGCTCACACTGATTCTGCTCATGATCTCCATAGGAAATGAGCTGGGGATGTGAACCACAATTAAACTGTCCCCAGTGGAGCCCTCTCTGCTGCACACCCCTCCTGTCGGAGCGGAGGTCCCTGGGGTGGAGCTGACTTGCTTTTCCCATCTCAGGCAGCAAGAAGCAGCCTGTGGATGCGGGGTGAATACCAAAGGCCTGTGGGTCTGGCAGCAGCCGTCTGCAGGAGACACAGTGGAGATGGGGAAAGGGCAGCCATGCAGTGAGGATGCAGAAGTTTGAGATGTTTGAAGTGACGAATTTCAGACAGGCTGCAGCCCAGGCAATGGGTGCTGCAGCATGTTGCACCTCCCTGTACAGAGCTGTCGTGATGTGCTGCAGCCAGAATTGCCCAGAGCTGGGCACTAGGCACTGTGTGGTGCAGAAAACACACAGCTGGAGGAGGGTTTGACGGCTGAGGGAGAGAGGGCAGGGGCAGAGAGTGGGAAGGGCAGGAAAGGAGAAGACAGAAGATCATCTGACAGTTAAACCTGATCATCTTAGGGGTATTTCCCAACCTTAATGATTCTAGGATCTGGATGTTCAGCAGAGATTCTCACCCACTGGCACTGCCTGTGGGCAACACCCTGTTGTAATATCTGCCCTGTGAGAAACTTTTTGGATGAAGAGCTCGTCTCATGGTTTTTGGGCCTGTGTGTGCCAGGACTGTATCAGGGACATGGAACCAAGGGGGAGAAATCAGCAAGTGAGGGGAAAGACACAGCCTGAGCATGGGGAGGGGGGAGAGAAAGAAGGGTAATGGCATTGACCTTCAGCTAGTTTAAAGGGAGTCAGCAAAAAGAAGGGAGGAGAATGATTTAGAAAGGTAGAGGAATGTGTAATTAGGAAGATGGGACTGAGGAAAGGAAAAGAGATGATAAATTTCAGGGAAATCATCCAACAGAGAGAGGCAGAGGAGTGAGAAACTGCCAGCCAGGGGGAGAGACGAGACTGTCTTCCTATGGCACCGAGAAATAACTTTAAGATGCAAAAAAATATGCCAGAGGTGCAGCCCTCCACTTTGTGTGGGGTGCAGCACAGGGGAGAAGGCAGCCCTGCTTGGGGCATGGAGCCCACGGCTGTGCAGGCTCTGAGTTCTTGGGCAGAGCCTGACCCATGCAGGGAGGTGGCAGGTGGTGTCCCCAGAGCCTCTAGACCCTCCTCGTATGGAAAATCTTTCAGTTCCTACATTTGCTTTACCCGCATCTTCAGGAGTGACTGTGTAGGCCTGATGCTTCTTGGGATTACTCTGGTGGAAGCAGGGGTAACTCCTCCATGCTCTGGGCTTATTGTGCTAAAAGCTGGGGCAAGGAACATCAGAGGGAGATGGGCAGGAATGAGAGACAGAAGAGGCTGATTAGGTCACTTCTTTCGTCCTCTTACCAATTGGGCAGGAAATTATTTAACTGCTATATTTATTTGCTTAGGAATGTACCTCAGCAGCAAAATCCCCCAGCAGCGAGCTCTGCCGGCTGCTGAGCATCTTGCAAAGGAAAGGGGGGAGCTCAGCTGCTTGCCCATTAAACATGCCTTCAAAAAAGTATCTGGGAGGAGAAAAGCTGGGAAATAAATGCCTCCTCGCACACCTTCGAGGACAGTGTGTGGTCACAACAGGGAGGTGTGGATCACCTCTGCACTGTCCTGGAGCCCCGAGATGCCTTTGGGTTGGGGCTGTGCATGCAGAGCTGATGCTGGACCTGATGGAACCCCACTGCCCCTATTCCCTGTCCCAGGAAATGCAGAGGCTGAGGAGGAGTTAGAGAGGCAGCACAGCTCTGGTAGGAGCAGAAAATTGCCCCAGGGTCAGTTGGTGTGCAGGAGAGTGGGGCAGCAGCTCCTTCCTGCCTCGTGCTGAGCAGCAGCTCAGAATGACGACGAATGCCAATTTCTAAACCTTGCTTGTTTTTTTGTTTTGTTAGGTTTTGCTTTTCCTCTGAATTCCATTCAGAGAAACAATTCTGCTGCACTCCCATTACCAGGCCCCAGCATGGACGAGACAGCCTCAGTATGGAGGAGCAATCAGGGTTACCTTCCTCATCCACCATCCTCGCCCTTCTCCGAGTCCGTCTGTTCTTCCTTTCCCATCTCCTCTCCTCCTTTCGATGCAGACGCACACTGGGCAAATCCAAGAGGAGGGATTGCAGCAAGGATGCTCATAAAATATTAATGGTGGACGGCGGTGAACACAAGTAAGATAATGAGGGTCTGTGGGATATGGGATGTGTTCAAACCGGCACAGCGAAGGCCTCGTCAGAGGTGGAGGCACGCGAGTGGAGGCTGTTAGTGAGTCCTGAAGGCTCTTTATCCATTTCCTTCACGCACAGTTGTTATGCTGGTCATGTTCTTCTCACTGCCCAGCCTTGAACCTTCCTCCTGCTGGAAGCTGCCGTGCAGCCATGCCAAGGCTCCTGCTGTGCCCACCTCGAAGGACAAAGCCATCGTGCCATCACCGCTGTGGTGAGCCATGGTGCAGTCTGGCTTCTGGCACTGACAGCTGAACGCAGCCACTTTCCAGCCCAGCCATTTCCCGGTGCTCCATCACTATCCTGCTGCTCTGACACAGCCGTGTGACAGCTGTGGGGCAGTCATCCAGGTGGGTTGGCAGGGATGTGCTCACTGCTGTTCATTTATCAAATGCAACTGAAGGTGTCTGAGCACAGGCTTGCCTCCCTCGTTCACATCAGTTATGGTCCTGTCCTGAAGATTTACCTTTGTAAAATCCCACATGCTCAGTTTCAAAGCACTCCAAACCCCAAGTGCTGCTGATGCCAAGAAGGGGCTCTGTGGCTCCATGCTAACCCCAGCAATGTGCAAGGTTATCCTGCCCTGAGAGCAGAACCAATAAACATGGAGAAGCTTGGGAAGAACCACGGTTAAATTGGTGTCTCCCGGCAGCTTGGCTGTCTCCCCCTCAAGTCACTCCTATTGCACATGTCCCATGCCAGGATGCTGCTTGTTTCTGGGCAGTCTCTGTGTGTCTGACCCATCTCCAGCCCTTCCTGTGCTGTTAGCCGTGGTTTGTTCCAAGCTCCTCTGCTGGGAGGCAAAGCCCTTGCTCCCACACCCCTCCTTCAGCCAATCCCAGAGGCCTTAAACTGCTGTTGGAGCTTTTATCCCACTGGGAGCCATAGCAGCGGCAGATGTTTGCTGTGATACAGGACATGACAGCTTTTATTAGTTGTCAGCTGGAACACAATATTTTAGGGTCTTTAGGTTAAAGCAAAGAAGTGCAGCTTGCACGCATGCCCGTGCTGGCAGCGCAGAACAGCACAGCCCCTCCATGTCCCTGCTGCACCCTGAGCTCTGCTCCCCACACTGACACGCCATGGTGTCAACACAAAGGGGAAAGAAACGATGACACACACACTTTTCCCGTGAAGACCAAAGAAGTTTTCCCATATCTCCCATTTGGGAAACCACGGTTCCTTTTCGTACGTTTGTACTTTGTACATCGATATTACCAGTTCCAAGGAGCCTGCAGCCCAGCGCATTGCTTGTGGTGCTGGGAACAGCCTCATCTGTCCCAGCACTGCAGCTCCCAGAGGAGCCTGGCCAGCTGAAGTGTTTCACAGTGTGACCGCTGTTCTGGAGCAGGTGGGGATGGTTTGTGCCCAGCTTGGTGATCCCACAGCGCCTGCAACTCAAAGGTGAGTTTTCCAATTGGTCAGCAAAACCCCTGGGGGGGGAGGATAGACAGAAGGAAGGTCACAAAACCAATTTGTGATGGTGGCTCTGAAGCTGTGAGTGCACAGGGTGCAGCTCCAGCAGCAAACATTGGTGCTGCCACATCCCCAGCTCTACTCCTGCAGTTCCCAGCTCCATGTTCTGGAGGAAATCCCATCCCAGCATGGATCTCTGGAATGAGGAGGCGCAGTGTGACAGAATGGTGAGAAGCTGCCTCCTCAAGGCTGCAGCACCAGCAATCTCATCTGTTAGGATCAGGCACAGAGCACTTGGAAGGGCTTGCTTTGCTGGAAGGGTTCTGCTTCACACTTTCTCCTCCATTTCCATCACCCTCAAGTGTCAGAAAGGGGAAGAGTGCTGCAGCCATGAAAGGTGTTTCTGGACACCGCAGGAAGCAGTGATTAATCTCAATTACATGGTTGGACTGGGAATAATCTGGAGCAGCAGATTGGGTTACGCTCCCTTCGTTCTGTGGCTATGGGGGGCGGCCCCGGCTTGAGGAGACACCAGGAGATATTTTGACTGCTGAAGTGCCAAACTTAACCCCACTGTAACTGCACCTGTGGGGAAGTATGTATGTTGGTTTTTGCTTCCTGAGCCCTCCGGACAGCCAACATTTACGCAGCTGCCACCTCTTTATCATGGACCGTGCATAACAGTTCTCACCTTGGCACATCCTTCCAAGATCATTTTATCAAAATGAAATGAAATAAAATAAAATAAAGGCAAGAGAGGCTAATGACTCAGCCAGGATTTGAACCCTCATCCCCAGCTGTGCAGCCTGGATGGACAGATTGATGGGTTTGACCCAGCGAGCCTCTCCGATCCTTCTTGTTATTTAACAGCATCTTTTTTGCCAGACCAGAGAGCTGTTACTGATACACTGTGGGGACTAATAATAACCTAATCTCAATTTCTGATGGACTAAACATACACGGCGTGTTCTGAGGTTGCTCTGGAGCCATCGCTCGCGCTGCGCTCTGTGGCAGCAGCAGGGCATCCTTTGAGTGCGCGCGGCACGTGGTGCTCGGTGATGCTGTCAGGTGCTTTGGGATAGGGAGGTAAAAATAAATACGTTCCCAGGGGGATTGAGTGAGGCTGGGGTGTAATTACCTGAGCTGGAGCCGAGCCAGGAGCTAACCTGTATTGCAAATTCTTTGCATTACTTCAGATATCTGCTAACGAAGTGATTATAAAAACCATATTTAGAGAAGATTAGAAGGTATGTAATAGATACACATACGTAATTAGCCATAATAGATCTGCATTGATTACACTGCTGTTAATCCTCCTCTAAATATGTGCACATTAATTAGTTGGCATTTAACATATATACAATTATTTTAGGAACAGAAACAGGTCGGTGAGCGCAGCAGAGAGCGGGGCGCCCATTCAGCTTCCAGAATGCATTTCTCCCTTTGCAGCAGCACCTACCTGAGGTGTGCGTTCACCACTCCGGGCCTTGTAGAAAGAACAAAACCATCCGAGGCCAAAACGCTGCAGCATCCAGCTCCCCACATGGTGACAAGCACCAGAAGTGCAACGGGGGAGGATCTTGCCAAAACATCATTCTTTTTGCGTAAAATATTTTCCTGTAACTACGGAACCTCCCCCAGGTGAGCGCTGCAGAGCGGCTGCATGTCCCTTCTTCCCAGTCACAATCCTGCAAGATGCAACAACACCCGATCTGCCCAGGTTCTGCTATGCAGGGTGATGAGGAGATCCGGGCGACTTTGGGCACCCAAGTGGCTCAGGGTGCCCTGCTGCCCTGCAAGCAATGAACCGCCCCCAAGCCACCGTCATTAGCAACCCAGCAAGGCGTGATGGCTAAAGCAGCCAGGCTGCTCTGCTTGTTGTGTGTTGGCAGAACGCATGAATCATGACACAGATCCTGTTTCATGCAACATAAAAAAAACCCTCTCCACAAATCCAGCAATTAGCCTCCAATTTGCTTTCTCCATTAATGGGAAACGGAGTCTCTCTGGGATGCTCTGACGAGATCCTGTTTTCTTCATCAGTTCAAAACTTCTCTCTCCAATTTATTTTTTCCACCCTTCCCTGAATGTATTTCCCACAGCAAAAATGAATGAATGAATGAATGAATGAATGAATAAATAAATAAACAAATAAATCTCAGATCTTAGCAATTATTTATTTCTGTCACATTTTTCAGAAATTAATATCCCATTGGGACTGGGGGAGATGAAAGGCTCACAGCCATGCAGGCACGCACACCCACAGCAAAAACGTTTGGGCAGCAGCCGGGTCCCATTGGCCACACAGAGCCGGTGGCACAGGAGGGGGCCTGGGGGGCTCAGAGCAATTAGCAACCTGGGGGACAAAGGGAGAAGAAAGGGAGCAGCTGCTTGGGGTTGGCTTCTTTCTTCTCCCCTTGTTCCTCACCTTCCTTTTAATGGCAAGTCCCCGGGGTCCCATCAGTGTCTTTAAAAATGGAAATCTTCCCTGCCCTTTATACCAATGCATGAATGTCAGACAGCGGATGAAAGGGAGCAAAAGGCAGTTCTGGTGCTGGTGCTGCTGGGTGTCGTGGGGGCACGGGGCTGATGGAGGGATGGGAATAAGCAGGAGGGATGGGGACATGCGGGAGGGATGGGAGCACGTAGGAGGGGTGTGCTGAGGGCTGACTTCATGGGGCTTTCCCCTCCTCACCAGGCAGTGGCTGGAAGCAACAGGAGAGGGTTAGGAAAATCAGAACGGAATTGGTGCTGGAAACACTGCGGGACCGTCCCTGAGGAGGGAGAGCCACAGGCTACAGTAACACCTCCTGGTTTTATGTGCCAGGGACCCAGACATGCTGTAGGGCTGCACAGGCTTATCCCATTATGGTAAAAGATTATATGCCTGCTTTTAGGCTGGGGCAAACCCCAGGGGAAATAGCTTAGCTTCATACTCAGTGAACAATGCTATTGAAAATGGAAACAGCTTTTTAAAGAAATCGTCCTTTGTTTTCCCTCTGTTCCGCTGCTTGGCGAGGCTCCGGGAGCATGGAGGGAACCCAGCCCTGATGGATGGTTCCAGGATCCCTGCTTGGGGCTGAGCGCTGTGACCACTAGTGCCACCGTGCCGTGGGGCACAGCCTGCACTGAGGGGTGTTCAGAAAAGAGCAAAAAATCCTTCAGGAAAGGGATTACTTGAAAGTAGTGAGGGGCAAGTGGGCCCGCCTGTAGCTTTTATGCATATGAAATTCTCCCCTGAAAACTTATTAGAATATCACAGTCTGAAGGGCTTGGGAAATCCAACTATTTGTGCATAATTCTGGAAGCTGACAGCGGCTTTTGTCAGCAGCTCCATTCCTGGCTGGCTGTAAATCCATTGGTCACACATTCCTGCCCCCTGTGACACTCTGCTCTCTGGGGGCTGTGGGACCTGTGCCTCCTCCAGCACAGCTTCAGGGCTTGGTGCGAGCTGGGTACTGGGGCTCACTCATGGCTCTAGGCTCCCCCAGGCAGCACTGGGCAAGATAAGCCTCAACAGAAAACATCAGTTCATCAAAATGAAACATTTCCTTAAAATACTTTTGTTTTTACAGGCTGGAGCCCAGCACGCCAGGATCTCAATTGAAAACCTGCTCAGGTGGGTGCATTCCTCAGCTGGTGGTTTTGGAAAGGGCAGATTGCAGCACTGCACCCAGGACAAGTGACTCACTCACGGCTTATATGCTTTTCTTCACTACCTTCTAGCCTGGGCATATCCCAGGAGCTCAGCACTATTCACTGCTCTTTGCTTCCACTGCTGGTGCCAGCAACAACTTCTTCTGACTCCCAGCTCCCAGCCTGCATTTCCCCGGCAGCCACTGGTGCCCAGAGCTGAGGGCTGGTGCAAAACTGAGCACATTTATGCACAGAGATCAGTTGCCTTGCTGTGAGATGAGCTGCAGGCACAACATGGCATGGCACAGCACAGCTTGGTGTCACATGGCGTGGAACGGCACAGTATGGCTTTGCATGGCGTGGCATTGCACAGTGTGGCCCCTCTGCTGGGCAGCAGTCCTTGTTCCCAAAGGAACTCATGAGTGTGGGGTCTGCCATGTGCTGAGGGATGCACACATGAGCAGCAGATATCTCCTCCGTGCCCATCCCACATCTACGTCAGATACCCAGAGGCACTGGCTTGCAGTGAGGGCTAATGAGCAGATTATTGCAGCATTTTAAAACTCAGCTGTTTCATAAATTGGGTTTATCCAGTGAAACCAATAAGATATTAAAAAAAAAAGACATTCACCCCCTTCTCCACACCTCAGCAGCTCCCTAATAGCAGGCACAGCTATGCTTGAGGTCTCATTTTTCAAACTCTCTTATCTCAAAGATATCTCTCTCCATTAACATCAAGCTTCTCCCTCCTACTCCAGTTCTCCAGCACCCAGGATCCAGGCATGCCCAGTGCCACTGAGAGCAGCATGGGGCTTTCAGTCTCACCATTACAGGAGCCTGTGGGCAGGAGGGCAGCAGGGCTCAGTGCTGTCCTTGCTGCTCATACATGGTCAGCATTCCCCAGGAGCAGCAGAGCGCTCGCAGGTCCCTGCATCTCACTGGCAGCATCTTCTGGGGAGCACTGCAATGAGCTTGTCCCTAAGCTGTCCATAGGATAAGTAAAACCCAATTAATTAATTATTGTACTGGCGTCAAGCACTCACAAAAGCGATCAGTACCTGTTCCCTGAGCAGTGTCCTTTCACAGAGAATGTTGTGCACTCCGTGCTTCGCTCTTCACAGTGCCCCACCACCTCCCCATAGCATTGTCAAGTCTACGGTTTGTGATCACCTCTGTTTCTCCAGAGGGAGTGGAGAAGGTAGAAGGAGAGGAGCTGAGGAGCCATGGAGAGGAGTGCAGAAGAGAGATCTGCGCGTTGGAAATGGGGAACCGACACAGCTTGGCCTTGAAGGACCTTCCAATTTAGGGCAAGCAGGTTGCTGCTAGGCAGGAAGAACATTTAAAGCAAAGAGGGGTTCAAATAGCTGACACTTCTTAGGCAATTACTATTAAAGTGAGCATTGGCACGGCTGATGGGATAGCTGATGGGAACATGCTGTGTTGGTCAGCACCTTCTTGCCACGCCAGGTAACCGGAGCCGCGTCACTTTTCCCCACAGCAAACCTCCCCAGCAAGCTCCAGCAAAAAGAACTGATTATTTTCCTCCCTACATTCTTGTGACTGCAATTTTCGTTGCCTGCTGTCCAAAGCGGTTCTGGCGCGGCGTTAACGTGACGGACGGCAGCTGTACTTCACCCAGCTCGACTTGTTTGCAGGGCCCCGCGTCCGTCAGCTCTGTCACTAGCTTTGAAATCCAATCCTCGGGAACCAAAGTAGGAAGGCTTACGGTTGTTTCCCATTCCTCTTCTCACCCAAATATGTACAACCTCATCAGCATTACGCTGCAGCTGGTTGAGAAATTTCCAAGAGAGCGTTGTTTTGTTTTGGTTTTTGTCAGAAAATGTTGAGCTGTCAAAACCGAGGATTTGTGTCGAAATGTAATCGTTTTGACGAAACTGTCATCGAGGAAAGTCTCTCAGCTCTGGGATGGAGAGCTTGATCAAACCCAGACAGATTGAGGGAGACAACCAGACCTGAGCCAGCCAGCAGTGCAGCACAGATCAGCCAGCACTGCTTGGCCAGGGCTGCTGCAGCCCAGTACCCCAGGGCACCGCAGCACAGGGTTGGCACTGCTCCGCCTGCCCTGCTTCCGTCAGTGAAATATTTGGGAATGGAGCTCCCCAGAAGGCCTCCATGAGCATGCTGGCATCACTGCTGTTCCTCTCTTTGGCTCCTGTGTTCCCAGGAAGGCCCCAGAAGCTCTGAGCTCACTCTAGCCAAGTACTGCACACCTTTGTGCTCAGATCCCTTCCTCACCAGCTCCGTGCCCAGTGGTGCTGCAGGGGTCAGAGTGATGGGGTGAGCTGAGAGCAGGCAGGGATGAGCTGGGCACCAGCCCTGTGGTGACCTCAGCCAGGACTCTGCTCATTGCACTGTATTGTCTCCTGCAGGCAAGGAATCACAAACTAACCCATCAACACTTCTAACTACCACCTTTATTGACTGGAGGAATTGATCTCATCTGTTGCTGCTCTTGCCAAGGCATTTGTGGTCAGGAAAGGGAAGAAATGAAGGCCAAGAACCAAGCACTTACAGCCCAGGCTCCCAGGGACTTATCCATCACCCTACAGTATGGCAGCACCAGGGTATTGGGCTGCTGATGTAACATGGGTTTGCTTAGAGATTCCCCAGTCTCTGTGCTCAGCTGTCATTGGATTTCTCCTTTCGGCACTGTCTGTCTCTGCCTGCCCATGTCCCAGGCCCATAGGGATGCAGGGCTGCATCGAGCTGGCCATCGTCTGAGCACAGCAACATGTAGACACAGCATCATCCATACATAGCATCATCCATACACAGCATCATCCAGATGGATATGACATGACACATGACATCCTCCATGCACAGTGTCCCACACAGATCCCCTCTCCCTCACTGGGTCTGCTAATGTTATCCTGTTCCCCTGCTGTATGGGAACTGCTGAATCATGGCCTGAACCTTGGATTGAGCACCTGCGGTGAGCCATGAGTCAGCCCTGGTAGCACAGGTGAAGGCAATTCTGTGCTACTGGAAGGGGTGGAGCCTGGCTGCACCTCTCCTAGACCCCATTTAAGAGCTGACTGCCCCTAAGGAAGGATGTCTGCAGGAGATTGCTCCTCTTGGAGTCTTCTCAGTGAGGTCAGGACAAGGGTAAGCTTTTGAGCCATTCTTCTTTAGTATGATAACCTGTTTGGCCTGACTTTCCTGTGTATTTCTTAATTATAACATCTGTATATTTACTGATTACACACCTTCTTTCTGGAGTTTTACAATAAATCCCAGCAATTACCCTTGATGGAGTGGGCACCCACAGAGGGAATTTGGCCTCCCTTTAGGCTGGTCCAGCACAGCAGGATCCTTCTTACAGCCCCATGAGCATCTCGTGTGCCCTGCACTGTTCAGTACTGCATGTGAGCAATGTGCCAGGCGAGGACCTGGGCGGTGAGTGAGTGAGGTGTCTTGGTGTTCACCAGGGCTTGGGCTCCCCATCCATAACCCGGGGTTAATGATGACTGCTTCAGGAAAGTTCTTCAAGACTTTTGTATGAAAGAATATCTGCGAGAACAAATTATCTTGCTTATGACACGGGGAGGTTTATGGCCTGCAAGGCTCTTAATAGTGCATTAATTATGCTTACAGTGTTAAAAGTGTTCTGTGATTAAGCAAATAATTACAGAAATAGATGAGTCAATGGGGCACTGGGTGCAGTGCTGGTTACTGAGCTTATCCCATCCTACACATTTACAGACCTTGTTTTCAGTTGCTTACAGTACTGCCAAACTTTAATGGTTGGAAACGAACTCTTCCATGCTGATGTCTGCCTCAAGCTAAATTTTTCTAGGGAGTTTCAGCCCAAATGGTTAATGTGCTCCTGAGAACTAAACTCGTCAAAAGTCTGCTGAATCCTGGCAGCTGCTTCCCTGTGATGCACTTGTTCTTTGTTGGGTCTTCATGCAGTAGAATTTAAAATCCTGGGGGGGTCCCTCACTGACAGAGCTGTGCTCCTTGTGTCCTCTGCATGGAGAACACAACAAAACGTGGCCACGTGCTGAGTGTCAGCGAGGACAGCTCACACTTTACTGCGCCTCTGCCATTACAGGGCTGTGTCCTGCTGGGAACAGAGGTTGTGAGGCAGTCAGGCGGGGTGGGTTGGGGCTGAGGCTCTTGGGCACTTCCTGGGGATCAGCCCATGGCCAGGTGACGCTGCCAGCAGCCCCAGGCGGGATTTCTGCTGCTGCTTGTACAGCTCGTGCTTCTCATTTCTTGGGCATTCCAATCTGAGATAACGGGAGCTGATTTCAGAGACGCTAAACATTTGTGGCTGCAGAGGAAGCCATCAGAAGCTGTGCTTTGAACACAGAAAGCATTATACGAAAGGCCAAGTACCATCAAAAAAGATCAGCTGCTTCAAATGGGGCTCTTGAAATTGCCACTTCTTTTAATCTTGTGATATCGGTGCCTGAGCTCTCTGCAAGCAAGCAGGGTGCTGCCAGCAGGGTTCCATGGGTGAGAGCTGCTGTGCTGCCCCAGGGATGGAGCCCAGGAAGGAACAGCTGTGCTCAGAGCTGGGGCAGCCTCAGGTTGGCTCTTTGCTGGCACAGAGTGTGCTTGTACTGACGGTGTGGAGAGGACTTTGCACAAAACACAACTTCAGTCCATCTTTTCCTAACATTTGAGCTCTTGCCACTGTGATGGTGTTCCTGCAGTGCTGTGTGTGTGTGAGGAGCACTGCAGAATGTACCGTGCCAAGGCACGGCGTGCATGCAGCACCCCCAACATGCCTATCCTTGGCTCCTCCTGCTGCTGGAGGACACTCAGACATTGCTTTCTGTGATTTCAATGGCCAAAACCTCCTGTGCTCTCAGCAGCATTGCTTGTGCCCTGCAAGGGAAAGCGTTATCTGCTTCAGGAGCTCTCCTTGCCAGGAAGCTGTCAGCATGGCTGTAATCACACTGCTAGTGAAGAATCCTTTGAGGCATCCGCCTACGTTTTAACTCATCTTTTCTTCAGCAGTCTTTTCTTTCTGACCAGAAAGTTGTATCTTGGACCACAATACAGCAACCGCATCACCCATCTCCCTGAGCAGCTTGGCTCTTCGCTCTGCAGGTGGCTCCGTTTCCTCCTCTGTGTCACATCCCAACACAAATGTGTTGCTCATGCGTCACGGTTGTCACACACACTCTGGGAATTGTTTTGACACCGTTCCCGATGGGTCATTCTGCACAAACACGTTGTCCCTACCTGCAGTCACACCAAGAGCCCAGGCAGGGGATGCGGCAGGGAGGAGGCCATGGTCCCACACTGTTCCCATGGGGATCTCCTGTATCCTCCTTACCCAGAAACCAAGTCCCAGTTCTTTGGATAACAACGCAGCCAAGTGACTCGATGGCTCCAGATGATGCAGTTTTCTGGATGCAGTCAGCTATGGATTCGTGAATTTGGCTGGAATAATGGTGCTCTGTTCACAAGTAGGAAGAGTGGTCCATGACTGGCTCCACGAATTTGGCCCTATATTCACAGACCTGCAGTCGCAGGTGGGGCTTCCCCGTTATCGGTTTCTTGAGATTATCTTCTCCTTTACATAGCTGCATTACAATCGGGCTGTGAATTGGTCTCTCTGCTGTAACCTGGGATGCTCTGAGCACTGCTCTGCTCAGGCTCTGCTGAGGATTTGTCACCAACGACTGCGCATTTTGTGAAGTTGGAACTGGATTGAATCGGGATTAACTCAGTAGATCTGAAGAGCAATTCTGGTCAGAAGAACTTCCACTAGCGATCTGCAAAGTTCCCCTCCTGCCAAAACTTCCAGTTACCGAGAACTCCCGAAGTACTCATATGAATAGCTGTAGGAAACAAAAAAATAATAAAAGCCTCCTAACTGCTTTCAGGATGTCTGAAGCAATGCTCCAGCAAGTCACGGTCTCTCTGTTGACTACAAATGAATTTGGCCATCTCCAGCGAGAATCCGAGGCTTGTATTGGTTACATATTTCGAAGAATTCTTCTAGCTTTTGGGTTCATCGTCTGCAGTGATCACGTCGGCAATTCAGCACTGTTGAGACTTTGTAACCATTCAGGTCGACCATTAAAACACGAATGGAGGGCTTTGTTCTCGCACCACGCTGGCAATCAAGCTGGCGCTCCTCATCTCAGCCCTTTCTTGCCTCAATGTGCTGTGCCCATCAGCTCGCTCTTGTTTATTTTCACAAGCTCTTTCAGACAATCTGCTGAAGGAATCTCGCTCAGCAATGAGTGCTGACCTTGAGCCGCTCTTTTTCTTTCTCTCTCCTTTATTTAAGAATGTGCAATGAATTAAGACATCACTTATATCTGCACTCTGTGCAGCAACAACGGCTCTCCAATCGAGCATGAATGGCAGGTCTGCGGGCAGCGCTGTCCTGGAAATGTGATATTATGGAAAGGAGAGGTGACCTGCTTACAGACAAAACAATGTGACGGGAAGAATCCTGCCTCCCAAATGGGACATGACGGCTGTCGCCCGGGGGGCCGCGCCGCTCACCTCGCATCAGCAGCCCCTGACAGGCGGGGGGAGCACGCGGAGCACCGCGTCTCAGGCAGCTGCGAAGCGTTCATCCCCACCTTCCCCTCCAAAACCCACCTCCTGCCTTCTTCGTCCCTCCTCCGAGGTGAGTGTCAGAATCACAGAATGGCCAGGGTTGGAAGGGACCTCAAGGATCACGAAGCTCCAACGCCCCGCCACACACAGGGTCACCAACCTCCACATTTCACAGCAGCCCAGGCTGCCCAGGGCCCCATCCGACCTGGCCTTGAACACCTCCAGGGATGGACGGGGCATCACAGCCTCTCTGGGCAGCTGTTCCAGCATCTCACTGCTCTCACAGGAAAAAACTTCCCCTGACATCCAACCTCAATCTGCCCTCCTTCAATTTAAAACCATTTCCCCTCATCCTGCCTTTATCTACCCTTTCAAAGAGTTGACTCCCCTCCTGTTTGTAGGCTCCCTTTAGGTACTGAAAGGCTGCAATGAGGTCACCCTGCAGCCTTCTTTTCTCCAGGTGTACAAGCCCAGCTCCCTCAGCCTGTCTTTGTAGGGGAGAAGCAAGATGTGAAACCTTTAATTGGCTCAGAGTTCTCATTGTAACACAGGTAGGGCAGCACAGCGACGCTGACAGCGCTCCTCCCCAGCAGTGATGGAGCTGAGGCTTGGGGTCCCACAGGGTCTGTCCACCTGCACCTATGGGACCCCACCACCTGCATGTCCCATGGGACTGGCTGCCCACCCGCTCCAGATCAGCCTGCAGCTGGGAGCGATGTAGAGCTCGTACCACAGCCTGAAACCAAAGGAGCTCAGAGATTTGGGTTTAATCACAGTTTGGAGGGGAGAAAGGAAAATTCCTCAAATCTCATGCTTTTTTCAGACCTTTCTGTAGCATGGTCTCAGATGTAACAAGGAATTAGCACAAACCCATACCGAACAATAGTAACCACATTCAGCACGCTTAGAAGATCATGGTAACTCGAGGAACAAAATGAATCTGTGGTACTACGTGCCCACGCTATCACAGGACTGCTGCATCTCTTCTCTGTACTTGGCACTGGAGTTCTGCAGGGCGACGGAGGGAGGAAATCCATCCTGGGGGACCTATCCCCAGCCCATCCCCAGCCCTTGTGGAGCCCAGCCCTGCAGATGGGATCAATAAACCACAGAGCTGCGGACACTGCTATTGAATCGCCTGCCTTTGATTTAAGGAGTTTCCCCACCACCAGGGACTGAACACTTGGGATGTTTGCATGGAAACAGGATCTGTGGTTAAGTCGTTAGGCCAAATGCACTGCAGGTGGAGGCAGGCACGGTGCTGGGTTGGACTGGGGCTGTGCCCAGGTGCTGGCCTGGCCCTGCACTGCACTCCCCAGCCCCAGCATGCAGGTATCTGTGGCTCTGTCCCAGGGACATCCAGGCTGTGCTATGAGGGAACCTGATGAGGTGACCCCCACCCTATGCCTACACGCTCTGTATTTAGCTATGAACCCTCAAGAACTGTGAAGCAGTGCCAGCCTCCCCCCCTTCCCTCTTGGTTTGAAAACAAACCCAATATTTATCCTCAAATAGCACGGTGGAAGCCAAAGAAATCTTCCCCTGGGTGAAGTTGCCCTAAGGGCACTGAGACTTGCACTGCTGTGGGGCATTTGCTGCCTGTGGGATGGGAACAACCAGGGGCTATGCATGCAGCTGCTGTCTCTGCTCCACCCTGAGCATCACACCTTCCCTCCGCCACCCTCCCGTCCTCCGGGCGGCCTTGAGTCTTCAAAGAGAGGGGGAGCGCGGGGGAGAAAAATCCACAGAGGTTGCTATTAAAAAATTTAAACAAAAATATCTGGTCTTGGTTGATGTTAAAATCGGAGCATTTCATTAAAAGGCTGCAGGGCTTTTAAAGCCAAACTCTAAGCAGAGCCATGAATAATGCAGATTCTATTCAGAACATGAAGATTTTAGTGCATCCATAATACATGCGGTCAGCCTGGGAAGGCGCTGCTAATGCACGGAGATGCGGAGGCAGCGGCCCCGGCTCCACTCCGAAAGGAAAACAAACTGGACCAGCTCTCCCATCCGGGTGTGCTGGGATGCGGCAGGGCTCCGAGGGGCTTTTAAATCCTTTTTATTGGTGTCTTTCTCAACTAAAATAAACTCGGTAATCTCATTATGATGCTGGGGGCTGATCCAAGAGCGCTGGATATGGCCCATCTAGCTCTGTAAATAACTGTCATTAGAGCTGGCTCTGCGCACTTCAGGCTGTTAGATGTCAGGGCAGAGGCATCTTGGGATGTCTGTGCACAGGACAAGCCTGTGAGCTCACTGCAGGACCCGGTGTCCTCGCAAAGCCCCAGCCGTGCAGAATGCTCCATCACTGCCATCCGCTCCACCACAGCTCCCAGTGCCACCACCCCAGCACTGCCATCCCCAGAACCGCCATCCCCCGGCGCAGGGCAACGTCTGCATGGTGGGAAGGCAGCCGGTGCATGAAAATCACACGCAGGAAAGCAGAATCTGCAGTGAGAGAAATTGATTCCTCCAACAGTTTTATTCTCATAGTACTCGGTGGCTTTACCCGAGTTCCCAAGTTATCTCCTTCCTTTGCTATTTAACGCTGCAAAGAGCCTGTTCTCCAAGTATCTTATCTCTTTAATAGCTCTTCCTTTTTAGAGTGTATATATCACTGGAATCTCCTGCAGCTCAGGTTACCTTAAACACGAGTTGCTGTTAAAAATGTTACCCTTTCAGTAAAAAATGCCGCGTAGAATTACTCACACCCATAAAACGAAACTGGAGGAAGAGAAGTTTTCAATGGGCTTCGTAGGACAAATGGGGAGCAATCCATCCACTGGATCAATGCTTTAGAAATCTAAAGTGGCCAAAAACCTGTATCACAATTTGCATATTTTCTTTCAGCAACAAAAACAAGAGAAGAAAATTAAGTGAAAATCCCTGCACGACTTTGGTTCGGTGCCCATGCAATCTGTCAGCAAGGACAAATTCCCCACGCTTAATCCAATTATACCAAAATTCCCTCTACAAAATTATTTGGGGACAAATTTGACAGAAAGTCTCCAGGGACTTTTTCTCCCCTGTTTCACATCAGCCATGCCCTGCTCCTCCTGCGGCCAGAGGGGGCTCAATGGTGCCTGGCAATGCAGCCTCGGCACCATGGCAAACAGAGGGCATCTGCCAGGGAGCTGTGGCTCCAATGGGGAGCTCACAGCTGTCAGGTGCAGGCAGTGGGAGAACAGAGGGCTGCTCTGTGGACACTCAGCTCTTTTTCCCCCACATCTTCACAGTGATGCCCAGTGATGCCGTCAGGGATGCTCACATGCTGGGAGCCTGATGGACCCAGGTGATGCCCAATAGCGACCATAGGGGTGCAGCTGCCCTGCTGATGGGTCTGGGAGGCTGCTGGGGGCTCGGCTCTACTCCCTGTAGGGCCAGATAGCTGGGATACAGCCAGAGCATGGCTCATGCTTTGTGCTGGGAAAGTGCATGGAGCCAAAGCATGCAGCTCAGCCTCGCAGGGTGGAAGGCAGCCCAAGCTGCTGCTCCTGGCCCTGCTCACAACAAATTCAGGGCCCGTGGATCTGCGCTGACCCAGCCTCCGTGCTCCCCCCTGAATTGTAGGGCTGCTCCCAGTTTTCACGAAGGCAATTGCTCAGTCTGACACCTCATGCACTTGGGAGAATTTCCTGGTGCTGCCTTCCTCATTCCCCTCCTGCTGCCTCTCTCACACCACATCTCAGCAGCTCTCCCTTTATCTGCTTCCCTCCTTGCCCCCTCCCTCTGTGCCAGGTGAGGAAAACAGAGGAGCCTGGGGCCGAGGGGAGCTGTGCTGCAGCACACAGGGGCTGCTCCATTCCCACTGTGCTCAGGACAGGCCTTGGGGTCATCCTGGGGAGGATTTAGCTAGCAGGAATGAGGAGGTGTGGGGAACGTGTTAGGAGGGTCACCCCACGGCTGCACACAGGCTGCGGATTGTTACCAAATGTCTGCTAACCCAAAAATAGAATTTCAGAAATGCAGCAACTTTGGAGGAGGAATTCAGACAATCCAGGAAATCCTGGGGCAGTCTCTGACCTACAGGAACCCCGGGGTGGCTGTGAGCAAGGGGTGCAGAGTGGGACCGTGGCACCATTCATATATCACTGCTCTGGGGGGAGCAGGGAGCAAAGACCGGGAGTAAATAAACGTGCAGTGGTCACTGCAGCCTGACAGCTTCTGCTGGGACTCAATAGCAGTGCAGGCTGTGATCAGCTGTGCTCTGAGTTGGAGATAGAGGGAGGAGAATGAGTCACAGTGTCATACGAGCACTGGGGATGGTATTTCTGGTTAGAAATGATGCAGCCAGGTGGAGGTGAACCTCACTGCTGTGGTCTCAGTGTGTTCCACTGCCTGCGCTCGGACATCTCTCTGGTTCATACCAGCACAGCTTTTCTCCTTTGCCAGACAGAAAACATATTTCCCACTGGAGATTGTCACTGAGTGCTGTGAGGTGAGGGTTGGCACTGAGACCTGGCAGTGGTTCATGATGGTGTCCTGTGATCACCGCTGTGCCAATGACACGGTTTGGTGACATAGTGACCTCACCAGACAAGGAGCTGGGTTAGCTGGGCTCTTCTTCCCTACCAGAACACCAGAGCTGGTGCTGATAGGTTCTCATCAGGCCACCTCCCAGCTATGGTCATGGCCACAGCTCAAAGCCGGGAGGAGTGCAGGCTCCAGGAGTAGTGCTGCAGCTGTCAATCCCTGACAAATATTTAGGCTTAAGGCAGATCTGGGGTCTCAACGCTCTGCTGGTACAAGACAGATGCAGCCATGGTGAGCACAGACACAACCCCGACTTTTCTGCTGATCTGTGGGATTTAAATCAGGGGATCTGGTTCAAGGAAAGGTGGATGTGGAGCTGTGTGCTGCTGGCCCCACAGGTTTGTGGCACCAGGAAGCCCCAGCCCGTGCTCAGCTGAAAGTGCCTGGCACCTCAGCATAACACTTAACAGGGGGAGAAAGGTAGAAAAACACTATCCCTCATTATGGCTGAGCCTCTGTGGAGTGCATGGAAAACAGGACAAATGGGAATGAAAACCTCCTCCACCACAAGGCAGGGCTGGACTGCTTGCTTCACCTCCGCACAGAGCAGATACCAGGGCCAGGTGGCTGATGGCAAACCATCTCTATGCATCCTGCTGCAGAATCCATGGTGTCACCTCCCTGTGCCACCCTGCAGTGCTCCTGCATCTTCACCCCTACAAAGGCAGAGCTCAGTGCACACCAGCAGCAGCAATCAGAGTGCCAGAGCAGCTGCCGGTGCCCCAGCCACAGAAGTGGATGGAATGAATGAATGGAAGTGAGCACGTAACAGTTTGGAGAAGAATTACTCCAAGAGACTAAAATATCACTGGCACCCTGGTGGCTTTAATGCATTCTGCCTCTTGGCCCTGAATAAATAACAATGGAAAAAGCAACCCCAGAGAAATATCAACCAGACAGAGTACATCAACAGACCAGAGCAGGGACTGCGGAATGTATTTAAACAGAGAAAACAGTGGGAGCACAAAGGCACGCAGGATGCTGAAAGGACAGCGGATGGGGAGGTCAGGCAGGTTACAAGCACGGGATTTCCATACGTTTTTCCTGCTTTCCCTAACAGCCCATGGCCAGAAGCATCATGGTTTTTGCTTTCTGGGCCTTAATTTCATGTGCCAGCTAAGCATTGCTTTAGAGCCATGAGCCACATACACTGCAGCAATTAAGAGTGGCCAAAGTGTTCCCACCAGTAGTTAATGAGAAGCAAAATCCAGATTACAAACAAAAACAAAAACAAAAACAAAAGCACCACAACAACACATCATGTTCTGAATATTTGTGACTCCTTTGGTTTATTTTGAACTCCTTGTGCACCAAGCTAAGATTTGGAGGCACCTCTGTGGTCCACAGAGTGATGCTATGCTGGAGAGCCGTGCGGCAGCCCCTCATTGCAGAGCTATTTGCTGGTTCCCAGTGCTGTGCCAAGCAGCTCCCACAGCTGGCTGGGCTCACGGCCTGCACACCACGCTCAGGCTCGGGTATCCTAATGAATGATGCATACATCCTTAGTGCTGCTGGTTGCTTCTTCCTGTTTTGTAGGAAAATCTCTCCCAGATGGAGAGGTGTTGCCAAGCGTCCTTCTCTCACTCTGCCTGGCAAAGAAATGCTGAAAGTTGATGTGGATAACTAACAGAGAGAGCTCTCAGGAGTTCTGCTGCGGGGTTGGGAATGGAGGTGGATGGCTGCATGCTGCTGTTGTGTGGATGGCTCTGCACGTCGGCTCTAGTCCTGGATTGCATTGTGCTGGAACACAGCTGCAAGCGTGGGCACCGACCCTCTCTGTGATGCCCTCCACAACCCTCTCTGTGCCCATAGCCCACTCCTTGCTTTTCCCAGCAGTCACAGCACCAGTGTCGCTGCAGAGAGCAGCCCACTGTCCCCACCTGTCCCACTGATGCACCGGGGTTTGGGATAGGGGGGCAGGGCTGTGCTGGCAGCTGTTGGGCCCCGCTGTGCCCACTGCCCTCGGATGGAGGCAGCCAGGATCTCTGCCGAGTGGTGCTGCAGGGGCTGAGGTTTTCTATAATGCTCAGATATAGACCCAGGAAACCCGCTGAGCCTCAGGACCTTCATGATTTGTATAAATGCTGTGCCACCAATTTTCTCTCTGTTTCATTACTAATACAAAAATAATAGCCGCCCGTCTGTGTAATGATCTCCTGATGGGTGATACCAGTGGGCGATGGCAATGACAAATTTAATGAGAACTGGGGGCTGTCCTTTGACAGACACTGCCCTGTGGCGGGACGTAAAGATGCAGTGCAGAAAAGGGCATTACTGATGCAGCAACACTCAGTTTCCTTTGGATCTGGTCATTCCTTCCTTGTTTCTTAGGATTCCCAGTGGAGCTCAAGGAGCTCTTATTAATGCGTTTTGGCGATTGCTTAGAATGGACAAACTCTTTGAGCCTGCTATTGAACCCACTTGAACACGATGGATTTGAAAGTTCAGCTCGAAGATCAACTGCTGCAGAGTTTGTGTTCCAGGAGAGGCTGTGAAAAAGGGCTCAGAGAAAAACATGCTACAGTAAAACAGTTCAGCACGCATTACACCACACCCTCTGCTAGCTGAGCTCCAGCAGAAATCCTATCCCCCCAGCACACAGCCAATGCTATCCGTCACATGGTTTGGTACAGAAATCCAATTTGTGGAGGGATGGCTTGAAGTCTTAGAAAAGAGCATTGTTCCGAAATATCAGTGACTCAAGCAAACTTCTCAAAGAATTTCAAGATAGTCACAAGTCTTTCTGGTGCCTTCTGATCACCCCACCGCAACCAACAGATTGGATACACATCTGAGACTTTACGAGCTTTGTGGGCAGCCATTAACGAGCAGAACGTGGGCAAACTGCATTCAGATGGCTCCGCTGGTAGGGACGTGGTGTGGGATGGGAGCCGAGCTGAGGGTGCTTCTCGTGACATGCGTCTGTGAGCAGCAGAGGTGTGGCTGCCTCCTGGGCACAGCTGTGACCTGGTGGGACAAATGAGGGAATCACAGCATCATTAAGGCTGAAAAAGCCCCCTCTGATCCCCACCGCAACCCCAGCCCACACACCGTGCAATCGCTGCATCCCCAGTGCCACATCGCCGCGGTTCTGGAGCACGATGGGGACACTGACCCCCCCTGGGCAGCTGTGCCATCACTGCTCTCTGGGGAAGGAATTGTGCCTAATATCCAACCTGACCCTCCCCTGTCCTGGGCATGAGAAAGGTGAGGAGGGCACGGTAGAAAAAGAGGAGGAATGATTTTGGATGAGGAAATACTCTGAGCTAGCTAGAGTTACACTGAAGCCCGTTTATAAGAAGACTGGATGGATCAGAAAGCAACACGGAGAAGTGACAGCATAACAACAGACTGAGAGATGCCAGAGCAAGCCTGGAAATTTCAGGACTTCAAATGCAAGATGCTGTTGGTGTGATTGTCAAGCGTGGTGTGTTTGGTCACTGGGGAGAGCAGGACAATTATGGAGGGTGGAAAAGTGAGTTTTCATCTTGATGTTTGCTGTAGAAGACAATGAGGGGAAACATTTCCATTTCAAAGGCACTGTGTATAGAAATCAGAAAGTGTCCTTAACAATGAGAGGAGTCTCTGAGGAGGAAATCAGGGAGCAACAGGAGAAAGTGCAGTAAATCGCTGAGACTGGATGGTATTTATCCAGGAGTTCAGGAAGAAATAAAGGGCGAGAGTAGGGAAGGCAATGAAGGGGGTACATATTATGCTCTGGAGTGATGGGGAAGGAACCACAATTGCTCTGTGGAATGGAAACCGCACGCAACACCAAAATAAGAGTACTGTGGGAGTCAGGGATGGATGTTTCCAGAACTATTCCCCTCCCAAAATTAATGGTTTGGGAAGAGTTTTCCATCATTTCTTGTTCAGCCCTGACCAACTGGTCACATTTCATCTGATGGTGTTCTGCTTCATGCGGGGCCTTGCAGGCACCCACTGCTCCCATAGGTTCCCACTCACGGACATCCTTCTTCCCCCAGCACCTAGGGACAGCCTGGGGCCCACCAGGGGACCCATCCAGGTTTCAGCCCCAGACTGTGATGCAGCTGTCAGGAAGTGTTTTGCTGATGTTTGGCACGAACTACTCGACAGCCAATACCACCATCCTCTAATAAGACATGCTTGCAGACATGCACTGTGGTGCTTTGCAGTCCTGTAATGCAGGGAGCACTCTGCTCTGTATGTCTGGGTGCACCACCACAAGTACTCAGAGCTGGGGAAGGCTAGATGGAAGCAGAACTGCTTGGTGCTGCAGGGATCCTTGCTGCCCTGGGCTTCAGATAGCAAAGCCTGCCCAAACAGTGCCCAGCTCTGCCTTAATGCAGTTCTCAGAGCCAGATCTGCTCCCTGCAAGTTTTCCTGGGGGCTGAGTGTAAAGTTATCCTCAGCGACATCCCAGTGGGGCGATTTGAGCACACTGAGAGTGTGATTCTCCCACTGCTGACTCCCACGCAGGGATACAGAGCACCCAGTGCAGGACTGTGCCAGGAGCCAGCACTCACCAGGCTGCCCACAAAAGGTTAAACACAGCCACCTCCCTTCCTTTCGTTGTTACATTTTTAATAACGTTACCTCCATTGTGTCAGGGAGGGGGAAATAACACTGCTCATCCATCCCAGGGACAAGGAGATGGAGTGGGACCAAGAAACCCCCAAAGTGCCACAGAGAAAAACATGGAAAGCCATGGCAATGTTCAAGCAATTATCCCAGCATGGGATGCAGCTGCTGCAAGAGAGCTGGGAGACATGAGACAGGAGAGAGGGGACGACAGGAAGAATGCAAAGACAGAGAGATGGCAGCCACTGGGCTCCATTCATGCCCTGCTCCTTGTTACTGACCCCTCACTCTTCTGTGAAGGGAAATGTCCTCCCTCCCAGCAGGAATGAGAGCTGACCCCCAGCGGCTGCACCCAGCGAGGGGACACGTGGCCCTGCCTGCCTGCCTGGGACCGAGGGGTGACATCCCTGAGTGCTGCCTGGCAAAGGTGTGGGGCTGCTGTGGTGTCATGGCAACAGACTTGCATCTCCATCACACAGCGGCTTCTGCACAGGGCTATGCAGGAGTAATTCTCAGGGCTTTGAATGCAACTTAAACTAAAAAAAAATAAAAAAGGAAGAGAGTTAACTGCCTGAAAAGGGTGCAGAGGTGGAGGGACACACAGGAAAGCCCTTTTCAAAAGGTAATCCTTTGGCTCAGAAGAAAGATCCATCCATCAGCTGCCTTAAATGTACCAGCATCCTCACTGAGCACTGTTTAGCTTTCAGATGCTTGTGTCATTGTGGGCCTTCTTTGTTGCTTTTAATTTCAATTTAGGAGGAAAGAAAGGAAAGAAAGACCATTGCCCTTCCCTGTTCTGTGTCTGCTGAGGAGATGGGGCAGTAAATCCCACTTCAGTTCCCTCTCCTCAGAGGTGCACCATAAAATCCCATACTCTGCCACGTCCATGCTTTTGTGGGCAGGCTGGCCAGCGTTGCTGGTCCCCACGAACCTCTCAGTGTGACAGACCCTGCTTGTGGCAGTGCTTTAGGCACAGGGACTAGTGGCCTAACAGTAGAGAATGCAGAATCTGCTCCTGCCCTACAAAGCTGCTCCTATTCTGACCACGTGCTGCTCAGAGCACTGGCTGTCCCACCCATGCTGTTGGTTTATTTCTGTTTATTTGTTTTCCTGGCAACAGCCATAATGGGGAGGGGACCTCTGTGGTTCAACGGGTGTCCTGAGACCACAGATCCATCCCCTGCAGACCCATCAGCGTAAGGAAAGGAATGCCAAGAGCAGGAGGTCTGAGAACAGACCTTTTTCTCATCGTTTTCCAGATGCCATAAAGAGCCCAGGTGACTTCAGCCTACTGGTGGCATTGGTGGTGCCTTTGGGAGAGAGAAGTCCTGACCTACCTTGGTGGGGCAGCAGCATGGTGTGATGGGATGTTCCTTATCTCTGCTCCCCAGCAGATACAGACCTGGATAGCAGTAGACCAAGCTTCCCAGGCAAATCCAGAGCACTGTGTCCTCCCCAGGAGAGGCCATCTCACTGAAGGATAAACTTCATCTCAACAGCTCGTTCAGGCTCTTGCTTCGCTGCCAGAACAGCCCACAAGCAGGACTGGGAAAGGGGGAAGTGGTGGGACAAGGACAATTAGAGCCAACTGCGGTGGAGGGATTTTGAGTTGATCTCTTTTTTCCCCTTTTAATAGCTCTGCATTATAAATATCACAAAACCACATGTTATCAGACAGAATGAAACAATTATGCTCAACTTCACAGCTCTGGGGATATGTGCCTTCCATGGGGCCTTGCGCTCTCTGATGTGGACACCTGCTCTCTGGAAATGTGATGGGCGAGCAGCAACTTGACCAGGATATGGGCCCCAAGCAAACCCCGTAAGTCAGAGCAAATTTTAGTCATGACCAATTGGGTGCTACTGAAGAAAGAACTCATCCCAGTTGCTGAGTCATTTTAATCACACGCAGCTAACGACCTTCTGGGCTGGAGGAGTGGCCAGCCCATGCACTCCCGCAGACGGTTCTGATTTCTTCAGAGGCCACGGTGAGACTTGGTGGGTATAATGGATACGCAGGCAGCTGGGGCCGAGACCTGGCTCTCCTGAGCAGGTTCTGCTGGAAATAGTGTCAGTGATTTTTCTGCCCCATTTACTTTGGGCCGTTGTGGTTTTACGTTCATTGACGAACAAAACCTGCTCCGGTTCCCCACCACCACACACACAGACTTTCTCTCCCTGCCCTTCCGATGTCAGGAAGGGTTTCCTAGCAAGGGTCTCCTCGCCGCACCCCCAACCCGACCCGTTATTTATAGGGTACCTCTGCAGAGCACAATGCTGGAGGTGAGTGAGTTATTGTTCCGGGTGACATCATGGAGTGGACTTCATAAGGGGCTCAGCGGACGGTCTCTGAAGACAGCTGCGAAAAAGGCAGCCCTGAAGGATATGATGGAGTGGGTGAGACATAAATTTCTTAGGACAGGCAGTGAAAAAACGTTTACAGTCCTTCTTTCCTGAGTCTGGTTTCAATCAGAGCCCCAGCCTTTCCATTGATGCTTCGCACTGAGCACTCATTCAGACATACGCTTTATGCGCTCAACCTGCCTTATTTATTTTATTTGATTCCCCTTTTTACTGTTTTCCAAATGCACCGGTACAGGATGGCTTGCAGATCCCCCAGCAGCCAGCTCCCATGTAAAGGAGCCACAGACGAAGGCTGACTGCCGGGATATGGAGCTGGCTGGCAGACGGGAATCAACCAAGGATAATATTGATAACGGTAATGAAGGAATGGGTTTATAAAACCATCACATTGCAGTCTCAGTCTATAACAAACGTGGTATTAACTTTGACATTCATTAAGGCTGCTTGCCATTTCTTCCTGGCTTAATGGAAAATCTGTCTGTTTAGAAGTGTTTGTTGCAACTGCAGAGGTTAAGGGAACGGATCGGTTACTGATTAGGAAAGCCCCAAGCGCCTGGCAATCCCAAAGGGCATTTCAAGTTCAGTCTTGGGCTTCTTGCTCCTATTTTCATTTATTCCAGCTCTTGGGGTGACTGCTTTGTTCTCTTACAGTGACCACTGGCGTCTGGCCCAGAGGGGTGCAAACAGCCAGATCCCGAGCAGCTTTGGTTTTGTGTGCCGAAACTGCATTACTACATACAGCCAAAGCCCTACTGCGTGCCCAGTGACATCCATACAGGTTTACTGGGGTGGTGGGAAGCTGGGCTCTTCCTGAAGCATCCCTTGTTAGGGTCCTGCAGGCCAGGTGACATAAAGTCCCTCAGCCTCCATCCTCCCTACCCCAGCCCTGCAGTATAGCCAAGCCTGACCCTGTGCCTGGATGCCACCAGGGTGTGTGTCCTGTCCCCAGAGCCACTGCGGGCACAGCCGGGGGAGGCAGAGCCCTTTGGTGTCTGCACATCTCAGCATTTGCTATCTCAATGGAAGGAGTAGACTGTTGGTTAATACAGCGAGTTAATCTCTATCTGTCTCTCCCTGTGACTAGCCAGTATTTATCAGCATTCTGTATTTTACATGTACGTGCGAGGCATTTAATAAAACCCAGACCGAAGAGATGAAAGATTTATCCGTTTGCCCTGAGAGATGTCCCTTGTGAGGGCAGCTTGGGACTCGGGAGCGGAAACCTGGATTGTTTTTTATGGCAGCTGTGTGAGGAGATACAGAGTCTTTGAAGTCCTGCTGGCCCCTTCCTCTCATGGCCCCACGTGCCATCAGTAGGGCTGTCCTAACCTGGCGTGGGGACACAGGGTCACATCCCGGCGGGGCTGAGCACACTGAGCCACCCTGAACTGCTGCAGTGATGCTGAGCACACGTGGAGTGACTCAGATTTGGGAAGCAGAGCCGGCTTGCTGCTTCAGTCAGAGCGGTGACATTTCCTCACAGTCCCTCAGGTGCCTCTGCAGAAGGGCAGGAAGATGTGAGCAGGTGCCAGGCAGAGGGAGGTGAGGGGAGCACACCCTGGGGCATGTGGGGCTGCCAGTAGTGCTGCCTGGCGTCAGCAGGCTGACACTGCCAGTGCCGTGGTTACTAATGAACAGTCTTAATTTCTGCCATAAACAGCTAATAACGCTCGTCTCTCTCTCCTCTCTAATACACCATTTATTTCTCACTTTGAAAGGCATCCGAAGAAATTCTCACAGAGAAATGGGAGGGGGAATCTGATGCTAAATGTCAGCGCTGCCTGCTGAAGGCTGATGTTCCCCCCAGCAGCTGCAGCAGCATCTTCTGCAGCTCTAAATAAGGGTGCGTGGCTCCTGGTGAGCAGAGGGAGACAACAGCATCAGCCCTGGCCCTGGGCCTGAGCAGCCACCCTGCCTGCATGGGTGGGAGGGCAGCACCTTCATCTGTGGCTTATGGGGAAGTCCTGTACTGGATGTTAACAGGAGCAGCAGCAGATCTCTGAGCATCGCGATCCCTACTGCAGCCCATGCTGAACTGTCCATGGGCCCAGAAAACGACTTCTCCTTATGGATTATAATTATCTTTAAAGTTACTGAAGGATAATTATCTTCACGCCAAGAGGCTGACGATGATCTCATGATACGTTATTCACTGGTGGTGGAAAAACACAAAGCTAATTACCCAGGAATTACCGCAGCATTGAAGCTGGTACCTCTGGCAGTGCAGGACAGGAGGTTCCTGGGGCTTCTGAAGCTTTGTTCTGCAGGACCAAACTACAGCAGGTTTGCACATAAGTGCCTGAACAGAGGACAGAATGGAGACACAGACATCCTGCTAAAGAACCCCCTCAGCCTGTGATCCGTGTAGGAAAGCAGCACTCGGTGCTCACGGGGTTTTGGCAGTATCTAAGAGAGGTTCCTTTTTACCTCTGAAGTCTGCCTGGGACAGAAAGTTGGAGAAATACTTGCACAGCTTGATGTGGACGGCCAGTTCCCAGCAGGAGGGGCAGAGGGCAGAGCATTATGAGCAGGCTGTGGGGAGACCTGCAGCTTCAGAGCCAGTGTTTGAGTGCCCATGAGGACACAGTGCACATGAAGGAACACAGCCCAGCACTGCGGGGCTGCATGGCTCCATAAGGACCTGAGCCACTGCAGGAGCTGCTGCTGCATCGCTCTGCCATGCCTCGGGCTGCTCCCAGAGCCATTCCAATTATTTTGCTGGAGGAAGGCTGAACATTTTCCATTTGTGTTCCAGACCTCCCCTGAATCTCTGTGTTTGTTGTTTCAGTATTTGTTGATCAGTGTGAAGCTCTGCACCTAGGAAGCTATGCTGAGTGCTGTGCATCCCTTCCTATTCATGCTGGATGCATTTCAAACATTGCAAGCATGGTATTGAGATTTCTAGAGAAAGATGTAAAGATTAGATGCAGTTCTCTATAGATCTTTCCATAGAAAGATCCAGAACATTCTCAAGACCTGAGCTACACAAACAGCTGAGTCCATGTCCTGCACTAATGTCTGCCTGCTCCCTAAATCCACCAGATCTGATCAAGGCTCATGCAGGCTAATCCAAAAGTGTCTGAAAACTGGATCAGGTCAGTGGCAGTTCCAAGTGGCCTTAGGTTATACACAGCACAAAGTTGTCAGTCAGCAGCAAGAGCATGTGCAGAGCTGATGTGCACTCGCCTCGTAATATTCAAGACAGAAATGATAAAGCTGAGAGGAGACTGCAAATAATTTTCTGCAGGATTAGCTCCAAAGTTTTAAACAGTCCCTCCAGCTGCACTCGAGCTCTCAAGCTCCCTTTTTGGGAGCATTCAAACTGCTTTCACCAGCAGGAGATTTGTAAAGCGTTCTCAGGCTGCCCTCAGTGCTTCATGCCTGGAGCATGTAGTGCAGTCCCACAGGTGGGATGTGGCAGAGCTGGGGATGGAACAGAGCATCCATCCCTGGCACTGCTCTCCTGGGAGCACAGCTCCGACCGCGGACATCCCACATCTGATTGGGAGGCAAAACTTGTCAGGTGGATTTGTCAAGCAGGGGTGATAATCATTCATTTAGCCGGTAATGACATGGCACTTACTACGTAATAACCTGGATATTTCATGGAAATTGCCATGTAATCCAATACTCAGTAGTTGCCATATTGTCAGTGGCTGCGCAGTAATTTGTACCCTCTCATTTAAAGCCCTGCAACTGCTATTATTATGACAACAAAGCAGCAGATTCACAGTTTGCCAAAAGGAGAATCTCCAGAGGGATGTTATGAATAATTAGGCAGCCACGGTGGTTTTGGATAACATCTTTACCGTAACTCCATTAATGAACAATTGATTGCTCTCCTAGCCCTGACTTGCCTGCAGCCTTTACCAGCAGTGAGGAGCAGAGCGAGGAGCAGCATCCCAAGCCCAGCTGGGAGCCTGCAGCTGGGGCAGGCAGTGCCCTGGGGGTGCAAACACCTCTGGGAAATTCTGGGTCCGTTCTGCAGCACTGTCAGTGCACCACTGCCTGATGGAGGGAGCAGTTCCAGCAGTGCTGGGAGGGAACCTGAAATTAACTTTGGATTATCATTAAGGTTATACGAGTGCAAATTGCATTGGCACAGACACAACTTGATTCAAAATCAATACCACTTTCTCCAGACCAATCCTGAGGTCCAAATGTCACCCTCAGATCCCTCTGTCTCCAAAAAGCCCTTTATAGCTTACAGGCTGTATGGGAACTGTTGAGTCATGGCCTGAACCACTGATTGATCACCTGAGGAAAGGACTGGTCAGCCCTGGGAGCACAGGTGAAGGCAATTCAGTGGTGTGACCAGAAGGGATGGAGCCTGGCTGCACCCCTTCTGAACCTCATTTAAGGGCTGACTGCTGCTGGGGCAGGATCTCCTTCTGGAGGTGCCTCCTCTGTGGAGTCTTTCCTGTGAGCTAAGATCTTTGGATGCAGGTGAGCATTCCTTCCTTGTTTGTTTCTTTTCCCATTTTCATCAAGATAATCTTTTCAGCTGTAGCACCAACTCTAACACAGCAATTGCCAGGCATGGTTCAAAGTTGGCCTCTGTCACTCTCAGATGCCCATCCTCAGCTTTCCCTTTGGTGTGATAAGCTGGGGCTTGCTGCAGCCTCTGTGCCCTGATAATGTGTTACTTTTAGGTAGAAAAGTATGAGATTGGAGTTAATGTTTTGTTTTACCAGTCCCTCTCCCACCAGGGCAGCAGCAGCAGCAGCAGGGCTCTGTGCTCTCTCCCTGTTCCCCCCCATGCAGCTCAGATCCCGCTCCTCTCCCTCGCCCCCACTCAGCCTCCGGGCTGTGATATATGGGGGGAGCAGCTCTTCTTCTGTTGTTGTTTGCTGTATAAACTTTGAGGATGGCCTGTGCCTGGGATGTGTGAGGAATGAATGTGTGTGGGAGGCTCGCAGCTCTGCTGATTGAGATTCTTTGGTTGAGGAAGCCTAAACAAACACTGTAACCTCAGGGGAAATTCTGCAAAGTTTTAGTTTTAAGTGTTTCCTCTAACAAAATAACTGTTTGGCCTACAAGGCTACCAGTGGACGTTCCTTCGGTTCACTGGGGCTTTGTGAGCTCCATCTGGAGACAAGACCATCCTTCATGTGTGGAAGGGCAAGAATGCTGTCTTTTTCTTTGAGCAAGAATCAGAGCGCCCATTGCTATGGATTCACCTAAGGATGATTCAGCTGCATGAAATCTCCTGAGGTTGGGGTAAGGATAGAGTGAGATGGGCTTGGAAAGGGGAGAGCTGTGTGTGAATGCTCACCCACTGCACACCTGGTGAGACCTTCTCTGGTGATGGGAGACTTGTCCCTGCACCCTGTTTGTTCACCCAGTGTTTTTTAATTATTTTTCTTTTCCAGAAGAAAGCATGGCTGATCTCCTTGGATATCTCTAAAAGTGTCATTTTTAAAGCCAAAGGGGGGAAAAAAAGCTGCAGCGAGTAGCAGATGTGTGAATATCCCTTGGCAGGAATAGCTGACAGCTGGCCATCCCCATGGCCCTGCTCATGCTGCTCTCCCCAGCTCCTTTAAGGGTACCTTTGTCCCTTTCAGAGGGAACTTCCCTTATGAGAGCACTGCAGGATGCAATATCACATAGGAGGACCCAAGTCACGGGTGATGTGCTCTGGAAGCTGCTGGTATTCAGGTCTAAGCAGAGAAATGGGGTGAGATGGGTTCGGAGCACACACCTGAGCTCCCTGGGGCAGCAGTGTGCTCTGGTGGCCCCTGGGCTCCTGCAGAGCTGCTCTGTCCCATTGCACCAGATGTGATGTGAGATCTCTCTGGGCAGCCTGCTACCCATTAACACCAGGGAGGGCAGGCATCTTAAACTCAAATTCCTGAACCACACAGCTTTGATGCACAACATGGGCTCAGTTTATGTTTATTCCAAAGGGTGGAAAAGGACTGGGCTACCTGCTGCTTTCCCAGCTTCCTCCCCATGGAGCAGCAACAAGCAGGCAGCAGAGCCCAGGGGCTCCTGCGGTTTGAGCGCTCCTCCTCCTGTGCAATGGCCCATGCCTTGTGACCTACTTTTGCCAAAGGGAATGGGTGATATTTGCTGGCCTGATTCCTTCATTTTTAAGGCATGGTTGAGCTCAGAGCCCTGGGAGTCAACTTCTCCACTATGCCTTAAACAGGACACAAAAAGGAAGTGGGGAATTGCTTTAAGTAGTGATGGTCACCACCAACGCTGTACCTCTAACCCAGGCTGAAACTGCAACAGGAGCAAACCCCCCAGGGCAGTGTGCTGTAGCATTGTGCTTAGACCCTGAAACAGACCAGAATGAAGGAGCAAGTGAAAGCATGTTTTTAAGCTCAAAACTGCTTGTGTACTCTGAAATAAAAGCCCAAAGTGAGCTCTGCCTTTGCAGCTCACCTCTGTGCACCCCAGTGCACAGAGCCTTGCCCAGCCCTGTTGCTCTCTGAGGATCACAGAGCAAACCAAACCCCAGCATGGGATGAGGTGCCCATCTGACCTGGGTCAGCCCCTGGCTAGCAGGATATGAGGGAGACAGCCTCCTCAAGTCCCCATCACAGCAGCTCCACACAGCCTTGGGCTCTTTTGGTGAAAGCAGTTGGCACCCAAAGTGGTTTCTCTTGCAGGCAGCTCTGCAACAGGCTGTAATTGTATTTTGTCAAGTGGTTTCAGAAAAGCTATCCACGTTTATTAGCCATGTGGATTAGAGAAATGATGTTCTTGATTCTAACTGCTGGCTTAGCCTTGCCTTCATCAGAGAACAGAATAACTTTACGCATTCTTCTCTTCCCACGTCATGAAGAATTTTCTCCTGCACACTTTATTTACCTCTGCTGGCAGTACATGTGGCTCTCAGACAAACCCGTGTTGAGCCTGGAACACCCGCCTGGCTCCAGGTCACAGCCTCAGGTACAACTGTTCCCAATGCTGCTGTTGTCCTGCAGCTTTCCAGAAGGGCAAAGGAGCTGTGACAGAGAATTCTGTGAAATCACCTCAAGCTAATTATGAAAGCTCATTAGAGAAAGGAAGGAGGTCTGTCTGTCACATGCCATCTCTCTTTGTCGCCCTCCCACTGCCTTTTAGTCTTGATCTAGATGCAGGATGTTCCTCTTTGCTTTGATTATAGCCACCTACTTCATTATTCATTCTGCCAGCCCATCCAGCAGGGACCTGTAGGGACAAAGCTCTTCAGACCACATGCAGACAGCATCGTTCATGATTTAGTTGGAGATTCTTTGTCATTATTACCACACAGGAACAGGGGGGCCCTCACTGCTCTGATTTGCATCTGCTGGCTGTGCCTGTCCCTAGTGGTGCTGATGGGTGACATCAGTCACCTGTGGAGACCCACAAAGACATTGGTCTCTGTTATTGCTGCTGGTGTGCAACTGCTGGCTGAGGCAGGCTGCTCCTTTCTCCAACACCCCCTTCCTCCTGGTCTCACGGGGTCTGCCTTTAATTCAGCTCCTGCCTTCATTAACTGGAGACTGGGGTATTGATTCAGCAGCCGCTAAGACGAAGGAGCTGAGCTCAGGTCGTTGTTATTTATGGAGATGTACGTCACTGTAGAACTTTCAAAAATGAGGACGTGCATGAGCTCATTGGGACAAATGTTTCCTTGGGAGAGAAGGAAAACTACCCCTGCCACACCTGGATTCCATCCCTGCAGCTCCTGACTCCACTTCCCTCCTCCCACCTGAGTTCCCATGTTGTGCTGCAGTCACAGAGCATCACAGCTTGGGGAGGGGGGGGGACAAATGCCCTTCTTTCTGATACCCTGTGTGGTACAGAGGATGATGCTCAGCTTTCTCCACCCATCTCCACCCACCTCCACCCCCAGAGGCTGTGGCACAGCTGGAAGCTGCTGGATGATGGCTCCTGTGCCGCAACTGCCCTCTGTGCCCATCTCTCCTGCTGGGTTTGCAACTCACTGTAACTCTTCCCATCGTTTCAGTTAGACAGCTCAAAGTATTGGGTCCAGGCTGCTACAAGAAACCAGTGCAGAAGAGGTGTGGGAAGGGAAATTTGACAATGAGCAAATTCTGCCAAAAACAATAAAAATAAAAAACTCAAGCATACTCAAGGGCTGAATCTAATGGAGATACTGCTACCAGTAACATTACCCTTGATCAGATGTGCCTTATGATCCATCTAAACCAGCTCCTGATGGACCACGCTTCCAGAGACAGCAACCAGTGTGCAGAATGCAGACGTGCCCAGGGTGCCCAGCAGCCACCTGGGAGCTGAGAGTCCCTTGGAGCTGCCCCTTCCCCACCATCAGACAGGAGGTGTTCCCTTCACGTGCTGAAAGGTTTTGGAAGTCAACTGAATCGTCTTTCCACTAATTAAGCTCTGAAAACATAGGCTAGACAATTTGTTCTAGCTTTCCTAGGGAAAGCTAAAAGGTTTCTCATCTATCTTCTGTTTGGAGGAAAATAAGACAAGACTATTAGGGCTGGCTGCAACACAGAATTCCCATTCTGCCAAAAATATCACTGTTGCAGAGCTTTCTTTCATCCCATATTTGAACAACAATGTTAGCAGCTCCAAATTTCCAGTGAAATAAGAATTCCAAACTCCAAGCATAAACCCTGAAAAGCCTTCTCTAAATATTTTGCTTCAATGAAGCCAAAGTGTCTCACTCAGCTTCATCGTTCAGTAAGTTCCAGCATGCTATAAGGCATCCAATGACTCGGTTGCACTATTCCAAAGCCATGATGCTCTGGCTGAGGTTCCCATGGGTGTCAGTCAGTGAACACCGCTGAGATCCAAGTGCTTCCCAACCTCTCCCCTGGTTTTTGATCTCTTGGTTTTCATCCTTTCTTCCTCAGTGTCGTTTCCTCCAGGGAGATGAAGAAGTGCCTTCGGATGGGGTGTGGGGTGGGGTAGATGCTTTGCAGACCTTTCTGATTCAGTGCATGCTGGAGGGTTTCATGATGATGTTAGGTGGATCTAAAGCCCCGGGAGCTCAGCCCAGTCCTACAGTAGGTTTTGAGGAAAAAGCATCCCTCTGAAAATGCTCTGACTTCCTCTGGAGCAGCTCCTGTAACCGTCTGAGCGAGTCATATTGTGAGGAATGGGGCAGGCAGAGAGAGCAGATAATTGGGAATGTTTCCTATGAGGCAGATGCCTGAAATGTGTGCAGGGTGCATGCACTGTGCAGACAGAGTGTGTAGTAGAAATGAGAATGAAGCTGGCTGCATTATCTCGAAAACGGTTTCATTTCCATTTCAATTGCAGGTGAGGGAGGAAAGTCGGCACCTTTCTCGTTTCAGCCAGTCTGGGTCTCGTCTCACTTGTGAAAGTTAAAGTCCATCCATCACCCGTGCCCTGAAGGCTGCATGCCAGACCAATTATTCATACTTAGCAGTGACTTACTCCAGGGAGAGTCCTGGGGAAATCAATGGGTGGCTCAGGGAATACAGTGCTGTGCTCTGCGAGAGAGCAGCAGGCTGTGCCCTTGGGTTCCTTGTGCTAATTCCCACGGCTTTCCCATTTACATCAGCCCTTCTCCAGCCTGAAGACCACTGTGTGAGGATGCTCTGCGTACTCATCGGTGTGTGTTGAGCTTTTACGACTCTGCTTTCCATCAGGCTTCCTATTGCCAGTGTTTCAGAGCTCTCTCTAATCCTGTTTAGGTGGGGCTTCCCTTGTCTGACAAGGACAGGCAGCAGTCCTTCCTTGAGTACACAGGATCCCTGCTCACGGTGAGAGAGGCAGATCACTGAGTGAGATAATCTGGGATCAGGAAAGCTTCAGTCTATGAAAGCTTTAGAAGTCAGAGAGCAGCAGTAGAGTATCCAAAGGATGTCTGTATCCATTGAAACACTGCTTCGGATATGCCCTGAGGAAGGGTGTGCTGCGCTGGGCTCTGCTGTGCATGGAAGGGCCTGATGTGGTCTGGAACCCACTGTCCTCTGCCAGGACCCCATGGGATTCAGGGCTCTGCTGGGTGCAGCCCCAGGATGGCAGCACAGGGCAGAACTGAGCTCCTGCCTCCCTGTGTGTGCTGTGAGACCTGGAGGTTGGTGTGCTCAGGTCACTGCCTTTAGAAACAGCTGCTCTACGGACTGTCTTGGAGCCAGATCCTGGGAAAGGGAAGGACATTTTTTCCATATTGCCCTTCCTGGAGGAGCATCCTCAAGATGTAAGAGTGCACACAATTCCCTTGATAAAAAGGCAGCCTAGAAGAAGTCACTGCTCAGCGCTTATGGCTGTCAGGGCACTGGGCATGGGAAGACTCTGTGCTCTGCCTCAAAGCCCACAGCCTCACATGTGTCATTGTCCTTCTGCACAGGCACAGAGTTCTGCTGCAGGCATCCACCGCCACACAGCACCAAGAGGTGCAAAGCTGTCCTGCAGCAATGCTGAGCTGGATGACGTGGCCACATTCACCACACAGATAGCACTGGAGATGTTACTGCTTCACAGCCTTGCTGTGCAACACAGGCTACATCTGAGTGCCTGTTCTGTTGTCTGAGAGGACATTCTCCAAACCAAACCCTCACTACCAAGCACTGTAATTTCCCCGCTGTTTCCCAGAGTGTTGTATTAATTATTATCAGTATTATCTGTGTGATCACAACACACATCTCCATCACATATACTGAGGGAGCTCTGTCCCAGGGGATGCCCAAAGCAAAAGGCCAACGTCCTTGGATTCCTTCAGTGTGAGCACAAGGCAGGAAGAAGGAGGGGACCAGGAGAGGACCTGGAGGGAACCTGGAGGGGGCCAGAGAGGGTCCAGCTCTGATCCCATAGCTACAGCATCCAGGCAGATCCACACCCACACGGCGCTGCTGAGCAGCTGTTAGTGAGGGAGCTGGGGGAGCACCATCAGATATCTGCAGGAGCGTTCCCCATCCAAGGAAAGATGAAGAAACGCAGATCTGTTTGAAACTGCAGGTAGTGCATGATAAAAGCCGGTTATCACAGGTTGGAAGAGGCAGAGCTGACCCTGCAGTTCTGACTGAGAGAGTGATGGGAGAAGCTGGCGCTCGGAGGGTCTGATAGATGAAGACAAACACCTTTGGGGATGGGAGTGAAAAGGTGCGCTCAGTGAGGAAGAGGAAAGCTATGGTTGGCTGCAGTCCCAGCGAGGGGCCAGAAGAATTATCTCAGTAACAGCCTTCTGGATGGATATTAGCAGGCTGCCCTCACATTTGTTACGGCTTGAGAAAAGGATGTGTCAAGAACCAAGTCATGAGGAGATAACAGCCTGGATGCGGGTGGAGAAGCAAGGTCACACCTGGGAGCTATGGAGGGAAACGCAGCCCCAGACTGGGCTCTGAGTCAGAAACTGTGCCCGAAAGGTGAGGATAAGTGCTGGAGAAAGGCTGACGTAGTGCATAGCTCTGCTTGCATGCGAGGAGGGGCCAAAAGGGCATTCATGGGCTGCTGGGTCACTGATAGGAAGGCCTGCATCGGGGGCAGACTTCAATAGGAGCACATAGGCAGATCCCCATGGGCCATATGCTGGCTGAGCACCCTCTCTGCACCAGGGACAGTCCCAGAAAGGAATCTCTTCCGCTGTGCTCTGGAAAGCATTCACCAGCCATGAGGCAGAAGCAAGGAAATAAAACGACCACAATGTTTCTGGGTTTGTTTGTTTGTTTTTCATACAATGGGATGAGAGGGGGAGCAACTGAACTGCTCCATGGTCAGACATGGACCCGAGCATGGGCTGAGCAGAGCAATGCCACTGCAGGCTGTGATCAGGACACACCAGCACCCAGCAGCACTGCAGGGAGCTTTTGTAGCCAGCAGTGCTTCTTTCCCCTCTTGCAGAATCGCTTCTGACCATCATCACACTTCAGAGTGAAATTGGAGGTGGTGTCACTTCTTGGTTTCACAGCATGGCTGCATTAGTATGCGGGTACGAGGCACGCAGCAGAAATATTCCTGCCTGCAGAGAGCTCTTGGATAGAAACGCTGAGGAGGGGAGTGGTAAAGCTGTTTTAATTGAAAAGCTTTTATTTATTTCCATTTTATTCTTGCTCAAAGCCGGATTTACAGGGAAGTTTCAAAGCTGCTAAACCAGCAGACGTTCAAGCCCCTCTTGATGTGTACATAGCTGGCGTGAGCAAACACACCGCCCTGTTGCTGCTTCCTTTGTCTTCCCACCCTTCATTCTTTCTCGTTACTCTTATTTGCTGTGTCTGATCTCCAGCAAAAGCTGTCTCTTGCTCTGCGCTGCTACAAAGCTCAACACAGGGAACCCTTTCAATCTCAAAGATGCCCCTGAACGTTGCTTTAGCAGAAACAATAAATAACAACGTGGGGAGCTTGCATTTAACCAGGCTGAACATGTGTTTGCTTGTTTGCTTTTTAAAACAATGCTTATTTTTATGCCTTGGAGAGGTAGGTTCTAACCAGCGCTCCGGAGCTGCCTTCATTCCTGCCCCTGTCCCAGAGCTGGGGGTGCTGGGGGGGCGCACTGGGAGGCAGAGCAGGGCTGGGGGGCCATGCAGGCACTGCGGCTGGCTGCTGCTTCCTGTAAGTGCTGGGTGAAAAACCCTCTGTTTTTCCTAAGTGGGAACATTTGCCTTTAATGAGACTAAGAGGCTTTTTGCTCACTCTTTTTTCTTTTTTTCTTTTTTTTCTTCAGAGAAGCAAGAAGTGGAAATATGTTCTTTTCTAACAAATAAAGCATCAGGCACACCTTCAGCCGTGGGATTAACGCCCCATCCCTGTGCAGCACAGCCCTATGGACCCACCTGTCCCCAGTCTGCCTGTGACCATCCCTGCCGCAGGGGCAGCCATGGGGCCGCTCCCACCAGCAGCACCACAGCCACCCCATGTCATAGAGCCACAGAACCATAGAATCATTCGGGTTGGAAAAGCCCTCACAGATGCCCACCCCACCCACAGCACCGTGCCCATCAGCACATCCCTCTGTGGCACATCCCCATTGCTATGGGACACCTCCAGGTGCTCTTTTGGAGAAGAAATTGTTTGTGATACCCTGCCCTGTGAGCCCAACCTGGTACACGTCCCACAGGGGCTCCCCAGAGCTGGAGGTGTATTACATCTACAGCAGAAATAAAACCAGGATGATCCCACTCCAAATGTTCTATTGCATTGAAACTACATGGCAGATCCATCCACTTTTAAGCTGTGCATTTATTTGCCACACAAATTGGGGTCACTGGGGTTTATGCTGTAGCTAATTAATGCATCTCTGCATTAGATCTGGCCACAACACTGCTGGACAATGCCATGGGAATGTTGTTCTATAAAGGAACAGATACACCAGGGCTGGGCACATACTGGTTTTCAGACTACAAACAGCACTGATATTTATTCTGGATTTCCACACAAAGCTAAAATTCTCTGCAAAATAAGAATTCTGATGAAATTCTTTCAACGTGTACCAAAAGTTTGTTTTAATAAGAGAAAATCGTTCAGTCTAGCTGCGGGCAACTGATGTCAGCGCCATCAGAGCCTGCTAATGAGCACCAACCAAACAAACATGTGAAACACCAAAAAGAATTAACCACTTTTCTGTCACGTCAAATGGAGAGCGCATGGAGAAAACAGCTGCAATGTGACTCATTCTGACTTTTTCCAGCAGAAAGCTCCTCGTGCAGTGCTTTAACAGACAGTCAGCTCCTGACAGAGCAAAGCTGATGTGCAGCCATCCATGGGGCACTCACAGCCGGGCAGGCAGAGGAAGGTCCCTGCAGAGGGTCCCCAGCAGGGAGGTCAGGGCCAACCATGGGTCCGTGGCATCTGCTGGCCCCCGTGCTCTGGTCCTGCCCCCAGTGGCCATGGCTCGTGGCAGGCAGCTTGTTGGGAAATCCTTGGCTCCATTTTGTTCGCACTCTGCCAAAGGGTGTTGAGGTCCCCCACGCCCCTCTGGATGTTCCTTGTCAACACTTCATCTCCCAGGCCTGTAGCCAGGCCTCTCCCTTTGGGCCGATGCTGATACTGGAGGAATCTGGGCCTCAGATAAGAGGGGTGGAGGGGGGGCAAGGCAGGCAAGCAGGATTTACGGGCATGGGCAGCGTGCACACAGCAATGTAGGGCCTTGGGGCCGAGCTCCATGCAGCATGCTGGCAGTGATGCCCGATACTTCAGCCCCATCTCCAGAGGAAGGAGAACCACACATAAATCACTTTCAACGAGTCACGTTGAAATATTGGTGCTGCTTTCAGGAACGGATGGACTGATCTCAGAACAAAGTCACAGCTCTTGGCTTGCTGAAGTTGTCGCTTAAATTCACGTGAAAACACATCTTCTGTCTGGGATACTTCTACTGGGGTTTGGGGTTTGATCTTCCTTTTGCTCTGTGCATAGACCAAAATGCACCCAGTGCCTGCTTTAGTGGGGGCCCACTGCACCTGGAACTGGCTGGGCTTTGAGGTCCCTTCCAACACAAAGTTTTCTCTGATGCTCTGATTCTATGTATGCCTCTAGGTACAGGATCCAGTCTTCCATATTCACCTCTACATCCCTACAGTGTCTCTATGGCTCTGGCAGCTGGCAGAACTGAGTCATCTCTCCAACTCCATATAACAGCTCTATATAATAGAGCTAAGCAGAGATGCAGCCCTGTGACCACTGGCACTGGGGAAGCTCAGTGCTGGGTTGGCCCAACCTGGTGATTTGTGCCATGGGGTGAGAGGGAGCCCTCAAAACAACGTGGCACATTTCCTTCTCCTCCTCACATTACACTTCCACTCCCTGAAAGTCCATTCAATCCAGTAATGCACGTGAGTACCACCACCATCTGCTTCCACGCCACAAAGCCCCACAGCACAGCCGCTCTCACCCCATCCCTGTGCACCACACTTCAGCAATGGGGATGGTGGCACCTTGGGCTCAGCATGTGGCTCCCTCCTTTCAGTTGAAACTGGCTTCTGCCTTCCTGCCACCCTACCCACGTGTTCAGTTCCACTTCCCTGATTGTCTGTGGGATGAAATGCTGTTGCTAGCATGGCTAACATGTTTGGAGAGAGGGAACGAAAAAGGAGAGGTAGGGAGGGAGGAAAGCAAGGAGGAAACAAAGACAGCATTGTTATCTCTTCCAAAAAACTGCAGATACTTATTCAAGGCAGAATGACTGGTTGGGATTGTGGTTTGCTTTACATATGTGTTTAACCTTGTGAAATAGTCAACAGCCTGGAAAGAAAACACCACACTCAAAGGCAGAGGCTGAACAAGACTCCCAGGCCCTGGGCCTGATTTTCCAATTTGGGGCACTTGGCTGGAGCCCAGCCTTGGCTCCTCAATATGAGGCTTCTGGATTCCAAGGGTGGGAAGGGCTGGGAAGGTCCCCCTCCCCAACCAATGGTGTCTTCCCCCTGTCCAGCAGGAGCAGCACAAGGGGCTTTATCATGCTCTGTCTTATCAGTCGCTAGCAGATGCTGCAGGACGATTTGTCATCTAAGCCTTGGCATGCCTCTCTCCAGCCAAGCAGCCGTAAGAGCCAAAAACCCAAACAGAAAAAAAAGAAAGAAAAAGAAAGAAAAAAAGAAAAAAGAGAAAAAAAGTGGAACAATGTGACAAAAAGCACAAATTCTGCAACACAGAAATGTGAAGCGGGGAGGGGGGGGGGGGAACACGCTGTGCTGTCGTGCCAACTTTCCAGGGTTTAGAGCACAATCTTTTCTGTGGTACCACCGATTATGATGAAGTTTTCCTGACACTTCCCATCAGGAGGCTCTGCACTCACTCGAGCAGCGCTTTGCCAGACTCAAATCAATCGGGCTGAAATTTCCCATGTTTGGTGTCTGCCTCGGGCAGAAGATGAGGAAACAATCCAGCCCACATGGCACAGCCGTGGCTGAGAGCAAGGGTACAGGAAAACACCATGTACTGCTATTAAAAAAAGAAAACAACTCCATTTCCAATTATATTTATTTTATCCTCTTGAGAAGTTCTTGCTCTTCCATGACGTGGAACAGATGCTCAGCATCTTCCCAGAAGCAGCTTTGCTTGCAGATACACACTTTGGTTCTGTGGGAATCTGCCCCTAATGAGATGGGATCGGAGTGCTCCCATAGAGGGGTCCCAGGGCCAGCAGTGCCTGCGGGGGGGACAGGAGCAGGTGGGGATGCATGGGGTGATGGCACAGCACAGACTGCTGTGGGGCTTAGGAGGGAGATGCGACAGGATGAGATGGCAGCCAGGGCAAAGGGAGAACCAAATGGTTGGTTTGCCTCTCTTCTTTCGGCTGTGAGCACATGAACTGAAGTGACGCAGCACCACACCTGCTCACCTCTTCCTTTCTATCCCACCACCCATGGGAAGAGCTCTATTTAGCTCTCTCATTGCTGGCTATGGGTTGTCGACAGCTTCTTTTTCCCTTCTGGTGATTTGGCTGAGTTCTATTGCTCAGCCAGGTGGAAGCTGGGCAGTATAAAAACAGCATGGAGGGAGCCCAGAGCAGCCAGGGCTCGTCCCCATCTCTGAGCACCAGGACAAGGTGGGGACAGACGTGGCGGCAGCTCAGGAGAGGCTGGGAATAGGGAAGAGAGGGATTTGGAGCCTTTCTCCCTCGTTTCGATGAGAAATTCCATCTCGGACTCGAGGAAATCCTGCTAACTAAATTTTCATTTGAAACACTGTGTTTCCACAAAAGGTTTTGATTTCCATGCATCAGCATTTTCCAAAAAAAAAAAAAAAAAGAGGCAAGTTTTGTTGAAATATTCCTCCCCCACCAGAAGGGGATCACTCAGCTCCAATGGGGAGCTGGGACCCAACCGGAGACCCACATCCACAGCCATCAGAGCCTCCTAATTGCTCTGCTCTCATTAACCCAGGCTGGGGATGTCCAGCAAACCACAGCAGCCCCGGGTGGCAGCGCTTGAGGGGAAGAACTTCAGCTGCTGCAGCAAGCAGCCTGTGTGCCGAGACCGCCGAGCAGATGGGCTGTGGCCATTTCTTGTTTTAATCCTCATCCAGGAAAGAGGGCGGCGGGCGAAGGAATGGCTTTGTGTCCTACATAAACTGGGAAAATAAAAAGGGACAGAACTGCCTGTCCATCAGATTCTTCCCCCTTTTCCTGCCCCTTCTGCAGCTGGGGAAACCGCTGGAGCTTCGGAGGCCGTTTGGAGCCGGCTGTGCGGACGCAGGCTTTTGGAAACGTGCAATTACATCCACAGGCGTCTCCTTGTAGCTTAAGCAGGTTTAATATTACAGGCAGGCACAGGAAATCTTGGCCCTTTTTTCTTTTCTTTCTTAAATTATTTTTTAAACGCGCTCCTAGTAAAGTTAATGAATCACTCCCAAGAACGGGGCTTTTATTAGGGTCTGCAATTCGGCACAGATTTCTTTTCCTTTCCTGTGGCAGAAAGATGTCAATTAAATAAAATTCTTTTGTTTGAAACCTATTCCTACTGCTGCAGCAGGGTTTTATCCCCACACAGTTAAAAAAAAATAAAAGAAAAAAAAGCCCGATTTTCCTTTTGTTTAGGGTGGTCACAAACAACCGCTCAACCCCAAGCCACCCCAAAGCCCTCTCCCACAGCTGCTGTGAGCTCCATTTTTCTTTGCTGTGGTCCCATTAGTCCCCAGCAGCCCCCACGGACACACCACCCAGGCAGGAAGCCTTGCCCCACGGGCTCCTCCTGCACACATCCCAGGGGGACCCCCATGTGCAGCCCCTGCTGGTCTCCCCCATTCCATAAGGGCCCCCAGTCCTTTCCTCACCATCCAGATTTGGTGTTGCCCATAGAGGACACGGCCCCGGCTGCCGGTCTTTGAAGAGGTGGGAAGGCCACAGCTGATGGCTGCCACTAGTTTGCAATAATGCAATTTCTTTTGAAAATCTGAATGAGAATCATGCTAGTTTCATTAAAAAGAAAAAAAGTTTCCCCCTCTCCTCCTCTCCCCAGCTGCACGGCAGCAGCCAGCAGGTGTGTGTCGATCGGCCGGCCGCTGAGATTTACAACCTGCTTCAGGATTTCTCAGCCAAGCTTGGGCTGGGGAAGTGTTTTCTGCTCACAAACAAAGGAGCTGCAGGCGGAGCCCTGAGGGACAAAACAACCGGAGATGAAAAAACAAACGCATCCTTCTCTAATGTGATTCAACCAAAAAAGCCATTGGGGCAAAGCACTCTAGATGGCCAAGGGGACAAAGCAGAGCAATGGGGTGACTCTTCCCTCCAGCTGTCCTCCTGCTGTAGAAGGGATGCATCAGGCATGGAGAGTGGATGTTAGAGGGTTGCGAGATGAATGCAGGAGGGGTCCAGGAGTGGATGGGTTCCTGTCCTGTCTGGTCACTGGCACTGGCTGAAGGAATTGCCCCAGCTGCCCTTGGCCTCCCATCACCCAGCCAGCAACTCAGTTCCCTCCGTTTCAGCGCTTCTTGTTCAAAATAGATCAAAGCTGTGGTGGAGGAGAAGCCACAGGAAGCTACTGGGACTTCCCCTTGGTCACCCGCACCCGCTGCACCCGGAGCTGTTCTCACTGGGCAGGGCTCTGCTGGCTGTGCTCTGTGCAGACAGCTGGCAGCAGGAGACACAGGCCTTGATGCTTGCCGCATGGCAGGGAGCAATTTGATGCAGGGAGAGAAAAAGTCAGCACCACTTACACTCTTGTACAGAGCTCTGCTGTGCATTGCACACCTCAGTGCTCCACGAAGCTCCTGGGGAAGCGATAGCAGAGATCCAGAGGGATTTGTGCTGCATTTGCTGAGGCAATAGAGTGCATCCAGATGATACACCTTGCAGAATCCAGCCCTTGGGGGATGCTCTGTGAAAGCATCTTCCCTTCTGGAAGGGCTGTCTGCAGCAGACACCTCGTGGTACCTCTCCTGGTCTCCATCAGGTGTGCTGCTTTAGGTTCAATCTCTGTGCTGAAATCAATGGGAACATTCACTTGGAGCATTAGACTTGAAAGATGTTTTGCAGCATAATCCCTGCAGGGTCAGTGATCCGGTCAGTGCACTAAAGTCCTATGGCTTTTGAGAGCTTCAGGGCTGAGTGGAAGTAAGAGGAGGGCAGTGGGTGCCCACAGGTGCCTGACAGAGGAAAAACAGTTGCAAATCAAGACCCAGGGCAAAACCAGAAGCACTGGAGTGAGAAGGAGTCAGGGAAATCTTAGCTTAGACAAACAAAAGTGACGTAAGAGTGAGATTGGGTCGGAGGCTCCTCTGCCAAAGGAAATACTGCAGCCCCACTGCCTGGATGTAGTCAGCACCAAGAAGGGCAAACCTGGGAGATGGACACAGTAGCTCTGTCCCCATAACTCCACCACATGCATGGAGGTGACAACGGCCCAGCAGACCTGCTCTGTGTTCCTCCATAGGCAGCCTGGCACAGCACGAGGCCGGCACAGCAGCAGCATGCACACAGCTGTGCACATCTGGAGCAGGCTCCTCCGGCGTGAGCTCCTTGCCAGCAGCCAACCATTTTGGAAGAGCCCCACCAGCAGCTGCTCTGACAGAAGGGAGTGGAGCGTGCTGGCTGGAGGCTTGTGTAAGGGGCTGGCAAGTGCTGTGGGAGCTGAGAGAGCCATGAGAGCAGTCATGCACAGTGGGAGCAATGGGGCCATTCCCAGCCCCTCTCTGCTGCCTGAGGAAATGGACATCGATGGCTCCTGCAGCCCGACAGCCCCCTCACCGGCCCTGCTCAGCAGCAGGCTGCTGGTGGCACTCAAGCGTGGAAGGAAATGCATGGCTGAGAGCTGGAGGAAAATGCTGGGAGAGCTACTGTAGCTCAGGGAGCCATCCCTTCTGTTTCCCATATGGACTACGAATGAGCAGCATCAGGTATGGCTTGTGAGTGTGCCGTGCCTCAAGTAGGCCAACGTGCCCACAGTGCCAGGAGAGCCGGAACTCAGGAGCACCAGGGCATGGAGAATACTGGGGAAGTGGGAGAGGAGCCTGAGCCACAGTGCAGAGCTGCCCCACTCTCCTTCCCACCCCAGCCCCGTTATCTGGCCCCACGGATCTCCAGCCCCGGCCGTCCCTGAACAAGCAGAGCTTTGTCCGATGTGTTTACTGCAGGCACGAGATTAAACCAAAGGAAACAAGGCAGCTCAAAGGCTTAGGGTCGTGACTCACGCAGAGGGCTTCCCAGGCCGTCTTCACTCGGCACATTGCTCTGTCCCAAATGAAAAATGACTGAGTCTAAATAAATAAATAAAAGTCAATAAATCTTGTGCAGCAGAGATGGTGAGTGATTGGGGAATAGAAAAACCTGTTCAAACAGAGCAGCATATTCTAGGCAGAAAATTCAGCGTCACGTTCCACAGCTGAGAGGAGACACTATGTGGTGGGAGGAAGAGAAATAAATACACATTTCCCAGCTCTGTGGCACAGCTTCCAGCTGCAGGCTTGCCCTTGGGGCTGATGGGCATTGGGCACTTTGAGCAGTGCTGAGGTACTCTGATGTGTTCACATCTTTGTTGTGGAGAGATGTGCTGCCCCACTGCCTTGCAGCCACTGCAACACAAGTTTCCCCAAGCCTCCAAGTTTTCCTCGCAGGCAGAGGTTAAATAGCACAAACCTTGCCTGCACTAAGCTCATTGTGTCCACAAATCACACTGCAGAGCCAATCTCCACCCCAGTTATCAGCAATGGGCCATGTGATGAGCACGAGAAACACCCAGGGTGGGAGGAAGACCCACGGCAGAGCCCTCTGCATACGGAGCCGTTATGGAGTGGAGCATTTGGCTCAGCCCGAGGTGGCTTTGTTCCCCCAGTCCAGCTACAGCAGGGCCACAAGGGCTGGGAAGGGAAAGAGGCTCTCAGCAGAAGGAAGCGGTTGCAGCAAGCATTAAGGCACTAATGAGACAGAGTAGAGCTAGCCTGTCTTGTACAGAAGGTTGGACTGCGTAATCTAATGGTCCCTTTGGCCTTACAATTTGTGAAACTGTTTCATTCTGGTAGATACTTGGCTCCGGCTTTAAATCGTCCTCTGCAATCCAACAGCAAAAAGCTGGGAAACACAAAGACGTTTGGACGCACACCAAAAAGCTCTTGGAGTCCTCTCTGATAGCACTGCGTGGCCAAAGCCTGCGGCAGCGCTCGTCCCACTCGATGCCGAGCGGCTCAGTGCTGCAGAGCTCAGCATCAGCCCAGCTCCTCGGGGACTGCGGGACGGCGCCTCTGCTCCCGCAGCGCACAGCCCATGGGGTTCGGAGAGGAGCGGAAAGCAGCCCCTCGTGGTGCATGCACTGATGGGCTTGGATAGAGCACGTCCCTCTGCTGAGTCCAGCCCCATTTCCCTGACAGTTGGAGTAATGGAGTCCAACCCTGCGGGCCCAGGGCCAGCCCAGCGCATTGTTTGAGGGCTATCGATTGTTGCGTACTCCTCTCCCCCCACTGTGCCGTGTAACAAAGCCTCTCCGAGGCACACGGGGCAGTGTGAGCAGGGCTGAGAGGGAAGAGAAACTCGGAAGTGGGCTCTCCATCGTATTTTCTGGTCCCAGGGCTCCTTGTTTGGATGCCAAGACAAACAAATAAATCATATTCAAAGGCATCTGCCCACAATAGTGCTGAAGTCAGAAAAACATAAAAGAGGGGAGCTGAGATCAGGGGTCAGGATTCCTGTTAGACACAACAGCTTTGCTCAGTGCTTTCATTTCATTTTATTGCCTCTTCTGCTGCAGTTCAGATGAAAGTGATTATTTATTTTGTAGCCTTCCTTCGGCCTGTTTTGCCAATAGGAATCTGCGATATGCTCGCAGCATTTCCTGGCACGGTGTGTGGATGGGGCTGCGTGGTGCGGGCAGCCACTGGCTCTGCATGGACACACTGATGAGGTTTGGTTAGCGCAGAGCCCTCATATCCTCCTTTCTCAGGCACCTTTCATCCAGTTGCTTTCACATTCCTTCCCATGGAGTCAATCTAGATACCAGGAGAATGCCATCGCTTCTGCTGCTGCTGTTTAAAAGCAACTGTGTTCTGCAGTTTGGAGTGGAAAGGGAGTAAGTCTGTGGGATGCTGTGCTTACCCCAGGTAACATTTAGTGAGGGTAATGCCAAGTGTCCATTTCCTGGAGAAACAAAGCACGTGACAGTCCCATTAAAACCATTAAGTGCCTATGTGATACTGATATCGATACTAATATCTCTGGGCAAGCAGCCTGCTTCAGTGTTGATGGAGGAGGAAAGCAGCTGCCAGGCACCCACCTCAGCTCCCAGAGCATCCCTGGAGCTCTCTGAGTCCTGGAGCAGCCCCACTGAGTCAGGAATCCCAGCAGCAATCTGGAAGGGGCACTGGGGTGGGGGCACAAGTTTGGCTCACGCACATCACCGCCGTGTGGGCAGCAACAAATTGAAATTCAGCATGTGAAATCTCAACCCCAGACCTCAGGATTGCAAAAGCTTTCTGTAAGGAGCTCGGGGAAAGAAGTGAAATCAGCTAGGTCATTTCTCATCGCTCGCAGAGGCCAAAAGAGCCTAATTGGGACCTGATCTCAGCTGTTTGTTTGCCAGGACTCATACCAAAAAAAGCTCAGTCTGAATTAAAAAAATAAATAAAAAAAAAAAAAGAATTTCCTTCCCTTCGTGGTTTGGATTTCTTCTTAATGTTGTTTCAATGCAAATCTGCTTGGTGTTTATTTGGAGCTGAAGGTGGTGGGAAATCAGCTGTGCATCAGCTCCGAGTGGGGCTGAGGACCAACGCTGTTATCGGTGAGCAGAGTGCGCCCAGCAGGAGCAGAGAAACTGTTGGCACCTGGACTTGATTTTCTGGTAGCAGATCCATTGGTCCCCCACACTGAATAGCTGGGAATGAAGAAGCTCAGCCTTGGGGTGTTTGCAGAGCGTTGGCTTTGTAGAGGAGTCGGTGGCCAGGACACGTGCCTTTCCACCAACACAGCCACCAGCAGGGAGCAAGCGAGTTGCCTCCTCCTCCCAATTTTTAGGCAAATTATTACTCATGCAAAAATTTGACAGAGTTCTGGGACTTGTGAAAGTTTTTTAATAAATCCCCAGCGATCGTCTCGCTACTCACAGAGAGCGAGTAACAGGATCCCATAAATCACAGCAAAACAAACTCAGCACTTTGGGTCAGGAAAATATTGGGAAATCTGTGGGTTTTACACTAATCCTCCCATGGCAGGGGCCCTGGAAATGCAGGGCTTTTTGCATCCTTCTGGCTCTGACACTCGCTTCCTACCCAGCCCACCTCTTGCCAGGCCTACAGACACACAGGCACTCCAGGTGAAGCACAATGCAGAGCAGGGAATGCTCTCCTGGGGCACAGCAAGCTCTGCAGGCCAGCAGGAGTCTGTCGCATAGACCACAACTTCTGGGCTCAAGTACCAGCTACTGCATGGCCCATGGGCCATTTTGGACTTCTGTGGAGATGCAAAATCCCCCAGTGTCCATCTGTGGTCTGCTGAAGCTGCTTTTCTGCTTCAGCCCCAGCCCTGTGAGCCATCCCAGCAGGGCATCATGCAGGAGGAGAACAGGCTTTGGGGGAGGGAGGCTTGAATCTGCATTTGGCGATGGGCTCTTTCATCTCCTCTTGGTTTGTTCTCTTCCCGAGAGACAGAATTTTTTAAGAATTTTTTTTCCCTTCTTTTTTTCTTCCTTCTTTTTTTTCCCTCCTGGTTTTTGCACCAAGAGCATCACATGTTGGCACTGAGCACACCAGCTTTTGGGTGACTACCATCCTGCAGGGGCTCGTCAGGCCCATGGCCAGCACAGGCTGTCCTTGGCAACCACAGAGCCCATACGTGGCACAAGAAATGCCCATGGCTCCAAAGAACCAGCCCCTATGTGTGATCCTGGTGGTCAGCAGCCCGCCCTGCCCCTACCTGCCAGGAACATCTGCTGGCCAGAACAGTCCACGCACCCATCGCGCTGCCCTGTGATGTTCTGACAACAGAAAGAGTGGAGGAACAGGAGGAGAAGCCCCACTGCTTTATGGTGCATGCTGCAAAGGCAAACTGAAGAGGGAGAACTCAGCAGCTGATGGCGATGCAGAGCACTGTTTGACATTTGAGATCTCCTCCTCCATCCCACTGACTCACGGTGATGGGGACACGGCCACTCTCATGTCAGGCAGGCGTTGCTCCATACATCCCGTGCAGAACAGGCTGCTGGCTCTGCAGGAACCAAACAAACCACACCTGCATTATTTTCAGGGCCAGATCTCCACTTAGGAGAGGCCTGATGATCCCAGGGTGGGACAGCAGCATGCAGCCCCCTCCTCCCGCCACCCCCAGCATCCCTTCCTGAGCCATTTGGGTTCTCATCACGCACCAATCCATTGGTGACTTCAGCTGTAATTGTCTGCAGTCTGGCATCAATAAACTGAAGCATTTATTGCACTGTTTAAATCTAACACAGATTATAACAACCCAGTGAGGTTTTAATGCCTGAGCCAGGAAGCAGCCCCACGAACCCTTACTTTGCAGGCTGGAGGCCCTTCCCCACCACTGCAGCCGCATCCTGGCTTTGGTCTGCATCTCTGTCCCCACCTCTCCAGGTACCCCTGCGTTGTCCCCCACTCTGATGCCTGAGCACAGGTCCTGGTCCATTGGGATCTTTTGCTCCAGCACAGCCGGTGCTCCCTGCCCATCCCAACGGGCGTGGGGAGGAAGGAGGGGATTTCCTCAGACCCTGCATCATCTGAACCCCCTGCAGGACAAGGGCTGGTCTTGGTCTCAGCGCTTCGTCGGGATTACAGAACCTTCCTCAGAGTCTGTGCCAGCGTCAGAAAGTCCCATTTGCAGTGACACAATGTTTCTTCAAGTAACGCTTTCTTCTAAGACAACAATGAAGCGTAAGGAAGGGGCCGCAGTACGGGGGAACTTTACATTGAGATTTCGCAACTGTGGCATTCCAAAACAAAACAAAACAAGCCCGCAGGACGCTGGCAGCTCCCAGCAGCACTTCCCCAGGGCAGCGCAGGGACGAGGCCGGAGGAAGCCGTGGGAGCGATTGGGTTTCTTCGGACCCCTCACGCTGCCACCGCCCGGCGGCTGCCCAGATCCGATCAGGCTCCGGCCCCGTCTGCCGCTCGCATGTCAGGAATCGCTTAACAGGGACCGGCTGGGGCGGGTGAAGGGAGAGCTGCCGGTCCCCCCCCTCCCATCCCCGGCACGGTATTACTATCAGAAATATCAGACGTTTCGACTCAAATTAAAGTCAGGTTAAATATCTCAAATGCAGAAATTCCGCATGGTTCCAGATGGAAAGCGGTTCCTCAGCTCCACGCTGAAAAAAAATAAATAAGAAACCTTTCAGACCTGTGGCTGCTCCTCCACCAGGGAGAGACGGGAGCCCCCTCTGAATCTGAGAGCTTTGAAGTTCGTAATTTGGCCAGACTAATGCAAAGCATGACATGTTGCTGGTGTATAAATACCCTCTTCAAGAAATGCACAGCCTCGTGCCTTGTAAATACATGGTAATGATAGCAACCAAAGCAGAAATGTGTGCACCCTTGAGTTGCACACAGCAGCACCCACACCGTGCACAGTCACACCCCAATGCAATTCAGAGCCCTGCAGATATTTCCCAGTGCAGCACCACACAGCCCAGGCTGTGCCACCCAGCAGTGCTGCAGCACACATCTCACACACATTCCCACGTACTGGACAGCAATGTGCTAGCAATTATGCGTGGCAACACAATAGGGGGAGAAGCACTTTATCCACTGAGAGGATGAGTTGATTTAGGATGGGTTCTGCGCATGTTCCCCCCCGTTTGGACACATATTTAACGATACAAAGCTCAGCTTGTGAGCTCAGGGCAGTGGGACATCAGGGCACAGCCACCCCCAGTGCGCTCTGAGGACACCAGCAGATCAGCCCCGTGTGGCCACAGAGCTTTGGTGGCCTTGGCCAGAAGGCAGTCAGGCCTCCTGGCCATTGAGCTGACTGTCTTAGCAGTGTGTCCTGAACTTCAGCCCTGCCCCGTGCACTCGTAACCATGGGGTGAAAAGAGCCCCCCCTGCAGGGACCCACAGAGCTCACGGGGCTGCCAGGCTCCTGCTCTGAAATGAAGGGGACAACTTTGCTTACAGCAGCGATGAACCCAAATCACTCTCTGTGGCTTTAAGCAGCCCGAGCTGTGCCAGATCCCACGAAATGGGATATGCCCTTATCTCCCAGCCTCCCGTCCCTCCATGCTGAGATCGGACCCAGTCCCCAACATTCAGATCTGTTTCCAAATGCCTCCCAAAGCAGATGTGTTCAGTTTGCAGAGCACAGGATTTCTCTCATCCCTGTTCAAAGGGTGGGTCCTGCAAATGTCACTTCCCAGCAGCCCACAGTGAGGCTTGGGAGCCCTGGCTGGGCAGCTCTGGGGCAGGACATCCTGCCCATGGCTGTTGCAGGGTTAATCCTTTACCTATGTCCTATTCTCTTCCCCTTTTCTCCCCCCCACCAGTTGGAAAACATCACAGCATCCTGGTGTGAGAGCAGAATCCACCACGATGATCCCCAGAATACATCCTACTTCCACCTGTGTCACCTTCAGGCAACGTCCCCCTGGGTCCCCAGCCTTAGGCACATAGGTCCAGCAAGAGAGAGGCAAGCCTCAGTGTTTCCCTGCAGGACGTAGGCCCTGCTCCCCTCCATCTGTGCTCTCCTTTTGCCCTTCATGTCGTTCCCAATGCCCCATAGCCACAGTTATGCTTGGGCTGGGCCGTGACAGTTCTATGTTGTGGCTGGGGCAGGTGATGCTGGCTTCTTTCTTTCACCCTTCTGCTTTGATTTAACCTCTGCCTATCTCTCCTCAGGTTAATCAGTGGATTAACTGCAGCTCTCCCTCCCTTTCTCCCAAATCCTTATCCTTCATCACTAATCTAGGAAACAAAACAGACCAGGTACTTTTCCATAGAGGCAGCCAAACTATTTGCTCCCCTATCAGCGAGCCTCTCCCACACCTTTCCCCAGGCTGCCTGACCCTGCAAACACCATTCATCTGCAAGTCTCACCCCAACAAAGGGGCAGCATGGATCCGCAGCAGATCTTGCCACCACCTCAGAGCCATGGTTGCAGGAGCAGGGAGCCTCACATACACCCCAATCACCTTGCAGAACCCAGGACACCTGCCCCTCCTGAAACACTAGCAGGGATTCCACAGGCCAGGGAAGAGCCAGAGCAGAGCCACACTTTGCATTTCCTATGGGGATATGGGTTCCATCCCTATCTGCCCCAGCGCCCCCCATCCCTGCCTGCACTCTCCCTGCCACCAAGAACCCCAGCCCTTCACACTGACCCAGCCAGGTCCCACAGTTCTCTGGGGACCCCTTAACAGCACCCTTCCTCCAGGCTCTGCCCCCCCCCCAGGTCACCCTGGATGATTCTGGATGTCTGAGCCCGGCAGGATGCCAACAGGGCGATCTGTCCTCCCATCTCCAGAGAGGAAAAGGAGCAGCTGATAGCAGTGAAGTACCTTCGCTGCTAAGATCCATCATATTTTCTGCCTTAATCAGCAGCTTCCAGTGCTGGCTGAAGGCAAGATAAACTCTGTCAGCCTTCCTGCAGATGGGTAACCAAAATGAGAGTCTCCAAAATAAAAAATGAAGCTACTGTAGAAAGGTGTCCAGATCCCCCAAAAAAGATTGTTTAGCATTATGGTAGAGCATTAAGTAGAGGGAGAGAACTCTTGTGGCTCAGCTCTGCATGAATGGCCACTCAGCACCAGGATGACCTAAAGGCTAAACTGCTCTGACTGGGTGCTGGGAAACCTCAGGCTCTGCAGAGATCAGTAAGCTCATGGAAGGATGGATGCAAAGTTTGTGTTGGACAGAAGGGAAGAGATGACAAGCACTCAATTTATGAACATAATGCTGCAACATGATGGAAAGTACAGCAGTAATAGCAAGGTAGCAGAGTCCTAGGGTACAGCAAATGAGGATAAGCCCAGAAGCAGCGACCATGGACACAGAAACAAAAGGCAGAAAAATTGCTTACCTTTAGAATACCTCAGGTAAGCAGGAACCTCCAGCAAGGTACCTTTACATCCACTGCCAACCCTTAAATGAGGGCTGAGCAGGGGTGGATCCTGGCTCCATCCCTTTCATCACTCAGAGCATTGCATGCACCTGAGCTCCTCTGGGTTGGCCCTGCCTTCCCACCAGGTGTTCCATCACTGCTTCAGGCCATAATTTAGCATTGCCACTGCAGTGTAGCACTGTCTGGGAGCACAGAGTCTCCCAGGACCTTGTGATTATCCTGTGACTGCTTCAGGTTCTCAGCAGAAGGCTGGGGAATGCCAGCTCCTAGAGCTTTCACCCCAATGGAGAGGAACTTCTCAGAGTGTTCCTCATTCCTGGGGTCTGCTAAAGCCCTGTGTGATGGATGGATGGATGGATGGATGGATGGATGTGCAGAGTAGTGATCCTAGCCACCCAGCTAATGTTTGTCTTGCTGGGCTGGTCACAGTGTCTGCTGGTCACAGCTCTTCCACTTCTTACACAGCTTTGGGACTGTGCTTCTGAGTTCAGCCTCACAGCTCCCACTTTCAGCAAGCTGTCCCACTTGCTCAACAAAGGAGATGATGATAATGTTTTCCTACCCTTCCTGCCCATCTCTGGGGCTCTCCTTCCAAGCTTGGAAGGCTCCAGTTCCTTCTACTTGTGGGTTAATCATCCTTCTCACAAATCACACAAAAAAAAAGAGGGGCACCAAAGCAGCAAACCCTCATCACATTGAGAGAGTAACCCCACAGAACCTCCCTAGGATGTCTGGGCTCCATTGTGCCAGAAGCCAAACATTCAGAGAGAAATGGATTTGTTGCACCCAGGGATCAGACACTGGCCATGGAGCTGGAAGGCAGAGACCAGCATGGCCCCATTTCTCAGGCTGTGGGGCAGAGCAGTCAAGGAAAGGAGAGCAGAGCAGGGCAGAGCGGAGGGGTCTTCGTGTGAGAAAGCGATTCCAGCAGCTCACAGCAATGACCCAACTGTTCAACTCAACCACTTCTGCCAAAGCAATGTTTCTAAAGCTGCAGCTCCCTGATAAAACCTAATACCGTTGCCCATAAATTGTATTAAATAAACAGCAGCTGCAGATCAAGGTATATTCATCAAGGGCTTCCTCCTTTTTTATGAATGGCTGAAGACTCCGAGATGCCGTTTGCCAATAGTCTGTCAGCGGAGCCTGCATTTAAAATCAATTTGGTAATTGCAACTCCGACTCAGAGCCACAAATCAAAAAGGAAACTTCAGCCCTTCAGGATGTTTTGGCCCATTAGGGAGCTGGTAATTATGCACCACAGCCGGGCATTAATTTAAGGCCCCGGTGGAAATGCTATGGTGTGAATTTGAGACAGGAAACTGACTGTAAGGAATTTCAAAGGTTGGGAGGCGTGCTGTCAGTCTGTTTACAACCACCTAACTTAACATGGTTAAAATCTGCTAGGAAACACTTGCTGAACTCAGGATTGCCATTGTGTTCGTTTATTTTTCCTTGTGAAAGAGACCACTTTTCTGCTGGAGAGGAATAAATGAGGAAAATATATATAACCTCTGTTTATATAGGATCTACAATGTTTGTACTGTGCTACTCCAGGTCACTTGGATTCTGGTGTGATGAACGGCGTGTATGTATATAGATAGATAGATATATACACGGACAGACAGGAGGCTTTGACAGGACTAGCAAAAGGAGCATATCTTAACTCTACTAGCAGCAAAGTGAATTTGACTGGAAAACTCTGTTACACACCCTCCCCTTTGGCATGTGAGGAGCAGGGCTGGAGGCCATACAGCCCTTCCCATCACAATGCAGAGCAGAGCCCTGCTCTGCATCCCTGCCTGCCTCCTGCAGCTCCTGCCCCTGGGGCTCAGCGGGTTGTGCCTGGCCAAAGCTCTGTGCTGCTACGTGAGGAGCAGAGCGCTCCTGCATCTCCAACCTCAGCCATGCAGCGCCAGGTCTGGCTGTTCCTGCAAACCAGACAGCACTCAGTAGCTGCAAGGGTTGTTAATGGTCATCAAAGGATCCCGGTTACACTAGTTGTCATGGTGACCTCCTGCAGGCCACCCCACAGCCCCATTTTTCTGGGCTCTCTAAAATATTGCATCTCCACCAAGGACAGTTCAGCCCCAGGGTCCTGTTGAAGGTGAAGGGCAGATTTAGGGCTCTGGGGAAGTAGAAGTCTCCATCCCTCCATGTGCAGTGTGGCTCCTTTGGGGTTGATTGCCTGGGCTCATGCAAGGGCTCGGCTTCAACATACTGAAGGAGAGCAACAAGAACTGAGGCAGCTCCTGCGATGCAGCTCCTCTGATGCTGCTCCAGTGACGCTGCTCCTCTGATGATGCTCTTGGGATGTTTCTCCTTCAATTCTGTTCCATGCTTGCCTTTGGACACAGTGGGAGGACAGGCCATCAGCACCCATCTGTACTCCCAGGTTTGAAGGCATACATGGTGACTCCACTGATGGATGTTCTACCTTCATGAGAACCAAAGAGCCCAGCGGCTGAGGAGGAAAAGCTCTGCCTGCTCTCAGCTGAGGAGATGCTTTACATATGTGGTGAAACACTGATCAGAAAGCCACAGCCCCCATTCAATTGCTGAGCCCTCTGCAAGCACCAGGAGAAGTCCAGGAAGCCCCTGAGAAGCTGAGGCCCCATGGAGTTCTGAGCCACTCCTCCCAGCTCTCTCCAACATGCTTGCTGCTTGGCAGTTGTTTTTCTTCCTCTGCCCCAAAGCATTCATATTGGTGGTGCCAGCATGCAGCTGGCTTATACTGCCATCAGCCCAATTTTACAGAAAAATACAGCAATCAGGCAGGGAAATAACAAGTTAAAGAAGAGTGTAAATCCCTCATTCTGGATTTAAATGCTTTCATTTCAAGTTTCTAAACACAGTGGTGGCGGATGGCTTTGCAATGCGGGGCGCTGGGGTCGCGGTGCTGTGCCTATGGGGCTGCCCTCCCTCTGCCTGCAGTGGGGGATGCAGGCAGGCAGCCCGGCATGCAGCCCCGTCCTGTAAATAATGAGGTAACGCGGCAAGGATGTGTCTCGCAGCACTCCATTAAGTGGATGCATCCAGGCTGCCGGCCGGCGGAGGAGCTTTGATGGCGCAGGAGCGGGCTGATGGAACCAGCCCAGCTGCAGGGCACGGCGCTGAGCTCTGCAGGGCACAGGAGCACTGCTATGCCAGGAGATGGTTCCTCACCATCCTTCCCTGGGCATCCCCCCCCAGCTGCACTGCCCAAGGTCAAGGCAGCCACACGGTGCTGCCTGGCGCTGCCACGGCCTCTTGCAGGTCAATGCCACCGTGTCACCGAGCTATTTCCTACCTCGCTTGGCATTTCTAGTGATGTTCCTCATGTCCCCTCCAGACAGAACCCAAACTACATATAAATATATGTTGGAAATGTTGCCTTTAGTACAAATCTGGCTCTGAATGGCAATTTCTGCATTTGCTTTGAATACATCCATTTCAAGCGACAGGCGGAAAGCCGGCTGAGCTGCCATCAGGATGGCAGTGAGGAGAGGGGGTTCCATTGCTGGGCTCCCACATTTCTCTCCACACACAGCCTCTGGCAGTACAGCAGGCACAGCCAGGGAATGGGAGCATAGGGACGGGGTGGTAGGCAGGGATGGTGCTGGGATGCAGGGGACAGGGACACAGGGGACACTGCTGGGGACCGTCTCATGTTTCCCCGTTGCTGGCTTGAGCTGCCTGCAGGAAGGGTGGGGAAATGGGGGAAAGAGAGAAAGAAGATATTAAAATGTTCCATCTGAAGTTACTGACAAACTGTCAGGCTTACGGTCTGCGCACAGAACAAAGGTTTGCATTTGCAAATCAATAAAAATAAATATGGAGTGAAGATGCAGGAATATTTTAACATAAATCTGCATAAACCCTTACCCTGGAAATGCCTGTGCATGTGTGGGCTGCTGGCTGCCATTGAGGGGGCTGAGCCCCGGCCTGGGATGGGGAGCAGAGGACAGGAGACAGGAACAGCTCAGCACCTTCAAGTAGCAAGGAGGCGTTGGGCAGCAGGTGACACAGTGACCCACATGCAGATGGGCACAGCGACTGTTTGGATGCTCAACCAGCCACCCACTGCATGAGCACGAGGTGCACTGATGTCTCAGTGTCACTGGATGGTGTGGATGCTTTAAGGGCCACATCAGGGCAAAAGCATTGAAATAGGCACGAAAATCAGATGTTCATCAAAGATTTCTGTTGCTTGCCTTGGAAGATCTCTCAAGCAGGGAAAGTTGGGAAAGCTGAAATGTTGTGGTCTATATCCACTCCACACAGCTTTGCAAGCTCTCTGCTAAAGCTTTGGCCATCAGCCCCATCCTAGAGAGCGCTCCTCTCTCTGCCATGGGCTTGCTGCTGGTGGTGTCACCCTGATGCCAATGTCCGTTAGCATCTGCAGGCTACGGCAGGGGAAACTGAGGCCCAGCAGTGCTGTCCCCATTTGCTGTGACAAATCTCATCTGTGGGACAAGGGACGTGGGGCACTGGGGACAGGGAGAGGCACTGGGGAGGGGAACGTGAGACAGCCCCCCCAGGATGGACCCCAGGGCTCCCCCACACCCGGGGATGAGGTCACGCTCACTCCCTGCTGCACCTCCGCCATTCCCAGCCAATTAATTGCCTCTTCTCTCCCTCTTCTTCCGCCTTAATTGGGACAAAGACATCTGGCAGAGATTTGCTGGTGCAGGCCCCGCTCTTTAATTTAGAGACACATTCTGCTTATTGGGAGATTTAATACAGAACTCCCCTGAGGAAGGAAGGCAGGCCTGCAGAGCACCAAGGTCCTGAACACAGCCAGTACCAGGTCCTGGGGGCACATGCATCCCATCCCTATCCCACATCATGGGCATAAAACATGTATGCTCTGCTTCACCCCAAGCCTCCCCTCTGGGGGAATGTTCCTCTGTGCAGCTGAGTGGGATCTGCCAGGCAGTTGTGAGCAGCCTGGGGAAAAGCAGAGAACTCCCTCCAGCAAATCCCGTCCCATCGCCATTAGCAGGAGCTGGGATGATGCTGTGCTGGGAACGCTGCTGGGTTTCTCCAGAAATAATGCGTGGTGCAGCTCTGCTGGGATGGGAGGTTTGTGTGGGGTGGGCTGGGGCCATCCTCACCCCTGCCTGCACCCCTCAGTACTGGGACACCCAGAGAGGGGGGAATCTCTGGGAAGGGATCCCCAAACTGCCTGGAAAAAGCACAGCCTGTGAACACTGAACCTTTTAATCACGCTGCTAGCTCACTCGTCCTTCGTTTCTTTCACTAAAAATGACCCAAATGGGAATTGAAACATTTTGTTTCATTTTGAGCAAAGCGTTTTGTTTGATCTAAAATGAACATGGGTTGTTATTTTTTTATTTTTTTTATTTTTTTCAGGGGGGAAGAGGAAGAATGGGTCATTTCAGCAGCCAGGAAACAGTTCATTTCAACTCAAATAAAACTTAATTCTGTTATTGTTGTTGCTGCATTTGCTGTCCGGGCACCCCAGGGAGAAGGGAGGCAGCAGCAGAGCAGGCGGGGATGGGAACAGCCAGAAAAGGGCTTGGAGCAGCCAGTCCTGAGCACCACCTGCAGGGCCATGCATTACAGCAAGGCGCCACCCATTGCAGCAAGGTGCCATCCTGCCACCCCCGTGCCTGGGGAGCACAGAGCTGCATGAGTGCAGCCATGGCTGCGTTCCTCCCATCCAGCCCAGCCCAGCACATAGCAGGCTGACTAATGGGTGGCAAATCACTTATCAGGCAAACTTTAGCCTCTCTTCCGGTTCATGAATTGCTCATGAGCTATTTATGGTTTTCTTGACTTTAATTGTTATCCTAAATTATTCATCAAATAATTTCAATAACTAGTTCTTTGGCCAGATTACATTTTAAATGGGCTGTTTCCGTGCATGCTCCTGCCAGAGAACTCGTTGCTGAGGAGCCACGGAAAGCAAATGCAAGAAGGGCACGAGATGCAGGGAAATGGAGAGCAGGAAACACCAGGAGACTTCTGCAGCGGGGTTCTCAGCCTGCACCACTCAGTGTGTAACCAACACAAACAGCACAGGGCTGAGCTGCGCAGCACCACACAGGAGCTTTGGAGAGGGCAGTGATGGATAACACAGTTTCTCCCTCAGGTCGCCAAGAGCGGAGCACTGAGGATGAACCCAGTGCTACCAGTTCCCAACTCAGGGCTGCAGGACCAGCAGCTGCTGCCATTGGTTCTCAAGCAGTTTCTTGGTTGTGGTGCATGCAGGGATGGAGCTCACTGTCCCGTTCCATCGTTGCTCTGCCTGGATGGGACCACAGGCACGGAGGGGTCACAGCTGATCTTGCCACTCTGCCATGCTGCTGATCAACCCAATAGCATCGAGCAACCACCAGTGCCTCCTCTGCTCACCCAGCAGGGTACAGGCACATCAACCTGCCCCAAGGCCACTGTCCAGTGCTGTGCAATGGCCAAAAAAACCATCACTCCATCGTCTCTAAGCTTGTTACCCCGCTGCTTGGTGGCTCAGCCCAGCACATCCCAACCCAACCCAAGCACCATGGCACAGCCCACACCCACAGCTGCATGAGCACAGACTGTGGCTGCGACAAAGGCAAGGTGGGAACGGGGAGGAGGCTGACAACTGACCCTGTCTGCTCCCAAGATAATGTATCACTGAAGGCTGGTTTGGGTTTCCTGGATTCAGTACTGCTATTGAAAATTTACGGTTTGAGAAAGCTCCCAGAGCCCAGATCCCTCGACCTCCCACCTTTTCAACCTCGTGTTTATCAAGACACAAGTTCCTCTTCCTCCCACCCTTTGTTTTCGGCTCTTGGAGCCTAAGAGGCTCAGTCCTGAGGCTGCCCAAGCCAGCACTTACAGTCACGCGTCACGGTGCAATAAACGCTTCCAGTTTTCTGCTTCTCTGCTCCTCTTTTTTTGTCCTCTTTCTCCCTCTCGGGTGCTGCAGAGCAGTGCTATATTCTGCTCTCTGCCATCTCCACGTGCCACAGCTGCTCTCCTCTTGGCTCCGCTACTCCATCCCTGGGTACCAAACTGTACATTTCCACAGTGACAGGGACCCATCAGTGCTGGGATAGGGCAACCTGGGATGTGCATCACCCATTGGTCCCAAAGATGTCCCCAGCTCCCGGCTGTCACACAGCACAGCACCTCGGGAGGCAGACAGACACTGTCAGACGGTGTGAGCTCAGCCCCTGCGCTGGGAGAGGAGTTTGTTTCTGTTGCTTCTACTGACACTGTCACCAGAAAAACAAATGTATCATCATTTTCTTTCTCCAAAGTGTTTCCCCGTCTCACAGATACTTTTCCACCTACGGAGTACAAAGCAGTTTGCTGGTACCAACAGGGGAACTTCCAGGCTTGTGCTCGCAGGAAATAGCAGAGGGCAGCAAGTTCTGTGCTGGGAAGGCTGGCAGCTGCCGCCTGGGGATGAGGCACAGAGGGGAAGGCAGCCCCAGTGTGGCAAGCAGCAAAGCACAGGTGAGGGGCAGATGGTGCCCAGTGCCAGGGATCCACGAGGAGGGCTTGTAAAAAAACTGCAAGGATGGAAAGGAGAGAATAAGGACTGGGAGAACAGAGCGGTTTATTCCAGGAGGAGCGAGATGCTTTGTGGAGGAAAGCAGAGGAAATATGACAGAGCTCTATAAAAATCGTGGACAATTGAGATGAGGTGAACAAGAAACCATTATTCACATTTTGTCAGAACACAAAACTCCCAGGACATCCAATAAAGTTACCCAGCAGCAGATTTAAGATGAATGAGAGGAAGCCCTTTGTCACACAGAGCCCAGCTGTGCTTCACCACGGGATCTTCAGGGACAAAGCAGCGTGGGGACAGCCACCACGAAGGGATCCTACCACAGCAATGCAGGCAGACACAGCTCAGGAGCCCCAGGAGCTGAGGGGGAAGCTGCCAGCAGCTGGAAGGTGTACGTGGAGGTGGATGGATGTGCCTGCCCCACTGCCAGCACTGCCCATCCGCCTGCTGCTGAGGTGGGGATGCAGCACGAGGGGACGTGTGGCCCCAGAGACACTGACAGCTTTGTCAGTGGGGCAAGGGGGGAAATTTCTGCCTTTGTAGCAAAGGAGAAGGGATGAAGGGCCGTGCACGCAGTCTGTGAGGAAAAGGACACCTCTGCCTTTGATTTTCATTCTCCAGCTGAAGTCACAACAGCCTTCTGCAGAGGACACTCCAGGCAGCTCTCACCAGTTATTAAAATCTGATAAAAGCCCACTCCAGTTAATTCTGCTGACAGAAAGCTGCAGATTGAGGGACAAATGACTGTCCCTCCTGACACAGCCACATCTCCCTGTTTATTTATTTACTCCTAATGTAAGCCTCAGCTGCACAACAACAAAAATCAGGTTTTGCAAGAGGCACGAAGGCTTGTGGGACGAAAGGAGGCAGCTCGGGATGCTGAGGCCGTGCTTCCCAGGATATCCCCACACTCATCTCTCCTTCGCATGCAGTTTTATAGCTACTTTGCCAGAATTTTATATAGCTTTTACGGTCTGTTTTTATGATGTTTGAGTAATTGCTGTTTATTTATCATGGACTGTATGTCAATGGCTGGGTCACACCCCCCACGCTTTGCCTTGAAAGGAACTATTTGATAGATTTTATTAATTATTTTTCTCTTCTTACACTATTTAACCTACCTTCAGGTGGCAGCTGGCATCACAGCACGGCAGGAGGTGGGTGGCTCAGCAAAGCCTCAGTCCCTGTCCTGCAGCACAGCCCCATTGCCAGTCTGCAGCCTCCATTCTCTATGCACATTACTGGGCTTTGGGCAGACCCAGCTGGGGCTGGGAAAGACAGAGTGAGCTTTGGCCATAGAGGGGACCAGTGCCCTTTGCCCACAGCTCTGCCAGCACAGGGCACCACAGGGCTGCACCAAACTGACTTCGGTGCCACTCCACACTTTGGCTGTGCTCTCCTTTGGATCTCTAAAGCAGTATCCAAGCAGCACGCTCAGGACTCAGTGAAATGAGGGATGAGTCCATCAAGGACCAGTTTCAGCAAAAGAGAATGGAAAAAAAAGAAATCACTCTCCAGCCATTCAAGGGAGGGAGCAGCTGTCCCTGTGCTTGGGGAAAGGCAGGCGGCAACCAGCCATGTGCTGGCACATCCTGCCCACTCCAGTCACTCATTTCAGCATTACCCACTGACAGGGCCTGTGCTGCACCAGGGAAACAGATGGCTGTCACTATTTCAGAGCTGAAAAAAGGAGAAAAACCATGTGGGAGCGTGGTGGAAGAGCGGGGGGAAGAAACAAAAACAATAAAAACATATGCACATAACTAAAAAAGCCTTCTCCTCAGGCAGGGCCCTTCAGGAAGGTTAACGTGGGGAATGGGAGCCTGGCAAAGGCACTGCCACCTTACAGCTGTGCCCAGAGCAGGGACCACAGGAACAAACACCACCAACCCTACCTGCATTCACAGTCCTGCACACCTTCAGCTACCCCAGCCCCACACTGCTCACTTTGCACTCCTTCTGGTTACTGAAGCTCTTATTGCCTCCCTCATGGACAGCCCAGCTGCTGTGAAATCCAGCTTCCTACCAGCTGGGAACTTAATTATGTCAATTAATTAAGATTGTTACGCCACCTCCTCATCAGGTCTGAATGGGAAAGGTTGGGGAGTGCCTCTAGGTGGGGAAAGGATGGAAGGGAGGAAAAAATGGATGGATGAATGAAAGAAAGGATGTGTTGATGGATGATGGATGGATGATCTCTGTATTTCTTACGCATATTTATCCCAGGAAAACAAGATTTACACTCATATCCCAGGCACATCCCTGCTGTCCTGTTTGTACACGATGCCACAGATTTTGCTCACTGCAAAGTTACTCTTTTTCCTCTTGAAAATCTGGGCCGTTTATTTGAAATAAAACCAGTGATTTAACATGGAGGAACAAAACCCTTCCGGTATTGCATTTCAAAACATTTTGGTTGTTTGAACATTTCTGTCACATCCAACAGGGTAAGAACTACCAGAATTTAATTCGCACTCACAAACGCCTTTATTTCACATCACAGCTGTATTTTTTAGCAAATTTGGTGTCAAGGAAGAAGAAGAAGCTGTCAGGCTCAGCCTAACACACCCCGACCCAGAAGCTCCCCAGCCTCACCCGCTGCCAGGCTTCATGCAGCCCAGCAGGAGGATCTGTCCTTGCCCATAGCAGGGTGGTGATGGGAGGTTTTTGGAGAGGGAGCAGAAGGGTCAGCCCCTGACAGCCCGTGCTGTGAGGTGTGGTGTGGCTGCAGCCCTGCTCCTGCAGCAGTGAGGGTTTATCTCCTGGTACCTTTCCTTTGAGGTGGCTTAATGCAAAGCAGAATCCAGATTTGGGGATTAAGGGAGGGACAGAAAGGTCAGCCTGTATCAATGATGATTAGCTGGAAAGGACCTAAAGAGCCCATTGTTTGCTCTGCATTAACGATCCTGCTGCTGAGCGGCTGATTCCCTCCGAACCACTTGAGAAATGAAAGGACAAACAAGCGGCCCTGCAGATTAAAGCCCTGAATCCCTACACCTGTGTGTATGCCAGCACTGCTGGGACAGCCTGCAGGGACCACGGCCCCGTGTGCCACAACGCAGTGCTGTGGGGAGGGCTGATCTGTCCTCATCCCACCGAGCTGGTGGCACACAGCCCTGTCCTGTTCCCATCCCTGTGTCTGCCCTTAGGAAGGGAAGCGAGGGCAAAGGAGGTTGTACTGCAGCAAGCAAAATGGGGAGCAAAGCCTAACAGGAATACTTTGACAGAGGGAAGGCAGGATGGTGGCAGGGGTGCAGAAACTTCCTTGGAGGGAAATGGAATCACATCTCGGCGCTGTTTTCACATGAGGCATCTGAGGAGCACGTGAAGCCACCCACCTGAGCACGTGTGGCCGGCACCTGACTGCACTGTGGGATGGCAGCAGCACCCGCAGGCACCCACCCAACCCAGCCCCTTCCTGGAGCTGTATTGACATGAGAGCAAAGACTCAACCCAGGCACGGGGCAAACACCTCTTTCCAACCTGTCCTGAGTTCTGCCCATTGCCCACACACCGCTCGCTCGTATCTTCCCACCCCACTCTCCAGATTTCCTGTAAAAGCTTCATTTAGATTGAAAATGATATTTTCAGTGTGTTAATTAAGTACTAATTGCTGATTAGAAACATATTTACCGAGGTCTAACAACTATGTAACAAGTGATGTCTTATTACACCACCATTCCCTGGGAGTTAAACCTGCAGAAAAAGATTGTTCTAATAAGCAATTGGCATTTGGGTAATGTGCAGTTAGCAAGCCACGGAGCCGCTCTCCCAAATGGGAGAAGACAGTTATTTATGTTAATGAGATGCCAGCTGATTATTAGAAACACATTGATACAGGTTTGGGCTGTGGTGTAACTGATACATATCTACTGCGTTCAGTAGCTGCGAAACCTCAATCAATGTGTTTCTCATATTCAGCCTGCATCTCGTGCACATAAGGAATATCTCTGATGGGGAGAAGAGCTCCAGTTCCCGGCAGCTACCAGGAGACCCCCACATCCTGCCCTGCTCCTCTCTGTGACGCTGGGATGGGCTCAGGGTTGGGCTGGGGTGGGCTGCGGGGCTCGTGGGCGCCCCTGGCCACATGCAGCATCCTGCAGAGGGGAGGTCCAGAGTGCTGGGTGGCTCCCACTGGGAATCAGATCTCAGTGAGTTCTGCACATCAATTCAATATTTAAGGCAAATGGGACTTTGGGCATACTGCTCGGGGGATTTGCCTCATGACTTTCACATGGTGCAGAAGGCAGGGAGGTGCCCAACACGGAGGGGACAAAGCAGCAAGGAGCAGAGGGCCCCCACAAATGCAGCAGCACCTCAATTGGCCACAGCTCTCTGTGCCACCACCTCCCATCCTGTGGCGCCAGGGTGCTTCTGCCCCATGTCCGGACCTTTCCCCTTCATTCCATGCAGCTGGAATGTGGAAACAACTTGGCTGCGGAGAGATTTGGAACAGAAAGGAACCCCAAGGGATGGTGAGAGGGCCCCTTCCCGTCCAGAAGGGAGCGTTATTTTCAGTGTGACCTTGTTCACACTCAGCCTCTGCTCAGCACTTCCCATACTCCTTCCCCCACTGGAAAAGTAGTTTTAGCATCCCCTCTAATCTCCCTAAACCCACGCTCATGTACTAATAGGTACTTGCACAACGAAGGTATTTTTTCAGCCATTTCTGTGGCTCTTCTCTGGACCCTTTCCATTTTCTAGTGGCTTTCCAGAGCCCCAGCAGCAAAACGAGGCAGTGGGCAGGATGGGGCTCACAGGGCCATCACACCCCCACCCCAGCATCCCCAGTGCTGCAGCCCCCTGCCCCTCCTTGTCCCATGGGAGCCCCCGGGGCCCCCCAAGGTCTGGGGTGCTGGGGTGCACAGGAGCCAGCAGCCCCATGCTGCAGCCACACGCTGCCTCCACCGCTGCAAGCCTAATCTCATTACCAAACAAAATCGGGTTTGTTTGGCAAGATCTATTTCTATAAACCTTGCTGACTGACACTAATTCCCCCTCAACTCAATTTCTTATCATTGTTGCCCCTCTTCTGCTGGGGCTGGGTCCTCCTTCAGCTCTCTCTGCGGGCAGCACGTGCTGAGGGCTGCTACCTCTGGAGCCAGCTCTGAGCCCCCCTACATATCTGGTGTTGGGTCGTGATGTCCTTGGTGGCTGCTCTGGGACTGGAGCTGAAATAATGCTTTTTGGTAAATTCACATTTTTCCTTTAAAGAATTTCCTGATTTCGTTCTGATTTTTCCTCCCCCACAGCTGTCAGCAGCCGTGGGGACGTCAGTCTTTGGAAGCAACAAATCCACGGCTTCATTAACACCGCACTCTGTTTAGCCCCATCAAATGCCATTTAGTCACAGCAGCTAAATCCTTGGGCACCACTAAGTTCTGTGCCAGAATTTAATTCTCAAATCAAGAAGTCCAGAGCAGAATAACCCTTCCTTGTGCAAGGGAGCTTCTGCTCACACACAGGGACACTCACGGAGACAAGGATGGGTTGGGGGAACAGCACCCTGCTCCCAAACACTGAGCCCAGAGAGCACCGAGCGAGGGGCTGTCCAGGCTCAACCCGACAGGCAGAGAGAGAAAGCAGCTGAGGATGAGGTCAGGTAGAAAGGAGAGACAAAAAAAGACATTAGTGGGGGAAAAAATCAAAAGGTAGGAGAGCAAAGCAGCGGGGATGACGCAGGGCGCTCAGCCCACACCTCATGAATGCCAGAGAGGGGCAGAGAGGGAGTTGTTTTATTATATTTTTTTTTCAGCCCTCTTCCTTCCTTTAATCTTTGATCGGGAAACAAGCTGATTTTAATTAAAAAGCCCTCCAATTAATGCTGCCGTGGAGTTTTCATTTCCTGGGCTTCAGTAATTTGCAAGCCCAGGTTATGGAGGCTTTGTGTTCCCTCTTGACAAATAAATAACAACAGAGGAGCTCACCGCAGGGCCGGGCTGCTCCCAGGGCTGCTGGCCGCTCCCTGCTGCTGGCATGGGACCCTGAGCGCCGTGGGGGGACAGCACCCACAGCACCCACAGCACCCACAGCACCCATCTGGGCGCTCACCCCTCTTCCTATCTCACACCCATCCGCACAGCTGGACGGGCATGAAAGCCCCGGGGAGGAAGAAAAAAAAAAGGATTGTGAAAACCTTTATTATCCTCAGTCCCATCTATTGTTAACGTGATTGTGAGCAGGGAGTGTTTGGAGAATTCATTTGTGATAAATATTTATACGCTGTGTTTTTGGGCTGTTATCTGCAAAGCGTGGCTGTTTGATCTGGTGTAGTGCTTTTTTTAGGTCATTTACATTCCCTTTCATAGGAGCCCTTGTCCGATAGCAGCTATCACATAATTATGTTTCTTTTGCTTATCCCTAATCCTGTCAAACCACCTACTTATCTCTAATTTCCTGTCCATTACCCTTATTGTTTGAGCTTAAATCTCCAGCGCGGGACAGCGGGCTCTGGGGGCTCCGGGGCTCAGCAGCAGGCGTGGGCAGCCTCCCATCACCAGCAGCCCCAGTGCTGGCACTGAAGGGCTCTGCTCGCCCTGCAGAGCTGCACGGGGCACCCCATGATCGGAGCAGGTGGATTCACGCACAGGAGCCCATAGAAATCGGACCGCGTGCAGCATCTCACTGGGTGATGGGCTGCCAGCCCCAGGGGTGCAGCAAGGCAGCACAGTGTGGGGTAAGCTGTGGTGCACGTGTGGTATCGTGTGCTATGCTGCCTTCGTACCAGGACGGCTCCCTGTGAGGCACGAGTTTGCATCTCGGAGCCATCAGAGCCACGGGGACTGATCGTGTCCCACTGTCTCCAAGGCAACCTCGCGTTTGGATTTGAGAGGCAGGAGCAGAGGCACCGCAGGGGTGTCACCTCCTGGCCTCTGTGCGGTGCTACGTGGTGGCACAGCACAGCGTGAACAGCCCCTGCCCTGCCAGCCCCTCACGCCAGGCACTGGGCTGCGTGTTTTGGAAAGGTCCTGGGCTGAGGTCGCCTCTGGAGATGGCTGCTCTTCACCCCCAGGTACGTCACGATGGGGTTCTCATAGATACTGTGCCCGCCCCAGCATTCATCGTGTGCCCTGCATCCCCAGAAAAGGAAGGTTACTTGGAAGCACTCTCCCCATATTTTGGGTAAGAGTTCTCAGATAAAACAGCACTCATCTCAGTCAGCATCGGCCCCAGCTGGGGTACCAGCACTGCTCCTTTCTGGCATTGAGACGCCATTCTCTTTAAATGCAATGAGGCAGAAGCAGTCTGGTTGATGAAGCTCAGGCTCCACGGTGCAGATTTCCAAGTCACTGCATCTTCACACAGAGCTTCAAAGGTGAGACACTATCAGACAAACCCCGCTGGTTCCCCTGGCTGTGACCTGCACTCAGCCCCATCAGCTCAGCTCCATCAGCTCCATATTGCTGCTCCAGCAGTGACCACACCGTTAGCATTTCGAGCACATCCTCCCCCATTAGTGCTGGCACACGGGGCACAGACATTTGTCTCTCGCATCCTCTTTGCTGCTTGCTGTCACCTCCCTGTGCCACGTGATGCTGGATGTGGCCACTCATCCCACCTGCCAGAGCTCTGTCCTACAGACCCTGACTCACAAAGCCCAGGGCTGAGACAGCAGGACTCTGAGATGCCCCCATCCCTGTGGACTCTGGTGACCCTGAGGTCTTGGCAGGGACGCGTCAGGGCCTGGGTTTAACCACACAGGTGCTGTTCCTCTTCCTCTCAAGGTTAACTGCAAACCCAAATCTGGACACAGGAAACCCAAAGCTGTCTGAAATTGAAAGCTGGGTTTGGAGCCCGAGGCTCAAACTCACCTCTGGGAGGAGGAGGAGGCATCTCAGGGCTGGGGTGGAGCAGCTGCAAGGCGCTGAGGTCGGCTGCCTGCTGGATCCAAGAGCCCAGTGTGAAGCAGCCATGCAGTGGCAGCTTCAGAGCACATCTCCCCACCAGTTACACGGTCTCCTTGGCTTGAGCTGCCATATGAGACCCCTCTTACTTCCCATGGAGCATCTTAATAGCACGTGGCTCATTTCTTAACCATTCCTTATTACAGCTGCTTTCTGCCAGATGCGCACCAGCTCCATGCCCACCATGAGCGGGGCACTGCGTGCAGCCCTTCGGCACAGCTGAGCTGTGGCCAGGCGCCAGCGCTGCCTATTATGGGTTTTATATTGGAGTTTTACTCCAGATAAAGAGACAGCCGCTGGGGAATCTCTGTCTGCCACTGATGCCTCAGCCTGACTGCAAATAAACCGCTCCTCCGTCAAACAAAGAGCACGCATCACCTCCACCGAAAGAACCGTAGGTGGCATGCAAGGCCAGCTAACAGGGACGCCCGCCACCCGCTTTGTCGTGCAGCCCTCGCTGTCTGCATTTCAATGACGCCGAGCTCCGAGCAGCAGCAGTGCCAGGTGCCGGCTGAGCTCCGCCGCTCCCGCTGCCACCGCTGTCACCGCGCCGGGTGGGACATGGGAGGGACCTCGGGCTGCAGCCAGCCCCTGGAGGACCCCAAGCAAAGGGTTTGGGCTTTGGGTGGGGGATGGGGTCTACCTCAGCCCTTCCCTTCCCCTGGGGACTGGTCATGCTGTGTTCTGCATGTCCCTGTGGTTGTCGCTTCTCTGCAACAGCCAACAAACGGGTGGTCTGCATCACATGGGGAGCTCCAAAGGACAATGAGACACCCAACATCCATATGGACAAAGGAGCTGCAGGGCAGCGAGAAGTGCTAACACAGCACTGGATCCACGAGATGGGCAGCATGGGCAGCAGCACTGACCTGGGCTGCAGCAGCAGTTCCGGAGCAGCAGGACTTGTGCTCCCATGTGCCCTGCCTGGGGCTGGCAGGAGGGCACCAAAGATCCACGCAGCCCCAGCAGCACCCAGGCCCTGTATGGTGTTTTTCAGGGCTTTCCAGTCTGACTCACGCCGGCTCCCCTTGATGCTGGGCTTCTGACGCAGGCACGGTTTGAGGAGAGCAGCAGCTCGGTAATTAGCAGGAGCGGCTGGCCGCGAGCAGGGAGGCAGCGCCTTGCATTGCCACCAGCCAGAGACCTCAGCCTTTAAAGCAAGAGCTGGGGGGACTTTGATTGCTGAAGTGACACTGAAAGACAGCAGATCTCCACGTCCTCCAGCCAGATACGAAAGGCTGCATTTATTTTTTTATTACAAAAAATGTGTGTTGAGCAGGGAACCTGTCCCCCCAGCGTGGCTACCTGCAGAGACTGTGCTGACTTTCCCCTCCTGTGTGTGTGCATGCTGGGTGCTGAAAACAACTGCACCAGCTGCAATGTCTCCTGCACTGGGGATGCTGAGTTCCAGCTGTTGCACTACACGAGCTCCATGCTAAGCCTCTCCCTGCACAGCACAGCACAGCACGGCTGCATTCAAAATTTGAGATCACTCAGAAATGTACAAATGCACTCATCTCAACTCCCTAGGAAAAAAATAAAATGAACTAAAGCAATCCAGGGCACACTACAGTAAAGCAATGGCTTTTCTTAATCCTTCCTTGTTTTCAACTCCCTCCTCCCGGGATGGGCAGGGATGGGGCACACCATGTTATTAGCAGGGCCACAGTTCCCATGCAGCTGCCCCAGTTGGAAATCCAATATACTGTGAGTCTGACACCAGAGCCAGCTCCCAATAGATGCCTGCAAGATGTGGGTCAGAACATAGGAACTGACGCAGCAAAGCAGAGCAGTGCTCCATCCAGTCCTGAAACCAGCACTGTATTCATCTAAGTTAGAGAGCCACCAAGAAGGGGACCTGCACACTGGGGAATTTGTGTCCGGTGCCCATCAGGATCACAAACAAATGCTTCCCAGATTCTGTACCTGGATGGTCACAGCATGCCTGAAAAGGTCAAATCTCTGTGCTTTTATCTTCCTCAGTGTCTGCTAAGCAACTTCCAAAGTCCCCACAACAGGAGCAGTGCATCACTCCCAACCAGGCAGAGCAAGCCTTGCCCTGTGCTGCCTGCTGCCAGCTGTTGTGTGCCAGCCCACAGCCATGCAAAGGGATACAGCACTGCACTGCCAGCATGGCCCTGCCTTGCCTGGCCCCATCAGCCCCCTCTGACCAGGGCTTTGCAGCGCTGAAGCCCAGCCCTTCCCTTCTCTCCAAAAGCCTGCAGCTTCCTGCTGGGCTGCTTCCCAGCTATTTATAGAGCAGGGCTGACAAGGTGTCCTGCAAGCAGCCAGCCCTGGGAAGCTGCTACCATGAGTGTGCTTGCTGGAACAGAGGGTCTCTGGTGCTGCTGCTGCCTGCATATGGCCCTGCATACCCCAGGGCCAGACTCACCCCAACTTGCAGAGCCCTGCATAGTGCAGGTGTCTCCTGGCTGTCATACACCCACTGGATAAAAGCACAGAGTGACTGACCCTGCAGCACTGACAGGCAAGGACTGTCCCTGCCTCACAACAGGGGGGCGAAGCCCTGCAGTGTCCCTGCCTGCGCCACCCAGCACCTGCATGCAGCTGCACCCCTTTCCAACACCCTCAGGGATGCAGCCACTGATCCTCTCTGGAGATGCTGCTCCTGCCCTCACCCTCCAGCCCCAGGTCCAGCATTCTCACCCAGTCACAGCCCTGCATGGCCCTTCTTGGAAGCTGGCTAAAGTGGATTTCTCACCCCAAACAGCGTGTGCCTTTAACATCATTCCACCCCAAGACAGTCCCTGCAGCTGCCCAGCCCTTTCCAGGCATGATCACAATCCTTGTGCCCATTGCTTTTTCTGTCCTCCCAGACCTGAAGCACCTCCACACCTCCAACCAGGTCAGTGGGACACGCAGAGAGCCCTGGTGCAGGTCCCAGCTGCACGAGGAAAGATGTCAGGGGCCTTCCCCATGAGAGGAAAGCACGGGGTCTGGGCCAAGATGGGAATTAAGAGGGGGCTGACTGTTCTGTACCTGGTGTGAGAAGCAGACACCGCTCCCCAGAGCTGTCAATCTGGTACCTTTCACCAGCACTAAAATTCAATTAGTTAAAACAACAACAACAACTGAGGCTCCAGACAGCTTGCGCCTAACACATTTGATCCCTTTTATTACTCAGCACTGCTCCAAGCCCAGCCAGCAACATCCTCACTGACTCCCACTAGTTTCCCTGTTTTATTCTACCAGGATTAAGTCAACCCTACAGACTCCAGCTGTTTTGTGGTTGGGCCTGGATACATCTTTATACTCTAGCTACATTATTAAGTGGATTGTGGCCAAATTGACAGAGCTGCTTCGGGGAGGACAAGGCCATTCAGGTCAGTGATGGTCCTGCCAGCTGGAGAGACACTCGGGACTCATGATTTGCTAGCAAAGCTCTGGACTGTTGTCTTAGCCTCGCTTGATGTCTCGGAGGGGGCTTCTGTGAAAGCCCTGACTCTAGCAGGAATGTTTGATTTCTTGGCAGAGATGTGTAACAATCTGTCTTGGAGTATTGCAGGAAGATTTCGTGTTTGGGCGGTTTGTCCATAGCATCGCTTCATCATCTGCTGCGTAATCCACTCCTTGGCCTTCCCTGAATGGAGGCTCCACTGACCGCTGGCAGCCCTCTCTGCCCATAGCTGCTGGACAAGGCTGATCTGGGAGCACTGCGTCTGGGCTGGCGGGAGCTCATGCTGCTCAGGAACCAGGCAGCGACACAGCTGAGAGCTCACCCAAAGGTGCAAAGGTGCATATTGTGATGTAATGCAAATGCTGCCAGGCCATGCAAGGCAACAGGATGCCATGCAGTATGATCTGATGCAATGTGACACGATGCGACACGATGCAAGGCAGTGCAGTGCAGTACACAACAGAATGCAACGTGATGCAGAGTAATTCAACACAAGGCAGTGAACAAACAAGGAGCATGGCTCTGCCTGTGCCAAATGGGAGGACTCAGGAGGAGAGTTAACTAAACAGAGAAGAGCCAGGTTTGCTCCTAGGTTAAAGCACCCTTTGTGCTGTTAATGAATACCAGCAGAAGGGTCATGCAAAGAAAGGGATAAAAGCTCCATCCATCGGTTCATTTGAAACAACACTGTCTGTGTGATTTATGAAACCCCCTTGAATGCAGGGGGCTGCTGGGGGCTCTCACACCAACTCAATGCAGAGCAGCAGTGGGCTGTTGGTCAGTCACCCCCTGCTGCAGGTATGTGCCAGAGAGTGGGCTCCTGGTCACACGTAGCCTGGCGGCAGCTGTGGACCCACCAGTGCAGGGTGCTGCACTGAAATAACTCCTTGTGAGCAGATCCTGGCATTACAGCTCTCCATCTGCAGTAAGAAGAGCTTATTTTGGAATGGTGAAATTCAAGGTTGGATGTGGATGATGCTCAATGTGGGCAGCGCTCTGACTGTGGGTGAGAACATCCCTGCAGAAAGTTAAGAGCCTCAGCAGCAATCCATTGTCCAGAGCCATTCCATGTGAACCTCACACCCCACCCAGGTGCAGCTCAGCCTCTCTGTGCACACACAGCCCTGCACACCCCAGGCAGGGCAGGGTGCAGCCGATGCACGCTTACCTTCGGCAGTCTGCAAAGCTGATCCTCCTGCAGCACAATAACACTGCTTCCATGTGTGACTCATAGTTTTCCCCCTGCCTTGGTCTTGTAGTTTTTCTAATTACTGTGAGCTTTGCAACTGTGAACATGTAATGTTCCAGAAATGTGTGTGTGATTCACCTAACGCAGGGAGCGTACTTCCAGCCAAAAGGGACTCGGAGATTTTTTTGGCATCAGTCTGCTACCTGGAGAGCAGCCAGAAAAGCTCACCAAGGTCATTTCTTTCTCCTTCTCCTCTTCCCTGTGCTTCTCTCTTCCCCTCAGCCCCTCTCTCCCTCCCCTTTTTCCTCCAAACAAGAATCAGGCAGCACCTTGTTTATTACTCATCAGCCTTCCCCCTATAAAAATCCCCCCAGAAACTCACACCGAGCCGCAGCTGCGCTCCTGCCAACTGCTCTCCCCGCGCCCTCCCTGCGCTGCTCCGTGGGAGCACATCCTGCTCAGGGCACAGGGGCTGTTGGCTGGAACACGCTCCGGATGTTCCCATGGGACTGAGGAACTCAGCTTCCATCGGGACGTGTCCATGGAGTTCCCCCGGTGCTTAGAATCTCCTATAGGAGCTGTGTGTCCATCTGTCCCTCCGTCCTCAGCCAGCGGTCAGTACTTTGGGCAGCCCCAGCCTCAAGGCATTCCCAGCCCCATTTCCACAGTGGCTGTGGTGGAGATGTTTGGGCAGAAGGCCATGCGACACGGCCCCAGGGTTTCCATTGCGCGTGGAAATAATCTGGCATCCCACGAATTTTTATGAAAGCAGCAGCAGCATTTGCGACTGTTATCAGCTGTAACAGGTTAGCATCAGACATAACAGTCTGTGGAGGGAGCGGGAAGGGGGACATCAATTGTCACTGCCTTATTTCAGTCCGTGGGTTCCGTGCTGTCCCACAGGAGCATCTCAGCTCTCTCAGCACATACCTTGAGAAGCAGGATGTTTCTGAGCCCTGGCTGTGCTCACATGGCAGCCACAAAGCACCCACATGGCTGGGTGCTGCAGTCAGAGCCATCTGCCCCTGTGGCATCAGCGCAGTGCCTTGACATGGGCTCATGTGCTCCCATCCCACTCTCCCTCCATGTAAGCCAGGGCCAAGAGTCTCACCCTCTGCATTCTGCCAAATCCTTCCCCAGTGTAGGACTCCACAGTGCTGATGACCCCAGAGCCCTCAGACCCAAAGCCATTTTAACTGCTTTAAAGGTGGCATGTGGGGAACTCCGACACTCCCAGGGAGCAGATGCGAAAGGCTTTCATCTGCTTCCTCCGTGCTTTCAGCAGCTGGGACACAAATGACATGGAGTTTGTGACACAAATCCCAAAGCTGGCAAACAAACACCAAGAGCACAGCTGGTCCCATGGCCTTGGCCATGAGCTGTGGCTCAAAGCACATTCTTGCAACACGCGCTTTCTGGGTCGAGCGGTGCGTGTCCGCGGTTACGCTGCAGTGTGAGCACAGGGGATGCTTCGGGACATCTCCCCCAGCAGCATTTTGCTGAATTCTTCATCTCTGAGATCACAGATCAAGGCAGAGTTTAAAGCAGTGGCCAGATCACTGTTTCACGGACCTAGAACAAATACACTAAAAGCTTCCCCTGTGTGTGTGCAGATTAAGTCGTTAATGAATATTTTTGCTAAGCATAAGAAATCTGGCTGGCCTGGGAGCTCAGCTCGGCCAAGATGTGGGAGATTTGGCGGAGCAGCTTCAGCACAGCAGCAGTGGGGCCTCAGGCACCGCACGGCGAGGTGAGCGCACTGGGCAGCCCCTGGGTTGCTGCTAAGTGGGCAGGAATGTGGTCCTGCATATTGCTGGGGGGCTGCAAAGCATTGCAGGACAACTTCCGTGTATCCACTGAGGGAGTGTTCTTGTGTGTGTGTGCATGCAGACAGGGGTGAGAGCTGTGCTGAAAAAGTCCATGAGCATTGCTGGGTCCTGTCTGCTCTATAGGGCAGTGGGGCTGTGCTGTGGAGAGGGGCAGGGGGCAATGGGCTCTGCGCTGGCACAGATAACGCTGGTAAATGAGCCTGGGTAGACAGAGTTCTGGGAGTCTGCTGAAGAGGTCTGAAAAAAAAAGGGGAAGAAAAAAGAATTTAAAACCATCGTGGTACGACAGTCACCTTCCCTGCCTCACGTTTTCCAGGAATGGTGCTCAGGCAGCTTTACAGATGTTAATTAAGACTCGTGCCCTTCCCCGGGGATGCACTGAGGTATTACAAATAATAGTATTAGCAGGAGTATCGGTACAGACAAATTAATTAAGGGTAATATCTTAAAGGCAGAAGGCTGCTGGGTCATGCTGCTGGCTGGGAGATGGGGAGAAACGGCCCTGCAGGGTGAGGGCAGCGCGTGCAGGGAGCAGCAGCTGCACTGAATGGTGCAGGTGCGTTAGGAGGGGTGCAGTAGAGGGGCTTTCCCTGCTCTGCTCACCACAGGACAAGGAGAACACAGCAGGTGCTGACCCTGTCAGCCAGTACTGCGGGATGCTGCCCTCCCAGCCCCAGGAGCACTCCCAGCCCCACCGGATGCTTTTCGGCCGGCTGCGTTTGGCCTTGGTCAGAGGGAGGATGTGGCCGTGAGTAGCCCAAGAATCAGCCCAGCAGTGACTGCGCGCTGAGTTATTTTGGGAAGCCAGTTCTTTGTGTGTCACACTGCTCCTCGTGTCCAGAAAGAGCCACCGAGAACAACTGGGGAAAAAATATTGCCCTGCGGCGTGATGCATTTAATGGGGGATATGACCTGGTCTGATTTCCTGCGATTCTGCCACTCCAGGCCACCAGCACTGAGCTGGAGAGGCACTGCCGGCCGGTGGCTGTGGGACAATGGCCGGAGTGCCATCCGTGCCAACACCATATCTGATCCTGCGAGGAAAGAGGGGTTCCTGCAGTCCCCAGATAGGGCTGTGCATTGTTTGAGCCGTTTATATCCATGCAGGTTTGGCAGCCAAGGTCCTTGGGATACTGGGTGAGGCAACTCCTGTTGTTGTAGACATCACTTCCATTTTCCTTCCTCTTCTTCCTTTAAAACAAAGCCGTTATCACTGCCCTGATCTTGCTCCTGAAGGGGGATGAGGAGGGGCTCGTGCTGCCCATGGAAGCCTTCCCATTCCCTGCACGCTCGTTTGTCACCTGGGAGCTGTGACAGCGCAGCATGAGCTGGGGCGCACGGCGAGGCCACTAGGCTGCATTCTTGGAGCGCTGCTGAGAAAGTCTGTGGCTTCTTCAGGGAGGCTGCAAAGAATGGAGATAGTCTAACAGAGCCAAGCTCTAGTACGGCCAAAGAGACCACAAACAGATGGTCTGCGTGGATCCGTGGTGGGATGAAGGGGAGGAATTGTGCATCTCCAGGGAAGGTAATGACCTGGTCGGGGCACCTGGGTGGAGCTGCACAGAGCAGTGCTAATGGGAGCGGGTCACTTCTCAGCTGCTGCTGGAGGGAGCAGCAGCGTGTCGCTGGAAGTATCTGAGCACAGCCTTGGCCAAGGCCGTAGGAGAGACTGTCCAGACCCCTAATCCAGCACCAGAAGAGCATGAGCTAAATACCACTTGGAGAAATAATGCTTTCAGGAATGCACCTGGCACAGGTAATTAGTGAGGACAGCCCTGCCTGGCTGTACCTCTGCCTGCTCCAGGAGCCCCTGTGCTTGCAGGCTGTAGCAGCCACCGTGCAGCAGGCCCAGCACTGCAGCTCCATGGCCAGGAATTGTTTCCCACGGTGTGTACAGGCACCCACGGGTGGAAGTTGCCTGCCCCCAGCACTGCCCTCGTCCATCCGCAATGCACACACAACCACAGAATGCAGACCGGCCCCTTTTTCCATCTTAAACTCCTCAGTGCATGCGTTCCTCTGGAGCTGCTGTTTTGTTCATCACTCCTCTTCCAGCATGTTCCCAGAGTGTGCTCAGCCCTTACTAATTAAAGCAAAGGCAAGGAGAGGCAACGATCTGTGCGTGGAGCAGACATGCAGAAGCATGGATGCTGTGAGTCAGGGAACACTCCTTGCCAATTCTTCACATATGCTTTTGTACTCACTCATTGTTTGGCTTCTTTATATTTTTCCCAAAGAGTTCAGCAGATGGATGGGAGTGCTCCCTGTGCATACCCATGATTGTGCTGAGCTGTAGGAAACCTGCTCTGGGCATCGCCGTGGGGCTGGGCAGAGTGTGCAGAGAGGCCGGCACCGGGGTCCTGCTCTGCTCGCAGCACATGTGGGCAGGGCAATGGCAGCAGACGAGCAGCTGGCTGGGAGAGCAGTGGTCCACATGAGATGCAAGCCACAGAGGCCAGGGAAACCAAAGCTATGTCATGGCTGGAATGGATCCTGCTGCTTGTGGTGAGAAGCTGTGCAGCTGTGTCCTGTGAGGGAGTGCAGGCTGCAGAAGGGCTTTGCCCCAAGGAGTCCTTTGTGCCTCCAGGTAGCATTATCAGTGCGGCAGAGAAGGGTCCTCAGCACCCTGCAGAGCATCATCACAGCCTCACACACTTTTCACAGTGCCCCCTCCTTCAAAAGCAGCTTTGGGTACCCTCACCTCATCCAGCGCCACTCTGCACCTCAGCGGCAGTGCTGGCTGGGACCTCATCCTCTGTGAAATGAGGGAGAAGAGACGCACAGCATCCTTGGAGCCCAGAACAATATCACTCGTAGCTCTTGGTTGGCAATCTTGTCTGCAAAAGGCATTGCAGTCTAATATAAGGCCCCGACCAGCCAGCTCTGCTCAGGCTGAAACTGCACACACAGGTGGGAGCATGCAGGGAGATGCAGGAGGCATGACAGAGAGAAATAAAGACTGAGACCTGCTGTAGCAGAAGAGACACCTCCAATTGGATCAACGTCAGCTCTAATATGGAATCTTCCGCTCACACACATCTGTCTCATGGCTCTGGGTGGGCACCAGGCTCTGACAGCAGTTTTGTTCAGCAAGGTTCGTGTCAAGCAGCTGGAAACAGGCACTGCTCCTGCCCTGCGATTGTGCAGAGCTCTGCAAAATGCTGTAACTGTCCGGAACAAAAAGCCAAATTTTCCTCAAAATGAGGGACACATGATGATACCAACACTCCCTTACCACCATTGTCTCTGCAGAAACACATGCACCTCATCAGCTGCAGATTGCCAGGGAGAGAACAAACCATCTTCCCACACTTCGTTCCAGAGAAAGGCTGCCAGCATTACCTACACGTGCACTGAACAGGTGGAGGGAGATGGCAGCACTCAGATAGGGCACCGTGCTCAGCCTGAGGGAGAAGGGAGCTGTGTTTGGCTGCATGTGGGTGTGTGAACACTCAGCCATCGCCTCAATAATACTCCACTGTCACTGGGACTCTGCCCAGCCTGGTTCTGGTTTCTCTCGGTCACCATGGGAAAAAGCTCCAGGCCACCCAGCATGAAAACGCAGCACAGAAGGGCAGCGAGAGGAATCACCTCCCAGCTGGAGGGTTTTCTGAAGATAGACACGAACCAAGCTTCTGTATTTTCAAAACTGCTTGGAAAAAAATCATGCTTTGGCCCAGGACTGCACTCTGCATCTCACATCAAACCTCAGCTGATACCATCCGAAATGTTTGGTTTGCTCTCCTTCAGAAAAGCACATCCATGGCTCCTCTCCTGCCTTGGCTCTGTATCCATCTCCAACAGCAAGGTGTGATGAGAAAACCCTTCACTCTGGCACTGCGGGTGCGGCTCAGGCAGAGCCGGGAAGCACGCAGAATCCCAGGGGAGCTGAGGTCTCTTAATGTTTTCCAGCACAACCCTCCTAGCAAAGATCTTTGCAGCCCTCCGGGCTCCAACCTGTCAATCCCTGGGACTCAGCACAGAGCCCCACCTGGCACCTGTGAGCAGCAGCACTGGGGCAGCTCCTGCTGAGGAACACAGCCCAGCTCAATGGGCTCCTTTAAGCCACGCCAGGCTGCTCTTTGGAGCCATTAAGACTTTCTAAATACCACAGAAATGCCAGAACATGCATCCGACGGCCACAAATTAATCAGTGCCGGCCAAGGCCAGCACAGCCTGTTGTGCACCACTCTGCTCACTGGGAGCTCCCAGCACTGCACTTCCGAGGGCCGGCTGTGGGCACAGGGCTGCTGCCCACTGCTCCCAGAGCACTGCCAGGGACCCTTGCCGCAACCCAACCGATAGATTAGGTTCAAAAAGAAAAGCCAGCCACCGAGTTTGCCACAGAGCACATGTGGTATTTATCCGTGGGGTGGAACACATTGACACAGCGGGGGGACAAGACCAAAATTCCCCAAGAATAATTTAGAAGAGCCACACACAGAGCCGGCCACCTCCTCCCCAAGCAGCCCAGTGGTGGCACATGGCTCTGACAAAGCTAGTGGGGCTCTGCGAGAAGCAGCTCTGTGCAAAACTGTGTGGCACAGAAGGGCCGTGGCTGGGGCTGATCCCTAACAGCCACTGCATCCCTGCTCCACCCTGCACAACACACCATGAGCAGTTCCTGCACCCTGCCCCTTGCACCCCTCGGTGTAATGAGGCCCCCAGGGCAAGGCATGAACTATCTGAAACCAAATGAAAAGGCAAGGAAATGCCTGGGGAAGGCCTGTGTGGGACACTGCCCCGCAAGGACACATGAGCCGGGACCTGGTGAGCCTGTTCCATCTGCAGCTCCTCCATATGAGTGAAAAAACAGGGGAAAGAAAATTACAAAGAATGCGGGACACAGAAACAGAGCTGTTTCTAAACAGGATGCTTTTAAAGCCTTCCAGGAGGCATGTGCTGGTTCTTTAATCCCCATCAGTTCATTTATACCTAGTAACTTTTTACTGCTACCCTATTACATCAGGCCCTATAGGGACAGAAGATGGTGGTGGGAGAAACTCAGGAAGTTGGGAATTTGAGGGAGACAGAGGGGATGAGTTATGGAGGCCCCTCCTGTCACCAGCTCTGCTAGAGTTCAGCTGTGGGTAAAGCACTCAGAGGTCTGAATACTTCTCCAAACTTGCCCAGCGCCCCAAGCCAACACTGCTGGCTGAAAACCTGGCTGAGAAGTGCATGTGACTCCTGCTTGCAGCTGGCCAGAAGCACCAAGGGACGAGCCAGCCTAGCCAGAGGTGAGAAGAGGGCAAAAAGGGGAGAAAGAGCCTTCCCAGTTGCCCTGAAGCCCATTCTTGCAGAGCTTTAGAGAGAAGAACCCAGGGCTCACAGAGGGTTCATTTATTTGCTACCTCGCTAAGTCCAGCAGTTCCCTGGGTCCAAGATCTCTGGTTTACAACCTCTGCTCTTCTGCTCCAGGAATTCTGCACAATAACAGAGCCAGGTTTGTGCTCAGCCAAAGCTCTGGCACATTTGAAGAGCAAGGAGGGTTGCAAATGTTATTAATGCTGCGCACACTGGGCTTAGGAACAAATTCCTCTGCAGAGTGCATCCAGGGCTGACTGGCTGGAGTTCTGCTCCCAGCTTGGGGACCTCGGTGGGGCGATGAAGCCTCACCTTGGACAGAACGCTCCAGGAAGAGGGGAAGGAACAAAAGTCTCTCGTGAAAAGCAGTAATCGTTGTTTTTTGTTTGGGTAATTGCTGTGCTCAGGCCTTGTAGGCCAGTAGTAATCGCTGCCTTAACCAAAGACCTCTGGGAAGCAAAGCAAAACCTACAGGGGATGAAATCTCTCTTCCCTCCCCTCCCCTCCCCTCCCCTCCCTCCTCCCTCCGCCTCCCCCCCCCCCCCCCCCCCCCCCCCCAGAACAACGCACAAAGTATCCCTTGTAAAAACGGGTCATTGAAAACAGCGGCAGTTTCTGGAATACCTGTTAATTTACTCAAACATAACAATAGTCAGACTCTGCTCCTCGTTTCTGCGGCTGGAGGAGGGCTGTGGGTGAGGGATGGCACCCAGACTCCATCGCACACAACCCCAGGCTGGGAGGAGGGGACGGTCGCTGTGCACCAGGAGGAACGCTGCCTGCCCAATGTCTGCAAAGGCACAGAGCAAAGGGGATACACGAGAGGCCTGCATACAAAAAGAAGGGACTGGAGAAGGAAAGAGGGATGGGAGAAAGCTGGAAAGAGAGGGAAAGGCAAAGAGGAGGAAAAAGTCAGCGGCAGAAGTGAACGGAAAACGTGAGAGAGGCTGAGCCCCTCGCAGGGAGCAGCCTTGCCCCTACAGCCCTGCCGTGCTGCTCAGGCCTCCCCTTCCCCCTTGCAGAGCAGCAGGAATGCCTTTTCCCACTAGCACCATTTTGTTCTTGCTCTGGTTTTTCCTCGCCTGCTTTGTTCTTTCTCCTTACAAGCCATGGCTGAGGGTAAGCGCTAATTCCTTCCAGGTGCTGCGTCCTGACATCCTGCCGCTCCCTGCACCCCCTGCAGCTCCCAGCCCTGCCCCGGGGGGGCTCAGCCCTGCTCCTCCAGCCCAGGCAGCATTCGGAGCCTGGCAGTGGCCTTCTGGCCTTCAGCACAAGTTTGGGTGCAGTGGGAACACTTGTCCCACCCGCAGACGCAGGACACTGGGCTCAGGGAGATGAGCAGAGCCACAGTGATGTTCTGAGGGACGCATCCAGCACCTAACATGCTGCATCAGTGCAGGCTGACCCCAGGAGTTCAGTATCAGCTCCCTGCTCTGAGAGAACACGTTCTCATGGGGGCCCTTCAGGGTCTGGACAAAGCTCGGAAGAAGCAAAGAATCAACATCAGACCAGGAAATAACACCCAGCTCAGTGAAACGCTTTGGCATCTCAGTGAAAGTTTTAGAGGGGGAAGAACAGTTATGGGCAGCAGTTCAGGACACTCACAAATGAGTTCACATGACTCTAATAAAAACAAACCCAGGTCAAATCACAATAGGTGGTCCGCATTATGAAATCCGTGGACCCCGCAAGATGAGTCCATAGGTGGGTGACACGCAGACCCTGTTCCATCAGCCCCAAAGGGCTCAGGAACACCCCTTGGTGTGAAGGATGGTGCTGGGGAAGGTTGCCTGGAGCTCAGCAGAGCCTCCTACCATCAGCATGTCTGAGCAGTTGGAAAGGAAGCACAATAAAAAGACCACTTAAACAACTCATCAGCTAAACAGCTGAGAAAGCCAGGCAAGAGGTCTGCCAGCAAGTTGGGGTCCTAATGTGTTTGCAATTCATCAGCCTCCTGCTCAGCTCCTAGCAAGCCGGCAAGGCTGGGATTCAAAGGTGAAATACCTGCATCTGCTCCCATCGTGTCTGCTGCTTAGTGCAAACATTTATGTTTCTCGGCATATAAAATAAACAGGCCCGTGTTCCAGGGAAGCCTGTCAGTGCAACAGCAGATACAATTTATGGTGTGTGAGCATGACTCCCAGTGCACAGGTCCAGGAATGGGGGAAAGGGAGCAGAGTCTCCTTACAAAGCAGACAACTCTGGCTCCTGCTTCATTCTCCACCTGCAGAGAGACGTGGGGCAAAGGAGAGGACAGACATCTCTGTCCTGGGCTGCTGGAAGGCACATTTCTGGGGAGTGGTTCTGGCACAGCAGATGCATTTGGCTGCCTAGACATGGGGTGGCACCTCCCAGCCCTCCAAAATACACAGGCACCTTGGGGCTGTGTCTTGCCTTAAGTGTACATCTCAATAGACACATGGGCAGAAGCAGCCAAAGGCTCCAGCACAGCAGCTGCAGCCACTGCTGGGTGTGGGATGCAGAAAAGAATACGGGAACACGGGGCGTAGAGGCTGCACAACCCCAACACAGCCCCACAACACCCTCAGCATCCCTACCCACCCCTGGCTGAGCGGAGGAAGCAGGCCACAGCCATTTATTGATTGCTATTACATCAGCAGTGGCAGCATTTTGTGCAATAGTGTTGCATCTTACCTACTAATACTGGTGATGCTGGTGCAGCCTCGTGCCTGGGAACAATGGCAGCAACTAAATGTCATCCCCTCACCAAGGACGATGTGAGAGAAGTGTTCCTGTCCAGCTCCTCTGCTCAGGGCCACACCTCCGTGTTCCCAGGGCTTCAAAAGGGGAGCTGGAGATAAGAGATGAGAAAAAGAAACACAGGACAAACGCGAGGAAATAAGGTTACTGGGACCAGCAAGAGAGACTTCCTCTATAAGCCTGTTTCCCATTTCCTCTCCCTCCTCTGAAATTATCTCTGAGCTCTTTTTCCCCTCTTCACTGCCCAATATTTAATTGAAAACGCAGATCTGTGGTGCAGAGAGGTGTTATTTTCGGCACAAGAATTGAGATATCTCCTAGCAGCTGTCAATCCCCGCGACCTCAGCTTCTGTACAGACTTCACGGGCCATTTTTCCCCTCCTTTTTCTTCCCTTCTTTTCCCCCCACCTCCCTTTCTTTCCTGCAGCTGAGTTACTGTTCCATTGCTCTCCGTTGGGACTCCGACAGGAGCTGAGCTCCTCGTGGATGACACAGAATAATTGAGCCGTCCTTCTGCTGCCCTTCAGTCCCTGCCAGCGCTGCCTCCTGCAAGCGGCAGCTGAGCAGCACCCGCACGGCACCGAGCCGACATCCACAGATCCACACAGAGCTCACAGAGCATCGCCTCTGTGCACCGAGGAGGTGGCAGAAGCGCCGGCCCGGATGATGACAACATTTGAACGAGGCGGTGATCTGAGCAAAGAGGCTGTTATCGCTCCTGGTGGCTGTTATTGCTGCCCCTGGAGATAAAACCACCAGCGGGGATGGCACTTGTAAACAAATGCAGGGAGAGAGGGGCGCTCGGTGAGGAGGATGGCAGTGCACAGGGCACAGGGCAGGGCTGCAGGCTGTGCTGTGGGGCAGGAAGCGCTCAGCCCGCAGCCCCCGCTGCAGATTCCTCAGTGTCCGCTCGCAATACAAACAAACTCATTTCAGCAAACGCTATGACGAAAGGTTTTGACTTTTCTCGTGGTTTTTGTTTTCCGTTGTTTTTTTTTTTCCCTCCCCCCTCTATTCATCCTTTTTGGCATTAGTTCACCAGCGGATTTGATTGTCCCCAAAGTGGTGTTTCTGGTAAATAAACCATTGTCCACCTCTCTCTCCCCAGCATTAGCCATGCCAACTTCCATTGTGCTGACAATTGATTCCAGGTGCTTTCAGCCTCTCTTTCCCAACGCAAAATGCCTACACAACATCAATCTCAGCGGTTGGGGTGAGCAAAGCACCGCTCAGAAGAGCCCACACAGCCCCAGCCAAGCTCAAAGCACACACTGCAGCACATCAGAGAGCAGGGCAGAGAGGTGAGCACCTTCCTGCACACATTAGCTCCAAAACAACCCACAAGAGATTGGCAAAGACTGTTTGTAACCAGTGAAACCATTCTCTATGCATGGGATCCTGGAACACAATGGAAAGAAATACCCAAAACAAAAACATGCTTGATCCCATGGCTGGGGAGAGGGTCAGAACCACACAGCAGCGCTTCCAGGAGCACTGAGCAGTCACCATCAATTTTAAAAGCAGTATCACTTAATTACTTCCTAATTGTAAATGCAGGTGCTGTACCTGTGCTGAGCTGGGAAACCTGAGGCAGGAGAAACGCTTTGGCCACTCGACTTCATGACTCAGGCTCTAAACCAGGAATGCTTAATTCCATTTGTGCACTCGATCTGGTCCTGAGATATTTCAAAGGCTATCTGTGGTGCTTTAGAAGCATTGCAAGGTGTTGTAAGTTACAACGGGAAATGTCTTTAATTTTGGTTAGGGACCTTAAAAACACAAGGAAAAGCTTAGGTGAGACTTGTATGCAGAGTGGGAAACATGCTGCCTATAAAAAAAAATGTAAAAACGGAATCAATAGAGGTTAGATGTAATGGTAATATCTGTGCAAAGATGGCTTAATTGTCAGTTCAGAGGGAAATGTCAACTCCGCAATGGAAATATTTACAGGAATTTATAGCAAGGAACTATTTGGCTCAATCTATGGTCAATGATTGAGATAATTGCTGCAAAATGAGATTGTCTGGCATTGAAAAAAGGGTCATAAGAGACAGCTGAGCTGCTAGAAATGCTGCTCTCCAGCCTGCGCTCGTTAACTAACAGGGAGAGGAACGGCTGGACCTGGTGTGGGATCACCTTGTCCAATATAGGGAGATATTATCCAGGCAAGCAGCTTCTCCAAAAGAGGAAAAATTATTCCTGCATCGTTAGAGTGGGAGATTTTATAGGGATAAAATAAAAAAGGGGGTGGGATTAGCTCTGCCCCTTCCTGAAGGAGGCTCCTGGGGGACACCGCAATGCCCAAAGCTCCTGCCCATCACTCTGTGCTGCTGCAGGGAAGCTGCCTTCAGTTCTCACCAGACAGGGTTGGCACTGCTCCATGAGAAGGAAACAAACTGTCCCACACCTCTCTGCCACTGCTGCCCTGCAGAGACCTTTCTTCTGCCCTGTCGATGTGAGCACACTGGGCTGCTAACATCGCTCCAAATCCATCGGGACCTCAGGCACGTTCCTTATATTCCACACTCTGTATTCCCAGCTCCCCATGCCTTGCTTGCCTCTGTTCTGCGCAGCTTTCCTCCTCCAGCCCATGCGACTGCATTCACACAGAGATGCTCCTAGGGAGAAGCAGAGCAACACTCGTAGGGCCCAACCCACCCTGACGTTCCCTGCAGCAGAAGATGGTCATTACTCTGAGACGAGCCTGAATTACAGTACCTCACATCAGAAGGTGGGCAGCACCAAGAGCCATGCCTGGGGGCAGTGACAGGGGGCCTCTCCAGGCTGGCAAGGAGCACAGGCCAGAAAATGGCTGTATTTCATCCTTTCTTCAAAGGAAAGTGGCTGCACACCTGCATAGGTGTTCCCACCAACCCAGGCTTCCTTTCCCCCAGCACAAAACACCAGTGAGACCCCCAGTAACCCAGTGATGTGCTAACAAGAAGCCCCACGCCACAGGTTGCCTAGCTGGGGGAGGTCAGGACCACCTCACCTGTGGTGAGCTTTTATCAGCACTTAATTAAAACTTGACAAGAAGATTAACACACAGAGAGTAGTTTTAATTACCTTAAAATCGTATTCAATTTTCCAGCTCATCCCAGGCACCTGCAGATCCCAGTGCAAACCGGGGTGGGGTGGGGTGGTTCTGCCCCACACCTGGTTTTAGGATGTTAATAACCACTCTGCCCCTTCTCCCCCGGGTCCATTCAAGCCTAACTGTGCATGGAAAGAACCTCTGCCCTATAGGGAACTGCAAGCAGTGTTCACCAGATCCTGCTATTTCATCATGGAGGTGCTCTGCAAGACCTGAGAGCTTTCCCTGCAACCCTGTGCTGCTCTGAGTGTTTCCCCAATGCTCCACCACCCACTGCAGCAGCACACAGGGCTGGGGGTACCTGGCTGCACCCCCGGGGCCTGGCTGTGTTCCTGCATCAGGGAGCACACTGAACCTTCCACCAATTCTGTCAGAAATAGCTTGCTGTTCAAAAAAAACCCCCATGTTATTGTTAACTTTCTCCTTCCATTGTTTTTTCTATGTCACCTCGTGCCTCTCCCCTGCTGATTTCCTGACAACCTTGGGCCAAACAATGCACTGACAGAGTATTTTTTTCCTCCAGAGATTTACAGCCCGGGGGGGTGGGGTGCTCTCTTTCAGCCCCGGGTCTCAGCACTGCTCTGAACCCTGCAGGGCAACTGCAAGGATTGACACTTTTGCTTTCATTGCTTCAGAGCAGTATTAGAATGGGGCAAGGTACCTTGCATCCAATGGGAATAACCTCCCAGCCATGCTGTAAGGTCATAGAGCTGACAAAGGAGCATATCCAGCTCTCCAAATGCAGGTGTCAGCTGAGTGTGTTCTTCTGCAGTTTGTGTGACTTTATTTTTTGGCTCCTGCTGTCTTTCTTGATGCTCTGAGTTCAGTCAGTTGTGATTTAATAAACTGTCGTGTTCTAATTTCCCATGGAGAGTTTCATTCAGGTTTGATTTGGGAAGGAAGAGCGAACGTCCTCCTAGCACCCTCCTAAAGTAGGATTTCCCTGCCCTTCTTTTGGATGAATTCCATCCAAAGCCTGATGGGTGCTGTGAGACACACAGGAAACACAGTGTCCAATGTCAACAGATGTCCCTGTGAGCCCCATGCTGCTGGAAGAAGAAAAGGAGTGGTGGTGCTGGCTGTGGTGAGCCCATGAGGGCTGGGAGCAAGGCATAGTCTGAAATAGCAACCATAGGGTCTGCAGTACAAACCCAGATCGATCACGAACTCAAGTGAGATGCTCGTGGCCTGACTGCTGTGTACACTCCCTGCATGAGGGGACTGCAATCAGGTCCAAATTATCCAGCAAACACTTCAGGATGACAAATTCTTGGGCAGAAATCAGCCAAGGGCATGTGAGTGCTTTGCAAACAAGAACTATGCTGTCGGATTGAAGCAGGCAGTGTTCAGCTGGGTCTGACCCCAACATCACACCCGTGGCTGTGGCAAAGGTGGGCAGCTTTCTCCTCGAGCATTCCCTCCAGAGCAGAACCAAAGCGGCTTTGCAGGGAGAGCTGCTGTGCACACCATGCTGCCTGCCCCACTAGAGCTCCTGGCTCAGGAACTTCTCACTATCTCCTCAGCAAAGCCTTGAGGCCCTTAATGCCACTGTGTCTGCTGACATCTGGGCAATGAGAAAGTGGGAATGAATTTTTAACAAGCCCTTCAGTCCTTGTAGGAACATACTTGCAGTTGCTGAAGATAACTATGCTGACATGGCGCCAGGACACTGAGCAGTCCTCTCCAGTTCACCCGATCATCAGCCACACTGGAGTGTGCCCTTTCACCAGTACTGCCTTTACAAGGATGGAACTGTTTCTGTGCTGCCACTGAGTCCTCCAGCCCAGCCCTCATGAACTAACTCTCATTCCAGGTCATTTTCCAGCAGAGCATCTCTGGGGACCCTCCTCCCCAGCCCAATCCCACAAGGAACACCAGGACTGGCAGTGCCAGGGGACCGGGAGGCCGTGGGAGATGGGACAAGCATTTTACAATGATGAATGGACAGAAGCAGCCCATCCTACATGGGGGGCACGACCCCCTGCAATATCTCAGAGGGCAATAGAGGCAGGCCCTCCTCCCCCACCTTGTACCAATATGGTGTAGGGTTTAAAGGAGGCTCCCCATAGCGAGGAGCTTCAAAGCCTCGCCAGCCCCTCCCACCGAGTGTCCTCCTGCTTTGGTTCCACCCTCCACATTTCAGTGCCTTTCATCCTTCCTCTTCTTCGTCTTCATCATTATTAGGTTCCCTTCCCCCGCTCCCGCCCACTCCCACCCGTTCTGGAGCCTGCCTTTGGTCAGGAGCCCAATGGGAACCAGCTGTCAGGCGGAGCTGGGATATCCTGGGGAAAACAGCTTGAAAATGCCTCCCTGATGGCAAAGGAAAAAAATCCTGCTGCAAAATGGCCCCGCAGATGGAAAAGGCATCCTGCGGCCCCATCCCCTGACCTGCGTGGGTCTGCTCGCTGGCGCAGTACCAGGAGGTCCCGGCTCCTGTTGGGTCCGTGAACCCATCCTGTTTGTGCTCCTCCTGCCAGCGGGACCCTGCCGACCCACGCACAAGGACCCAGAGCCCTGGGCTGGAGCGTTTTGCATCCATCCTCCTTGTGACTCCTCCAGCACCTCGCTCCAGCATTGTTCTTCTGAGATGCTCCTGCCCTCCCCGGCCCGGGGGTTGTTGTTGTTTAAACAGCAGCAGCAGCCACACAAGCTGCGAGCTGTCCTGCCTATACAGGGTGGTCTGTAATTGCTTCCTGTCCTCTCCAGCAACTGCCTTCATTTGTTTGAATTTCTGCCTAATCTCTGAACTGGGGGAGTTTGGAATGAGAGATGCTTGCTGCAGGCTCCTGGGTGTTTCCCTGCACTGAGCCACAAAGCCAGCTAGGACATCCAGCCTGGTACAGCCACAGTCCCTCCACAAGGAGGAAAACCTCAGCTCAGAATAACCCAGCTTTAGCTGGAGTCCCAGCTTTAGCAGTGCTGCGAGAGCGAGACTCAATGTGGTCCTTGGATGCAGCAACTGGAGCCCAGGTGTGAGCGGCAGGAGTGGGAAAAGCAATGGGGGGATGGGGAGAGGCGAAGAGCTATTTCTCAGGCTTCATAGCCTCACTGTTCTTGGTGGTGTTATGGTACAGGCTGTGCCTGGGGTGATTTTATCCAAGCCGGTTTGCACACATCCCACTGATTTCCCAGCATGCTGACTTTGTGTCTCTGCGTCGGCCTCTGAGCTCCCATTACGTTGGAGCAGGAAAAGGGGATGCTGGGGGTCGGCCATGAGCAGGGCTGAGAGCTCAGATGGCTGCAGGCAGAACTCTAGAACTTTCTTTTTTCCAAAAGAAGGAGCTTTGTCTCTCTTTTCAAACAAAAAGGGCTGTGGGTAATGACCACATCTAACAGTGTTTTCCACATTGATGTACTAAAACCTTTAAATAAAAATTCCCCAGATGTTGCCAGAGATATGAAGCATCTTCCAGCACCAGCCTTGTGGTCTCTCTGGAGCAGGAGCTGGGCTTTCTTCTTGAGTCTGGAGGGTGACCGAGAGGGGAGGAAAAAGACCAGGGCTGATAAGACCAGGGTTTGAGCTGCAAATCCAGCATCTGTCTCCTAACCAGACAACTTTCCCATCTGCTCCACCTCTGCCTCTGCTATGGCTTTCTAGCTTACATCAATCCTGCATGGCAGAAGTATGGGAGAAGTATCCTCCTGTGCAGTTCCTGTGGCTAACAGGGGATTTTTCCCTTTGCAGAGTTGAGGAGGAAAGAAGTACAGGTATGTGTGTGTGTCAGATCTGGGTGCTCAGAGCCAGGGCCTCAGGCACAGCCAGTCTGTAGGAATTACAAAGCCAGAGAGATAATGCAACAGATACTGCATGGATTGCAGGGGTGGGCATCTCCCTGGGTGCACAGCACAGGACTAAGCCAGTGCTGTCCCTTCCCACCCTGCATGCACTCACACAGTGCACCGGAGCTCCTGCAGGATGTCCTGGAGACTTTCCCCAACCCTGCCTGTGCAGAAGGATCACCAGCAAGCCCTGCACTGGCAGGAGTGAATGGAAATGTCAGTTCCTTTACTGCTCCTTTGTACTGCACGGCCATTGTGGCAGTGAGGTGATGGGCTGCAGGCAGCAGGGCAGTCCGGCTCTTTCTTGGCCACATGTTTGGGGTCACCAACACATGCTGGGGGACTCCCAGAACAGGAGATTTGGAGTGAGAGCAGCCACAAACCCAGAGACATCACCAGCCCATTCCCACCCCTCACCCCTCGCACCATTTTCCTGAATGGCTTTGCAAGCTGTTCCCAGTCCAGATGCATCTCACACACACATTTCACATCTATCTGACATGCTCAGAGCACACATTGGGTTGCGTGGTGCATATTGAAAATATATTGGCCTACTGTCTAATTTAAACTGCATGAATATTACGTGTTAGGTAGTATTTTATATGTGGCTGCGTATATTTTAAATTAATGGATGGACAATACAATGCGTGATGGCTTTTTAATGCCCCCTGTTGCACACAGGCCTCGTGGCAGCTGCAGTTCAAAATACCTGCAAAAAAGCACAGGCTGCCCTGCTGCAGCAAGAATGGCTGTTCTCATGCAGCAGTGAGAACAACCTGCAGGACTGCCATCCCCACGGGGCAGGATGGGGCCATCAAGGCAGGATGATGAGCAGAGCTCTCCCTGTGCAGTCTCTCACACACCTTCAGCCTCTCTCTTTTGGCTCTGAGATGTGCCCTGCTAGCTCCAAGCCCTGCGAGTGCTTTTCCCAAAGCTGCCTTCTGTAAGCACCCCTCCAGAGCCAGCCCATGAGACACACGCAGTGGCAAGTGTGACACAGGCTTCTGGAGGGTCATCCAAATCAGGCACATTTCAGAACACAGCAGGAGCATCTGCTGCAGTGTCCTTGCCATGAGAGCTTTGGTGTGGGCTGGTGGACTCAGCCCCAGCTCCCGCCTGCCGCCCTTTCTGCATTTGGCCTCCTGGTTTTGGCACCGGGTGTCACCCATATCCATCCCCCTCCTGATCTCCATTCCCTGTCTCCTTGTTTGATTAGATGCAATTCCTAATGAGGCTCTGCTCTCCTTCTGGCAGCCTCTTGCTTCCCGCGCAGCCTGGACAGTGAGAGCTGTTCCCGGAGGGAGCAGTCAGTACCGGGATGCGGAAGTCGGGGAGGAACTGAGGTTGGAAGAGAGATCTCCAGTGGTGGAGTGCAGCTGGACTGTGGGAGACAACAGGAACTGGCCATGACAGCTACTGCTGTCCTCGCACTGCTAGCAGAGGTGTGGCCTTGGCAATAGTATCTGTGGAAGCAGAGATCCAGGTGGAAGCCCAGAGACCATGCAAGTCATGAACAGTGAGCCTCAGGGACAGGGAAGGGGAGGCTGCAGCTCAGGCTGCAGAGCAGGAAGCAGCGCTCCCAGCTTGCGGATGAGAGCCACGTTGCTTTTCCTTCAGACATGGATGTTAGGCTGCCAGGAATGTAGCTGCTGGCTCACAGCGGGTTTTAAAGCATGATCCCAAAAGGCCACAGCCTTGCCAAGGCTCTGATGTTGGTGGTCAAGATGCTAAAGTGGACTTTCTGAACCAACGGAGAGACATGATCTGATTGGTACCAGAAAGTGATAGGGGAGACAAAAAAACATTCATGGTTCTGATTACCTGGCTTCAAAACCATGCTAATAAACCCAAATTTGGGAAGCAATTAGAAAGGGAGAAGAGCAAGAAGAAAAAGGAGAATGAGAGAGTCGCCTGGAGGTCTCAAGGCAGCCTTTCAAGGATCAGCATTTGGAGAAAAGCCAACATATCAGCTCTAATCTTTGGCTTTTTGTTGGACTTAACAAGAACTTTAAAATGAATCCAGTCGCAACTGACGGGCCCCATATGGATCCCGGTTTGAAACCTCCTCCCCAGCACCAAATCAAATAGCCTGGAACTACAGAAAGCAAGGGAGAAGACTTTAAAAGGGAAAGACAAAGTCAGAAGTGCGCTAGCCACTCACACAAGCCTGTCCGGGCGCACATCCGTCTGCTCAGGCTGTGCACGGAGCCATTAGGCTCTGTACCACTACAGTGACTGCAGACAAGTGGCTTTGTGGCTCCGCAGAGGGGCTGTCTGTGACCATGACAATACCACGATGATATTTCCCTTGATGCCACTCAACTGAGTCGTTTCCCAGACTCTCTGTGAGTTCAATCGCATGTGCATCTGTAAATTGCCTTCATTTACTGCCTTTTATTTCAAACTTTCATATAAAGTATGGATATTTTCCTTCACGTACCAATTTATTTTTTTTTAATTCTCCCCTCATCTTTCTCTGTAGCTGGTGCATCTCTCATCTCCCTAAGCTACACCACAATGCGAGAACAAAGGCATCTGACCTGTATCCATGGCAACCCTCAAATTCTACACCTTTGCCTTTTGTACAAAGTACCCCCCTCCCCTCGTCTCTACACACGCGTGCATATATACACATTCGCCATGTCTCTGCCTACACACACACATTTGTGTATGTATATGAGTACATATTATAGATATGTAGATATTTAAAAGACAATTATTCCAAACTCTTACAACGGCTTCTGTATTTGCCTCATCTGCCAAGTGAACTCGTATTAATTCCACGGTGGGTTTTGCCTTTCAGGTGATGGCAGGGTTAACTTAAAATCCACTGATGGCCACAAGGTAGCACTTGGTTCAAGGAAGAAAAGCAAGTGTTGAGAGTGAAGTGAAGCAGGGGTGTAATAATGCATTATTACTTGGCATGCCAGGGCTGGAACAGCCAGCCTCTGCCTTTTTGTGGTCACTGCTAGTGATTTGAAGGGGCATTCCCTTATTCAGTTCATCAGCCAACTCAAGGTGAAAGGAATCCCATTCCTGCAATGAAAGAAATAACAAACAAACATGCAAAAAAAAAAATATCCATGTGGCAGTTCAAAAGGTGCCAATTGACCGTGAGCCGGGTCACGTTTTTAGCACCCTGCTCTCACAGACATCAGGCACAGACCAGCTCCTCCATTGCTCTGCCCTCAGCCAGCCTCAGGACCCCTCTCAGAAGCTTGGGCTTTGCTTCTTCTCTCTATTTCCTTTGGAGGGATTTCAGGGCTGTGCAGCAGAAGCCAGGCACCAGCAGGTGTAGAGGATGGCATGGAGGAGCAGAGCGGTGAGCAGGCAGCCTACAGCCATGGCATGAGATGGAAGCTCTCTGCAGAAGGTGGCAGTGCTCAGGGCTCACCGAGCGTCCAAACAGCAGGGTGCTGGAGCACAGCCACACACACGGTCCCACTTCACTGAACAGCTGATGGGCAGCATCTTGCCTCCTTCAAAGACTGGTTCTCAAGAGCTTGTTAATTTGGAAAGGGCTGGCACCTCCTGATGCATCATACCCACAAGTCTGCCAGTCCTCGAGCTCTTGAAAGATACAAAAAATTCTCACAATAAACTTCGAATCATTGGTTTTGTATCAACTCTCCAATCAGTTTTATTCTGAGAGAACATTCAGAGCTGCCACAACTGCGTCACAAAGCTCTCCCTGCTCCTAACCTTGCCTCCTTCCCCAAAGCTGAAAGCATCAGGTACCTGATCTGCTTCTCCCCAGACGGACCATCACCATGGAGTCCTGGGGGAACAGAGGATCTTCCAAGAAGGAGGAGCTCAGCACTGCTAGCGTCACAGCCAGACCTCCCATGACCATGTGGCATGGTGACAGCAATGTCCCTGGGCAGAGAGGGCATGGTCATCTCTTTATCCTCCTCTCTTAAGTGTTTCCAGTTGTTAGCTTTGCAATAAAAAACAAAACAAAACAAAACAAAACAAAAAAAAAAAAACAACCAGCTGAATTGTGGTTATAGACAATGAATGATGCAACAGAATACCTCATGCAGACATAGATTTGCTGCTCATTTCTCTTCAGCAGGAGGGCCGTATGCATGGGACCTGGTCCAAACTTATTGACGTCAACAGAAAGACTCCCATTGACTTCAATGAGCTTTCACTGGGACCATCGTTCCCTGTGAGAAGCACTTACTGGGAAACCAAGGGAGAATCTAAATCCAGGTGAACAAAGCATTATGGAGCCGTGGTCCCCAGCAGTACCATGGCCCGACCCATAGAGACTGCATTTCCCAGCATGCTGTGTTCCATCTGTAGCCATTGACAAAGTAGTTTGCCGTGCTGAGGCTCATGCACGAAGAAAACTGATGTTGCTGCTCTTTCATCTAAGCAGAAGCAGAAATGTCTGAGCTATGCAGTGGCACAGAGTTTTGCTTCATTGCCAGGACAACTACTTATGAGGCTGATCAACCAGCTGTGGCAGAAGCACAGGTACACTGAAGATGAAAGTGACAAGCGAAGTCTTGGCTGTTTGGGTCCCTGGGACTACACTGCTGTTTGGCACAGTCCCCATTCACTCTCTGGAGCAGGGCAGACTACAAGGACTCTGTCTCATACTCCCATACCTCAGTCCATAGGCAGCTTCTCCCTCTCTGGCCAAACACACCCTAGAAACCACCAAAATCTGTGTGAATTCAGACTGAAGGAGTGCTTGCCACCACTGAGTAAGAATCCTCATTCTCTACAAGTCACTTATTTATCTAGAAATTGCTGCAGACTGCCTCGTGCCCCAGGCTCTCCTCTGGGTTACCAGCACCAGGGAGCTGGCTCTAGGCACCACTGAACTTCACTTCCAGACTGTATATCAAACGATGTTTGAGGTATTTAGGCCTGTAGTTCAAATTCCTTGGCCCCCTGAAACAAAGCCTACAAGCTGTTTGACACATGGGGATGAAAGGGGAAGCAGAGATGAGAACGCTAAATAAAAGGACCAGCACACGCCAGTTCCTCTCCTCAGCTGGGAAGATTTGGACACGCAAGCAGAAAAGAGAAGCCATCTCCTCTCTGCCCTCTGCTCTGTGACCCAGCCTCCCCCACCCCTCCATCCTCCTCCTCCGTGGGGAGGAGGTCCAGAGTGAGAAGCATTCCAAACACCCCGCTGGTACCATGTTTATACAGCGTGTCCTCCTCGCTGAGCTGCTCAGAAACAGCGCTGGAACAAAAAAAAAGGAAAGGGGAAAACAGAGAGAGGGAAAAAATGAACAGCTTGGGCTTTTTGGCCAGAAAACAACATTTTTTTGTTTGTTTTTCTAGCAAAAAGAAACCCTGCCAGAGATTCCCAAGTTTTCAGATTTGAAGGTGTATCTTGAGCTGGAGACAGGGAACTCAATGGATATTTGGTTTATTCCTTTTTCCTAAGTTAAATAAGAACCATCAAGGACTGATGTTTTTGGCGGCAATCACCCTTTCTTTATCACCCCTCTGGGTGAGGGAAGGACTCGGGTCCATACGCTTCAGTTTCAGTTCCAAAATCAAGGAGAAAACAATAGAGATGTTAATTTACAGACCCCGCAGTTATGGTGCAAGGACTGAGCTCTGGATCCCTTTGGCTTTTGTTTTCATTGGAAATCACGGTCCCCAGGGGATGCTGCAAGAAGCTGCTCCACGCTGAGGCAAAGGAATCTCTAAATGCAGCAATAGCCACAGCAAGGGCTGTCTCCACAGACACTTCAACAAACTGGGATAGCACATGGTTTGCTGTAGTCCCATTTGGGTGTGAAATAGCCATGTCTTTCCAGGAAGCACAAGAAACAAACGCTATGCCAGCAAAACTGTAGACAACATCCACATCTCATGCAGTTAACAACTTTTAGGGACACAGAAGGACTCTTCTTTAATGAAAGTATCTTGGAACACCCTTAGTTCCTTTATCAGTCTCTTATGAGACCGTCTTTTTTAGGACCCACAAACACTCCAGACACAATAGATGTAGGTGCCACTTGTTGCTGTAGACAAGGGAGTCTAGAGCTTATGAGCAACTCTCTACGCCAAATTCCCACACCACGCTGCCAAAAATACTTTGTGTCTCACTGATGTGAAATGTTTCTTTATATTGTTTGCTCTTAACATCTCCATTTTTTGTTGCCAAACGCAGGAAAGAACAGTATAGGGACCCACATCTCCATCTACAAGGTTGGGAAAAGGCCACTCTCCGGGAAGCACTGCTGGGTTTTAACCACAAAACTGCATGAAGACAGCAAACACACCAAGAATGTACTCAAACACTCCTGGGATGAGTGTGAAACACCCATGTGTCAAGAAGGGATGTTGGCTCCCATAACCCTGACTTAGCTGTAGGTGGTGCGGCACCAGAGAGCCCCACAGCCCAAAATGCAGCGCCATGTGTCCCTTCCTCCCTCGCCTTTCCCAGGCAGTAGACCATGGAGATGTTCCACTAATTTACCCTCGTATCTTCTGCTCACTGCTAGATTTATCTCTTGGTTCTCAGTCATGCACAAAAAGAGTTAATTAAATGCATAGCATGGAATGACACTGAGGGAGTGCCATGTTCCAGTTCTACTTTGAGGTACAGAAATGGCTCACTCGCTGAACCGCACTGGAAGTACAGGTCAGGGCTGTGCTTTCCCCTGTAGATACGTGGGTGTGAAGCTGAGTGCCAGTATGAATTATGTTGTTAAGCAAAGGGCTGATAGTGCCAGACAGAGACAGCCAGAGAGGGAAGATGTTAGGCGAGCTCCATCTGTCCCTACTAACGCCTGTGGTCCCAGGCCTCACCACACCTTCCCACGTCTCACCCTCAGCATCCACAGATTCCCACTCGCCTTTCCCTGGACCAGAACATCCTCTTTCCACTTTCAGTCTTGGCTTTGCTGTGTGGCAGCCATCCCTCAGCCCCTACCCTGTCTGCCCATGAGAGCAGTTCCATGGGGCTTTTAGCAGAGCAGCGTGAAATGCCTGCAGTGGGAGCAGCAGCACTCAGTCTTCGCTGCTTTCTGCTTTGCTGGTGTTTGAAGCACGGTGCCCCTATCTGTGCTTCCCACATTTCCACCCTATTTCACACAGGATGTTCCCCACTGCCAGAGTGTTAAGAATTTCTCTTCCTTAGCAGAGAATTTCTGGGCTTGTTGGTGCCAGATCCAGGATATCTGCTGATGATGTGATGGACCTCTGTGTCTCTGGGCTCAGGATGGACCATTTTGATTTGCTTTGTCTTTGCGGACAAAGGACAGCCTCATCTGCCCTCTATTACCCACACAAAGCACATCTGCACAGTTTTTATGTGTTTTCTACAAGCAAAACAACTTGGAAAAGGACTGTGCTTGTCATTCATTCGCAATATTCCCCCTTGCATCCTCATCCATGGCGTTGCACAACACCAAGGCTTAATTTGCCTCAATTACCATTCTGATGGGCCTGAAACTCTCACCCAAAATGAACATCCTTGTTACTCAGCTGAAGTCTGACTGACCAGTGCCTCATGGGATTCCCCTTTGATCCGGGGAATGGACTGACTGAAATTTTATTGCTACCGATTCCTCCCTCACGATCCTCTGCGAGGGAACCGCTTCCCTTTTTCAGCCTGCCAGTGTTCGAGACAGTAAATAAGCCTCACATTTATTATTAGCACAGTATACTGTTTTATAAGGGGAACACAGCTGTCTGAGAAAGATCAGAGCTCTCTCCCGCAGTGTCCTACCATCGCAGGCATTCCTCGGGCCACGAAGGAGGCTGGAAGCAGCGATAGTGGTGGCAGCAGCCCTGGCGGGGGTTCTCCACTCGTAAAGGAGCGCCTCCAAAAAAGTGCCCTTCGTCATGGGGCCACATACACAGACTGGCTATCTGTGATGCAGAAGCTTCTGTTTGGTCACCCTGAGCAGCAGCCACCTCCCTACCCAGGTGTGTCTCTGGCACAGGGTCTGCGGACGAGCTGGGGCTGGGCAGTGGCTCAGGCAGACTCATCAGGCTCAGCGGGGTCCCCGCATGGCCTGGGATGTGTGACCTTACTCACAGCCCTGCCCTCCTGCAGCAAGAAACAGCAGGTCAGAGGGAGGATGGAGGGTCACAAATAATCAGCTTTGGCAGCGAGATTTTGCAATCTGATACACTGTTTTGCTTGCTGGAGGAAGAAAAATAATAATAACGTGTTGGTTCTCCTTCCCTGCACAAGATTCTCAGGGAAAGCAGGAATGTCAGTGAAATCAGATGAGAAAAAAAAAAACAAAACTGTTAACAGTAAGATTTGCCGAGTGCATTCAGTGGCCTGGAAAACGAGCCAGCAAGTGATATAAGAGCTCCTTCCGAATTCTGCACACTCAAGGAAACATTCAATACATCTTGAAGTAAAAATATGCCTTGTCCCTTGCTGCTGGTGTAAATATTTGTGTTCACAAGTGTTGGCAAATATTTGAGACATCTATGTTGTTTAACCAAGAGCTTTGTCTCTCTGAGTCCATCTCCCTGTTTGGTCTCCCCTGTAATCACATTAGCCAGAGGAATCCTCTTGGTATTTATGGAGAAGATGGGATCAGAATCATTTCTATTCAGACCTTAGAAGCAGGCACAAGCTTACAGAAGACGATCAACAAAGGGTAGCAGAAAAGCTGCCAAAGATCACATCCTCCATCCTTTTAATATTGGTACAGTCTCCTTTAGGAAATGGCTAATTTAGTGTGGATTTGCAGACACAGGTAGTGCCATGCTGAAGGTCTGTCTTACCTCCACAGTAATTTCCAACATTTTATACACTATATTATACAGAAGGGAAGAGAGGAAAGACAGCTTTCTACCTGCCTTGCTTGTGGTAGTTGTTCACGTTAGATATGTTAAGACTTGAAGTCCCTCTGTGAACAACTCCTGTACAAAATGTTGATGCTTTGGCAGCTTCTGGTGAAAGGGAAGCAAAATGCAGGGACAGCAAGAGTTCCATCGTGTTCAGCCTGGAGATGGAGCAGCAGGGGTCTTCAGCTGTGCAGCAGGACTGTGGTGCTTCTGCAGTCCGGGTGTACAGTTTGCTATGCCACTTGTTCATGGTTTGTCTGCCTTCAACAGCGTGTGATGTTATCTTCAAACAGCACGTGGATCAGACATCTGTATGGTCCAACTCACCACCCGCAGGACCTGCTCGCACACAGCACCCACCACGTCCCGCAGAGATGTTCCTACTGGTAGCACTGTGGAAGTTATCTACTCTGATAGAAGTTACCTCCTCCAATTGCCGGCCCTTGGGGGAAACCCATAGGAATGGTAGCAACCCTGGTATCACTCAGTTAAGTCCACAGATCCCCACCAAGAGTGGTACAGACCTCATGACTTTGCACCACAGCTGATGAAGAGCACTCACACAGACTATCATCCCAGCTCAGAGGGAAATGGAAACGCCTGACCACACAGCAGTTGTTTCAATGGTGATTTTGCACCCAGGTGCTAAGATCTCTCCTCCTTTATCTCTGCTAGTAGTGGCAGACACTCTGCAAATTTGCTGTGCCAGAAAACAATTAGCAAACAATTCCTAACAATTGCCAGAGACAAGCTGTCATGTTTTTTGAAGAGGTCACTGGGTGCATTCAAAGTGTTCTAGATAAGTCTTGGACTTAGGACAGCCAAAACACTTTGTAAGTAGGTTTGTGCCCAGATAACATACTAAAGATATTGAATTGGAAAAAGATATCAAATCAGATCCTGACAGAACTGAACAGAAATGGTCATCGCAGCCAACTGAGAGCCAGCAGGGAGGCCTGCAGATGAGTAAGTATGGAGTAAACAAACTGAAATCTTCAAATCTTCATTCACCCTTTGGCAAGGACCAAGGTGAAAAAAACTTGAAATGATGAGGATCACATCTGTATTTCAACGTTCTGTCCAGAAGTGGGCCTACAAAAGTGCTCTTCCAACCTGTTTATTCAGTGGAAGATGTTCAAGCAATAGGAAAGAAGCACTGAGCTACACTTCTGGGTGCTAACCCGAACCACTGCTGTTTTGACAGGTTAGCCATCATGGACAGAGAAAGAGCTCCTGTTGTGCTCTGGCTGGCAGGTTCCTTACAGCTAATGCATTAACCTCTGAATAAACAAACGACTAAGAAAGGCCCTTTCCTAACCTAGCAAAGTACAAACACAGGCTACATTCTTCTGATTATAAAACCACAAATGCAGGACACACTCCTGGGAATGGGCTTGATACTTTTTCTCTTTGATTCCAACCTCTTGGGAAGATTAAATAGTGTCGCTGCCAGGTTAATACATAATGACCTCAATGTCTCGAAACATTATTGCATTGCAAATAAGACTGACATTTACATATTTCTCAGTTGCCCAAGGGTACAGAAGACATGTTTCAGGCGCCTGCACTGAAAGCATGCTGGAAGACAGCAGTGCAGCATGGTGCATGGAAAGCGAAGGCACGTCATTAATGAGTCGAAGAAGGAGGATGGCTCCCTAATGAGCCAGCCCAAACCCTCTGGCCAGACCAGCGAGCTGTCAGTCAGCAGCATGCTAAAATCAATTCTTCTGAGCTGAGCTGCGTGCTCCCGTGCCAGCGGTGGCTGCATGGAGCAGAGCCATCTCCTGTCTCCTCCTGCTCCCACCAAAGAGCAGCAGGAGATGGGCTCAGCTCCTGAGCTCTGGAAGATGGCCGACAAACAGGAGCCATTCGTGTCCAGGTCTCCTCGTGTTCACAGCTCAGTGGTCAGTCAGGATGTGCTCCTTTCACCCAGCTTGGCTCTGCTCCCGTGGCCAGGCCTTCCTCTCACAGTATAAACGCTGTGCTCTCTGTGCAGGCTGCTTTCCACAGCAGCAGGCAGCCAGACAGACCATGAGGGACAGAGGCCCCGAGTAGAGGGGACTGGTGAGGGGACGTGGGGCCAGGCCCCTGCAATTACTGCACGTGAACCTGCTGACAGACAACTGAACTCCAGCTCTCCCCTCAGCCAATAAATCTTGCAGTGGTCTAATTTTGCAAGGAATGATGCCTCAGGGAAGGCCTGTGTGGTCCAGAAAAAGAGAAATTAAGCATGCTCAAAACCCCTAATTCTGCTTATCGGGTCCCCCTCCCACAGCCCTCCCACTCCTCAGCAATGGTGGCTAGTGAGGGAGCGCAAGCTGATACAAGCCACAGCAGCAAGGCAGGGAGCAGGACATGAGGCATGTGACTGGCCCAACCGCCTCATCAGGATGTGGGGGGATCTCTGGGGCACTGTGGAGTGGGATTGGATCAGACTGGATCATATAATGGGGCTGCAACCAGTCACAGAATCATAGAATCACAGAATTGTTCAGGTTGGAAAAGCCCTCTCAGATGCCCAAGCCCATTCACAACCCACCCCACCATGCCCATCACCACGTCCCTCAGTACCACATCCCCATGGCTTTGGAAGAGACAGTGACTCCACCACCACCCTGGGCAGATGTGCGGTGTCTGATCACTCTTTCAGGTAATAAATAATTCCTAATACCCAACCTGACCCTCCCGTGGTGCAACTGTAGGCCACCACCTCCCGTCCTATCACTGTTACCCAGGAGCAGAGGCCAATCCCACCTCACTACAAGCTCCTTTCAGGGAGTTGGAGAGAACAATGAGGTCTCCCCTGAGCCTCCTCTGCTCCAGACCCAATTGTCACTTTCCTTCAGGTGCTTCATAGACCATATCCTGTGCTGCCTTTTTGTGAGAGCTATGTACACAGGGCATGCACCATCACCATCTGGTTCTCATCTCCCCACAGTCTGGAAAAAAGAGCGCCTCCTGCCTGGGCTCGGCTGCTGCCAGGGCTGAGGAAGGGGCTCTGTCCATAGAGAGCATAGGGAAGCATACTCCCCTAATCACCCTGGGTCAGCAGAGCTCTGGTCAAAGCCCTTCAGACCCATCTGGGGTTTTGTACCGCTGCATGAACTTGCTTTTCCAGAGCATGGAGAAGGAGAGCATGTGGTGAGGCTCCTTCCCCTGTGCATCATAACAGGACGTTAATTCAAGGCCTTTGCAGAAGACAAAGGGAGAGTTGTAGCTGTTTTATTTGGGGGTGGGAGGAGGCACCGCATCCAGGAAGCGCCCTCCCCAGGGAGATAAGGGAGACCTGGCCACCCACGAGCCGTGGCTCGCCAGGAATCCAGGCTTCCATATGTACAAAGCTTGTGCCAGAAGTGTCGTTCCCATCATCAGCAGGCCACCCGCCCCTTCCCCCCCCCTTCCCTGCCTTCTCCCTCCTCCTCTCCTCTCCCTGCAACCAGCTGACTTTTTTCACAACCAGGAAACAATCAAACAACCTCTTCAGCTGCTTTGGCTCCTCCTCCCAACACCACCATCTCCCCCTGCAAAGGATGCTGTCACTACTCCCAGAGCCTGATGTGCTGTGCAGTGCAAAACTGTTATTCCAGCCTCCCAGTGGGGAATACCCTCTGGGCTGCAAATACCTGTGTTTCGTTAAGTAAATAATCACACAAGATAAAATATCCGTCTTGATGGTAGAATAGAGGGAGGGAAGAAGGATGCAGACCTGGTGTGCACCAGACAGCACTCCCTGAATTCGTATTGCAGGGGGGATGGCAGTGCCACTGTGTGCCTGGCCTTTCTCCTGCAGGTAGATAGCGACATTTGCACCCACCAGAGGACAATTAAATGCAGAGCTTCAGAAGAGGGGATTCTGTGAGGGGCTGAGAGCAGGGGGAATGTTGCATTTAGCTTGTTAAAATAGCTCTCACAAAGAGAATGGCTGGGAAATGTATTCAATGCAACTCACCCAGGGAAAGGCTTGGAAAGCAGCCAGCTGTGCTGCTCCGGTCTTACAGAGCACTGAGGAAGAGGAAGGTAGATGGCCCTGGTGGAAAGAGAGCCATTCCTAATTGTCCTTGGGGCTTTCTGTGCCACTATGGGTCCTAGTGACCACTAGACCATCCAAAAGAGCTGACTGCTGTGGAAAAGCTCAGCTCCTGGGGAAAGTCTCTGCCTTCTGCTCCTTTCCCAGGCCATTGAGCAGCTTATGGCAAAGCCAAGCATTGACCTCGAGTGTCCTGGCGTGCTGCCTGTGTGCTCCAACCACCAGACTGCAGTGCTGCTGCCTCCCCGCCACGAGGTCTTGACTGTTTTATTGCTCACCTGTTTAGGAGACTTCACACATTCAGCACAGAGGCTTATAAACCTACTGGGAAAACAGAGGAAGGGAAGAGGTGAAGGAGAAGTTCAGCCAAGAGTGAAATGCTCAGGAGGTGTAGGAACCTTGGGCTGGGCTGTGCCAGGGTCCATCACAGCCCGTGGAGGTGAGCAGATAATTTGCCCATGCCAGGATCACAGGGAGGTTGGTCTGGGGTCACCAGTGCGACCTCAGGACATCCAACAGCCAAGGGCATCCTGTTGAGTGCAGGTAGAGCCGGCAGGCAGCTCACTCTGCATCCACAGCTGTGAACTGGGCTTGGACCAGGGGTGAGAGTCTCCCAGATTCATTTCTCAGTCATTTATTCATATATAATTGCCTGTCTGCCTGTCTTAAAGCTAATGACTGGATGTGAAGATTTCCAGCTAGGGTTTGTGAGAAGGTAATTACACTGCAATCTCACTGTATGACTATTCCTTGAATGAAGATAAACTTGTTTGAGTAGGTCTGCACATCGCAGGAATCAGTTGTATTACAGAGACCAGGCATGGCAGGGGAGATAAGGGAATGTTTTCACTGCTGCTTTTTTATCTGCTGACCCATTAAAAGCTTTTCTGTCTGAAGGGGGTGAGGAGCAAGTAAAAGGGTTAATCCCACAGCTCCTCGCCCCTGATGAACAAGATTTAAGTCTCCATCACTCTGCTGGGGATCAGTGTGTACCCTGAACTGCCTTTCAGGTAGGTGCTGCTTTGCTGAGGTGCTCGGGACAGAGCTCCAGCTCCATGAGGCTGATGGACTTAATCTATGAAGGCCCACAAGAGCTGGACAGAAATAGGCAGGCGCAGCTGGAGCCTGGGGAAACAAACCCAAAGCGGGAAAGCAGGCAGGGGACAATTGCATGGCTCATATCAGAAGGACCAGGGGAGCAGCTGTGCATCACCACGAGTTTGAGGCTGCTGCCAGAGCGATGTATTGGCTGACAGCAGGAGCTGCTTCCGATCAGCACTGCAGTGCATGTGCGAGCAGAGCACTCTGTCCCTGTGGGTGAAGCCATCTCTGGCCAGCATTATCAGGGCCTGCTGATGCACAGACATTCACTCTGTGATTAGAGGGCAGATAAACACAGAGCGTCCTCTCTAAACAGCAGCTAAGGAGATAGAAAAGTCCCACAGCAAGATAACTGTCCAGGCTCAATCCTTACAAGCCTGATGGTTAGATAAAGCTCTCTTCCATCTTTAGGATGCCCTTGCATTTTCCAAGACTGCAGAGTGATGGAACTCTATGCAAGAAAACAACCAAGTTTATCCATGCCTGTCAGAACCTGGGTATAATCCCCGTTGCAGTTTACACCACTTACCAGCAGCCTTGTCATCCAATGCCATTTCTGTGCAGTGCACACTCAGCCACCCCGTGCAGCTGCAGTCCCACCCCAGTGACACTGCCCTGTCAGCTGTGTCAGGGCGCAGAGGCACCTCCCCTCTCTGCAGGGCTCTGCTCTGTTACTTTAAAGCTCTCACCCTTCTTCCAAGCACAAGCCAATGCACTGAGATCATCTCTCAGTCCCATCTAGCTGTTAAACCCCCTCAAATCTTTCTTGCTCAGCAGCACTTCATATAAATCCAGTAATGTGCGTATCAGTTTGGCTGCCAACTGCTTTTGGGTCAGGAGGGAGGGGGCTGTGTGGGGTTATTATTACAGTCACCACTCCATTTCCCTAGGGGATGCCAGGAAACCACAAGCTGCCAGCAAACGTCTCGAGGACGGAGGCATGTTGGGGACCCCTGGGAGTCAGCTGGCAAATCTGATGCACTGGCTATGGATTAACAACCCATTAGGGCAGGGGCTCGGGGCTGCATTAAGCAAATCCTTCCCCTCAGCCTTTGCAGACGCTAGCGATTGTTTCCTCAAAGCAAGGCAGAAGCAAGGCAGATTCAGCATGGGGATGGTGCTTAAGCATCAGGCTCGCACCATTAAATATCGGTGAGGGCTTAAGGGCATTGCACAGCACTTCCCTAAGGGAGATGAATGATTTCCTGGGATGAACCCAACTGGCCCACTCCGTGCTGCATTTGCTTGATGTTGACGCGGCCAAAAGAACACTCTTGGGCATGAATAAAACATGCTTCTTGAGTAGCAGCAGCAACTAGTTTGTCTGGAAGAGCCCCTGACTATGACAGGGCAAGATGTGTGAACCTGTCTTTCAAGGAATCGCTGTCTGAGCTGCTTTCGGGAGCAGCTCCACAATTACTCCTCTTTGCTACAGCAGGGAGTCCATGCAGGTGGAAAAGAAAACGCTTCCCCTATCTGATTTCTCTCTTCTGCAGCAAACACTGGGAATTGATGGCAAGCCCACCCTGGGGAAGTATTTTCCCCCACGGGCCATTAGATCCCCTGCAGGGTCATGACCCATTTGTCAGAGGTCTTCATGAGGCGGCTAGGAAACGCGCATTCAGATATGTGATACAGGCACTGCCAGCAGCATCCTGCTTTCCACCAGGACCAAATGAAAACTGAAAAGATCTGGAAGCTTCTGCTTGAAGTGCAATGGTTTGGGGGGGTGCGAGTCCAGCCCTGCCACTGCCCAGTGGTGCTGTACTGGGGAACATCACACACCTGCTGTGTGCACTGGTTTGCCCGCAGATCTGCAGCACCACAACTCTTCTCAAACGCATTGGAATTCCACATGGAAAGTCTGATGGAACAAATGTACGCTGCCAGCTCCTGAGCTGTGGATTGGCAGCACGGTGAGACTGGGTCTCTATGCCTGGAACTGCAGGGATATGGCGTGTTGAGATGGAAAAAGGGATGGGAAGAAATTAAAGATCTCAGCTTTGCTGCTGTGAAGCGCTAAAGCCTGCACCCAACATCAAGACACTGAAATCAGCCTTGCTGACGCAGGACTTCAAGTGATTAAGAACATTCGAATGAAATGTTTACCTCCTGGAAAACACCATTTTATCCAAAATAAAATCTTTGCAAGCAGGAAAATTTAATTTACAGATCAAACAAAAATAGTCCTAATGAAGCAGCGCTGCACAGCTGGAAGTTTCCAATCTAATTTGTCAAAATGAACATTAATATTCTCCTTTCATTTGTGACTTCATCACTTGAACTGCATTTTGTTACAATACCATAATGAAATGAGGTCACTACGAAAGGCTGCTCTTTAAAAAGCGAGCAATTGGCAGCACTTCCATAAGTCAGAGGTATCACTGTCTAAACAAATTCCAAACTGCTGGAGCTTTCTGCAAACTGGAGATGTGGCCATAGCTCTGCCATTAGGGGGGGCTGGGGGGGGGAGGGAGGTGGAGCCATAAATCCTACAGGAAAGGGAAGTCTTCCTAGTGGGGAAGACAGTGAAATTCCAGGTTGTTTTCTCTAAAGCCACGCTGGCTTCTCCATCATTGTGCCTCTTCAAGGAAGGAGCAAACAACGCCAGCCAGGACTAGCAGGGAAGGGGCAATTCTGCCTTGGGGCGAGGCTGCTGTGGCCCCATTTCATGCTGCTCTGCACCCATCTGTTACTCTGATGCTCCTTTGCCCAGCAAGGCAGTGAGATACCCCAGCCCCTTGGGGACTGCTGGAGGCAGGGGCTGTGCTGTGCCCTGGGCTCCCATCCCCTCTTCCCAGATGGGCTCCTGTGGTTTGCATGGACTGCTCAAAGCCCTGCAATATCACCGAGCAGGCAGCTGAGGAAAGACTTGATCAAAGTATAAACAAATTCTAAGTGCCTGAATCAAGAGAATGACACAAACTAACCCACCCCTTAAAGTGCCTGTGACCACAAACCACATCACTGCAGCAAAGGAGGCACACTTTTCTTGTTCTAAGTCATAAAAATTACTTACTGAGGTGACAAATTTATGGCTGGAGTAATTACACGATTACTTTATTATGTGCCACCAGCGTGAGAAATATATATTAAAAAGTCACTTATGTCCAAACCAAAAGGGCCAGCAAAGAATTATTGGAGGCAGTAAATAACTGTGACAAGTACAATTATTTACTTGGTTGGAAGCTAGAATTTCAGATTGAAAGCCGGCAGTCATGTTCAAAGAGCTCAGATGCAGTGGCAGCAATCTGTCCCACCCTCATACTGTCCTTAGCACCATGTGGAAGGTGATGGTGGGGAGCTGCAGCATAAACCCAGCTGGGCTGTGAGCTCCCCAGCACAGGTCCAGCCCTTTGGGTCCATGCTCTCAGTCAGAGCCAGGGGCCCCAGACACCAGGGAGTGGAAGACAGAGGTGGCTTCTGCCCTGTGGGCAGCAGCACTGAGCCCCATTCTGGAGAACAAACCCAGGCACGGCCTCGGCTGAGCAGTGAGTTCCCACTGGCCCCATCAAGGATCTTTTAGTGCATTGAAATAAATAAATAAATGCCCAACTGAAGTGCTTTCTTACCTTGGGCTTTTCCGTGGTGGCACAAATCGCAACAGGGAGAACTGCATCCTGCAAACAGGAATTACCGGCTGTGAAGACAGAAAGCAGCAGACAGATGCTTTAAACCAACTTGGAAAGGAAGCAGTCACAATCCAGCAGTAAAGGAGGAGACCCTTCCTCTCTTCCAAGGATCAGGGCTCACTAAACACTCCAGAGAAAGCAATCTCTGTGTAGAGATGCTTCCCTTGCAGCTATCAGCCCTTATATGAGGTTAGGGAGGGGTGGATTCTGGGTGTATCCACAGACGCATTGCTTCCACCTGTGCTCATAGGGCTGGCTACGTCCCTTCACCAGGTGCACAGTCACTGCTTCAGGCTGTGACCTAATGGCTCCCATACACCAGCACGCAGGGCTGCATAGTGACAAGGGCTGGCAGGGTGAGGGGAGGGGATGTGGTGGCTCCAGCAGAGGAAAGAGGACCTGTGGTTGGGGCTGTGATGTGTCAGGGCCACCCCACCTGCGGTTGGACCTGAGCCATGGTGCAGCCCTGTGCTGCTGATGGCAGCAGCCCCTGGGATCTGCCCGCCCCGGGGTACCGCAGTGCTTGCAGCTCTCACACGTGGTGACAAGTTGATCTCAGCTTTAATTTCTTCTGTTTTCATTTCACCGTCTGTTAAAGTACTTCCCTCCTTGTGCTCAGTTTTACCATCACCGTGAGCCTCCGAAGCCATTCAGAAAACCCTGAGCGTGCCTCTGATCTCTCACTGCCGTCGGCTCCGTTTGTGACTCTTAGATAGCAGATTTAAACTAAAGTTACTGAAAACCACTTCTTTTTCCTTAATTCCTTGCCAAGACATGAGATTGGAGTTCCAACGCTTCCTCTGTCAGACAAGGGTTTCTCAGGACACTGCGCATAAATCTTATCTGTATGGAATCGCTCTATTTTTGAGGGGAAAACAGAACTGAACTCTCATCTTAGAAGGCCAAAATAAAGCATGTAATCATAAAATGTATAAACATAATAAGGGTTTTAGCCCTATCCCGGTGGATTCACATTGTACATTCTTTTCTGCTTTCTTTTTCTTTTTACCAGGGAAATTGCTTCATCTGTTGACTAACAGACAAAATCGATGCCCCATGAGCACAGGGGCAGCCTGGAGGCTCTGTGTGGGCAGAGCATGGCAGTCCTGCACCAGCCCAACAGGTTTTAACCATGCTCCTGTTCTACCCAGGCAGGCAGCTGGGGCTGGGGGGAGCAGGACTGAGTTGGGGGGAGGCTGTGGGAAGCCTGAGTACAGAGCTTGTCCCAGGAGCCCCAAGTGCCCCGGATACTAATTGCTAATAAATGTGCATGCTGAGTAGCTTTTGTTTTTCCAGCAGGATGGAATAACAGAGAAAATATGTGCAAGTCCCCGGACTTCAAGAGTGTGTTTTTCTTTCATTTATATTTACCTAATTACGCTGTCACAGGCTGCTGAAAATCAGACCCTCATCCCCTCCCCACATCCCCAAAATGACCAAATAAGCAGAGCAGAGACTGCGGTGTGTTGACATTGCCGCCGGCCATAGGGGAGCCAAGGGGGGGTGCTCAGGGCTGCCTAAATCCCCTGGGCTGTCATCTGTACCATGGAAATGGGGCTCCAGCCCTACCTGCAGCAGGGAGGTGCAGCAGGATGGAGGCAGGGAGAGAACTTAGGGCTGTGTGCTGCAGGTGCTGGATCCAGGGGGAGGTACTGCAGGTGGAAATATTGCAGGTTGCCATCCTCCCAGCAGGAGGAACAGGCAGCTCTGCTCTTGCAGGGTGCCCGAGCTGCTTTGCAGAGCATGGCAAAATGCACCTGAGTGCTGAAAGGTTGGTCCAAGAGCCGCATCCAGCCCTAGAGCTCCCAGCTGAGTGCCCGTGGCCTCAAGATCTGGAGCAGCTCATGGAGAGGAGCAGGAGTGGGAAAGGTAGAACACAGGGCTGTGGTGCGTTCTTGGCGTGCTGCTCATCTGAATAGATTGCAGAGGAGCAATTAAATGATTCTGTCAGATTAAGCTGTGAAAAGCAGGGCTCAGGCTGCAATGAGGAGCACGGGTCAGACACGGAGGGCAGCCCAGCCCTGTACAGAGGCTCACTGGGGAGGGAGATGTCAGCACTGGAGTGTTTTAACTTATTTGCAGCCTCAGAAGTTCAGAGCTTTAGTCAACAGGGTGCAGGAAAAGGGCTGGCAGGTTGTGCTGCTCATTTTAAGGTGAACCACCAGCACCACTTGACTGCCCTGTGTTACAAGGCAGCTTCGTTAATCTACTTAATTCCAAAGCTATTTATTAGACCCAAGCCTCCAGAGGTGCTCCATAGATGTGGACCCGCAGCGCAGTGCTGGTTAGAGCAGGAGATGGAGCTCCACTGCATTCCTGGAATGAGAGATGAGCAGAAACCTCAGCTCTGCTCACAGGCGTGGGGCGAAATGCCTTGCGGGCACTAATGCAAATGTGAGCATGTATTCTAGTGTGCATGTAACTTAGTCAAACTGAAAGAATGCAGAAGTAAACAAACAAGCAGAAAGTCCTGCAGCGTGTCATGTGTTTTGTGCACAGAAAGAGCAGGGCAGAAGGAAGGCAGTGTGGACTGCAGGGTTCTACAAGTGCCTGGGTGAGGCTGGGTGCTGAGCTCTACAGAGCCCACCCATGCAACAGGCCCTGCTCCGTTCCCATCTTCCTCCCAGTCTGCAGAGGGCAGGAAATGGCTCTGGATTTACAGAGCCTTGGATGACAGTGCGAAAGAAAATGCAAAAAGGCCAAACCTGACCAGGATTTTCCCGTGCTAATTAGGTACAAAACACTGGTTTTACTCCTCCATAGCTTGGATGAATCGCGGTCCCAGCCCAGGAGGAGATCGATTTCCATGTACAAACATAGCCTAAGGTCTCAGGATTTCCTCCCTTCGCTGCAGCTCTGGCCAATTTTGTTCTTGAGATAGAAACTGATGGAGAGAGGAAATGTTAAATTTGTGTGGGAGGTGACTGGGGCTTGTTCAGTGCTGGGCTGGGGGTTTGCAGCAAAGCCCTAATTGTGGCTCCTGATAACGGGAAACCTTAAGCACATCACTGCTTTATTGGCTTCAAACCCTGTCCAACAATTAAGCTTGTTTTTAAAAAGCTCCATTTCGCCTAATCTGCTTTGTGACCTTTATCTTGCCAAGCCCCAGTGGCCGCAGCCCACCTCTGTGCATGCTGAGGTTTGCTGTGAGCTTTGCTGCAGATGACAGCAGCACCGTGGCCGTGCATGCTGGGCAGGGGCTTCCACCTATCACTGCTGCACCTTGCCCTTGTGTTTAGCTAACAGGTAACGGAATCCTCCTTCCATCCATGCTGAGGTACACATTTACTCCTCTGGTTTGAGATAAGCATCCGTCCAAAGAGTTGCATGGCTTTTTCACGCAGCTAAGAGTTTCTCAGGAGCGTGGCTGGGTTTCCTCACCCTGTGCACAGAGGAGCTGCCAGGGATGCAGGGATCCTCTGATGCGATTGGGATCTGTTGCCACGGGGAGCTGTGCTGGTACCCAAGTGCTGGCAGCACAGCCCATGCAGTATTTCACTTTGCACAGCATTTAAGCCAGCAGTGTGCGGCACAGTAACCACAACTGAGTGCACCGTGTGTACTTATAGATACAAATGTGTGCACATGTATTTACATAAAGAAAGCACGAGAGAATAGAGTCGTTGAGGAAGAGTAAAGCCAGCAGTGGGCTGGTAGTTAAAATCAGGTTTATTGAAATCGATTTGCAGCACACAGTGCAGCAAGATGTGTTGTGCATACAGCAGTGAGGTATCACAGCCAGTTCTGAGCGGGGCTCTAGGAAACCCGGCCCCATTTTCCTCTGCCTCTGTACCAGGCAGCTCAGGAATGATGCTCACCTGCAAATGCCCCACTGTTTTTTCCACAAGTTGCTCACGGAGCTGGGGCTCAGCTGGCCTGGCACCAGATAGGGCTACTGAAGCATTCCAGCCCCCTTCTCACCTGCAGAAATGGGCTGGTTTCCTCCAAAAATTAAAACCACCTCATTTCTATTGGATTCCTCTTCCCACAGCCCCTCTCCCTGCCTGCGCTGTGCTGCAGGACGTGCAGGTTCGCAGTGCTGCTGCCCATTCCCTGCACTCACTAATGACTCCATAAGCAAATCACACACCTGCCCTCCTCATGAATGGGAATGATGGCTCCAGAAAGCCACATGCAGGAGCTGCAAGCACCCATCAGAGCTTCACCAGGACAGCACAGCCAGTGAGCTTTTGGGGAGCACAGTGGCATCTGAGAGCATTTTTGGGGCACTTGGGTTCTCTGAGCACTCAATGCAACTGCCCCCTCCTCCACCCTCCCCTCCTGCTTCAGTGCTGATGGTACTGCACAGATCTTATTGGTTTCCCTGTGCATCCTATCAGCCAAGGAATTTGCTCCTTTTTAAGGGCTCTTTTTTTTCCCTATTATTATTAAATGAATGCACTTCAAAATATGTGCATATATACATTTGCTTTGAGATGAAATTTCAGAGGTGAGGTTCTGCACACAAACTCCAGGCTCTTTCTGCCTCAATTACATGTTATATCCATACATGCATAACAGCTGAGTTACTCTGTGAGCCCCCACTGTGCCTGCGCTCCCTGCAGAGCTGCAGCTCCTCCCCCAGTCCTGGGAATACCCTCCAGCTCCATCCAGCTCCATTCTCCTGTGACTGCCACCTGTCCCCAGTCCTTTTGGAGGAGGTGGCACTGATGGCACTGCTGTCAGGCTGCCTCACAAGAAGGCTTTGGTTGTGGTGTCTCCACAAAGCCTTCTTTCATTTCAGAGCAGCAGAGAGAGAGGTTGCACTTGTAGATCTGTCTGGCAAACCACTCCAGAAGGCGTTTGCAAGAGGCAGACAATGCTGCCAAGAATCTCATTACACACCCTGCTTCACTGCCTGGTCCTCCCTGGGAAGGATGCTCCACGGGCAGCCACTCCATAAAGCACACACCAGGTCACAGCCACAGCAGTGGCACTGGTGCCATTGGTAGGGGGGGTGTGTGGGGGGCAAGGGGAGAAGACAGCCATCCTAGGCAGCCCCAACTCCTGGCAGACCCACAGGACCCAGGAAAAAACCCACACCCCCAATAGAAGAGGCACAGGAGAGATGTGGAGGAGGTTACAGGAGGAGGATGGAGAATGCAGCCCAGACTTTGTGCACTGCTCGCAGTGGGTTGGGAGAGGGCTGCAGGAGTGCAGCCAAAGCAGACACCCAGACAGAGCAGCCATCATTGGGAAAACTCACAGCTCAGCCTCTCTGTCTTCATTTAGAGAATTTCCACGCAGTCAGGAGCTGAAGCGAGGCACTGCTCTCCTGTGAGCACCACACTGTGAGCTGCTGGGGTCTGCAGTGGAGTTAATGTGAGGGGGTGCAGCCAGAGATTCCTCTCCCTTGCAATGCTTCGTTAATAATTTTGTGGTGAAACAAAGCGAAACCGTCCAAGTTTGGTGACAATTCTCCCACAGTCATATGCTGCTCTGATTCATTTTCATCCGCAGATTTAAGTGGTAATGGCCTGACCACAGGACATTTCCTGGGGATTAATCACAGCTGGGAAAAGGCCACAGTGCCGAGCTATGCTCCAGGTGCCCCCAAATTCTCTCTGCTAGTCAAGAGTTTGGCAGTGCTGAGGTCACTCCACTCTGACTTCACCGGTGCAATTATCACCTGAACAATGCTGATTAACAGCAGCATTCACACACTGAGGTATACCCCGCAGAGGCACATCTCTACTGTGCACATGGCAGTGTGCCATGGCAGAGCACAAGCATGTGGGCATGGGAAGGGCTGGGCACCCATGGGAAAGCCCTCACTCACCCAACAGCTCTCCCTGCCCCTCCTCTGCTCTGCACAGGGCTGCCCAACAGACTGACGGATGGACAGACTGTGGAATATCCCTCAATTTCAGACTACCCACTTCCCTTCCAGTGAATGAGTCAACACTGAAAAATCAACTCCCAGGACAACATTATGGGAAATACCACTTTTTCCATGCACAAACAAGAAATTCCCAGTCAGTGGCAGTGCAGGATGGGGCGGCATTTGGCTGTGCTTGGGAGATGCTGGGCTCCAGGTGATGCTGAGTTTCCAGTCCAGTTCATTGAGGCAAGAGCAGCTGGTGGCCTGGGCACGAGCTCTGCATCACTTGCAGTGCTTGCAGATGTGGCTGAGCAGGCTGTCCTGCAGCCAGGTTCAGGCAGGCTCTCCCTCTGCCTTTTTCAGCCTCCAACTGGATGGAGCATGCAGAACCAGCCCAAGACAGGGAGCCTGCGGGGTACTTCTGAGTCTCTTTCACTCTCGTGTTATAATACACAGCTGCCAAGGGGAAAAACAGCCAATCCCCACAGGTTTCTAGCCCACAGCACCGTGGCTGCAGACAACGGCCCCACGACTGCTGCGGCTGTGGCCGGCGCAGCTCGGGGTCCTGCTGCTGTTCCCATCCCCGTGCCACATGTCTGCGGCTGGCTGTGGGCCATCGCCTCGCAGGCAGTGAGTGCAGCTGGGCTTCCAGCCCCGGTGCTGCCAAGCGTCTGCCTGGAGCCAGGCCCTTCGCCTGCCCGCAGCGGGATGCCACGCTGCCCTGTGCTGCATGACCAAGCGGCGCTCGGGCCCGTGATGCTCTTCTTTCCTGCTTGTCTCTTTTCTCCTCCTTTGTACAGTCGGGGATGGAGCCTTTTCAACGCTCCTTCTCGTTGTCTGGAAGGTTCCTCAGCGCTGTGTCCCCATTTGATTTCCGCAGGCGGTGCAGCCTCCGACCGTCGTTTGAATTTCCAAGGCATCCCGGCACACGAGCGCTCGCATCCATCTCTCGTCTGTGTTTTTGAAATTGAGATTCTGCCTCCCTGCATGATCAAATCTTTTATTTCTGATTAAAGCTGTCAAAGAAACAGCTTTCCGCCTGCTGGAAATTCAGATTAAAAAGGAAAAGAAATTCACATCAGGCAAAGAAGTAACAATACCATTTTCATTGACCTAAGGAAAGGAAAACACCATCAATGGTCCCAATTCTTCATCTGTGCTTTTCCTCCTGCTACTTTTTCCTTTTTTTTTTGCTGTGATGGGCATTTTTTGGAGGCGCAGCCCCATGTCAGCTCTTCCCATTGGGGATTTGTCGTTTTCAAAGCATCAAAAATAAAAACCCTCTGGAAAATTCAAAGGCAGATTTCTCCTGCGACGTTTGTAATCGCTGCAGCCCATCCAAACCCATCCCATTCACGGGGAATAAATAAATAAACGGTTCTGGTTTGATCGTGTAGCATTTTCCAGAACCATCAAAAATCATCATAAAATTCCCAGCTTGCTTCCCATTGCTCAGGCTATCAATTACCGACACCTTGGCAGACAGCACCCTCCTGCTTTGCACATTCTTAGTAGTACAAACTTCTCTGCAAACAATAGGACTAAAAGGGAAAGAGGAAAGGACAAATTAAAAAAGCATGCTGTGAGCTTAAACTGGAGGCTTGACACTGTCAGCACAACCCATATGGAAAAAATAGACCTTTTCCATGGCATAGCAACATGTTTCTTCATAAAGGGGATTGCACACACATGTAAAATATATGTGAGGATGAGAAAAACGCACATGTAATAGATACTGCATCACCACAGTGCCAGGTAGTTCCAAGATTACGAAAGCTGGGCAATTCAGTGCAGATATTTTATAGACTGTTGCTTCAAATGGCTTAAATATATTGTGTAAGAGAAGATGGCCAAGGCAGTAATGTTTGCAGCCAATCTTGTTAAGGTAATGAGGAGGGTAACTGAATCTGCAGTCTGTAAGGGGCAAGTTGTTTGTCACGGGTCGGGAAGGGGGAGATTTTCCAGTGACGCCTGGCACGGACGGCCAAGGGAGTTATGGGATGGGAATGGCTGGCCCCAGCAGGGCTGCAGGAGTTGGCCACTGCTGGTGGAGGCTATCAGCAGCTGTGGTGTAACAGTCTGGCTGGGAAACATGGTAAACCTGTGCTCTTGGTGAGAATTTATGGCCTCTGAAGCTGCGGTCATCTGCGGGGCAGGTGGGTCGCCTCCATTGGCTCATGGTCATTCATCTCCAGTGCAGGTTGCTCAGCTCCACAGTCTGTTGGGTTTCATCTCCAGGAAAGCATCCCATATAGCCACACTCATCCTTACTCAGGCTATGGAGGCCAGGAGGCTGCACAGAGCGTCTGAACCAAGTAGGACACAGCCTGGTCCATCAGGCTGGTCCTAATGGCAGTGTGGAGCCAGCTATCTCTCTACCAATGCAAACAGCCATTGGAAATGGAAAATGGTGGTATTTGCTGTCACCCATCCTATTGGTTGTTTTCAAAGGAGCGGAGAATTCCCCTACTGAGCCTTTGTGGCGTTGGAAGGAGAGCAGTGGGGTGTTCAGAGGTGCTGGGGCTGCAGCATAGATGGCCCCAGAGGATGCTCCAGCCCTGCGCTCTCTGTCAGGGCAGGGAGGCACCATTCTGCCCATCACAGACCCCGGAGCAGCACTCCTGGAAGGTTCCTTGACCCAGGTGATCACAGGGCAGCATTCACAGCTTCTGGGTTTAATATACATATTTATAGTACATGTGCATTTATTTAACAGGTCTGGACCACGCAGCCAGTGTTTGCCAAAAAGAGACAATCATCCTTCATTTCACAGCTGTGACATCATTAGGTCATATTTCACGGATATGATGTCACTACTGCGCAATACGACTTCTTCTTTTCAAAAGGTTTTTATTAATGCTGAGGTTTTTTGTTTCTTTTCCTCTGGTCTGGCCAGAACATCTGGAGACGGGAAACTTCAGAGTCCAGAAATATTCACAAGATGTAGCAGACAGCATTACAACCCACAGTATTTCTTTGAGGAAAAGAGAACAGATAACAGTGTGGGGAAGCAGAAGTCACAACTAACTGCTACGAGTCCCAGCACTGTGCAGCAAGGGAGGAGGTGCAGGGCTGAGGGTGACCCCACTCCTTCAGATGGCTGCTCTGCCACAGTGGGCTGCCTGCTCTGCAGTGATGTGCAATTGTGGCCACGAGATCCTGGCCCTCCAGTGCAGACATCCAACGGCAGAGACAGCACCAGGACATCTACATGGAGCAGTATTTGTTTCTCAGCACCAAGGGACAAAGTGGTGGCACCTGGGGTCTGTCCATTTCCTTCGTGCTGGTCCCTTCTGTGTCCAGCCCAGGGATGTGGGACAATGTCCTGCTGCTCACTTGAGGTGCGTGTGAGGATGGGAGGGACATTGATGTGGTATGGGGGGTATCCAGGGAGCTCACTGGGGCTGGGACCTGGACCAGGGCATCTGGCCACCAGAAGGACACTGTGGGGCACACACTTGCCTCTGGAGGTGAGAGGTCTGTCCCTCTGCCTCCAAATAAAAGCATCAGTCCTTCCAGAAAACCAGGGGAAAGGGAATGGGAGGCATGCTGGGGATAAGGTGAAGGAGGGGAGATGGTGCCCCTGGTAGGCAGTGGGGAATAGGGGCACTTCTGGAGGACGTGGGGAGGATCTGTGTACACAGCTGCCCCACTGGGCTTGGGGGTCCCTTGGTGGTCAGAGCTCACTGGGACCAGTCCCATGGGCATGGCTTCTCTGTGGGGCTGCAAAGCACAAGGTGGGAGAAGGGCTTGGGTGTGCATTCATCTGAAATCTCTAATTAATACATTCCAGCTGCATCCCTTTTGGGTTCCCTTTCCAGCAGTGCTCATGTAAGTGAGCACAAAGAGTCCCAGACAATAGATTTTAAATGCTTTTTCCATAAGCCTGCGCAGCAGAAGCAGGAACGCGAAAGCGTTGCTGTCAAGGGAAAAGAGCACATCGCCGATGTGACCACGCACAGCCCGTCCCAGGCTCCAGCAGTGGGTCACCTACTGAGTGCCAATCCTGATAAATGTCACTGCCTAATTCTGAACAATGAAAAATGGCCGGAGAGCTGCAGCCTTTGTGGCACGCTGCTGTGCCATGTCAGCTCCATGCGTGCTGTCACCCAGCACCGTGTGGGCAGATGCTTGCAGCCCAGGGGAGGAGGATGCCCTGGGATGCAGAGCAGGTTGGGTGCAGCTCAGGTGGCTGCCGTATGCTGGGAGAGGAGATCAAGGCTGTGGAATTAAGACTGACAACCTGACGAGATAAACTGGTCAGATAAAAGGATGACAGAAATAATTTTACACGGCATTACTGTGAAAAGCTAATTTATACACAGATGAGTCCATGACAGACTCAGTGGAGGGTGGCAGACGAGCTGGGAATGAAGAGCACTTCATTTATTGCCTGGAACAGGAGGGGGAGTGTGAGGAGTTAGCTGCCTGGGATGCCTCTCTCTCTCTCTCTCTCTCTCTTCCTCTTTCTTTTTCTCTTTGCAAAGTTATCAAACTTCATCTGGGTGATTTTTTGCAAATTTGGGAAAGAAAACCACTGCATCTGTCAGTGTTCCTGCTTTGCCCAGGCCCACGGGTGAGAGTTTTGGGTTGACTGCAAAACACAGTCCTGATTTCCCCTGCAAAAATAACCAAAAGCCAGGCAGAAAGGCAGCTGCACTTCTGCACTATGTGGAGTTTTTGCTTTGCTTTCCAACCGAGCCAGAGTCACCATTCTCCCTCTTCAGCTTTTTTTCAGCTTAGTGGTGTGACCAAGCACTGACTGCTTCCCTTCTTCTGAGCACTGCCCAGCCTTGGCCTGGGGTACAGCAAGCCTTCATTTCCCACCTCCTTACCCTTCCCCATCTCTGCAATCCTCACCACGCTCTGTGTGAACCCTCAGCCCCTTGCTTTGGGGCTGCACATCCTGGAGATGCTGTGACCAGCCCAGCTCAGGCACCAGCTGTCCCACAGCCCCAGCCTCCTACTCTCACCCTGTTCTTGGCACCAACATCCTGTGCCGCACCTCATATTTTATGCAGACCTGACAGCCTCAGCCCTCTTGCTTTTCTCCCAGGCAGCAAAGCCATGCCCAGCCCTTGCCTGCAGCACAAAGCAGGCAGAGCAGTGTTGCTGCTGGGGATGCTGTGTGCCCATCCCCTCCCATCGCTGTCCCTGCAGCCTCCTGGCACCCAGAGCAGCTCTGTCGTGCCCCGCATGCTCTCTCAGCCGTCCCTGAGCAGGCTGGCTGCTCTGCAGCTGCCAGAACAATAGTAATAATACTAATAAACCTCCTTCACGCTGAATACTGCAGGCTGTTGGCAGGTCCTTCTCACACAATTAGCATTTCTCGTCAAGCAGGGGGCTCACAGATTGCACATGCTGGTTAGTGTTTTGCAGAACAGACTGAAACCAATATGGCCCTCCCTGTGCCATCAGCTGAAAGTGGCTTCCCACCAGGCCAGGCCCAGCACGCCGTCCTCCAGCACAACCCCCGGGCTCTGGGGACGAGGCAGCTCTCCCAGCTCCCCAGATGCTCCTCAGCATGCTTGCACCTTCCCCAGCATGCACAGGCTGCAGACAGCGAGCAGAATGCTCAGTCTGCATGGCTGCAATAAGGGATGTTGCGTGACTGGCTTCTGCCATTGCAGGGGCAAAGATGGCCATACAGGCAGAGAGAGCACTGCCATTCCTTCACTGTGCTCAAGGACTGCCCCTTTGTGCTTTGGTGAACTGCAGGGCTTGGACACAGCATTGTGACCAGAGATTTGGGGTTCAGATCCCCAGCACAGCTCTGTGGGTTGCAAGAGCGCAGGGTGCATCTCTGCAAACCACTGCTTGCCATCTTGCTGCTGATCAGCTTGGTGATGATGAGTGCTGAGCGGGCTCTGAGCCTGCTGCAAGTGCAGGATCAGGCAGGTAAGACAAGCCTCATGTTGGGGCCTTTGAGTGCTGCCGCAGCTCAGTTTGTGCACAGTCTGCTGGTGCAGCTCACCAGATGCACAGTAGCTCCTTAAACCAGTATAACCCCAACTTCATCCTCAAAGTGACACTTGAAAAGAGCCTTAAACTTCTGTCTGCCTGCGTAGGCTGGACCTGTAAATCTCACAGTAGATGCTGGACTTCTCTCCACGCTGTTAAACCAATGTAAGCCCATCCAAACAGCAGCATGCACCATGATTAATTGCCTTGCTTTAAAGCTCCTATTTATAGACAAGCACTGCGAGCCCATTGCCAGTGATAAGGGGCTGGCCAGGCTCCTCCCTCTCCGAGCAGCCAAATCCCATTGCTAATCCATGGCTTCGGGCTGTCCTCTTGGCTCCTCAGCTCCAGCTGCTGCCACAGGCTGAGGAGGACAGGGACAACACCAAACCCCAAGGGACAGCAGGGCCTGGGGACAGCATCAAAGGAGCTGTAGATCTCAGCACCTGCAGGGGCCAGGAGTAGGACCCAAGGGTGCATGTGATCTCTGACCTCACGTCACCCACCAGCACTGGGCTCCCATGAGGCTCGCTCAGCAGCTCTGGGCTTTGCATGCAGCTGCTTCTGGGGCCGTGTGCTCACAGGGGTATCCCAGGCAGACCTGGGCTGCAGTAGGCAGCTGGGTGTGCTGCTCTGGGAGCCACGTGTTTGGGGAGCGATGCTCCACATCAAACAGGTTCCTACCCTACAAACATTTTTCTTTACCCTACGTTATTCTTTTAAAAGAAAAGTCGGAAGAAGAAGAAAGAAATCCATTCCACCCTCCGCTTTTATTTTCTCAAAAGCTCCAGATCTTATCAACAAAGCCTCCTTCCTTTCTGGCCGGCCTGCGGCTGCTGACTGACGGCACCGGGGATGAAAAGGACAGATCTCTTTGAATGCCAGCAGCTGGAAGAGCCGCAGCCACTCCCAGGCTGATTCCTACAGGACGGGCTTCTTCCTCCTTCCCACTGGGGCGGATCTCTCTCTGTGGGTTCGCTGGGAGCGAGGGATGCAGGCATTGCTGCCCAGGAGCTTCGTGTGCTCTGCTCCTCCTTCCATCCATAGGGCAGCAAAGCCGCCCCAGCACCGGGGCATCCCTGGGGCAGGGGAGAGGGCAAGAAATATTTCCACCCCGTGGGCTTGTGGTGAATGAACGGCCGTGCTTGTGCTGGTTGGCTTGGGAGGGATGAGGACATGTTCAGTGGGGAGCAATGCCCCTTGCACGTGCACACACACACACACATGCAGGCGAGGGGAGCGGAGGGGGAGGGAGGCATTTACACACACACATGGAACAATCCCTATTTGTCTCCTAAGACAGACCCCACTGTTGGGTTTCCTGGGGTCATGCAGCTGCACGAACATGTGGAAAAGAAATGTATCTCTCCTAAGTACTGGACACAAATGTAATTCAATACATTGCTCCCATGTGCAAGAAATCCACCAAACCCGTTTCAAAACACAGGGAAATACAGACTATCAGACAAGGAGGCAAATCCACTCTTAATTCGACTCTTCATTTCATTTTAATTGGGTTGGACTCGGAGTGTGGTGTCAGAGGCTCTCGGGGTGATGTCATACAGGGGTGCCCCCAGTCCCTGCCTGTGTCCTACTGCAGGCAAACCCCAGCATTCCCCCCAGCTCCATTTTTGTCTCCTGGGTGCCCCACAAGGCCCTGGGGGGGTCCCTGCCCCACACTGCCTCACCTCAGCCCCACACCTGCTCCCCAGTCACAGAGCCAGGAGAACCCATCCGACTTCCACTAACGACACGGTGAGGACATGAACTGCAGTTACCTCATCTGAGCGTTAAATGGATTTTTCCATTAAGAGGGGATTTTTTTTGGTCTTGTTTTATTGAAAAGGAATTTGCAGTAATTAGCTCTTACGGGGGATTTCACTGTTCTCTCTCCTCCTCTAAAGCATAAAACACTTATTACAACACATTGTTTAACATGATATCCACTCCCAGAGATTTTTCTTTCCTCATGCGACGATCAAGCTCTGCTTTTGGACTTCAAGGCCCTAAATCTTCCTGCAGACTCAAGCCATGCCCTGGTCCCCTCTGCCTGGATCCGCATTTATCTTTCCCCCGCAGTCCTCTGAGCAGCTCGAAATGAATGAGCTTGCAAAACGAGGTGCTTTTTTTAATTTCCCTCTGCTTTGTTGGATTATCATTGTAGGGACTTTCCCTGCCTGCTTCCACTCTCATGGCCAGAGCAGCCGCCCATGCGGTGGCAAAGACAAATTCTCCCTGTGGCCATTTACCCCTCCCAGAACCTTTGCCTTTGTTCTACTGCCCTATATTTAGACCGCTGGGCTTCGTTTTCCTCATGGGAGAGCACTGGGAGTGGAGCAATAAATCACTGCCCTGATTCCTGCTGCTGTAGGGGGTGGGATATGGTGGCACAGCCTGGGGATGTACCGTACCCCATGATGGGGCACTCCAGCACCATGAGAAGACCCGTCCCCATGTCACTGCTGTGTTGCCACCAAGTCCTCATTCACCCTCTCTTCCCTGCTGCAGTCCAGTTTTCCTGATGCTCTCCCACATTTTCTTTCTCTCATTTCCAGGCCTTTGTGCTGCTCACTGCAGCCCCTTGGGCCAGCCTAGCCCACTCCACTGCTCTGTGGCACTTGGGCTCCAAGGAGCCTTGCGGATGGTTCCCATATCCCTCCTGCAATCAGCAGGCTGAGCTAGATGCAGTTAAGTTGTTAATGCAGTTGGGCGTAGTATAAGTTAGCTTCATTCAAGTGCAAAGATGAAAACCACTATGTGCTGTGAGCGCTTATTATTGTTGCTATTATGCAGCCCTTTTAAACTTGCCATATAAATCATGCCCTCCAGCTCCTTGATTACGTTCCCGGCTCTCCTCTGAACTCTCTCCAATCCATCAGCATCGTTCCAGCCCTGAATGCAATATCGCAGGTGCAGGTGGGGAAGCTGAGAGCCCCCCATCCTTGAGGGCTCCCATGCAGGGTCCCCATGCCCATAGAGAGCCTGCACTGCCAGAGCTGCTGCAGACAGTGCTGTGCCTTAACGGCTGCTCTGGTTGTGCTGTCGTTTCCCATTAGAGGCCTTGGTAACTGGCGCTTCATGAGGCTTTGCAGAATAATTTGTATGTTTAATACACCTCGAAAGCCCATGTTGGGCTGCAATTAAGGCAAGGGGGAGGGAGAGGAGAAAAGAGGAAAAAAGCCACCTCCCGCTGGCTGCAAAGAACCTGCTGCTTTCTGCGAAGGGCTGCTGCCATTGAGGATGCCAGACAAGCTGGAATTAGAGGCAAAAACATAATTTGTCATTTGGAAAGCTTGGGCTTGTGGGAAGTGAAATGAGGGGCTTGGGAGCTCCTATGGGCAGATCACCACGTGAAGAGCTGCACTGCTCTGGGGGTCCAGAGCCCAGAACAAGGGGGGGAGGGGGACATAGGGCTTGGCACTGCTCCCTGCAGAGGGGATGCTGCAGTTGGGGCTGAAAACCGCTCTGGGGATGAGAAATTCATCTTCCTGAGCACCGCTGGGCAGATTTCCTCAGGTTCATTTTTGCTTCTGTTATACACAAATGTTTGAGAAGATAAACAACAGCAAATATGAGTGCCCCCTCAGCCACCCAGCTGCTGGGTTCGGAGCGCACCCCGGCACTGAGTAATTCATCCAGGCGGCAAATGGAGAAACTCCTGGGGATGTAGGCACAGGGAAGCTGCAAAACTCTCCTTATTTCTGCAAACGCAAACACTGCTCCACATGAGGAATTATGAACTGCCAGGAGTAGAAAAGTCTCAAGTGAATTATTCAGTGTGAATTACTCTTTTAGCCCTACGCTGCTGCACTGCCGATTGAAGGGAGTTTCCTCTCATTTCAGCTAGCATGGGGCGGGTGCCTTGGTTGGAAGATGGCAAAGGCAGAACAATAGGCACAAGGCCATGGGCAGCACTGAGCCCTTGTCTGCTCCCTGCCTCGGGCTGCTCCCAGCCAGCAGCTCCCAGCACAAGCTGCTGGAGCTCAGCATACATAGGGAAGGTGGCTGTGGTGCCTGGGCATGGGGAGGACAGGGCCAGGGGGATGCAGCTCAGCCGTGCACCAGGCAGGAGGGATAACTGCAGGAATGGAGCTGAAACCTTGCTTTAGAAAGAGTGCAGATTAAATATTCCTAAAACCTAATCAATTGTAGCAGTGTGTGGGAGCTGAGCATTACTTGAAACCATCAGAAATATCCCTTTGTTTGTCAGGTGCTGCATCTCTGGGTGCTTCCTCAGCATCCCTGTTTAGCGCTATGGGAATTCATCTTGGACAGAGCCATGACTGCTGTTTGAGGAGTGCATGAACAGATCCCATCAGGAACCCTCATCCCCAGCAGCTCAAGTGGCTCCAGAACAGCAGTGCCAAGCCAGTTTGCCACTGAACCTCACAAAATCACTTGAGCTTTACTTTCTGCTTCTCCATCCTGGGGATGCAGGCTGGGTGAAGGCGGCTCTGCCATCATCTCCTAAATGCACTTGGAGATCATCAGTCGGAAATGTGATTGCCCTGCAGCAGCTCTGAGCCACCTGAGGAGCTGACCTACACTGCTCTGTCTCAGTGGGACACGCTCAGATTGTCCCATTGGCTCTGAGGTGCTCGTTTGAGTGGCACTGCTCTATGAGATCGATGGGAACAAATCAGCTTTTGGTGTCGGCTGCACCATGGAAAATCCCAGTGAGCGTTTTAACAAGCTTCCATCAGACCTCACATCTTGTACCTAGCACCTGGCTGTGGAAAATCCAGTTTCCACAGCTGGTATTTTCTTTTGCTTTGCTGCAGATCACAGCACACAGGGAGCATTCACTGCGCCATCCCTGCCGAGATGGGCACACATCCCCGGCTGCCCGTGTCACGGCACTCTCCTCCAGGGCTGCGTTCAACTGATAGAGGCTTAAACCCCTCCATTGCCAGCATCCCAGCCCGTGTTCCCAGGAGCTGGAGGAATTCCTCAACTCACTGCTGGTGCTGTCTCAGGGCAGAATATGGGTTGTCCCTGTACTTTGCCCCAGCCCAGCAGCCCGCACCAGATCTCTCCTCGCTGATGCTTTTTCCTGTGCTCCACTTACGGCTGTTGCTGCCAGTAATCTCCCAGGGCTGCCCCCCACCAGTCCCCCAAGCTGTGATTTACGCCCCTCATATCCTTGTAGATAGTTATCAGATCTCGCCACGGATGTTGGGTAGCCTAGCTAGACAGATTTAGCTCTTTTAATCTCTCTTCATAAGTCAATCCCTCCAGTCGCTTAATCATTTTTGTTGTTCTCCTCCAAATTCCCAACGAGATGGTTTATCTTGCAAGCTCCTGGTGCATGGCCGTATATTTACCAAAACTTCAGCAGCTTAACATGGAAATACCGCTGTGCAGAGCAGATTGCTGACTCACCTGCACCCCAAAGAGCAGCTGAGCTCCTGCTGAGGTGCTGAGCAGATCCATGCACTGCTGGCACAGCCCCCAGCGTGCAAGTGGGGGATTGGCTGCAAGAGCGCAGACAGGGGATGGAGTTTGGTTCAGGGGCTGTAGGGGAGATGCAGCCAAGAGCATGGGAAGGTCCTTAGCTCTGCCTCACTCGCAGCATTTGATGGCTGTAAAACACCCATCACTGCCAAATCTGGGTCCCTGTGGTGGTAAGGATGTGGTGCACAGGCACAGGAATGGCACAGTGCAGCCAAGTGGCTGCCACTTATGTGCTGAGTCCCACCCTGTGCTCATCAGGTTTGTCCCTGTGCTCACTTTGGGACCCCTAGTGAGAAGGTGTGATGAGGGACTGACACCCTAATTGCTCCTCTGGTCCCTCTTCACTGTGTTCTTTTCAGAAGTGGGAGATCTGTGGGCAGTGTCTGCAGACTGGCAGCATCCACCTGGCCCAGGTGCCCATCCCAGAGCAGCAGGGCAGATGCAGAGGGATTGGGCAGGCTTTGATCCTGAGGAGCTGCCATGAGGACAGGCAGTGGTGAGAGTAGCACGAGTCAGAGGGAGCACGGCGCTGCCTCTGTCCTCAATCCCAAACCTCCGACAGTGTACTTATAGCTTCCTGAGCAAAACATTCCTCCTGCCCCCACTGCTCCCTAGTTCCCCAGTCAGCAACATGCCCGTGCTTGAAATTACAGCCGGGAGCCCACGGGATGTGAGCTGAGCGCACATGCACCTGCTGCTTGAGTGGGAAAGCTTTCCCCGTTCTTTTCCAGCCTCTGAAAGGCAGAGAAGAAACCGCCTGCTCCTAGCAGCATGTCATGAGCAGCCCATGGATATAGAAAGAGTCAGTCCTGGGCTGGGGATGGCCCGACATGAAGGCGTGGGGTTCAGGGATGGGCCGGAGTACCAAGGATGAGGTGGCTGTCGGTCTGCTCATGTCCCTCCTCATTGAACAAAATATTTTAATGGGTGCTGAGCAGGGTCAGAAGAGGCACATTGCTGCAGGAAGGGGGAAAAGGGAGGACTGTGGCCATGCAGAAAGATTTGGGGCAATAATTTGGACCCTGCACAGCTACCCTGGCAGCCTCAGCCTCAGAGAGCTGCAGCCCCAGCTTCTGGAATTCGCCTGTGTTTCGGACAGGGGTGATTGCTTCAGCAGACCAGGGTTAGGATTTCACGGAGCCCCAGCAACACGAGGCTGGTGGATGGCAGAGTTTACATTTCTCATCAATATCTCCCTCCCTCTTCCTTCCCTGTTCCCTGATATTTATTGTTTCCCCTCGTAATGCTTTTTTCATTATGCGATCAAAATCTCTCCCACTCCTCTAATAGAAAACAACAGCAAAGTGGGGGGCTCGGTCTCAAGGAGCTCCCACAGTGGCCATGTCCCATCCTCGAGATGCCCCCACTGAGGCTCAGCTCCTCCATCAGCCTGGAGAAGCAAATTATAACCAAAGGAATTACAAACCTGTCCATCTGGGGCTTTTCACAGCAAAGCTGCAAAGATGGGCAATTTCCTCTGTTCCAGGGAGACCAGAGCTTATGTAGGATGGAACCCTTTGAGCACTGTATGCCCACTGCCCCAAACCCTTCATCTAATGGAAAGCCCATCTCTGCACACACTTGCTCCCTTTACATCTCTCTTCTTTTTTTCCCCCTTTTTAAGAGACCTTAGAGGAGGGGGAAGAGGAGAGGGCTGGCACCTCCCCCTCCCCCTTGTCCGAAATAAAGGGATGCAGCTGGAGAGGCAGCGGTTCCTGCTGCAGTATGGATGGGGTGAGAAAGTCATTACCTGCCTTGGGTTTCACTGTGAGAATGGCTGCAGCTTCCACTGGGAAACACTGCGTCTGAGGGGGCTCAGAGGGGGGCAGGAGGGAACGGGGCACTGGGGGCACAGAGCAAAAAACGCCTGTCAGTAAAGAGGGGAAGAAAGTGAAAAAAGGGGATTACGTTGTTTTGGGGGTTTTTTTGGTGGTTTTTTTTTTTCTTTTTTTTTTTTCTTTTTGCATGCAGACATGTAGAATCTGAAATAAATTACCTGTCTCCAAAAACAGTGCATTAGGAGGAATAATCGATTGAACACGCCACAAACTCTGTTTTATGGCACTGTAAGGTTGAGCGGGGCTGGGAGCTGCGGAAGGGAGAAGCTGTCAGACACAGAGAGGGGATACTTCAGGGGAGGAGGGCTTTGTCCCTTCCTTTCTTCTTTCTTTTTGTTCCTCTCCTCTCGTTTTGTGGGTTTTTTATTTTTAATCTCCCCTTGGGGACTTTCTCCTTTGTTCTGTTGTGGGGGGGAGAGAACTGGATTGTGTTTCTCCTGCTCCTGACTAAAAGAAATGACATCAGCTCAATGTGTGTTAGCATCTCTTCCCTCTGTGCTCCTTATCCCCTTGTGCCCTGTACTCTTCAGTAATTCAGAATTTAGCCCAACAGCAGGGATGGTCTGAAGGACAGAGGGAGGAATGCAGCATCCCTCTGCACCCGGAGCCTTCCTGGATGGGACAGCAGCAAACAGAGCCTTGAGATGGTTCAATGGCTTGGATTCTTCATCCATTTGGGAGCAAGGAAGTCACCTGAGCCATGCTGAGCAATGCTGAGCCATGCTGAGTTATGCTGAGACATGCCAAGTCACGCCAAGCCATGATGAGCCACACTGAGCTGCCACTGATGACCCAGAGCCACCTTTGCCACCCCCTGGTCCTACAGAAGCCACACATCACCCGAACTCTGCTCTGCAGAGGACACTGCTAGCCTCAGCAGCACGGCTGCCTCAATCCCTGCTTTGCATTATCCATAATTAAAGTCACACGAAGGAAATAAATCTTGCTCCCTACTAATATGACGGAGGAGCATGTTAAATTATGGTGCCGTTTATCAAATGATTGCTCAATGCAGCTACCTTCTCCAGTAACTTATGATAAAACATGTCATAAACTGATTTGGGAATTAATACCTACTGGATGATGTGGTGACAAACGGCTGCAATATGCTGTGCTACAGAAAGGAGCGAGCTCTTGTTTTATTTAGAAACCTGCAAGTGGATTTTGTATTCATGTAAATAGGGGGCTGACCAGTGGGGGTTTCAGAGAACAGGGGGTGGCATTGGCACTGCCCGTGCTGCCTTGCCCTGTTGCCTTGTGCTGCTCCCATGCTGCACAGCACCACGTTGGTCCTTCTGCATCCCTTCCTTCCACGTTCGCCCACCTCTGATAACCTCCGGGCTCACAGCAGCCATCCCCAGCATTTTGGTGATGATAAGGAGGTGAGGACAGCCAGGCTCAGCTCCCTGCCCTGCTCCCCAGCCGTGCTCCTGCCTGCAGCAGGGCGCTGTGCTTCCCACCTCCTTCCTCCTTGCTTGGAAGCGTTTAAAAGCGGTTGGAGAACCTGTGTCAAAATGCACGGGCTGGGAACCGCCGCCAACACCGAATGGAACCGGGGAGAGAGGAGGAAACGAAACAAGCAAACTGAATAAATTAATGGAAGGAAAGCAAAACATCCTGTAAAAACACCGCCCTGTTACACAGGTCACATTTGATTATCTCCTATGAAAATTGAGTTCTCAACAGGAGACAAAGATTTGTCACAGTGCAAATCCACCGTTGGACTCAGTGGGGATTTCTCAGTTGGAGCCCAGCCGGCAGCACACTCCCACCCTGCAGCGAGGCTGTATGCACTCCCTGGGCTCCAGGAGCTGTGCTCACCCTGCTGAGCAGTGCCCCCATGCAGAGCACCCAGCAAAAACCCCGTGCCCATCACTGGCAGCAGCAGTGCCGCACAGCTGCAGAGCAGCGCTCAGAATCAACCCCTGCTTTCCCACCTTCATAAATGTCCAAAGCGTTTGCACTCAGGCTAAAATTCCCCGTGTTTAATCTCTGCCCAATGGGGAATGTCTGCGGGGAAAGTCTGAGCAAATTTCCTTCATCCATTTGCAATTGATCAGCAAAAAAAAAGAAAAAAAAGAAAAAAAAGTGGGGAAAACCGACCCTTTTTCTAAAGTAAAAATAGCCTAACCACACGTTTATAGAAAAGTCGTGGCTGAAGCAGAGCAGTAAAAGTTTGTAACTGGAATCCCAGATCCCAGATAGAGCCACAGGCTTTTAAAAGGTTTGGGGGGGGGAGGTTTTAAAAATAAATAAATAAAAATGCCCACGTTGTAAACGAAAGTAGATAAATACCATAAAACAAATAGTGCATGTGCTCGAGCCCTCAGACGATCAGTTCCCACCCTGCCCAGCATTTTGTTTCTGCTAGCCGTGGAAATCCCGGTCAGTGTGCTCTCTGCCAGCAGCCCCAGAAGCAGTTCCATTTAAGTAAATATTACAGAACATCCATAGGAAACACATTTTGAGTCAATAAGCACAGGCACACGCAGCACCAACCTCACCCAGCAACTTGTGCCACTTATATGCCCAGCAAAGCCAAATACATGGGAGAATCCCTAATGAATGTGCCCTAAACAGATCCAAGCTGCTCATTACAAACACTCAGAGAAGAAAAAATTTAAACAGCATTACTTAAAGTCACACCAGAGACAGCTTCTGTATGAGGAACAACCCCACGGCCTGTGGTTATTGAATGCATCATTGGTGGCTGCGTGTCCAGGGAGGGGCAACCCAGATGTGAGGGGTGTGCAGCACCAGTCTTGTAGGGTGCAGCTGAGGGAATGGGGTGGGTCAGTCTGGGGCTCCTGGGACCCCTCATCGCTCTCTACAACTGCCTGAAAAGGGGTCGGACTGAGGCATGGTGGCTCTGCGGATAACTATGATAGGATGGGAAGTGGTGGCCTCAAGTTGTGCCTGGGGATGGGCAGGTTGGGTATTGGGAATAAATTATTCACCAAAAGAGCAGGGATGCAGTGGCCCAGCTGCCCAGGGAGTGGTGGGAGCACCATCCTCAGTGCTGTACCAGAACTGTGGAGATGTGGCACCGAGGGACGTGGGGATGGGCATGGTGGGGTGGGCTGGGCTGAGGAGGCTCTGGGCTCAGGGATGCTTCAGCCCTCCCCATGATGCTCCTGGTGCCCAACCTGGTGAGCACTGCTGCAGGCATGGCTGTGACAGCACAACTAGAGCTCGGTGTGATTTGCTAAGCTAAAAATCAGGAAGAAAATCAGGACCATATTTTTACAACTTCACGTGCCATAAAACCTCCTCCCCTCTGTTTTTCATCTGGGGAGAGTTTTGAATTTCCCTGTACTCATTTCCTCTCCACATTCCGGGCTCCTCTCCCCACTTTGCACTGATGCTCACTGCCCAGACGCCGGCAGCTCATCTGATACAGCTGTGCCTTCCCATGGGGACATCGCAGTGCCACCTGCCCCATGGCCAGCCCCTCCCCGCCCCGTGGAGCTGTGCTGGGGGCTGCCACCCACCTGAGAGCTGGGAGTGAGAAAAGGGGGGTGAGTGGAGAGCTGTGCCTTGCCTTGTCGGCAGCACCGGCTCCAAAACCAGCTCATGTCACAAGAGGACATCTGAGCGCTGCCTAAGTCCGCTTAAAACCTGATATGATCCCATAAACTCTGCCTACCTTAACTTGTATTAAACAGAATTGGCTGAAACTGTGTTGCATCTGAGCTGTAAGTCAGCTCATCCAACTCCTTCCCCATCTCTCCTAAATGGAGGCTTAGGGGAAAAAGAGCCTTCGAGGAGCTCGAACCAGGAATAACGGTGTTATGTTGCAGTGGAGAAAATTAAAGTTAAACATTAGGGAAACCTTTTTAACTCTAACTAGAGTTCAGACACAGAACAAGCTCCTCGGGGAGGTTGTTGAATTGCTTTTCCCAGAGACATTCAAGGATAAGGCTAAGTACACCTCTGACAAGGATGGTTTGCCAGCCTGATGCAGGGGATCAAGCAGAGCAGGTGAGTTGGTGGCAGTGCCTTCCAGCTGCAGCAGCTGATGCTGGGAGTGATGGATGCTGGGCCCTGTGCACTACAACACCATAACACACAGCCTCGTTTTTGCATTGCCTCGTTTCTCACAGCATAGCAACGCGCCCTCAGAGCTCTCCCAGTGCTCAGTGACACAGAAACATGGATCAGGCTCTGCAGCCATTAAGTGGCCAGTGCTCATGAGCTCAAGAGGGCTGCAGGAAACATAAAAGCTCGGAACAAAGAAATCCACAGTCAAGTGTGTCTGGGGGAACGTCTGGGATGGGAATGCCTCCAGGAGGACTCTCAACCTCTCCATCCAGAAGGCTGCACTGCTGGGATGGCGGAAGCACAACTCAGCATTCAGTGCAGCCAGAGCTTTCTTCATGAAAGCACTTCAACAAATACACAGCCCATCTGCCTTCCTGTCTCTCCATTTATAAGCTGCAAATACAGAGTGCTGCTGGGGCTGCTCACAGCAGGCGGTGCACAGAAGCCCTGGGTGCCAGCAGAGCGGCCGCTGGGCACCACAGCCTGCTCCCTCTGCATTGGCCTTCTGGGGGAGAATACAGGAAAACAGCAGGTTTTTGGGCATCACAGCAGCTGTGGGGGCACCAGGAGGGCTCTCCACCTCAAGACAGCTGCAGGGCTAGGGAGTGGAGGTGATGGAGCCCCGGGGCAGCAGATATCTCCCAGACAACCCTAGCTCATTTGTAAGGCATTACTGAAATGTCGACTGTACATATGTTAGTGCTAAGTCAAGTGGAAGGTATGCTCAAAATGTGATAAAGTAGTTGCTCAAGGAAAGAGGAGGAGCACAGGAGATAAGGAGCAGGACCCAGGACCAGGCTGTGGCTGCAAGTGCCCACTGATGGCATGATGGGGGATTTGGCTCAGGGATGCAGCACAATGTCCTGGGATTCAGTGCCTCATCGCTCTGCTGTTCCCAGCATGGACCATCCCCTGAAGGACCCTCGGCCATCGCTTTGTCCAGGTTCTCCTAGCTTTGCACCACTGGGCAACCCATGCCCTAGGCCCAGGAGCGTGGTGTGGGCTCCCCTTCCCCACAGCGGCGCAGAAGCCCTCTCCTTGGATGCATCCCAATGCTGCGGCTTTGAAATTCTGGGAGAGAGGAGAGAAAGATTGGCCTGGCCAGCAGATCTCTCCCAGGACTTCAAAGCTTCTTGGATCCATCCCAAAACAAAATAAGATTTCTTTAATTTTCCAGCAGGATGAGGGGCGACCTCCCTGCCAACCCCCACCGAGCACTGCGCACAGCCAGAACCAAGCAGCCGCCTGCGTCCCTCCCCACAGCCCAGGAGGGGAGAGCACATTGCCTCCTCCCCTGGCTCGGAGCAGACGCTCAGATGCCGGAAAGATTGGCAGCAGGAAACTGGATTTCTTCTTCATTCCAGCAATTTGATATATACACGTGCAGGCTGACTTCGATTTCGGTAGCACCGGGCTCCAGAGGTGGGTGTGCAGCCCAGCTCCCAGCTGCTGCAGAGGCAGAGAGCGCTTGTGTTTAATGGCTGTCATATTAGCAGTTGCTATTTAATATTTGATGTTTAGTCTGGTTTGTCTGCTTTTCCCTTTAGATTCGGGTCTATTCCAAACAAACAGAGCCAAAACAGGCTTAGGGAGGGATCGGGTTCAAAGATAGACACAAACTGGCTTCAATCCGGGCTGCTCCCTCTTGCCCCACCGGGTGCAGCTTTGGCTGAGCCCTGTGTTCCTGTGCCCGGGAGCCATGTGTGGGACCAGGGACATTTCTGAAGGCTCATGGCCCTGGAGGACACCAGGTGCAGCCTGCCCCATCCCATCCTTGGGTGTGTGGTGGGGAATGAGAGCCCAAACCCCACCAGCAGCAGCAGCCATGCTCCTGCAGAAGTACCCCTGATGTCAGATGTTTTCCACAACTTTTGGAAACCATATTAAAGAAGGAAAAAGAAAACACACAGTGTCACTGGCATCTCCTTGGCAAGGTGCAGAGGTGTAACATTAGTGTGTTTTACAGTTCATGAGCTGCAGACAGCTGGAAAAATAGTTAACGTTCCTGTTTTACGTGCTCCTGCCTGGCGTTCACAGGGAGCAGGTCTCACAGCTGAGCTCTGCCAAAACAGGCAACTGCGGGTATTTAGCTTAGGGACAGGGTTTGGACTGTGATGCACTGAGGCCTCGGAGGTTTCTTGGCACAGTGGAAATGACAGAGTGGGTCTGGTCTGAGTAGGCTCAGCTTTAGGGAGTAGAGGAATCCAGTGTGTCGTGGATTAGTGTATGGCATAGGAACCAGCAGGAATAGGAGCAAATGCATCGGTTTTAGAGGGCCGTGGGCTGGGATAGCGATGCTGCCTCCTCCCTCCCAGCTGCCCTCAGCCTTCAGTAGTGTGGAACGTGCCATGCTGTGAACGGCAGTGACTCTGCAGACCTGCATTGTCCAACCTCAAGAGTACCCCTGCCTCCCTGGACCTCAGGGGAGGAGCAAAGCACTTGGATTTTCTCGCCTAAATGAAGAGCTGGGTAACCCTATGGTGACCCCAGATGCCTGTGCTGACCTCCTCACCCAGCAGGTCTTCCCAAGCTGTGTTAACCAGCAGCTCCACAGCCCAGCCAGACACTCAGGAGCCACCGGTGGCCAGGGGAGGATTAGGAACCTCAGCATTCCCATTGCTGCAGGGTGAGCACGCAGCAGGGATGTGGCTGAGCAGCCCCCCAACTGTACAACACCCAGCTGCTGCAGACAGCACTGTGTTGAAAGTTCAGCAAGCATCACCCTCATCCTTCTGGAATGTCAAAGCAGCCAGGCCGTGGCTCTCAGGACAGAGTGAAAAGTTTGGACATTTTTTGTCCAAACCAAATGCCCTTTGGTGCCAACAAAGAGTGTACAGAGCGCAGTGCCACAAGACTCACCCTCTCTCCATGGGATTTATGCACCTGGGCTGATGCCTGCAGCAAGGGTGACAGCCGTACATGTTGGGCAGCACTCAGGGCAGCTCCATGCAGTCCATGCAGCGATGACACTGAACTTGCTGTCTGTTCTCCCAGGCATCCCCAGGAAGCAGGCTGGGAGCTCATCCACCTGAAGTTGGCCTGGCAAAATACATAAATAAATAAATAAAAATGATAAGGGATTTGGTCATTTGCTCATCTCAGGCTCCCAAAACAGCTCACCACTCTTCTACACGCAACAAAGGAGAAGGCACACAGGAGGTGGCTGTAACTGACACCAAGCACACAGGCAAAATGTGCTCCTTGAGCAGTGCCACAAGATAAACCCAGAGTGACAAAATGCTGCAAAGAGCCCTATAACGCTTCACAACCTGGTTTAAAATACAATTTTAACTAGGAAGCAACAGCATGAATCATGGTGCATTTCAAACAAGGAGAGGATATATTTAATTTCCAGTTTATGCCGCCAGTTTTATTTATTTACGATTACGCTCTGATGTTCAGCTCATGTACAAAGTAATGACTCACTGCTGAGGAAACTTCAAGTCATCTTTGGAATGGCACATTTCCTCCATGAGGAAATGAACAAAACAGTAGTTCTCCCAGCCCCATCATCTGAGCATCACAGGGAAGGGCTTGACATTCACATCACAAGATTTCCCTTCCCTCATATCTCCTCGCTGTGGAAACCTGTCCTCCGGGTGGGAAACTCCTGTTGTTAACACTGCACCAGGGAGAGCAGCAGCAGGGAAATGGGCTTCTGCAGAGCACTCCTTACACAGCATCAGCTGTGTTATCCACAGAGGCTAATACAAGGCATGTGCTGGCACCAAGCTGGCGCGCACAGGATGAGACACAACTTGTCCATTGAGGGAAATAACATCATAGTGAAGAAAGTAGGACCGACCACTGCAGCTGGTGGGGTGATGGGGTTCACCGAGCCCTCCTCTCTGCCCTGTTCCCTCCCCTTCTGCCCTTCAGGCCTTCTCACTGCTTTTGCCCTTTACCAGCTGTTTGCAGGCCTCTGGGGAAGCTCAGTTAGGAATAGCAGCGTGAGGCACTGGGAGCTGTGATGGCGCAGGGTCACCAACACAGAGGAACCTCACCTTGAGGACATCACCATGGGGAGCAAAGCACTCTGCTCCTACAGGCAAGGGGTGCAGCTGCACTGCCAGCAGCATCCATTCAGGGCAGGATGGAAAGCTCAAGAACCCCAAGCCCAGCCATCCCACTGCACACCCAGGGCAGCACCAGAGGAATGTCCACGTCCCCACCTCACCTTGGCCTCCCCTGGGGTCCCAGCCTGGGTCCCGGCGCTGCTGCAGACCCAGCAGTCTGCTATTTCAGGCTCATTATCTCAGCACAGCTCCAGGCTTCCTGATAATTCCCTGAATTAGGCGGGCAGCTTTGTTCTCGAGTGTTTGTGTCAGAGAGATTGGACTGCACCTCGGGGAGGGGGTGGGACGGGACGGCAGGGGCGGGGGGGACAGCACGGCTGCTGCATGTTTACAAGTTCCCAGGCAGGAACTACAACGCTAATTAATTTCTCATTAAGGAAGAAGTTGAAGGATAAAGAAACATAAAACCCGAGCTCTGGGAGATGCTGCGGAGCCCGAAGACACGCACGCACTGCCTTGCCTTTCATCCGGGAGAATGAGCTTCTTTCTGTGTTGCAAACACCTTGCCTGCTGCTGCTCCCTTTTATCACCAACTTTGCTTTCCCAGGCAGCTCGTCTTCCTTGCCACGTGGCTCAGAGCAAACGGTGAATCAGTGCAGCCCAGAGGTCAGACCAAACCAGAGGATTGCTGCAAAAAGCTCCGCCTCAACCCCAGGGTGGCACAGTGGCAGGAACTGTTAGCGATGACTCAGGTGCTGCCCAGCATCACCCAGCCCTGGCCATCCTTCCCCACTGCATCACATGGGAGATGCTGCAGAACTGCCCACACCTCACACAGAGCCAGAAGCAGCCCGGGTGACCCAACTCCTTCTGCTCCACAGCCCTGCAGTGCTGCAGGAATCTCTGCTTGGGTGTGCTCACATCATACACATCTCCTGGATGCTGGCACCAGAGAGCTCTTCTGCAAGCAGGGAGTGATGCAGAGGGGCCGAGAAATAACTCAAGTGATTTTATTTCCTCTTTCTGTGGCCTTTTTTTGCAACTTTCCCACCAGAAGCATGGGATCATGTGGTCTCTCCAATGAGATCAGAGCCATGGGGTGACCTGAGCTGCTCAGCAAGGCATCCTTCTAGATGGGGTTTGCCTCATGCAATAGATTCTAAGCACTTGGAAAACTGTCCCATTTCACAGAGCTCAACTGTGCTTTTTAAGATCCCTTGTCTCAAACACATCAATTATGCAAACACTAAATTTTATCAAGCAAATAATGACTGTGAGGAGGCTGAATATGCATCTCCTACCTATGCTTCTCAGCACAAAAACTGGGAAATGGGTTTCCTGGGCAAGTGCTGAAAGCGGCAGGGAAGAGCAGCGGATGACCAGGACCTGCAGGGCCACAGTGGGCACATGGGAGACATCATAACACACTGCACTGATGAGTCCTTGGCTCCCATAAAGAAGGAGAAGCATCCCTCTGTGGGGCTGCGTGATAAGGAAGGGTGCAGCCGGCAGAGACCAGGAGGGAGGAGGTGCAGCCTTTCTCCTCCCCACCATCCCAGCCCCAAAGCGCGTATGCAGAGCTCATGAAACTATTTCTCCACTCATTTACAGGAGGTTTTTCCCAGCTTGGAATTCAGTTAGCTGCAGTTTTCATGCACAAAGTGCCAGAGTTGGCCAGAGTTGGGGAGGTGCAGCCCTCCCTGCTCCCCAGGTGCGGAGGGAAATCACACAGTTCATTTTTTCTGGCTGCAGAATGCCTTTTCCTTTGCATTCTTCATCCCTCAGGTACTTAATCACCGTGCTTCCTATTCACATGTCTGGTCATTTCACTTGTGTCAGGGCTCCTTAACTAGGAAATATCAAGATGTTTTCACCCTAGAAAGCTGAGAAGCATATAATTAGCCACCCAGGTAATAAATTACCTGCACTGGCGACAGCCCACTGGGGGAACCTTTATTCTCCATCTCATCCTATTATGCTGAGCCAATTTAGCACATCTGTAGTTGTTTTAAAATAGTAATTTAGATGGAATCATAGCAAGGGGAAGCTTATTAACAACTTAGCTGCCAACAGAAGGATGGAAGGGACAGCGGCTGCAGGCAGGACGAGGCTCATGCAGGGCTGGGGACAGTGCAGAGGGGAACAGGGAGCTCCCACACCGGCTTAGCACAAGGACAAAGCTGTACAACCACCTCAGTCAGTGTTCAGCACTGCTGAAAAGCAAAACTGGCCATGCCCTGCTGGGCACAGGGTCAGCCTGCAGCTCCGTGCCATGAGCAGCAGCCAGGGAGAGCCGCTCTAAGTGCTCCATCACCAGCAACAGGGGCTCTGCCTGGCAGCAGCTGGGGCTCCCAGTGCTGGCCAACGATGTCAAGTGCGAAGCCCAAGGGCTCCACACCTTGGCACTGGCTGCTGAATAGACAAGCGACGTGTTTTGCCAAGTGAGCCTCTCCTCCTTCCTCCCTGCTCATATCCACCACCTGAACTCTGCTCAGCTGCCTCCTTTGTTGCCATGGCCAGTGCTGTCCCACAGCCTGTAAGATTCTTCCACTCTGGCCAGAAACAAACCAGCTGCTGGGAAACCTCCCTCTCAACCCCTGAGAAAACCCAGCTCCTCCTCCCCATACTGCTGGTGGGGGCATTGCAGGGCTACGGTGGGGCAAGGGGAGCACTGATCGTTCTGTAGCCCAGAATGATGGGGCTGCTGTGGTTGCTGATGGACTGGGACAAATGGAGCCCTGGCTCTGGTGGCACTCCAGGAGGTGTGAGCTGCATCCCATCCGGAAACAGTGGGACACATTCCTGACCCCCTCCTAGCTCTCTGCCTTCAAGCTGCTGGCCCCAGCCCGGCCCTGGTAGGAGAGCCCAAGCACCCGCAGGAGGCTGCAGGCCTGGCTCTCTCCCAGCAGGACAGCTAATCCTAGCCTGGCTCCTCGCAACAAGGAGCAAAACCCACATGAAAGACACTCTTTTTCCAATTTCCTTCCCTGTCTGGCAGCCTGGAGAGCACATCTACTTCAAATAAAGCACCCTGGCATTTCCCCTGCCATCACCTAACCTCTGTGCACTGGGAGCTCAGCTGTGCGGCTCCCTGAACCTAGGGCATCAAGTCAAGGCCATATACTGGTGTTTTTTTTTTTAATTCAAAACCAATCATTAGAATTATCATTTTTTTTTCCATAAATAAATAAGGATTTGCAAAATATTTCACCATAGACCTATCTGGAGTGCTGATGTACGGAGTGCAGCTTGGCCACTGAAGCAGATTGCCTTCAGAACAGGTCCCTGAGCCTTGCAAACAGGTCTGTGCCCAGGTCAACCCCCCAGGCACGGGGCAGCTCCTGGCATGGGGACACTGCAGCTCAGGGGGAGCTCAGGGGCTGTATGAATGAGAAGCAGAATTGACTAAAAAAGGAAGAGCAAAGCACATGAAGGGAAGCTGTTCCCTGCGGCTTTATTTTTCCTTTCTTATTTCTTATTTACACAGGTTTTTTTGAGCTCCGCTCTCATATTTTTGCTCTTTGCAAATGGAAAAGTGCAACGCCACATACCAAAATCCTGACCCTGAATAGCTGTGTGCAATAACCCTCTGCTTCAGCCCACCAAGCTCACATCCACTGAATCAGCTCCCAGAAAACCGAGTCACACTGAGCATCCCCTCCCTGGGCTCCAAAGAGGATATTTCATAGTTCAGAGGCCAGCCAAGGCCCCTCTTCCACATAATCCTAACGCAGTGCACGGCCCTGGAGCAGGCACAGCCCCTCGCAGTCCACCTCACACATCTCACACCCCAGCTCTCCCTTTCTCCCATCCAGATGGCTCAGCACAGCCTGTTGTCAAATTACCGCGCTCTGGAGCTGCTCAATATATCATTTGCCTTATGCTTTCATTGAACGGATCGTTGACCCCACTTCTCCTCATTGTCTTTGATTATCTGAGGACATCCCATTCACTGTCTCAATTATAGCTCCCAAGAGGATTCCAGTTCCTTCCACACATAAAACCAACGTGAATGTTCTCCCATCCCTGCTGGATTGCCATCGCTCCATGCCCACATTGCACTGACAGGCAGGGAGTGCGGAGCTGTGGCTGTGGGTTCAGCCAACTGGATTCAGGAAAGCAGGAGAAGAATCTACTTGACTCAAACATTAGTTAGCAAATCAGATTACTCTCCACTTCATCTATATTATTTAGGCTTAATTGTATTACTGTAATACAGTGGGGCTGTAATACAGTGAGAATGCAATTATTGTCAGAGAGATTGCAAGAATGGCATCTTCAGGAAGGCAGGAGGAAGGGTATGTGGCTGGGGCTGAAGAGGAAGGAGCTGAATCTGCCCTGTGCTGAGACAAAGGCTTCTTTCCTTCAGGGATTCCAGCTTCTCTCCTAAGCCAGGTTGGAGCTGATGAGCAGAGGGCTTTTACTGGGCATCCGATTGCAGCAGGGAGCAGAGCAGGACGGGGCTTACCCATGGGCCATGGTACCCATAACCATAACCACCAAACTGCCTTGCAACCTGCCAGGGCCATAGGATGCACCAGCACTCTTCCATGCAGTTATTACACGTGCCTTTGGTCTTGGCACCCCAAGCAGCATTGCACAACCCCTCCTAACAGCACAGCCATTACTGCAGTACTCCAGGGCTGCATTACTCTCACCCAAAGGATTGGCAAATTTCACTTGGCATGAGCAGAAAAGCCTTCTTTCTAGAAGCAGCCCAGGTTTACCATGGGAAGGGACCTGGCCCTCAGCCCAAATCAGTGCTGTGGCAGCACCTGTGAGATTGCTGTGGCCAGGGGAGAATTTCTGCTTCAGAAGCCTAAAGACAAGACTCCGAATAATTAAAATCCTTTCTGCAATGCCATTAAATATAAATACAAATGGTGTTAATATCTCTGGTTACTACGAGAGCATTCCCAAGCACCCTCTAATTGTCTAATTAAATCACTAAGGGCTTAGGTTAGTGACAAGGTAATCCTTAATGGTGCCTTGCTTGTACATTTATATAAGGTACAGTACAAGATTGTTGTTTATCTAATTAATCCCCAAGGTCAGATTCAGAACCTGTGTGCAAGGTAATGTAATTTAGGTCCCTTGTATTTTTGTCAGACTTGCTCAGACCTACTTACACCCAAAGGCTGCATAGAAGGAGGCAAAGAACCCAGCAGGCGTGTCAAGGAGAGGGAAGGCAGACCAACAGCACCTGCACTGCCCCACTCTCATCCAGGTGCTCCCCTTCTCCCACTTGTCACTGTTCTTGCACTGGCCAACGTCAGGACGGTGCAAGGGGATCGAGGAGTAGCACCTGAGATGCATATTCTAAGCAAAGGAGGGGTTGGGGAGTCACAGGCCCAGCTCGGGAGTCGTGGGGCTTTTTGCATCGGGGAGGTTTGGGTTGGAAATCAGGAAAATTTTCTTCCTAGGAAGTGGTATTGCATTGGAACAGGCTGCCCAGGGAACCAGTGGACTTCTCCAAGAAAAGGGAAGATGCGGCACTTAGGGACACAGGTGGTGGGAATAGATTGGCAATGGGACTCAAGTCCAATGACCTTAGAGGTCTTTTCCAGCCTTAACAAGTCTATGATTACATTGACAGCATGCCACGTTTGCTCCTTTCTCTGCCACTGTCTGGTACAGATGAAGACCCTCCATCCTGCAGGGGAGGAGAGAGCAGGAGCAGATGTGTTCTTGCTCATCTCCCTCACAGCTTTGAAGCCTACCAGTTCCCATCGCTCCTTCTGCAAACACCCTCTCTTATCAGCTAAACAGAGGCTCTAATGCCACTCACAACAAGTACCAAAGAAAAAAAAAGGCAACTTTCCCTTTTATTTCCCTCTCTTTGAAATTATGAACCACCCCCTCCCTGCTTCTCATATAGATTCAGCCAACTCTGATGGCTTTGGATAGTAACCGCTCGGTCTGAATTCCTGGGCAGGCTGTCAAGTTGTCACAGCCCGACCATGTGCAGCCAGTGGATGGTGCTCCATTGTCCACAAATCAGGAACAGATGTGAACATCCTGACAGCCACAGGCTCCTGCGGCAGCCTGCCTCGTAGGAAATAAAAGAGCAGCCGAGCTCCCAGTGATGCGTCGACTGCTTCCCCCCTTCCTGCCCCGTTTCTCACAATGAAATATGCAAAATGTTCAGAACAATGGGCACGTTATGAATAAAGATGTGCAGCTGGGCAAATAATAACCCCTTCCCAATTGATGCCAGTCTTGACCCCCAAATCATCCCCAAACCATGCTGGCAGCGCAGCTGGAAAAATTCCCCCCCTACGAAAGGAAAGGGACGCTCCGTCCCTCCATACCCCTGCCAGCTCTGGGAGCCCCCGAGGCTCTGTTCCCAGGCACCAATGTCAGCACAGCCTCAATCCCAACATCGACAAGATCTGGGACAAAGGCAAGCACAGAGCACAGCCCCAAGCCCTGCACGGACACCTTTGTGCCTGCAGCTCCAGCATGGCCACAGCCCATCTCGCCCCAAGAGCCACAGTGCCAACGCTGCGTCTCCATTTCCACAGTCAGGGTGTGTAATTCCCCCTCACATTCCTGGGTTTTCTGCTTTCTTTTCATTTGCACCATTGTAAATTAGTATTCGCTCTGCTGGAATCCGTAGCAATGTAAACAGTCCGCTTGCAAGAAGAGGGCTGGCCTTAAAATCTTCAACTGGTATCTCTTAGCGGGACGCGTAAAGCAGAGAGCAGATTTCCGCTTATATTTGTTGCATTGCAAACAGAAGCAAATGTTTATAGCCGAGCTGTAAACCACGATAATGTGGGACAGATACTTTACAGAAGCCACAGTTGCAGACAGAGGGAAAGAAAGGAGAACCCGTGGCTTCACTGCGAAGTCTGGCTGTGCCCGCAGCCCTGCTCCTGCCTCAGACACATTCACGGAGCATCGGTCACATCCCACACGTTTATAAAATTACACACGCACTGAAGTCATGCACCGGCAAAAATGCACATCCACTGAGTCACACTCCTGTGAAATTTAATTTGCGTTCGGTCCCGCATTGATGCAATTTCATACACTCATGATTGGACACCCCAGCAGCACGAGAGCCAGCGGCACAGCCCCACGTCCCACTCAGCAGGAACCTGGAACTGGGTTCACGCTGCTCCTATGCCACCCTTCAGGCCCTGAGCCACGGGGAGATGCTGACAGCTTCCTGCCACCCTACGGAGCACATCCCCAGAAGGAAGGCCCGATCCTTCAGGAGCACACCGCAGCTCTGAGCGCTCCGACCCGGCGCATCCCCACACCCATCCCTGACAAACAGCCTCAGTGACCCAGGAATGTTATCTTAGCAAATCAAAAACGTAAACATTTAGGTTCAGGACTGTGCTGAACGGATTTGAAAATGAGTTATGGTAAGGACCCGGCAAGGAGTCTGAGTTTGGTTTGGCAGTTGCCTCCTTTGCCTGGAACCTGCTTTTCAAGATTAAATACGATACTCTGCAACACATCCAAAATGTCAATTACTCCAAGTCTCTCAGGTTTGCAATTACAGAATGCAAGTCATGTTCAGCATTTTATGAAACTGCTTTTTTTGGCATGGACTATCTTTCTCTTATTGTAAAAAATAACTTTCAAATCAAAGCCTTAAATCAAGGCAAATGCACTAGGAGGGGATTCTGGGCTGCAAACCCCTGTAACACTGCTGCTCGAAGGGGCTGAGCGAGGCTGTTTCTGCTGGGGGAAGGAAAGAGAGCATCAAATGGTAAATCAGGGAGTAGGAATGTGGAACCGTCCTGGTCGGGGAATGCCTAATCCCACCATCGCAGAGTTAAATCCCACCACCACTTGTTATACCCCCTGCGGGACAGGGAAGAGAGCCTCCAGAAAACACCTCTCCCATCACCCTGGAATTCAAGAAGTACTGTCATGTCTCATGTGTTCTCTGCAGCAGCAGCTGCAGGCAGTTTCTTTCAGGCTTTTCCAAGCTTTAGGTCTCTGCTGCCAGAATCCCTCTGCCCCCTCTCTTCCCCTGCAATGAGCTCAAGAATGCTGACTGAGCCCTCGCAGCACTGAGCTGGGCAGGACTCATGTTGGTGAGCGGCTGCTTCGTTCAAGAGTGTCGCATCCCTGTGAAGGTCAGGCCCTTGGTGCTGTACAGGAAAGGTGAAGCTGCTGGCCAAGCAGAGATTAGAAGGGAGAGCAGTCAGCTCCAAGTGGGTGAGGCTGGTGGGCAGGGCATCACCTTCCTTCTGCTGGGATTTCAGCTTCCCAGCCTCTTCCCAGTCTGTCACATCCTTCAAGGTGAGGGGAAAGCCTGAACGCTGGAGCTTTAAAGGCACTTTGGTTTGTGTCACTCTGGACAGACAAGCCAGCGGACCTGTAGAACCTGTGGATCAGGAGGCACCTGGCCAGATGACAGCCTCACCGGGCTGTTAACGCACGCAGACGCTGACAGCCACCCACTCCCAGCAGCCCAGCCAGATTCCTGGCCAGCAGGAGCCCTGCTGCTCTGGTTTCACTCCTGTTGACAATCCCATGTCGGCCAATGACATCTGGTTACAGCACAGGACTAAGCCGGGTGGCTCCACGTTGGGCTGGGTGCAGCCCTGGGATAAGCACATTTCCATCTGTGCGCACATTTTGCTCTTTCTGATGAGGAGGTTTGGCACAGGATAGCTGCAGATCCGTGAGCTCACTGCTCTGATGGCTCCAGGTCAGCTCTGGCGATGGGATGCCCATCAGCAGCACTGCTGTCCCCAGTGCCAGCCATGCACCAATCACGGCAATGCTCCCACATTGTGCTGGGCAGCACCAGCAGCTCCCAGGCGTTCTGCCAGCCCACAGCTCCAGAGCTGCCGCCTCAGTGCTCTCTGCAGCCCAGAAATCATTTGCTGTGGGGTAAGGGAGAGGCAACGCATCTGGCAGGAGCCAGAAGCAGAGCGAGGGCCGACGCTGGCCAAGGAGTCTTTAAATTCTACCGCTGGGCTCAGGAGCACCGTTCCTCTGGACCCTGCTGCAGGCTTGGGCCCCTTTTGGATGTTGTTCCTGGAGATGCAGGTGCACAGCGTTAAGAGATCATTTCCTGTTTGCACCGCAGCTCCGGGGGATGGATTTACCACCGCCCTCCTTTGCTCTCCATCTCCCTCTGCACTCATCTGCTTGCGTGCTCCCCTCCAGCACCCAGCACTGCTCAGAGCCAACCGCTGCACCCAACAGCAGCTCCCAGAGGGGACAGACACCCAGCTTTTGTGGCAGATAAGAAGCTGAAGGAACGTCAGGAAATGTGAAAGGCAGAACAAGCTGGAGGAGGGAGATACAAGCTAGAGAGCAGGCCATAGTTCTCCCTCAGCTGAAAAGGGTTTAATTGCCAATCACACAAAGGTGATCTGTAAAACCAGCCTTAAGTGGGGAGTTCATTCAAAACACATGCAGGGGCTGCTGAAGTTGCCAATGGAAGTGCAATTAAGCACAGGAGCTGGGGAATGGGTCCTGCTGGAGCCAGTGCAGATGGCCCCACATTACCAGTGCTCAAAATACAAAACTCCTGATTGCCCTTGATGGAAAGGGGGAGATTTGCCCTCTTTTTTCCTTTTTCCCCCTGCCTAGATCTCCACAAATCTTTCAGAACAAACCAGGCCATGCTAAAAACTTTGGCTACAAAGAGAAAACTTGACTCAAGAAGTACTCACCCCTCTGCCAGCAGCTGGATGCCAGGCATTTTGCCTGTTTCATGCATATGAAAGGGGCAAGCATTGGTTATTCCAAAAGGAAGAGATGTAAAAGAGATAAAACCTCAACCTCCCCACGCCAGCACAGTCACAGCCAGGAGCTCTCCTTTCCCCTCTGCCCTCCAGCCCATACCCCCACCTCACGGTCTCTTGCTGGGACCTATTTTCTAATGAGCCAGGCTTGAAATGCTTTGGGCAGGTCATTCATCTGCAATAATGCTTCCGCATTGCAAAAGCAGCGAGGATTAATAATATCTGATTAAGAAAAAATGAGCGGTATAATAAAAACAGATAGTATCTGTCATTTAGATCACATTCTAATTTAGGGCAAAGGTTAAAAGCTCTGATGACAAGAGATACTGCACAAAGAGATGACATTTGTTTCACTAAAATCTCACTGGAGGGCTGTGAGTGTTGTGTGCTGAAGGAGGAGGGAAGGAGTCACTCTGAGCTCCCATTCCTCATAAGGACACCCAGGGGATGCAAAGCCCAGAGCCCCCCCGGGATTGAAGGGATGCTGTTCTCCATTGGAGCAGTATTCAGCATAGCTGCCCCCCAGGACAGGATGCTATGCTGCTACATCACCGTGCTCAGGGACAGGACCAGGCAGGCAGCACCTCAGTTCCCTTCTGAAAATGTTATATTCTTGTGTGCTCAGTCTCCCTTTATCAGCAGAGCTGCAGGTCTTAATGGCAAAATGAGTTATGCTCAAAGGAAATTGAAACCCTGGGTAAAAAGCAGAGTTAGCTCAGTGAAGAGTAGCCCCCAGCAGGGCGTACAGCAACATCTGACACCAAGGAGATCTGCCCTGTGCTGCCCTTCCCCTCAGCCAGAACATTATGCTGCTGGGATGGGCAGGCTGGCAGTCCTGGAACAAGCCTGACCCAAAGTCACTTCCAAGGAATCATTTGCTGCTTAGACTCAGGGCTGCCACTTACGGTGCTTCTAAGTGTTGTTTCTCCATAGCAGAGGACCCATACCTAATATGAATGGACCTGGCATCTCCAGACACCATCCATAGGGCAAAGACTGACCAGGCTGTGTAATGCTATAATATAGAATCATAGAATCACCAAGGTTGGAAAAGACCTAAAAGATCATCCAGTCCAACTGTTCACCCATTCCCAACAGCTCCCACTAAACCATGTCCCTCAACACAACATCCAGCCTTTCCTTGAACACCCCCAGGCTCGGTGACTCCATCACCTCCCTGGGCATCCATTCCAGTGCCTGCCCACCCTTTCTGAAAAGTAATACTTCCTCATGTCCAGCCTGAATCTCCCCTGCCGTAGTTTGAAGCCATTCCCCCTGGTCCTATCACTGATGACACGAGAGAAGAGGCCGACCCCCAGCTCACTACAGCCTCCCTTCAGGAAGTTATAGAGAGCAATGAGGTCTCCCCTGAGCCTCCTCTTCTCCAGGCTGAACATTCCCAGCTCCTTCAGCCTCTCCTCATATGGCCTGTGTTCCAGACCCCTCACCAGCTTTGTTGCCCTCCTTTGAACACGTTCCAGGGCCTCAATATCTTTCTTGCAGTGAGGGGCCCAAAACTGGACACAGTACTCGAATGGAAAATACATGATGGAAAACACAGCAATAATAGCAGGATGGTAAAGTCCTAGGCTGCAGCAAGTAAGGATAAACCCAAACACAGCAGTCACAAACACAGAAACAAAAGAAAAATATCTGCTTACCTTTGGAAAGCTTCAGGCAGGCAGAGATCTCCAGAAGATGCCCTCACCTCCACTGCCAACCCTTAAATGAGGGCTGGGCAGGAGTGAATCCTGGCTCCATCCCTTCCATCACTCAGTGCATTGCATGCACCTGAGCTCCCCTGGGCTGGCCCTGCCTTCCCACCAGGTCCTCCATCACTTCTTCAGGCTGTGACTTAGCAATTCTGATATGGGCTTCTTCCTGCCTCTGGGGAAGGACAGTGTTGGCACTCAGCAGTCCTGGCCAGGAGAGAGCAGCTACAGCCTTTGCAGCCCCCCAAAGAGTCCCTAGATGCCTCATGGATGCTCGTCTGCATTCAATGTTATGTCCACAGGGCTCAGAGGGTGAACAAGCCAACCCCACTGCCCACACCCCTTGGGCACTGCCTTGGTGTGAAATGCACCCTGCTGCCCTCCAAGGGCTGCCAGGAGCCATCAGCTGCAGCTCATGCTCCTCATGCACTCCCCACAGGAGGTTGCTGGAGATGGAGCAGAAAGCTCCCTGAGTAGGGCTGGGGGCTGCTCTCTGTATAGGTGTTGCTGTGTTTACACTGGGCTGGAGAGGGTCTATTAAAACGGAGCCATCGTCTGCTCTTTAAGCGTGTAATTACCAGAAAAGATAATGATGGACTGAGAGAAGCTTAAGAGGGGAGGGGCGATGATCCAAAGGCCAGGGGAATTTGTACAGAAGTGTTTTAAGAGCAGCATCTGCCTGCTTCAGGCAAGCAGCAGCTGAGAAGGGGATGACAGCACCCTGCAAACAGCCTGAGTGCAAAACCACTGCACTGGAAGAAGGCTCCTGCACACTGCTAAGAGCAAGGGGACCGCTTTAATAAAAGGGAACTTTGGCTGAATATTGTTCAGCCTCCTAACATGCTGGTATCAGGCACTCATGGAAAGCCCATGGGAGGTGGGAGCCCAAAAGTGCCATTTGAAAAGAGAAATCAAACTGAAGGGAAGATGCCACACATCTGAATTAAAGAAACCCACAGTGCGATCTCCCATACAGCAAAGCTGCCCAAACCCACCCTCCCAGCCATGCTCTGCTTTGCAGCATCGCCTCGTCGCTCCCAGCACCATTAAGCACAGCCACCAGCACTGATACAGCACTGCTGATGGCACCGAGGAGGGATTCAGGGCTATTTAGGACCCTATTAGGTAAGTGCAGTGAAAACAGGCAGTCATAACCAGGTAATAAAAGAAGCATCAAATTATTTTTATAGTTAGAGCTACCAGAAACTTCTTGCCCATCCCAGAACAGGAATTGTTCCCTGATGGTGAAAAGATTGTTCGGAGAAGGAACAGCTGCTCTCTTTCACACCGTTAATTACGAAGATGGGCTAAGAATTAATCAGGTAAAGGGAGGCATTGCAAAAAAACAATCAGGATAAGGGACAAATTTAGTGGTTCCTTAAAATAAGTTAATTAGCTATTTAAACTTGTCAGAGGCCCAACATACACATACTCACAGCTTCCAAGAGCGTGAATGTACAGCTCATTTCCTACCCCTGTGTAAGTGCATGAGAGGGATTGCATGGAAGCCGAGCCTAAGAGGGCTTATGGGGAAGCTGTGGGGCAGGAACCTGGTGCCCACTCAGCATCTACCCTACAGAAGAAGGGGGGGAGGTGCAGGGCCAGGCACCCCGCAGGGCCGCGATGCCTGCAGATCCCTCCCACCCTCACGCACTGCCAGCTGCGGTGTGAGAGCTGCTCTTCCCCAGCCAAAGCTCCAGGAAGCCAAGCAAAATCTCAGTCATCGGAAGCACAGAACCAAACCCCATTGAGCTGGCAGGCGAGCTGTGAGCTGCTGGGCTCGGAGATGGGGTTGATAAGATCCCTGGGAGGCGCTGCAAGATGGGGAGTCTATGTGCCAAACACAGCCAATTAATGTCAGCCCTTCTCCATGCCAACCAATTAAGCTGTGTATACTTGTCACCAGCAATTGAGAAGGGGGTGGAGGGCAGAGAGGACATAATTCCAGAAGAGCCTTAAAGATATAAAACCTGCTTAATTTATGGAGGGCAGGGTGAGGGCGTAGACACCCTGCACTAGTCCAAATGGGACCTGATTAATGTCTTTGCTAATTTAGGAGCCGCTTGGCTCTCGTGACCTGGGGAGGCTTCATTTAACAGAAACCAGGCTGGCATGGGAAGCAAAGAGCAGCTTAACAATGTAAGCAGCAACAGATGGGGTCTCCAGCCGCCTTGCCAAGCACCAAAACTGTTTTCTGAGTGCTTTCTCTTCAACCTCCTCCAAAATGGAGAGAGGAGCACAGAGCAATAATCACAACCATAAAGGCGTGTGGCTCACCCACCAAGCAGCAGCCAAGAGCTCTCCTGGCCAGGAAAGAAAAGCTGTGGGAGCAAGGCCTGGTGCTGAGCACCCCGAGCCTGGCCCTCACGTTTTCAGTGCAGGGGGAAGAATGGCAGCAGGGTAAGCCAGAAGGAGCACCCTGCTCCAGCACCAGCCAGAGCGTTTCTCAGGCAGGGTGAGCTGAGGCAGCAATAAAATACTGAACAAAGCAAGCCTGCCTGGCTCTGGAGCTTTTTAATAAAGAAACAGTAGAAAACAAATAGCAGAGCAGCCCTGCTCACTCTTGCCAAGGGGTTTCAGGAGCTGCACCTGGCAGAGGAAAGCACTCAGACGCAGTTGCGTCTCCTCAGAGCCAACACTGTGAGGAGGGAGAGGTGTCCTTGTATACACCATATGCCAGCGTGTAGATGCTAATAAGAAACACTAACATTGTTATTTCATTTAAGAATAATCGCTTGTTTTTTTCCACTTAGGAAATACTATGTTTCTACAGATCCTATTGTGCTGTTTCCCCTGGAATCCTTAGCTTGCAACAACTAAATGCCAGCAAGGACTGCTGACCATCTCCTCCCTTTTTGTTTGCATTTCTGAAGGTATGCACATTAGAAATAGAAGATATTTATTGCAACTTCTCGCAAAGCCTTCATAAAGCACCACATAGCCCGAGGAGCACAATAACAAAGGCAGTGTTCAAAGTCAAGTCGGAGTCTCGCATCTATTTGAGCAGCGCTTTTCTTTACCTTTTCATACAATTGCTCCAGGGTAGACAGAACAATGCCTGACATTTCCGAAGCTGCCATCGGGTCCCTTTAAAAGCCTGGTGTGCACAAAGTGCTTTGCAGATCCCCCAACTTAAGCCGAGTCTGAAGACCAAGAGAAAAATGAAGCTCTCCTTCCCCCCTCCATACAATAGGCTTCGGAAGCCAGGCTTTCCCCCAAGCAATGTGATGCAGCAGGAACTACGACCCTGCCACAGCGATGCTCACCTCCACCAGCACACAGCCTGATTTTGGAGCAGTTTCTGGTACACTGCTGGGTACTCAGCTCCAATGAGCTGCACTGTGGCAAATCCCACAGGCAGCCCCAGCATCACCAGGATCCACAGATGCCCCTTTGCACCCAAATGCTTTCCAGCCCTGGAACACAACCTGCTCTTTGCCTCTCCCCTCTACAAACGCAGCCCTATGACCCACAAGATCCTCCTGCATTTCCAAGCCTTGGAAAAAGTGACAGGCAGCAGCTGCCTCGGCTGGATGCACTAAAAGCAGGGAGTGCCATTACTTAATCCAAAGCAAGATGTGGGCTTAGAGCAACGGTAGAAGCACGGGGCTGCCTGATGCACTCCCTGCAAAAGGCTTCATGTGGGCTGGCTCAGCGGGAGATAAAGCGGCTGTGGAAGAGGCCGTGGTGTCGGCAGGGAGTGAGGAATGGGCTGCCTGTCCCGCTCCGCCTGTAATTGATGAGCAGCAGCTCCTGGCAGAGATGCCCTCCCTGTGAGTTACAGACTTAGCAGCAGATTTACACGCAGCCCAGATGGGCGCCCCGACACAGACATACCTGGCAAGAGATTCGCAGCAGGGAACAGTGGGAACACGTCACCGAGCCCCACAGATGAATTTCTGTTCTCTAAGCATTGCCTGCTCCATCACGAACCGCTTATTAAAGAGGTCCGTGGTGTTTCTCTCCACACATAAAGTAGTTTATTATGAGTGATTTATTAAACTGCTCTAACTTGTCAGCAGCCACTTGAAACGTTCACTTTCCTTTTTTTTTTTCCCCCTTCAGGTTTGCAAATGTCTTTATAAACAGCAGAATAAATAGATCCCCAACACCTCCGTCTGACTGCCACGTATCAAAAACCCAATCGATATCAGCCCAAGTTAGCAGTGAGGTGAGACTGAGCCCTCCCCCCTTACAACCAGCCCCACCTGCGGGGGTGAAGTGATGGCAGCAGACTTCCAAACCAAAGATGCATTTTGGGCTTTCACACAGGGAGCCAGGCTTGACAGCCTCTAATTCCTCCCCATTATGGCCTGTTGGTGGGTGCTGGTCCCCAGGTGAGATGAATGGTACCATTGCAGGGCTCCCAAACCCTCCAGACAAGGTGCTCACAGGCAGACCCTGCTGCCTTTACAGCCCTCAGAGCTAATGCAGTTCAGGTGCTCTCAGCTCAGCTCCTGCTAGACGAATCTCTTTCCAGGACAGGACCCCTTTCTATCATTAGCTCTACCAGTCTCAGATCATCAGCCTCAATTTATTTGGTGCAGGATCGCTGTTATTTTAATGGTTTGCCGAGCTGAAATTCCACACACTCCCTCCAAAAGATTTTCCGTGTGACACAACGGCCGCTTCCACAGCCCCCAGCCGATGCTGCTCTGAGCACAGCACACGCTGAGGGCCGGGTTCTCCCCCTGGCCAGAGAAACCCTTGAAGAAAACGCACCACCAGGAGCTTCCCCGTGCTTCAGAGGGGTTCCCAGCCCAGCCCCGGGCACGCAGTGCTCTCCCATCCGTCCTCCTGTCGGGCTAATTGAGCTCCGAGCTGCACACCATATGCTCTGGATGCGCCTCCCTCCTCACGCTCTGTCTGCTGCTCGAGTCCAGGGAGATTCTCTGGAAGAAGCCACTTTTAATTTGTAATCTGATTAAGCCATTAGAGGCGAATAGAGCAGTAACTAACACAAATTGCCGATCGTTTCCATCAGCAAATCCCCCCAATTAATCCTGAGATTAACCCTGATTACACGCAGTAATGGTGATCAATGCACCCTAATAGGGTAAATCCGCCCACTCCACTTTCTCCCACATCCCAGAACGATCAATTTTAAATCGGCGTGATTTATCCGGCGGGATGGGACGGGGCCGGGCGCGGGGATGGGCGCCGCCTGCATCTCCTGAAACAATCAGAGCAGCGCTACCTCATTAAGTTAACTGCCTCCCCCGGGGAAAGGCAGCCCTACTCGGAAATGCGGAGAAACAAAGAGCGGGGGAATGCGGAGGGCAGCGGCAACGCCGGTTTTTCATCTGCCGTGCGTCCGCCCGTCTGAATCCTCCCGGCGCTGAAAAGCCTCTGCGAGGTGCCGAGACCAAACGGCACAGAGCGCGGCTGCACTTCTCAGGGATTCCTCCGTCAAAGCCGACGAGTCGGGCCGCGGAAGAGCTGAAAGGAAAAAGCCTTCCCACGTCGTGATCCGAGCCTCTGTTCTTCCCTTTGCTGCTCCAATCAGAAGTTCCCCAGGACCAGCCATTCCCGAGGATCCCCGAGCACTTTGCAAGCTTCAGAGCCCGGCTTAGTTCTCACTTATTTCTGTGTTATTTATAGAGAGGCTGATATCCAAATGCCTGCTTCAATGGGGATTTTGCCTTTGTACAGACTAAGTAAGAACTAAGTCAGAAGCTCAGGATCTGACCTTTGGTATACAGAAATCAATTCATCCTGCACTGAAACGCAGCCATCTCCAGGGTGAAATGCAGCAGTAGTTTAACAGCGCATGGCAATAAAGCAGGTTGATTTATAGAGCCTTCTCCTCCAGTACTTTCCCTACTTTGGGAAAATAGAACAGGAGCAAAAAAGATCTGCCAGAGGTCTGCTGGGCTCTGCACAGCGCCTCTCTCAGCCTGTGGGCTCCGGAGGCTCAGGACAACCCATGCCTAAACACTGGGGCAGGACAGAAACCACATCAGTGACAGCCTGCAGGTTTTGTGATGCGGGAGGAATTCCTCCCCCAGGATTACAAGTTCATCGTGCTCTGCCCTGAACTCTGAGCAGGGATCTTCCAGCTGGACCCTTCCCTACAGACCACTCGTGTTCCCCACCCCCCATCACCTCATCCTCAGAGCTGGCTGTTTCAGTGATAGCCAACCATATCAAAACAGAGCTACATTTTCCATAGAGTAGAGTGCCTCTCTTATGCCATTGCACCTGGTGTCAAAAATGAAGGAGCTGGCCCTAGTGCAGTTAGCACAGCACACTCAGACCCACCTGCCTGGTGAGGATGAGGCATGCAGGCCTTCTGGCTCTGTTCCCATTGCAGGACCCACTCTTTGCTGCACAGACTGTGTTTCTCCCCTCCAGGAGTGGAACCATCCCCCCTGCTCTCTGCTTTGTGCCAGGGCTCAGGGGAAGCAGCCCCTCGTCCCACACTGCCTGCTCCAGAAATATTGTCAGAGGAGAAAAAACACACGGTGAGAGGCAGCCTAAGTATCAATCAGCTGTACAATCCCCCTGGGAAGAAAGGTTTCGCTCCCTGCAGAAGAGGCAGTCAATAAACATGGCACATGCTTTATCTCCTGTCAGGGCTGCCCGCTCCCATCGACAGCCTTGACACCAGCCCAGGGCACAGTGAGGAGCCCACCCACGGCTGTCAGCTCCTTCTGAGGATGTCATGGGAGGAGATGCTGTCCTGCAAAGCAAAATAGCAAAGCAGATCCCTGCATTGCACACCATAGGGATATTATGGGACAAGGAGTGCATCGCAGCCCAGGTACAGCTTCAGACCAGACAGTTTTAGGCTCTTTCAAAAGGCAGGGGAAATTTTGTAGCATTTTGCTCATGTTAAGCTAGAATACCAGTACACAGCAGGGACAGCAGCTCAACAATTTAGTATCATGTATATGGGAATTATGACCTCTCAGCCAAGGTCAGTGTCTCTCTCAGCCATGCTCACATCTCCCATCAATCTCCACCACCCTTTTAATTAAGATGCCATGCACAACCCCAATCCCCAGGGCAGGATCCTACTGCTCCCCTCCCCAGGGACTCCCCAGCACAGCAGCAGGCAGCTCCATGCTCCAGCTGAGCTGCTCACACAACAGGCAACACAGGCTGCTGGCTGCCCCGTTCCACCTGGGATGCTCACAAGCACTAAAACCAGAGAAAACCTGAAGGAAGTGCTCTGACAACTGCATGCTGCAGGACGCAGGCCAGGGACATCCCTCCAGAGCCCAGCAGCTGCAGCCAGCAGGCAGGATCTGCACCTCTGCAGCAGCCCCAGGTGAGCACTGCGCAGCACACACCGATGCCGTCAGTGTTTCCAGCCAGCACCACAACCTCATCTGCTGCCTGAAACACGGGTCAGATCCCAGACACACACACAGCACATCCTGCACGTAGCAGAGCACAGGTGATATTTTACCCCGCTGCCTACGAGCGGCTCCAAGGCCCTGTGGTGCAGGATGAGGTGCGGGGCCACGGTGCTCAGCTGCCCCCCACACCCCCGCTCCCTCAGCCTCTCACAGAGGGGCTTTTGCTTCCCTTTGATGTGCAGATGAATCGAGCCTCGGCCGTGAGAAGCCCCGTGGATTTATGAACTCCTCCTCTATGATGTCTTTCCAATAGCAGCCCCCAGAAGAGCAGTTGCTCTCCCTTCCTCCCTGGCTGCTCCGAGCCAAGCATTCCTTTCTCCTCCTCCATCCCACGGCCCAGGAGCCGTGCTGCTCGTCCGGAGCACGGGTTCCCAACCCCAAGCTCAGCTCTGCCCCTGGCAGCTCATTTGCTTGATTACGGCAGGTCCGATGTCTCCTTGCTGCCAACCCCACGGCAGGTAACGCAGGCTCACTTGACAGCCAGAGATGAAATACTGCAATTCAATCCACTCCCACCCCAAATCATGCCAGGTCTGCAATTCTATAGAGGTTGCCTTTGACTTGAAAAGAGAGGGACAAATAATTGTGATGGAAACCATTCACTGGAGACTTCTGGGGGAAATTATACACCCGCGAGGGGAAAAAGGATCATTAAGAGGTGACAGGAGAAAACATTTGCATTGCAAGTCAAACCAGCTGGAGGCCAGGAGGAAAGCATTGTGGTCACTGCCCTCCCCAGTCCAATTCAATCAGCTCCAACAATTGGGAAACCCTGGAAGACAGCCCCTCCAGCTATTTGACCCACATCCCCCAAACATAGAAGTCAACTTCTACCTATAAACAGAAGTGGAGTGTTGCAAAGGTCCTGCAAAGTTCACCTCCTGCATTAAACCCAAGCACAAAAGCAGAAATCTGTACGTCTGTCTCCTTTTTAGCAGTCACCTCCATCTCAGCAGCTTCTGAGAGCCATAGCTGCATGGGGAGATTGCTTTGCTTGGCAAATAAACTGAGATTAAAGTGAGTTCACTGGGAACATCTCTGTTTGGTTTCTGGGCTGAGCACGCTGATAATGTGATGGCACATTTAACTTTCACTGCTTGAAACAAGGCACAAGAAGATATAAAAATAAGGGAGAATTTATCTCCGGTGCGAGCATCCCACCAGAAACTGTGCCCAAATGGCAGAGGCAGGGAGGAGGCTGAGCCCACCTCCAGCAGCTCAGCAGAGGGGTGGATGTCCCCAGGGGACACAGAGCTGCACACCCCACCCCTCGCTTCTCTGCCAGAGCATTACACAGAGCTCTCTGAAGCCCCAGAGCAGAGGTCGAAGAAGGGAAGTGATGAAAGAGGAGCTGAGAAGGGCCATCCCACAGCCAGCTGGAGCAAGGGCTCCCCATCTGCCCCAGGGAGCTGCTGCCTCATTGCATCCCCACAGGATACGTGCAGAAGCCTGCTCTAACATGTGTCCAGAGGCTGGAGCCAGAAGCGCTCGGTTTGCAGCTCTGCCTTCCTGACACAGGTTTCAGCTATAAATGCAGAGTGGAAGTTTGCAAAGCTGCCTCCAGCGTGTGTCCTCAGATGGACACAGCACCAGAACACAGCAGCATGAGCTGGAGAAGTGTTAGCTGTCCCTGCTTAGCCTGACGCAGGAGAAAGCTCTGCCAGTGGGCAGCAGCAGCAGGAGCAATATACTCGAGTGACATTTGCGCCTGGGCACAACGATGTGTCACTCAGCACAGCCAGACCACGGAGCATCTCTGGGGCACCAAAATTACACAGCCAAGTAAATCCTACAAAATCCATCTGCCCTTTTCAATATTTGGAGATAATTAACTTCTCCAAGCTGAGATATTACAAAAGAAAGCTGTTAGTGAATCTGTTCAGCCATAGGTCCAGGTATGGAGCTTGCCAGCATTCAGGGCATTAAAAGGGTAAGGAGGACATTTCATGTTTCCATGCATTCCTGACTCTTTCATAGCAAGACCACAAGGAAACAGATCTAACACAGCAAGCCAGGAAAAAGAAAGAGCAGAAGACTTACCAGGACACACATCATCCCCATCCCTCCATTGGCACCATCTGAACACAATCTCTGGAGACGTATCCAGGCACCGCTCATCCACCAAGAAATCTGGCTGGAGAAAGCTAAGTAGAAAAATGAAGCGATAAAGCACAGCTCTAGGGAAACAAAGCAAATCAGATAGAGCTCCTCCAGCACAAAGCCAGGTCCCAGCCCGGGGAGGAGCAGAGCTCACGCTGCTCCCAGTCCCAACACCCCACCCACAGGTGACCAACACCCAAATCAGCCTTTAGCCCCCACCCTACAATAAATACATGGCCTCAGGTGGCCAGCAAATCCCAGTGGGGTCAACAGATTGCCTGTGCCAGAGGGAGGCAGTTAACACTTTCCCTTCCATCATCACCCCAGGGCTATGCATCACCACAGAGTGATGGTAGGGAAAGCAAATGCAAACACAGTTCTGCTCTTGTGTCTGATCTGTATTTTACACTCATCCCATTGATCTCTGAGGTGGGAGCTGCTTGAAGGCATGGCTGTTGGTGCTGGAAAGCTGTGTATTCTTGGTGGGTGCACGGAGCTGCCTCATGCATCTGAGCAGATGGACACGTTTGTCTCTAAATTAAAAAGTGAGCCAGTGGCAAACAAGTAGGGCAGGAGGGGAAGAACGTGCCCAGAATGACTGAAACAGACACAGGCTGAGCAATCTGGGTGAGGAGGGACGTGCAGAGCTCTGGGTGGAACCAGGAACCTCCTGGACAGAATTCAGTGAGCATCTCCTGTGAGCGGCTGCTCTGTCTGGCAGAGAAGTGGCACAAAGGATGGGAACCACTCACAGCTATGGCATCCTGGCTGCAGGGAAATCTGATGGCCCCTGGATTTCCAGCTGTGATTACTCCTTGTGCTACTCATAAAACTTTGGCAAAACCCGATCTGAGGAGAGGATGAGCGGGACTCATGCTGTACCCACACTGCTCCCCTTCAATTGGCCCCAGGAGAGCACAGTGTAAGGGCATTAGGAATGCAGGTCGAGGTGCTCAGTGCAGCAGGGCAGATGCTTCCTGCAGCAGCATCTCAGTTCGGAGCTGCCACTGCCTCTGCGGGTCATGGGGGCAGTAAATATTTGCACAGGGCTGGACAAGGAGAAAGCAAACAGGGGTCTCTTATTTATGGGCCTTGGCAGCCTGCTCCCTGGGCAGCTCCATGGCTTTTCCATCCTAACCAGCCCCCATGCACCCTGAGAGGGAGAGGGAGAGGTGAGGGAGTGGGATGAGAGGGCAAAAGCAGAGAGGGAGGGGAGTGACAGAGAGAGAGTGGCAGTGCTTGCAGAAAAGTGAAGCAATGCTACGTGGTCTTCAAGGCTGTGTTTGTTTTACCTGCAGGCTGGAAAGGAGAAAGATGGATGCATCTGTTGGGCTGGCCCCCCCTCCCACCCCAGGCTCCCTCATGCAGTGTGGGGTCAGCTCCATCCCAGCGAGGGATTGAGGCTAAGCGCTATCACCGTGCCCTTCCCTTCTGCACAGCAACATTCCTCTCTCTGAGGGGCTTCAAGGAGGACCAGCAGGATGCTGACCCCTTCCTGCACGGACATACTTGTATGTGCCAGGACACACACATGTATACACATGTGTGTATAAAGCAGATGACTCATGCATGCTCCAGAGACAGAAAGCATGAGCATCCCATGAAGCAGCTGGGTGTCCCCTGCGTGCCTCATCTGCTTTGTATCACCACCAGAGACTGATGGCAGGAGTCAGAGGGGAAGGGGCTTGGGGTTCACTGACCCCTCTTCGTGATGAGTGTCTGGGTTTAGGAAGGATTCATACTTATTACAAACCTCTGGAGTGGTTGATTTCTTGGATTTCTGTCATGTCACGAGGAGCTTTCTTTGGGCTGAAAAGGGCAAGGGTGTGGATTTTATTCCATAAACTCCTCTGAGATGAAGGTAAGCCCGTAAGGCCAGGGGTTAAAAGGACCCACACCAGGCTGGAAATAATAACATGAAGGACTATGTGAATAACAGGATCCCGGTGGCTCTTCAGGAGAGGTCAGGATGGATGGAGGGTGATGGATGGTTGTTATTGAACTGGCGCGCAGTGCGAGGAGCAGTGCTGAGACAACTCCCTTCCCTACTCTTGCTAATGGATAGGAGGGAAGATCTGTCCTAGCCTGTCAAATGCAGTGCTGTCCATTGCTTCCTGCAGCCTGGCTGACAGAGTGCTTTATTTATGCACCATGACCCACGCAGGGATGGTCAGCCCATCGCTCACTGCAGCAGCTCAAGCAAGAGTTCCAATGCAGCAACGATGGCATCCAGCCGGAGGTCTCCAGCACTGAGCTCCCTCTCCCAGGTAAGCCACAGCGTTTCTCCTTCAGCCAACAAACACATGGTGGTGTGGGAGATGGCAGCAAGCAGGGACTGTGTGCCAGGAGTGGGAGGGGGGAAAAGTGTTGCCCACCCTGCAGCACCCACCCAGTCCAGCTCTTCCCCATCCTTCTGCTGCCCTCCCCCCCCCAAGCCCAAGACTATGAGAGCTAAGGGAGGCAACATCCCAGAACAGCAGCAGGAGCAGCCCTAGGATTTGGGCAGGAACCGGTTCATTTGCAGAATATCCAACCCGGCAGCCCTGGCTGGCTCTGCCTCTGCCTCTCTCCTCTCACCATAATTCATCCTGCAGCAAAGTGAGACTAAACGGCTGCCATATGGATTCGATAGCACACCGCACCTGTTTCCCACCATAGATAACCACATGTGGTGCAGCATGATGGAGAGCCAGGGCTGCGTGCAGGCGCACATCGACCCTGCAGCCAGCCTTGCACCATGGGGTGCTGCTGCTCTGAGCTCCTTCTCCTTGAGCTGCTGCTGGAGCTGCTTTGCTGCCCCGGGGAGCAAACCCTGAGCTGTGCAGCAGAGTCCATCTGCAGGCACTACGTGGTCCTGTGTCACCAAGTGAAGCAGCCAGCAAGAGGAGGAAGTGGGGGGCAATTTTCTCTTGCTGTCTATACACTTTCTCTTAGGGAATGTAAATTTCTACAAGGAAATAACTGTCACTGACCTATAGAAACCATCTGACCAAAGGCCCTGGAACCTCTGGGATGAGTTTACAGAATTCTGCATAAACATTACAGACAAGGCCCAGCCCTGTTGTGGGTGTGCTGCAGTATGAACACATGCTACAGATGACACTGTCAGGACTGTATCTCTGTGGCCAACTCTCTAGGTCCATGTAGAGCTTCCTTAACCCTGCTGTGCTCTGCTGCTGCTCCTGCCACAGCCCAGCTATCCGCCATTCATAGGCATACAGATCTGCCTTCTTGCTTTGCAGCCCAAGGGAAAGCCCCTGTTATCTCATCCAGCTCACTTCCACCATGACCCTCCCCAAACGCTAAAGTGTTTATTTCAAAAGTAGACATTAAAATTTAAGGAAAGCTAAATAGAAATTAAACTTGTGTATTTTAAGATGAAATGAGTCCCGTAAGGTGATCATGCTGCTATGTGCAGATGATTGATGTCTGTTTATTTATCTGCTACCGCTAAAAGCTTGCAAAGGAGAGAAGAAAGGGACACAGCCGAGCTCTGCAGGCAGGCGCAGCTCCTGTGATGTGGTCCTGCCTAAATGTGAGCTGGGAAATGCTCTCCTCTCCTCTCCTCTCCTCTCCTCTCCTCTCCTCTCCTCTCCTCTCCTCTCCTCTCCTCTCCTCTCCTCTCCTCTCCTCTCCTCTCCTCTCCTCTCCTCTCCTCTCCTCTCCTCTCCTCTCCTCTCCTCTCCTCTCCTCTCCTCTCCTCTCCTCTCCTCTCCTCTCCTCTCCTCTCCTCTCCTCTCCTCTCCTCACCACTGCCAAGAAAAGTGTTCACACATCAGAGGAGCCTTGATAGCTTCTGTCACGGGCTCCCTCCCTGGTGCAGACAGCCCCGTGCTGCTCACCGCCTGCGCTGTCACACGGGTGAGACCTTGCTCTCCCCTGCCTGGAGATCCCAGCCACTTCTGTTGGCTCTATTTCCTTTTCCTTATGAGGCCGCTTTGTTGGCCTGGCTACTATTTGCATAATGGTGCCCTTAATCACTTGAGGAGGAAATCATTTCCTTTCACTGGAACTGGGGACCTTTTCATTGCATTTATTTATACATATACATTCCTGAAAGCCATGCACTGACAGATGCTGGAAGTGGCAGCCCCCTGCTCTGCAATCAGACACCCTCCGCCCCGGCCCTGCGGCTTCTTTTAACATTCTTGTTTCTCCGCAGACAACAAGGTTTGTTGATTGAGTGGTGCTGCTCTGCAAACGTCTCTTGTTGGGTCCCAGCCATCTGTTAATGCGTTCAAGGTTACCCGGGGGGCTGACTCACACCCGTGTCTTTCCCTCCTGCTCTTCCTCTATTGGACTTCCCCAGGAAGAGCTCTGTGCCAGGGGTGGTAGCACCCAGGGCACTGTTAGATGTCACCTACAGGTGGCTGGGTGATGGTGTCCTCCCACCCAACACTGCCCCTGCCAGCTCCATGCTCAGGTTTCCTTGCTGCACAGGTAAATAAATACGTGTGTGGAAATAAAGTCCTGACAGAGGTGCTGGGGGAAGAGACTGCTGCACCAGGAATGCAGTCAAATAAAGGGAATGTGGGGAGGGGAAGAAGAAGAGAATCAAGGCAGGGGTGCAAAGAGGGTGCCAGCAAGACACAGACAGGAAAACAACAATGCTGCATCTCAGGGCACAGAGCAAGGTGCAGAGAAAGGCACTAGCAGGGTCTGCTGCCCTGTGCAGCAGAGTGCACAAGTGTAGGGATGCTCTGCCTGCAGGAAGGCTGGGCCAGGCACACGCACTGCTACAGATGGGCTCCTCTGAGTAGCAGCTGCCTCCTAACCTGCAGCAGAGTGGGGGCTGCTGCCCACCCCAGGGCATGGGGAAACTGCAGCATGACCAGCCCTGGGGGTCCCACTCTGCCCTGTGCCTTTGGGGTCCATCCCTGTGAACGAGCTGCTGCCTCTCACTGCCTGGGAAGCTCAGAGTAGGAGATGGGACTTCTCCAACTAAGTATAGAGAGCTTGGAGTTGTTTTTGTTGTGTTTATCTTTGTTGTTGTTGTTGCTGTAGTTGGCTGTTTTTTGTTTTATTCTTGGAAAAGCATTGATGTGTCCAAAAAATTCTCTTTACAGGAATGCACTGGTTTCAGCTTAACTCTTTTCAGGAATTTCTTGTCAAAAGAGAGAAGCAGGAGAGTTCTCCTATCCCATTCCTGCCTTGTCCCATCCCGTCCCATCACAGGGCACAGCATGGGGACAGCTTCAGCTCTGCCCAGCCCTCTGCCCACCCTTGCTGGAGCCCTTCTGCCCACACAGACCGAGAGCAGGCAAAGGGTTTTTTCCTTCTGGGAGATGTGGCTTTGATTAGAAGTTTTTGGAATAAAAATGAGCAAGTAAAGCACAAGGCGGTTTGGTTGACATTATTCTCTACTTCCACTCTATGCTTCCTGTAAGTGTTCCCATATTAATCACCATTCCTCATGAAAATCACCTCCTCCCCCCATCCTGCCAAGGCAAAATCCTCGGTTGGAGTGACCACAGCGTCAGGAGCGGAGCCCAAAGTCGCAGAGGTTTTGCAGCAAGTTTTTGGCACAGGGATGGTCTGACAGGCAGCAGTCCTCTGGCCTTTCTGCACCCCAGCTTATAGGGCTCCCACCTGCCCCCCCTGGGCATCCCCTACCCCACACCATCCATAGCAGTGCTCGCAGGCGGTTTGCAGCCCCTCCAGTTGCACTTAAGAGACTCCGATCCTATTTAATGAATGATCATTAACTGGGGACATTTCAGATGAGAAAATTGTTTCAGGAACGAGCAATTAAATCTTAACGCTTAGATCACGTAACTCATTTCTAATTAAACTCACTGTAAATTATAGCAACGGTATTTATTTTTAATGAGAAATAAAACTGGAAAGGAATTGTGGCCGTTCAAGAAAATGAAATGAATGGAAGGGAGCAGAGCAGGGGGGGGGGGGAAGGGCAGGGAGTGGAGGGAGTCTAAACCAGGCATAAAAAGGCTGTTAAAAACCCCCTGATGGATGTGGGCAGTGATGTCCATTCCTGCATTGTGCCCAAAGACCTCCTGGCATCAGCCCTTCCTATATCAAACCTTTTCCAAAGGTGGGCAGAGCTCAGCAGCAGCAGCCTTTCTCAGTCCGGCCGCTGGGAAGCGGATTTTCTTCCCTCTCTCTCTCCATACAGCTGCGACGTGACAAGGAAAAATGGTGCCCATATGGAGACATTAATGATCAGAGGTTCAGAGCAAGCACGGAAGGGCTGATTGCTCTCCAAGCAAGTATTAATCACATCCATCGTGGTGCAGCCAGGGAGGGCAGGGGCAGGAATGGGCAAGGGGACGCCAATGGGATGTGTGGGGCCATGTGAGTCTGCTGGGAGCTGGGTAGGGAAACCTGAGGGTGCCTGGATGGGTCTCACCCACAGCCTCACGGCAGGTGCTGCTGCACTGCTGGCACGGGGCATGAGGACAGGCAGCGCCCGCAGCAGGTGGAATCCACCATCAGCTGCAGACAAAACGCATTCCACGCAGTCACACCGGGCTCAGTAAGGCTGCAGAGCTGTGCAATAAGCCCCACATGCATGTGTACATCTGTTGCTAGCTCTAGTAAATAATCCCTTCCCAACACACCAAATCCCTCCAGGCCAATTGTGCAGTGTCATTGCAATCGTGCTCTGTTGGTGTCTTTCAGCCAGGGACCTCAAAGTACTGGAATTTGAATCATCACCCTTCAGTATCTCGTTTATCCTTAATTTTAAGATGGGGAAGCTGAGGTGAGGGCTGGGGCTGGACCCAGCTGGCATCACTGCAGGAACAAGGGCAGAGCCACAGAGCAGCTCCTGGATATCCCAGGGCACGTAGTCAATCCCTGCAGGACATCCTGCAGCAAAGCATCGCAGTTGTAGATGCTGTGCCTGGGGATACCCTGTTCCTCAAGCCAGAGGGCTGTTTTTAGTGGAAAACATGCCAGTCTGGATGCAGTAATGATACCTTTAAGCCCACAAAGTTGCATTCACACCAACCCTGCTTGGAGAATCATTCTCAGGGTGTCAGGACTGAGCAACGCCCAGCCGAGCCCAGCCAAAGAGGAGCCCCAGCCCTTGTGAGTGGCACAGAGACACGTTCCCACTGGAGAGGTGTGAGGGATGAGTTCACACACTGAGCTGGTGACACTGCACAGCTCTCATGCTGGGTCCCTCTGTGCCTGCAGAGGGATGCGCAGCACCACACCATGGGCAGCCAGATCACAGAGCAAACACAGCTCTTTTGCCTTCCCAGCAAGCTTCCCACGGAGCCCCCGGGGAGCTCTTCCTCTCACACCGGCTCTGTTTAAACAAGCTCAGTGCCTTGACACCGTGGTGCACACTTCTTCCCTGAAAGCCTCGCTAATGACTTTTTCCAAGGGGCCCTCTCATGCTGCTAAGCCCGTGCCGGCTGGGCCGTGCAGTGCGGCTCGGCAGCTGTCTGCACACGGATTTCCATCTGATGGGCGTGCAACAGCAGCAGCCACGGCGCTGGGCTCCGGACAAAAGTAATGATTATTCCCCCCCTCCCGAGAGCCTGGCTGTGTCCAAAGGCTTCCTAGCAATCATGCTGCCACGCGGGCGCCATCCACCCCAGCCCCATGGGCACCACGGTGAAATAGCCGCTTAAATCGCAAATGGTTTTCCCCATGGCTATTATCACACTGAGCTGCGACTGGCACTAGCAGTGACTGCGTGAGAGAGGATGGAGATGTGCAGCTGGGGAGAAGCAGAGGGGTGGGGATGTGTGTCCCACCAGTACCTGCCTGGGCCCTGCTGGAGGAATAAAGAGAAACCCTGGATGCACACACAGCATCTCCCTGCTGCAGGACACAGTCATGGAGCTGATGGGCAGCAGAGGTTCTATCCCTGCCTCTGTCAGCCCCATTTTTTGTCACCCCTGGCAGTGGGGCTCCCAGCTCAAGACTGTGCTGGGTGGGACTGGGATGAGAGGTCGGGTGATCAGGCAGGAGGCGGGGGGAGGTCCAGCTCTTCCCTTTCCCCCTGGTTTATTTGCATTTGCAGAAATGAGTGGAGAAAGGTCCCGTTCTGGGTAAGCAATACATACAAAAAATGAAGAGATGAGCATATGAGGGAAATGCTGTTAATGGGAAATGACACGCTGGCTGCCCTGAGGCAGGTGTCTCACAGGTCTGCAACAGGCTGCACCCAGACAAGGAGGAAAGGATCACAGCAGAGCACAGGGGAGAGAAACAACCAACTCTGGAAGTCACATACGGCTTCAGCACCTGGAGATTTCTGCAATTAGTAGCAATTATTGTCTGATTACTCTTTACACCATACCAAGAGGATTAATCCTGGCCTGCTCCTCCACATGCCCCATGGCTGCAGGCAGCAGGAGGTGGGCAATGGCCATTGCTGAATTTAGCCCCGCTGTTTCTGTCTGCAGTGGCATGTGCTTATGGGAGAGGCCAAGTAACCAGGTCAATGTTAAACACATGCCCCTTCAGAAAGATTATCCGGAGCGTGTTTTCCATGGCCTTGGACAGCTGTGCTCTGGCAGTATCATCTGTCATTTAGCAGTGCCCTGCAGAGCTCTGAGGTTGCCATTAGTTAGGCAAGAAGCAAAGTGAGAAAAGGAGCAGAGGCAGCAGCAGCACCCAGACCTTCCTGCGGCGGTGTTTGCTCAGATCCTGCATGGCCAGTGGCAGCAGGCATTCATTAGCCAGCGGCAGGTGACAACAGAAGGACATTAGCCAGGGAGCAGCATCCTGCCCTTCCCTGGTCTCCAGCCCAGGGCTGTACCAAGGCAGAAGCACAGCTCAGAGACCAATGCCTGCATCTCCTGTACTAAAGAAACGGTGATCAGAGGGCTCCTTTCTGCGCTGCACTGGCACTGCCAGCTCTCCAACCGCTCAGCATCCCCACAAGCCTCACACCAGCCTCTTTTCACCCAAATGTCCTGGCTTCCCCCGAGGGTGGAAACGTTGGGGAGGGGCAGGGTGTGGATGCAGTGTGAAGGGTAGGGTAGGAGTGGTGGAGGGAACTGCTCCCTGACGTTAACTGATGGTATTAGATCCAGATCAACCCAGGAGCTAAAACCTCCAAGCCTGTGGTTTGGATCTGAATCATGTAGGAGCTGCAGCATTAACACCCACGCCGGCTCCCTGCTCCTGCCCGTCCACACAGCTCCCTGCAAGGAGCTGCAGGGGCCTTTCCCAGCTGTACTGAGCTGCCCCAGATAGATACCCGACAGCTGGAACAGAGAAAAATGGAGTGGGTTCCCTAACTGCCAGCATGAGCCGATCCATCACACTGGTCCTGGCACCTCTTTTCGGAAGGGAATCAAAGGGCTCCTTAGTGAGAAGGGATGAAATGACAGGTAGAAAGGCCAGAGGATAAATCCTGCTGCCTACTGGGACTGTTAAATATTAGGAGAGATTAGTGTCTGACAGGGGAGAGTAGGGCAGCAGCTCTGCTAAACAGCCAAAGAAATGCGTGGAATTCCTGCTCCTTTGTCAGTGGTAACGCACAACACTCAGAGTGGAATAAAAGGGAGAAGAAAAAGTACCTTTCCCTGATTTAGATTTAAAAAAAGAGCCTGTACAGAAGCCCATCCGGCTCAGCCCTTCCTGGAGCTGTCTGGGACAGGAGCAGTGTGCTGGTGTGATGGAGCTGCAGGAGGAGGGAGCAGGGCCCCAGCTCCCCTCATCAGTGTCAGCATCACCGCCCACCCAGCCCCTGCACATCACCTGCTGCATCCCAGCCCCTCCCAGGGGCTCCCTTGGGAAGACACTGTGAGTAAACAGAGAAGAGGAGGAGGAAGGGTACAGCGAGCGTGGCCCTGAGGGCTGGAGTGCTTCTGCCTGTTCCCCCTTTCCCCAGGTTGGTGGGAAAGGTGAAATGAAGCCATTACCAAGACCACCCCCGAGGAGCACATGGGTGTCTCACAGTTTTCGGGGGGAGTCAGAGGAAAACACCCCTCTCCAGTGTCTTTTACACCCCATTAGAGAAGTCCTCCCAGGAAGGAATCGCTTTCTCTCATTACAGAGAAACACAAGCAGGCTGCACTCACAGGCTGCAAATCAGCCACCTCGTTCCCAGCAGCTCCAGCTACACCAGTTGTACAGGGCTAAAGACAAATCCCCAAACAGAAAAGGGAAAGAGCCCCCCAGAACCCCCCAGGGAGAACACGGTGACGGCATCACAGTGTCACAACTGTGGCTGTTGGGGATAGGGGTCAATCCAGCTCAGGTAGATTATGTGGAATGATGGTTCCCGTTTCCTTGCTAAGGCATCATAAAGCGCTTTGCTCAGACCAGCAAAGTACATGTGATGGGGTTTAAAATATTACAAAAATTGGCCAATTTTCATACTTTCAGTGTCTGGCATGCCACAGCTTATTAACCAGGAGAAAAGCTGCTGTGTTGGACAGGTGAGGCGGGGTGTGTGCGTGTGTGTAGGGCTACACATGGCCAGCATGCCTCTGCACAGGGAGCAGGAAGTGAGGCAGCAGGGCATTGCAAAGTGTCCGTGTGTGCAATTACCCATGAGTGTGAGTGGCCACGTGTGCAGTGTCTGCGTGTGCAAGGTCCTCTGGTGCTGGCATCCACACGTGCAAGCACCACAACCCACACACACAGTGCTTGCCAGGTGTGCACTGGGGGTGCTGGGGCTGTAGGAGCAGAGCTCTGGCCCAGCCAGCTGCATGCTGAAGGGACTCACGCAGGGACCTGGGCTGTCATATTCAGCTCCCTCCTAAAGCGAAATTCAGACATGTGTCAGACTCCCATCTTGAACTCGTTACGTTTCTTCCCTCAATTATCCCTTTGGAAAGCTATTTAATAAACTCCCTCATCTGCCGATTAGGAGAAACCTTTAATTTTTAGCTGACATTTATTGGTGACAGTTTTCCACCAGTTTAGCTTTATGCTGACAGTGTCCTCTCGCTGAGAGTTCTTGGCACTGTCAGGAGTTTCCTACTCCACATATTGATCACAAATCCCTCAGCCCCCAATTTTTCCAGACTACACAAGCAAACGTTTAGAATCTGTTCTCCTGTGTCCATTGAGCCACACTGGCTACTCTAAAAAGAATCCACAGATGCCTGATGTTAACCTCAGACCAGCAAATCTCCTCCCTCATTCTCCATACAAATCCCAAACATCCCCAACTGCCCCCCACCCTCCAGGTGCTCCCTGCCCACGTTCCCCATGCCAGCCGTTAGGACAGGAGGGTGATGGCACTGCTGCTCCTCCCCACAGCGCCACCAGAACCCTAGGACCCCTTCCTGAAAACCTGAGGGTGACCCCACATCCTCCTTAGGGCAGTGCTGCCGGCACTGGGGGCCACGTGGTATGACAGGGACCTTCCCCAGTGCAGAATTCTGCTGAGGTCAGGGCTGAGATGCAGCCCAGATGCTTCCAACCTGGATATGGCATCATAGTTACTCGGACCACTTGAGGAGGCCACGCTGACGACCACAAAACTGTTTGTCATGGGCAACCCTGAGAAAACAGGCAGGTGTTCCTTTGTGCTCCTCAAGTTGGCTGCAGCTGTGGAGCTGCTTCAGACCAGCCTTGGGAAGGATGCACTCTGTAACCTGAACTTCTGAGCAATGCCAGAGCTGCCGGGAGACGAGCAAAGCAACAGCTTCTCTGAGTCCTGGTGTCTGCTGGCTGCACACCAACTGCTGCAGGGTCACTAAGAGCAGGTAAAACAAACTGCAGCGTCTCCTGCAGCAGCACCGTGCCCACGGTAGCTATGAGCTGGCAGGTGCCCCATCGCTGGCACTGGCACTGCCAATATTATCTTTGGATGCAAAGCCCAGGGAAAAATGGAGTGCTTGGAAGAGGACGGGCTCTCCTGGGCCACATTAGTCATTCCTTGTTAGAAAAGCCCTGCTGGTTTCTTTGTTTCTCTTGCTCTCCAGCGTACCTAGATAAATACATTTTCTAATTCTCCGAGTCCCGCTGAATTGAAGAACAGCAAGGTGGGAATATTAAAGCAGAAAATTACAGAGCACAGCCCATGAACGGGAAGTCCAGCAGAGGGATGCTGGGGAGGGGGCTGGGATAACCTGCAGAGAGGGGCAGAGGAAGAGAAGGAAGAGGTGGATGCAGAGAAGAGAACCCAGGGAGAAACCAGAGGTGTTGGAGGAGAGTGGACGGGGGGAGCCGGGCTGCAGAGTGCTTTGGCAGCCACAGGAAGTGTTACACATTTCAATATTTAATGATTCAAAAACACAACCATTAACATGTCAGAGGCAGAGGTAAATGGCAGAGTATTATTTTTTTCCTTCACGAGCCCTGATGTCTTTGAAGAACAAGGGCCATATGAAAGTGAAGCTTTTAAAGCATTTTGGCTGGGCCCTGCTGCCTGCCTCCTGTCCTCTGAGGGTGCAACCCCCCTCCAACACTGCCCATGTTTGGGTCCTTTTCTCTGTTTGTTTTTCTCCTATTTACTTTTCCTACCATCCCACCCTGGACCTGGGATCTTCCTGCTGTGACACAGACCTGTGAGATGGGGAGAGCTCTACTTTTCCAACACCCTCTGGTGAGCAGATTTGCATCGGGTGCAGACAGTGACAACTTGCACCCATCATTCCCTTCCTGCCCCTGTGGGATTCTCCACCTGCTTCTCTCCTGTGCCCCTCATCCCTCCCCCTCCTTGCCTCACCCATAGGGACACCTGTGAGGCAGAGAAGCAAGGTAGGGCACAGAGCTCCATACAGGAGGAACTGTGAGCCAGGGGGGAAGAGTGATGGCCATTTGCCTTCCACACTGTGCTGTTCCTGCCCATCCTGACTGACCTGAGGCATCAGGTGTGACCTGCAGAGCTCGCTTCTCATCTCTCAGGAGCAGGAGGGGACATTAAGCAGACCCAGGCACTCCAGTTCCCCCTGCTGCCATCAGTTCTGTCCCAGGTGCTAAAGCAGAACACGTTGAACACAGCTGGCACTCCTGCCAGCTCCTGGCCATGTTTTGCCATGCAAATCAATAGAGTAAGTCTGAAATACATGAAGACCCAAGGAGTATAAAACAAACAGGAGGTACTGCGTGCAGATTGCGTATGCAAGGTTTGAATTATTTGCATTGCTCTGGCGAAGGGAGCAGCAGACCCTTAGAATCCCAGTCCTCAGACAGCCCTACAGCTCTCAGCTTGGGCAGGCAGGAGAGGCCCCTGCAGAGGGCAGAACTCTGCATCACTCCTCCCCACCCGCAGCTCTCTCACCTCCCTTCTGCTGACCCCACAGTTTCTGTTCCAGCTGGAAGTGCACATCTCAGAACAGCTCCTGAGCGGCTGTTCTCACACCCCGCTCCAACATGGGAAGTGAAAGCTTCGGGAGAGAACGCTTCCTGCCAGAGCCCATGCAGTGCTGCACCCCAAAGGCTGAGCCCCATGGGGACCACGCACTGCAGGTGGGTGCTGCAGACAGAGCCTGACCGGGGTGGCTGCGGGAGGATTTCATCACTCACTCTTAGGCTGAGTGCAGATTCGTCATTTATGGATTTCTTTTTAATGGATGAAATTCCTTCCCCTTAAAAGAGAAACCCCACCACTGATGGCACAAACAGCTGTGCTGAGAAATAGCATCAGAGCAAACCTTGTCGATATTCCTCCCCGGGCGTCCTGAGGATCCTAACAGCTTTTGACTTGCAGAATGACTCCGAATGCAAAGGAATTTCTAAGAGAAGGCTGAAAGCCTGCCCTAGCTGCTCCAAAACACCCTCTGCTGGGCCCCATCTGCCAGCCCTTTGAGTACCCTTGGGTCAGGGCCACCCCTTGCTCCCTTCTCCTTGTGCCACAGAAGCTCCTGTGTGTCAGGAAGTGCTGTCCCACTGCCACTTGGCATTGACTCCAACTTAAGCTTCCAACTGCTCCCCAGGGAAGCAGTTTCTCCGGCTCCCTGAAATATTATTGAGTTGGACATGTGTTGTTCTGCTCCTGGATGGATCCTGGCCACTGGAATATCCATCTGATAATCAAATAAAACAGCCCAGCCCCCCTGCGTGCTGCATATTTTCTATGCTGCTCCCTGACTTCCATTGTTTCCCATTGTTTAGACTATTCATCAGAACTATTTGTCATCCTGCCCTGCTGCCGAGTGGGATTCAATACGTTTCAGGGGAAAACCAGCCCAGAGCAGGCAGTGGTGACACAGAGCCCTGGTGCTCAGTTCATTGAGCTAAAACGGGGTGGTTACATGGAGCTGAGAGAGTGGCTCGGCCCCCGTCCCAAAGATCCCACAGGCTGGAAGCCACTTGATGCTCCAGGAGATGTTGTCAGCCCTGCTCTGCTTGGGGTGCAGGGGCAGGATAACTGTGTTGGGCTCTCTGGAAGCTTTAGCCCAGGCTGCTGTTTCTACTCCTGCTCAGATCCCTTCAGGGGTTCCTCGCATTATAAACACCTCCTCAGGAGACAGTGATTGCTCTGGCTGCTGTTATTTTGCATGTCAGGTCTCCCTGTCAGCTCCACTTTGGTGTCAGGAGCAATGCAGTACAGGCTTGAAGGGAGTCTGTGGATAACGCCACAGCAGGGAGCAGGAGGCTGCAATTAAGGGCAGGCCCTCATCCAAAGAAGGGCAGCAAAGCTGGAGAAGGGTCTGGAGCACAGGTCTGATGAGGAGTGGCTGAGGGAGAGGCTGGACAGGGTGGTGGGGAGGAGCTGCTGAAACTTACTGGTGAAAGGGCTCTGTGGGATGGGGGGAGGGTTGGCAGTGGGGATGGCAATGGCCCAGGCATGCAGTGTCTCACGGAGGGACTGCTCCTGCTCCACTTTCTGTCAAAGCAGAGGAGCAAGGGGTATCCTCTGGCTGTACGTCGGCACGTTGGGGCTACAGTGCTGTGCAAAGAATTTAGAGAGCCAGGGGACTTTCAGGGACCAAAAAGCCAGTGACCAACCCCTGTAGCCTTGCAAAGGTGCTGTGAAAACTGTCAGGACAGTAGGATTTATCAGGAGCTGCCTTCTTTATAAGGATGTTACCCAAACATTTGCATTCAAACAAAACTTGCCAGCCAGATCCCTGCACAAAGCTGAGTCCTGCTCAGAAGCAGTGGCTGCACCTTCTCACCCTTATCTCCAGGCTGCTCATCAGAAGCCAAGTGCAGCATCCCCTGGAGCTGCATCCCAAAGCAAACTGCACATTCAGGCCTTGCCTAGGAGGCAGAGCAAATCCCCATAAAACCTCTGAATGGAAACAGAAATGTATGCTATTAAAAGAAAAAAAAGAGGAGAGAGAAACCTCTTCATCCATGCACACAGCACAGCCCCACAAACCAAATGCCCTTTGCACCTGCTCCCAATCTGCACTGCAACACAGGAGGTGCCTCATTATGCACCCCCAGAGCTCCCCATGGTCACTCTCAGCCCCAAACCTGTTCCTCCCACTCTGCAGCACAGAAGGGGTTAACTCCCAGCAGCTGCTCCCCAGATGCCGGTTCTGGAATTCACATTTGTGTAATAATAAACCTCAGGGTAAGCGCTGGTGATGGGGGGAGCTGTGGGCCCCCCCCTCCCCGCCTTCCACTCCTCACATTGGGCCAGGGGAAGCTGCTAGGCAATGGCCCAGGCTGCACAGCCCAGGTGTGCTGGGATCCCCCGATGCACTCCCAGGGAGATGAATTGCAGGACTGCTGGGACCGCTGCATCCCACTGCTGGGGGGCTGGGGAGGACTGCATGGGTTCCCCTCAAATGGGGCAGCACTGTGGCATAATTTGTTTCAGGAGAGAGGGGTGAGGAGAGATGGACATAAATTTTCCGCAGAGGCTCTCTCTGTAATTGCTCCCATCGCTGGCAGGGCAGCACACCTGCTTCCAATAGCCAGCCCTGAGGTCCTGCTGCCTGCGGGTGGGAGGAGGAACCTAGCCTGCCATTGCCTCTGCACAGCCATGGTGCATGCATCCAAAAAGCTGTGGGTGCACAGCACCAAGCCATCTCTTTCCCATGGAGAAGGGATTTCCTCCCTTCCCACATTCCAGGTGCTGCAGTAGTGTGGCCGTGGCCCTGCTGAGCTTCAAGCAGGAGGCTACAAACCTCTGTGCCCCCACCACAGGCTCAGACTCATGAAGGCCCCCCAAGCTATGCTGGGAGTTGGACGGAGATCAGAGGTTTCACTGAGATGGGAGGGTAAGGGCAGGAAGAGAGTTTTCAGGCCTGATTTGAGCCTGTCACTGCATTTGTTCTGAAACCTTAAACCAGGTCATCTCTCCCAGACGGCTTTCTGCTGCCAGCCAGAATGCCTTTCTTCCCACTCCAGTGCTGTATTTCACACTGTGAGGAGCAGCAGGCAGCCACTGGAGCCCTCTGCTGCCCTGCAGCACTGGGCTGGGAGCCACCAGCACACCTCTGCCTATGTAGGGCCCTGCACAGCCCCCCTGGAACTGGGAGCACAACAGGTGGGAGGGGGATTCAGCCCTCTTCCTAGGGGCTCCACTTGCTGTGGAGGCTGCCCTCACCCAGGCTCCCCCAGCAGATGGCATCAGATGGGATGTCCCCAGCGCCGTGGGTGGGTTTGCAATTGTAATGTTATAATGTCATAGGAAGTACAGCAATAATAGCAGGGTAGCAAAGTCCTAGGCTGCAGAAAGTGAGAATAAGACCAAATGCAGCAGCCATGAACACAGAAACAAAAGAAAAACAGCTGCTTACCTTTAGAATGCCTCAGATAAGCAGGAACCTCCAGCAAGATGCCTTTACATCCACTGCCAACCCTTAAATGAGGGCCAGGAAGGGGTGGATCCTGGCTCCATCCCTTCCATCACTCAGTACATTGCCTGTACCTGAGCTCCCCTGGGCTGGCCCTGCCTTCCCCCCCCCAGCTGCTCCATCACTTTTCCAAGCTCTGACTTAGCAATTCTGATACAGAGCCTATCCATAGCCCCTCTGATCTGAAGGCTCTGCAGCATCTCTTCTTCGTCCTGAGCAGTAGGGGCTGGAGGTCACACTCATGTGTGGCTCATCCGCTTCTGCTGCTTGGCTGCTCTACAGCAGCGTGAGTCCAGTGCACCCTAAGGAACCAGAGAGAGCAGTGAGTGCATTTGAAAATGTGAAGAGTGTTTTTTATAGGGATGCAGTGGAGACTGCTGCTCCCTTGCTACAGGAAGCCTAGTGGTGTCACGAGCTCTCACTCTGCCTTTATCATCCAGGAGCACTGCCCTGAGGTAGCTCTGATGCCCTAAGTAGGACCTGGTCCAGCCCTGCTCTCCAGTTCCCATGCACAAATGGAGCACAAGTTGCTGGGATACAGCACTGATGCCTCTTGCTGCCCCTCCTGGGCTACACATCTCCCCTTGTACGTTGCTGGGACTGCCCAACCCTGTCTGTGCCCTGTGCAGAGCTCTAGCCCAGCACAAAGCTCTGCAGCGACACAGGCAGCTCTGTGGGCTGGGGGCACACATTGCACTTTATGGGCAGCCCAGCAGCGTGATGCTGCTCGCAGTCCGCTGCTGCTCCCGCTGTGCTGAATGGCTTCTCCAACAGGCCAAAAAAAAGGAAAGCCAACCCTCCAAACATATCTCAAAAGGCCTCGTTATGACTGTTTTATTTGTTGGCGCTGGCCCAGGAGCTCGTGGCCAAAGAGCCCTGATTTCCCCCTCCAACTGCAGCTCTTTGGGGGAGCAGCCTGGCTGGGCTCCCATGCTCAGGATTCAGAGCAGTCTGGGTTTCCTTTGGAAAGTGCCGTTAATTGACATGAGAAAATAATCCAAGGCCCTTTCTCTCTCAAGCAGCAATAGTTCTCCTCACGGGGCATCCTGAAAAGCCGTGCGGCTTTTTTTGGGACTGTGCAAATGCACCAGTCAAAATAACACTCCCCAGGCCAAAAACTCTTTCCTGGGACACGGCCGTTGGCTTCAGCAGCCGTGCTCCAGAGGTGTCCATTGCATTATGGGCTGCCTGTGGACTCGCTCCAGCACTGTGGCACTTTCTGCTCCCCTTCCACACCCCTTCTGCTGGCTCAGTGTCTCCAGGGAGGGCACAGGGACTTGTTCACAGGGCTCTGTGCTGCTTCCCATGCAGCACTGCACCGATGCCCAGCACCACCCTGGGGACGGCTTGATGTCACCTCTGCTCGCCCTGCATCATCCCAGCCTGGGAATCATTGAGAAAAAAACAGGGGACAGTGGACAGAGAAGGTGGCAGTAGGGGGCAGGAGCCAGAGGTGCCTGAGAACCCACAGTGCTCTCTTGTTTGTGGGATGTATGGAGGCTGTCATTCTTGGACACTGATTTCCTTGTTGAGACAGCATCCGTGGAGCAGGAGCTGCCCAAAGTGCAATGGAGCCTTGGGGGGCAATGAAGGCTCGCAGCTCAGGGCAACTTCTGCAGGTGCATCCCCTCCCCAGGCTGCAGAAATAAGCAAAGGATGCTGCTGTTATTGCTATGAGATGATAATTTCTATCAGCAATAAAATTTGCTTTTACGTTTGTATAAAATACACTTAAGTGCATGCTAAATGTGGACCAAATGAGACAGGAATTGCAAATGGAATGAATGCCATATTGATTATCAAGGATTTATTCCCTGAGGTTCAGCAGGTTTGCCATAGACACAGATCTCTTTGCACATGGCTGTCGTTAACACTCATGAAACTGGCTATTAATAGTTAATGGCTAATTTAATAATTAATCAGTATTTAACAAACGAAGAGCAGAGGAGAAGCCTTCAGCCATCAAAATCACAAAGAGAAGAAGTTTATGGTGGTGGCACCCAAGTGAGTTTTGGGTGCTTTGCTGGGCTGGAAGGCAGAGAGGTGGGCAGTGGGAGGGATGGCACCAGGCCCCCTCATCCCACCGCCAGCCCCATGAATATTGCATGCCTACAAAGCGATGCATGCTGCCTGCTTCCTAATTGCTGCCACTGTGTATTAAACAGGCTCTAATCATTTCATAAATATTGATATTTGCTGGGTGGCAGCGGCTGGGATGGGCAGCCCTTGGCCGAAAGCAGAATGTCACCGTGGAGGGGCGACCGATGGCCACCAGCACCGCCAGCGCCCAGCACCCATGGGCAGCACTGGGTGCCACATGGGATGGGTGGTGGCAGCGGGACCGGGGCCGGGCTCAGCGCCCATTCCTGTGCCATGGGACGTGCAGGCTTTGAGCCAGCCTTGGGCGTTTGTAAATTAAAGGCTTATTATTAGCAGTACTTGAGATGTACATGTTCTGTCTCCCTCGGGACGTTCATTTCGTGCTGATTATCATATTTTTTAAAATGTAATGAATTTATGGAGATAATTCAATCCCACTGACTAGGAGTGTGTCTTACTTCTGCCACAAGTAAAGCTGCTGCGTGTGTGAAAATGGAAATTGCTGCGGCACTTTCCATGTCTTCTGCCTGCCTACCAAAGGATCCCAAAATGCTTTGCACACTCTATCTACTGGGGAGATCGACCAGAATTGCAGCACTTCATAGAAACACAGCCACTGCTGGGCTGGAACACAGAAACTCTTTAACTAGAAACAGAAATGTAATCAGATTAATTAAGTAAGTACAATTCCGAGGCAAGAAAGTCAATTAAATGAATCGTACGTCAATATGTAAATAAAAGGAGCTGGCTTTGAAGCAGGATTAGAGATAGGAGTGACAATCAAGAGTGCTGCTCCTTGCAGAGTGTGTTCAAACGCCCCCCAAGAGCCACTTCTCCAGGCCAACCCCTGCAGCTGGGATGGGGGCTCCATGTGGGCATCACACACACAGGGACCCTCCAGCAGCTCCGTCCCCAACAAGACCTCCATGAACCCACGTGTGTTGGAAGGCACACAAGGGTGTCTGTGCTGCCTGCTCTGCTCCTGCCAACATGCCAGTGCCTTTCCATGCCCGTGTCGATACCCATGGCCATGTCCATACATACCCATGCCCACATCCATACTCATGTCCACACCCATGAGCGTGACCTTGCCCTTGCATGACTGAGTGTGTCGCCATGTAGAGGAGCACATTTCTTCTGCCAGCCAAATCCCATGCTCAGCCTTTTGCCCCAGCGGTGCCTGGCTTCTCTCCATTCATCTCTCAAGATGTCCTCTACTTTTCCAGCATGTTTCCTCTTCTTTCTCTCCTTCCTTTCTGCCAGTGAATCCCTGCCATGGATGTCTTCCTGTACCCATAAATCTTTTGCATGGCTTGAAGTAGTGCCATTGAAGAAAGATCCTTTTTTTGTGCAAATTTCAATAAATGCCACTGGAACAACACGGTAAATGATCCTGAAAATACAAGACCAAAAAGGAGAGAAAGAAATGGCAGCAGAGGACGAAAGAGAGTGAAGCACCCGTATTTAAGGCTGCCAAACAATGCATTTGAATGCAATCAATTTGCAAAAGTGGGGGAGAAAGGGAAGAGAAAAGAAAGGAGCAGAAAAAATCCAGCTTGTATAGCAGCTTAATAAATAAAGTCAATAAAGAGAGCATGAGGCTGGGAAGGCAGGACTGAGAAAGGCCTTCTCCTGGTTAGAAGTTTCCATTGGAACACTAGCAAAATGAAGAGATGTTCTGATGGATTGGGGCTGCAATTTTACTGTTGGCTCCTCAAGTCCTCCTGAGGAGCACAGCCTTGCTCCCTGCCCCCCACTTCCCTGTGATGCTCTCAGCAAGGGGAAAACTGGGCTCTGCAGCAGCTGCAACCAGGATGCAGCCTCACCAACCCGTGGCTGCAAGTCTTTCTGTAGTAGCAGGGATGACTTAGAGAGCTGGGGCAGTCACAGGACACCTGAGATGTGCAGGAACCCTCTGTCCCTGGCTCCCCCTGTGGCTCATTGCCTCTTTGTACTTGCTCCCTGCAATTGCCCCTTAATTACTGTGGCTGGGGTTAACGAGCTAACTTGGATCTGGGAGAGAGCCCATCCATCCTGCCAATACCTGGCTATATATCCTTATTCATAACTATATTGATGGGAAAATGAATCAAAATAATGATCACTCGTTGCCTTTTAGCAGCACAGCCGCAGCCAGGTACTTTGCAAAGGTACTGAAGTTTGAAAGAAAAGCAGAAGTGCCACAAACCAGGATGGGAACTTCAGGCTCTTGGCCTGAAGAGCCTCCCTGCTCCAAACCTTCACCCAGAGTGTGCTGGAGACAGAGTGACCGAGGGGGCAAGGAAGGGATGCACCAAGGGATGTGCAGGGACCTCCAGCATCTCCAGGTGGGCACATCCCTGTCCCTGGGGCCAATCCAAGCCGGGGGTGCTGTGCCCATCTGCCTGCCGAGCGCTCCCTGAAGAGACCAAAAGGCTTTTAAACTTAGCAAAGCCACATTTTCTGTGAATAGAAACCAGAGGCCTCCCTATTCAAAGCGAGAAAACTCAAAGCAAGCAGGGAACAGAAGAGAAATAAAAAGCTCTCTCCCTATCCGCCATACCCACGAGGGCAGAGCCCTGCTTCCACACTTGGATTCAATTAGCTCGGGGACTTGCAGAGCTGTGTCAAACTCTGCCAAAGCCCCTCCGGCTGCTCGGATGTCCCCTCTGGTCTCTGTGCTGGCTGTAATGCAGCACGTGCGTTCTGCCTTTGGGCAGTGCATGGCATGCCCACAAGAATTAAAAGAAATAAAAGCATTCAACAGCTCAGCCTATTGGTGTGTTTGGAGCAGGGGCAGCAAACGCAGAGCTTTGCCAAGAGGATGGAGCAGGATTGGCCTCACCTGCACAGATTGGGCCAGGGAGTTTTTCATTTCCAACACCCCGAGCCCCTCACATCAGTAATGCTGGGTCATGTATTTGAGATCTATTAAACTGCGAGGGAATGTTTAATTATCTGTTTAATGATGCTTAAAGCATGTCGGAAATATTATTCTGAAGAGGAGGAAAGTGCACAACCTCCTCTGCTCTCAGAGCTGTTCATTACCCCGGATGGTTTTTTGTCAGTCACAGAGCTGAGGTTCTCATTTTGTTCCCATTCACACCCCACTGCCTTCCGATCCTGAACTGCTGAAAGAGGCCAGTAAAGCGGGGCAGAAAAAAAATGCCAGCAGCTGACAGGTCCCAGCATTGAGGCCTGGGGGATCCAGGTTTTGTGCATTGCCTGGCAGCTGAACCACGGGCACAATTAGATGGAGGCTTCCAAGGGATGCTCTGCACTGTGGGTCAGACCCCCTCTGAGCCAGCAGTCAGCCAGCAGGTACCATAGGAGCACCAGGGGCTTGTCCTGAGAGCCACATCATACTCACAAAGCCCCAGATGAAAGCCCAGGAGCCCCCCCATCCCTCTGGAGCTCTGGCTGGGGGCAGGTAGTGGGTGCTGTGCTCAGTGACCTGGCAATGCTGAGGCAGGGCACCAAAGGGATCTCCACTCCCTCCTGACAGCTTTACAGAGCCCACATTTCACCAGCTACAAAGCGCTGAGACTCATGCTTCCACTTAATTCCGGCACTGCAGCCCATTCTGGGGCTATGAGCCTTGGAAAGAGCTGGTCTGGTTCACCCAGAGGGGAAGCGTAAATCCTCATTCAGCCCCTGGCAGGGAGCACTGCCACCTCCACAGCCTGCTTCTGTGTTCACATCTCCTGCTTGCAGTGAGGGGATGCAGCTCCATCCCATGGAGACCAACTGGGGAACCCATAGGCAGTTGTGATGGAGAAGTCAGCACAGAGCAGACCTGCTGCTGGTGCCCCAGAACGGTTCCCCACAAAGGAAGTCCTGAAAGTGCAAGCCCTGAAACCAGCTTCTGAGTCCTGCATCTGCTTAAGAACAGACTTTGTTGCAAACTGGCTGAATGAAGTTTGTTCCCAAGCAGACTCTTGTCTGTTGGGAGTGCCTGTTTCAAAGGGTTTGGAAAGCCAGCCTATTTCTGGAAAGAACAAAGTGCCATTTCCTGATTTATTTCCAGTTTGAGTGGGACTGTGAAGTCCTTTTTCAAGGTTGAGGAGGAGGGCAGAAGGATTATCCCACAAACAGCTGTGGTGCCTTGAGCCCTAAAATACTCTGTGAAAGAAGATCCTAGCCCTATCGCTGAGCCCAGCCAAAAGCTTTCCATTTATTGTTCTTTGTCAAGCACCTGCGCTGCAGGATGTCATTTATCTCCATGCAGAGGACAGAGCTGTGATTTAAGTCCCCAAAGAGCACTGTACATCCGATGACACCAGCTGGGCATCCCAGCATCATTCCAGACCAACACAGAAAGGACAAGCTGGAACCTATAAGTCCTCGGGGGACAGGAAGAGAGCAGGGCACCAGAGGTACATCTCCTCTGCCCCATCATGAGTCCCCAGCAGCAAAACTGGCAAATCCCAACATTCATCTTTTTGAAGTTCCTCCATTTCTGAGGTCATCTGCCTCCTTTTTGGGGAGAGAAACAAAGAGAGGTCAGAGAACTGCACAGGAGCAGCTCTGGGGTTATCCCCTGTCACTATGGGGAGGGATGTATGAGCTTCTTGGGTCCCACAGAAAGGTCCCGTGCTGGAGTCCCACATTCATTAGCGAGGCAATTATCCTCCATGCAGGCCCTCCAGAGAGGCCTTGCAGATCAGCTTTACATGAGGCAGAAAACAATGACATCCCAGAGCTTTCCAAGCAATTCAATTTTCTCGTACTCAGGAGAGCGAGTGTATACTCTCTTCTCTTCCAAAACACTCCACAGCCCGGATTTTAGGAATAATTACTGCTCTTCCTCCAGTGGCACCACTAACAGGGATCCTTGTGGTGCCAGGGCACGTTCCAGCCCAGTTCTCCTGAGAGCATCTCCTGCACATCAGAGCCCTGATGGTGCTCCTGCTGCTGCCCGTGCCCTGTTGGTGCATTGGGCAGGGTTGGGGCTCCGTGCTGAGGGCTGGGAAGGACGGGCCAGGGCTGCTACAGCACTGCACTTGGCAGACAAAATGCTCTGTAACTTTTTCCTAGCTCAGGAAAGAATAACAACAGAGTAAAAAATAGCCTTTGCGTGTCTCCTGTACTAAAAGACAGTAGTGTGCATTATGGCTCGTGCCTGGTTCTCTCAGTGTCTCCCCAGGATGGGGCTCCTCCAGAAAACAAGGCAGCCCCGTGAGCAGCCTTGGCCCAGGTGAGGCCATAATTCAGCTCTGTCAGCAGCTCCAGGAGCCCCACACCAGGACCACCCCCACTGCGTGCTCTCCCCATCCCCATCTCCCCACCAATCTCACTCACCGCAGCCACGAGGATCTGGCTGGAAATCAATAGGATACTGGTTCACACCTGGGGAAAGCTGAGCAGCACTGCAGGGTGCAGGAAGAGGAGAGCCCTGTCACATCCCACTGCAATGCTTCCAGAGGACAGCCAGGAATACCTGCCCCACTGATTCACCCCTACCCCAGGGTGACCCTTTGGGATGCAGTGGCCATACTGAGCATGCCAGGCTGTGCACCCAGCAGCACCACATGGGCTCAGCAATGGGCTCCTAGATGGATCTTGTCCTCTTATCCAATACAGCACAGGTCAGTCTCATCCTGCACCTTCTTCTCATCCAACAGGTTCGTATGCCAGGCTAACGATGCACCAACTGCTTTTACAACAAATCCTCTCGGAGCTCTCCCAGATGGCTACTTGGTGCTTGTGGCCTGCTCTGGATGCAGCATCATGGAGCTGCTGCTAACCCCACCATAAATATGTTTTTAATGTTTAATTTGCATCTCACTCACATTCAATAACTGCTCTGGGAAATCTAAAGTGCATCTCAAAAACGGAACCACAATCATTATTGAATATTAGATACTATCACTGGAGTATTAAAAACATATTTCTGCATAGAAATAAAGTTTGCATGCACAGTATGGAGCCACACCACACACATTGCGTGCCATGCACCGACAGAACGACCAACTCTCTACTACAGTACTAACAACAATCCACGTTTCCATTGCATTTCCCATCAGAAGGATCCCAGAGCAAGCAGGAGCAGCATGCAATGCACAGCCCCTCCCTGAGCCCTGGGGGCAGCTCAGCGCCCAAAGGGGCACCAGGACCATTGCGGTGGTCCTCAAAGGCTGAACCACAGCAGCTCTGATGCTTAAGATCATTGCATGTGTAGCCACAAGTTAAAATATCAAACCCAGCAGTGGCACTTGGGTGCATGAATGGAGAGATGTGCTCCTAAGGGGCCACTTAGCTGCATTCACGCTCTGTTTTACCTGGTTGGCTCGCTCCAACACGGTGCCTGCACAAGCAAATGAGACTTGCAGCTGAGCAGGACCTTTTCAAAGCCAGCTCCAATTAAGCTTACTCACAGGATTAGTGTATATATTCTAACAATGCAGATAATAATAAATAAAGAGAGAACATGCATTAGTTCCAGCCGGAGCCCTGCAAATATCCAGAATTAGTGAGTCAGTGTAAGAATAGAGCATGCAACCATTATTTCCCCATCCTCCAAATTTTCATCTCCCAATGGATGCACTCAAGGGAACAGCTTGAGAGCATCTCCGTGAGACACTTTCTCAGTAATTTGACTGTAAGGGTTTTGCTTCTGTGCTCCCAAGCAATTGGAGGGGAATCAGCACTTCCCTTGATCATGCAGAACTTTGATATCACCAGGCAGACCTGCTTCATGCCTCCAACACCTGCATGCTTTGCTGTCACAGAGGTGATGATCACAGACCCCAGCAGCCGTGGAGCGCTGCTAAATGGAGGGACACTGATCTGCTGCTGGAGTTCCTTCAGATGCTGCCTGCCCTATTGCTCTGGTTTTGCCTTTCTTAGGCTAAAAGCAAATTCATTCTGTAGAGAAAGGGACTGCGGTACAAGGGCAGCAAGGGAGCAGCACAATGCTCAGCTCTCCACACGCCAGGACTGAGTCTGAACACCAGGCTCTTCCCAAGTTCATTAAGGTTAATAAATTGGCTTTTCACACAAGGGCAAGATTATCCCTTGGTCTTTTCCACCACAGGGCTACAGACAGGCTCAGGTGCTAAGCAAACTGATGGAAGAGCAATGCAACCCAGCGACCTCAATGCTCTCACTGCCTGGCAAATCCATATGTTTTAAATTCCTAAATCAGAAGGTAGAAAGAGAAAAGCTGATCTGGTTCTACATTATTTCCTGTATATGTTGTCTCAGAATCATGCCAACATCATTTTCCTGATCCTGTCATCCTGGAATAAGAAAAAGCAAGGCACAACATAAGGAGGTGTTCCTGTGGCACACTGAGCCACACAGCTGGCGACAAGGAGAGGCCCATTGCCACGTGGCAATGCCTACAATCCTTCCCAGCACCAAGAGGAAAGTGCCTGGGGGGGGGAGCGCAGGGACACCCCCACCCCAAAACTGACAGGCAGCCGCTGTGCCATGCTGGCAGATGGAGATGAAGCAGCAGCTCTCATGCTATTCTAGTCTTAGCAAGAGCTGTGAGGAAAATGAAAGTCACAAAAAATAGAAATACTTGACAGCAAAATGCAAGACTCCCATTCCTGTAAGCCGCTTCCATCCGATGCTTGTTGCAGAGCCCCGCGTCCCGCTGCACCATGCACCGATGGGGCTGCAGCCCCTGCTCCCTGCACTGGGCACACGCAGCCATGCAGAACCCACCGCCGGCTGCCGGGGGCGGTCTGCAGAGCTGTCAGGGAATCTGAGAAATCTGAGTGTGAAATCAGCATGTTTCGTGGGACAGCGGGCACGGACTGCCCATATGTTACCCACACACATCACCAGTCATCTGGGAAATGCACACATCTTAGAGGCTTTCATTTCTCCATTTTTCCCTGTTGGACTTGTCAGAGAAATTTCGCTGCCAGCCCATATACCTTCGCAAAAAAACGCACGGCTCAATCTTTCACAGATGGACTTCCCTCATGTCTGGGCTTTGATCAAGGCAAGAAAGCAGCGGGGGGGGATTATTACCTAGAAATGTGTCTGTGGAAGCATTTGTGCATGCAGCCACGCTCCGGTGCCTCTTAGGTTGCTTTCCTCACTCGTGTCCGTGCCATCGCGGCTGTGATGGGAGCTCGGTCCTGGAGTTGCCCAGGGACAATGCTCACACCCAGGAGCACAGCGTGAGCGGGTGCCCCTGGGGGCTTTGTGCCCCTTTCCTCTGTGCAAGGCAGGCAGGGATCGCACATTGGCAGGAGCAGGGCTCCGACTTTGCCAGAAGAAAGGCGATGGAGAAAGCTGAGCTGTGCCAACTGCGTCCTGTTCAGGGACAACTGAAGCACACTGCCTCCGTATTATTGCTCCCATCCTTCCATCAGGAGGGGGAGAGGGTGCAAATCTCAGCTCAGGGATCCTCAGAGGCCTCCTCCCAGCCCCTTGGACATGCTTTGTCTTTGGTTTCTGAATAAAAGTAATCAGAGAAAGCACTGGGAAAATATTTTTAACCCCTACTTGCCAGCGTTGGAGGGACAGCCCAGTGCTGGTAGTTCACTTTCCTGGCTGTGCTTCCATCAAATCAGTACTGCTTTAATCTTGGGTGAGAGAATCATACCCAGCCCCCAAGGATGCTAAGCCTGCACTGGAGCACTTCACAGAGGGAAACGGAGTGGAAACAGCAGGGCTGGACTTGACAGCATAGATTTGCCCAGCTCCACTGCTTCTTCTGGCACAACACAACCGAGTACTCGAATCACATGCAAAAGCAACATGCACAAAGCACTGTGCCTCTCACCAGGCTTCTGCCACAGCATTGTCTCAAGCACGCAGCGGTGCTGAGGATCACAGGGCTGGGGGCACCGAGAGCTCTGCAGCCAGGACACGAGGCTGCTGCCAGCAAGGGGACATGTGACAAACCCCAGAGCCCTGGGCAGGCTCTGGGAAAAGCAGTGGAATCACAAGCTCATGAAGGCTGCAGAGCCTGGCCAAGCCATTCCTTGCATGCCCAGACCGTGCGCTCCAGCCTGTTTCCCACGCGGCAGCAGGTTTGCTATGTGCCTTCGGCAGCCGCCCCTTCCTGCTCATCACAGCCAGAGCAGCTCAGGCAGAAATCCCCCTGGCAGCGAGCACGCTTGCGAGTGGGAGCACAGATGGCACACGCACACCCCCTGATGCCCACCCCTCCCTTGAAGGTGACCACAACCCATCATCCTGCAGCCGCCAGGGCTGTCAGGTCCCCCTCGCCCGTCTCCGGCGTGACGTTCCAGCTCATTAATTTTCCCCATTAGACGCTCCTCAGGGAGCTAAGGAACTTGGGTGCGATTTTTCTTCCTGGTTTTCAGCCCCTGAGCACATATGAGAAAAAACACACGCAATCCCCATTCGCCTCTTCCCTCATCACCCGCGTTAGGGTTTGACCTCTCTGCTTTCTGCCCCCATTTTTAAATAATGTTGAAAGTTTGTCACTGGACCTCTGTCATTCTTCAGCCGTGATCCACTTCAGAAGGACGAACGGCAGAGCCAAAGAAAACATTGTGCATGGGACCCGAACAAGAAATACCAGACCTGCTTTCTCTGGCCTTAAAAGCACTGTGTGTTGGAGACCATACGTCCTGTCTGACAGGGGCTGCTCCAAAGGCTGTCCTGGGAGAGAAATGGCCTAGGAAATACCCTGAAAAATTAATTATTGCATGTTACTGCCTCCAGAACAAATGAGATAACATTTTTTGCGCTAATTGGGTAAACGGAAACTCTTGTTTCCACAGGGAACTTGGGCTCCGTGTAACAGCCATTAATCAGGGGGAGAAGGGAGCCCCGGGGCAGCGTGGTGCCCCCCTACCCTCAAAACATATCCTGGTGCCCCAAGGCTGTGAGACTGCCTGCTGCCAGCACTGGGGTGCAGCCCATGACCCACCACCCCCTACTGCTGGCTGGCCTGCATTCAGCCTGCCCTGCCTTGCTATGTGGCCGTGGTCAGATAACCCCATCCTGCACCACCCCAGTGTACCACTATGCCACCATTCCATTGTGCCACCGCCGCCCCCTGCACCACCCCTCCACCTGCCAACACAACCTAGATTCCCTGCACGCTCCGGGGCTGCTCTTAACATGCCTTCCCCTCCAGCCTCTCACCCTCCTTGCAGCACAAGGCAAAGGCTTGTGCCTGACATCCCATCTGGGGCCCATCAGCACTGACTGACCTAGAGATGCCACTAATGAGAATCCTGATATTTCATTTAAAGGGGCTTCTGTCACCTCTTTCCTCCAGAAGTGATAACCACCATGCAAGAACATTCCAGAGCTGCAGAGACCCAACCACCACTCCAGGCAGCAGCTCCTTAAAGCTGTCTGTTCAGACACTGATCCAGAGAGGCACTGAGCCCTCTCAGCCCTTTGCAATTAGCAATTAGGGCCAGGGCCAGGCCCATGGCTGCAGGAGATGAGCTGCAGTGCATACAGCTGCTTGCAATGCCCCATTTCCCAGCATAATTCCCCTTGTCCCCTCCTGCTTTCCTTTGGGGCTGAAACTTGTTTTTTGTGCACACGCACACAGTCCTGAAGGATTGAGGTCTCGGAGATTAAAAGGCACCATTATGGGAGTCAAACATAAATTTTCTTTTTATTAAGCAGAGTAAATGTCATCAGTGAAAAAAAGCAGAGGAGAATGGAGAGAAGAGGAGGATTTCATTCCAACTTCCCTTTACTTTCGTTCCTGCTCCTGGCCCTGGCTCGGCACAGTTGTTTATTTTAAAGTCCAGTAGGGAAAGCTCATATCTTCCCTGCATTCTGTGGGGATTTGCTGCACCATTACCATAAAGAACAGTGTATACCATGTCCGTGATGTTTGGCTCATGTCCTGCTGCTGCGATTCCTGGTTGCTGCTTTTGGGGAAGACTGGCACAGTCAGGAGGGACACGAGTACTTTGCCAGGTGCCAGAGCCACCTTCCCCTTGTCTCTGGTGTTGTCCCACTGCTATCCCTCTGCTGGTGACAAGGAGCAGAAGGTGGCAGCCTCCAAGTGGAGGCTGAGGTGGCCAAACCCCTCTGTTCACCCCATAACAGCCAGACAGCAGCAGCTGCCCCAACCAGCCAGGTCCTGCCCCAAGCAATGGGAGCAGTGAGACAGCAGGGGCAGCCCATGGGAACGCAGGGACGGCTCCAGCTCCACTGCATTGCTCCTGCAGTGGGGGCTCCGGGCCGATGCTCTTTGGTTCAAAGCCAAAGCCCTGTCAGTGGGGCTGAAACTTTTCCCTTAACCTGATGAGACAGAGGCAGATTTGTGTCACATGCCCGCCTCATCTAATAGGCCAATGCAGCAGCTCTGCAGCCCCGCAGGCACAGTGAGCCCAGGCAGCCCACAGCACCCTGGGGACAGCAGCACTACAGGGACCCGGGGGCACACAAGTGTGCATGGCACTCTTCACAGCACAGAATGCCCCAGAGCAGCAGGGATGCCAGGGTTCAGTACTGGTGTTACGCAGCATATTTCAAGGTGCAAAAACGGGAGATGGAGAGCTCATGGGAAATGCTTTTCCCCCTTTCAGGTTTAATTCTTCTGCTGTGCGCTTGTCTGAGATGGTTTTGTTCACACATCGCAGCAGAGAAGTGGCTGAACAAAGAGATTCCTTTCTTTATACTTCTCATTGTCTTTGTAGGCTGAGGAATGCAGCTGAATTTAATGGATACAATGCCCTGCACACGTGTGTGTGTGTGTGTGTGTGTGTGTGTGTGTGTGTGTGTGTGTCTGTGTGTCTGTGTCTGTGTGTGACTGTGTGTCTGTGTGCAAGAGAGGGATCAAGGTTCAAGCAGGGCCAGAAGCACAGTGAGCTGAGCTCGCTGCTCCAGGTATAGTGCTTGCTCAGGTGGGCTGCATCACACTGTGGGGGGAGCACTCAGAACACATCTTAAATGAACAACCACTGTGCACAGCAAATCTGCTGTAGAGTGGGCTTATGGCACAGCCAGGTGCTCCTTCCCAAGGGGACTTCCATTCTCCTGCAGTTAACTCTGTGTCCTGCAGCTAGGCAGAGTGGATTTGTTCAATCTTCAGCTCTGCTGGACTGACCCAAGCTCCAGCTCTGCCATCACGATGTTCCTATCCACTCATAGGCAGAGATTCACATGCATTAGCTCTGTACCCAGCTCCACAGGTGCTGCTTCGTAGGTCTGCACGTTTCTATTCCACATCAGCCTGCTGGCCCCAGCGTGTCCTGCCAAGGTCCCATTGCCCATCTGTGGGAGCGTGCAATAAGCAAACGGATAAATCATGCACCGCAGAGGATCACCTCTTCCCTGACCTCTGAATAAATCAGCTTATTCCCTGTACCACGACATCTGAGCACTCTTGCTGAGCTCTGCACTCTAGGAACGATACGCCCAGCACATCTGGGGCTGCAGCCCCACTCCCCGGCCCAGACATCACAGAGACACAACTCCTGAAAATCACACTCAGTGCATCCCTCAGCCTTGGGGCCAGTCAGGCAGCACAGCAGCAGCCACCTGTCCCCTAATCCTCTCCTCCAGAAAAGCAGAACTATTGTGTCCCATGATGGCAAACCATTCCATCACCATCTCCGCACAGCAGCTGACCATGCCACAGTAGCACGCAGCTCAGAGGGTTACAACAGCGAAATGCATCCTAGGCCCTCAAGCCCCAGGAAAGCTCATCAGTGCATTTTCACCCTTTCCCTGATGAACTCCCCCAGCGCTCACCTTCCTCACTCTGCCCACCATCCCCCCCCCACCCCCCCCCCCTTCAACTGGCTTCCTCCTGTTATCTTTGTCAGCAAAGAGAAACTGATATGGTCCATTAGCTCAGCCCCCTCCCCTGATGTCCCCCCACTGACAGGGAACATGACACTGCGCTGCCGAGCACAGATGCGAGCTCTCCATCCTGACAAACGCGTGTTGAGAAAGCATTTTTGACCAAGTTCCATATCCAGGGTTGGTGTCAGACAGCAGAGGTGGAATAAAAGGACCTCTTGGCTGGAGACGCTGGAGATAAGCAACTACAGGAAGCCTGCAAGTGAAAAAAGATGCTAGCCTGAGAAATTTTAGAGGAGAGAGCAGCCACACAAAATAATTGCTGAAAGAATGCAGCTTGATTGCAGACAGCAGGGAGAGTCTCAAATCCTGCATGGAATGAAAGCCCAAGATGATAGCTTGAGGGGAAGAAAAGTTATCAGGCTGGCAGGAGTGATTTATTCAATGGAGGGGATTAAGAGCCCAAAAGTTAATGTGTGAAATGTAGATTGGGGAGGAGGAGGGCTACAGGAGGGTGTGCAGGCGGGGGAGGCACAAGGGTGCGTGGGGTGTTGGGTGCTGCTTGAGGTGTTGGGTGCTGGTGGTGGTGTTGGCCATCGATGGCCATGCCGAGGCCTTGTTCCCCACACCCATCATGGGGTTAGGGTGCAAGGCATTGCTGTGCCTCCAAAATGAAGGTGGTTGGGTGTGCTAGAGTACAGATGGATTCACCCCAAGCCCTCCACTCTCTTCCATATGTCAACAGAAACCAAGAGCGACGTCCTGGGGGTGGAGGATGCTCTCCCAGACCCATGCCAGGAGGCCATTAGGGTTGGGATTGCGGTTGTGTCACCATGCAGACAGCACAGGGCTGAGTCTGCAGGGCCAAGCATCCTGCTCCTCCCCACACACACTCACAGTCCTTCATCTCTCCGCAGGCTGCCAGCAATAGGCCAGATCCTGTCCCAGCTCAGCCCCTGGAGTGGTGGAGCAGTGCCAGCCCGACCCCACATCCCCGCATTGTTCATTTTGTGCTTCCCACATTCAGCCTTGCTCTTCTCCCAGGTGCCTCGCCAGAGAGGGAGGGAATCCTGTCAGTCGCTAACAAAAATACTGTGCAAATCATATTAAAATAAAAGGCTCTTGTAATTTTTAGCATTTATTGAAGTGGTTTCTCTTTATTTCTTTTCTTTTGGCTCCTCAAACGTTTTGGAGCACAGCTGCCAAAAATGAAATGTTTGACCAGCCCCAGTGATGCTTCTGTTGGCCTCCTTCCCTCCTCTCCTCTCTGTGCAGTGCTTCTCTCACATCACTTCCCTGTCCATTCTTCCCAAGACCCCACACCCCCGTGCCTCTCCACCTCCTGCTTTGCCCCATCACTCTGCCATTCTCCAGGTTCACACTGGAATCTCTACAGTACGGATACCGCAGCAGCCCTCACCGTCCCCGCGGTGCTTAGAGCATGGCAGCAGTAGCTCTCTATGATGTGTTGTCACAAGCTGTAGTTCATCACTGAAAAATGAGAGGGAAAGGTCTCCACCAGCCTGTGCCCCCCAGAACCCACAGGACGCTGCCAGCCCATGGCGTATCAGTGTGACACCGTCCCTGCAGGACGCAGGGCTGCATGGGGACACGGGACAGCAGCAGTGTCACTGTGCAAGGACCGGCTTGTCTCTACCTGGTTGTCAGTGCCTGGTAGGTGCACGTGCACCACTCCACGCTGCTGGAGTTAATGCTGAGAGCAGGGGCTCTTGGCATGTTTAATCCCCTAATGGTATTAATTCCCTATTAAATTAAATGGCACAAATATGTCGCTGGTTCGGTCTGGGGAGGAGGGGTGGTGCCTCTCCCTCCCCCACCCTTTTATCCCAGTAAGGACACTGGAGCATTTGTTAGCAGAGAGAGAAAGAAAATCCTACAAAGAATCGCAGCATTTATGCAGATAGAAAAGACAAGAAAATGGCAGATTATTCCTCAAAAAAGCAGAAGGGAACTCCCCTTGTCCTGCACAGCAGCCCCTGTGCCCCGGGAAGCGGCCCGTCGCAGTCACAGCATGTGGGCACACAAAGGGCTGCCTGGTGCGGGGTGGGCACAGGGCAGCACGGAGCCCAGCAGCTCACCCAGCCGTGCCCGGCCCCGCTCGCATTTCAAAGCTGTTGTTTGAAATCCAATGTCCCTTTTTTCTCATTCATATATGCATTCAAAGCAAAGTTATGACAAAAATCCAGCGCGGAGCTGAAAGCGAGAGCTTGAGTTGCATTTTGGCACGGGCTGGGCTCATCCCTTCTGCACGAGGCTCCTTGCCAGAAGACATCTTGGAGTGGAAGGAATTCTAGAAATCAGGATTCTGCATATTATCGGGTTTTATTTGTCTCGTTCGGGGAGGTGAGAGGAAGCAGCAAGAGGCTTCGTGTTAAAAGATCTGCTCTGGGATTTACCTGCGACTGACGCAGGTGAAAAGTGTTGGATGATGGATTCTTCCCGGTGAATGAAGAGACAAAGGGGAGCCTCTTCCCTGTCTGACACTTTGTTAGTAGCGTATTTTCAAGCAGGAGAGGTTAAGTAAAAAATCTGGCCTGGATCAGCGTGCTTGTATCTCATCAGCCAGACTCCGTAATGTCGTTTCAGGTGGAGGTGACACACAGTGGGTACCTGGAGAGGATGCACGCTGGGATGCCTCCCTGTGCTGGGGCTGCTCATTGGAGATGCTGGCTTACAGATCATCACCATGTCTGACTGTCTGCCTGTGAGAGGGCTTTGTCCTCGTGGTTGTTGTCTTAGTCTCGTTTCTCATAGCTTGATGCTCAAGGTCGGCATGAGCTGAATGCTTCCAAACCTTCTCACCGCCACTTGGGATGCCATAGCCCTGCTATGTGCCCCAGGAGATGTTCAGAGGAGCAGAAGTTCTCACCTCGATTCTTATAAATTTCCAGGGAATGTCTGTGAGGAGCTGAATTGGAATCCAAGCACGTGTGCCTGCATCACTCAACCAGCCTGGAAGGAGAGGTATACCGTGTTTCTTGGCTGTCTGATTAAAATTAACCAATCCTAATCAGATTTTCAAATACCGAACGCTCACAGGAAGCATGGGCAAATGCATAGTGATGAATCGTTAATATTGCTGGAGATACATAGCCCTTAATTAATGCATTCAGGAAAATCACGCAGAATGCAGGTTGCAGATGGAAAAGCAGGTAGAACTCAGGGATTTCATTACGTACAAATTTCTGGTCGCAGCCTCCCCAGAGCACTGATATCTCTGCCAACAAGACCTGACATGGGCCACGTTTCCATCGGCAGCATGGGATGCAGGGCTGTCAGGAAAGGCCAACGCTGCTCACCTTGTCCACCCCTTGGCCTCCCAGTGCCTCTACCAGTGGTGGGTGCAGACTCACTGCCTTCTGAAAATCTGCTCCCAAGAGCCCCCAGAGAGCCCCAAACAGCTCCAGGACAGCAGCTCACGTCCCATCCACACAGCCCTGGGCACAGCAGCAGCTCTAAGAACATTGGAGCTCAGGGGTTCATTCCCTGCTGCTGCCCCAGGGAGAAGTGAAACCCAAAGACAAAGTGCAGCGTATGCTGTGGCTCCTTGGAGTGATTCCTAAGGGGGGATTCTGAAAACATGAAAGAGCGAGCAGGACGTTGCAGCTCTGTGAAATGGAGGCCCAAGGATCAGCTTGTCCCTGTGGACGGCGGTGGGAGTGCTGAGGTGTTGAGGAGGTGACAGATGGTGAGCATCCCTCACTGCCCCGTCCCCATCCTGCGCTGACCTGGGGGTGTCCCAGTTCAGTGGCAGATCCTGGGGACATCAGGCGAGAAGGGCAGAGGGGCAGATGCTCCCACAGCTCCTCTGCTATCACCTTCCTCCCCCATGCTCAGGGAGAACCCATCACCAAACTCTCCCCAAAGCCCTTTTGTTCCAGGGCAGCCACACGCTGTTTCCAAAGACCCAGGGGAAGCTCAGAAAAGCACATCACAGCTGCAGCATTTACTTGATAGCACTTCCATGAGGGTTTTGCTCACAATTCTTTACTAAGAGCACAGCTTGCACCAAGCTGTGATGGTAATGGTAGATCTGTTTTGCTGATTTACATTGCAGTGACAGTAACCCCCAACCACCACCACTTTCCTGGGTGGGTGCAGCAGATGTGACGATCAGGTTGAATATTTGGAAAAATTTCTTCTCCAAAAGAGCTGTGATGAACATCACAGCTGCCCAGAGAGGTGGTGGAGTGACTGTCCCCAGGGGTGTTCCAGAGCCATGAGGATGTGGCACTGAGGGACATGGGGGTGGGCACGGTGGGGTGGGCTGGAGTTGGATTTGGGGAGCTGAGAGGTCTCTTCCAACCTGAATGATTCTGTGATTCAGAGATCATCACTACGTGAGCTGAAACAAAAGACCTGAAACAGCCAAAGTGGAACAAGAAATGAGATAACCCACAATAACCAGATCCCAGGCATGTCCCTAATTGGCAGCCCCACTAATTGCTTTCTATCGTGTCTATTCCTTCCTTTTTGAAGAGCAAAAGGATTTCCATATGTGTACAGCTGGGAGAGGTCAAATGAGCAGTGCCTGCTCAGCCCCACTGCTTGGGGCAGCTCAGCAAGGGGAGGAGACACAGAGAGCAGTTGTTGTCTGCAGAGCTGTGGTGAGAGGTGGGGAAGGACGACAGGAAAAGGGACTTTTCCAGGAAATGCTGCTGAAAAACAAGTACCTGCTGTGACCCTGTGCAGCCAACCCTGGCCATGCAGCAAACAACAGACGAAGAAAACACAACTCGAAGGAGCTGATCTGGCTCACAGATGATTAAGGCTTTGGAAAATCTATTTCTGTTAAACTGCTGAGGGATCTGGGGGGGGGAAAGGAAGGGGGAGCAGAGATTCAGCGACAGTGCAGTGTGAGTGCATCCTGCATGGTTGAGTTACTGGCTGTGATTAAAGTCCCAAGTCTGTTCCTGAAGACTTCATTTGGGTTCAGACAACTGACTTTGCCCTCAGCTTGCTTTGCGGGGACGGACCAGATTGTGATCAAGGGGAACGCCTGGGAGTGCAGAATGAAAGGTGAGAAATGTCACAAGCGAAGGTGGTATTTGCTTTCTCTTCCTGTAGAATAGAAGGACACCACGAACTGAGCTCATCTCACCTGGCTTTAGGATGGACCCCACTTTCCAGAAGCACACAGAGACCCCGTTCTTGCAGAGCTGGTGGTGCAGCAGAAGCCCTGAGGTGTGAGCCCTGGCCTTGGGTGGGGACACAACTGTTTCACAAAGGCTGTCCAGCAACACACACGGGCAATGTCTTTTGCATAGAAGCATTTGCAGTGACTCTTTTACACATCTCTGCAATGGTGGAACTTGAAGTGAGAACATGGATGCAGAAGGTAAAACAACAGAAGAGCTGGAGCTTGTCCTTTGTTGAGTCAGTGTAGCTGAGTCCGTGGAGTAAAACACAATTTAATTACTGCTGTAATAAATAGGATGGCAGAGGCATATTACAGGCATTCATTTCACACGGTGACATATTTGCTAAGTATGCTTTGCTTAAGTTGTGCTCATTTGCAGAATGAATTAACAACCACCTTGGGCATGGGGTGGCCGAAGCACAGTCCCTAAAACTATTCTGCAGGAAACTTTCCTTACACTTTCCCATTCCACTCTCCACCGGAGGAGACCATCTCTAAAACATTCATGACCAGCTTTAAAATAATAAAAAATTAAACAACCTTTGCTATAAGGTATGAAATATTTACCATGCTGCTGTAAGCTAATTGCATACAGAAAGAACAAAGCACCGGCATTATAGGTTCAGTGGCACCACCAGCATCCAGTGCCAGCATCCAGCACGGGTTGGGATGTGCAACGAGAAGCCAGCAGGGTTGCAATTCCCCCCAGCTGCTCCCCAGAAGGCTGATGCAGCCCTGGGGCAGCGAGGAGGCACAGTTCAGCCCCTGCAGCACTGCACTGGAGCTGCAGGGCCGCTGTGTGCCAGCAGGAGCCAGCTCCAGCCATCAGTATGCTCAGCAAACGCTCCTCATGCTGGAGACTTGCAGGCCCTCATCATACTTAGTCACTTCTCCTCCTCATCCTGGCTGCAACCCTGAAGTGCACTAATGGAAAATAGTAGAGCCGGCTGAATGAGTCGGAGCAAATGATACATGTGACAAATTAAGCCTACATTTATGTTCACTTTAATCATTGCAATTTCCTCCAGTTTTTCTTGTTGTTTGGAAGTATTTAAACATCTTTGGGAGGCAGACTTTGCTTTTTTTGTGTGTTGATTGCAAACAGCTCCCCGCGGGTGCTTGGCGTTCACACTGTGCTTGAGCTGGAGGCACAACTGATGGGATCCATCACCTGGTTCCACCCCCAGCCCTGGGTTTTTGCACACAGACACTCATGGAGAATGCTGAACGCATGCAGATCCCAATGCCAGCTCCGAAGGAGAGGTTGGGAGTCACTCTGTTTGAGAGAGGTGAAGCACAGACACCCAGAGCTTTGCAAGAACCAAGCAGCACACAAGAGGGATGTGTCCAGTGATAAGGAGCTGGCCTTCCCCACCATCCCTGTTCCCATCCCCAACTGCTGCCCCTGCAGCCTCCCCTTGCAGCCCGGCCCAGTGCTGCCCAGCTCCAGGAACTGCAGCTGCGCTGCCTCCATCCCCCAGACAAACCCCTCCTCTGGGGCACAAGAAGGTCGCTTTGCTCCCTGAAGCCATGGGAGTAGAACCACTGGGGAAGAAAGAAATAAACAACGGGCACAGAAAGTATCAGTTCTCTCCATTATTACAGGATTTATCTTCCTAATATCCGGGGAGCGTTGCCTGGCAACTCTCTCTCCGACCTCTACCATCTCCCCCCAGCACAGCCCAAATGAGCTGGAGCCGCATGGAGCCTCTCCGGCACAATCAGGGCTGATTTACATGACTGGAGAGAGCTGCTCAGCCCTCCATCCCCTGCCCTTCTCCTGCCTGGGATGAGGGCTCCCACAGAGCAGCTGGGCTGAGCCTGGCCTTATGAAGATCCTGAAAGGAAGGGGATATGGGATGGAGGCAGCTCCACACTCAAAGGATGAACTTCTCCGTGCAATCCCCCACCCTGGGACTCCAGGTGAAGGGGAAAACAATCAGCAGCAACAGTAAGATCTATGCTCAGAATCCCCACTTGAGGCACATAGCACAGCGTGTGCATACAGGTGCACATATTATCCAAATAACTGCAAAGTCCATGCCGGAGTGCAAGCAGCTCAGCCAGGAGAGGAGAGGAACATGAAAGCAGGGACAAGGAAAAGAGGAGAAGAGCAGAACTTCAACCTTCGCGTGCTTTCCTAGACAGCAGCTTCCCAAAGCAGGCCACCGGTTGTTACACTCATCCAGCTGCTCTCATGTGCTGGAAGCTGCACGTCAGCTCCGTGTTAACAAGGGAGCAGCCCCGTTCCAACCTAAAGGCTTTGCATTCAAAGAGGCACACGGCTCTGCTTCCCCTCCCTTCACCCCGGCGCCCAGCAAGGTGCACAGCACAGCCCTCCCTCCCTCACACGGCGGGGAGAGGAGGAGAGGACAAGCAGACGGAGCAGCAGGCGTGGTGCTCAATGGAGAACAAGGAGCTCGCACAGATACTATGGTGACGAGCATTGTGTAGAACCTGAATAGAGCAGAATAGAAAAACTTCAACAGTATCACAGCCAGGATCACCGAGGCTCCGGGAAAGCCGAACTGGCTGCGTGCACTTGTAAACTTGAGGGTGGGCTGCTATTGTAAGGCAGAGAGCTGGAGGGAGAGGTAGGGGTGGGGAGTGCTCCAGTGATGGAGAGAATTCAGGTGAAAAAAGGTTAAGTGCAGCCAGATACTTAAGTGAGACAGAGTCGCCCATGAGAGCAATGCAAACAGTTCATTGCAAAGAAACCTGATCCAAGGCCATTCACAGCACAGACCCAGAGACAAGCAAGTGCCCCCTCCCCTCACACTCCATGGGATCTGGCAAGGACAGTGCTGGCTCAGAGTTCATAAATTCTTCAGCAGAAAATACTTAGATACTTAATCAAGGACTTCTCTGTTACCCCAGAACAAGTTTACATTATTAGAGGGGGAGAGAAAAAAAAAAAAAAAAAGGCCCTCAACCAAACAAAAAGGGTCCTAAATAAAGAGATAAAGTAGTATGACAGGACAGCAATAATAGCTTTCAGGTGTATGTTCTGCATAAGATTTCCAGGCAGTTGGTTTAGTTAATGGATTCCCTTAATCTTTCAGCTGTCAGCGTGCAATCTATAGTCTACTGTTTCTTCCACACCGTATTTATGCGGACAAATTCAAACTTGTATAAACAGACAGGAGTATCTATTGTTGTGCAAGAGCAGAACACAATGGGAGCTTGTCACCGATCCATCACAGCTGTCGGGAGCCGAGGCTGCGGAGCTGGGAGCTCAGCCGTGAGCTCGGGGGGACACGGAGGTGCTGGGGAGTGTGGGAACAGCGGCAGGGCGAGCGGAGGAGGCTTGGGAATGGCAGCAAAGGGGGAGGGAATGGGGAGCTGCAAGGGAGGAAGTCACGGCCTGGGGATGGAAGAAGGAAGCGCGGGGGTTAGTCCAAAGAAACGATGGGCCCGTGTAGGGGCGGGGGAAATCGGCTTGCCGGAGGGGCAGCCTTGGGGGTGAGATGGAAAGGCAAAGAGATGACGCTGGTGGGGGAATCGCTGCCCCAAGGAGATGGTGCTTTGAGGGTCCCTAACAAGATTCTGAAGGGAAATCGTGGCCAAAGAGGAGGAGAAGTGGGAAAATGAGGGAGCTTGTAACAGGAAAATGAGATGTGTCTGAAGAGAGAAGGGATGGGACCAGAGGGTGGGGGGGGCTGCAGGAGGAGGGGCAGAGGGAGGAGAGCACAGGAGGAGGTGTGACCCACAGTGCAGTTACTGCCACGGCCAGGGCCGGCCAGGGCTGGGCCAACACTGCCTGGGGAAATGACACAGCAGAGCCAGAGGGGGCTGATGGAGAGAAGAGCCAGGACTGGGGTGACAGGATGCCCAGGTAAGGAGGGCAAAGCCAGTGAGTAAAATCAGATCAATCCACAGAGGAACAACAGGAGGGAAAGGCACCATATCGTAACTACTAGCATCTTCTCAGGGGTGCAGGAAGAGAGTAGCAGAGAGAGCATGGCATGGCCTCCATAGGTGGCCCCTGCACTGCAGGGCAGAGAAGGTGACATGGGACAGAGCCACGACACGTCTGCTGCGTGCTCAGAGCCAGAGCATGTGCTGGAGCATGGGTGCACTGTGCAGGGAGTCTCTGGGCTGCTGCTCTTGCCCTGCCCTTACAGGCCATGCCCCGGGGTGTGCAACATTGATGTAGTAAAGCTACAACATTGTTTCCACAGATCGGAGTTGTTGCAAAAACGATTCACACCATCGGAGGTTGTAACAACGATGCAAAAGGTGTGACAATGTTTTGGAAACTTGCAACACTGCATCCTCTTTGCAACATTGCATCCCCTTTGCAACACTGTGTCCTCTTTGCATCATTGTGTCCTCTTTGCATCATTGTGTCCTCTTCGCAACACTCTCCTCTTTCCCTATAGGAATGAAAGGGAGAAGGGGGGGTTGTGCCTGAGGTCTCAGAGCCAGCATTCTGGCTCCCTTCTCCCCAGGAGCTGCAGGGGCCGAGGGCAGCATGGGGAGGCTGGGGCCATACCCAATGCTTTGCACCCCATGCTGCCCCTGATGCTGACATGGTGGGGTTGGCTCCTTTTCCCTTTGGTGGCTCTGCACTGAGCAGGGTTCACACCACGTCCTGCAACAAACAGGCTCCTGGCACCAGAGGAATACAAAGAATCAGTGACAAGTGCAGAAGATAAGTTTCTGCTGTGGAAGCTTGGCAGAGCCTGCTGAAGTAAGCTGCCCGGCACAGAGGCTGTAGATATGTTTATTGGCAAAATGAAGAACAAGTCCTTCATGGACTGACTCCCTGTGCTGCTCTGCTTTGTGTACTTGAGCACTCACAAGGAAAAAAAAAAAGTACATTTGAAAGCACTGCCCTAAAGACCTATCTCTGTTCATGTTTTACCTCTGTATTTAGAAGTGTGACTTGGAAAGATGACATTTTCTGCCCCTCTATCACAATGCTCTTCCCTCATCTGTACCCCCAGCATCCCAGGGAACTTCTGTTGGGACATCCTACCCAGTTCCCTCTGGAAACCACTGCCTCCAGCACTGAGACCCACTGGGCTGCTGCTGCTGCTCTGCCTGTGGTGCACAGAGCAGCCTCCTCCAGCACCCACTGCCTCCAATGTGCATTGCCCACCTGGATGCGTGGGTCAGGGCAGCAGATGCTGTGCCTCACTCCAGCGTTTGGCAGCAGAGAGACCAGCAGCATCCCTGCCCCAGCACTCCGTGCCCTGGCACTGGGGTGAATGGGTGGGACATGCAGGGCTGGCAGCCCTCAGCTCCCTGACAGCCACAGCGATTTGAATATATATTGAAAACATTCCCAGTACATCAAATACACAGGAGGGCAGAGGGGAGAGGGTGTGGGAGAGCTGAGAGGGGTGGAGGGATGGCAGGGATGGGGGTCTCTTGCTTTTTGCCACTGCTGCTATTCCATCAGGGTAATGGTCACAGTGAGGCTGCATCTCCCAAGGTGGCACTGAGCAGCCTGAGCAGGAGGCAGAGCATGGGAGCAGGGGGTGTGGGCTGAGCCACGGAGGGGAAGGGAAAGCTGGAGCAACAAGAGGCTGTGGGGCAGCTAATGGTTTATTAAGAGGGAAGGGGTCAGGGAGCTGTCATCAGGCCCTGGGGCAATTATGCCACGTATCCAGTCATGGCTCTTCCGGACACAACTCATCTCTCTCCAGGGTAATGCAGGCTGCCTTGTGCACCTGATCCCCACATTAACACTGTCACAAGCTGATGATATTATCAAGTGAAGCGTAGCCTCCTGGGGGAGCTGGCTTTTAACCCTTCCCACGCTGGCTATGAAGGGAGGGTGAGCCCTGCACCGTGTTGAACAACAGGTGAAAAGGGATCTTCTGAGGCTTGGCTGAGTTTGCGGAGAGAAATGCCTGAGGGAAGAAAAGGAAGGGCAGGAGAAAGGCAAGGCACAGACTGATGGCTGCAAGCTTGTGTCAAGAGTGAAAGCTTCAGTAATAATCGTGGCTGTACACTTGCTCACAGAGCCTTCCCAAAGGAGCAGATTAGACAAGCCATTGCTCTCTAAACGGACCATCCTCAGGGAAAGTCACGCCTGCTCCCAGCCCTCCTCCCTGCCGGCACAAAGCAGGGATGTGAAACCACTGCACCAATGCAGCCACATCTTCACAGAGTGCCATGCCCCAGCCGTGCCCCTGGTCCTGCAGTAACCCCCAGCTCTCTGCAGCACTGTTTGCTGGGTGTGGGCTCAGCACAGTTTGAAAGGTCCCTGGACACGGCAGCCCCACTGTGTTCCCATCCTTCCCCACACAGCAATCCCCACCCCACCAGACGGAGGTCCTGGGTCCAGTTCTCCTTGCCCACAAGCTCCCAGCTCACAAGGACCCTTCCCAGCCTCCCTCACACCACTTTCATGCTACTTTCATGCTGGAGGTAGGGGCCAAAACAGGGAGCATGTGACTGCAGCACGGTGGCTGTGATGCTGCAGGGCCCGCCCTGCCTGCTGGCCCCACCACACATCGCCCTCCTGCTGCACACCCCAGGCTGCCCACACTGCAGTGCTCTGCATTGCACTCTTAACATCTTCAGGGTACAAAAAGCAGGAGGAGGAAAGCGCCTGTCTCGGGGAGCCGAGCAGCCGATTTAATTCATCCTTCCCATCGGAATCGGTGTTTTATTTGAGGTTGGAACAGGTAACTACAGCATAAAATTAAAGCGGGTGCCGGAGCGCGTGCCAGGGCCGCATCAGGAGGCAGCCTGGTGTTTCAGGCTGTTCATTCTTATTCATTACCTGCTCCGGAGGCAGCATCTCCAAATCCCTCTAAATTCCTCTTCTCTCTCTCCTTGATTTCCCTCTCGTCCCGCATGCTGAAGTCTGCAAACAACTCACTTAAATCCGCTCCTCCACTGCCCATTAAGCTTTTAACACTTGCTGCATTTCCCGACAATGACGCAGGCTGTCTTACAGCTGCTTAAATGTTAATTTTTTATTGATTCGATGTATCCACATAAAAACAGGCACTCATGCAAACGTGCACACAGATATTGATACACACATATTGATATCCGGTGAGTGGTTGCTGCAGGTGGTGCATCAGAAGCCAATTGCTGCTCTGCTGGGGCACAAGGGGCGCTGCTGCCAGCAGGGAGATAGAGGGCAAATGCAAAAGCAGTTCTGTGAGCAACAGCTTGTGAAGCAAAGAACTTTTCCTTGGGGTGCATGCAAGGTAAAGCCTGGAGCTGAGGAGGCAACTGAACAGTTCCTTGTAAAAAATGCCCTGTGCTGAGAGGTTTACCACCACTTTTATGGGCTTTGCAAGACCACAAAGCACCTGCATGCTGCAGTCAGGGGCTGTCTGGGGAGTCAGAGCTCTGCAGGTGGTGGTTTGAAGCCTCTCAAGGATTCAGGGTGGAGGTGAACCCCGTGGTGGGGGCTCCCAGCTCTGTGCTGTCATAAGGGTTGAACATGGGGGAGGCCAAAGGGGTCCAATCTATGGGAGTCTGATGGCATCACACCCAACCCTGCTCCCTCCTGCTCACAGCCACTGGCTGTTCAGGCAGCCCCATCCTGAGCACCTCCCCAGGCAGAGCCAAATCTGTTGTCAAACCGTATAGGAACAAACTGGGATTCCTTTAAAAGCCTGTAGTTTGGCTGAGCTTGGATGGGTTTTATCTCGGTTCAGCTGGAAGCCAGAAATCAGAGGGTGGAAGTGGGATGGGATCAGGGGCTGCAGCTTCAGCCTGATGGGCAGGGAGCGGGATTCCCTTAGCAGGGAGCGGGATGGCCTTAGGCAGGGGTTGGCTCAGGATTAGCAGAGTTGTTGGGCTCCGTGTTGCGGTCACGGCAGAGAAGCAGAACTGAGAAGCCAAATGGTTTTGTTAATCTGCTTGCTTTGATTTAGCAGTCCCAACCGTTTGCAAACACAGCTTTAATCTCCGTTGCTGATTTTCAGCATGAAGGGCCTGAGCTTGACTAAAGACACCGGAAAGTGAGGATGCTCAAATGAAAATTGCACAGCAAAAGACGACGGGAGGAAGATCCATTTCTGCAAAGCAGAGGGCCTGTGCAGGAGCACTGGAATGTACGAGGCAGAACCACCCGTGCAGAGCTGCCCCAGCTGGGTGCTTTGGGTGAGGGTGGCAGGGCCCCATGCAGAGCAGTGATCCAGGCTGACACTGTGGGCAGAGCACCGTGCCCCCAAGGCAGGGAGCCTGAGGGGGTCGCACCAGGTCACGAAGGCTGCCCTGCCATTAATTAGCTCCTGGAGCCGGCTCATTAGATCGCGGAGCATGGCAGGACCCTAATTGCCACACAAGCTGCTTTGCAGCATGGCTGATAACTGGGGTGGCAAAGGGAGCAGATCGCAGCCCCTGACTAAAGGACCTTGACAAGAGGAAGGTAAGGGCTCTTCTCACCCTGCGCTGCTCCTCTCCATCTCATTCATCGCATCACAAAGGCATTAGCACAGGGTAATTATTAAAGATCAAAAAATGACATTTGCAAAGGTTGTGCAGGCAATGAAGCCCAGAAATACGTTTCTAGAGAGGCTCTGCCTTTGTGCCTGGATCTCAAGGAGAGCATTGTGAAGGGCTGATGAAACAGTTTGACTGTGCTTCAGAGTTGGTATTACTGCAACTCATTTAAAACCTGACCCAGATTTATTTCCATATTGGCATATTTCAACATTTCTTTTCTTTTTTTTTTTAATATAAGAAGAGAATAAATGAGTACACCCAGCAAAAATGCACTAAATGTTTTGTTTGAGCCAAATCTGTGTTTTTCAGAAAAAATAATTAAAAAAAAAAAAAAAAAAAAAAAGCAGTTGGCAAAGTTTTATCCCTGAATTAGAGTGAGAAAGTGGGAGAAGGAACAGATACATGTCAACATGTGAGCACACACACGCACGTGGCAGGGAGCTGCCCCAAACCTGCGTCACACTGCCCTATGCCAGTGGCTGTCCTACAGCAATGACAATCCTCATCTGCAGGATGGATTCCCAGGCACTGCCTGGTGGAAGGATTGGGGGTGAGCGATGGCTGTGCCATGTTGAGGGCTGTGCTGACCGCCTGCTTGTGGAGAGGAAGTCATGGTGCATGCTGTGTGCATGGCGTGCTGCTCCCTTTGCACCACTGGCTGCAGCAGACGAGCAGAGGTCTGTGAGCAGTGGGAGCAAGGCTCAGCACAGCCACGCTTTTTCAGTACCTCCACTCATCTGCTTATTCTGCCTTCAGGGCATGAAAGGGAAGCAGTTTTTCCACCTAATGGGAATTTTCTTTGGCGTGGAGGCCGCAGAGTGAAATCAGCCTGGTGTGCAGGTGAGCGGGGGAGGAACTGAGCCGACTGCGGCTGAGGGAGGAGGCAGTGGGGGCACATTTGGACCTGGGACAGGTGGTTCATCCAAAGACAGCAAGCAGAGGGCTCAGAGGGGATGGATTCCTGCTGACAGCTCGTGCCTGGGGTAGGGACACAGCCTGGCACAAGCCCTCTGTTGCCACTGCTCACTTCTGCCCCACAGAGCAGAGCACTGCTGCACCGCTGCTGCTTTACAGGGGATTTAGTCTCCTCTAAGTAAACATGGAGGCAGTTGATACACACCTTATAATTACATTGCTCCACTCTGCAATTATTACATTTTCCAAGCTACAGCTGCTTCCTACTCATTATCAGGTTAAGAAACTTCTCCTGATAGCACCATCGCATTAACCCTGTAATTAAGAGGCAGACCACCCAGCGGCTGCTGTGAGGGGCTTCTCCAGCACATGGAGCTGAGCCAGGCTCCAAGGCGGCTCCCAGGGACACGGACAGTCACCCTCCTATGGTCCAGCAACTGCCCTTCCCCCTCCTTTGCCATTTTTCAGCAATCCTCACAAAGCTGCCGGCACGCAGGAGATGCGCTGTGCTCAGAGCAGGGATGTGCTGAGTGCGGTGCTTTATATGGGCACTGGGGCTCCCTAGGTGCTCACTCGCAGCATTGCGAGCAAACAATTTATCTGATGGATTCCACATTTCCCATTTGCAAGCACAGATTTCTTGAAATGAGATTATTTGTTATCAGAATTGCAGTTTCCTGCCACCCTGCCTGGACTCAACTCTTTACCACAGCTGCAAGGAGAAGCTATCGGGTCACACTGTGTCTGTCTGGGTCCCCACAGGACCAATGAGTGCTTCTGAAAGGTGGGGACAACACCTCCAGCAATGCTGGCATGTTGAGAAGGCAGTGAGGGGCAGTGCATCCTGGCATGGAGATGTGCTTCCCAGCCCCAGAGCCAATGCAGAGCTCACATCCTTGCAGGAAGCCCAGGAGCTGAGGCTGAGCAGCTGCTATTCAGGGGCACATCCAGAGAGAAGAGCATGTGAGGGCTGCAGATGGGCCAGAGCTGCAGGTCAAGCAGTTTGATCTCTGATCACAGCGATTCTCTTCAACCACAGTGCTTTTAATTTGGTTTGGACCTGTTTGTAAGAGAGAAGGGCACTCCTCAGACTAAGGAGTTCAGAGCACACCCATATCCTCACTACACAGAAGCTGTAATTGCATGACCCTCCCTGGCCTGGACAATTTAATGTACTTAGGGAGAACTTAGCTGCTACTGCTGAGTTCAGTCCGTGGCATAACTCGATGCCTTTAATAGCAGGAAGTAGAGCTGGGCTCTGGACGCAGCAGTGCAGAGCGGGGTTGTATCAATGCAATCAAACCCACCAAGAGATGTAAGCGATGGCTGATGAGCTGCTGCTGCCCCTCTGCCTTTCCTGAAGTAGCACCTACACACACACACACCTCGCCTGGGTGTCTGTTCAGGTTCACACAGAAAGGCAGCTCCCCCCCATTGGTTATCCCACAGCTGGCTCCCTGGCCATTTATCACTCACCCAAAAAATCGATGACAAGCCGGAGCGACCCCAGGACCCGGAAGTATAAATCGTCCTTAATTATCACAGCACTCATTATGCCCCAGGCTCAGCCCAAGCACCCTGCTGCCCCCTGACCCTGCGCATCCCTCCTGGTTTCAGCACTTCCCTCCAGGCCCTGCCTGCCCCAGAAGCACCACTCTCTGCTTTCAGCCCCAGTCTTTAAAACAAAGCTGCAGGACACCCCCTGCGAGGTGCTTCATTAAAATTTGCAGGACACCCAAGGAACACCAAACAAACAAAAAGGGGCTGTGACAACATCATAGGATGGCTAGGAGGGATGGGAGGCCAGCAGGTTCCCAGGACACACCTCTGGGAATGCGGCAGTTCCCCCCTCTGCCTCTTCCCAAGGCCCTGGCATTTGTTTAGCCCCAGGCTCCAGCCAAGGTAAACGGGACAGCTGACCCCAGCACCCCTTCCCAGTCCAGTTGCCAGGGGCTGCCGAGTGCCCTCGCAGTTGAGCAGCCCTTGAAAGGGCTCCTTCCACTGTAATTAGACATGTAAAAATGAAAAACCAAAGGAAAAGAATTTATGCATCTTCTAATAGCCCTCAAGTGTCCATCCAGCCACAGCCTTTTTCCCTGAGCTTTTATTTGGAGAGTTGCAGTAATTTATGTCATGCAATTAGGTTTTTGTCTACAGTCTCCAGGAGGGATCATGAGTGCAGAGCTGGGGAAAGAGGACTGAGCACAACGAATAGAGGCAGAAAGGGAAGCAGGCCCGGGAGCTTGCTGCTGTTCATTGGGTCTGCTGCAGGTCAGTAGAGAAGGATGCACCCCCATCTGGCTGGGCAGCAATGGCTCTGAACAGCCCAAATCACGGACCAGAAAAGTGAACATAAAACAAGGAAAAAATCCCAGATGGAACCCAGCTGTGACAGCAGTAGTGGCCGCTGCCGAGGGTGCTGCTGTGTCAGGTGGGGTGAAGTCACATCCTCCAACATTTGCTACATCACAGGGTCCTGTCCTCAGCATCAGCCATCACCCCTCTGCTCAGCTGGGAGGGCACAGCCCCCAGGCAGGAGGGACCCTGGGAAGGTCCTGACAACAGCACTGACACCGCAGCTCCCAGGGGGAACCATGGAGCTGCTGGGTTCTTCCAAGCACAAATGCCAGCATGGATAAGCCCTGCTGACAGAGCCAGGCCCAAGCAGAGCAGGCTTCCTGTGCCTGTCTGAACTGAACTTGGACTCAGAACAATCCATGGCCCGTTCGTTCTTCCCACAGCAAAGCCCTAGATCTCAAATCCTAAAGATGCAGTTCCAGGCTCAAGCACTGCTCATGCCATTGTGTTGCCTGCAGGACAAGCTTATCATTGTCCCTGTTACAATGGCTGGCACCTGCCACAAATCCCCACCAGGCAGAAGCCCTGATGCCAAACTCTGCCCCCAAAGCACACCCAGCAGCCCCTCACCCTGATGAAGATCTCTGCTCACACAAGGACTGCCTCCAGAGGGCTGAGCCCCGTCCCACCACCAGCCTGGGCACAGTGAGCAGCTGGGTGAGCCAGATGTGCTGCCAGCCCCTCTCATCTCTCTGTCAGAGGCAAAGCAGCTCCCAGTTCCGTGTGCAGATGGTATGGGTGGATTTCTGCAAACTTCAGCCTGGCACCTCCACCACTGCGGTGTCATCACAGGTCACTGTTCCTGGGGTGGAGGGGCAGGAATGGTTACACCACAGACAGGACTGGGAGCAAGCAGGATGCCATACTAACTAGGATGCTAACTGCAAAGGAACTCAGTTTCTTCTGACAAGGGCACGAGAGATGGATGCATCTCTATACAGCACTGCTGCTCTGCAGGGGGAGCACCGCAGTTCCTCCCAGGGGTCCAATCCTGGGGTGGAAAACATTTTAGTAACATAGAAATTAGGTCACATCCCCTCAATTGTCTGAGTAAATGGGACGGTGTGTACATTTTATTTACCTTCCTACAGGGCAAATGTAGTGAGCATGTAATAAATCATTTCTGCAGCTGCTGGGCAAGCCTCCTGCTGCAAACCCAGCAAAATTCATGCATACTAAACCTGCCCTAATTACAACTCCTTTCCATCTCTCTCCCCTCCCTGCTCCTTCATGCACATCCTCTACTCACTTGTCACTCCTGGCTTGCTCCTCCTTTCCCCATCTGCTCCTTCCTCCCCCACTGCTGCCCATGGTGCTCACCAGCAGCCACAGCCCCACTCCTGCTCCAGAAACACACATCTCAGCTCCTGTCTCTCCCCATGACATCCAAGTGTGATTCAGACATTTGGAACTTCTAGGCTCTCACTGGGAACCCAGAGGTTTCCTGACAGCTCGGAATTTCCCCTTTAATTGCTGGAGCCCAAATTTCCCCTTGCATAGGTTGGGGCTTCACCCATTGCTTTGGTGACATCAGCGAGCTGGGGGTGACACCCTGTGGGTGCCCCCACAGCCCAGACAGACACAGGGGCTGCTCAGAGCTGAGGGTTCTCACAGCACTTCAGACATCAGAGCAAACAAGCTGTGTCTGCTTCCACGGGGCAGATGACAATAGTCTTAAATTGCAGCAAAAAAAAAAAAAAAAGAAAGAAAGAAAGAAAGAAAAAAATCCAGATTGGTGTTTACAAAAGAACAGCGAATCATTGCAGCAGATTGCCTGGGGCCGTGCCAGGCTCCCCAGCACAGAGCCTTGGAGGAGCAAGCTGCTGGGAAGCAAGGAGCTCCAAGCACCCCAAGCAGGGGGAGCACGGCTCTGCGGGGCCAGGCAGTGGGAGCTGGCAGGAGGTGCTCCCCACCATCACAGCCTCTGCTCAGGGCCATCAGCGTGGGGAGCAGCCGGGTGCCACATGTGCTGAGCCGGCCTCGCTGGCCGCAGAGACCTCGAGGTCCTTAAAATAATCCTTGAGAAATAAACAAACAAACAAACACATGAATGCCAAAAGCAAATGCGGAACAGGCCTGTTCCAGTCATTCCTCCAGCAGAGTCTATTCAAAGAACAGAGAGAGGATGACATGCTGGGCCAAGCTAAACACCCCTGCAACACACTGCAAACAATAGCTTCACAGAGCATGAAGCCAGAGGGAATCGTTGTGGTCATTTGCTCTGATTTTCTGCAGAACATTTGCCATGGCACTTCCCAGAATTCATTGTTTAAACTAGAAAGACGCATGGAGAAATATTCATTCTTGACATCAACTTTTCCAGGGAGAGTGGGTTCACAACGGAGCAGCACCAGGGATGAGCAAAGCCTGACCATGACACCAGCGTGAGGACTCTGTGTAACCAGAGCAAAAAACCCCATTGACTGAGAACAGCAGCTCCAGCAAGATGGAAACTATCTGCATATGAGCTGAGGCCAGACTCAGCCAAGCCAGGCATCCCCAGCACACAGTGCTTGGGCTTCGTATTAGTTCTCCCCCAGAAAGGGAAGGGGGCCAATGCAGGAATGCCGTCACCTAAATCCAACACCAAGTGTTCTGTTTGAGGCTGGGGGTGCTCTGCATACTGATTCCTTGCCATCAGCCAAGCATCTCTGTGCCCCAAAGCGCAGTGCAGGGGGCAGCTCCTCACTGCTGCAACCACAGCCCACGTGCCAACCCCATAACAGCAGCAGAACACAACGGGATGCTCCTCCTTGCAAGGGAGAAGTGCTTCCCTTGCTTCCAGGAGGAATGCTTCAGGTCTTACCTAATGCACCTGAGAATTTTAACAAAGTCTGGCATGCTGACAACTCTCGAGATTTGTCCAGGTACCTTGCCCTTAGCCCACGGCAAGGGAAGGGAATTTGAGTCATTACAAGCATTTGTAACTTGCTCTCTGTTCCTCTTCAGCTGTGATTCAAGCAGATAATTTTTGTTGTGCTTTTCGTTCATGCATCCTGTTCCCAACCCTCTTCCTTGATTGATTCCCATCCAACCTGGAGGTGTTCAAGGCCAGGTTGCACGGGGTCCTGGGCACCCTGGTCTAGCATTAAATGTGGAGGTTAGTGGCCCTGTCTGTGGCAGGGGGCTTGGAGCTTCATGATCCCTTGAGGTCCCTTCCAACCTGGTCCATTCTGTGATTCTGCTCACTTATCAACAGATGCAGCATCACCAGTGAGCACTTTCTCTTGAAGACACCTCCATATCAGAAAAGCAGGACACTTCATTCTGGGGCTGCAGGGTCCAGGAGAGGCACACAAGCATCTCTGATTTGCACTTCGTGCTCCTTCCCTTCCCCAAGCTGTAATTCCTATGAACAGTGAGCTCATCCCCACTTCTCCACAGTAGTCAGAATTGGGAAATAAACCCACTTCCCTCATAGCATACCCAGTCACTAAGGGAAAGCAGAGCTAAAGAAAAAGAAAGTATACGGGGCAGCTCCAACAGAAGGGTGAAGAGTGGGCAAAGGGAGGGAGGCGAAGGAAGGAGGAGGATATAAGCTATTGCCAAACCACCACAAACCCAGCGAGGAGATTATGCTTGGATGAGGCTCCTGGAAAAACCAGCTGGAGGAGGGAGCCCAGCCCCACCAGGGATTAATGAGCACTGACATCCACTTCCACCAGCAGTGCCCAGTGGCTGCCGGAGATGACAGCCTGAGTCAGGGTTTGGAGAGGTGTAGCTACTAATCCAGTGGCACAAAGGCCTGAAGCAAGGCAGACAGACAGACAGACGTCAGCCAAACCACAGGACGCTCCCCAGCCCTTTCCCAGTGCTGCCCTCCTGCCTGGGGCTCCTCTGCCCCCATCCCAGCAGGAAGGGCACAGGGCAGGGCTGTAGGAGCAGGGCAGGGAATCTCACCTGGCAGGAGCAGATGGACTCAAATGTAAACACTGCGAGCCCACGCACACAGCCCTGGAGAGCAGGCAACTTCTGAAGGATGTCAAGCAATAATTCTTCAGCAATGACATCCTTACAGAAGGAAGTTTTCTTTGATTAAAGGAAAACCACTAAACAAAAGCACTGGTTTCAGAGAAACAACCATCCAAAGCCCAGAACCACCGAGGAAGCTGAAGGCTGTCCCTGAAGCCCTGGGCTGCTTCCAGGGGCTGGGAGGTGGCTGTGCTCACACACTGTGCTCTCCTATTGGAGACAGCAAATTCTAAACCTCACGTAAGGAACATCAACATCAGAGCCCCCTTCCTCACTATGACAAAAAAAGAAGCAGATACGTTACTATTTGTTCAGTAAATGTTTTTTCTGGCTACAGGACCTGCTGGCTTTCGAAGGCAAGCAGAAGTTTGGCCCCAGCCAGCTGTTCCCATGCGCAAGGAGAGGTGGGAAAGCCAAGCTGGGAGGGAACATGCATACACCCCCAGCCCAGGGTTCCCTTCTCACCAGAGCCTCTCCCACAAGCCAGGGGCACCCCAGTACCCTCCTGCCCAAACCTGTGCTGGGCATTGAGGCCTAAAAGCATCTTGGCAGTAGGAACTCACCTGAACTCTCGTCTGCTGATGCTGCCCTGTGCTGGATGCTGCTCCCTTTCCTCCACAGAGCTCACCTACAGATTCACCCACATGCTTTGCTACCTCCACAAAACCTCTGCATGTGCAAAAAAAAAACCTCTTTCCAACAAAAAAATCCTCATAAACCACCACCAAAGCCCTCCTCTCATCACTGATCCCTTTTATAACATGGGAATGTGTTTGAAAAGCACCTGGGCATCGCTCGCCCAATTTTCCAGCTGGGAGAGCAGGGATGGGCAGAGGTACTCCTGACCTACCCCAAGGCAGCCAAGAGCTCAAGGTGAAAACAGAGGCAGGTATGACTGCCAGGTGCCGAACTGGTGCTCTGCACACAGGGATGTGTAGGGAACAGGTCTGGTAGTTCTGCAGGAGCCATTCTGTGGGGAATCTAAATATTTATCCAAGAAAGACAAAGGCGGAGCAGATTTCCCCATGAAGCTGTATGAAGCCAATGGCTCTGAGCTTTGACTCCAGCTCTGTGAGCCCTGCAAGGGCATCCCAGCTGCTTTCACACACCTGAGTGTTCCGAGGCAATCAGTGTCAGCAGCCAGGAGCAGGCAAGCCCTGCCCAGGTGCTTTGCATCCTTCTCTGGATATCCACACCAGGCTGCTGTCATTGAGCACGGTGAAGGAAGTTAAATGAAAACCCAGTGCTCAGCCGACAAAGCTGACAGTGGCCTAATTTGGAGAGGCAACATGCCTCAGGCTGTGCCGGTGGGGCTGGGAGAGCAAACGTTTTTAAACGTTCCAAAAATCCCTTAGCACTGCTCCCTCTCCCCAGGAGACTCAGAGCCCCGGAGCATCTCACAGTTCTTCCCCCCACCCCCCCTGCAGCTGGGATGTGCTGTGGAGCTGGGATGGTGTGCGCAGAGCCAGCCTGGCTGTCACTCAGAGCTGCACATCACTCCCTGCTAATTGCTTATGATGAAGCAGCACTGCAGCATCCTTCAGTCAGTCCCTGGGGACAAGCAGTGCTAAATGCATCCCTGCACCTGCCCGGGACAGCCCTGGAGCAGGGAGAGCAGCTGGGCTCACTCCTGGCTTTTGCACTTGGATGGATGTGCTGGTTCTGCCTTACCCACTGCAGCCCTTCGGGTCTCATCTGTTTGCTCTCCTGCCATCCATCCACAGGAACTGTGTCCTCCCTGTGCCCGTTAACCTTGTGCATATTTTTAAATGATGCCATTTCCTTTGGCTTGCACAGCATTTTATTTGTTCTTTATGGCGCTGGTCTCACGCAGGGCGGATGTTGCTCAGGGAGAAATAGATGCAGCAGGGAGGAGAGGACAGGCCAGCTCTATGTGCTGCAGCCCTCACTGTGACATTGACTCACTGCTCCTTCTCTGCCTGCAAAGCAGGGTTGGTGACACTCACATGGCTGCTGCAGGAGACCAGAGTGACAAATGGCACCATTTGCCCCATTGGCACAGTGCTTGGTGGGCAGATGCGTGAGGTTTGAGCACATCTATTCCTAGGGCTGTGAAGGTGTGGGGACTCCTCTGATCTCCTTCATCACTCTGCCCCAAGCACTGGGGGTACAGCAAGGACCCTGCCTGTGTTGCAGACGCTCAGCCCCCAGCAGTGTGGCCACAGCCCACTGTGCTTCACTATGCTATGAACTTGAACCCAACACACTCAGATCATCTCCTTGGCTCTGATGAATGCTCTGGCACTGCTCTGTGGAGATGCAGCCGTGGGATGGAGGAGGGGCAGCTCTGATCGGAGCAGGGCAGCCCGTTGGAGGCTGCTGGACATCGCTCAAGTGGCACTGATGTTAAATAGAAGTCACACTTCAAAAGTACACCTTTCCCCGAAGCACTGAGCATCCCCTGCGCCCTCACATCTATGGAGGCTGAGCCCCACACTCCCCGCCTCCATTTGCATTATGGCACCAGGCAGGAGACAACTTTTCCCTTGATCGTTTACCTGATTTCCATGTAAACAACTGCACCTGACACACATCACACTGTTCTGTAGAAGGGGCAGAGCCAAGCAGCCCCTGCAGCCCAGGAAGCAGAAGAATTAATGGATCCCAGCAGCTCTCACTCAGCACCCAACAACAGCAAAGTGCGAGGGACTAATTGGACGTTTAACCCCACACGGGCTGTGCAAGGAGCAGAGAGGAAAGAAGGGCTCACTCCTCACTGCAGCCTCCCCATAAGCCTTTACTGTAATGAGATCCACAGCGTACACAGCCGCTGCCTCGTGCAGCCCTCACCAGGGGACCCTCAGTGGGGTCAGGCTCGGATGGGGCAGCTGGAGGAGTGAGGAACCCGGGGACAGTGGATGTGAACGAACCGCATCTCATCCTGGCTCAGTTTGCCTTTTATTGCTGTTAGCTCATCTCGGGATTTTTTTTATTTTTTATTCTCAGAGAAAAGAGGCTTTGAAGTTGCTTTCCCCACAGAGCTCGAAACGCATCATCTCTGTGCAAATAAGCAGAAAGCAAAGGTGACGGCAGGCACAGGACCTCCACAGAAGCCACAGGGCCATGGCTCTTACTGCAGTAACCATGTCCAACTGCATCCTACAGCCATGCAGCTGTGAGCTGGATGGTTCCCGAATCCCTGATCCCTCTGCAGATAACTGCTCCAGCGTTCCCATTATAGCCAAGCTCTCATGGGAGCTGCTTGTGTCCTTTCCTGTCAATCAGCACTGACTGATGAATTTTTATCAGTGTTCAGCTCATCTCCCCCTATGTCTTTCTCTCCCCTATGGCCACAACACATGCTCTTCCCACGTGCATGCTCCTAATCAGAGCTGGGCCATGGCCACTCCACCAAGCACTGGGCAGCAGCTCAGAGGTTCCTGAGGGAGCACCATGCATACGCAAGGGTTTTCAGCATTTCCCCATCCAAAATTCCTCTGATCAGAGCCAGCACTGCCAGCACATCTCCCGTGCTGCCCACCAGCACCACCCAGCTCCATGCAGTCCCCCTACCCCCTGCATCCATCTTGGCTCTCACCCTCACTGCAGAACACAGCCAGGATTTTCTCCCAGCTGAGCAGAAAGAACCAAAAAGCAGAGCGTTTCCCCATCCCTGCTGCTGGGAAATGCTCTCCGGATAGCTCAACTCAAACGCCTCCTCACAGAGCTGGGCATCTGCTCAGGCTCAGGGCATTTATCTCCCTGAGAGCTGTAACCCCAGGTGAGTTTCCCTTCGCTCCTGTTCAGCATCCTGGTAGTCAGCCCCAGACAGTCTGGAATTGATAAAAACCACCGAGTGTTTCAGGGGAGGGATAAGAACTTGCAGGCAACAGAAGGCAGAGTGAGGAGAATGCGTCCCTTCCTCCTGCAGACAAGGTGCTCGTGCAGCAGGGATCCTCAGCCGTCCCAGGTATGCAGCAGTGAGTTTTTAATGCTTCGCAGACTTCATGGGTCCATATATCAGCACGCCTTGCCAAGGGAGCTCAGCTAATGAGGATGATTTATGCAGCGGTCACTAATGGCTGACCTGGGCTTCCATCAATCTCTCCTGGAGGTTTCTGAGTATGGAGGGAGATTACAGCTCCGCTGCCATAAATACAGGGAGCGGTGCTGTGGTGCTGTGCCAGCATCCTGCTGCAATGGGAGGCGAGGGGAGGTGGGTGCTGCCTGTCAGCACTGTGACACCACCTCCCCCCCCCCCCACCCCCAGGCAGCACTGGGCCCACACTGCCAGAATTGAGGCTGGGGAGTGGCACCCACCTTGGCGAGGAGCCCTCAGGGTGCCCCCGTCCTCCCACTGCTTCAAACTGTTGCCACTGGGCACAGCAGGGATCTCGCACTGGTTTTAAATCCAGATCCATCCTTTTGTTCTGAAGCAAGCTGAGGTGCAAAACCTCCATGTGGGGTGTTCCTGCTATGGGCTGTGGTGGCATTGATGTGACGCAGGGGCATGGCACTCAGGCAGCCTAGCAGTGCATGAGGGTGTTGCTTTTTATATAATGCACCTTGAGCCAGCACAGTATTGCAAACTCCAAATGACACAGGACATGTTAACAACCACTACCAAGAAAAGAAGGTGAGAATGGAGGTACGGGAAGATAAAAGGGCTCTCAGGAGGAGTCATCTTGAGAGCAAGGAGGAGAGAAAAGGCCCAATGGCCAAAGGAATCTGTGAGCTGAAATAGGACAACCTGAGTGAGGTTCCTCATCCCCAGGCAGCTCTGTGCCACATGGACACAGCCCTGGTTCAGGGGTGAGCAGAGGTCTCTGGGCGGGAGATGCTGGAACAGGAGGAGGACGAGGCAGCCATCCTCAGCCATACATGCCCACAGGCTCTGCTGGCATCTGAGTAACAGCAGAAGCAGCTTTCTGCTTGGCCTGTGGCTGTTGTTCAGTGCATTGGCTTCAGATGGAAACCTGGGGCAGTTCGGATGTGCCCCACGTTGTCCTTTCTGCTGAAGGCTGCCTCCTCATCTTGTTGCTACAGGAAAGAAACAACAGTGACCGCTGCTCCTCACCACAACACCAAATCTGCCCTGGTGGGCTGGGAACAGCTGAGGCTCCAGCATCCTGCTTCCAAGGTGATGCTTTATGCGACAGCTGCCAGGAACACCCTGCGTGGGACGGGGCTGCTGGGGAGGGACCAGCTGCATCACTTGGGGTGTCAAGGCAGGATCAGGTGCATCACTCGAGGTGTCAGGGTGAGATAGTGAGAACAACAGGAGAACAACCCACGGGTGGCGAGGTGCTGGTATGGCTCCATGCGCGCCCTGCCCAGCTGAGTTCCGTGGGCGCAGGCCACCGGCGGCTCTGGCACCGTGCTCTCCTCTTGGCACCGTCTCCCTTCCTATGAAATGCATTAAATATTTAGTGGAGCAGAGCGCCAAAGCTGTCCGCCTCCATGCCAGGCAGGAGTTTTAGCTATTGGGAAGTGATCCCTTCCCTGGCACTGAGAAGGCTGAAATATGTATTGAAAGGAGGAACGGCTCCAAAAGGAAAGACAGAGAGACAACTTTGTTGTTCCGGCCAAATCACAGCCTGCCAACTTCTGCTTCTCTAAAATGCTGCCTGCATTTCCAACAAATAACAAAATTCAAACCGAGCCCAATCCTTTCCATCCCTGCCGAAATGCTTTTGCAGCGGCTGCGTAAACACCTGCCGCATCCACCCGGCAGCGGCTGCGTGTCATTGTTGGGTGAATTGATCTTTGCGTATAGCTTGCACATTTGTCTGTAAAGCTCATTAAGATCCGGCAAGATGAAAGGCAGTACAGAAATGTAAGATCATTATCGTTATCAAAAGAAACACAGAAAACTGCTGCTATAGAGGCAGATTTGTTTCCATATAGAAAGCTGTTCAAAGTTCTCCAAGACGCTCTCTAATAAGATGGCTGTTATGTGAATAAACTTCAAGAGCTGCTCTCACACTGGGGAAAACTTCCAAGGCCCCGTTCGCCTCTCACGTCCGTCTCAGGGCTGCTCCTCGCCATTCCCAATGGCCACGTGGTAGTGCTGGGGATGCAGGGGATGTGTGGGTTGCAATGAGAGTTGTGTTGCTCTGAAACAGATCCCCATTCCCTCACCAAAAGCTGTCAGCCTGTGCCGAGTCCCAGGGCTCAGAGCTGCTAACAGGATTTGGATGTGGTGGCTCTTGCCTGGAGGCAGCAGAAGAGTTAAATCGAGGCACCATCTTTTCCAAGAAGAATCCGTTCTTCCCACACGGGGTCATTTCTTTTTTGAAACCAGCCTCCCTTTTATCCACAAGAAAATCTGCTCATAATTACAAACCGAGCAAGAAGGGGGTTCTGGAAATATTCATCTGCAGCTGAGCTGTTCTCACCCTGGCACGGGCAGCGCGCGCCTTCCTTGCGCCCATCTGTCGCGTCCATGCGAGCGCAATGCTGGCACTGCCAGCCAGGCTGTGCCACCCAGCACCACGGGGTGGGAGATGGCACAGAGTGGGGTACACCATGAGGGGTCATGGAGCCAGGCCAGGTTTGGATCTCACATCCTGCCCCATGCGAACAGACATTGTCTGATCTCACCGGGGGTGAGCTGAAGCCGAAGGGTCCTGGCACCAGGGTAGGTTGAGCCTGTGTCTCTTGGTCCATAGTAGCACTGAAACAGAGCGGGGATGCAGCCAGGTCAAAGCTGTGCTCCCCTTACACCCAGCGCCTCCATGGGTACCAACCCAGCTCATCCTGCAAGGAAATGTCCGCATCTTCTCCCTGCAATGTATCCTTCCCTCTTTAACTGCATCCCATTTACATCACCAGGAATAAATCAATCTGCTTCTCGGTGCCTACACCTTCAAATATTTATAGACTGTTATTATACTTTTCACTCCCTCCCTATACACACATGCCCTCTCCTTTAAACGTCTCTTCACCAAACTGTGTCTATTTAGTTCTTTTAATCCCTCTCCATAAATCTACCCCGATCCACTCGCTGCACAGCATCCATTTATTTCCATTAATGAGGGGCCCAGCGGCGCTCACCGCAGTGCATGGCTGGGCCGGAGCTGCTGGGGGGGCTCTTCTCACCTCTCCCATTGCCCAGAGCTTTGGGGACCGCAGCTCTGCGGTGCTTTCTCTCAGCACCCCCAGCCCCTACTGCAGTGCTCAGCTCTGTTCTCCAGCCAGACTTCTGCTTTCTGTCTTCTTTGAATTTTTACATTTTCTTTCTTTTTTTTTTTTTTTTAACCCAACTGCAAATGACAAAACTGAGCAGCTCCCAGACAACGTGCAAACGCAGAAATGAGCTATTTCTGGTGACTGAAATTAAACTTCCTTTCTTACTTGCAGATTGCCTGTGAGCAGATTGCAAGTACCAGGCACCCAGAAGCTGGGCAAAGCTGTGGATTGAGATTTGGATGCTCACACCACGTGGGCTCCTTTCCTGCTTCTATCTGGCAAACCCAGAGCCATCAGGAGCAGCAGCCCCAGTCCTCAGCCCTTCGCACCCAACATCCCTTCTTGGCACTCATCCTTCTGCCCCCTCTTAAGCAAAGCAGCTCCTGAGTACTGCAATACACTGCAGAGCAAGCACCAAGGGCATGCAAGGCTCGGGTGGGGAGAAGGCATTATTCTCCTTCGTCATGAGGCACATGACAAAACAGATTCAGGAGGGTCAGCAAGGGTGGCTGCATGCTGTTTTTAAAGACCTGCAGCAGAAAAGTGTTCTGGTCAGCCCCAGATCTGCAGTAGAGCATCTTCCCTCTACAGCTTTGTCCATCTGGAAATCTTTCCTCTGGTAAAGAGCACCTTGGCTTCTCAGATTTGTTTTGGTTTAAAAGAGTAACAGTCCCAGTGTCTCCAAGGGCCTCCCTTGATGCTACTCTTCACCTTCATGGCTGGCGAGCAGCTGAGCCCCCCAGCTCGTGAGCTCCAGGTGAGCTGAAGCTGCATTACCCATCTCAGCACTTTCATTTTGAGCCAGCCAAAGCTCGTATGTCTTTTTCTTTTAACCTCCTCTGCAGTGATTGTTTCTTCAGCCCTTCCTTCATGGCACCCTGAACCTGGCACAACCTCAGACCACCCAGCTCACTGCTGATGCTCTGTGGTGAGCAGGCGTCAGTCCCAAGCAGAGCTCTCTGCCAAGAACGCAAGGAAAAGGACGTCACCTCACCTGCAGTGCCTGACCTCCAACCCTCTGCAAACAGTGACAAGCAAGCGTCCAGCCCCTTGTTTCTGAGCTGCTCTCTGATCCCATCCAGCCTCCCAGCACTTGGCCACTTTTGTCTTTCCCACCCAGCAGGTGCTGCTTTGTATCGCCACGCAAAGCCCTGCTCAGCTGGAAGTCCTTGTGAGATTAAAGCGAGTTCACTCCCATTAAAGTTGTTTCTGTGATCCTCTGCAAATTCCAGAGCTTGCAGCCATGTGAGCAGAGCCCACATCTGAGGGCTTTTGTTCACCTCCAGGGTGACGTGTGTGCTGCAGGACAGGCACCGTGCGCTGCCCCTTGCTGCTGCACCGAGCTGGCATTGCTCATTGCTGTGCCCCAGTGGGCTCATTGCTGTTGGGATGGAAGGTGTGATGTCCTCAAGCTTATGCTGGGGCCAAGCTGTTCGCTGGGTCCCTGTGCCCCAATCGCAGGGGCTGCAATTATCCTTTTGGCCCTCACACAAATTGCTCATTGACTTGGAGCACCGAGTGCTGACTTGCCGGCTCGGTTTGGAATTGGGGCTTAAATCAAAGAGCTTCCCTCCAGGGATATGGGGGAGATGGAGACAATTAGATTTGAGCCCTGAAGTTTTACAAGTCTAATAAATTTCCTGGTAGCCTCAGGCTGCTGGGCTGCCGTGCAGGAGCCGGGCGAGGGACTGTGGTGAGTGAGAGCAAACACCTCTCAAGACAGGAAGCCTGCACCCCGATCTCCCGTCTGTCAGCAGGGACTGGTTCTCTGGCCCTGCATCCTGCTGGGCTGAGCCTGAGGCTGGGGGTGGGTTTTGCTGGCCCTGGGTACTGCCATCCTGCTCTTCTCCCAGATCAGTAAGGAGGAGAAGAAGAGGAGAGAGGAAGGTCAGACCAGTAGCATAGAGGAAGGCAGTTAGCTGCTTGATGCTGGAGATGGGGAAAGAAGAGTATCTCCCAAACTGTGCTTCATGCAACACCACCAGAAAAGGGCCGTGGATAGAGCCTGCAGAGGTGTTGGCACTGCAGCAGCAAACACCAGAGCCCTCTGCTCCTTGCTCTGACCCAGGCAAGAGCATGCACTTCCATCCACCCCTTCCCTGTCTCATTGGGTGCCTCAGGTGTTTGTTTAACATAATACTGCCATGCATTACATATTCCTCTGACATGATGTAAAATATGTTTTATGATCCCATTTTCCTCCTGCCTTCCCGCTAACTCTTTTTCTTTTCCAATTTGAGCTGGATACACTGTGCCAGGGATTAGCACAGACTTATTTAAGCAGCCAGTCAACTCTAAAGCATTGCTCATAAAACCTGGAGGTCCCTGCATGCCCATTGCACTTGTCGCTGGTGACCATAAATCCCCCTCCGTGTGGGCTGCACTCCCTCTCCTTTCCTCACTGCCTTTCTCAAGCAGCCTGGCAGCTCTGTGGTGCGTGGCACCCAGTGCTCAGTGAGGTCAGACCCCAGGCACCTGCCACACAAACCCTAGAATCCAGCTGTTCCCTGAATGCCCTGTTGCCCCATGGCCCTTTGCACCCATGGGTGGGCACAGAGGGGTCCGAAGGACTTGGGTACCCCACCAGGTTTAATCCACTCACTGGTTTCCAGGCTGGGTTCCTGGGCAGGAATGGTTATGGGGATGCTCCAAGGCAGCAAATGCAGTCATGAGTATGGGGAACATTTCCCACTGTGTCCCAGTGCCTGCATTGTAACCCCAGACAGGGTAGCAGTGGAGAACAGGGTTTCCTCTCCCCATCTTTGGGGGTCCCAGCACAAGCTGACTGCATGCAGCATGGGAAGGATGAAGCCACCACCTTGTTGTCCCCTGCCCTGCATGCCAAGGGCCAGTTGTCACAGCCAGCCCTGATGGTGGCAGAGGGAGGAGAACTGAGCTGGGGGGGGCTTTGAGCTCCTTCTTTAAAGCAAATATTTCCTTGCAGGGACTTTGAAAATCTCTCATCCTGCCAGGCCGGATTCCTGAATATATGCTCTACAAGAAAAGCTCCAAACAGAGATTTCATCCAGGAGGAATTTGTGGCACCCACAGTGTTGACGGGATTGCGAGGCAGTCTGCACTTTCCCCCATGTTTGTATTTTGTCTTGTGCTTTTGGATGGGAACCACAGCAATCAGTGCACTGGCAAATAGCAGAAGATGCTGAACAAGCAGAGCCTGGGCCGGATCCAGGATGAGGGGTTTGGGTATGGTGTGTGTGGGAGAGAATGTCCTGCTGCAGGACAGATGGACAGCTGGCATTGCTATCATTGCACCCAAGGATGGCAGTTTGTCCCCTGCTCACGAGGGTCCTCTGCATCCAGGGGTGGTGGGAGCACATAATCCCACCCGGAGAGCTGGCAGGAAGGTGGGGGTGTAGGAGGGAATGTGGGAACCCCCACACTGCAGAACAGCTGCATGCCCTGTGCTGCAGGAGGGGACTGAGTCCTGCAGTGACCAAAGGCCCATGTCCACTGTGCTCAGCCAAGCAGAGGCTGGGATGGAGCTGTGCCCATTGTGGAACCCATGGGTTGTGCTCCTGTTTTTATCACTATTTCACCCCGAGTGATGCAGCAGGCCCTGGACCTGCACTCTCATCAGCTGTAGGACATCACATCCATCCAGCAAAGCCTCCAAATCCCTCAGCTGCAAGAGGAGTGGGGGCTCTCTGCTTCATTGGTGCACATAGATGCAGGGGGTGCTGAGCCCTGTGCTGTGTTGTCCCATGGGGAACACGCCAGGTCTTGAACAGGTGGTGCTGGGAGCAGGGTTGGATCCTGTGACTGCGTCAGGCTAGAAGAAATGCTGTCACAGGAACACAGCAATAGGATAGGAGCAGATGGCTTTGATCTTTACTGCTGAGTTCCTTTCCCCTTGCCCAAAGGCAGACATAGAGGGTGCAGTTTGTGCAAATGGGCAGCTCTCTGTGACACTGCTGTGACAACACCAGTGGGCAGGCAACAGGAGTGGCACCGACCCAGAAGGCCTCAAGCAGTGACCCCAGCACAGCCAGACCCTGCTGTGCTCCCCTGGATCCCCAGGGACAACCAGGTTCACCAACCAGGGAGGACAAACAGCGAGCAGCAGCTCCAAACAGTGAGCAACAGGTAATGAGGAAACCTTATCACTGCTGCCTTCTAATTTTCCGAGTGCGCCACAAAAGCATACAGTCCTGGGGACATGTGTAACTAATTAAATGGTACAGGGAGAAGAAAAACACTGATTTTTTTTTTTTTTTTTTTTTTTTTGAGACTTTGAATTATGCCTGGAGGTGAAGGAGTCAGCAGGCTCAGGGGATAATTAATCACCAGAGGTGTGGTGCCCCGGCGCCCCATGCCAGCGCCTGCTCCTGTCCACCAGGCCTTGCAGGGCACCAGCAGTGCTGATAGTGGGCTGTGGGGCAGGAAACAGGAAAGCTGAGTGTGGAGACGGAGAGGATAAGGAGGGCTTCGTGAGATAGAGGTGGAGTCTGGCATGAGGGATCCCAAGGATGCACTGTTGGAAATGCTCTCTCCGGCTGGGAAGTCTCCTGGGCTGAGGGTCAGGCACATCCCCTGATGCTTCCTGGTGGGATTTCGGTAGCTCCATGCTCTGGGCTGCCTGCAGAGCCCCAGGACAGGGCTGCACACAACAGCCTCACCTGTCACCTGTGGGTCAAGGGTTGCTGCACCTCCACAACAGGGCCACCAAAGTACCATAAGCATCCTCCCCAGATGGCTCCGTGGGGACACCCTCCTCCTGCTGAGCGTTCATCTCCTTCTCCTGACTGCCAAGGGCTCTGGCACCAGTCAGGGGTGAAGACTGAGCGCTGCCCTCCTCACCTCCCAGCAGCATGCAGAATGTCAGAGATACCTCGTGCCATTTTGAGGTTCTTAATTACAGGGTTTTCCTCCTCGGTCCTGGAAAAAAAAACACTTCCTGGAACAGGGCTTGTAGGTCTGGCTCTGCTTCTTGGAAATTTGACTGCGATCTTGTTTCAGTGTGTTTCATATCCAAGGTGTAAGAAATTAGCAAGAGCTCTTGTTAACTCAATAGGCGCAGCTCTGTGGGAAGGGTGAGCAGATACACTGTAATCCCTGCGTGAGCTCACATCCTTTTCTCCCATCCCATGCAAATATCAAGCCCAAACAAACAGAGCTCCTGGTTACAGTCACCGTGCCCTTCCCTCGCCCTCCAGGAGCAGCGCCGTGCGTTGGGGCAGCTCCTCCTCCTGTCCACGCCATGCAGGAGAGTTCCACACGAGCTGAATGTATCCAAAGCTGTATCCAAAGCTCCCCAGAGATACATCACCCAGCAGCGAGCAGAGGACCGGTGGCAGCCCAGAGCTCAGCACAGGGCTCGTCCTTCTGCCCCATCCTGGTCAGTGCCTGCAGAGCACAGCAGAGCCTGTCCCAGCGTGCACAGCATGGCTGGAGGCTGCTGCCTGTCTGCGTGCTGCTGCAATGCTCTGTGGCTTTGGGGAGGAAGCACGGCCGGCTCCTCACCTTGGGTGCCTGAACACACACGGCTGGGCAGCAGGAGGGCTCCCAGCAGTAGCTGCCCTCACCCTTAGGAGGAAAGAGGAACGAATGCCGTGGGATGGGGGCAGGGGCTGCGTGGGCATTTCTGAGAGCTGACCCGAATCGTTCAGAGAGAAAACCGCCATCAGGAAACGCTGACCCCACACTTCAGAAGGGCTTTTTGGAAATGTATCTATTTCATCGCCGTGTTTTATGAATAATTATGAAAACATACTACAAGGCCCAGGAATTTCATTTCCATTTTATCATTTTTCCTGTTAGCTGAAATGGCAAAATCAAAACAAAATGCTCTGACCACTTCAAAAACACTTGAACCTTGCCAAGAGGAGTTTTTAAAGATATTTCTTCTACATCGTAAGCAATATTTTCAGACCCGGCCATGTCAAGGCTGTGATGTCACATCCCACACTCATCACCCCATCACCCCTCCTGGGCTGTCTCTGTCCCTTTTGCATACTGGGACGTCCCACGAGAGCCAGGGACCCAGCTCAGCTCCCATCCTCTGCCACACTGCTCTCCTCCCAGCCAGCAGCTCAGAGCAGAGCTGTAACTTCTGTCCCTTTCAATTAGCATTTTGCTCTCCTGCGCTCAGCAGCGATATTAGAGGTGTGTCCAACCAGCACCCAGGGCCCTCCCAGCCCATCTGAAATCCCATTTCCATTTCTGACCAGAGTAATTGATGTCCTATTTTCCCTTCATTCGCATGCAGGTGGCATGGGAAGACTGGCGTAATGCAGAGGAGCAGCAGGCTGTCACTGAGTCCCTCGCTGTTGCCTCTGTCCCCTAAAATCTGTGAGCTCGTAGTGTGGGGGCCAAATTGACACCTCTCAGAGAGAGGAATCCATGCACTGAGATTCATCTCAGTGAAAAACAGATGTCTGCCATCCATGGGTGTACTGGACTGCACTGCTCTCAGTACTCACCACAGGGCTCATCCAGGTGTGTGAATGGGAGCCCCATGTCCTCAAGCTGTGCTGGGCTCCAGGGGTCCCAGCATCTCCTACAGCAGTGCCAGGTGCCAGCCCCATTTTCAGCCCTTCCCATCACATAGGGGATGTGCTGTGTTGTCCGAGTTTTCACAGCCTGTCTACACACTGAGCCCTGTGCTGACTCCCAGGGCTGGTGGCAGGGAGCCCAGTGGAGCAGGGACAAGTGACAGCGCTGGAGTGGCAGCATGGCAGGGGGGGGCCCTGCGGTCCCTTCCTCCCCGCTCATGGGCAGCTGTGATTGATGGGTGCATTAGGTTTGAAAGAGAGCAGGTGACAACAGGGCAGCCCCCAGACAGCAGTGGCTCAATGACATGAGACAGGGAACACTGATTACTTCACCAGCCCCAAAGCAGACACCTAATAACAAGGCAGCAAGGGAGCAGGGACAGCAGGATAAATAGCTCTGGTGCTATTCTGTGCCACTGCAGTCCTGTATGTGTGGGGTGCACTGCCATGGATGTCAGCTCTGCTGAATTGCTGCTTGTGGATGGGCGGTGGGGACGTGTGTGTGCCTGTCCCACTGAGCTCTGTGCAGCAGGTCCGGCCAGCCCTGTGTCCTGCAGCCTGTCCTGCTGCCTCCCCCATGAGTCACTGCAGCAGGAAGGGCAAGGCACGGCTTCACCACTCCCCCTGCATCAAGAACGAGTGCTGGGAGGAGAGGGGTTTGCTTGGAGGTGCCAAGGCAGGGCAGGAAGCCTGCAGGGTCCACAGGTCTCTGTACATACGCGTGGATGTGGCTGGAGGGGGTCTCCACTCCACTCACTCTCACTCACGTAGCTCAGTCCCTTTGTCCCTATGCAACACAGGAGCACAACCGAGATGCTCAGAGCACCTCAGGAATGGTTCAGCATTCCCTGCCAGCTCCCTGCAACTGCACAGCCTTTGGGTCTCTCCTGGGAACATGCATTCATTGTAATTTCATTTTGGGGTGCCCTTTAAGTAGTTAAAAAGAGATTAAGAAAGGGAAGGAAGAAAATTATAGGAAGGATTGCCAGTGAGTCTCAAAGGGAAAATACTGCCTTGTTGCAATGGCCTTAAAATCTCCCCCTGAGCAGAAGAGGTGTTCCCAGGGGGCTGAAGCACCAGCATTCATCCCAAGCACTGCTGAGGCTCTGCATGCAGCTCCTTGGACTGGGTGAGGGGGGACAGAGACCAGGCACGGAGGCAGCAGCCATTGGGTTCATGTTCGTGCCGGAGTGGTCGGCTGCTTGGCAGGAATTTGGCACAGCCCCACTTGGACGAGTGGCTGGGCTGAAAATCAATGCCAGGATCTCTGAGACAAGTTGTGCTGCTGGGGTCACTGCACAGCCTATGGCCCGTCTGCTGCCCGGGGATGTGTGCTGAGGAAGCACAAGTCGCTGGCTGGGCTCCAGGAATAGATAAGCTGTTTAGTTATAGGATAACTAGATTAACCAGGCTGCGTGGGGACAGCAGATCACCGCAGCAAAGCCAGAGCTGTGGGTCTGATGTGCCCTTTGGCCTGTAATAGTAAAGCAGCAGGCTCAGTCCGGAGCAAAAGAAAAGGTGGGAGAAGCTTGTTGCAGTGCCAGGAGCAGCACACAGAAGCAGGGACTGGATGGACACCTTTTGGGTCAGCTCACAAACCGCTGCCATCCCACAGTGTGAGCCCCCTTTCCGTGCCTTCCCTGTGAGTTCACAACTGAGGCTGCACAAAGATGAGACTTCCTAATGAGCCCGAGGAGGGAGGAGCACACAAATGTCTTATGGCCATGGCAGCATCCCGGAGGTCAGTCAGTAGAAGGAATACCTTCTCATGCCGGGGACGAAGTGGCTAGATAAAAGCATGAACCCAGAAACCAACATTCTGGTGTGTGATTTCTCCTTTTGTAATACTTGGTGCTTTTCTGCTAATCGCTGGCACTCTGGGCAATGCAGGTGCTTCCACAGCTCACCAGGACCCAGAGCTGCATCCCTGTACCAGGAGGATGTGCCCTCAGCCCTCAGCCCCATCACTGCTGTCTCCACATTCCCAACACACAGCTCTGCGGGATGGGAAGGGCTGAAAGCCGTGCTTAATTCTTTTCATGAGCACAGGAGCTGCTTTGCGGCCTCTCATCAAACCATCTCTTGCTAACATTCCTTGCAGCTTCCCAGAGCCATGCTGATTTTAACGAGGGAAATTTCGGGAATGGTGAGTAAGGCTGCAAATCCTTGCTCAGATTCATGGCCAGATCCCTTCAATCAAAGAGTCAGTGGCTCCTAAATGCTCCTCCCAACCTCACCCTGCAGCACAGAGCCTGGTCCCTGCTCCTGCCCCAGCTGGTGGGTGCCCTCTCAGGAACGTTGGCCTTGTGCATTTGGAGCTCTTGGTGAAAATCAACTGCAGACAAGCCACCAGGCAGAAGGCAAATGGAACAAAGCAGCCTTCCCTGCCCTTCAGACCATACGACAGAGAAGTGCTGGCTGTGGTGAGGGTGGAGGTGCGACAGCCAGGCAGGGACGTGGGCCGCCAGTGCTCCCAGTGGGTTCCCCACAGCCATCCCCACCACGGGCTGCTCGCCTCGCACCAAAGATGTCTCCACTTTCCCCACAGCACATCATAAGGTAACCACACAAACCAGAGGATGGAAGTCTGAATAGCTCCAAGTGCATTGGGCAAATTTGATCCTGCCAGATTAGGGGAGGCATTAGCGAGGCTTTGAGCTCTTGCCTGGGTCTGGGGTTTATATATGGCCACGGTCACTGCTCCGAGAGTGACATTGCAATACATCACGCCTGCCAGCCGCAGCCCGCGGCTCCCTGGCACCCGGCCAGGCAAAGGTAATTTTGTGCTGAGTGATATCAGAAGGCAAAATGAGCCCCACATACTTTGTGCAATTCCCAGCGGCTGTAAAACACCTCGGCCGTCTCCCATCTAACATTTATGTGTTTTGCATTAAACCTCCCCAAATTAGTGCTAAGTGCATTAAAGTTGTAAAAATAGCCTGCGTAAAACCCCATTAAATGCTTAAATATACAGATCCAGTGCACGGGGATCCATAATTCAGGTCTGAATTCAGGAGCCCCGTCAAGCTGAGGTTCTGTGCCTGGGGACAGAGCCCACGGCTGCATGCGTTGGTGCTGGCAGAGCATGGAGCAGCCTGTTCCCCAACAGGAGCTTCCTTGGAGACGTCAGACATTGCAACTCTATTAATACTCGCTGGAGCATCGGATGCAGACAAGACAGGCTGGGGGAAAGGGAGGGGAGGAGGGAGGTGGGGAGGAAACATCCAGGCTTGGCCCTCTGCGCTGCTGTCCTGGCATGTTTGGTGGATAATGGGATGGAAGAAGGCCCGGGGGAACGCGTGCTGGCCCAAGTTCAGCTATTGTGAGGAAGCAGAAATCTCACTCTTGCCCTGGCCGAGGCTGTTGCCACACTTCAGAGGGAGCCCAGAGCACTGTCATCACGTTGGGATCATCTCCCACAGCATTGCCTGCTCGAGCTGGGGTTGCTGTGCTAGAGACCTCAACCATGTGCACGAGGAATATTTAACTTCCAGTGCTTCTTGTCATCTGGCGATGTCCTTCTCACGTTGCTCTTTCCTCCCCAAGCACAACTCCTGATTTACAGCCACTGCGGGGTGAAAGCCCCCGGGTGGGAGGCTGCCCACAAGGACAGGGAAGGGAGATTTCCTTCTGTTTGCTTTTCCCAGGCATTCCCAGAAAGGTGGGGATCTTTTCCAGGCAGATTTCAGGCTGGCTCATGGCCGAAGTGAGCTGGGAAATGTGCAAACAGCCATAAAATCACCCAATCTGAGGAGGAAATAGCTCTCCCTCCCTGGTGTTTTTTCATGAGGGAGCAAAGGATCAGCTCAGCCTCTGGTTCTAGGAAAGCGGACGGAGGGCTCATGAAAAGGCTGGCTGCTTTCATCCTGCAGGGCAATAGGGCTGTGCCCCATTCCCTCCCCCTGCTCCTGCCACCATTCCTCTCCCAGTTTCCATAGGCACACCCCAAGACTTTCATCACGGTTGTCCTTTCTTCCCTGATGCAGGGGCTCACAGCAATATCCATCACTTCTGAATGCCCCTCATCCACCATGTCCCCTCTGCAGAACAGGGACAGCCAGCCTGCTGCCACTGGTGGGAATAGGCATGCAATGCCAGTGTTTTGCTGATGGTAAAGCAACCTGTGGAACTTTTCGGGTTCTCTGATGGATGGAAGCGAGACCCCACTACCTGAGCCTCTCCCATTGCAACTGGAGGAGCAGCTTGCAACCTCCTTCGCTTTTTCCCTGTCATTAATTTTATGCCCTGTGACAACCCTCTCTTGCTCTGCTTCTATACACGACAAGAAAACCATCAGTGACGTCCCAAGCAGGGCGGACTGGGGTGCGTGGCCAGGTCCTGGCCAGCCCACGGCCATTATGCTCCATGCCTTCTCTCAAAGGTACCTGTCCAGTTTTATTACTGTCACTTCCCAGCCCTTTGGAAACATTCCCGAGATGTACTTACGGAATTACTGTTCTCACTCTGCAGAGAAAACAGCTAAAGCCTTGTTATAACTCCTTAATGTTAACATCTGAATGGGGGGATTATCCTCCTTTACAAAAGGCTACATGTTTGTTTAATGCTGTTTTCACTTGTTTGAAAGTGAATTTTATAAAGTCTCTTTCCCTCCCCATGTCTCGTCCTGGCTCCAGCCCTTTGGTTGCTCACTGGGGCCTGGACATGACTCAGTCACTTGTAGATTTTCCTGGTGGAAATACTGAGTTTAGAACCACCCTGAGATCAGGACTATTCCATTTCTTGCAGAGTTCCCAGTTCATCTAGATCCCCATCTCTGCCTGCAGTAGCCCAGTGCTGGTGCTGGTCGGTGAATGCCCTGTGGCTGTCGGTGCTGCTGACTCAGCTGGAAAGAAATCCAACAGCAATAGGGAAAGAATGTGCCTGCTGCTGGCCCGCTCGGTGTCAGTGCAATGGCATTTGGGAAGCACGGCTGGCAGCCAGGTGCAGGGTGGGACCAACCTGCATGGAAGACCATTGTGAAACTGCAGCCCAAGATGCTGTGCTCTCACTGCCCTCTGTGCACAGAAATGTGCCCAGCAGCAGCAGCCCATGGAGGGGCTGGAGAGGGAGCAGAGGGAGGCAGGAGCAGATTTCCCTGCATCCAAGAGCATTAGAAGCAGTTTTCCATGTATTCAACTTTGAGAAGCATGGAGTGAGTAAAAAAGGGAATGAAATTCCCCCAGATCTGAAAAGCTTCCAGCAAGTCCACACTGCCTGCATTGCACCCATCCCACATTGCATCCCACGCTGAACCCCATGCAGTATGCCACGCTACACCCCACGCCACATCCTACTCCACCTCCTGCACTGCACCCTGTGCTGTATCCCACACAGCACCCCATGCAACATCCCTCACCACATCCCACGCAGCATTCCATGCAGTATGCCATGCCACATCCCACAGGTCTTCCATGGAGATATTCAAGACCTGTCTGGATGCCAACTTACGAGACCTACTGAAGGCAATCTGCTTTAGCAGGGGGTTGGACACCTTATGTTTGACTTCTGTGATTCTATTCTATGATTCTATGACGATCTCCTGAGGCCCCTTCCAACCCCTGTGATTTGGTGATTCTGTGATCCCGTGATCCTAATCCATGTCCCACATCTCACACTGCACCCCGCACTGCACCCCATCCCACATCCTGCACCACATCCCATCCCACATCCTTCACTCCATCCCACACCGCATCCCGCAGTGCATCCCTCTCCCCTGCCCACCAGCTCCTCTCTGCACACCGAGCACGGAGCCGCTGAAGATTTGGACCAACTGTGTTGTTTTTCCTAGCAGCCACAATATTTATAAATGGTTGGTGAAATATTTATATTGCGAGCCAGTTTGCCTCTTTGGTTTAAAAAATTAATATAACATTAACTGCGTTCAGAACATTTAGGTTTTTAAAAATGGAGCTGAAAATTAAACAATTGTTGAATTTGTGGTGGAAGCACCGTGGCAGCAGGAGTATTTATCGCATGCAAAACAAATGAGATTGCCACTTTTCTGCCAAAGACATCAGAATTTGGGGGTATTTTTATGCCCTGAGTAAACGTTCCTGATTCTTTGTGAATAGCTTAAAAACAACAAAAAATAATAATAAAACCTGGTAGTTAAGAGCAATCAAAGCAAAGCTGAAGGCATTGATGTCATATTTTAAAAATACAGGAGGCTTAAAGATAAACTTTTACGTTGGTCAAATATAGAAACTCATTATACCACCAGAGCCCCTATAAGGATTTCTCTGCAAGGTCCCTCTGGTTTTGTCCTCTTTAAAGAACTGCTGATGCCTCGTGGAAAATACTGATAAACAATTTGTTCTAAGTTCAGCCTGGCTCTTCCCTCTCTCTGCCTGCTTTGTTCTCTCTTGCTGAGCTCTGTGTGTATGGAAACAGAGGCCAAACCCATCCGTGTGCTGCTGTGCTGAGCAGCCAGCACTGCGGCCGTGAGCGGGGTCCCATTGCGGTCGGTGCAGGCAGAGCCACAGCCCCGCAGGGCTCAGGCTGGGCAGCAGCAGCACAGCGATGCAAGCCTTCAGGAAACAGCTTTCTGCTTTCTAGAACCTTTCCAGGGTGCAGGCGATGCGTGCAGGACTTGGTGATGTCCTGAGCCCGCGGGCGGGTGGAGAAAGATCAGAGGAGGAAGAGGAGGCGGCTTTGGATGGCTTCCTCCTGCCCTTGGGACAAATCTTTCTCTTCAAGATGCTGCACGCTGGAACCTGAATGGAGCCCTCGAGTTTGCTTTGACAAAAGTGGCGAGAAAGGGTGAGTGAGGAGGAAGAGCACTTCTCATGGGGATAAACAGCGTGTTGAGTAACCCTGCTTTGAGCAACCCAACCTCATCACGCTCCCCGTGATGTTTGGTGCCGTCTGCGTCACTGGCACAACAGCAGCCCACGTCTCCACAAGTAACAGTGATTCTGTGAGCCCAACTTGAGAGCGTGCAGGGAGGATGAGAGCAGAGCTGATAGTGCTCTAAGTCAGCAGCTTTGAAAGGTCTTCAGACAGGCACCAGAAAAGCTCCTCCGCTTTGCGGCTGCGAGGCCAACACTCCTCAGGAATCTGAGCAACATTTTCACGGAGTCATTGTGCAAGAGCAGACTTGTCCATTAGAGCGTTAGCCCTGCCCATGGTTATAGAGCTGGAGGGGAAGCGGCTGAGGGGCGGATAATGAACCTCACTGAGAGAAAGGCTGCCGAGAGCACGAGATCGGCTTTGATAAGATGAGGCATCGCGCAGTGAGGCAATTACTGCAGAAAAGGACACGGTGGAGGTCGGGGTGGATCGCCATGCCAGGGGATGTGCGGAGGTCAAGGAGAAGGGAGAACAACCCGAGCGAGGCGCGGCGGCAGGAAGGAGTCACCCACCCCCAGTTCTCCCCGCATACCTTGAATAGCTACAATAATAACACCATAAAAACCAAACTAAACTGAAGACGCTGATGTCACCTTAGAAAATATTTAAGAGACTTGCACTTTTGTACTAGTAAAATAAGGGTGGCGATTAATTAAATCCCAGTGTGCCTTAAAAGGCATTTCTCCTGACGGCGTGTCTGCTCGCAGGGAGGCGGTTTCCGTGACACAGCGGTGTGGGAACTGGATATTCCTGATGGAGGAGCAGCTCGAGCGCTGGGGAGCGGGTGCGGAAAGGAAGGGGCACAAGGGAAGGGTGCCAAAGGGGCAACCAGGGAGGCAGCACTTGGCACAAGGTGCGAAGCAGCAGCCTGGGAGGAATCAACAGGGGGACATCAGGCTGCAGAGCCATGAGCATCTCTGAGAATCCAGCACTGGATGGGCTGAGAGCTGGGACCGCCACTCTGCTCAACCCAGTGGCCCAGGAGGAAGGCACCGGGGCCACCAACAGCACAAGGATCTCTCCTGTCCCCGCGAAGGCAACTCTTGCTGTGGGCAGAACCAACCCCATGCCAGCACTCAGAAGGAGGCTGCCCATTCCGGCAGTGGAGAGGTCCCATGGGTCAGGCAGCAGTGGAGAAGCCTCTGTCTAAATTGCTTCATTTAATCTATTGTTCAGCTGACTACATTGAAAATGGAGCATGTAATTGTTTCCCCGAATAGAGTCGAACACCATTAAACACTGGGCTGAGGCTTTGCCATCCAGCAAATATTCCAGCTGGCTGCAGATCCTCTGGGATTGGCTCAGCGTCACCATGGCTACACACTGTCCACAGCTTTATTCCTACAGTTAATTACAAAGCCAAGCCTGATGTACCGGGCAGCTCGGCCTGAGGTCGCTGCTCTATCAGCCCCCACCCGGCCCCTGGCCCCCACCATGAGCAGGAGAATCTGCAGTTTTGCTTTTCCAAGCATTCTTTGGCAGCAGGTGAGGGCTCGTGTAGCTCTGCCTTTCTCACCCGTCTCAGATGCATGTGCATGGCTGAACCCAGCCTGAGCCCAGGAGCGCAGCCAGATCTGCACACAGGCGAGCACTCAGCAGACCGGTGCCCTGGCAGCAGTGGTGGCACCTGAAGGAGCTTTGTGCCTGCAGAGGCCCAGGCTCAGAGCTCAGCTGACAGGCTGAGGGCTTCTCATCCTGGCTTTAGCATGAAAGCAGTCTCTGAGGCAAAGCAACATGGACTGAGCTTGGGAACCCAGGGATTGGAGAGCAGAGGGAGGAGCGAGTGCAGCAGGACCGCCTGGAAAACCCTTCCTCCCCTTCCTACAGGCACAGAGCAGCAGTGACGCTGCCAGAGCTCACTTCCTCCCTGGAGATTTCCAAGGGAAGAACACAAGGACCATGCTCTAGGGAGCAGAGGCAACAGGGCATCGGCTCCATCCCTGCATTGAGGCATCACTCCCAGCACTGAAGTGGGGCATCACCCCAGCCCTGCTGTGGGGTCCATGCCTACACCCTGGGGCACCCCATGAGAGCACGGTGAGGAGTATCCAAGTTATGTGGGAAATTACCTAATTAGTGCCCCAAATGACTCAGTCACTGAGAAATAAACAAACAATGCTCCAAAATGGCCAGGTGAAAATGTTGGGAATCGGTCCTGGTGAGAGAAACAAACCCCATGCACTTCCTGCAAACAAAAAGGAAGGACAGAAGGAGGAAGGAAAGGAAGGAAGGATGGGAAGAAGGGAGAAAGGGGAAAGAAGAAAAGAAGAAAAATGAAGCAAAGTGAAACAAAGCAAAGAGAAGAGAATAAAGAAGGAAAACCTGCACACAAATGACACTTAACGGTAGTGACAGTATGTAGCTGATTATCAAAGCCAACGTTTAGGGATGGGTATCAGATACCATCTGGTGCTTTCCAAGCAGGCTGGGAAGCACCAGGGGAGAACAGCCCAGGTTAAATCCCTGCATGCACATGGTGCAGGGGCTGAGCTGGCACATTCCCTTGCTGGCAGCAGTCCTGGGACCCCACACCCATAGAAGCTTTGAGTCAGGATCTTCTCCCCTGGCACTTAATGCAGGGCTGCTCCCCCAGCAGTGTGTGCTGCATGGAAGCTCCCCGTGCGGGCACTGCGACTGAGAGTGAGGCAGCTGTGTTATGAAAGAGAATTTCTGAGTCCTTTTGTCAACAGCTAAATGTTTCAGTTGACAAAGTCAGCGCCGTATGAGAAATTATAAATATTAGATTAATTGCATTGTATGGGATTATAGCACATAAAGATCCAAAGAGTTATTTTTACTTTGTGAGAAATAAAACAAGAGAGTTAAAGTGATTTGTTCAGACACATTTCCTTCAAAAACTTTGTCAAAATCCACTCATTCCCGGAGAACGCTTTGATTTTGATAAAACTGCATTTCTCAGTAGAACCATCAGCCTGACAGCAACTGCAGCCAGCTCTGCTGAGCGCTGACACAGAACCCGGCTCCAGAGGGGCACCAGGAGCAGCGTGGGCTCCTTCCTTGCAGGGAGCCCTGGGCCCTGCAGTGCCCCCACCCCGGTTCTGCCAGAGCCTGGAGATGCTGTTTGCTGCTCCAGCAGCTCAGTGCAAAAGGACCCATCCACCCTAGCATCCCCAGAGCCACCTTCCCACCCTTGCTCGGTCACAAAATAGCAGTGTTGTCACCATCCTGAGCCTGCCCTGGCTGCAGCACAGAGGTGACCCCACCTGCTACTCCTGCACAAACAGATCCTCGATGTGTCTCTTCCTCATCAATTGTGGTCCAGTAACACCAACCTGCCCACCTGCAGCCTCCTCCATCAGCAATTAACTCCAGCCTGGAGCAGCCCCCATGAAGAACCAGGGCTGCAGCATCCTGCCCGTGGTGCAACCAGGAGCTAGAACATAGCCCTGCCAGCTCCCAGCAGCAACCAGTCCCCAATTAAAGCCCCTTTTAACAAATGGACCTCCAGAACCAAAGCCATCTCTGAGCTCTGATAGCGTTCTCAGCCGCAGTGCCATCTCAGCACAAACACACATCACAGCACCCCCCTCTGATGGATGCACTTTGGGGCACTGATGAGCGCACGGTTCACTTTGCAGCCCTCCCACCCACTCAGCCCCCGCTCTGCTCCCACCACCTCCCTGCAGCCCCCCGCCCGCCCTCTGCCCCTCCCAGCGGCTGCTGCTAAAATCAGTGAGGAGCTTCTGTCCATTCTAATACTAATAGGCCCATTTTTAATAATGATGTTTTTGCAGCAATTTCAACCCATCATGGTGTCACAGGGGTATTGATGAAAAAAGCGTCTAATCCCTTTTAATAGATTCCATTTGACAGCGAACGTGTCTCAATGTTCATTCCCAAAGGCCCCAGCGGTTTCGGTGTCACTTCTGTCTGACCTTGGCGGGTAACAAGACCTTCTCCAGAAGAATGGCCCAGTGTCCATCTGGGACCACGCTCCCCAGCCCCCCGCTCCTCTCCCCCTGCTTGGATAACGATGCGCTCTGCTGCTGCCTGGTGCTATTTTGGTAGGTCCTAAGGGACCGCACTTTGGTTGGCTCTTCCCTCCCTCCTGGACAAGATGCAGAGCACACAGGGCAACGGGGAGGTTCTTGCTGCTCTGTAAAGAACAGTTTCTCCTGCAGGGCTCAAGGCATCACACTGCTGCATGCACACAGCATGGAGCACAGAGACTCTCCTGAGCCACCCTGCCTGGCCTGCATGCAAAACAGCCATTGAGCACCTGCTGAAAAGTGCCAGACACCGTGTAACCAGGCTGCAGAAATTACGTGGCCAGGAGTCATTAAGCAGGGAGGAATAATTAGCAGCACCTCATCAACAGCACTAGGCTGGAGCTGAGACAGCAATGGCTGATGCCCACCCTCCTGCACCCCTGCATCCAACAGGGATGATGCTCAGCCTCCTGCATCCAGCGGAGGTGGCACAGAAGCCCCTGCATCCCGCACACCCTGGCACACCTCTCCACGCTCAGCGCAGGTTTGGGAGCATCCCAACCCCACTGCCAGCCCCAGCCCTTGACTCTCAGGCCCCTCTGCTCCATGAGTGTTTGGTACCTAGTGCTGGGGGCTGCCCCCCAGGCAGCAGCTGGGGGCAGGAGGAAGGGCAGAGCCCTGCTGTAGCTCACAGCTAAATGCTGCCTTTCACTTTAGAATTCCCAAAGAAAGTAATGAGAATAATTAAGGGTAATTTCACTTACTTTGGCTTCAGTAGACAAGGAGGGAGGGCAGCAAGCATTGCTGCAAGCAGAGCCCACCACCAGCCTCCTGCTTCTCCAGGACCACCCGCTCTGCCCAGCACTGGGGGCTTTGTGGGGGTGTGCAGGCACTGGAGAGCGAGTATGGAGCAAGGAGCAGTGCTGTGCACCCACAGCATCCTTTCCCAGATGGGGTGAGGTGACATTCCTCAGTGCCACGGCCACTCCACATCAATGCCCGACCCCAGGGGAAGTGCCTGGGGGAAGCTGGGAGCTGAAAGCGGGGCTGTTAATTGGTCCTTAGTTACACAAATAGCCTGAGAAGAACGGATCTAATTGGATGCCGATGGTGCCGCGCAGGGTAATTATAGGACCATACACCACACAGGTCACCGCTCTGCCATCCTTTCTACGACCCACGCTGGCAGCTCCCGGGACAAAGGCAACATTCCTGAGGCTGAGACCTCCCCTCTCTCCCCTCAGCACCAATCCCAGGAGTGCCTGCACACAGACACTGCTTTCCAGGATCTGAACATTTCCTTATTTCTCAAGCACATCCCAGAGCTGCCCAAAGCAGCAGCGTACGGACAGGGACACAGCAGCACACAGGAAGGCAGGCAGCAGCCCGAGCCCCTGCGCACTCCTCAGTTGTGGGAGCTTTGTTTCCCCTGTGCTCCTGACCCCATTGTGTCTCCTCTGCATGAATAATGCCAACACTCACACTTCCCCAGCAAGCACGCTCATTAAATATAAATCTTATCCTCAAATATTCGACAGCAGTGTCGTGAATGGAGCATTTGGCTGTGTTTGATTTCCTCCCTGTGCCAGTAAGTGATGGGAGCCACCCAGCTGCTCTGTGGTGAGGACCAAGGTGACACAGCCAGAACCAGCCTGAGGCACACGATGGATGTCCCGGTGCTTGGGCTGCAAATGGGCTCAGAGGGGAGAGCATCAGGAAGAAACTGGTGCATCGTGACTATGATTTGGAGAAGCAATCTGCTCACTGAAGTGGCATCAAGGAAAAAAAAAAAAAAAAAAAAGAGAGAAAAGAGAGAACAGAAGGAATGCTTTACCTGTCTTTTTCCCCTGCTCCACATCACCAAAACTCCATCAGTACGTTCTGCACTGTTGATACCTAAAGGACAGTGTGTGGACGTGGCCCAGGACCTCGCGGTGTTGATGCCCATCATTGCTTTTCCTGGCTGTGAGGACACAACCTCAGAACCAGCCCTGAGCAGCCTCAGCTCTGCTGCCCACCAACCTTTCCCTCCATTTCTGCCCTATGCCCACGCCCTGTGTCCCTGGCAAGGTCTGGGGACAGTCCCTTTCATCCCCATCAGCCTGGAGCCCCCTGCCCCCCTGCACGTCTCACGACGAGCATCCGTGGAATCTGCAAGCCATTAACTCTCTGTTATCTTTCTGGAGATGCTGAGGTGAGCCATATGGAAGCACTTATTCGTCAACAGCCTGGGACAGAGTTTGGTGGGGTGGCCAGGACTCAGCCCTTTGTGAACTGCAGAGAAGCTGGAACGCGTCCATTGACCCATTTAATGAGCTCCGGCGAGGGGAATTTCACACTGTGCCTGGAGCGGCAGTAACCTTATATGTAGAGAGAGGGGGAGATAATTTCTAATCTTGTCAATCACTCCGTTGTGAAATCCGCAGCAGGATTTCTTATAGCATGAGGGCCAAGGAGAAGGAGGAGGGCCTGATCCAGGTTCTCGCAGAGTGGGGCTACACAAGAAAGGCCTTTCATTATTTTTCTTTGCAGTCTCCTCATTTCCTCGCTGAAAAAAACAACAATATATTTATTAACTAGACAAATATTTGACTGGGACAACATGCTGAAATGACCTGCAAACGCCTCCGTGTTCCCACCGAGCGGGGCTCCTGCTCCTCTGCAGCCACAGTCAGGCCATGTGCTGTGAGCAGAGCCCCCATGTCCCCTTGGCTTTGTGGAACAGATAAGGGACAACACCACCAGGACCCCACCGGGTCACACTTCAGCACCAGCATTGCTTGAATGGCACCAGTGTCGCTTGGATGGCCTTGGGGATGTTGCTGCAGCTCCTGACATGGAGGCAAATCCTTGTCATAGTGAAAAATGCTTGGTCTGAACACTGCAGCACATGCGGAAGGATGAAGGACGCCATTTCCTTTAGTGCTGGCCCTGCGTGGGCTTCTGGCACCCAATTTTGTTGGGAGCAGAGGGTCCCAAAGGGTGCTGTACCCACAACCACTGCCAGGACACACACTGGGGTCTTTCCAACCCCTAAAAAGAAACATGGTGCCCAAAACATCATCAAACAGCATTTACAACCTGAACACAGACATAGGCTTCATTAGCCTCACATCTGTGGAGAGCTGCCCTCCCACCAGGACAGGCAGAGGAAGCTCTCCCTGATGTGCTGGCAGCTGTGTCTCAGCATAGTGGGGCACTGTCAAAGCAACCCCAACACACCGCAGCCAAGAGACTCTTCAAAAAGCCAAGAAAAAGCCCACGACCTTCATTGGACCTGCACTAGGCCATCACTCCCCAGTGTGCAGTGGGCCTGCATTACCAAGCCTCTATCTCTGCTGCCAGCACTGTATAGCACGGCACAGAATGGCACAGCACAAGACAGCATGGCATGCAATGGCATGGAATGGCACAGCACGGGACAGGCACCTCAAATACCACATCTCCATCCTACCCACCACAGGGAACCGCTCCAATGGAGAGCTGCAAGTTAAAGAAACAAACAGAGCCTTTTTTCCCCGTTGTTTTTCCTGTTTGCCTAAGAAACATAATCTTCCCCCCAAATGAAAAAAATAATAACTTACAGGAAGGCCCCAAGCATGAGCCGGTTTGTGTGTGATTTCAATCAAAACAGGCTTTAAAAAACAAATTCCTTCGATATTTGTCACATCTGTAAAACACATTAAAGGGGGATGGAGGAGCGGAACCCTCGGGTTCTTGCTGGCACCCAGTGTGCAGCCGAGCAGCAACAGTGGCTTCCCTATGGGGCAGAGGGATGGGTCACCCCCAGAACTCACTTGGTGCACAATGCTGGCTGCTGTTACCCTACATGCTACAGGACCACTTTAATAACCTGAGCATCCCCGAATCCTTCCATGCAAACCCCCAGCAGTTCCCAGCCATGCTCTGCATGACGCTGCACCCTGCACAGATCACACAGCCCTGCCCGCAGGGGCACGTTCCAAGCCTGCAGAGCTTTTGCTCTCACTGCAGTGGATCACTGCTCATTTGCACACATGCTAACACAAAGCGACTGACACCAAGAGGAGCACCCCGCCTCCCTGGTCACACTTTCCCTGGCAGGGGCTGTGCTCTCGGCTGGAGCCGCAGCCACGCTGCACCGCGCTGTAATCATTATCCGCAGTGTAACACTGCCCGTGTTCTGTGGGTTCCTCATTTTTATGAGGTGTGATGGGAAAGGAATGCTGTGTAGAGTTTAATTAGGGACTAAGTGCCATGGGGGGGGGGGAGAATGGAAAGCAGCAGATACCCGGGCACCAGCTCGGAACACTCAATACCTTATTAAAGCAGCCCCTTTGATGTCTGCTGACGGTGCCTCACGGCGTGCAGCCAGGCAGGGGACAGGGCAGGGTCTGGCCATGGGGACTGTGCGACCAGGCAGTCCTGCACCCTGCTCTCTGGACTCTGCTGGGAGGTCCTCAAGGAACAGCTGCAACAGAGGAGCCCAGGGGACAGCAACCACCCCGCAGAGCCACTTGGACAACAGGCATCACCTTGGACTTGGCGCCTTCCCGGGGGGTGAAGCTCTACTCTCCCCACCTTCTGTTTCACTATTTCATCCAAGCACATCTGGGAATGGGAAAAACAACCAAGCCATGGGATGGCATAGGACACCACAGCATCCCAGCTGGAGGCTTTACCTCCTGGGCACAGATAAGTGCTGTGCTGACTGCAGGGATGCCAAACATCTCCAAGGAAATGAGAACTGGCACAGGAGCGTTTTAACTCCTGCCACCCCTCGCAGCAGGCCCCAGCTCAGACAAGGAACCACAGGCTGAGTGATTTCTCCTCTCTGTGGCAATGCCTGGCACTGCTCCCATGCACCAGGGTGGGTGCCTGCTCCTCGCCCTGTGACTCACGGCAGAGCACAGCAGAGGCTCCTGCTGGACTGAATCAGTGCCCCAGGGACAGGATGGGCCCTTCCCTCCTCTGCACCAAGGAAAGAGTCACGAGCCACCCCTCCTCCATCTCCTGACTTGTTGTGGGCTGCAGACACAGGCTGTGAAGGCAGTGGGGTGGTGGCTCACCATGGCAGGGCTGCCCTATGTCAAAGGATGAGGAAAAAGGGGATTCCAGCCCAGAGATGCACTGGAGCCACACTGGATGTGCCAAGGAGCTGAGAGCCGTGTCACCTACCAGCCTGCCCAATGGCAGCAGATGCACAGAGCCCCACATGGATCTCGCTGTGCTGTGCAGGGTGCAGGCTGGCAGAGAGAACCTCTGGAGACTGGGCCAACCTCTCCATCCAGCCCTTGGCCTCAGCAAGGAGCTCACCAGGCAATGCTTTCCTGGCCAAGGGCCTGATCGGGTCTCTCCTTGCCATGACACCTTTTGCTCTCAATGCTAGTTTGAATTACGGTGGCAAAGCCTCATTTCTCTTCCTTCCAGACTGGCAGGGAGCCGGGAGCATGCAGGGAAGGGAAAGGAAAGGGGTGTTTCTGCTGGCAGCACTGCCAGCCTTCAGAAAGCTTACAGACACTTCATAAATATCCGGTGTTTAAGAGCTCACAGGCCGCACATGGCCATGGTGGAGGGCAAGGAAACCCAAAGCCCCCCACAGGCACCTAAGGGAAGGAGGCTGATGTCTCCAACTCCCCGGGAAGCCGCTGGGAAGAGCTGCAGCACAACATGTAGCTCCTGCATGAAGCACCCATTGCAACGCCGTGCATTTACAAATGTCTCCAATGCAGCACAGACACGGGGCAGCAGGAACAGGAGCTGCTGTCAAGGCTGGGTGAGACCTTCCCATCCTGGCTGCAAGGAACTTGGGCAGGATGCTCCATGCTGCAGCCCTTCCCTGCGTGACACTGGGCAAGGCAACGTCCCCAAAGGGCAGCAGTCAGTGACCCCCACGCACAGCACTGCTCTCCTATCTCCTTGCCCACCTCCAAGCCACTCCAGTTCTGCAAATAATTCCCATTTTCATTCCTTAGCACCAGGGTGACACATGGAAGGTGGAGATGTGAACTCAGCACATGCACACATGCCTCCCCCGATTAGGACAACTTTTAAGTAGGTCAGAGCCTGGGTTTGAGCCGCCTGACAGTTCCCCTATAAAACATACCTAGTTTAATGCCCTGTATATTTTTTGTGATGTGAAATAGGAGCGGTTTATAGGGGCAGTGTTGGGTAGCAGATGTTATTTCCGCGCTGGGGGAGGGCAGTGGTGGGGAAAGTGCCTGCAAATGAGCTGGTGATTAAGGGTCGTTAAAGACCCCGAGCGGAGGGGCACTTAGGGCCGCCGGGCTGCCTCCCATGCCTCCGCCGGGAACTCAGCGTCAGGAAGCCAGTGGGCACCTTCCCTCTAGATAAATATTAAAACTCCAGTTCCCTGAGTCCTGTGGTTATGGGAGAAAAGTGACTTTTTTTTTCCTCCTCCATTTTCTTCAGTGAAAATGGTCACCTGTTTTTTGCTGCTGTGGGAGAGACACATTTCAAAAGAAAATCCCTACAGATCCGGATGCCACAAGGCAGATGCAAAAAGCACTCATCCTAGTGAGAAGCCGTAATCACCAGATGCTCAAAAGCCCATTCCAGCATCTGGAAATTCCCTCCTGAGTCCAGTCGTGATAGGGCAGAGATAACAGGAACATCCCAAATTTGTGGCACCAAAGCTCATGGCCCACGGGGCAGCTAGGAAATGATGCTGCCAAAGCCCTGTGCTTGTGCACCCTGCACATCCTGGGCTCCAACTCCCAAGAACTGAGATACTCAGCACTGATTTGCTGCCCTGAGAAGCTGCTGCCCTTCCTGGGCTTTCCTTCCATACCCACCACTCACCCAACATGGCCCAATCCTCCTGCACACCTCCAGCCCCCAGCAGCACACAGCCTGATGAGAAAGGTGAGAGGGGTGATCTAAAACCGACCTCTCACCCTGAGCTGTGTCTGTAATCAGACGAGCAAACGCTAATAGACCAAGCCAAGCAGCAGAGCCCAAAGCCCAGATAAAACCCAACCCCGACGACAATTCAATTTCCTTCCATGAGATCAACTTGCAGCTTTAGCAAAGCCACTTGTGAGGTCGCTGGACTGAAACAATCTGGGCTGGCAGGCTCAGCTGCACTGCCTGCAGCTGGCACCTCCTGCACAGCATTCCCCAACCAGCAGCTGAGCAGGGCTGCCCAGCACCCTGCACCTCCTTGGTGCTGCCTATCACCCAGAACAACCTCACTGTACTGTCCTCCAAGCCAACCTCGTGCACCTGGGGTTGGAAGCTCAATATGCCACATAGGAAGGGCTTTTATTCCCAGGGGAGGCGATTTCATACACCTTTTACCCAGTGGGAACTGCAGGCTGCCCTTCTCCCAGAGCACCCAGGGCACTCCAAGCCAGGCTGGCCGAGGTGCTGGGAGCTTACACCATGTTCCTCAGGTTGGGACAGCCCTGCCTCCAGGCTGGCTGTGCCGATCCCTCCAACACATACAAACCCTCCTTCTCTTCCTCCTCCTGCTCAGACCTGCTGCGTGCAGCAAGGTGGGAAAGACTGGAGACTAAGGCACAGGCAGGATGCGTTTTCTGTTGCAAGCAGCCAGTAATGTCCACATAAAAGACACGATGATGACTTTTGCTTTCTTTTTCTTTTCTCCATTGTGCTTGACAGTCTTTGACCTAGATAGTGAGGGAGATGGGGGAGGAGTCGGCTGGGGCACAGGGCAGGGCTGCAGCGAGCAGCATTATGCTGGGCATGACGTGAAAACACCACAGGGATGGGAAAGGGCAGACTCCAGAAGCGCAGCCCTCCATTGGAGCAGTAATGGCAATTTTTGCTATACCCACACCCAGCACCAATGCCCTGAACTCCTCATAATTCCTGGGTTTGTTGCCTTAAACCACTCAACACCACTTCTCAGCTCCAGTGTGCACAGCCTCCATTTGTCCCGTGTGTGCCACAGCGGGATGTGCAGCTCCAGCTCAGCCGCTTCACTTTGGGTCTCAGCCCCACAGCCACCCCACACCCTCCTGTCCCTGACCACTGGGCTGGAATTGCTGTTATTACCCAAGTGCAAGCCCTGTGAGATGCCTCCAGTTTGCAACCTGCTGTCACTGATTTCCAGCCCACTGTCACCGATTTGTTACCTGTTTCTCTTGGCTGAGCACACGCAGGGATACTTCATTAAAAAAAGGCAAATCTGCACAAAGAGGCTTTTACTTTAAATACGGACCTCAATAACCACAGAGAGACCAAATGTAAAAATAATCATCTGAAGTCTCAGTCCTGCATCTCCTGCACTGGCACTCACCAGCTTTGTTTCGAGATCACAAACTCCCCTGTGTGCCGCATGCACAACTCCAGCAACTCCGGTCTCAGGGAAAAGATTAGCTCTTAATTCCCCGAAGCCAAATCAGGACACGACACAGCCCATATTGTTCCAATTTACACCTCCTTATGAGTTTCCTCAGCTCCCTTTATAGTCTCAGTCTCTGTGCTGTGACTCTTCCCCATTTCCAGCCCCTCTGGTCTGGGGGCCTCCGTGTCCCATGGCCCCCACAGTGGGCGGCTGCCCCCAAGCTTCCCAACCCCAGGCTGCACCGCAGGGCCTCCGCACCCTCAGCCTGCATGGAGCAGTGGGGGACATGGGGAGGCGATGGCCCTGAGGAAACCCTGGGGGATGTCCTGGGGGCACTGTGGGACGTAGGACCCCCAGGCGTTCCTCCACGGTTGGGAACCCAGTGCAGTATTGCTGAGCTCAAAAGTGTTGCGGCACAGAGCCGGGTTTCCAGCTTCCATGCAGCACTCACGTTGGGTACTACTGCCTCATGTGCAGCAATTTTATCTCATAAGATGTTATAGGCTTGTTATTTTGATTGGGAGGATATATATATTTCTTTTAAATGAAACATGAGGATCTGATGAATGAGACAGCAGCCTCAGATAACCCCTGGCTTGGCATGCAGGCAAGTGCCGGCTGTTTGGGATAAACACTCATTCCCCAGCACGAAAGCAGGGGTGCTGTGAGATGGAAGCAGGGATGGTGGAAGCAGAGCACCCAGCCCTGTTCCACTGCAGGCTCAGGAGCAAATGCAGCGCAGGGGCACAGCACAGCGGGGCCCTCCTTCACCAGGACCTCACTCCTGGTCTGGCATTTTTCATTCCTGCTTATTTCAACATATTTAATTGAGAATGTGTTAATTGGGCCAGGTGTGAGCTCTTCTAGGTGCCCACAGGGACGTAGGGACAGGAGCAGTACCTGGCTCTGGCAAATGCCCACCAACTCCCCAGCACTGCTCCTCAGGATCTTCTTGGCCAGCCGAAGGAGCAGCGCCCAGACAGGCGGGCACCTGTGGGACTGCAGCACCCAAAGGACTCCAGTCTGGACAGAATCCTGCAGGGCAGCCACAGCAGCTCCCAGCCCAGGCCCAACCCCAGCTCCTCACAGCTGCTGTCCCCCAGGATGGCTTTCCCCATCCTTTCTCCACCACTTGCAGCCATAGTCTGACAAAAGGGATTCAACCTCCCCATCCCCAGAAAGCCAATGCTGCTCTCCGTGCTGTAGTGCCCTGGCCATGGCTTCCAGCAAAGCCTGGGACTCAGTGTGGCCCTGGCAGGGTTTCACCCTCTCTGGTGCATGAAGGAGTTAACGCAATGAAAACCTCACATCCTCCCTCAAAGGGTTTCCAGGGCCCAAATCCTATTACAGCAACACGTACCTGGGGAGTGGTGGGGAGGGCAGCCATGCAGCAAACCTCAGCGGTTTGTTACTTCATTTTTTTTTTATTATTATATATTTATTTTTTTTTTTTACCAGGACCAGAGAGCCAATGGCAGAACAGCCAACAAGCAGCCCAGGGGCTGGAGGAAGCCCTTATAGCCAGGAGCTGACTTTCTGCTCTTAATACCACAATGGAGACCTTGAGGACAACACCTCTGAGAGCACATTTCTCCATTGAAGCTGCATGGCACAGAGAGTGAGAGAAGCAGCAAATGCTGTGTCTTGTTGTACCAATGGCTGTTCTGAGCAGGGTAGCAGAGACCTGGCAGGCACGGAGAAATAACATCCCTGTTCTGGAGAAAGGAGCCCTCCTGGTAGGAGCCAGGTGGCTGTGCCCCTCCAGCCCTGATCCCAGAGCAAGGCTGCAAGAGCAATTCTGGCTGTATGATGGGAGATGCCAGCCCTCACCCTATGACCCCACAGCAGTGCTATGGGCTAAACAAGTGTGGAACCCACACTGCCTGCATCAGACCCTGGCACAGCAAGCAGCTGTGTTCCCAGGACATGGCACAGTTCCTAAGGACTGTGAGACAAGTAGGACTGCCAGCAGGTCACAGCCAGAGACAAGCTGAATGGCAATGCTGGAATGTCAAGGACAGAGGGGACAGATGGTTGGTGTCACTCCGGGAGCAGAGCATTCCTTGGCCCTGGATCTGCACTGCCTGCAGGGATTGCTTTGTGCTGGGGGCAGCTGCCAGAGTAGTGAGCAGGGGGCACGCACATGTCTGGGGTCATCCACACTCTGCAGGTTTGGCTATCACTAGCTTGGGGACCTGGGCACAATGACTCCATGGCCTCTTTCTAGAGGATGGCACAGCACATCACCCGTGTGCCCACTCCCCACTGGAGCATCAGGAGCAGCCATGAAACATGGCCCTGTCCAGACCAGGAGCCATATCAGAAATAAGCAGTGTCCTGGGGCAATGAGCTCCTTCCTGGCACCACAGTCTGCAGGATGGCCCCACACCAGACCCCCTTCTGCTCCCCATCCCTGGGAGCATTGGGCGACTGGAAAATGCTTTTATTTCTCTGCTATTTCTGGAAGTACAGTGATCCAAGAACAGAGTTTACGCATAAATATGGACTCCTCAGTCAGGGTACATAACACCAGCACAGCAGCCGGGCCCATAAATCATGCCTCATAAATCTCTGATAATACATAACCTCAAGTGCTGGCGGCAGAACAGCTCCAGGTAACAGCATAGAGAGCAGCCAAGCTTGGCAGCACTGTGAAAATCAGAAAGGACAGCCCCACACAACCCATTGTCACAGCCCCAGGTTACTCTGGACACTGCCCAGCACTCCCCATCCTCTGCACTTACACCCTGATGCCCACAAAGCATATTTATTTGTATCTCCATGCATCTCCATTGGAAAAAAAAAAAAAAAAAAAAAAAAGTTCTCCTCTTGTTGCCCTCCTTAAAGATAGAGGAGCACCTCTGCAGCTCTGCATCTCCCTCCATGGCCTGAAAACATGTAAGAGGTGGGAGGAATTGCCTGTAGAAGCTGCAGGTACTTACACTCCTTAGCCCATGGCAATACAAGTGAGGGCATTTCTAGTTTTCAGCTAAAGCTGCTTAGCATATCCCTCCAAAAACATAAATGTAACACAGTGGAAAGCAATATTTGCTCAAAAGCAACAGCTGTGGGCACAGAAATAAAGGAAAAAAGGTTCCTTACCTTAAGAAGACCTCAGGTAGGCAGGAATCTCCAGCAAGACCTCCCTACCTCCACTGCCAATCCTTAAATAAGGTCTGGGAAGGCTGGATCCTGGCTCTATCACTCAGTACATTGCATGCACCTGAGCTCCCCTGGGTTGGCCCTGCCTTCCCACCAGGTACTCCATCATTGCTTCAGGCCATGTCTCAGCATTTCTTCTACAACCTCAATTTGCAATGTATGGGATTTCATCTATAATTTTTGTCAGTCAATCTCATCACACCCAAATCCTGTGCACTGTAGGAGTATGCTGTGCAAAGAGGAGGATCCATGACGTATCCCTGAAGACTAAGAGCAGGTGACCCTGCAGCCATGCTCAGTCCAAAGCCAGCCCTAGAACTGCCACATCCCCTAACAAATGGCCACACCTCATGGATCTGAGGTGGCCACTACCCAGAATTCCTCTGGTTGCACTGGAAAGCTGAGCTCATGGCAAAAAGCCTGGATGGAATTTCCATGCCTGGCCACCTTGCCATGTATTTGTTTTTTTTTTACAGTATAAGGTGAGACAGTTTCCATCCTCAGTTCCATCAAACATCATATTAGCATCCGTAGCATCTCACACAGCAGGGCAAAGTGGTGCAGCTCAACAGCAGTTCATGGGTGAGGCTGGGTGCAGAGGGCATTGACGCTTCTCTCTGGGCTCCCTCCAGCCAAGGCTCATGCACTGGATGTGTCATCAGCCACCCCAAGTATCCCCAAGGCGAGGAGGAGGCATTTGCTATCCCCTTCCAGGACACTCACAGTGCAGAACTTGAGGTTCCCTTGCCAGATGTGCCCCATTGCTGTTATCATGTAATATTAATCAGAAAGGCCTGTGTGTAATTGTGGAGTTTTGATTAGAGAAATCTTCCTTACAATAATAATCACACTGGGGCCTGTATAAATACCAGTGGCTCCAGGTCTGCTGGCTGGACGAAGTGGCACACTGATTGCTCACCTCGGCTGATCATCAATCACTCAGCATCGCCCCACAGCTGCTGTCATCCCAGAGAGCCCCCTGGTCCCCACCACCCTCGTTCCCAGTGCTCATAGACACCTCTCTCCTGCCCAGTCCTGTCACAGTCCCCACGTGTTCTTCCCCTGCTCCTCACCAGCTCCCTGATCCCTGCATTCATCTCGGGTTATATACAGTTTGGCTGCCTTGAGTAAAATAAATTGCAGGCTTTTGAAGGGCTGGGGCTCTGTATATTTTTACTGTTAATGAATCTTCCTGTTTGAGTTTGGAAGATGGGAATTTGAGTTTCCAGCTGCCCTGTGCAGCCAGAGGCCAATGGAACCAATGGGGGCTGCAAGCATCCCCCTGGCAGGGGACATCGCTGGGCAGTGCCACCCTCCCCACCTAGTGACACTGCACCGAGCGCAGAGTGCCTCAGTGTGTCACAGTGAGCATGGCACAGGGATGAAATGGAGCAGTCCATAAGAAGGGGAAGGAGGGAGGCCATAACCCAGGAGGTGGTCCCTATACAGGGATCTTCATGAAGCCCAGCCCCAGCAGGGTGTCCTAACCCCATTAGGGATTGTCAACACTTGAGCACAAGTCCGTTGTTCTCATTCATCCAAAGATGGCACACAGAGCCCTGCCCCATGGAGCACAGCCCTCTGAGGCTGCAGGGAGATGGTCCAGGTAGAAGTGAGCTCTGGGCTGAGCAGCAATCGTGTGCCTGCTGGACTGCCCTCCTCACCCCCTCTGCGCCCCTCTGGGCACACCGCTGCGCTCCCTAATTTATTCATCACCGCGACTGATTCATCATCCACTTCTTCTGTCTGGTTTCTTGGCCTGTAGATTATCCGCCAGCAGTTTGTTGAGCATATTTGACATGTGAAACTCAAGCTGTGTTTACTTGTAGTTCATGTACCATGGCGTTTGCGTTGGCCGCGTGCCATCGGCCACGTGGTGCGGTGCCGCGCGCGGGTTGGCCCCGCGATGCTCCATGGATGCTCACTGCCTGCAGACGCTCCCACCGCCGCAGCCCTTCACCGCTCCTCCCAGCTCTCCCTGGCGGAGCAGCAAGCAGGGGAGTTGGGCTTCTGCAAAAAGCCACATGCCTGAGATCCTCTACAGCGCGGGGGCAGGGCTGGGAGAGGAGATGCGGAGGATTTGCTGACTCCCCACATTGGAGCTGTTTTCGCGCTCCACATTTTTCAAGCTACACGGAGCACGAGGGACTGAAGGGAAGGAATGGTTCTCCACCTTGGGTGCTGAGGGAGATGAGGGTGCTGTGCCCTAACAGTGACCCCGAGCCCAGCCCAGTGCTGGACCAACCAAGCCAGGATGCCAAGCTGACCCTGCTGAACATCACACGTGTGTGACAACGACCCCATTAATGTGCACGCACGTCAGAGACACGCACGCCAAGGGAGAAGCCCAGAAAGGAGCCCTTTCTGTCTGATATGCTTCAAAAATATGTATTTGATTTTCAGATGCTGGGCTGGAATTGCATCCAGATGGACTCAGGGTCACACTCCCTGACACTCGCTTCCCATCACACCGATGCTGAAGGCAGATAGCGCTCATGCCGTGAGCTGACAAACACGGCACAGTGCTATTTGGGGCACCAGGACCACGGCCCCGTGACATCTCACAGTGCTCACTCCTCCATCACCTCCAGAGCAGGATGGGGCACCCAGAGCCAGAGCAAACTTCCCCCACCCTGGCACTAAGCACAGACAAGGCTGAGGCAGGATGGGAAACAACGTGCAGTAATGTGGCAGGATTTGTGGGACTTAATGCGTAGCACTAAACGCAGCAATAAAACTGCACAGCTATTAATGGTGTCATTCCAGCGCCGAGGGCCTCGGGCAACTCCAAGTCTTGCCTCGTGTGTTTTACACTGTCACCGTGATCCACTGGTGGAATTACAGCCACTTTATAACGGGAATAATAGTGACGATAATAATAACAATTGTATTTTTGTCACTGAGCAGTTCTCCCAGTCCCCACAGGGTGCTCCACAATTCACTTGGCTGCTGGGTGCCATGCTGTCCCCATCCCCTGAGAGCCACAGCCACATAGGAGGGGACATTGTGCAGCACCCAAGGCGTCCCCAGGGCTGGGGACAAGAAGATGCAGTGGGACAAGAGCCACTCACAGAGCGTGCACAGCCCCCAGCTCTGCTTGGGAAAGGCTGCTTCTTTTTCTCCTGGTAGTTGAGTTGTCCGGGAAAGGATCACTGTTTTCTCAAATGTATTCATTACCCAAAATTATTTGGGGCCTAACATAGGGGGATCTTTCCACTGACTTAGCTGGGTTTTGGATTAGGCCCTTAATGAATAATTTCTGCAAATAATTCTTGGCCTGTGTCTTGTTCACAGGCAGTTTACTGCAAGAATTCAAAAGTCAAGCTGCTTTATTGGCCGCGTAGGTCATAGGGGATTATTTCCGTTCCCTGAGCAGATGACTCTTAGCACCAAGTCTTCAGTGCACACATTCTGTATTAATTCAAAATTTGCTTTCTATGAATATTTTACAAGAATGCCTTAAAATTCACTGATTCCGTGGATGTTCCTCCCGTAGCTCTGTTTGCTCGAACGCAAACCGTGGGCAAACAAGGAAGGGCACATGGGAGGATGGACACTGCTCTGGAACACGGCGCAGTGCAACAAAAAGAAGCACACAGCCACATCCACCGCACCGCTGGGAGAGCTCGTGCTGGGGCCAAGTTCAGCCCTGGGTCGTGGCAGAAGAAACACAGCATGCACAACCTCAGTGTGTTCCTACACCGTGGCAGATGAAGGAGGGATCCCTCCAGCCGCCCCTGCTCCATCCCTCCCCAAGGATCCCAGTGTGAAGGCAGCTCCTCTGCCACAGAGCAGCGGGGCGGTCCCTGCCTGGCGAAATGTGCGTTGCATTTGAGCCGAGATTCTAATAGATTGTGATGCGATTTTTTTCCCTGATTTGTACCAGGCCATCTGGATTTGTTTCTGCGAGATGCCGGTTTAATACACTTAAAATTTCCCATTCAATCTGATGTACCGAAGAGAGAGGGGGAGGGGGCAAACGAAAAGCAAATTTAATAACAGAAAGACCTGAAATCTATTAAATATACATTAAAATACATTTGGTTTCCCAGTGGGTGCAAAGTGCCATAACGTTTTACTGGGTTTATGACGCTGGCAGAGGCTCTGAATGAAAGCGGAGCGGAGAGTCCAGGTCCCTGCTCAGTAGTTCACGGCGGAGAGAAAGAGTTGGCTGCAGTTTGCTAACACAGCAAAAACGGAAAAGCCTTCTCGGGTAGATCCACTGCGAACGTGTTTCACATGTGTTTCCGTTAAGGATGTTCTCAAAACCCAAACAGCCAGAGACGCTCAGGTTCCCCAGTTGCGTGGGACTCTCGCCCTCTCTCCCGTCAGCGGGGCCCCTCGCATCCTCACAGCCCCACCTTGTGAGGGTGCCCCAGCTGTGCATTGCACCCTGCTCAGCCAAACCCTCTGTGCACTGCAGCGCAGAGCCGTGACCGCCCCTCAGGGTGCGACTCCTTGGGACCCTACTCACAAAACTCTGCCAATGGCCTGGGACAGACCCCCAGGTCCTTCCTGCGTGTCTGGACGGTCCCAGGTGAGCAGTGTGCCCTGGGCAGAGCCCACCCTGCTGGAAGGACACGACCCTTTGCATTTCAGGCATCTGCCTCCAGCAGGAAGGAGCATTTCTTGGCATCGTTCTGCCTCTCTCAGCCAGGTCCCAGTCTGCACATGGTAAAGCAAGTCATGAGAAAGTAACAGGAGGAAATGCGTGCACCCGCAGCCACCCAGGGCTTCAAAAAAAAGGTTTTGTTTGCACTTATCCAGGGCTCCAGCTGCTCCTGCTTTGATGTAAAGCAGTTCATGTGCCCAGACACTGATCCCGCTCTGCAGCAGTGCGCACGCGTGGCTGGCAGGGAGGAGCATGTATGTGTGTGTGCATGTGTGTGTGCATGTGTATGCGCATGCAGTTGTGTGTGTGTGCATGTGTGCACACCTGAGTGGCTGGGCTGCACACAGGAAGACTTTTCTGCTGGGGCTCTGTGATACCCAGGGTTGTGTGATACCCAGGGTTGTGTGATGCCCAGGGCAGTGATACCCACAGCTGTGCAGTGCCCTGGGCTGTGTGGCACATGGCCCCACGCAGGCAGCAGTATCGTGGCTGCGTGTGTTCCTACAGACCAGTGTCAGCCCCACTCCCCACCAAGCCAGCAGCAGATGTTCAGGGCAGAGCGAGCCAGCACCGGGCCAGCTTTCCATGCTGGGAGGGAGACTCCTTCCTCTGCCAAAGTCAGGACGAAGCTTCCCCCAAGATAGGGTTAGCCAGCAGTGTGGAGATAATGGGAAGATGTTAAGGCAACACAGCTGGCAACCATCAGCACGCTGCTATGTGTCGGCTGCTGCAGTCCTTGCTCCATTGTTCTGAAGGAAAGAGAAATGCCGACCTCTGGCCGGCTGCAGAGCCAAGTTCGCTGGGAGGGAAGGGAATGGGAACAGGATGGGCTTCAGAGAGGAGACCAAAACACAGCCTGGATGGGTCACAGATGATTAATATCACAGGGAGCTGCTCTCCCAGCACCAACAGCTCCATGAGTTGAAGCCCTAATGGGTGGGTGAATCCCCCGTGCTGCCTGCAGTGATGAGCTGGATGCAAGCCAGCCCTTTTTCTCCCCCTCCCCATTCCCACAGTCACCCCCACCCAACCCTGCAAGCAGTGCTTGGCTGTTTTGAATCCCACCTCATTTCAGCACCAAACTTGAGAGATGAAGTGAAAGACAGCAGGGCCAGGATGGTGTCACTGGATGGGAATGGGTGGCTGGGTTCCGTTCCCGGGCTGCCCTCCATACAGCCAAGCTTCCAGCAGAGGATGCATGTCCCCAGCATCCCCACATACCTACTGCACACTTCAGGTCCTCCTGACCAGGCAGGCACATGAGAACTGACCAGCAGCCTCCCTGATCTACTCTTGGGCTTCAAAACACTCAACAGCTCCTCTCCCAAAGCCATCAGAGCAGAGCTCAGCCCTGGCTGGCCACACTCTGGGGGGCCACAGAGATGAGCACAATTCTTGGCTGTATCCACAAAGACGGAGGGAGGGATGCTGCTGCCTGGCCACATGGCACAAGGACCCTGCTGCAAAAATCCCAACCCGAGCAGGGGAACTTGGAAAGGGTTCAGAAGAGAGCTGGGAGTGAGTCAAGGCAGCGGAAAATAAGCATTGTGGTGACAGAGCGAAGAAGCTCCGGCTGTTTCATTTATTGAGGAGACCAAGAGGTGGCTTGCTCACGGCCTGTGAGCATATGCATGGGGAAGAGATTTCTGATAGCAGACGGCTCTTTAATCTAGCAGGAAAAGGCATTACAACATCGCTGGTTGGAAGCTGAAACAAGGCAAATCCAGATTAGAAATAAGAAGCACATTTTTAGCAGTCAGAGCAATTAAGCATTGGATCGTATCCCCGGGGACAGAGCAGGATCTCCATCACTCGAAGTCTGCTAATGGAGACCGAGTATCTTTCTAAAAAATATGTTTCAGCTTGAGCTAGAGCCGTGAGGTTTCTGCCAAGGCAGTGCCTGTGGAATGCAGGAGGTCAGTGTGGCCGATCACAGAGGCCCTTCTGGCCTGGAAAACCATGAGTTGTGCTCTTATTTTCTGATAGAGTCAACAACAACAGCAAAAAAGCCAGGACTACGTTGCAGCATTTACCTTCCCATGCACTGCATTGTGCAGATGCCCAAGAGCCTCCCATGCAGGACAGGTGAAGACAAGGCAGCGCTCCGTGCTCCGGGGTCACCAAGCCAGGCGTCTGCTTGCTGCAATCCCATGGCCAGGAGAGGTCCTGCTGCTGGGGACTGCAGTGTCCTCCTACCAGGCCTGAGATGTGGGCTCACAGCCCCACTACCTGCACGTGGGGATGGAAATCGGGTGGAAAAACCTGTCAGGGTCAGCAGAAAGCTGACATTGAATGGTTCCCTTTCTAATTAATTTAATTCCATTTTTTAATAGCTCCTTTAAGGCAGCATTTAATCCCTAACAAAAGGAGCTTTAAAGTCTCCTGGAGCAGTGACTGCTGTAAAAGGGGCAGGGGAAGGTGGGAAGCCCACGGGACTTCGTTAGGGGCGTGCAGCCTAATGGCAAAGCTGCCACGCAGCATGGCCCAGAGCACGGCCTGGCAATTAACACAGCCCACAAAAAGCTCTTACTCCTGTCCTTTCCCCTCAGTAATGCTGACAGGGCAGGGATGGGGCTGGGAGGCACAGAGCCCCCCATTGGTCCCACATGGCATCAGCACATGGCAGTTCCCCAGGCACTGGGTGCCCTCACCTTCACCAGCTCCTGCAGCCAGCCAGGCAATGGGTCACCGACGTCTTAGAGACCCAGGGAGCTGCATGAGGACCGGGGCAGGCGACTTGTGAAGCCCACCCAGTGCTCTGCTGGCAGCTTCCCACCCGCAGGCCCTGCATCCACCACCCCAACCCCACCTGTGGCCCTGCAGCTGGTGGGGGGACTGAGAGCCCTCCTAGGAGCGATGGGACGTGGGGAACTCAGTGCTGTGCATCTGTGCTTGGCTGTCGGTGTGTCCCACAGCATCCGCTGGGATGAGTCAACCTGCACGCAGCAGGCAGCAGACAGACAGACGGACAGGATGCGCACCAGAGGCGGAAGGCAATCCAGCAACACCTGCCACTTGGCTACGGATGCCCCAGAGATGGCTGTGACCCCATCCGCTAAGAATCCTCAAGCATTCGATACTTTATTTAATTTAATGTGCCTCTCTCTCATCCTTAATTGCATTTATCGTCATTAAAATATCAACAGAAGAACCTGGCTTGAGCCCAGGCTCACTGATGCTCGTAGGAAATTTCCCATTTACTTGATGGATTTGGCCGATGCCCTGCCACCTGCTCTTGGCTCTGCCCTGCTCTGTTTGCACAGGGCAGAATTTAGTTTGAGGTGGAGTCAGAGCCAAAAAATAGAAGCAAATGAATGTGAGCAGAGAGCTCCGGCCGTTTGGGAGGAGGGGAAGCACACGCAGGTGTGGCACCACCAGCCACACTGAACGCAGGATTTTGGGTGTTCTCAGCCCATCTGAGCTAATGCTCAGTGTTTGTGGAGCTGTTTTTCTCCCCGAAAAGCAGTAATAAATATGATTAAGTCTCAGCAGTACTTTGGCACGGCTCAGGACTTACACAAGGCAGAAATGGAGGGCAGAGCAGCAAGAAGCACGATCCCAGTGCTGCTCACAGTGGGGGTTAGAAATGAGGCAGGTGAGCACCAGCTTCACTTCATGCCCAGAGCTGAGAGCTGCCCTTCCCTGACCTCCTCTGTGCTCCTCCAAGGGCTGCACACACCAACCACATGTGGTTTCCATTACTGCTTAAGCAAAAGCACAGGGAAAGATGCTGGTGACTCCCCAAGCATCCTTCATCTCCATGGGGGACATCACAAGGGGATGTCGGGCTCCAGGGTGGGTTGCAAGCAAGTACTGCTGACTGTGCAAAAGGGAGAGGGGAGGGATGCTGAGGTTTCACAGTGAGGGGGACCTGGGATGCTCAGGAAGGCTGATGTCAGCCAGAATGCCCCCGGTGAAGGCTCTCTTAAACTGGAGCATCAGATCCCGGGGGATACATAGCATGGAATCAACAGGCCAACGTGGCCCTCGCTGCAGGGACGCTGGCAGTGGCAGTGGAAAATTGCTGCACCCTGCTTGGGGATGTCTGCAGGGCCTCTGTGATGGGATGAGAGAGACACAGGGACGATGCAGAGATGGCTGGAGACAGCACAGCTCGCCCCTTCCCATGGACAGGGCTTTGATTTCCTTCGAATTACAACTCAGCAGCTCCCGTCTGTTTTTTTCCCAGAAGAAAGACAATACGCACTGTCAGATTTCCAGCCTCTGCCCAGGGCAGCTCTGGTAACCAGAAAATAGGAGGCATGGAGCTGCTTTGGGCTCCGGAATGGAAGCAGAAACCAGACGCGTTTGCATGTGAACATTTTTGCTGTCTCTGGAGCAGTAGAAATGCCTCTCTGCGGACTTCTGTGGTTTCGTTCTGTTTTCGTGATGAAATATGTGGCACGGGGAGGGGTTCATTAGCAAAGCCCCGGGAAGGTCTTGCAAAGCCCTCAAGTTCTCCAGCGTGCTCTTGCGGCGGGGAGAGCCAAAGAAAACTCCCTGGCCCCGTTTCAGGATCTCCTCCATCGCAGAGCCTCCAAACCACGTGGGGAGCTCTGAACCCCCCATCCTGGAGAAGCGCAGCTCTGCCAACCCTGAGTCTGCCTGTCATGGTTTTATGACTTTTGGTTATCAGCATTCCACACCATAACATCATGTAATGCACCGGGGGTCTGACTGCCGATGCTCAAGTTCTGGGTGCCTGTCCGGAGGAGAAGGACTACATTTCCCCAAGGGGCTTTGCAGTCAGCGAGGAGATACAACTCCTGGCAAGGTCACCTGATGATGTCTTCTTCGCCTGCTCTTCTTTGCCTGTGCTTCTCCATCTGCTCTTCTCCGTCTGCTTTTCTTCATTGGCTCAACTGGACTGCACTTCTCACCTCAGCGCTGTGGCGAGGCCCATCCACCTTTCAGGCACACTCTCATTATATTCTGCTCATACTATATTTAGTTAAATCAGTTTGTTCCACCTCAGATCGTTGCCGCTACTTTCAATTATTTTGGGGTCCCCCGTTTCCCTTTTCCAGAGGCGCGGATCTGCCTCCTCCCCACTGGTCACAGAACTGGGCCAAACCAGGTTGTAAACTGCTGACACTGCCCCAGGAGCTGCACACCCATGGAGGGTCCACCCCCATTGCAGAGCCCCCCATGGTGGGCTGGGAGGGATGACCCAGCGCCCTCAGCATCCTCCCAATGCAGAGCTGGAGCCACAGGCTGCAGAGGGCACAGCCCGCACCCTGCAACTCAGTCCCTGCGGATGTTCGCAGATGGTGTTTGTCTTCCTTGCGTCTTCAAAGCTCTTTTGTTCCTCCCTCTGAAAGAAAAGCTTTTTTGCACGGGCGGTGTTCATCAGAGCAATTCCCTCCCAAGCTGAGGGCAATCAGCCTCCTGGCTTCTGGCTCACCTCCCTGTAACCGGGTGCTCCCAGGCTGCTGTCAGCGCTCACGTGCATGGAGACAGCCTGAGAGCCAGCAGAGCCACACTGAGGGCAGCCAGGGGTGGGGAGTGGGAGCTTCGCCTGGTGGAGGAGAGGAGATGGAGAGGGTGGGACAGGCAGGACATGTCTTGTGGATGAAGACCCTCTGGGCAGAAACGGTTGGGTTTAAAACACCGAGAGAAGATGGGAGGATTCCATGGAACCCATCCCGCTTTTGTTGTTTTGTTTTCTCTCCACGACTGCCCTCTCTGCTTAATAAACAAAGAAACATAATGGTTTCATTATTATTATTGTGCTGGGGAGATGTTTGCAGAGCCGCCATCCCAACCCTTCGCCATTCTCCTTCCTCGCCTCCCCACCACTCTGTCATGCTACAGCAGAGGATGCACATGCACTCTGGTAACTCCGATCGCTTGGAAGCAAGGCCAGGCCCCTGGCAGAGCCTCCCTGGCAGCAGCTTGGGGCAGAGGCAGTGCAGAACTCAGGGCTGCAATGTGGGCACGGGGCAGGGGAACCACGGGGACAGCGCAGGCAGTGCGGGTGGTGGGGACACCCCACAGACAGCCAATGCCTCACAAGCACATTCAGCCCTCCAGATGGTAGAGAGATAACTAATTACTTGCTAATTATTAATCAATTCCCTGTGATTTTATCTTAATTGGGCTCTTGCCTATCCAGCCTCCTGCAGCATCTTGCTGGCGCTGAGCGAGCAGCTCAGAGCTGTGGTCCCCTTGCTGCTGGGCTCTCCCCATGCCCAGTTTGTGACCCATATGGGGGGGGCTGCAGCTCAGGGTGTCCTTCTTGGGGGTGCAGCCAGTACTTACATTTGCTCATAGGAAATGCTGGTGGGCTAAGGGGGTCTATGCCTGGGCTGCCAAGTGAGGAGAGCTGGGGGATGGCGTGAATCCTTGAGAAAATCTTTTGCATGATTTATTCCTATTCCAGGTATTTCACCACATTGACTGTAATTAAAGTTCAACATCTGAGGCAAAATAAGAGCAAAAATCTTCCAACCACTTTAAAGAGAGACTTTGAGAAAGGAAAGCAATAAAACATGCCGTGCTTAAACAAATCCTCTTTACCTTTCATCATTTCCCTTCACAGCCCTGGCTAATTATCAAAGCTATCTGTGCTTTAGGAACGGGCCCCACTCCCCCAGGTCCCTTCCCCCTCTCCATCCCCGGCCCCTCCCCCAGCACACCCCAGTCCCTCCCAGTTCAGAGCCAGCACCCTGGGGGCCGTCCCTCACGCCCTGTCCCTGCTGCCAATAACAGAGCCCTTATGGTCTGTACCCGGCCAGCATTGTTCCACAGCAAGAAATTCACCCCAAAGTGATTTATTTTGAAAAATGCAAACAAAGACGGGGTTCTGACTTGGCTGCAGGGCACAGTAAGAAGGGAAGGGGAAGGCAGAGCTGAAAGCTCCCATTGAGCAGGCTGACTCCAAGAGGGCACAAAAGCCCCCAGCCGGTTCCCAGGCTGTGCTGCGTGGCCACAGGCATTTTCCCAGGACAGCAGCACCCAAAGCATGAGGGATCAGGGGCAGCCACGGCCACCAGGACCCGCCATAGGGCCACCAAGCTGCCCCAGGGCAGGGACACCATGCAGAGACAGTGCCATAGTGCAGGGTCAGCATGCAGGGGCACGTGCACAGCGTTGTGCATCAGGCAGAGCTGCAGGGAAACAGCTCTGGGGTGACAGAGCTGGGCAAAGAGAACTCCTGTCCCACAAGGGGCCATGCAGGTGTTGCTGGATCTGGCGCTCAGTGCTTCAAAGCATCCATCAGATTCCCAGCAGCACGGGAAAGCCTATCTCCCACACCTGCTCAGAGCACTGATTTATCTCCTTACATTTCCCCTAAAGCCTGGCAGGAAAACAAAGAGGGGGAAATATGAGAACAATCGCTAAAATAACGATCGCTTTAGTGCATTATCAGGCAGAATGGTTTCCTAGTGTGACGGGATGCTGGAGCGAGGCCGGCAGGGCGTGCGGGAAGGCAGAGCGGTGGCTCTGAGTTCTGGGCATACACTGAAGGGGGCTGAAATACAGCCAGGAGATGGCAGGAGCACAAGGTGCCGTCCCACGTGCCACCTGTGTCCCCTGTGGGCCAGCTGTCCCTGTGCCCCAGCGCTGTTTCCTCCTTGCTTCCTTGCTACACTTTCTTCCTCTTCTATGGGGAAAGGTGATGGAGGAACAGAATGCAGTGAGATTTTCTGTTGTTCCCGAAAGTAGCACCTGACTACCTGCAGGGAAACTGCAGTGGGGAGTGTGTGGGACCGTTAAATCAGAGTTGAAACACCTCTGGGAAGGGGGGATGCAGGCAGAGAGAGACCTGCTCCCATCAAGGATACAAAACTACCCTCCTCTTCCTGCTCCTGTACCCATCTGTCCCTCTTGGTTCTCTTGCCAGCAGGTGATGGGAACATGCAGAAAGAAGAGACAAAACATGCAGGCCCTCGAGTGCAGAGCTCAAAGCATTTCGGCAGCATCCTCAGCACCCTGCCAGGGCCTGGGGATTTCCCTCCCCATCTCTAAGCCAACCCCTCCAGTTGCTGATCCCAGAACATGTGTCCCCCATGGCTGCACTCCATGCAGTGCTGGAGAGAGGAGACAGGAGGTGCCTCCTCCATTCCTGCTCTGTTCCTGCTCATTACTGGAAGCAGCACTGTGCAGGAGAGGCTGCCAGAGCTGTGATAGTGCAGTGCCTGTCCAGGTGTCCAAGGGCCCTCAGCCCTCCAGGGCAGGAGATGGAAAAGTAGAACAGTCACAAAGGGAGGAGAAAAGTGCCAGGTGCATAGAGTGAGCCCGTTCCCAATGGAGGTAGATGAACTGCAGCTATGGAGGTGCCAAGCCGAGTAACTCACTGGGGCAGCAATGGATGGCAGCAGGGACAGCAGCAGTGCCTTCATCACCCACTCCGTAGGATCCCAACAGCCCAGGACAGCCCTCCAGTGCCTCAGGGCAGGCATGCAGGGATGGGTCCCACTCCATGCCTCACCTTAGGGGCTGAGGAACCCACCAGCCCCTCTGCAGTTCCCACCACCTATTCATAGCCCATCCCCAAATCCCTAGCATCCAGCTTTACAGCCACCCCTCCAGGACACACACTGCAATTTCTCCTTGCATAGAAGCAAAGAGGAGCCCCCAGCAGACACTGAGCAGGAAGAGGAGAGAGATGCTGCTCTCCAAGTCAGCACGTTCTTCGGTTTGGGTTTCCTATTTCTTTCACCCAGCACTGAGAGGCTCTTGGCAGGTCAGTTCCACAGCCATGCCAGCTCTGTGAGCCGCTTGCCAGCTGCATGCTTGCCACTGGCTGCCTTCTGGTTTGAGTTACCCGGGCTGGTCACATTCCAGTGTAAAGTGCATTTTTCCCCCTCTCTTCCCCTTCCCCCCCACCCTCCTCACAGGAGCCCCCTTTGATTTAATGCTTGTGAGAAGCTGCAGGATGCGGACCTGAGCTGCAGCTCAGGTACAGTGCAGCAGAGCACAGTGCTGGGGACGAACCCCCAGGAATCCTCACAATGGGGAGCACCAACTTGCAGCCATCCCAAAAGGGACCTGACCCCCAGCTGCTCGTAGAACACACTGGGAAATGCAACCAGGGAAATCCAAGGTGTCCTCCTTTGGGGTCAGAATCCCACAGGAGCTGTGGGGCTGCAGCATTTCTCCTCCCTGCAACAGGAAAGTGCTTCCCAAAGCCCTCATTGTAAAACTTCACAGAGAATGTGCACATATAGGAAGGCAAGAAAAAGAAAACCGTCTACACATGCGCAGAGCAGAGGGCACGGAGTAACCTTAGCACCAACACACTGCACACCAAACGACACTGAACCTCTCTAGAGATCAGCTCTGGGTTTGCAGGGGAGCACAGACAAGATAGAGCTGTGCTCAGGAGCACTGCCCTGCATCATGGGCCCTATGGCACGGGCCATGCAGTGGGGGCTGTGGGGCTGCAGGAGCATTTTGCTGCTCCCATGGGAGCTCCTGCATGGATCCCAGCACAGCCCACAGGGGTTGGGATGCTCCGAAGATGCAGCCACTCATGAGCAGGGTAATGCTTGGGGGCATTTCAAGTCTGACCATTGTTAAGGAAAAGATGAGGAAACTGGGAAGAAAAGAAAAAAAAATTAAAAGGGCTAATGTGAAAATAATAAATTGCAAACATTCCTGTGGTGGAAGTGGATTCTCTGCCTCCTTTTATCCCTGCACATTGTCTTCGCAGCAGCCGTCTGTGAAATTGCACTGTTATTGAAGTAATTCTGGGGGTAATTAGAGTTAATAATTCAGTATTTTATTTCTATTCTCCAGTTACTGCAGGGGGAAAAGCATACATATATATAATCCAGGGAGCAAAGGCGTGGTTTTCCTTTTCATGGCAAAAAATAGCCCCGTCTGGGTCCAATCCCTCCCCGTGCCCACCCACACATCCCGTGCTGCGGTCCTCCTGCCTGCGCCTGCTTGCAAGCATCACGCTGCCCCAGTGCCTTAAAACTGCACCCGAGCTGCCCCAGAGCTGCCTCAGAAATGTCCCAGAGCTGCCCCTGCAGTGGATGGGATTGAGCCACCAGCACCCCAGAAGGGACTGGGGCTGCAGGAAGGTGAGCAGCGCAGCCGGGTGCTGGCAGCAGCCCGTGCAACGCAGCGCGAGCGTGGGATGTTCGCAAGGCGCCCTGGGCTACCCGCGGTCTCCTCGTGTTTACCCCCTTTGAAATATTAGAGAACTTTTCTGTTAAATTATTTGGAATTAAGTTTGGCAGCTGAGCCCTTTGGGAGGAATCGGATTGATTTCCTCAGTGAAATGAGTTTGGAGAGGACTCAGTCTGGTTCCTCGCGCTAATTACCCCGTGCAATAATTAAGCCGTCAGCAGTTTGGGAGACGGAGGCTGATCTGGGAGCGGGGGAAGGTGAGCCCACCCCAGGGGCTGCGCTCAGCCCTCAGAACAGGATTAGGGCAAAGAGACAGGCAGAGCGCAGGAGTTATTAGAGCAGGAAATTTCAAATGATATGGAAATAATCTTCTGAGTGAGAGTTTATTTTGGAACTTTAGACTTAATAATTCAGCACTTCTGGGATTTGGCATGTGAAGTGACAAAGATTAGAGGCGTATTGTCAGGTTCACAATTCGGGACTTTCAAACAACACGGTTCCTCACCTGGGCTGCTCGCAGTGGGCCCCGCTCCGCCCTGCGCTCCGGAACCACATGGAGAGCAGCGCATCCCCATCGGGTCACACAGGGCTGGGGTTACCAGCAGTAACGGCAGTGCTCCTCACAACATGTGCTGGAGCATTGCAAACATAATCATCAATAATTCAAACTTAGCTACACTTGTCAAATAAATGAACAAAGTACATTTGGTGATGCGCTGTCCCCGCTTTCTCTGCCTGTGTTTGTCACTCCTCCTCGAGCCGGGCCAACTATTTATAGCAAACCATTTCTTCACAGCGTTTTGCCCTTTTTTTCTTTCTTGCAGCTCGGGAATTGTTCACAAACAGACGCCGATTCTTTACTAATTTCTCCACTCTCCTTAATTGCCCAGAATACGCTCAGAGCGCATGGCTCCAGCGCAGGCTGATTGCAAACAGCTCCTGCCATTTCCCGTAGCTATTTCTGTTGCTCCCAGCCCTGGGGTTGCTGCTTTAGCCTTATTTCATCCCCAGTGCAGCGCAAAGGGACAGCAACGCGGGCCCACCATCACTCAGAGGGGCTCTGCTTTCCCACCACCACGATGCCAGGACCCGACTTCAGCGCATTCTGTGCTCAGCAGCTCTGCAGCTCCCACCACGCAGCACAGCCCCTTCTCCTGCACTGCATTACCAAAACTCGGGGTGTGCCCTGCACGGAGCCGGGGCGTCTGGGGAAGTCGGCCTGGGGGCACCGCTGCCTGGGCCCCCCACATCGGGCAGGATCTTACATGACCCAGCAGCTCTCCGTGGCTGGCTGCAGAGCAAATATGCAGAATGAGCTACTGGAAGGGGAACGAGATCAGAGCTCACGGTAGCACATGGGTAGTTTCTCTTCCACTGGTGGGGTTATTTGCATACAGAAGTGCATCGCTTTTTTGTGTTGTTGTGGGTATTTTTTTTAATAAAAATTACCTTCAAAACAGCATTTCCACTGACCCCTCACTGCCACGAGCCCCAGTGTTGCAAAGACACCCATGGAACCACACAGCAATGGAACCACAGAAGCAATGGCTCTGGGGAGGGAACAGTGGGTGAGGAGAAAACCCAAAAATGGAAGGGCATCCCCACAGCCCGCGGGCTGGATCCTGTTATTGGAGGATCCATGGTGAAGGTAAGAAGAGCCAAGTGGCTGACGTCAGCACCCATCGCTGGGTGGCAGAGGGGTGACTCAGACAGGGCCAGGCACTCCTCACCCAGGGGCGACGTCTGGCATATGAGGATGCTGCAGGAGGGGGAACCCCAAAACCTTCAAGCCCCGACCCAAAGAGAGCAGTAAGGGGAGGAGGAGACGAAAGCCAGCAGCAGTGCAGTCACCACGCGGTGGCACACCCAGCGCTGGGGTCCTATTCCAGGTCAGCACCCACATGAAGGCAAAGAGTCAGGACAGAGATGCGACAGAAGTCTGTTTGGGGCACCACCACTCCCAGCTGGGACTGCCAGGAAAAGCACACAGCTCATGGGAATGGCAACAACCCATGGGCGCAGGAGCTCAGCCCCATCCCTGCCCGCCCTACAGCCATCCTATTCCCTCACAGGTTCATTCCCAGCTCCTTTCCCCTCTCCTCCGCTCCAGACGCACAACGCCCATTTGCAGCTGTAATGCTGCTGGTATTTGCAATGTGTCTGTGCCCCCGGGGAGCTGGGGACCTTCCAGTTCTCCTATCGCGATGTGGTGCATCAGGAAATTCAGCCCCATCACCACAGCCTGCACTGAGCATCGGGCACGGGGAGCACCCAGTGCAGAGCTGCAGGTGGGGGCCTACTGCAAAAGGGAGCAGAAAGGTGCACACACACAGCACAGCTCCAGAGCTCCTGTGCACCCCTTCAGGACACGCACAGATCAAGGTGACACAGTCAGGAGCAGTGGTGGCTGCAGCAGGCATGAAGCAAACACAGCACCCACCCATCCACCTATTGAGATCAGTGCAGAGCGCAGCGCTGCTCAGCCCCACTTCGCCCAGGGCTGCAATAACGCTCAGGGATTTCAGAGGATTTTAGGCCTTTCTGTGTCTTTCACAAACGCAGAAAATGAAGAGGTACTTAAGAATCCGCTGTTTATACTGAAAGCCAAAATCCCTTTAGAATTTAATCTCCCAGTGATGGATTTAGAACTGTTACAGACAGCAGGGGTAACCCTTTGAAGCGAGGTTTGGTTGCAAGCAGAGCGCTTGTTTGCAGTGCCCCATCACCACGATGCCATACCTGGCTCAGTGCAGCAGGCACAGAGAGGGCAGGAGAGCCATCCCTGCTCTGTGACACAGGTGCCTGCCAGCAGAGCACTGCTGTGAGGAGCAGACCTGCCCCTTGCTGAGAGCAGCGTGCCCCGAGCACAGCAGGAACAGAGCTGCCCAGTACCCCCAGGACGTGGCTGAATGCCGTCACCACCCTGAGAGCCATCTCTCCATTCTGAAGCTGGGCTCCTTGCTTTAAATGGCTGCCATTACCCAAACCCCCCATGTTTCCATGGAAGAGGCGATGCCCAGCAGACGGAGCTGGCAGCAGCTGGCAATGCTGAATCAGCCCTGACTCAGAGGAAGCGGCCCTGAGCCACAGCCCCCACCGCGCTCAGTGACCCAATTCCCACTCCACATGTGAAAGCTGGGAGATTATCCACCGCGGGCATCACGCTACAGACACCCCACGCAGCCGCAGGGGAGGAAGGGCTGAGATCATTTTGATGTAATGAGAAATAAGGCAGAAAGAGAGATGGAGCCGTGGCAACAGTGGGACAGAGCAGGAGCTCAGATGGGCTCCCTATTGGGAAACCAGAGATCTCTCCTTCTGGTGAAAACAGCCAGGCTTGGCGGCTCTTTATAGCAGCCTGGTGCTTTATGCAAGCACAGAGCATCTCTCCCACCCCAGCCAGGTACCCAGAACAGGGCTCCCCACCCCCCAGACCTTGCATCTGCTGCTGACCCCAAACTGCTGCCTCACTGCTTTGCATTTGTCTCATTGGAAACTTGCTGGAATGACGTGCCTGGGAGAGCTGTCAGATCTGGTTAAAGTTACCCAGCAGTCTCCAAGTTCTCACCAGGGTCCAGCTGGACATGGGTGCACTCAGAGCATGGCTGCCTGTGCCCAAAACCAGGAGGAAATGGAGACAGAGCTGTGAGCATACACCCAGGGAGCAGAGATGCAGGATGCAGTGGGTGGGCTTCTGCAGCAGAGGGGTATTTGGGGGTCAAACATGGGCTGGGGACCCGGCCCTGAGCCTGACAGCAGTATGCTGCTTCTGTCCCTGGGCTCATGGAAAGCCGCAGAGCCCATCCACGTGAAATGCTTCTGAAACCCTCCATTTAGGAGCAGGAGGGGGCACGCAGCCCCTGCCCAGCCCAGCAGCCTGATAGCACCTGCTGTCGAGGACACAAAAACTCTCAGCAGAAAACCCCGATGACTGCAAGCAGCCACAAGAGATGGAAGCCTCCTCCTGCTTCCCCTGCATCGGGTTTGCCCTGCTGCTAGCAATGCTTTGGGTGCACCCAGCAGTGTGACAAAGGGTCTGTCCCCAGCACACAGCATCAGTCCCCATAGCCCCCCTCACTGGGTGCTGCATCCACCCAGCCCTGCCCAGCTGACCCCCAGACTGATGACTTTGCAGGAGCTCAAACCAACAGTGCCACCTCCACCTCTCGGCTGGTCTGATGCCCCGCTCCCTCGCAGGCAGATAATTACCATCTCTCGGATGTGGCACTGTTAATGAGGCCAGGTGCTCATTTCCCATCCAAGCAATTTGCTCAGCAGATCCTCCAGCAGAAGAGAAGTCCCAGCAAAGGGCCTCGGAGAGCTCCTGAGCCTGTGATGGATGCATGGGACATCTGAGCAGGATTATCTCCTCCAGGGAGGAAGTGGAACAGCAGATAAGGGAAAGGCTGGAGAGAACAGGGATGGGGGAAGGAAGAGACAAAGGGAAGAATGGAAAAAATGCGGGCCAGATAACGAAGGAAAGAGAGCATCTAATGGACGCTGTTCCATGGCTTCCCTGTGACCAAGCCCTCTAGCACCATAGCTAACACAGACCCAAATAACACATTGCAAATACAGGCCTCAGGACGGCAGGGATACCAGCAGAGAGCTCCAAACAGAGCAAAAACACAAACACAGGAACCCAAAGGAAAACAAAAACATCCTGCTTGGCATTGGAACCATGAGGAGGGGGTGAGGGAAGTGGAGAGCTGAATGAAGGCAGCACCAGGACCCAGCCTGATGCTTCACTCCTTGCAGCCATGTGCTGGAGCAGCCTCCAAGGAGGAAAGCAGCATTTTGGCCAAGCAAGCAGCCCCACACACAGCTCCCAACTCTTCCCAAAGCTGCTCTGGACCTGCACTGCTTGGCAGTTTAGGAACCCTATTCTGATACCAGCCTGCACGCGTGCACAGCTACTTGACAACCATTTGATCTAGAGCTGGCATCATCACGTGACGTAGTTTATCTCCCTCCCTGGCAATCACTCCTCTAAATTTGTTTCTTAGGAGTCATTATACCCTCTCCCAACCTCCATGTGGCCAGGCTGAGCAAACTGCTCCCTGTCCATTTCTCAGTGCAGGGCAAATAAAGTCCACCATCTCCCCCCACCCTCCTGTCTGGGTACCAGGACCAACGCTCACAGCTGACATCACCACAGCCCCAGCTGCAGGAACGTGGCAGCCCCTGCACCACCCTCACCCTGGAGCAGATCCTGCTGGGAGCTCCCAGCCAGCTCTGCCTGCACAGGGCTTGGGATCAGCGGCTGTGCCCACAGGCACCCACCTCCAGCAGCACAGCCTGAGCAGGGCCGGGTCAGCAGCCGCTCTGAGCATCGCTCTGCCCTACTTCTTCTCTTCACACTTCCCTGATTTGCAACTGGGCAACTGAGCCAAATGCAAATGCACCCACAGCAGCCAGTTCTGCTCTCCCAGCTCCACGGAACAGGCGTTTTCTCCATGACCACGCAGCAGAATTGGGGTCTGTGCTAGCAGAGCAGCGGTGGTAGCTGGGGACACCCAGGCAGAGATGGAGAGCTATTAGAAAAGAACAAATGATCTAAACGTTAAGGGAGGAAAAACTTAATATATTAAATGTAAATCTATTTTTGTTACATCTGTTCAGATCCTTTAAGGAGCTTTAGGACAGATGTTTCTATAGCCCATTTAATCTTGATGTTATTGTAATGAGCTGAGCCGCGGGGTCTCCGCTGCTTCTCTCCCCAGGCACACTGCTGCTCAGTTCTAAAGCCCCACCCCGGCCCTGGGAGCCACAGCAGCACCCAACACCACGGCTTTGGCCACCCCCAGCCCCCCCACTGCCCTCTGGGTTCAGCCTCCAGCTGCTCCCCCACGTCTCCCCTTCCCTCCCCTCCCCCCAGAAATGGCCGCATCCCCCCTTGGCCATCCCCTGTTCACTGGCAGAGTTATTACTCCAGCATTAGAGGCTTTGTTTTTAATTTCCTAAATTACAGCATAATTTAGGCTAATTATTGCTTTGTCCCTCTGATCTTATTAAACCTTTAATCCCCCGGTGATTCCCCACCCAAAGCACAGAGCTTTTCTCACATCCATTCCTGCACAGGGCCGGCTCTCACCCCTCGCCCCAGGCAGCCTCACCTCCCCAGCATTACAGATGCCCTCACACCCTCCCTCCCTGCATCCCCTCCTCCTCAGTGCTGCAGGAAGGAGTGTGGGATGCCGCACAAACACGCAGGAGCCACGAGAAGGGCTCCCAGGGCACCTCACTGCCCTACCACACACACCGCCTGCATCAGCTTTCAGAAGCAGCACCCACAGAACAGTGCAGGAGAGCCTGGGAGTGCTCACACCACAGCAATTAACCAGGCTCCCTGCCTTTCACCCTGTGCTGTTTTCCCTGCCCACCTCCTGCTCCTCGGTCCTCCGGCTGCCATTCAGTTGCATGGAAGGCTCAGCACATCCCCAGCTCTGCCACCCATACCCAGCAGCATCCCACCACAATGGGCACCTCTCAGCATCCTGCAAAGGCAGGAGCCTAGAGATGAAGATGTTGGCTGCTTTTAACCCCCCTCCTTGTACCCCCAGCACTTGGCAGCAGCAGCAGAGCTCTGCCCAGCACAGCTGAGGGCACTGTGCCCATCCAGGCCCAGCAGAGCCCAGGTGCTGGGCACCGAGTGCTCCAGTTCATTTGCTTAGGCAAAACAGGTGACAGCAATGCACTCTACAGCAACAAAGTCGAAGGGTTTTCTGACCACAGGCTGCAAAAATCCTTTTAATGAAGCCCCACAGCTCTCTGGGGCTTTAGGAAGAGCTCTGGCCCCTGGTCCCCCTCCTCCACTTGAAGTATTGTTTCTGCCTTCAGTCTCCTGCCAAGAATCTCTTCAGCTCTGCAGCTGGATTTGATACAGGGTGGGGAGAGAAGTTTAATCACCGCAATAAAGAGAGTGGCAGAGGAGCTGTTCTGGGGGAGTCTTTCAAGGAGTGGGGTTTAAAGCGTCCCCAAGAGCAGAGGGGGCTCCCAGATGTACTGCACAAAGCTGGAATAGAGGGAAGAAAGGAAAAAAAAAGGAAAAAAAAACCAGAAATGCCAAACAAAACCTCTCCTGGGCCCTTTCTGTCTCTAATTTATCCCAGTCCCCGGATTAGAAGTAGGTCATTAAAGTGGCTGCAGGGAAGGGGCATGGGCAGCACTGCGAGCGCCAGTGAGGCAGCAGTAAATCACAGCCCTGCGCTGGCTGTGGAGGGGACACTGAGGGAGCCGGGGCTGCGCTGAGCTCCATGGGGAGAGCTGTGTCCCATGGGCACCTGTGGAAGAGAACAGCCAGGCCTGAAGCAATGGAGGTGGTTCGAGGGCTCTGGGACCTCTGCACACCCCGCCAGCCCTACGGCTGCTTCCAATTTCCATCTCCGGAGCGGGGCACACCTGCAATTACCAGGCACAGCACCGCCGAGCACGGGGACAGCAGAGCTCCCGGCCCTGCACAAAGGAACCCTTACATCAGCTCAGCAGCCGACGTGCGCTGGAGAGGGGAACAATTATATTTTTATTCTCTCATTTCGGCACTTATTAACATTCCTTCACACGGCAGCCGAGGGCCGGGCCAGAACAGCTGGGAGCCGTGGTGAGGACGGGCAGGGAGGCAGATGGCCCCAAGGCACACTGAGTCCCAGCATCTGCTGCACCACCGTCCTCTCCGAGAGAGTGCCAGCAGCCCCTGGCAGCATCGGGCAGAGCCGGGGGGAGCTGGGGACCGGCCACGGCTCAGTGCTATAAATAATAATAGCAAACCTGTTTGTCTCAGCCTGACAAGGAAGTACAAGTCAGAAACCATCGGCTGCGGATCGTGGAGCCCAGACACGCTTTGCAGAGCAGTGGGGAGAGGAGAAGGGGCTGAAATCCCCAATAATAGTAATTATACCAATCATGGAACGGTGTGGGGCTGGGAGCTGTTGCCATCTGCCGTGGCCTCCCCTGGGACCCACCCTGCTTGCTGCCCCAGGTTCCTGTTGAGCATGAAGATTTGCTGGGAAAGGGCCAGGATGGGCAGCTCAGCTGGGGGTCAGAATGCTGGCAGGAGGCCTGACAGCCCCACAGCACAGCTGGGGCTGCACTGTGAGCTGTGTGCCCAGAGGGATTCACTCAGCACCCAGCACAAGGGATGTGGGCGGGAGGAGGGGCTCAGTCCTATGGCAAAGGTGGGGTGTTTGTGTGCTGGAGCACCCAACCCTGGCAGCAAACCTCCTTGGGGCACGGGCAGGAGCAAGCAGAGCAGCCTGCTCCAAGGCAGGTGGCCCCAGCAGCTCCTTGCCGTGAGCTGCAAGCTGCCAGGCAAGGGGATGCTGAGAGCTGCGGGTTCTTCTGCTCCACCCAGAAGGAAGACAATGTCACAGCAGCTGTGAGCATTTGGAGGCTGGGGCAGAGGAAAACATGGAGAGGAACCACGCACACCACCCTAGAGCCATCCTGCGCATCCCCCTGCCATCCCCATCCTTCAGCACCTGAGAATGTCCCACAAGCAGCGGCACGGAGATGCACTGCTGTCCCCAGTCAGCATCCAGCTACCCACAGTGTAGCCACCCTTAAGCAGGCACCTGAGAGACATTCAACTGCCCAGCAGCGCCTTGCCCACTGCGCCAACCCTGTGCTCCTCTCTCAGCTCCTCCCTGCAGCACACAGGGGGAGATTGCCTGAGGACAGCGGGCACAGACAGGGCTGGGACTGCTCTCCTGCACCTGGAATGGCTCAGGAGCACCCTCACCCCACCACCCCAGCCCGAGGGGCCGCTCCCTGCCTCCCACACCCACCTCTGGGCCCCTCGGAACCCTCCTAGCCGCTGCCTGGGGTCGGGGGCCCGGCCGCCGGCGCTGACAATAGCGAGGAAGCGCTGGCTGGTGCCGGCGCCGCGAATCCTGGGCAGCCGGGCTCACCACCCACGGCACAAAAGCAATTAAAAGTTGCACACAGAGGCCACTGTGAAGAATGAGGGCACGTCGCCATGTCGCCGCTGCGGCTTTCACGCCTGTCACACCCGCAGAGCCGGTCCTGGGGTGCACAGCCAGCCTGGGGACGCTGCTGGGGAGAGCCCCAAAGCTGCTGCAACGGGGAGCAGGGCACGGCCACCAGCAAGGAGCCTTCCAGAGCAGCCCCCTCCTACCGCAACAGCAAATAGAACACCTCCGGCTGCCGCATCCAACCTCTCCCGGGGGCCACTGGAGTCGTGTCCCGTGCCCGTGTTGCTTGCAGAGCTCTGAGAGATGCCCCTATGGCCATGGAGCACGGGCAGAGCTGCCCCCTCCACCTCTGCACTCACCCAGCAGCACTCTCAGGGAAACCTCGCAGATACAGCCCGGCTCCGCTCTGCCTCCGTCCCACTCTGCTGCAGCATCGGCCCAGGCGTGACCCGTCCACACGGGGGGGGGTTTCCTCTCCCCACACCCCCCTGCCCATTGTATAACATGGCCGGGCCGTCAGGACGCATCTCATCATCCCGCACGGCCGCGGGGAAGCGGCGGCAGCAGCTGCCAATGCGCATTAGGGAGCGGTGGCTGTGTGCGCCGAGGTGGGGGCACCCAGCGTGGGGAGCTGCGGGGAGATGGGGAGGGTTGGAGCTCCAAAACACAGCAAATTGGCCCGAAAGGAGCAGCTTGGGGGAAGCAACACCCCAAAGCAGTCCTCTGGTGAGAACCATGGCAGGAAGGTGGGAGAAAAGCTGATGGCTGTGATAACTGTGAAAATAACTGATTTTCCATCCAAGAACCAAATAATAATAGTAATATAGAAAAGGAATCAATCTGAGTAGGCCCGGAGCAAAGGAGGTACGTTGCAGAAGGGAATGTCTTTGTCTCCAGAAGGATAAACAAACAAACACGCGCGCCATGCAGCCAAGGAAAAGTTTATTTAGGGAAGAGAGTTATCTGTAAGAAAACGTTCTGCGCAGCTTAACCTGATCTCCGCGCTTTGTCTCCAAAGGCAAAGCCAAAATATTGTATTTAAAAAATGTCAAAGCGAGACATTTCTGTAGTTTAGAAAATCCGCTCTCTTGGCCACGAATCCAGAATGTATGAATAGTTCAGGCCGGTCCAAAGCTGCATACTTCTGCCGAGCGAAGCATCCATCAGAAATGCTCCCCCGGCACTTTGGGGAACAGGAACGCGCCCCATCAGCTGCTCAGCCACCTCCCAGCCCTCGGGGTGCTGCAGGGCATCCTGCTGGTCACACTGTCTGCCATTCACAGACCTCCATCTCCCAGCTTTTGCACCCCCTGTGCTAACACGACGTCCCGTGCATGCAGCTATGGTGCAGAGGCACAGCAGCCTCCTCCCTGCTCTCTCCCGAGGAGCAGCGTGCATGGCTGCACTCCCTGAAAGGCCCTTTCTCTCCCATTCACACCGACAACGCTGGGATTTGCTGTGCACACAGCCGGCATCGCACGCATGCCCCCAGGTTGCTGGGGCAGGGCCGGAGCACCCCAGCAAGGCAGGGAAGGGCTCGGGGCCGGGGAGCCTGGGCTCTGCTCCCGGGGAGCCGTTCCATTCCACTGAGGTGCAGGAAGGTCCCCAGCCCTCGGCCGCATCGTGGCTCCGTGGTCCCTCCGCACCGCTCAGCATCTCTGCCAAGGGCTCCCTTTTATTAAGAGCTAATTACCCCTCTATTAGTTTGGGGAAGGATAGCGCCGATGTTTGTAAAATCAGCATTCATTAACCCTTTCACCCCGGGCTGGGATTAATTTCCTGCTGACCCCGCTGGGCGATGCGCGCCCGACGGGAGCGCGGCCGCAGCGCAGACAGAGGAGCTTTGTTCGGCGCTGCTGCCTTGTTGACGCAGGATCACCTTACGCCGAGCGCTCCAGCCCCGCGGCCGCTTCCAAGAGCAGCACAGCACAGCCCAGCAGGCAGCGGGGGCTGCTGGGGGCCGGGCAGGGCGAGGGGCGGCGGTGGGAGGCACCCGGTGCCGTGCGCGGCCGTATCCGACCGGGACAGACGTGCCGCTCCATTTACAGCACGGCTCTGCTGTCCCTCGATCGAGGGTTCCTCCTCGGGCTTGCTTGTTAAGCACATAATTAATGGCCGACACTCGGTTGCGTGGAGCGGCAGGAAGCTGAAGCTCGCCACGCGGCGCTCTGCCGGGCTGCTTTTGCACTTAGAGGCGAAGCGGCGATGGATGCGGCTGACCTGCGCGCCGCGCTGGGTGCCGCCGCCTGGAGCGAGCTGAGCGGGCACTGCCTCTGTCACATCCCTCAAATCGGGGCGCGCAGGGAACGGCACCGCTGTCCTGCAGGGACCCGCGTCGCCCCAGCCGTCCCCGCTCCCATCTCGCCACAGGCTGCGGCCGTGAGGCACCTGCCCGCAGCGCGGGGCCTCCCGGCTCCTTCCTCTCATTAATGCAAAGGAAAATAAACCCCGCAGCCAGCTGCCTTTGTGCCGCTGGCTGCGGCCGACGTGCCGCTCGCCTGTTCTTCTGGCAGACTTTTCCTGCCGTCCCTCCCGCCGTCCCGCAGCTCCCGCGTGGGGCCGATTCCCCGCGCCCTGCCCCAGCCCTCTGCCACCCTCCCGGCTGCTGTCTCCAGCATCCCCCGGCACGGGGCTTTGCCCTGCCCGGCTCCCGTTGGCTGTGGCACAGCAGAGAGCAGAGCCGTCCCGAGCCGCTTCCTCTGCAGCCGCCGTCTCTCTTTTCCTTCTGGCTCAGCCGCTTTTCAATGACCCCTGAGCCACAACCAGAGCCAATTTCCAGCCAGAACCTGGCGCTGGGCTCGCTCGGGGGGGATTACACCAGGCTGCAGGAATTGGGAGGGGGAGAGCCCGGCTGAAACCAAAGCCCCAGCCCTTCCCAACCCAAACAGACCGAGGTGACCCTGGGGACAGCGGCAGTGGCTCACAGCATCCTCACGGGGCTGGATGAAGCGCTGGGAGCGCAGTCCCTGTCACAACCCGCAGGGCACGTCCACCCCGCAGCGCTCTGTGCCCCGGGGACGTGTCCTGGTGCTCAACAAGTGGCTGCACCACACAGAGCACACCGGCAGGATCCCCCCCCTGCTCACAGCGCTGACATCTCCCGTTTACCTCTCGTTCTGAGTCAGGACCAGAAAAAGGAAAAGCTCTCAGTTTCCTTCAGGCTCTGCTCCAGCAGCCAGGAGACCCCCTCAAAGTGTTTTGTTTCAGTAACATTAAAACCTTGCACATAATTAATTTACATTTGCTGCAGAATAATACTCGCACTCGTTCCTTTCTTTGCACCAGTGACGAACTACTGGATTTGCCCTCAGACGCTGCATTGCTGGGCCTCACCCCGCTGGAAGGAATCTCTCCCCCTCCTCCACTTCCCAGCTCCTTTTCTGGGCTCTCACCCTTGTTCCAGCCTGACAGTTTCCCCTTTCCGCTGCTCCTCTCCTGCTCCACAGCCAGCACCTGAGCTCCTCACCCACGTGCACCACGCGCCCAGTTCCACAGCAGGACACACAGATGCAGCAGGGAGGACGGATTTGGGGACAGCAGCAGCCCTGCCATGGGACAAGCACTCCTCCTGCCTCGTGTGGAGCTTTTGCAGAGCTCAGTGCAGAACAGTCCAACAGCAGCGCCCAGCCCTGAGACACAGACTGAACCCAGCCCTGTGGGAACCACCCTACTGCTGTCCTGGGGGCTCTGCAGTGGGTCTGTGCCAAGCAGCCCGTGGGGCCCTGCAGTTACTGCTCCCATTTCAGAGCCCGTGGGACCTGCTGCATACCACGGCCCTAATGGATCTTCCAGGACCCTCCTGGTGTGAGCATAGAAGCCAGGTGCGGGCGGGCTGATGTGCGGCACGAGGCTGCAGTGTGGGAAAAGCCATAGCCCTTACCAGAGGAACCTGTTAGTTATTTCAGATATACTACAGGGAAAACAAGGATAAACCTCCCCGTCCTTGCTGTGGCAGCTGGCCTGGCCAAGGTTTATTAAGAGGGATTGCAGCTCTGCAGCGCTGTACAGGCAGGGTCTGCAGAGGAGATGCTCCCTGAGCACACTGCTGTGCCACCCAGAACCCGGCTCACACCACAGCAGGAAGTGCTGCATGCAGGTGGCATTGCAGATGTGCCCACACTGCCCGGCCCCTGCCCACGGCTCAGGGTGTGCAGGCGCTGCTGGCTGCACAGAGCTGGCAGCCAATCGGGTGGGATCTGGCCAAGGGTGAGTTAATAAACTTGACAGAAAGCTCCTTTACGTTTTATAATTAAAATAACTTCTCCAGGCCTGATGGATGTCCAAAAGCATCAGCGGCTGCAATGGGTTCTCCAGATCCACAGGCTCACAGCGAGATGCTGCCAATCCCCCGGCACCGGCTGGCCCTGGGGAGCACAGCCTGCACTGTGCTGCAGCTGGGAGCAGGGATGCTCTGAGCAAAGCCCTTCCCATCGCCGCTGCTTACGTTGGTTGGGGCTGTGAGCAGATGGAAGCACAGCCCCGTGCAATAGGGGATGATGCACCGTTGGGTCCTTCCTTGCTCTGTGCCCATGGCCACACGGGGTGGGACTTCAGGGGCTGGCAGCTCTGTGCCGCTCTCTGGGTGCTGTTGGTGTGCCCCAGTCCTGCAGCAATGCCCCCCTGCTGGGTGCAGGGCTATAGGCAGGTCCCAGCAGGCTGGGTGCTCGTGGTTTTCCCCTTTGGCCATAGGGGCCCCGCGAAGCTGTTTAAAATTAAAAGCATTATTTAATTCACACCGGGATCAAAGCATGCGGAGGAGAGGGATTTCAGAGCAACAAACCACATATGAGCCCACATGTCACACCCCAGGGCCCGCTTTCCCCCTGACCCCAGGCTCAGGCAGCCCCTGCCCACTGCTGGCACAGCGCTGCAGACCCACCTGCTGCTTTGATCTCCCCATCCCACCTCATCCAACACCCTCTGCACATCTGCCAAGGGGAAGTTCCTCCTCCATTCTCTAAAATCCTTTCTCCCCCAAGACCCCACAAACCCAACTCATCCCCTCGGCCATCGCAGCAGCACCACACGGAGCAGCTCAGCACCCGCAGCCCACACCAGGTCTGCAATAGGCACAGCCTCAGCTCTGCTGTATGCTTTCAGAGCAGCCATTGGGCAAACAGGGGAGCACCAGCCCTGCTCCTGCCCTGAGCTCCCTGGGTTTGCCATGCAGGCGGCTCATGGACACCAGCACACACCTTGCCTCTTCCATACTGCATCCCCACCCGACATCCCATATCCCACAGCCACAGCAGCCACCCCTCACATGCTGCTCCACGGCACCCCAAGTGCCACCTTACAGCAGCTTGTAAAGAGCTGGAGCTATGGCCATGGTGGAGCCCGTTTTGGAGCCGGTTAAAGTACCGCCTGTTAAGGATTTACTGGTGTCCCATTTCCTAAAAGAACTTTTTAGTAACTTATTAAATGAAGCTGCAAAGATAAAATACATCACCAGGAGGGATGAGCCTCCTCGGGGAGCAGACCCTGACCCCATCCCCATCCCTGGGTGCAGAGCTGCTCCACGGGAACGGCACACACAGCACCAAAATGGCACCAAAATGGCACCAAAATCCCTGCTTTAGCACTCACCACGCACACAAACAGCACCTGGCTAATGCCATGCTGCACTGTCCCAGCCCTTTGGAGCCAGGCTGAGTGATAAGAGCACAACCTTGGGGCAGCAAAAAAGCACACGGGAGACAGCCAAGGTTTCCATAGGAAAAAAACCTTTTATTTAACAATATATCAGGTTCCATCACGGCTCCATGGCGCTCAGCTGCCACAGAGCGGGTTACCGATGGCGATGATATGCTAGGGAGGGCCGGGAGAGGGAGAGAAAGGAGGGACATGGCGAGAAGAAACAAAAGCCTGCATCATGGGGGGGGGGCACACGGGGCAGCGGCATCAGCCCCCATCCTGCATGTGCCTGCAGGGACCCCACGAGGGATGCTATGCAGGGGGTGCGTGGGCACAGCTCTGAAATGCAGGGGCGGCGCGGGGTGCTGCTGTGCAGGGGGCAGGGTTGGGGCTGCCTGCTGGTTTCCCTGTGTGGCTTTAAAGCTCGGGCTCCCGGGGCAGCCGGGACTCGGGGTGCCCAGGGCCGTCACCTGCGCTGGGGGCGATGCCACCCCGTCCCCTGGCTGCCCCCTGGCAGAGGGAAAAAGGGGCCCTGCAACAGCAGCAGCTCTGCAGGGCTGCAACAGCAGAGCAGGACCTCAGGATGCCGCACGGAGGTTTGGGGGTTTCTATCTGCTTTGATGGGTCTTTTTAAAATAAAAGGAGACGAATGGGACGCTCCTTTCGCTGATGTTGCACTGCCCAGCCCTCAGCCCGCGCTCAGCACCCTCCTGCAGTGGGGGCACGGGGAGCACCCTGCACAGCAGCACCCAGCACCCCCCCGAGGGGCACCGTGGGACCCCCGCAGGGGCTCTGGGGTGGATTGCAGTATGACAAATGTTTTTACACCCGTTCTCATGGTTAAATTTTCTTTTTTTTTTTTTTTTCCTTTTTTTTTTTCCTTTTTTTTTTTTACTTCTCTTTTTTTGTTTGTTTGTTTGTTTGTTTTTTTTCTAAGAAAAAGCAACCAGAAAATAATTCAGAGTTTATACAAAACATCTTTACATTATTTCTTCCAAAAAAGACTACTATTTACACGAACCAAACGAAACAAAAAGGAAACAACAACGGGGGGGGGGGGGGGGGGGGGAACAAAAACCAGAAACAAAAACCGAAATACCAACAACCCAAAACCAAGCGCAGCGCTCACAGCGAGCAGCAGAAAGGGACGCCGTGTGCCAGGGCACAGCACTGAGGGCTCAGCCAGACCCAAAAGCTCCACTCCCCGCTCCTGCACACCTATTTACAAGGTCTGCCCATCTCCACCCACACCACGGAGCTGCAGAGGGGATGCGGCTGCTCGGTGATCGCCGTGAGGACGCGGCCGTCGGGTTTTGGCATGGGGCTCCTCACCCAGCCCTTCCCTCTATACATCGCCTCCCTCCCTGCTGCCACAGCCCCTGGGGACTTCCATACCGTTATTTTGGGGGGAATTTCAGGGCTTTGCTTTAAATTATTATTATTATTTTTTTTTAAGACACAATTTACCGCGATGGAGAGCAGAGCCCACAGCCTGGGGCAGCGCCGGCGCAGCGCAGCATCTGCATAGACACCCATAGGGGAAGGCAAAGGGCTGAGGGGGTCTGGAGGGCGTTCTGTGGGAGGGTGAGGAGAGAGGGATGCTCACACAGAGGAGGGGAGCAGAGCTGGGGCCGCCCGCACTGCTCCATCCCGACCTCAAAACAACACAACCAAAGCAACACAAAGGAACGCTCCGCTCAGGACTGCACTCCTGCCCCAGCCCCTCCCCGATGGCACCGCGGGGCTGCCCCCTCCTGCCACCCCGGCCCTCTCCTCATCAAGGCACTTTGGCAGAGCAGCTCTCTCGCTCTTTGGGCACTTTGCAGCCCGGTTTGGAGCCGCAGGCACGTGCCCGGGGCAGGGCGAGAAGCGGGGCCGGGGGCACACGGCAGGCAGCAGCCCCCCCTCGCCCCACACTCACTCCCTGAGCAAAAGCAGCTACTTCTGAAAGGAAAAAGGAACGCGAGGGCTGAGAAGGGCAGGGCACAGGGCTGTTATCGCCGGCCCCAGTGTGCATCCAGGGTGGCAGAGAGCTGGGAGCGTCCCACCAGGACAGCCCAAAGCTCAGCCCTTCCACTTCAGGGCATGAGATGGGCCAGGCAGCGGCACAGCGCAGTGTGATGGAGGGGCTGGGTGAGCAACCAGGGGGGCTGGGCTTGGAGAAACTGCATCAGAGGCTGCGGGATGGCTGCACATGGAGCACTGAGCGCTGCGGCACCGCAATACCTCCCCTGCAAACATGAGCCAGGGCACGATGAGGCTGAGGTGACAAGGAGGGGGGTGAAGCTCCCCGAGGGCGAGCAGCCCTGCCTGGATGGATGAATGGAAAGATGGATGGAAGGATGGATGGATGGTGACCCAGACATCAGCTTGCTCCTGGCAATGTCCTGTATGATTGTTTTCCAGTTTTGCTTTCCAAGGAGAAGCGCTGCAGGGCTGCACCCCGGGCCAGCCACCTGCAGCCCCAGCTCTGGGACGGGAGCGGTGACAAGGGATGTGCTGCCAGCCCTGCCCTCCCTCCACCCCCAGCTGCTCCACATTTTGCTTCCAGCAGTCCCAGCCTGATGGGAACCTGCACGGGGCCTTCCTCTGCCCCGCACTGCCCGGAGCCCTGGGCAGGAGGATGCCCTGGGGATGCCCAGGATTGCTGCTGCTCCACAGGCAGAAGGAGTGCTCGCAGCCCCACGCGCTGAATGCTTGAGACATCATTTATGTGATTTTTTTTTTTTTTTCTTTCTTTCTTTTTATAAAGAGACTAAAACAAGAGTCAACAGCTACGAACACAAAAGTTTAAAACGGCAGCGGCGGATCTGCCTGCGCCAGCAGGACGGCGTGCTGGAAGGAGGCTGTGGCATGTGCCCAGGGCGGGGGGGTCCCGCCACGATTCACAAAAATAAAAATGTTACAAAAAAATTAAAATAATTATAATAATAATAATAGTAGTAGTAGTAAATCGGGTTTGCCAGCTTCCTCCCTGCACAGTTCTCTGCATCTCGGCACCTGGGCGAAGCATCCTCCTCCTCCCAGGGCTCCTCGCTGCTCTTCTCGGCGTCCGTCGCAGCTCCCAGGCCCCCCGCACGGGCACTTGGCGTGGAGGCGACGAGGGCAAATCCCAAAGTGCAGAAGGGGAGGTGGGAGTCCGCGGGTGCCGGAGGCACGCAGGCGGGCGCGGGAAGGCAGAGCGCGCGCTGCAGCCACAGTCCGAGCAGGAGAGGAGGATGCTGGCGGCTCACCCTCAAAGTCTTGGGATTACAAAAGCTGAGAACTACAAAACTAAATACAAAGAGGGAGAGGCAGCGCACGGGTGAGCACGGCGCTGCCAGGCGCCAGACCCCTGCGCTCCCGCGCCGTGCCGCGGCCGGGCACCACGCTGCCTCCCGCCGCCGGCCCCATCGGGCGCTCCTGCGTGGCGTGCCCAGGCTGCTCCTCACACCTTGTAGTAAATGTTGGCTGGGCTCTGAGGGGGCATCTCCTGCACGATGTAGACGGGGTGCCCGTAGTCCCCGCTCACCTTCTCGTAGTGCGGGCAGTAGTTGTTCTCTGTAGTCCGTAAGGGGATGATGATGTCGCTGGGCTCTGAGCCGGCGTTCCCGCTGCATTTGGGGCTGGCCAAGGTGCTGAGGGACAAGGCTGCGGCCCGCTGCTGCGTGTGCTTCCGGTGCCGCTTGCGGATCTTGATCAGGAGGACGACGAGGAAGATGATGATGAGGATGAAGATGACGCAGCCTGCACCGATGGCGGCAAAAACGGCGACCTTGGAGCTCAAGAACCCGTCGCTGGGACCTTGGGTCTCCTGGCCGTTTTGGTTGACGGAGCCTGCAGGGAAGGGAGATGGGCGTCAGTGTAGCAGCTGGGCTCCCTGCCCTCCCAACCAGCCCCACATGGGACATCTCACCCCCCCCTCCCCACCAGACCCAGTGCACGCCTCAGCTCTGGGCCGTGACCGGGCTGCACCCTGGGAGCTCTGCACACAGTAAGGATCTCGGGGTCTGGTGCCCAGAGCCCTGCAATATCCGATGACTGACCCCCACCTCCTGCTGACCCTGGCCCCTGAGGGGCGGTCGCTTGGCTGGCTGCGCCGCGGGAGAAGAAAAGAGCAACTTTTCCCTACTTCATCTGATTTCACTTTTCTCTCAGCAGGGTCAGGAACTCAGGAAACCACCTTCAAAGGGCTTTCACACTGGCTCGGCTCAAAAACCCAAGGACCTCAACTCCTCCAAAACCTCTCAGATGTACGTGGAGGAACAGATGGGCAGCAGAGGGAGGAGGAGGAGGAGTGTGCTGAAACAGCACTTCTCTGCTGCACTGCTGCCAGCACAGCCCGGAGCCAGGAAAACAGCCTGAGAGCTCTGCTCAGCAGCACCTCACTGGGCCACCGGTGCAGAGCGGGGCCGCAAGATGCTGGGGATGCAGGGATGCAGCAGGTGCAGGGATGCAGTGCCCAGCATCCTGCAGCATGCACGCCAAACTCAGCACGGAGCCACCCTGCCACCCCGCAGGCTGCACAGCTCCAGCCTGCACAGCACATTCCTGCAGAAGTTACCTGGCTTGCCAGGCTCCTCCACCGTGGGGACTTTGTGGCGTGGGCTCTGTGTCACAATTTTCACGGTGTTGTCTGCCTCCTTGCTGGGCCGACTCGTCGTCAGCTGCTCCGGGATCACCGCGTTTGGATCTGAGGGGAGCAGAAGTGATGGATAAGAAATCTCAAGACAACCTTACCGCAGCTGGCCACCCCAACACAGCCACTCTGCTGTGGCTTAAACACACAAGAGTGGCAAGCCCAACGGTAAGAGAACCGTGACACAAGGATGCGGCCAGGGAACATCTGTGCAGATGGGCTTCTCCTGGAAGAGGCATGGGGATGCAGAGTTTGGGAGAAGGTGCTTCCCATCCCTGTCCCACACCCGACATCTTTTCATGCTTTCCAACCCCCTGTGCGTGGGCTGCATCGCGCTCCTTGCAGGGCAGCAGGAAGACCACGAAGGAAGGGAGGCTGCCAAGGCTGCAGCACTGCTTCTTTTGTTTGCTATAAATATTGGCCCCAACGTGAAAACAAAATAATGGGAAGCAGGCAGCAGGAGCTCTGCATCCACGGTGGGGCCAACACAGGCCTGCGGCATGGATGGAACTGGAGGCGCTCGGCAGCGCAGGAAGGGAGACTCTGGGGCAGAGACCCTGAAGCCCATTGAATCAACTCTGAAAGTTGTCCATGCTCTCAACAGCAACTGGCCTCATCGTCCCCAGAACACAGAAACAACCTCATGCTGGGTCCGGGGCCCTGGTTCAGCTTCCCAACCAAAAAGACAGGCTGCCATAACACAGCTGGGGGAAGCTCCATCAGGAAGCAAAGCCATTTGAGGACAACTTGAAGGCCTACGATGGCGGCTGGGCAGAAAGGGAAATGGGAAGGGTTTTCAGCTCCTCTGTGGGTGTGGAGGGATGATGAGCACCCCAGGAATGGCAGCCTGCTGCAAGCTGCAACTTATTTGCATGGAAACAGAACCAATTCAACCTGACAGCCTTAGCAAGGAACCAAGCAGCTCCTCACCCCTCAGCTCCCCCAGCTTGCCTCGCTCAGACTAAACGCAGCCAAAGGAAGCCCTTCTCCTGCACCAGGCACTTGGTGCCCACAGACCAGCACTCACCCTGCCCCACTTTCATGACGATCTTCATGGAGCGCGTCTGGCAGACCCCTCCTTCCCGGTTCTCCAGGCCATCCAGTGTCCCATTAGAGGTGGCTGTAAGGGTGAAAGGCAGGGGTTACAGAGTTGTAAGGAACACAGAGTGCTGACAAGCTGGCCTTATTTAGCTCTCTCCTGTCTGTGCCTCGTCCCCTTGGGCCTGCTTAGAACAATGCCAAGGAGCAGAGAAAAAGATGCGTCCACCTCTCCGCACATCCCCTGCCCTACAGAACCATCTCAGGGTGGTTTCTGTAAAGCAGCATGAACGCTGCCCACATATTCACCCATCAGGAGCCACGCAGAGCACTCTCTGCAGCTCCAGGTTCCTCTGGTTGCAGCACAGTGCCCACCAGGTGCAGCACAAGAACATGAAGGGTTATTCCTCACTCGTGGCTGCCAGCGGCCAGCACTGGGCAGGCCTGGCCCAGAGATGCTTGCAGCGGTGAGGATGTGAGCCCTCCAGCTTCCCCCTGCCACCACATCCACACAAGTGAGCCATTCTCAGTGCCTGCACCCTCCTCCCCCTTTAATTCCTGGCTAATTTCCTTTGCTCCTCGGTGTATAATAGGAACACATGCATATGCACAGTTTAAATTATACATATATAATTACACACTGTGCCTCAGTAAAGAATGTAAACTCAGAGCCCCAATGGGCTCGAATGGCTTTAATTGCAGGGCAGAAGTCAGCTAAATTCACATTAACTTTTTTCTTTAGCCGGCACAGATTTTTTAAGCCTCCCTCCTGTGGGAACACAGTGAGCTGCATCCCCTGGTACCCACAGCAGGATGGGGCATGGGAGGGGAAACCACCAAAGCAGCCAGGTCAAGCATCCACCGGGCAGCCTTAGAATCACAGTCTCATTCAGGTTGGAAAAGACCTCTTGGGTCACCAAACTCCAACCCATCCCACCATGCCCACCGACCGTGTCTCTCCATGCTACATCTCCACCGTTCTGGAGCACATTGGGCCACGGTGCAGCACCAGGATGAGGAATGGCTAATGCTTTACAGCAGGGCCAGGGCAGGTCTGAGAGCCGTGGGAGCTCTGATGCTGTCTCCCTGTGGGGTTGGAGCCCTCAGGAACACAGCTGAGCTTGCAACGTGAGCTTGGACCATGCCAGAGCTGGGGCTGCAAGCCCTCTGTTTGGTCCAAAACCATCCTGCAATCCAACCTCAGCGAGCGTTTTGCTCATTAGAGCTTCTTGGGCAGCCAGCAGCCCATGGATGGAGCTGGATGCCCACAGGTCAGTTTGATAGGAGCACCAGCAGCATAAATGTCAATGCAAAGGTATGGGGAAAGCAGAAAAATGTCCCCCAGTGCTTGCATGAGTTCTTCCCAACTTGAGCCGAGTTCAGGCCCAAGCTCCAACAGCCCATAAAGACATCTGAGGGAGCACATTCCTGCAGGACAGACAGTAGCTCTGCACTCCAAGGCCAGAGGCACTGCTTTTGGGCTGAAATAAACCAAGATGTTCCATGAACCCTGCCCAGAATCACACTGCACCAAAAGGGGACGCGGGCTGCTCCACACACACCTGGGGCTGCTCCATCTCCAACAGGCCCCAGTCCTGCCTCTTGGAACGGGGCAACACCATCCCACAGCCAGGAGCCAGGCAGCACCTCCTGGGGACAAACTCATTTCCACCTGCTTCCAGCCCAAACTGCAGCCTGCCCACACGTCTCATTGCCTGGAGCATCGCAGCACCCAGCTCCACAGAGCTCCTGCACAGCCAGCAGGGCTGTGAAACAGCACTGCAACCACTTCCGCAGACCACGAGGTCTTATTTAGGAGGTGATAACTGATGATAGCAAAATGACCAAAAGAAAGCATGGCTGCAGTGCTGGAGATCTTGCAAAGCTGGAGCACGTGGCGGCAGCGGGAGACGTCGATTTCTCCAAAATAACTCCACAGACATGGCTTTCAGACCAAAATATCAAATGTTCAAACGATATAAAAGAGTGCCAGATGGAGAAATCACATGGATGGGCTGAAGAGGACACAGCTGAGCGTCCTTTCTCCCAAGCAGCATGTAAGACTTTGTTGAAGGAGCCTCTTCTTATCCCGATCATAATAATTACGAGTAGAAAAAGTAGCTTTGAAAGGGGAGCCACAAAAAAAAAAAAAAAAAGCAGCAGCTACTTGAGAGAACATGAAAGGGGCAGCAAAGAGGGCAAAACGCTCCCAAAAACCATGGCTGTCGTCTGCAGTGCAGCCTCTTGAATCAGGCCTGAAATGAGGACGTGCGCCCTCAGCTCCGGCTGGACCAAAATAGGCCACAGCCAAAGCACAGCCGGCAGCACGGGCAGCACAGCTTCTGACAGGCTGTATGTGAGCAGCGAAGGGAGACCCAGGGGCTGCTGCAGGGCTGTGGGCACAGGATGCAGTGCGCTGTGAGCAGCCCCCATGCAGGTTAGCAGGGCTGCTGGAGAAGCGCAAGCAAGGAAATAAGGATATTTCACGTGAAAAAGTCCTTTTGTCCAACGCACCTAAAATCCAGCTGGAACAAAGAGAGAAGGGCAGCTCACAGGTGCACCAGCAGGCGCTGTGCACGCCTTGCTTCTCACTGAGGATGTATCAGCAGCCACAGGAGTGGCTCAGGAGCAGCGTGCAACCTGGGGAGCACCTTCCTGGCAATGATAGGAAAGCTCACAGCTGATGTCCAGGTATGGTTGGTAAGAGCTGCTAAGACAGGTGTGGAGCTGTGGCAGCAATGCGCAGCACAGATTTTAAATGGCATCACCAAACACAAAGCAACGCATGGGAGAGAAAGGATAAATATATATATACTGCACAGCGGGTTCAGTGAGGAGATTATCGCTTGGGTGGCATGCTGGAGACAGCCAGTAACAGCAATCACAGAAGCGAGGCAGAGCCACACTCCAGCCACCAGGCAGGGTCAGACCCGCTGCCCCCCTGTGCACCACATCCCTGCATCCTGCGGCACCACGAGGCTGCTGTAGGATGGAAGCAGCCCTAAGGCCTCATGGTGACTCGCAGGGCAGACCCCCAAAGCTGGGGAGATGCAGGGATGAGAAGAGGCAGATCTCACAGCCCAGCAGTGCAGGCAGAGACAGGGACGGGTACAGCAGTGCCCAGTGCCACCTTCCCACGTCCCTGTGGATCCGAGGGGATTCACAGCTCTTGTAGGACCAGGAGAACAAAAGCAGCCTCCAGACAAATCACTTCTACTTGGGCTTAAAGACAGCACAGCTCCCAGCCCGGAGAGCTATTAGATGCCTTTGCCTTAATGAAGCATTAAGCCTCAGGCTGCTGAGCGATGAGGATTTAACATTGATACTATTAACCATGTAATTGCTTGTCAATTTAGAAGAGATGCTCAGCCTGTATGGAGCACAAGCAGGATCTCAGCAGGCTGACACTGCTCACCCCGCTCCTCGGGCACAGGACCCACCCAGCAGCAGCCCATGGCACACCTCAATGGACGGGCAGGACCTGCCATGGGGATGGGAGGGACCTCCAGCAGCACTCCCACTCCCATTCCACTGCACTCCCAGTGCATCCTCTCCGCCTTCCTACCACTCCACAAAGAGCTGCACCATCGCTTTGTTTCCTCCACTAAAAATATTTCAGACAAGAGCTCGGTTTTGGCAAGTTGGAACCTCTGGAAGTAATACCTGGCAGCAGATAAAGGCAAGGGTCTCTTAAACGGTCAGCCTTGGACAGAGCGAGACGTTTGGTTTCTCTTCTGGATTCCCTCTAGCAGGACTCCGTTATGATTTGGGCCCCAAAGCACAATTAATGTGCTGAGACTGTAGCGAATCCAAGTCTCTTTCCTTTTATTATTCTTAATTACTCTTCCATCTGTGTACAACAGCCCCGCTCCAGACCCAGCCAAGTACCGCATGGATACGGCGCGGCCGCTGGCCTGCAGCCCTCCCTCACCCCCAGAAGTGTCAAAGATTCAGGTTTCCACACTCTATCTCACAGCCTGCAGCGGTGCTCACGGCGGATTTCCCTTCCTTTCGCTGAGCCCCAAGCCCTGCACTCGGATTGCACACACCTCTCGCACCCCTGGGTGCAGATCCTCAAACGCACTCCAGGAAGCTTCACAACAAAAACAGCCCCTGCCACCCTCCCTGCCCTTTTGTCTTTCCAGTTGTTTTCTGCACCCTCACACACCACACTGCATGGAAGGCATTAGTGTGTGTGCTGCAGTGCTGCTCAGCCCCACCCTGGAGCATCTTGCTCCCTCTTCCCCACCGGGGCAGGAGAGCACAGGGACATTGCAGGAGCGCAGGGACACTGCCAGCTCCCCCCCAGCAGGGACACCGTGTGCTCGGTCACATGTGCCTCCTTGCAAGCCATGAGGCACCAGCACACATTCCTGTTATGACCCCCATTACTTTACCCCTCCCCACTGATGCTGGGGGGAGTTGAGCCCCGCACGCAGCCCCCCGCACCCTCCCCACACACCGGGGACGGAGCTGTCGGGCTGCCAGCAGGGCTGGGAGCCGCCTCCGATCCCAACAGCAGCTGCGCCGGGAAGGGGCCCCGCAGCCCCAGCAATGCGCACGCATCCAGGCCGGCCCTGGGCTGCTGCAGGAGGCACAGGGCTTGGGTTTCACACGGCCGGCCAGCAGCCGGTGAGCCCAGCTCCACTCACAGCAGAGCTCATGCTGACGGCCGCGCTGGGGTTTGCTCCCACCCTGCACCCCAGAGCTCGAGGACCTGCTGCAGCCCCCAGCACCGTCCTGCTCGTGGAACGCAGCTTACAGTTAACGCTCCCTGTTCATTCCCTGCCTCCTCCTCTTTGCTTCTCCGGGTCCCACAAAGAGTGCTGAAAAACGTGGATGTTTGCCACAGGATGCACCATCCCAGGAGCACATGAGCTGGGACTGCAAGAGCAGCGGGGTGCAAACCCTTCTCACTTCCCAGCACTGTTTGCTGCCCCCACTGCCACAACCCACACACATCACGGCTCCTCCAGCACCAACCCCAACAACAGCTTTGAACCACCAGCAAAGACAGCTTTTGTGGCTTTGCTCTTAAGGCACAGGCACAGCCCCGTGCAGAGCAGCGCGCTGCCAACACAGCTCCACTGGCACAGCCGTGCTGCAGGGACCTGGCTGGTGGCACGTGGTGGTGACACACAGCTCCAGCTGTCCCCCGGGAGGGAGAGGATGGCACGAAGCACCACTGACTGCAGCGGTGCACGCAGGAGGATGTGCAGAGTGCTGCCACCCACCAGCAGCAAGCGGGCAGCCCTGGGTGTACCTGGCTGCATAAATACAGGCTGGATAAATAAATAAACAAATGCACGTTGGAAATTAAATACACATACATAAATATATAGTATAAATACATAAATAAACAAACGTAGCTGTAAGTAAACAAAACATTGAACAAAGCAGACATCCTCCCTGCAGCAGGAGCACTGGGGGCTGGTGGTGCCCCAGCCCTGTGCAAGCGCAGCAGCCGGAGCCGCCGTGCAGACAGACCCTGTGCTGCACCCATTGCTGGATGCCTGCAGAGCTCACACCTTCCAGACTGCATTTTCTTTGCTCCAGCACTGCTAGCACACTGCTGGTGAATAGCACCAGACGCGCCTTGGAAAACAGTAAGTGGTTGCACTGGGTCTGTCTGGGGCGAGGGAAGCTTTCTGCTGGCCAGGGCCAAGTCAACACCAGGACCAATAAAACACTTTGTTAACCTCATCCCTTACAGAAAGGCAGCTGCACCACAGCGCACAGCTCCAGCAGGGGTAGGTGAGAATGCATGCCAACAGGCAGAATGGAACATGGGAACAGCATCAGCCTGCAGAGCAGACACACGCTGCTGGGCTCTCACTTTTCCTCACCCTTCCACATGCAACCCACAAACCAGGAGATGGGGCACAAGGAATCATACAACAAAAGATTTGCTTTTCAGCATCCTGGCCGCATGAACACCTGCCCACCTCCCAGGAGCTCTGCTGCTGCCCCTGGGCAAGAACCGAGATGCCACACAGAGGAAGATGCTTGAACACAAGTGATGACATCAAGAAAGTAATTTCCTAGAAAAGCAGCTTTTTGATGGAAAAATTATAATCAGCTCTAATTAGCACTGTAATTAAGAGTCACAGCCACGCGGCAGGTAACCTCGTCAGGGCCAGAAAGTACTGCTCAGTGCAGCAGCACCACTCGGCTGCACGCTCTCCTGCATCCAACACACTGAGAGTCCACGTGGGATCAGGTCACAGAATGAAGCCTTTGTCCTACATCTATCCACCCCCTTCTAAAAAAAGGCAGTGTCAGGAGGAGAGAGACTATTGCAGAGGCTCAGGGGCAGCTCTGAGCAGCGAGCTGCACGTCACAGGAAAAAAAGTGCCATGTAATTCTCCACCTGATGCTCTGCCAGAGTCATTTGTGGGCCCCGCTGGGACCCGGGCAGGAGGAAAGCACTTATTGAGTTTTAACAGGGTGTAAATCTCCTTGGTTAGGTAGCAAAACATCTGTGACTCCGACCAAGCAATCTGTCGCGGGGCCCCGAAGGACAGACGGACGGAGATGCACGGCTGCAGCGGGCTCAGCAGGGCTGCGTCAGCACTGCCTGGATGCAGAGCTGGAGGTGGCTCAGAGCAAAGCCAAAGTTACCAGGAGCAGAGAGGCTGATTTACATGTGTTGGAGGCAGGATCTGCTGGGCTTGCCTGCGGCTGGGAGATGCAGAAGGTGGGAAGCAGCAGGGATGGAGAGGGTTTGGGGCGCGCTGCGGGACAGCCGAGAGGAAAGCACGCTGTGCATGCACACCAGGAATCTGCTGGCAGCAGAGAGGGTTACACGGGTACAAACAGCCCCTGCAGCTGGGAGGGGGCGCAGGTCCAACCACCCTCCTGCTCCCAGCCCCACTTTGGGACGTGGGGCTGCTGCTTCTCTGAGCCGTGGGAGATGGGTGCTTCCAGAAGGTGCCCAGCACAAGGCTGTTCCCCAGCACACACCTGCTTGGTGGTCACAGCACTATGGAGGATGGGCCCCACAGCCCTGTGCAACGCGGCAAGCCGGGATCAAAGCACGGCGTCATCACACAGCAGCAAAACCATCACTCCTAGGGCAAAGCGACTTCAAACAGCAACACAAGCTCGTCCTCCCCAGCAAGGCAAGCTCCAGGAGGTGAGCATGCAGCCGGGCAGCCCTCCGCCAGCACAGACAGGCCAGCCGAGAGGATTTCAAAACACAGACCATTAGAAATTAAAAGAAGATGGAAAGGAGCTACAGATCGCAATTCATTCATGCCAGAGCCCAGCTCGCTTGCAGGGCTGCACGTCCCATGGAGCAGGTGGTGCAGCGCTTCCCAGAGCCCACAGCACAGGCTCGGCTTACAGAAGCACAGCAGAAGTGACACACAACACATTCCACGTGAGGACAGGTCAGAGCTAAGGGATGCTGGCAACAGCAATGTAAAAAGCACAGACAGCTCCTGCGGGAGCTGAGCTCCCCAAGGACAAGAAAGCATTGCTGGGAGGTCCTCTGTGCAGCCAGGAGTTGCATTCTATGGTCCTTACAGTCCCTTCCATCTCTGGGTACTCTGTGATTCCATGAAAGCACTGTGGGTGCGCAGGCAGCAAAAGGAAAAGCAGCACGAGGGGCTCGGGGAGCAGCAGGGATTTAAAACAAAGCGTGGCGCATCGGCTGCCTGCGCTTATCTGCTGCGCACCGCCAGGCCTGCCCACATGCTGGGAGCTTGTTACAAACCATCCTCAAGCTGAAGGCTCCTGCAGCCTTTCAAGTGCCTTGGTAAAAACTCACTCCCAAAGCAGCCGCGCTTCGGTTTTCCCCGTGCTATGGAGGAATCGCTGCTGAGGACAGAGTCCCTCCTGGCAATGCTGCGCTTCACGCCAAGGACCCCCCCCGTGCTGCTGGCAGGGAGCTGGGCTCTCCAACGGGGCACAGCGGGCAGCAGCAGATCAAAGTGCTGGGCACTGCCCTCCCGGCCGGGCGCGGGGACGCGGGCCCTTTCTGATGGGGCTTTTCATCCCTATTAGCACCGTGAAAGGCTGAGCCATGAGATCAGCTGCCAGGGGCTGCGCGGGGACAGCGCTGAGCCGAAAAGGTCAGGAGGGAGGAGGAGAAGAGAAAAGAGGCAGAGGCTTAAGGGACAGGGCTCAACAAAATCGCATTTACCGTGGTCACGGTCTTCAGACAAGCCTCGGAGACAAGGAACCGCGTGTTGTCTAAGGGCCATTATTTGGGTTTGACATGTCCAGAGCAGGGGCTTTGAAGTTCTGAGTCAGGCACGGCGAGAGCCTGCTCGTCCCCCACACCACTGCCACCTCCCGCAGGGATCCCAAAAGCGGGGCATCCCCCATTATCCCATCGCCCACAGACCTCCAGGACCCCTACGCCTAACCTCAGCTCCAGGACCTCCAGATTCAAGTTGGACCAGCTCCGGGACCCCCAAACTGGGGGCCAGCTCCAGACCCCCTAGACCCACCAGCCAGGGAGGAGGAGCCCATGCACACAGCTCAGTTCCCACAGCGCGTCCCTGCAGCCATGTCGCAAGGGCAAGGAGGTTGCGCAGCTGCAGCCCATTTGGGTGAAGCATGAGGAAGTTGGTTAATTGGGGTTTTATCAGCTGAAGTTCACAGCTCTCATCACAGCATCAAACGGCACTTTTGCTTTCAACTTGATTTCACCCATCGAGTTGTGGGACAGGAGATGAGGAGCATATGAAAGCAGCCGCATTCAAATGGGACCAGCAGGAACGCAGCAGAGCGCGTGGCTGGCGGGCACCCAGCATGGCCCCCCAGCAGCACTGCAGCTGTGCACATAGGGGACAAGGAAGTACAGCAGTGTGTCCCAAAAAAGTTTAAAAAAAAGAAAAAAAAAGAATAAGAAAAGGAGGATTCTGGCATTTGGCAGTACACAGGTGACCCTCGTCTCCACATTAAAATTCAATCTAGAATAGAAACAGAAAAGTGCTGAGGAAGAAAGGCCCAGGGATGAGACCCACATCGCAGAGGCAGCAATGGCTGACAACAATAGCTCTTGCCAGGTTGGGTCTAATTGCATCTAAAAACAGAAATGCAAGACAAGGGGTTTAAGGGAACAGCCGGTGTAATGTATCTGGTTTTGCTGAATTCTGCTGCCAAAAAATGTTAGATTGGATTACAAACATTATTACATCAAAAATGGATTGAAGGGCTTAAAGACCAACAATCAACAGCAAACGCGTTTGGTTTGTGAAGCACACATCTTCTGCGGCCTCCCTTTACTTCAGCACTTCCAGCTAATGACCCTGCAGAGGACGGGCATCCAGCAGCTGCCTTCCCACTGCTCGCCCTGGGGGGGGACAGGTCAGGCGTGAGTCTGCCCAGGGTGCTCACAGGGGGACACGAAGGAGGCGCACCCAAAAACCAGAGAGATGCTTCTGGGCAGGGGATGAGGACGCGCACAGAAGCGGAACAAATCACAGGGAACTGGAGCAGATAAGGCTGAAACGAGGTACGGCCAGGACTGAGACCCTGCAATAGACATCTCTGGGACCCACCAACACCTCTGCGACAGCACAACTCTGCAGTTCTCGCCTCCTATAGCGTTTTGCTCCTGTAAGCCCACAGAGCATCTGCTGGTTTGTTTGTAAGCACTTGGAGCCATCCTCCCTCCCAGTACAGCTATGTACAAGTGACCGCTGCCTCACCTGCACGACCTCAATCCCACCCTACACACAATGCAGCCTCATTGCTGACCCTGGGAAGGGCAGCAGCACCCACATCCATACATGGGTCTGAAGGGCAAACCCACCCCAACCCCTCCACTGACTGCCCAGCAGCCTGCCCAGGCTGGGCTTTGTGCTTGGGAGAGGAAGCCCCAGTGGAAAGGAAGCGAAAATCTGCTTTTGCTGGACTCACCTCCCCATAAAGCAAAGCAGGGATTGCACCGCAGAGCACCTCTCCCCTTCCCATCACCAGGTGCTGACCAGACCCCAAAAGCAGGGCACCAAACACACAAGAACCCAGGGGCTGCCCCGAGCCCACATCTGCCAAGGAGCAATAATGGAAGCAAAGCACCAAATACGCAAACAGTGCCCCATCCTGCAGCCCTGCCGAGCCTTTGTGCACGGCCCCGCCGCACAGCCAGGAGCTCCTGCATCTTTTTCTTTATGAAAAGGCTTAGGGAGAGGAATCACCTTCCCCTGTCCAGCCGCGGGAGAAAAGATGCTTTTAATGAAAGCCTCCGGCTGGCACTGAGGGGCTCGGCGCGAGGACTCAGAGAGGATGGGGAGAGGTTACGTTTGCTTTCAAAAGCCTTTTTCATCGCTAAAGCAGCCTAAGCCGAGGGCTGAGTGTCCGTCGGTGATAAAAGTGGCCCTAAACGAGGCTTGGCATATCCAACGTGACGCGGGGGAAAGGGGGGGCGGCCCTGAATGGCGGGGATGGGGCGGCGGGCGCTCGCAGCGGGGCTGGGACGGCACAGTCCTGCAGCCGCCCGTGTGCCGCATCCCCGGCTTAGGGAGGGCAGGAGAAAAGGAAGAAAAATCCTTTTGTGTGTCCGGGCAGGCTGGGGGAAAGGAGAATACAAAAAAAAAAGAAAAAGACAACATGTGGGTGGTCTGCTCGGGAGACTTTTGACTTTGTTTTTTTGGCTATTTTGTTTCTTGGCAGAAGGAGTTCCTGGGGCTGCTGGGCAGAGGCTATGGGCAGATCACAGGAGCATCCCCAGCCCACCCAGGGGCCAAAGAGCAGCGCACAGCGGCCGCCCAGCCCCCGCACAGCCAGGGCTCGCATCAAAGCACGGAGCAGTCAAGAGAAATTAAAGTCAGAAATGGTCGGAGCCGCGCGGGCAGGGGGCACCGGGGGGGGGCACCGCAGCACCAGCCCCGCTCCTGGGGCGGGCAGTGGGAGTGTGACAGCCTCCAGATTCCCCCAGCGCTCGGATGGAAACCAGATTTCAGTGCAAACACAGCGAAAACCGCCGCATGTGGGACAAGGTTCGGTGTTCTGGTAGCGGATTAAAGATGCAGCTGCAGTCTTCTAACTCTACAATGAGAGAGGAAAACCACGGCGAGAAATAATAATTAAAAAAAAAGAGACTGCTTTCACACCAGCAGCCAGAGAACACAAACACAAGCAGCTGAGGAGGTGGCACGGTGGGGACAGGTGTGCTGGCAGCCCAGGTGCACGGGGTTTGCAACCCATGCACTTATTCTCCCTGGGGCATCTATAGGCTCCGAGTTTGTTCTGGTGAATGCGTATGTCCTGGAAAGGTATTTCCAGCTGCAGAGGGTGGTGGGCTCGCTGCTGCTGCAAGAGAGCTGCCAGGGGTGCAGCTCGAGGTGCAATGCAGGACTCAGAGCAGCCCCACACGCAGAGCAGAAGCTGCCCAAGCACTTCCTGGTGTTTGCCGAAAACAAAAGGAAAACCTGCGGCTGTGCTTTCAGCCCCTTCTCCCCACTTTCTGCCTGCTGCACAGAAATTTCACAGCTGAATTCAGACCTGCTTCAGCCGCAGACCTGCAGGGGAGGCCGACTTGCCCTATCCCACAGTCACCATGCTGCAGCCAGCCCCGGGCACACACAGTGAGCAGGGGTGCATGCAGCAGGAGGAGCTCATTGCTGCACCAGGTCCTCACCCAGCTGCAGCTCCTCGGGACTGGGAGCAGGTGAGCAGAAGGGCCATTCTGGCGAGAAACTGCTGCAATCCCTTTTGCAGCATCCTGTGCTCATGCCAAGCATTATAGAGAGCTGAGCAAATGTATGCTAAGGATCCAAGGGTGGGCTGAAATCTGACCTGCAGGAGCCCATTTGGCTGTTTCCTCAGTCCCAGGCTTAGTGAAATTACGCTGCAGTGAAAATAAAGCAATTTCCAACACCAGATAGGGCAGCAGGGAGCTCTCAGGCTGGCAGCATCACCGCAGCACCTCCTGCCCCACAGCCTCAAGTTGGAGGATGCCTGTAGGATCCTGGCCAACCACTCTGACAGCAGAGAGCTCAGGCTAAAAATACGTCTCTGACCGATTCCAGTGCCCCAGCCTGCAGTCTCAGCTGACCCCTGTGCCAGGCTGCTTGTCGTGGAGCCTGCAGCACGTGACAGTGAGCGCGGGGGGCAGCAGGGCTGCCGTGCCCTTTCCTGCTGCGCTGTGGGCTCGCACGCGATGTGAGCAGCCAAGCAGAAATCCCAGGGCAAGGGGCAGAGGGTGAGTGAGGAGGCAGGCATTGCCCAGCACCAGGAGGGAGGGAGGGGGGAAAGCAGCCCCAGCAACGAGCTCACAGCCACCATGGTGGCTGGAGATGTGCTGTTTGGTACCCACAGGTGCACCCTGTGCACATCATCTGTGTGCTCAGATGAAACTCAGCCTCCTTCCTTCTACAAAGCCATGTTACAGATGGAAACAACAACTACAGGCCAACGTGTAGGATTTTACAGCCTCTTAGATCATGACAAGCTCCAGGAGCAACTCCCCGGGCTGCTTCCTATGGCAGGCAGCAAGGATGGCCGAGACACTTTGCACATCGTCAGCATCCCAGCGCCCTACAGGATGACCCTGCAGCACTCCAGCCTCACAGCCCGGCTCCACAAACAAGCTCCAGCCACGAAACCTCTCCAGACACAGAAACCACTCCGGCTGCAGGCAGGTCTCACCCTGCTGGAGGGGCCGTCCTGGCTCCTGGCGCTGCCAGATAAAGGCCCAGGACCCCTCGGCCGGCACATTCCTCCCTTCTCCCATGCAGTGGGAAATATTTTCCGTGCGTGTCAGCACTGAGCAGCAGCCAAGTCCCAAACAGCGCCTGGTGACACTCCGCAGGCCCCCGCAGCCCCAGCGAGGAAGAGGAGGGCGACTCACATGTGATGAAGTAATCCTGCTGCCGCTTGAACTCCAGGCCCATGTAGTTGGGGCTGAACTCCTGAAACTTGATGGTGAAGCGGATCTCCTGCTCGGGCCGGTTGCACGTCACCAGCACGTTGGGGTCCATGACAGTGCTGCAGGCATCTGCCTGATCCTTTTTCACCAGGTACAGCTTGTAGTACTCGTAAGGCTTGGACGGCTCCGCCTTGGGGCAGATAATGTCCAGTTTGTCCCCAATCTCCGGGTAGATGACCAACCCTTTCCCACTCATGAATCTGAAAGAAGAGGAGAAGGCGAGATGTTAGCAACGCTCACACCCAGGTGTTCCACCCCGCGCACAGCCTACAATTTATTTAGGACATAAATTCCTCCGCTCTCCCTCCACTAAGTGCTTTTTTTGTTGTTTGACACCAACACGAAGCTCTCCCGTTCCCAGCAGCAAGGCCAGAACCTTCCCACCGCTGCTGCCATCCCACAGAGCCGGGCTGGGCTCTGCCCATGCGGTGTGCCCCAAGGCAAGGCAGCCAGCTTCCTGCAGGGCCGGCTGTAATTAGGGAGCAGTGGGGAGGGATCCCTCCCCACCCCGCTCGCGGAGGAATTCCTGTCCTTACATGGCAGGGAGGGAAGCATCTCGCAGGGCAGCTCCTACCCACCCGGCCGCTGCCGCGGCTCAGCAGCATGCCCAGGAGCGTGGGAGGACCGGATGGAGAGGAGCGAGGAGGGAGGAAAGCTATTTGGGGCTGGAAGGCAGGGCATTGCGGAGGGAAGGAAGGCAATGTGCTGATAATTAACATTCAGATTTCATTATTGCAGAGCCATACTCTGAAGTAGAGGATTAGGGCAACGAGGAGGGAAGCAGCAGAGCATCTACTTTGATGTAGGCAACGTAATGCGTTCTGATGGAAGATAACATGGGAATGGATGTTTCTGCAAAGCTCTCTGCTGCAACTCCCTCACGTAATCTGTGCAAACCGGAGCACAGCTCCGCTGGGCTGCACACATCCACAGCTCCCCTCCTCCCTGCAGCTCCTGCCCCATGGCATGGCAACGGGGCTGCTGCCTCCTCCCAGCGTCAGCGGCGCAGGCTGAAGTTCCAGGCACCAAGGAAACAGCATCAAACATACAGGACCAACCTGCTCTGTGGCTCCTGTGCAAGTCTTAGCAAGAAGCCGCGGAGCTGAAACCAGAGCTGCAGCAGCCCAGGCTGTGGGCCTCTCGCTACACGAGATTTACACGCCAGGGAAGGCAGGCGGAGCCCAAGCCCACACACACCCCATGCCCTCGGCAAGGGCTCCTGAGTCGGGTTTCGGCTGCAGGATTGAGAGGGAAAGAAGCAGCAGGCATTGCCTGCACCTCCCCATCAGCCCATGGGGCAACACCACGAGGCCAACTGGAGATAGCAGCTATAACTGCCCTCCATCCGTGTTGCCTCAGCTGTGGAGCTGGATTTGGTATGCTGGCCGCACCGTCTGCCCCTCACATCCCTCCAAGGACAGCAGAACACAGTAACCCAAACAGTGCAAGCAGGTCGCGAGGAACGGGGACAATCTTGACCATCCCCAGTTGACCAGCTGTGTAGAAGCAGTTCTGACTCCTAGAAGCCACAACCTCCGGGACAAGGCTCTCCAGTAGCCCCAGAACGGAGCAGGAAGTTTCACCCCTCCGCAGCCAGGCTGCCGCAGGAAGGTGGAAGGAAGGCAGCCGGCGCTCCAGGTGAGCCACCAAGTAGGTCAGCTGGACCCCAGCCAGAGCATTACACGCGATAAAGGCTTCCCCCACCCATCGCCTGTGCCCTGATGCAATCCCAGGAGATGTTCAGTCAAAGATGCAAAGAAGCCCCTGCCCCTCCCTCCCCTTGCTCACCAACCCCACCCCATTCGAGGCCACAGACATGCAACACAAGTAAACACTTGCATGCTCACTCACAGGTTCCCACCCTGCGAGGCAGCTGGATCCCACATTCATTTCTCCGCAGTTGGGCTGAGTCAGACGCTTTCTGGCAAAGGGCTCCCGAGTGACTCAAATTCCCTCCTTCAGCCTCTGCCAGCTCCCTTCTGCCCAAAAGATGCCAAACAGGAAGCCGCAAACAAGTCGAGCAGATGTCTCGCGACTCCGGAGCCAGGGCAGAGGGCTCCCATCCACCTCCCAGCAGTGCCAGCACAGCCCGCATGCCATCCCCGCGGCTCTGGGTCGGGTCACGCCAATTTCTGAGCGCAGCAGGACGGGAAAACGTGGGGAGGGAGGGAGACGATAAAGGAACGCCGCTGAGAACATCCAAGCGCAGCTCCCTGTTGGCGTACCCTAATCTCACAAAGCTCAGAAACGACCGTTGCATTTGTTTTCAAGGACAAAATCACAACCAATTTTCTGAACACGAACGCTCCATCTCAACTTCAGAAGCACACAGCTTCTGCCTGGGCATCAGCCCAGGAATATTTTCCAGGCTTTCTACACCAGCACCAAGAACCATTCACCGTCGCCGCACGCAGCACTCTGTCACTGTCATCCCACGGCCCCACAGATGTTTTCTCCTCCGTTTCCCCCTTGGCGTGCTCCTCTTCTCTAAAAGCCTCCAAGTGAAAAGGCTCTTCAGCCTTAGCAGTGACAGGAAACCCCTGAAAGTACCTTCAAAACAGCTCCTCATTTCTCTGAACCCTTAACGACACATCAAGGCTTTCCCCCTCACATTTGGAGGTGTTTTGCAAGCACTGGCTTGTGGCAGCTATCCTCCCATTGGGCGAAAAAGGTGAAGAGCACCATTCCTCACAAGAACAGCCAAGAGAAAAGCACCAAGCACTTGGAGAGGTCACCCTTGGACATTATTAGAGCAAGTTCGGCACATGAGAAATTTTACTTTAAAAGGGTCTCTGAAGGCAAAAAAAGGCTCAAACTCCTGGCACGAGGTGACTCATCCTTACAAGGACACATCTCCAAATTGATGTTAACTGGAAAGAATGAACAAATTACTTTTAAATTAAAAGGGAAACTCAGTGAGCCCTGAGAGCACATACTGTAGTTTTGGGGAGGATCTGCTGTATTCCTCATCCATACAGAGAATGATTTCCCTGCTTTACGGGGGGGAGTGGAATGAAATTCAATTCAACCTTAAGGATGAAACTGTGACTGACATCTGCATAATAAAGCACTCGGGGATGCGGCTCGAGACATGCACTGTATTAGACAACTTAAATTAGGATACGGCAGACTGGTGAAGCACTGAGAAGGAGGATGGCTGTTGCTCAAAGCAATAACCTACTTATGTCCCAGCCTCAGACAGCTACAGCCAGCACTGGGGATGAGCGGACCCCGCGGCAGGGATGGGATGGGAATGGAGCGGGCAGCACACAGCCTGCAGCACCTTCCCCAGCACCTTTGCCACCCAAAACCTCCAGCCAGCCCTGCTCTTCTGTGCAAATCACAGCACGATGGTTTCAAGGGCAGCAGAACCAGGCAGCCCTGTCACCCTCTGCTCCCCTCTGCTCTCCCAGCACCCCACAGGAACGCTCTCGCGTCTTGCACTGGCTCCAGCACAAGCATGCGAGGTGCCCATCCTGCACACGCTGCATTTGCTGGGGTCAAACACGCAAGAAAGAAAGCAAAGCCGCTGCTGGGCTGGAGAAGCACGGGCTGCTGCACGCGCTGGGATGCTTCTTCCCCAAGGACCTCCCAAGTCTAAAGGCTGGAGCCGTTCAAGTCGCTACGAAACCAGCGGCAGGCACTTAAAGCCGATGCAAATCGGGAAGCGTGCTCTGCTCAGCTCAGCTGGGCCTCCTTTTTATCTGGAAATCTCAAGTGCTTCATGAGATCGAGCCTCGCAGCCGCAGGAGACAGCTGAAGGGCTTTGTCACCCCCGAGCGCAGCGCTGCTGCAGGCAGGCTGACGGCCACACGGTTGGCTCGAGCTCAGCTCCATCCGTCCCTGCAACCCAGCGCCTCTCACGGAGCGCACAGCCTCCCCACATGCCCCACTTTGGGACAAGGAGGACATTTCTGCTTCGATTCATGGAGTATTTGTAACCACCACGAGTTAACAGCTCATGGAAAACATCTCCACATCCTTTCTTCCGGCGTCAGACGCGGTGGGAAAGATTAACTGCAGCTACTTGAGTCACTTTCATTCCCAGCGGGCTCACCACATCAGGGTGATGCTGGTGGCACTGGCATTGCCACCCACAGACCCAGTCGGGCTCCCAGTGCTGCATCCCGGGTGTGCAGCCCCGCGCACCGGCCGGCCCCGCAGCCCCACAAATTCCTGGCCCTGCAGGTTCCTAGGGAGCTATCAGGTGGCAGCGTCCAATTTCCTCATTGTTTCGGGAGGTGTTTTCTGATGGGAAAGGTGAAAAGGGTATTTGTGAGCCTTGTAAACCGATTCCTCCGAGTTGGGTAAACAAGGGGAGCTCTGTTGGCAGCCAGCCCCTGCAAGCCGGAGATGCCTGAGCTGAGAAACCCAAGCGGGGGGCAGTCCCCCACCCAGCCAGGGACTCAGGGTTGCTGGGGGAGCCCCATGCCCCAGTGTGGATGGAACCAAAGGGACAACCCCTGAGCCCCCAGCCAGCGGGAGCCGACAAAGCGACAAGGGTGCAACAAGTGGGACCAGCGCAGTGACACAGGTTCCGTGCTCCCCAGCTTGCACAGCGTCTGGTGTCAGGCACGGCTGCACTGGCATCGCAAAGGGGATTTAATTGGAGAGGAAAAGGACCAGAGTGATAAGGGATAATCTCTCAAAATATGCCGCTGGGTTACTCGGGGGGATTTCTGCGGCCTTTGTTGCGCCAGGCTGCACTCAAGTCAGTTTACAGGACTCTGTACCCTCTGTACCCCAGAATGCTCCTCAAGCAAAGGAAGACACATCCCGCAGTGCCTGCTGCTCCTCACCCTGGTTCCACACTGAAGCATCACAGCTCCGCCAGTCTGTGTCAGCACACGGGAAACTGGTAAATATGCACATAATTTAAAGAACGGGTTAACATGCTTTCAAACAACCTATCTCCCAGCCCAGGTACTTATTGTGCCATGAGAACTACAAAACCTCTGGGGCAGGCATCACATTTCCCTGTGTCTGAAGAACAAAACGTAGCTCTTACTGTATTTCAGGCTTTGCAGAAAACAGAACAACACAGAACAGCTACCCCCTCCTTGGATAAGATACTCTGAAGCATGAATTCTGACATACATACAAGGTGACATATGCTGAATGCTGTTTTCTTCAAAGAAACCCAGAAATAACCATCTTGCAAGGAGGACATGTACTCTTAGCAGCCAGGGCTGCAGGAGGGCCTGGCACAGTGACATGCTGCGAGCAGAGAGCAGCAAACAGCCATTTAGATGTGGCATTTACTGCTGTGCAAGAGCCACGGGTCCTGCTAGACCTTCAGGAGCTGAGGACCACGTCAGGAGAACCTACCCTCCTAACACAGCATATGGGCTTGCTCTGGAGGTTATTTGGGGGCTACACCATCCCCAGGGCTCCCGTAGGTCCCCGGGGCTCAGACATGTGCTCCAGGAAGCAGCCAGCGGTTCTGTAAGATGAAGTGGTTGAGGAAAAGAGCTGGAGACTCCATGGAAAAAGTCCCAAAAAGCATTCATGCAGCGTATAAAACACATGAGGGCTTCACTGGTGTCCAACCACAGCCAGAAGCAGAAGCCCTCTGCTGCCTGCCTTGTTCCCACTTGCTTTTCAGGAGCCCACACCACCACCACGTCACAGCCGAGGAGCTCTCTGCCCAAGAAGAGCCCTCCTGCCCATACAGGCAGCCTCCAGCAGTCCACATCCATCCCAGAGAGGTGCAGGAGCAGCAGCAAGGTACTGGAACACCAATACATCCAGGTTCCTATCCAGCTACCAGGCCATGGTAGAAGCAGGAGGGTCCAGGTCCATACAACCTCATTTTTTCAATCTATAGTGCTAATGCAATCCAATTTCTTCTTTTTGACTCTCGCTAACTTCTTGGAACAGAGATATCCCACGGAAGGACATTCATTACAACTTGAGCAAAGCGGTTCCCTGCTCTCCTCCACCTCCCATCCATGTCTGTCACCTTCCCATTTGTCGAGTTCTTCGTCACTGCAAGGAAGGGTAAATAGGAGCACATGATTCCCCATCCTCACACTTTCAGATCCCACTTCTTTCATGTGCTCTTCTATTCTTAGTCTCCGCTAAGTGCAGCCTTCGATCTCTTTTTTCCTGCTAATCTCTGTATAATTATTTCCACTGCCCTTCTGCAGACCTCTTCTATTTCTGCAGTATCCGCTCTGCGATGGGGCGACGAGAACACAGCACAGCGACTCAGGTAAGCCTCAAAGCAGCCTCGTGGGGTGGTCGCTCCTTTGGCCTTGGCTCCAAGCATGACCACAGAAAGTCAGTGTTTCTCGCTGGTCCTTCACGCCATCCCACCTCTGTGCTTCCTTCCACCACCTGCTCTCCATCCATCCTTCAGCCACGGAGCCCCAGGAGCAGCCTCCATCCTTAACCCTCACACCAGCAAGTTCTTAGGCAACACTGCCCACAGCCCAAGTCTTAGCAAAGAAGCTAGGAGCCATCTCAGCCCACCGGCTCACATGCTCCACCAACGCCAACCGCAGGTGGTTCCCACCATGGCACGAGGCTAATCAGCCCAGCCCGTTTCCTCCAGGCATTTAACCAGCTCCATCGCAATGCACCCCCGGTCTGTAATTCTCTGGGATCATTCCTAATACCTTTAATGATAAACACTACACTGGCTCCCTGCCCGCCCCCCGACGCAGCAGCCGAATTAACGACGGATCTGCCTCGTTAGCGGTGCTGGGAATGACCCCTCCCGGTGCCCCCCCCTCCCTCCACCCCACTCGCGGCCCCTCAGCCTCATTCAGCAGTGGGGGGGCAGGCATGGTGCATTTTAGTACTGCTGTCAGCACCCACGACCCCCCCAATAAAGGGGCCGTGCAAACAGATCCCCGTTCTTCCCTCCAGCACACAGCGGCTGCCCGCACAGCCTGCAGCTCTGCCTTCTCTGCAAACCACCCCACAGAGCCCCCCGCTCCCCACTCGACCCCGTTCCTCTCCCGGACACACTTTAAGGCCCTTTTTTTTTCTTTTTCCCTCCACATTTCAGGTTTAATGAGGCCCATTCAACCCTCCCAAAGACAAAAGGCCCTTCTCGTTTCTAAACGGATTTACACGACGCATCAGTGAGGCAGAAACGGGTCGCCATGGCAACGAGGCCCAGCCGCCCCCCCTTCCCCCCTCCCCACACATGGCTGCCATTTTGTCCCCGCGCCGCACCCCAAACCCCCACCGCTTCCACAGGGGGGGCACGGGAAGAACGGGGGGAAATGAAATCAGCCATAAAGGCAATGCATGCTGAATGCACTGGAGAATGGAGATGCGCAGCCCCTGGGGACCCCCCCAACACCTCTGGAGTCCCCCCAGAACACGATGTGGGAACCCCAGAACAGGATCCCACTGCTCCAGAGCCGCCCCGGCCACCTGCCAGGGCCACAACAGCCACAGCCCACAGCCATGGAGACCTCCAGGCCCCCCGAGGAGGAGGCCCTTTCTTAGATGAACTGAAATCTGCTTAAGTAAATGTTTCTCCAGCATATGTAATCCCTTGCAAGTTTTGCACTGATGACTGATTGGGGTTTATTATCAAACCGTAGTTAAAATGTAAGCAGAAGGCAAGTAAACACCGGCTGCGGGGGGAAAAATAAACTGGGAACACCTCAGCTCCCAGCAGGAGGCTGCAATGGCGGAGCTGGGGAAGCTCTGCCTTCAGTTCCCCCGCGTGTTACTGCGGGGCGATGATGGCTGCAGTGCTGCTGGAGGACCACCCCACACCTCCCATAGGGCTCCAGCACTGCAAGCTCCTGCTCCACACCTCACACCTGAGCTCCCTCCTACAAGCAGCGCAGATCCCATTGCGCAGTGCCAATCCCTATCAGCTGTGATCCGGAACCACCACATCCCAAGGAACCAGCAGCCCATCCGTAAGCGAAGCTTTGCTCAGCCACTGCCATTGGGAAACGTTGACTGCAAGTGTCAAGCACAAGCTGGCCAAATAAGCTGCCGGTCCGCCTGGAGCACAGCAGGCATTGCTCACACCTCAGCAAGTGGATGAGGGAGCAGCCTCACAACAAACACTGATGGGAGCTTTGCTCAGGAGGTGCACGGGGGCTGCTCTGCACACACAAACTCTCTCTCCCAGAAGACAAGGAATCCAACACAACAGGCTAGAGGTGGACCAAACCTTCCCCGCCTCCATCACCAGGCATGCTTCCATCACAGGAGGTGCTCCTCCTCCAGAGCAGCCAACAAGGGACAGCACGGTCCCTCCGCCATCAGAGCACATCCTCTTTCATTATCACTGCACCAAATGATGTGGCAGAGGAAGTCCGGCTCAGGACCAACTATCAGAGCACACTGGGAAAAAAAGGCGATTCCCACAGCCCCCAAGCAGGTTTTTCTGCCCTCAGCTACCTGCTTCGACTCTCTCAGTCTGCAAGCACTCCAGGTTCCAGATCACATCATGCTTGCCACCAGCAGCACCAACTGAGGACTCCAGCGGTCCTCTCGCCAGGGATGCCACAGGTGCCAGGCCAGCAGGAAAACAGTTTCTGATTGCCAAAGCAGAAACCATTGCAGCTGCATTGCCCGTGCTTGTTCTCAGCTTTCTGTCTTGCTGGAGCTAGGGGTCTCTGGGGTAACTTTGGGCTTTAATCATCAGGACACACTTGCTCCTTCAATGCAAGACCGGTGTTCATTTGGTGAACCTGCTGGATTTCCAGTGAAGGAACAGAACAGGTTGGATACAGCCGGAGAAGCGCTGACCGTGTGCGCACTGCACTGAGGCATCGCAAAGCTGCCATCATGCATTACAGCCTCTTTCCAGCTCTGGCCTGCACAAAGGCATTTGTCTGAAACAGCTTATTTATAGCTGCACGCCGCTATGCCGTGCTGCCAGTGACATCCCCAGCCAGGGGACAGCCAGCAAGCTGCATGTGGCCCCTGAGCTGCAGGAGAGCCGGAGGTGGGCATGCTGAGTTCCTGCATGGGCACGGGGGGGTTCCCAAGCTGAGTGACAGAATAAAAGCACCCACAAGAAGGCATATGATTCCATAATGAGATAAGCTCTGTTTCCAAATGAGTACACGACCAGAAGAGCCTGGCCAAAGCTAATGCAGCACACAGAGTGCATGTCCCCTGCCAGGTGAAAGCTCTTCTGCATGGCAAGAGCACAAGAGCAGAGTGCTCCCATGCCTACCCACCCCCGTGGGATGGGTGCATCCTCCCTGCCCAAGGAGGAAGAGGAGGAAGGCAAGGGGCCCTTACAGAAGCCAGGCACCAATGTGAGCACCCTCCATGCATGCAGGCGCTGCACCCAAACCGTACAAACAAATACTATTTATCCCAACCCTGCGAGGAAAATTAAAAACAAGCCGGTAATTGAGGCCATTTGGAGGAGATTTAATTGGGGCCAGACCACTGGCGCAGGCTGCTGCTGCCACCTGCAGCGCTTTCTGCAAGCAGTGACAGCAGCTCCGGGGGGACCAAGGCCCCGGTCCCTGCTCTCCGAGGGCAGATGCTGTTGGGGCAGGACAAGGGATGCATCCTGGGTGCCACGTCTGCCCGTAGGCACTCTGCACACTCGTTGCTGTCCCGGCACGATACACTGCTCCACCAGCGACAGAACCGAGCAGCTGGCCAAAATAACAGCCAACAATTAAAAATGAAATGAGAAAGCCTCCATTTCCTCCCCCAGACCCTATCAGCCCGCACCTCCCCTCGCAGAAATAAAGACAAGCCGTGCTATCTAATTAATGCTGTCAGGCTGCGGCGCAGGGCGGCGGCGGCGGCCACAAAGGCGGCGTGGGGAGCGCTCAGCCCGCAGCCACGGCCGGCAGCCCCGCGCCGCGCCATCAATGGGGCCCCACGCTGCGCATGAGGTAAGATGCGATTCAAAGCGGGGTTTGTAAGAGGTTTTGTTTTTTAAAATGGGGGAGGGGAAGGGAACAGGGACTTGACAAGAGCTGACAGACAACTGAACAAAACCATAAGGGCCATGAATGGCAACACGGCTCTTTAATTGGCGTAGGAATGGGGAGAAAAGTGAGACAATGAGGCGCAGCCCTGGTCGCGGGGCCCCAGCCTGCCGAGGTGCAGGGGAGCGAGTGTTCCCCTTCTGCTGAGCTCGCAGCCCCCCTGGACAAGTTGCGATGTAGTATTAAGTTTGCTGATGATATCCCTGCCCTGCCACTTGTTTAGACAACAGAAAACAACGCACCTCTGAACCAAGGAGATAAGGAAGTTCTGCCCAGTTTTTGCACCAAGGAAATAGAAGGTCCAGCTTGGAATCGGTCCCTGAGCATGTAACATACCTCCTGGAAAACTTCTGCATAAGTAACACAGGTGATACACATAAACTGAATATCATCCCTGTAAGTCATGCTTGAGAGCAGGATTACCCCCATGCATCCAGCTATCTACTAAAAAATGCCTGCTTTCTAACACTCCAACTTGAGTCCTAGTTTCCTTATTGACCATCCTACAGTATCTCACCAGCCCACCATGCCCAGAGCTGCACACCCCAGGCCCCACCAAGCACGAAACCTAAAGGTGCCAAGGGAAGAGGAATGCACAGAGGGGCAGCACAGGGAACCAAGTGGGACCACCAGGCCAGCCAGCGCCTTCCAGCCCCCCAAGGAGCCCAAGCTCCTCTTGCAGGAGGCCAGCCAGGAACAACGTCCCGCAGCCAAGCCCTGCTCACCACCAGGAATTTCAAAAGCTAGAATTGCTCCGAAGCGGCACAGACCCAAAACCCAAAGCCTGGACGCTGCAGACACAAAATGATCCGACGGAAGAGGATCGGGTTCCCCGCTCAGCTCCGTTTGTTTTTCTATTTTGCTTTGGTTTGGGGGAGGCCCAGGAACGCCCGTGCCCGTGCTCTGGCTGCAGCCCCGCTCCTTCTCCATTCATTTGGAGGCTAAGGGGAGAGGGAGAGACGGGTTAAAAGGGAACAAGGTCTGACCAGCGGGGTTCCCACTTCTTCCCTGACCCCTCAGCAATAAGATGGAGGAGATTTCGCCTCCCAGTTCCAAAGCAAAGAATTACTTTGGCATGGCACACAACGGCGGCTGCGCGCCCACTTGGAAGGGAAGGCAGCGGCACTCACGTGCCCGAGGAACCCGAGAGCAGAGCGAGAGCAGAGCGAGACCTCCCCGCCAGGCCCTGCTTTGTGATGCAGATGCAGCCCCAGAGCAGAGCATTGCAGCCCCCTGCCCTGTGCAGGGGCTCAGCCAGGGGTCAGCGCTGCTCTCCCAGTCCAAGGTCTGGCTCCAGCCCTGGCACCTTCTGGAGGATCCTTCCCTCCACAAGCTTGGCCTCAAAAATCAAGAAATGAAAGCAAAGAGGGGAAGGGATGAAGTTACAGGCTGCAGTTAGCAGCACAGCATGGGGAAGCAATCGCCTCTGTTTGCAGCACGCTGTGCCCCAGCGCCTGAGCAAATGCTGTGCGCAAAACCCAACCAGTCCCAGACATGGGAATCCAGAAGAAAACCAGATCACAACGGCACCAGGGTCCCACAGGGGCCTGTAGAGAGCGGGGACAGGCCACCACCAAGGGCCGCTGCATCCTCGGGGGCACGGAGGGGGCTCCCCAAGTGACTGAGCTCTTTGCACCCCGCGTGCCAACCCTGGGCCCTGCGGCTCAGCGTGCTTCGGCTAAGCGCCGCTGCAGCTCGAAGGATTCATCCTGACATCAGAAACCGGGCACGAAGAGGAGAGAAGCCCAGGAGCAGTTAGCACAGTGCGACGGGATGCTCAGCCCAGCACCGACGGGTCGTGCCGGCTCCAGCAGCCCCGCGGGCAGGACAGGGCCGGGGCTCCATCCCCGTGACTAACACCGCTGCTTTTGATCTGCTGACTCCCAGGGTGGCGAAACGGGTTTTGTAATTTGGGCTAAGTCTGGAAGCGCCATCTTCCCAGGCAGCTGCACATCTCTCCGAGCCCTCGTGTCATTACTGGGAACTGGCTGGACTACAGCCTGCGTTAGAACTTATTCAGGCTTTCTTAACCACTCCATTATAACGAAATGCATGCATACAATAACCATAACGACTGTCCGCTCCAGCCGTGTAATAACTGCCCCAGTAACCAGGTCACACGATATTCCTGCCCTCTGAGTCAGCCCTGTAATCTTCACGCTATACTTGGCCGTACAGGACTTTCAACCCAACACCACAGGCTGTTTTGGATGGGTCTACGACAAAAAAGCTAAAGATGAGTCACCAGAGCTCAAAAGACGTTTTCTTTTCACCCCTCCTCCCCCCTTGTCCTCATGCACACAAAAAGTAAGAGATTCACTGAGGACTGGTGAGCCTGTTCCACAAGAAAGCATACACCCAGCCTCCACCTCAGGCTGCGTTCCTGAAAGTCACTTGGCAGGGCAGAAAATGGCCCCTTTCTCCTTAAAGCCCCTCCTCAGACCATGGGAGGTCCTGTGAGATGCAGAAGCCGCCGTTTCCACAACAGCTACAGGATAAAGCCCCAGCCCTGGGGGTTTAGCGAGGAAGGGGCCGGGAGCCCCCGCGCCCCCCCACGTCCCAGCAAAGGGACGGCGGCACAGCCAGCACAACGCAGCCGTGTCGGGTTGAAGCCTCGCCCCTCGCTGAAAGAGATCTGGCTCGTACTCGCTTTTATTTTTAGGCTAGATACACGTACGGCTGAACTTTAATAAAATGTACAACCTCCTTTGGGGAATATGAGAAGCCAGAGAGGAACAAGAAAGGCCATTACTTTCTCCGGTGTCAGAGCAGCTGCCAGAGCTGAAGGTCTGCCCTTCTCCGGGGACATCGTGCAGACCCAGCGGGTGGCACAGAGCTCTCTGCACCCAGGGCTGAGGCACACGCAGTGTGCAAGCTGGCAGGAAGCAATGCACCAACAGCTCCAAGTTCTGCAGTTTAAACAGAGCTGAGCCCAGCTCTCTAGCACGCAGAGGAGAGCAGCGGCAAGCCCAGAGATCTAGAGATGTGTTGGACTACATGATGTTTAAGGTCCTTGCCAACCCAAACCATTCCGTGAGTCTTTAAGCTGCTCCCTTTGCAGCAGCAGGGGTACCTGGACCTGCACTGCTGCAAGAACTCCTCCCCCACCAGCACAGCAGCGTCCCATCAAAAGAGACTTTTAACAACACGCCAAAGAAAGCTCGCCCCAGCCCAGCAGCAACCCTTTCTTTAGGGAGGCCACCACCACAAAAATCAGCTCTCCAGACATGTCATTAGGAGCTCCGTGGACTTCCTCCTACGCCAACAATCCGTCACACTGCAGACCGGCCTGTCTGTCTTTAAGGCAGGATTTGTGATTGCAAAAGGGAAATGAGTTCGCTGGTCTCAGCCCTGGTCCCAAGCACTGATTTCTATGAAATCCCAGCAGTCGGTGTGGCTGGCACCCACTGGGGCCGGCCTGTATCACCCCACACCCAAACCCAGCCTATGGAGGGCTTTAATCTTCCACTGCCCTTTTGCAGCAGGGTACTGCAGGCACCCTGGGAGGGCCCATAAATCTCGCCCCGCTGGCTGGCCTTTCCTCTGCATCGCTAGGCAAATAGCAAAGGAGCTAAAAGACAGCAGCTCTCTCTGGCCGAGCCTGCTGCTATTTGCTTTAAGGTGATAGGGCAGGAAGAGAGAAATTGCCTTTCTCCTGGACAGCTTTTCTCAAGGCCCCAGCCCGCTTGCGTTCCCCACCACTTCCCTGGGAACCGCCAGCCAGCACTGAAGTTACCCCGGAGATATCCCCAAACCCAGGACCCCATACAGCCTGGGGAAGGGATGTGCTGGCACCTGGCAAGAACACAGATGGCAGCGGGGCAAGCAAAGCCAAGCAGAGCCCTTGGGAAAGCCCCACCAGGGTCCCAGCAGGGACCATGGGACCACATGCCACCAGCCTTCACAATTAGCCCACGTGAGGATCGCGGGGATGGCAAGCAGGAGCAGCCCCTGAGGCTGGCATGTTCACTCTGCTTTAAAGCCTGGAAATAAACCAGCACAGAGGAGGAGGAAGAGAAGCAGGGTAGAAGCACCCCGTCCATCCCCACTCCCTGGGCCACCCTCGTGCTGCTCCCACAGCAGCCGTTTCCAATTGCCGGCAGAACCCACGGATGGGGACCATTCACAATCCCCACCCCAGAGACAAAAAACCTCCAGCTTGCCACCCACACGCATGGAAGAAAGCTGACGAGATGCCGCAGGAGACCAAAGTTCCCCCAACCACTTCCTCCCCGCGCAGTTCTGCTGCCAGATGCCATTCCCAGGGCCGTACCCCAGCATCCCACTAGCTGGCCACAGTGCTCTCCCCACCAGGACGGGGACGTGTCCCCACGGTGCTGCTGCTGCCATTCCCCGTACACAGCGCTCCCTGCCAGCTGAATGCAGAGCAGAGCTGCTCTGTCCTGCTGTCCTGCAGGGTGTTACTGCAATGCACTTGGCTGCCTGCATAAGGGCAGCATTCTGGACACCCAGCAGGAAAGGGGCTGTGGTCACCACGCTTTAAGCCACAAAGTCAGTGTGGATGTTACCAGAACTCTGCCCTGCCAGGCCCCATAAAAGTCCCCCCATAGATCCCTCAATTTCCACCAAGAAGCCACCACAAGCATCCCCAATCAGAGCAGACCCGGCCCTGAGGAGCCCACCCACCCCACACCAAGGCTTCAGCTGCTGCCAGCCCAGCCCTGCTGGGCACACAGCGCTGCTCCCTGCTGCAGCATCCCACCACCGCCTCATTTCATCCTGCTACCCAACTGCATTTTCATTTTGTTTTGCACTTGAGGTCCTTTTTTATTTTTTCCACACTTATTAAGGAGAAAGTTCAAAACGTCTGCAAGGACTGCGATGCACTAATTTAGGACTTACTGCGGTGTCGACATTGCATTAAGCACTGCTGTCAACCGTGAGGACAGCCTATGTCTATGTAAGAAATTACACCAGCAATTATAGCTAAAGAGGCATGTAAGATTTAAAAAAAAAAATTAATGTATTCAGAAATGATAACTGACATTCTTATTAGGATTAATCTAATTTTAGTAGAGTCATTTATATCCTGCCTTCGGATAAAAAAAAAATAGAATTTCAATTTTAAAACCTGGGTAAAAATTGGCATTTAGGAAACTACTCTCAGAAGTCGCCCCACATGATGAAGGGCGACGATAATAAGAGAAAGTTAAAAAGAAAAGAAAGCTCTTCCATTACAGGAGACATTTGTTACATGGGCACGGAGCCCCCGGCCCCGCTGTGCTGAACCCCAGCTGCAGGGCAGAGCCAGGGGACGGCCGTCAGAATCCTCAGCTCCCTCTGCAAGCATTACATGGGACACGTTTATAAGCACGCTTCAGTCTCGACTAAACCTGTTAACATAGGTTTGTACGCGCGCCAATTAGTGGCAGCCCACACCTCTTCACAAAGAATAGCTCTGTTTGACAAACCTGACATCATCCTGAGAGGAAATTACATGTTTTGCTGATAGAGGCAACTGCGTGGAAGCACCGACTGCGACGCAGCACCAACCCAACCCAACGGGTCCAGAGCAGAGTGCGGGCATGGGGCACCAATGGGGTACTGATGGGGCACCAATGGGGCACAGCACCGCGGCCAATCCTGACTGCACCATGGTTTGTATGGCCTGGAGGTGAGCAGAGCATCACTCCTCCCCAGTGCAGGAGCAGAGGAAGGCTGGCACGGCTCACAGGGAGAGAAGCAGGAGCCAGGAGGTGCTCAGAGCAACGCCTCTGGATGCCAGAGCGTGGGACAGATCCTGCACCCAGCATGCATGCGTGAGCAAGGGCAGCACCGGGCACTGCACAGAGCAACACTGCCCTCGAGGAACAGCACTGACCAAGGATGACAAAATACACGGGCCAGCTTGGCTTACCCCCCAAATTCTGAAATCCCCCAGCACCAAATTCCTTCCCATGAAGAACCATCAGGGCACTGCGGCCTCCCCTCACAGCACAGCAGTGCACCAGCAGCAGGCACTCGTGCCATTAGCAGCCCACATCAGCAGGGAGCACAGCGAAGCACAGCAGTGCGCTCCCACCCCAGAGCTCTGACACAAATCACTTGTCTTTTAAAAAGAATGCACCGCTGGCCTCAGGCACCATCCCTGTGCTGCTGAAACCAGCTGCCCTGGGTGGCACAGATCCTGCCTGGCCCTGCAGCTCATCACAGCAGCCCCAGCCCGCAGCACCGAGCACAGCAGAGCACGGCCACGCAGCAAAGGGAGAGGGGAAGAAACCTCCCGGGCTGATTATTTTATTTTCTACTGACAGTTTCAGCCACGAAGGCCAATAAATCCTGATTACAGATTTTAAAAACGCTTCCTGCAGACACTTGGACCATCAAGGCAATTCTGGGCTCCCATAACTCCCGTTTTATGATGGTCATACATGTCAACTTTTCACAGAGCCCGGCATTTCAATAAAAATGACCGTAAACCTAGATTAGAGATTAAAGGACTGCCTCAGAAGCTTGTCAGAAGAAGAAACAAGCTCGCCTGCAGTTGGCCTGCTGTTCTGTTACCAACAGGTAGGTCATTTCTGATGGTTTTACACCAGCAGTACATCTCCAGGCTGCCGACAGCTCCGTGCACAATGACGACGTGTGCAGGGACACAGCAGGAACACAGCAGGCACGGGAAGGAGCCCAGCTCCGAGCCCTTCCATGACACAGAATCGTGCAATCACTGGGGTTGGAAGAGCCCTCACAGATCCCCAACCCAACCCCAGCCCACCCCACCATGCCCACCACCTCAGTGCCACATGCCCACAGTTCAGGAACACCTCCAGGGATGGTGACCCCACCGCTCCTTGGGCAGCTGTGCACCACTGCTCTTTTGCAGAAAAGACTGTTCCTAATACTCAAAGTGACCCTTCCCTGCCACAGCTTGAGGCAATCACGCCTCATCCTATCACTGGCCCTTTTCCTCTGCGCAGCTTTCCAGCCACTCTGCCCCAAGCCTGCAGCAATGCACGGGTTTTCTGTGACCAAAGTGCAGAACCCAGCACTCGGTCTTGTTGCAGCCATGGGGTGGCAAAGCATCACAACAAGGGACAGCACCACATGTGGCCAAAATCCACGGTGCTCAGCTCCACCAGCACAGCAGAGATGTGATGCACATTCCCCTCCCTTCGAGCTCGCTTTCACAGCACAAATGCAGCCACCAGAGCTGCCCGACCTTCCTGTGTCTCTCCCTGCCTGCCCCTTCCCTCCTCCCCAGGAGCAGCCCTGTCCTCGTTTCTCCTCATCTCGCCTTCACAAGGTCGGCTGTGCCACACAGGTGCACATGGAGAGGTGACAGGAGGGGACAGCCCATCACCAGCAGCTGCAGTGAGTCAGGAGAAATGGAGGTGCTTCTCATGCAGCCGACACCATGGGCTTCTATGGCGTGAGGCTCATTGATGAACTGATGCTCCCATTTAATAAATAGAGAAGGAAAAGAACGACAAGAAAAAAAGCAACAGAAAGGATGTCAGATGACTCACGACAGACAACGCTGCATCTCCACCAGCACTGAGAGGTGCTGAGATGGTGCCAAGGACAAGGGCTGGGACGAGGCAGGATCAAAAGGACAGAGCTGGAGACAGCCCTGGGAGCAGGGAAGGGCTGGAGGACCGCTCAGAGCACCCAGGACTCAGCCATGCCCCCCACTGCATGCAGCCTTTCCCAGGGCAGCAGCAGCTGGTTTCCTCTGGAACGAGACTCGCCAGCTCTCTGCTCCCTCTGAGAAGCAGTGGGGGAGGATGCTGCGCCCAGCACCCAGCCCCTCTCTTACAAAACTCTTCCTCAAACCAAGTCCTAAATCCTGCTCTGTTCCCAGAGGCAGAGGAGGATGAAGATGGCCACGGTTTGTCCCTGTGAAACGTGACCATCCCCATCACATTGCTGCCCACCCGCTGGGCACGTGGTGCTGCCCCTCACAGGGACACGGGCAGCGACGGGGTCAGTGGGAACACTGGCTGATTGTAGGTGCTCCAGCTAATTGTAGGTGCACCCAACAAAGCGTCGCAGTGATCAAAAAGTGCCCTTTCCTGATCGCATAAAGAGCCCGGAGCTCTGCGCGCTGAAGGAGGCCGGTGCCCTTTCTGCTGGTGTCTCTCAAAGTCCATCAAAAAGTCCCATTTACATCAAAATGCACTTCCAGACATGCTTCGATTTTACTTTTCCCCTTTCATCTCCTTCCACCCTCCCACCCCACCTCGCAGCCCCATTGTCGGCGAGGCATTCGCGGCACCTCGCGCTGCAAGAAAGCTGCCAAAGTTAAAGAAACAGGACAGGAAGAATGGAGCTTTCAACTAAGCAAGAAGCCGGAATCGCTGCTGGTCGCGCTCCAGCATCCGCGCGGGGCAGGCAGGAGGCAGCCCGCTGCTTGGCGGCCGCCCCGGGGCACGGTGCTGGCCACGGCCCCAGCCACGGGTCCCAGCTCTCTCTGGCTTTCTGGTCAGGCTCCGGTAACCACAGATGGTTTTAATGAGCTTTAACAAAAGCCCCGGGGCGATGGGTTTGGGATGAGTGGTCCCACACCCCGCAGGGGGCTGCCGTGACCTGGTGCCACCAAACCCAACGCAGCGCCCAGGGTGACGGATTCAGGTCCTCCCTCTCCTCCCCAGGAGTGCGGTGGAGGAGACGGGCCGTTTCCTCCCGGCGCTGGGTTCCTCTGTGCTGTTTGGGAGGAGAAGCCATTTCCAATGGGGTTTAACAAATTACCTCCTTCCAGCCCAGGTCCCTGCAGGCCGCACATCCCAAGGCGCTGCCTCCAAGCAGTGGGAAAAGAAACTTTTGGGAGACCTGCATTAAATGAGGCACTATTCCCAGGCTGACTGACACCCAAACCTGAGTACAACTCGCTCCAGGTTATGACGAGCACAAATGAGCTTTAATTCCGGTCTGCAGCCATTAAAGCCCAGCTCCAGCAGCGCAGTGTAATCCAGCAGCCTCTCGCCCAGCTCCTGTCCACTTCCCTTAGCACGGAGCTTTTTCAGTCCTTCCTTCCTATTGTCAAGTGCCTATTTTTAACCCCGAGCATTATTCCTCCCTGCACAGCTTCAGAAGCTCTCCGGGGATGATCTGGAATTGCTGAGCTTGTACAAGGCAAAGTGACTCCACTCTCACCTTCACAAGCACTACAGAAAGCACAGGAGTAGTAAATTTCTCTCCGCTCACACTTTCCTTTCTCCTTCCTACCGAGCTTTGTCCGGGGCTGAAAGCAGGGGAAATTGTCCATCAGCCTGCAACACCAGCCGAGCCATTCTGCTCCCGTTCCTCCCCCAGCACCCTTACCAACAGACTGCATTTATCCCCGCTGCACTGAAAAAAAAATCAAAACATAAATAAATTAAAAAAAAACACCCCACGTCAATAGGCAGCAAAGCAGGGCCAGAGTCGCAGCCCTGAAACCGAGCGTGGGGAGCAGCAGCACAGCAGAGCTCCATCACACACAAGCAGGAGCTCTCCCAGCAGCCAGCTGAGCGTAGTGGGGAACAGCGGCGCTCCTGCCCCTGTGATACTGCTGGAGCTGCAAAGCAGTAATTAACGAGGAGGGCAGCGGCGGAGGAGTCTGGGAATCTCTACCTTGAGGAAAGTTTATCCAAACAACCCCATTTGTTCGGCAGCGCTCCCTTCCCGGCCTAATTCATGAAGTGCTTCCAGCCCAGCTGAGCGCTGGAGATAAGCCCGCGTCCCACCACACCGCACATTTGCGCTGCATTAGCCAGATGTTTACATTACTTGGCATTAAGAACCAATAAATAATCATTAATACCGTTGCTGGCGATGCTGCTCTCTGCACGAAGGCGCGGAGGCCAAGAAACGCAGCGCGGACGGCGCAGGAGCAGATGGGGGGTGGGCAGAACGCAGCTCCCAGTGCCCCACAGCTCCCCCAGCCCCACACAGGGCTCCCAGCCCCAGCAGTGCCCAAAGGCGCAGCGATACCCTGAGCCCAGCACTGGGAACACCCACAGCATCGCAGGGAGAGCTCCTGGAAGCAATCAGCCCACCGCCTCGCCGCCTGTCACCCCTTCTCCATCCCGGTGCAAGGAAACCATTCATTCTACCCACAAAGCTCCTTATCTGTAATAAAGCAGGAAGGAGGAGATGCTCCTGCTGCTCCCTGCAGAACGGCTGCTTTGCAAACACAGGGTGCAGAGACACAGGGGGAGCTGGGAGGACGCATCCTCAGATGGGAAAACAGCAGTTCCTCTGTGCTATGAAGCCACAGTACATTCACGTTCCACGTGCCAGCCTGACATCCCATGAACCAGCAGCTGCTGTGCGCGCAGCTATGGACTCTGCAGCAGAGCCCGTGCACCTCCAACCCAAACTGTGCCCAAAAAGAGAGCTGAAAAAGAGGCCAAGTGCTTCTCCTGTACTGGCACCAAACAAACCCGGTGCACAGCAGCACCCTGAGCAGCAGCACCATCCGAGTGCTGGAGGAACAGAGCAAGGAGCAGGGCACAGCGGGAGCAGCGCTCAGATGGACGCCCAGCTCCCAGCTCTGCTCACACACCACAAAGGGAGGAGGTTCTGGAAAACTTTCGTGCCTCTCCTGGATGTTATGATGTTATGAAACTGGGGAAGGAGCATGAAACTGCCTGCCGTGGGTGGGAGCACCCAGGGCTATATGAACAGTGCTCCAGGATTTCGGCGCTGTATGGGAAAGCACGCTGCGCTCCCCACCCTGCACACGCCCTGGCAGGAGGGCTTTTATTAATTTTATTTTTTTTTTCCTGAGAGAGATGGTATAAGCACAAACAGCCCCAGCAGCCCTGCGTAAGGGGATAATTAGAGAAGCAGCTCCATCGCTCACCAAGTCAGGGCAGAGATCAAAAAGCACCATCCCGCATTAAAGCCCCCGGTACCCGGAGCTGCTCCTCTGCAAGGGACGCGCATGGCACCGCCGTGCCCCACAGCCCCTATGGGGAGCAGCACAGGGCCATCCCCACTGCCTGGGACTGGCCCTGAGCAAGCTGTGAGGGGCACCTCCTGCCCACACCACCAGGCGCCCTCCCCAAACCTTGTGGGACCAAAGTCTCACAACACAAAGGAGCGGCGCTGAGGCTGCTCCCCTGCTTCATCCAGGGGGGAAAAGTCCCCGAGACCCAACGCAGCCATCGCAGCCTGTGCCGTCAGCGGGGCGGGCGCACCAAGGACGCATCCCTGCCGAGTTTACACCAAGTAAGAATAACATGGATTGAAAAACAAACACAGCTGAAGGGGAAATTCCAGCCGCCTTCGGCTCTTCGCACCTCCGCACGGCTTCCTGAAACCCTAACCTGAGTGGCCCAGCTCTGCCCAGCCAGTGCAGCAACGGGGCAACGAGCTCCACATCTCCATTCCTCATCCTGCTGCAAAGGGCTTGGACTCAGTGACCTGCAGGGATCCCTACTGACTGGGGAGATCCTATACTGTGTGAATCTGAGAACAACGGAGTGCAGTGCTGCCAGCTGCAGAGCAGACAGCGAGTGCCACCGTGATGCACAGGGATGCTGGGGCAGCCACCAGTGCCCCTCAGTGATTGCTCAGGGCTGCAGTGTGGGCAGCCCCCACTCCTGCTCGGTGCAGCAGAAGGCAATGCACATCCCTGCCACCTGGAGATGGCTTTTTTTTTTTTTCATAAGGTTTTTCTCTTAAAGAAAAAAAAAAAAAAAAAAAAAGAAAAGATCCTAAAAATAATTGGCTAATTGGCCCAGTCCCAGTTCCGTGCTCACAGTGAATTCCTGGCTCACTCTTGCATGAAGCGTTTATTAAATACATCAGAGCAGGAGATTAGGATAAATCACAACACCAGGCAAGCCAGAGAAACCGGGCGGTGCCAGGTGGAAATTTCCCATCGCGCCCAGAGGGAGGAAGCCCAGCATTCATCCCGGCCCCCAGCACTCCCCTGCCTCGAGGCACAACTCAGCCAGGGGTGCCCAAAGCGCAGCCCCACGTTCGGCTGGCCCCACGAGGGACCATTCCCCCTCCCCACGCCGGGGGCTGCCCCCTCCCCTCAATCCCCAGCACCAAAGCAGAGCCCTTTTAGGGGAAAGTGTAACGCAATACCTGGAAAATTTCTCCCACCCGCTCTCCGCTGCCGGCTGCCAAATTTAAAACATATTTGCTGCTCCGCGCTGAAGAAATGTAACCTGCTGCTCAATTCCAGCACATCGATTCTTTGGGGGCAAGGAAAAAAATCCGTGCTCCTCTCCTTACATGCTGCAGTACCAAAACGCAGCTGGGTCCTCCTGCATCCCCAATGGGAGCATCCGCATGGAACCAGGGAGCACCACTGGCACAAAGCACCCCCCGAGCACAGCAGGGACCCAAAGCCACCCGAAGGAGAGGCAGGGGACACTGCCAGCCCTGCAGGAAGGGGACCCCTCACCCCCACTCCCTCCACCCCGCAGGGCAGCCCCCAGCCCTGCCCCACACTCCAGAGCTGCAGGAATTTTCCATAGGGGCTCCGTTTGTAAGCAACGCAGCGCGAGTGGAAAAAGGCTGCGCAGCGCGGGGCGGTGGGGGCTGGGGGAGGGCATGCAATGCGTTTCACAGACTGAGCGATCCGACAGGGCCCATTAAAGGAAACAATTTGTAATACAATAATTATTATGTCGTTTCTCTGGACTCTTTCCTAAGCCTCTCTTTAAACAGTTTGAGGCTTGACGTGCCTGTATAAAACAGACATGATCTGTGGGGCTAAGGATGCTCGAGGACCACGCGCCGCGGGACGATGCTCTCCTGCACCCCACAGCTGGGATCCGAGGATGTTCTGCATCCCAGGATGGGGGCAGGACCTGCGCTCCCCCCCCACTCTACTTCTGCGCTCCTGCGCCCTCGGCCGCACATCTGAGGAGCGCAGCGGGAGCGAACGGCACAAATCCCCAGGATAATGAGCCCGGAGGAGGGAGACGGTGGGCTCTGTCTGAGGAGGGAGAGCTGCTTTTATTGGAGAGGCCTAAAAGGGCCATAAATCCTCCGATTCAAAGGCGAGCTCGAGCTCTTTCAAGTCGGAGGAAGGCCTGGGATGTGTCAGCCGGAGGACTAACCGCGCCGCGTCCCCTGCTGAAGTGGCCTCTTCAGCAAAGCTGTTCTGCAGCCCGGGATATTACACCCAGATCCTTTCCATATGCTGCCCATGCGCTGCAGCCTCCCCCCACTACACACACACACACACAGCCCCCTGGCACCTGGTCCAGCCCCGCACAGCACAGCACTCCGCACGCACCGCCCCTTCCCAGCCTACAACCCTCTGGGCTGCCCCTCGGAGCCAGGTGGGGAAGGGGCCCGGATCTGGGGGGGCCCTCAGGCCTCCCCCTCGCGTTGGGCTGCATTACTACATGAGGACAGACAAAGGAGTGCCGGCCCCGTGCTCCAACACGCACCGCTCCGTCTGTCCGTCTGTCCAAAACCAGCATGGCAGCAGCAGGAGGAAAGCACCGAGCCCTCGGCTGGGGAGCATGCAACCATTGCTCAGCCTTAATGAGAGGGAATGCACGCAAATATTCCACGATTGATGTGAGCACGGTAAGCATATTCATAGCCAACAAGCAGCAAAAGAACATTGTGGGCTTCTTGCAGCAGCCAACCAATGCTGGTGCACGCTGAGAGCCGGAGATGGGACGCACAGAGCTGGCACAGCATCCCCCAGGCAGCACTGCCCTGGACGGCGCATCGCACAGCACCCTGCCCGCTCCCCAGCACCAGCACACCCATGGAGATGCACATCCAACTTCTGACCCGCTCCTCAGGGCTGCTGCTTACACCCAAAGGTCACAACGGCAACGAGATCATTGAGGCTGGATCTCAGAACCGAGCAAAACAAGGAGGACCAGCTTAAATTTGGGAAACAAGCACCCAGATGGCACAGCCAGAGCGGCTCCGCCACGGCAGCACTGAGCAATGCCAGATTCCACGTGGGGCACCGGTGGGGAGAGCTCACACAGCAGCTGCTGCAGGCTCAAACAAGGGGAAACAACCCCAAAGCGCTCCTTGGGGGTGGCCGCAGTGCCTGCAGTGCCCCTGACCTGCACCACACACAGAGCCGGCCCAGCACAGCAGTGTCAGCCCGGACTTATCCCGCACAGTAAGGCCCATCAGCGGGGTGCTGGAACCGGGCACCTGCAGCTGCTGGCACCGCGCTGCCCTGGTACCACGCACAGCACTGCCCTGAGCCCAGCACCGCTGTCATGGCTCCAGTGCCAACCTGTAGGCAGCGCACACACGGCACGAGGAGCCTCCCCGAGGGATGCTCGGGTGCTGCCCAGGTTTGGCAGAACAGAGTGCTTTCTGGGATGCTGGATGGGAGTCGTTCCCTCCTCTGGCAAAGCAGGGAACGGGAAGGGAAATGGAAAAGAAAACTCAGCAGAAGGCAGCAGCACGGACCCTGCTCTCCGCAGCCGAGAGCACAACAAAGCCCCACGCCAGCACCGCATTCCTGCCCAGATGTGACGCCGCGATAGCGCCGGGCCCGCGGTCCTCCTGCGCTCCCGATACAAGCCATCATTAATTAGACACAGAATGGATTTCAGCTTTGTTTCTCCCCACCCTGTTTCGGCTGCCAGACTCCAAGTAGCATGTGCTACTGATCGCTACAAGATGTTTTCCCACCGGGCTCAGCGTTCTTTGGCTGCCGAGCGCAGGGGACAGGCAGGGTGCATGGCAGGAACCTGCATGGGGAAGGGAACGGCAGCGCAGGGACACCTCGCCGTGTGCCACACAGAGGGCTGTGCAGCTCCAGCACAACCTGCATGCCCTGGGAGGAGCCCTGCCACGACGCACAGTGCACCGCTGTGCACACACACACTGGGTGCTCACACACAGGGGAGCCCACTGCCAGCAAAGCCCCACAAACCATCCCACAAACGGTGCTGTCCCAACACAGCCCCAAGGAACCCGGCAGCCGTTTTGCTCTGGAGAAAGCTCCAGCACTTTTACAACCAATCAGCCACCCCATCACAGCGCTTTTTGTGTTGGGTTTTTTTTTTCCCCCCCTTTTTCCCCCCTCTTTTAAAGGAAGCAGTTAAATCCATTTTATAGAATCCATGGTATTTACCCAGCTACTGCAAGAGCCGCAGCTCGGCGCTCACTGGCTGTTGTTTTTCTTTATGGAACTTAATGAAGTCATTCCCAGGAGACACGCACAGAGCCCCAGGTCCCCCCAGCACAGTGCAGGCAGGGAGCAGACCTGCTCCCAAAGCACTCAGCCATCCCAACACCCCAACCACTGCGAGAGGCTCTGAGGGGAAACTTAGGGCTGGGCTCGGACTGCTGGGTCTCACCTCACCCAAAGCAGCCTCAGGAGGTCAGGCAAAGCCCCCAGGCACGGCCATGAGCTCAGGATGTGGCTACGAGGATGAAGACCCGATGGCACGGCATCCTGAGCGCCCTCAGTAAGCAGAAACAGAAACAAAGGCACAACGCCGGGCCCCCAGCACCACGCTCACAGAACTCCACAGGGCACCACCGAGCCTTTAAAGCCAGAACAAAAATACCACCAAGGATCAGATGCCGGGCTGCGTCTGGTCGCTCTGCCTGTCCTTCCCTCCCCACCCCACTTCTTTCTCTCAGTTTTGTTTTTAGCAAGTCGCTCACAGCCCTGCAGAGCCACAGCGAGAGCAAAATCGGGGAGGATTTATAGGAGGGAGAGAGAAAAGCTGCACGGGAACGAGAGATCCCTAAAAGCTGTGCGGATGATGTGTCCCATTTCCCCCACCTCCTTATTAAAATGCTTTCTGGAGAGCCGAATTCCAGGCCGAAATGAATTTTCCAACCCATATTTTATTAGGAACGCTTCCTTTTAACGCTTGGCGCAGGAGCCCACCAGGGTCAATATTTCTCCTGAATTACAGCCCAGGGATCGCAGAGCACATTTCGCCAGAATTCCTCGTGCCATTCCGGGCTGCTTAACAATAGCAGCAAACCCCAAGCACCGACTGCTAAGTAGCGAAGGGGCCGATTCCATCCCTGGAACCACACTCCAGCTCCCCCTCCCATAAACGCAGGGAACGCTTTGCACAGAGCCCCGTCAGACACGACGGGATAAAATTAAAACCAGATCGGTTCGCCAAGACCCCTTAAAGGGGCTCTGCTCACATCCACGAGAGGCACCACGTGGAGCCCAAACTCGCCCCAAGCACAGCGTGGCCAAACGGCGGCCCTTCAACCCAGCACAGCCACTGCACGCCTGCCTTTTTCCTGCCTTTAAGGACACGGAATTCTTCACGGTGCAATTATAGCAACAAGTCTGGAGCTCGGAGCTCGCACCGGGAGCTTCCCCAGCTGACGACTGAGCTGCTCCCAACCCGTGTAGGAAGGTGAGGAAATCATCCTGCTATCAGCCATGTTATTGATGCTCTGATGACAGTGTTTCTCAGATGAGAGCCACCCGTGCACCGTGCCCATGCACACCGTGGGCTGCCCAGCAATAACAGAGGGCAGGAGGATATTTCCATCAGTCACAGAGCCACACCAAAGCCAAGGGTCCGACGCACAGCACGTTTTGCTCCTATCTGCTGGAAAGTTCCACTTCATTATGTTATTTCTTTAAGGTTTCTGCTTTCTTTCCTCTAGAAATAAACACGAGAGCTCACTGTGCTGCATTCAGAGCCAAAGGAGGCCTGGGATCGGAAATGGGAGCCCAGCACCCACGTGGTTCAGTGACCCCAGGGATGGCAGCGGACCCGAGGAGCGCAGGATTGGGGCACTTTGGGGCTTTTCACTGCGCAAGGCCTTCCTTGGAAACGCGCCGTTCACCAGGCTGGCAGGAGCTGCCGTGAGGGGCTGTGCCCAAATCCACACCAGCTGAGGTGGAGCATAAAGGCATTAAAAAAAAAAGGGAAGAAAAAGAAGAAAAGAAGCGAAAGAGAAGCTGGAGGGGTGGCGGGGTGGGAAGCTACGAAGTGTGAGCCCACACCACTCCGGGCTCGGCGCTGCCTTTCCAGCACCTCCTCCTGCAGCATCACCGCACGGCGCGGCTGTGACAGCAGTGAGCCGTGCCCCCAAACCCACACGCACAGGGAAGGGACGCAGCCGGCCCCGAGAACAGCAGGATGGATCCCCGCACACAGGGCTGGGGACGCGCACAGCGATGGACACAAACCCACAGACGGCAGCGTGTAGCCGCGGCACGGCGGCCCTTCGCGTGTGCGGCACCGCCCGGCGCTCAGCCCCGCTGCTGCCGGACCCGCACCGCTCCCTCCGGGTTCGCTCCATCCCGCAGCTCAGCTGCGCGGCCCCGAGCTCCACCGCACGGCTCGGCGCGGCCCGGGCTCGGCCACGGCTGCGGACACCGCCAAAAGCCCCGCACGGAGCGCTGAACCCCCCCGGCCCACCCGCACCGCCCCGCCCTGCCCGGCAAACCCCCCCAACTCCAACGGAGCCCCTTTTTCGTATCAGGTGGTGGCGGTTTCTGGAACCAATTTGCTTTTTCCTCACCCTCCCACCCCTCCGTGCTGACTGAGCAGACTTAGAAACACCAAAGATCAGTTCCTAAGGGGAAAAGTTCCCCTTTTTGCTCCGAGCTAACAAACGGATCTTCAAAAGGAAGGGGAGGAAAAAAACCAAAACAAATAAGAGAATTAACTTATTGGAGTTCCTACAGCCTCCAGAGACCTCCTCCAGCTTTTCCAACACGCTGAATTAGAATTCAAGACTTTGCACGGCGCTCCCCGCAGCCCCTTCGGGACACAACACAAACGTTCGGGTAGAAGCGAATGTCCGACCGGGAAGGGCTCCACGTGGGCTCAGATCCCTACAAACCTCGAGAACGCGACGGATTTTCTCTTTTGAGAAATATGGAAGGCGGGGAGGGGGGGGGGGAACCGAGATAAAAACCAGATTATTTCTTCCCTCAAAGCGGAGAAGGGGGAAGATAAACAAACAGTCCGCGATTTACAAGATAAAGCCCAGCGAGAGGGCTACCAAAAACATCCCGATACAATCAGTCCCAAAACATCGACGGCTCATTAGTGACCGCGCCGAGCGCTGGAAGATCTTTTCAGGCTCCTTCGCCGCTCTCCATTGAGGGAGCGAAGCCACGCGCATTGTTCGCGTCCCGAAACCACGGGCGCAGCCGGGGAGGGGTTGGGACTCGGTTTCCCCGCGGTGCCCACGTTACAGGGCGGACAGATTTCCCCCCCAACCCCCCCACGCCGCACCCCCGGCAACGCCCGGGGGGAACACAGGAGGGGGCACGGCACCGCCCGAGCCCCGCACACCTGCTTTGGGGCCAAAAAAAACGCCGTTTTCGAGGCTTTGGAAGGCCGGAGCCGCCGCCCCCCCTCCCCCCGTCACACACACACCACACACACACCGGCCCCCGGCTCAGCGCTGGGCAGCCCGGTGCCCCCCCCACACCAAACCCCCCAAATTCCTGCACACCGCTCCGGGGGGGGGGGGGGGGGGTTCAGCCCCGCTCCTCCTCCCCAGATTCCTCAACAGCCTATTTATAAAAGAAAAAAAAAAAAAAAAAAAAAAAAAAAAGAAAAAACCCACAACGAAAAGGCAGCCTAATGCTGCGCTCGCCACACCGAATCCAATCCCGGAGCGGAGCCCACCTCCCCCCACACTCCCCGCCTTCCCCCCCCCCCCACCCCCCTACCCCCCCGGCAGTCCGAGCGCTGCAGGGCGCTCCCGGTGCCTCCAGGCGGGACGCGACGCGCTCCCAACATTCCGGACGAGAAAAAAAAGAAAAGAAAAAAAAAAAAAAAAGGAAAAAGGAAAAAAAAAAAGCGAAGAAAAAAAGAAGCACCACCCCGCCCGGGCGGCAGCGAAGCGAGCAGAACGCCGCCGGTGCAGCGCTGCAGGGGTCAGTATTCCAAAGGGGGGTTCCGTCCGTCCGTAGAACGCAGCCTCGAGCTCCGGGCGGCTCCGGCGTCCGGCGGCAGCTCCGCACGGCGCGGGCGCTCTTCGCGGCACCACCGACCGCTCCGCTTCCGAGACCACGGAGGTTATTTTAAATAGATTTTTTTTTCCTCGCTCTGAGTTTTTATATATATAGATATATATATAATATTTTTTTTTTATCCTGCCACCGGGGGAGGGCGAGGCGGGCCCCCCCGCACCCCCCGCGCCCCCGTATTGCCGCACGTACTTGGGGTTGCCGGCGCTCCAAGAGACGGGCTCCAGGCTCTTGGCGAGCGGCGCGGCCAGGCGGCACAGGGCGAGCAGCACCCCCAGCAGCCACCGCCCGCCGCGGGGCCGCGCCATCGTCCCTCGGCGGCGGGACGGCACCGGGCGTCAGGCGCCCATGCCGCGGGGCTCTCCGCTCCTCAGCCCCGCATCGGCGCCGCGCAGCCCGCGGGCAGCGCCCCGCCGCCGCCGCCCTCCTTCTTCTGTTCCTCCCGCTCCTCCTCTCGCCTCGACGGCGGCTACCGCTCGCCCCCTCCGCCGTCCCGGCTCGCACAGCGCCGCCGCCCGCCGTGCCGCCCCCTCTACTCCCCTTCGCAGGCAACCGCACGGACGACTCAAAGAGGAACGGCCAATCGCCGTTCGCCCCGACGGGGCCTTCGAGCCTCGGGCACGCCTCTCTCCGCCCCCACTGTCTGTTCTTAAAGGGCACGCACCGCCTCGCGGCTGCCCCCCACCGCACGAGCGGGCGGGGCCGGGGGCCGGCCGGGGCCGGGCCGTCGGGGCGGTGCGTGCCCTTTAAGAGCCGCCGGCGGCGCCCAGACGGCCCGGCCCCATCCCGCCCCCCCGGCCCCGCCCCCAGGCCCAGCCGCGATCCAATGGCGCCCCCTGGCGGTACCGCGGCGGCCGCTGATTGGCCGAGTGCCGCGCCGAGGTTTGCCGCGCGCTTCCCACGCCCCTGGGGACGGGCACGGCGCTGAGCGGAGCCGGGGGGCGCGGGGCGTCGTTGTGCTGGGAATTGAAAGGGCTGAGCCTTATCGCCCCTTCAGGGCGGGTAAATGGGCCACGCTAAAAGGGATTTGTCCCCTTTTGTGGGGACGGAGAAGGGGGGATTTGCAAGCCGGAGCATCCCCGGCCGATTGCTCTTTTCTATTTATTTTTTTCTTTTCTCCTCTCTGAAACTTTCTGAGGTTTGGGGTGGCTGATTTTTAGCCGCGTCACGAGGAGTGAGGTCACTGCGTTCAACAATGAGAAATCTGAAATGAATTTTCATTCAAAGCATCGGCCAAGAGCTTGGAGCCGGCTGGGTGCCTCCATCAGGGGCAGCTCGCGTTCTACTACCGACTTTTTAAAACATACTCCCAAGTCAGATCGTTTTCCACGAAGGAAATCCAACCCCCCTCGTTTTGAAACAGCCTTAAATGCCCTCAGCGCCCTCGCTCTTTCATTCTGCACGTTTCTCTTCTCCGGCGCCCCGCACGGCACACCCCTGCCATTCAATTGAAATCGACGTTTATTGGGTTTCTGCGTTTAAAAAGAAATTAAAATCGGGAATTAAATGTGTTGTTAAATTGAAGCTGTGCAGATGCTTTCCCTCGGCCAGGCCATTCCCGGCTCCTTAAATCAGGTTACACCGCACCTCTCACAGCCTGTTGGAGTCCTGGAGACAATTGTCGGTTTGATTTAAACTAAATGAATGAGTCTATCAATTGCTTCTCCAACGACACCTTAATTCAAAAGAGACAGGGAAAAAAAAAAATCGAGGAAGGAGGAAAAAAAAAAATAATCGTTTTCATTTTAGGTGGGAGGATTTCGAGCCTACCGTAATGAGTTATATTGCAACAAAGGTAATTATTCTAAGCGAGCTGGCTGGGGAATTGAAAACTGCATTAAAGCGTCAGTGACTTCCCTCCTGCATCTCCCATCGCTGCTTCCCATCAGAGAAACACGTACGTGGCACGGAGCGGGCGCAGCCCCGGGTCGGCCGGCCGGCCCCAGTGCCCCCAGGCGCTCCGGGGGACACGTCGGGCTCAGCCCGGTGCCGCCCCGTGCCCAGAGCTGCGGCCAAGAGGCGCCCCCCCCCCAACCCCCGGCCGGTGGCAGCCCCAAGGTGTTCCTGTCCAATAATCTCCGCAAATGACATCACGATTAGTTGCCATGGCGACGTCTGCTCACAGCACAACGGCTCAGGTGGGAGATGGGGAGCCGAGGAATTCTGAAGCGGGAGAATGGTGCTTTCACGCCTTCCCGGTGCCAAAAGAACCGCGCTGGGCAGAGGGGAAACGAAGCAAAAACAGCTTCGGTGCCACCCGAGCCCCGCGCTGGGCGCTGGAACCCACTGCCCATCAGCCTCACGTGCAGCACAGCACAGCGCCGTGCCACCTCCACACCGCCGTGCCCAACCCTGCTGGTGCTGCTGCACACAAAGGCCTTTTGCCTTCAGCGTTTCAGCTGTTTTTTTTTCCAAGGAAAACGAGGCCCAGGGTCTGTCTGCAAACAGCCCAGCGCGTTGGGATTGCTTTGCTGAGGTCTCTCACACCCCAAACCAAACCAGTGGAGACCAGCTGGGTGCCAATCAATGCTGGGTGCATCCTTAGGATGAAGGGAAACGCAGCCATGTGAGCAGCGCGAGCCGGCTGTTGTGGGCACTCATTACAAGTTTAAGATAGGCAATGTCAACAGCGAGCATCCAAAGGTCACCCGGTGCCTCTGTATCGTGGGCTGAAATGGTATGTACATACCTGACACACCAGTATCGCTGTGTGCTTGTGGGCTGTGTCAATATCCAGTCTAACTCGGTGTTTTTGTTGCTTCTTCCCGTGCTGGAATTCCTCAGTGGACAGATGGACACAAAATTGAATGGTTCTGGCATGGGAAAAGCAGCCCGGCTCAGGAGAGGCTCCCTTGGCTGCAGCCCAGCTGGTATGGAGGGATGGGCACCAGGCTGTGAGGATGGGACACACCTTCCAGTGCCACCATCACCACAGCCACAAACCCTGCTTTTCTAACTGAGGCAATGAAGGGAATTTGTGACACCAGCTGAGGCTGATACCTCAGAATTCAGAAGAAAAAACTGATTGAGGAGTGGCTCCCGGCCTCAGCTGGTGATCTCTGGCATCCAGGGACACCTGTGAAACCCATGGGCTGCGTGCAGGGACAGGAGGAAGGGTTTGCTATTTTGGGGCAGCAGGGGAAAGATTGCAAAGCAGGTGCTGGGCTGAGTGCTGGCCTGGAGAGGAGGTGCAGTGGGGAAAGGATGCCCTGGCCTTCCCCAAAAGCCCAGGCTTTGTGAGCCCTCCTCTCACCTAGACAAGCAGCAGGAAGATGGGGAGACACTGCCAGCAAGCTGACACCTGGCCCATCCCTGCTTGTCACCCCCAGAAGCAATGGGAATTCAATGCCCTCCCCACTTTCTGCCTTTCTCCTTCCCCAGCACACACGCTGGGTTAGTGGGTTATCCTCCCTCCAGCCACCAGCAGGGCCTCACCCCATCCACATCCCCACAGACACAGAGCGCCCCGAGGCAAATGTGGGTCTGGAGGGCAAGGAACTGAGCCAAGGTTTCCTCACGAGGCTCTGCCTGTGTGCCTCACCCATCTTCAGGATCACATCCAGGAAGGGCAAAAGGGACAAAGCGGGCACAGAGTGTGTGTGCACAGCGGTGCGTGCGCAGAGAGCGTGTGCACTGACACCGCAAGGAGAGTGTGAGTGGGCTGCTTGCACGGAGAGCACGACGAGTGTGCAGTGTGCGCGGTGGGGCTGTGCTGCACACAAACCTGATCCCCCAATGGCCAAAGTTCTCCCCTTTTCCACAGGCCCAGGGTGCCGCCCCCAGCCTGCTGCCTGCACCCAGCACCCAGCCAGGCACCGGGGGAAGCGGCACCTCTAAGATCCCACGCCCTGGGCAGAGATGTGCACAGGGGTGTGGGGACAAACACAAGCACACGTGCATCCCAGACCCGGCCCAGCTGCGAGGCATTCCTCTGTGGCACAGACACACACAGCACGAGCAGAGCAGGCTGTGGGGGTACAAAGACACGATGGGGGCTTGGAAGCCCCACAGCTCTGGTGCAGCAGTCAAGGGTGGCTCTTGCTGCTTTGATGTCTCCCCAGGGACAGCTGCCTGGAGCATCCAGTGTCACTGCTGTCATGAGCTGCAGGGCCCTCGGTGCTGCACGATGCTCCTGTTGCAGATGAGGTCCCCAGCCCAGCCCTGCAGCCGCTCTCTGCCCTTCCCAGTGCCCACTGCCCGTCCCTTAACACCTACAATCACACCCTCATCGAGTGATGAAGCTCTGCAGCGCCAGATGTATTCCACAGCCGCTTCATATCGAAATTACCTGGGACGGTTTATAGCAAGAGAGTAATGGGATGAAATGGAGCAAAAGAGAATTTAGGCTGAGCACCTGGAGAAAGCGCTTAGTGCTGAAATCGGCAGGATGGCTCCCCCAGGGAAGCGGGTTGGAGTTATTTAAAACTCACCTAAATAAAAGCCAGGAGGGAATGGACTCCGCTTGTCCCACAGGCGCTGGCACGGCGGGACCTGGGGGACGTTCCCCAAATTATTTTCCGTGCTGAAACACGTGAGGGCTCACACAGCTGAACTCGTGCGGCCCTGGGCTGAGCAGAGGGGAAAGCAATGGGGCTGCACGGCGGGGAGTGGGGAATCAGAGCTCGCGGCTGAGCCAGGAGCCCTCCATAAGGAAACAGATGGATTTTTGGCGCATACCGGATGCACGGAGCTCTCGGACGAGCCGTGTGGCTCTCAAACAGCAAGCAGCCGGGCTGAGAGGGGTGCCAGAAAGCCTACGTTACCCTGCAGGACCACAGGATCGGATTCAGAAATGAAGGTGATGTCAAGGATTTTCCCTCGCTGTGATTTATACCGTCGTTCTGGTGCTCAGACTCCTGGAAACTTGCACCTCCTGCAGATGTGCCGGCTGATTAGAATGACGCAACGCAGTCGCTTGCTGGGTGATGTGATTGAAATTAAAAGCCCTGCATTCCCACCAAAAATGTGCTGTGGCTGCTGGCAGCTTCTCACTGCCACGTCCCACCTGTGCAGGCAGCAGGTGTGGGGCTGCGGGGAGCCGGCCTGGCCCTTCGTGTGCTCCCAGGTCCTGCAGCCATGGGAAAAGGCAATCCTCACCCGCTGGGCTCTGCGGGGCTGCGGGCATCGGGCTGCTGGGACAAGGAGCAAGCGTGGAAATCAGCAGCACAGAATGGTTGGGTTCCAGAAGGCGCGTTTTATGGGGCTGGGAAATCTGCTGCATTACGGCCCAGGGAAGGAAGTATTAACATCCTTAACCAGGTTTGAGAGATGCGATAATTAAGGTGTTGTAAGCTACCATTGCCTGGAAAAAAAAAGGAAAAAAAAAATAAAATAAAACACCACAAGGGCAAGGAGTGTGATTTTACCTCATTTAGGATGAAAGGAAGGAAGGAAGGAAGGAAGGAAGGAAGGAAGGAAGGAAGGAAGGAAGGAAGGAAGGAAGGAAGGAAGGAAGGAAGGAAGGAAGGAAGGAAGGAAGGAAGGAAGGAAGGAAGGAAGGAAGGAAGGAGGGAGGGAAAGAGGGAGGGAAAGAGGGAGGGAAGGAGGGAGGGAAGGAAGGAAGGAATCCCTGCAAGAAAAAGAAAACACAAGAAATGAGAGAAGAAGGTCAGGCTGGGGGCTGGGGGAAGGATGGCCTCAGATCTGCAGCTCCGTGTGCAGCCTCAGGTGCAGAGAAGCTGGGGAGCCCAATTCAGGAAGGCACTCAGCAGTGCCCCAGCTCCGGCCATTCCTGCTCCCATGGGGGACTTGAATGGAACTCAAGCACAGGTTTAATGCTTAAGCATTTCAGTGGAGCAGCTCTCTTTCATTGGGACCCCTGGGGAGGAAAGAATGTTGGTTTAAATTAGCGATGCCTCTGAAGTGGTTGAGAGACACGGAACTCAGAGCTTTCCTCTCTCTTCTGAGAGGAGTTTGGGTGCAGGACAGCAGCTGGTGGTGGGACATTGACAGCATCCTGTGAAGGGTGGGAGGAACGTACCCCAATTCCACACACTGGGAGCCAAGTAATTTCTTCAGCTGTGTCTAGATGAGGGGAAAGCTGGCAGAAGAACAGAGCTCACGGGCTCCAGCCTTCCTTGTGTCTGTCTGGCAGCTCCCTAACACACAGAGCCAGGGGCAGTGGGGAAAAGGTGCCGAGGCCCAGATGATAATGAACCCTGAAGGGCCTCCTTGGGGAGGAGGAGGCAGGGGATGGTCCCAGGGGAGCTGGCAGCAGAGCTCTGTGGCCATGGGATGCACAGAGAGGGGCTCAGTGTGCGGCCGCTGTGGGAGCTCCTCTCATCCACCTCTCATAGGGAAAACCAAGAGTGCATTTTCAGGTCACTGGTCCACCAAAAGAAGGAAAAGCCCCAAAAAGGAGCAGGAGCCGGAGGAATGGTATGTAAGCTGAGATTTTAAAACACATGGATCTGTTTTCTTTGGACGGGGAATGGCGAAGGGAAGTCACAACGGCATGCAAATATCCCACAAGGTTTTAACACTAAAAGAAAGATGATTGAGGGTGGCAGGAGAACAGAAGGCAACCTGGGCTGTATCCTGCCCATGGGGAAAATGCCGGGGGCCCCGTGGCTGTGCTTTGCAGCCAGGTGCACGCTGCAGGCAGAGGAACTCGCGCTGCTCCCGGGTTGTGCAGCATCTCATGCCCTTGTGGGCACACGGACCCCACAGCTGCTGCCCCTGGACTCTGTGTTGGCACCGTGGTGGGTTCTTCTGACCCACTGAGAGGGTCTGCACGGAGAGCACGTGATGTGCCACAAAACCACATCAACCATGATGGGCTGGCTGAGTTTTTCCCTCCGTTCCAGCCTGGGTTGGGGCAGGGCAGGGTCCTGCAGTGCGCACCCACCCGCGCGTGCCCCGACCAACTCGGTGATCTCACGTGAATGAGCTCAGAGCTGGCTGTGCCCTGCCAGGATTTACATGGGAGGCTCCAGAGAGTCTATGTGTACTCAGAGCCCTCCTGCAGAGCCGCTGCTCTCCCCGCGGGGCGCAGCAGTGGGGCTCCCTTTCCTGTTCCCCACCCTGAGCTGCTCCAGCTGCTGGCAGCCGTCCTGCGCCGGGCGGCCCACGCTGTGCCCTGCCCCAGCAGCCCAGGCCCTGCGCCCCAGGCCAGTGAGCTAAGGCATGCTGCACCCTGCCACCTGCACCATGCACCCCTGCACCGTGCATCCCTATAACCCTGCATCCCCACAACCCTCTCCCCGCAATCCTGCAATCCTGTACCTTGCAACCTGCATCCCTATCGCCCTGCATCCCTGCAACCTGCACCCTTCAATCCTGCAAACCTGCAGCATTGCAACCTGCACCCTGTTCCCTGACAACGTGCAACTCTGCAAACTGCATCCCTGCAGCCTGCATCCTGTAATCCTGTTACCTGCACTCTACGCCCCTGCAGCTCGCACCCCCCACTCCCTACACCCATGTAACCTGCACTCTGCATCCCTGTAGCTCCGTATCCCTGCAACTTGCATCCCCACTCTCCACATCCCTGTAACCCTGCACCCCACAGCCTACATCCTGCATCTCTTCATCTCTGCACTCTGCACCTCGGTTCCTCTGCACCCCAAGGCCCATCCTCACCTACTCCACAGGTCAGGAGGGAGCTTCAGCTTCACACGCAGATATAAAATCCTCCCATCTAGGCAAAACGTGCTGCTGCACACACACAGGGCTTGGACCCACGCTCTGCATCCTGGTGCATGGTGTGTGTGTCGCAGGTTTCTCCTTCTCAGCCCATCAGTGCTTTCCATGGATGCTGGGAAGTGCTGGCTCACGGTGCGCAGCAGGACGGGGCGAGAGGCGGAAAGTGGAAACCAGGGAGAAGATGTTTTATCTCAGCAATCGCCAAAAGGGATAAACTGACATCATGAGGAGTTGCACAGCAGCATTTCTTTTGTGGGGCTGGTAATTTGTGACACCGAATATCACGGAAAATATCTTAATTAATGTTTATTTTGATGGCTGTGTAGGTTTGGGGTGACGTGTCCCTGAGTCTGGAATGGAAAGGGGGGGCAGGGGGGCAGGGAAAAAAAAGCACATCTTTTTTTGACTTGCTGCCCAGAACCACAAAAATGCCTTTAAAGACTCCCTCCCTCGCCCCGACAGGCTCCTCGGGAGGGGAACGAGATCATGGAAAGGAGATAGAAAGATAGAAATCCAGAGGAAGGGGGAGAGGGGCAGAGACATGGGAAGGAGACAGGCAAACGCACACGGGGCAATTTGCATGTTTTATGAGTCTTTGATTTCAGCGTATTTACAACCTCGGTGCTAACACCCTGGTGGGAAGTTCTGGAGGTGACTGTATTTACCCTCCGTTCCTCTTTACATCTTTATCAGGCGATCTGCCCGTCTCGCCCCCAGCCAGCCGTTACGAGCTTTGTCCCAGGGAGCAGCCCCTGCCCGGCTCCGGGAGCGCTGCCCAGCGACGCACCCAGCAGTGCCCCCTCCCAGCAGTGCCCCCTCCCAGCAGTGCCCTCCCTGCATCCGCCGTGCTGCCCCACATCAGGCCAGGCCGGTTCCTCTGGGACGTAGGCATGAGGATAAGCTCGGGAAGCAGCAAAGCTCCTGAGGTTTTGTTTTCGCTCCTCTCTGCTGCTCTTGTTGTTTTTCCTCAGCTTCAAAGATTGCAGCGTTCCTGCAATCAGCTGCTTGCTGCTGGGATGTGAGGGGTGGCTCAGCGCAGGGGAAGGGGACTCTGAGGATGATGCCTTCCGCCCCTACATGCCCCACTGCCTCTCTCTGCTCTGTTCAGCTGCCAGGTCTGTGACCTCCCAAGTGCTGACATTGGCTCACCTCTTTTTTTCCCATTGCTTTCCCATTTCCTCCTTTCTGAGCCATTCCCACTGAAAGAATCACATTCCCAGCTTTAACCAAGGCTGCCACGCCAGTGGGATGGCCAAATGGATGGGCAGCAGAGGCTCCAGCACAGCCCATTGCTCATCTTTAACATTTGATGCTTGAAATACTGACATCCGGCTCCTGCAAGCCTCCTCAGCCTCAGAAATGCCTTTTCTATCAAGAGACTCTGCTGGCAGAGCCCGTTTTCTGTGGGAATATGAAGATCCACTGGAGATCTGCCATGTCACAGCGAGCGCCCGGCACCCAGACAGCACTGCTGTGCAAAGAGCAACTGCCTCACGCCAGGCTCAGAGCAGCATCGCTCCAAAAACCACGCCGTGACCCCAATTAGCACTCTGGAGGAGCAGATAATGAGTGCTTTTCCTATTGCCCTTTCCAGCACATTTTGTTGGTACGGATCTTACGATCTGCCTCCATCCATCAGCGTGCCCAGAATGCAGCCCTTCTCCTCCGACCCTCGGAGCGCGCTGAGCTCAGATCCAGAGAAGGTTCCCGAAGGATCTGCCTGCTTTTTGCTCTTGGGTTTCCCCCACATCACTGTGATTTCTCTGGAGTTCAGACACCCACACGCACACACAGAAACCTCGAGGAGGGCTGGGGGTGGCTCTGCCTGGAAGCAGCTCCCGGCCGGAGGTAGCAGCAGCGCTGTGCAGTGTGAACCAGCGGCGCCCACTCCAATTGGCTGCGCATCCCCTGCTATCATTTCCACTCCATAATTGGGCAAGCGATGCTCTTCATATCAGATCTCCAGCACAAGCACCAACGCGTACCTACAAGTCCAACGGCTCTTGGGTGAATAATGAGGAATATTCAAGGAAAATCTCGTGCTTTTTCTCATCTCATTTCTGCCAGGAAACTCATTTTTTGGGCTACCTGCAGGAAGCGAAAGCAGCAGAGGCGCAGGCCCACAAGTACGGGCAGCTCCTGCATGACTATTCCTGGTCCACCTTCAGGGTGCCTGCCTGAACTCCAAGAGGATTTGGGGGAGAAGGAGAAAATAAATCCACAGGCCCTGAATGCAGCGCCAGGGGAGCAGCGCAGCCACCAGCCCTCCCTGCAGCTCTGCTGTCACAGAGAGTGACGGCACGGAGGAGACCTCTCTGCCAGCGCATGCAGCTCATTTATACTACGTGTTGGTTTGGGTTTTTTTTCTTTTTTTTTTTTTTTTCCCCTGACATTATTTAAATCTTGTTCCTTAATAACTCTACAACTAAAAGCAATTAAGGAGTTCAGTGAGCAGCATCAATTTCAGCTGTTCTCTAAGCATGTCCAGCTGAGATAAGCCCCCGCATGCGGGCGGCAGGGCAGGGGCACCCTGTGCCAGGGCTGCATCCTTAGGGCTGTGCTCACCTCCCCGGCCCCAGCAGGGATGTTTCTGCCCTGTGCCCATCTCCACTGCTGCTCCTGCAGCCTCTGAGGGTCGCTCTGAACACCCCTGTGATTTGCAGACCCCTCGACAAGGCTGGAGGCTGCGGTGGCCCGCACACCCCTTAACCAGGAGGTGCTGCTTCCCTGATAAATGATGTTTAAAATAAAATCTAGGGGGGAAAACGCTGTATATATATATATATATAAATATATTTTATTTATTTATTTATTTTGCAAATGAAGCAGCAGATCAAAAGCAGCCGTCTCTGTGAGGCAGAAGATAATTACCAGCAATAATCTCCCCGCAGCCACCAGCGGGGAAGCAGAGCTGTGCACGATAACGGATTGGAGTGATGCACACGGAGCTGAGTCACAGATGTGAGGGACAGGCACAAACCAGGGGCTGGGCAGAGCACGGGGACACCTCACATCCTGTAGAGCAACCCAAAAGGGCCAAATGTGCAGCTGAGGCGCAGCACCCGGGGGTCCCCTTGTCCATCCTTCCCTGCCCAGGGAGGGCTCAGCACTTCTTCAGCTGTGCAGCCGTGTGCCCCAGCCTCTCAGCACAGTGCAGCTGCAGGCAGATGTTCTCCTGCGCTGCTGCAGGACATGGATGCAGGCATGGAAGTCCCAGCAGGTAGAGAGCGTAGCCCAACCTGCTTTGCATTCTCTGCAACAAAGGGATTTTGCTTCCATCCCAGTCGTAATAAAAACCGAGACAGGAGAGGTAACCTCTTCCCACAGCATTTTAATGAAGAAAACACCCACTGAGATGTGAGCGCGCAGCCTGCAGTCCTCCTCACACTGCACTGAACGCTGCGCTGCTCATCGAGCCCGGCAGGCACCGGAGGAGCCAAACGGTGACAGCAAAGCCCATGGCCACAGCGTGACGCCCCTGAGAAAGGAGGATGCCACACGAGGGGTGAGGTGGCACAGAATGGAGGCGGCAGTGCTGAGGGCGAGGGGAGGGAATCTGCATAAATCAGCTGGAGGCAATTTGGCGCTGGCGTTCTAATCACCCACTGCACACGCCGCTCCGCAGAGCTAATAACAAAGCAGGGCGGTTTTAGCCCGTAAGCGTGCTTAAACAAAATGGAGACACAGCTTTAAAGGTCAGCACATCCTTCATTAGCAGGGAGCAGGTACTTGATCCGGAGAAGCACGTGGGGCTTTGCAGTGAGCAGGAAGTGGAAGGCAGGCAGGAGCAGCCCTATGGCACTGCCAGCACCTGGGGCAGGTCCTGCCCTCCTCTCCTGCGCTCCTTCAGACAGCACACATCTGGGCTGCAGCCTGGTTCCCAGCTGTGTTATCCCAGCGTTGAGCCTGGATGCCTCCATTTACATTGCAGCAAAGTCATCTTCATCCTCAGTGTCACCACAGATGATGGGGAAGTGTGAAGAACGTTGTTTTCCCTCCCATCCCTCAGGATATCCTGCTCCCCCACCCCATCTCCTCCAATTCCATCCCACCCCATCCCATCTCACTTCACCCCATCCCACCTCACCCCACTTCCACACAACGTTGCCTTTTCTCCACAAGCAGCCAGCAGCTCCCATGATGTCTTTTTGTCTTTCCTGCAAAAGTAATTTAAAAAAAAAAAAAAGGCTTTTATTTTTTTTGCTCTGCGCTGAGCAGCCCCACCTGCAGCACCACACCTGGGCCAGCTCTGCTCCACCTCCATCCCCACTGCAACTCCCCATTCCCAGCCCGGTTCCCAGCCTTCCCCCCGGCCCTAAGATGCGCTCCCGCGGCTGAGCCCAGACGGGTGAGGCTCACTTCTGTCAAAACATTTCAGAACGAGAGTCATAAAGCACGGCCAGGCTTCAAAACAAGTTAAAACGGAGCCGCTGAGGTCCGGTCACCTCATAAAGCACAGATAAAGCCAGAAAGGCCTCGCTAGAGCAGGTTTGATCTTCCTCCCTTCCTGTATCTCTTTCATAAACATTTTTGGGGGCTACAGGAGAAGAATCTTATTGATGAAGTCTGAAAACTAACATCCTATGGATGCCAGGGGAGCCCCACGCACTATCCCACACTCCCTGCCCATCCACAATGGGGCCGACCCCACTGTGCTCTGCTTCTGCTGCTGCCCGTCCCTCTCCCTCATCCCTCTGTTTATGTTAGGCCGGTTCCTGTCTCACTCTTTGTTCCAGAAGAGGGGAAAATCAAAACCCAAGAGGCCCTTGTGCTGCCTCAGCTCAGCGGGGTGTTGGCCAAAGGCAAAGGGTAATGAGGGCAACAGGGGAGCATCTTTAGCAGAGTCGGTGTGGCGGGACAGGGGGAAATGGACTCAGACTAAAGGAGGTTTGGATTGGCGATAAGGAGGAAGTTTTTCACAGTAAGGGCACTGAGGCACTGGAACAGAGTGCCCACAGAGGTGGCGGTGCCTCATTGCTGGAGACATTCATGGTCGGGCTGGAGGGGGCTCTGAGCACCTGGTGAAGCTGTGGGTGGCCCTGCTCAGTGCAGGGAGCAGCACCAGGTGACATTTAAGGGTCCGTTCCAACTCAAACCCTTCTATCTTGAGCTTTTGCCCAGCCCAGGTAGCTTCCCCAAGCCAGCGGGATGGCACGCTGAGCCACTGATCCCATACCCGGCCCTGTGCTCAGGCAGTCTGACCCAATGCCCACACTGAAGGGTTGCAGATGATGCCCTGGTGGTGCATAACAGGGCAGTAAAGTGTCAGGTCAACAACACTGTCTGTAATTGCAAAGTTATGGACATGAAAAGCAGCGCACTCGTGTCTGTGCAGAGCAGTGGGCTCCGTGTTGGCAATTACTGTTCTCTAAAGGGATCTTGGAGACACTGCAGAGAGCTTTGAAGGCATCCTTTCAGCAATTAGCGGGAGTCAAAGAAGGCAAGTGAGATGTGAAGGACTCTTAGAGCCAGAGACAGAACAAAAGAGAAAACATCATGATTCCTTCATCTGGAGCTGAGGAGCTCCAGCAGCTCGCTTCAACTGACCCATGAAACAGGCAGACAAAGCAGCGGAGAAAATCACTGCAAACACTGATCAAAAGTTTGGGATGGTGTCTGCGTGGAGTTAAAATGGGTTGGGAGCTCTCTGCCTGGGAAAGGGGATGAAGAGGCAAATAACAGCAAATGACAGAGGTTTGCAAAAGCACGAGTGGAGAAAGTGACAAAGCAATCTTCAGGTGACAGCTTTAAAGTCAGTGAGTAGAAATGCTTTTCTCACAGAGTGACTCCATGGGAAATAGCTGGAGCCTTCTGGGGACCTGGATGGGCTTTATTCCCGGGCTGACCGTGAATTTGGGCACGGGATGTCCTCCCATATCCTTCATGACATCCTTTCTTGCAAAAACTCCACTTTTGTTTAGGAATTTTCCAGATCTTCCTAGGAAATCCTCGGTCTGAAGCCTTCAGTGATCATGGCGGGGATGGGTTGGTGGTTGATGATTGTAGAGGTCTTTTCCAACCTCAGTGGTTCCACGATTCTATGATTCTCATAGGTCTTCCTTGTGCCTAGAACATCCCCAGGAATACTCCTGAAATTCGCAGGTCTTCCTCAATCAGGAACCAGTCAAGGAATGCCCCAGAACTTCACTGATCTTCAACCACTGAGAAACTTCCCAGGAATTTTCCAGGCTTCCAAGCACTTGTCAGGCATTTCCTTATCTGCAGCCTTCCAAGGGGCATCCCAGCGCACGTCAAGAAGCCCAGAAGTGCCCTCGAGAAATTCCTCAGTCTAGAATCTTTCTATGACATTCTTCACGTGCTTTTCAGAAGTTTCTCCACCCAGGAAATCCTCAGCCTAGGACTTTTCCCAGGCTTCCACACTGCTTGCCAGACATTCCTCAGATGAGGGTCATTGTAGATATTTCCCAGGTGATTTTAATGTTTTTCTCCCTGATTTCTAAGTCTCATCCACCTGCACTTCTAAGAGATTACGCCTTGCTCTGGAGGAGTCCTCTCACGCTCCCAGATTTTGGGCTGCCAACCACCCCACACATCCCAGGCCTCTATGGGATGGAGCTGTGCGCAGGAGCTCCTCTCAGCCCGCATCCCACCTGCGTGAATTGGATTCTGCAGACTGGATTCAGGCGGTGGCAGCTCGCTGCTCCCCTCCAGTCCCCAGAGGCCCTTCCTGAGCTGCCCAGAGCACGGTGTGAGGAGGCTGATCTGTCACTGCCGCGCCGAGCTGTACCCCGGGATGTGAGCCGTGCTTCCTCTCCTGCCCTCATCCATCACCTCCAATTAGCAGGACACACATGGGCTGCAGGCACAGGGCACAGCCGGCAGCTGCCCTGGCCAGATGAGAGGAGAGAAAGCAAAAGCAAAGTCGTGACAAAGGCAAGATAAATCAAGAGTCCAAGCGCCCGGATCGCTGCTGAACCTTTCCTGGTCACTCTCCTGGTTGTTGATGGCAGGCTGGAGTTCCCCAGGAGCACCCAGGGGTTTGGGGGGACAACTAAAGGCAGCTGTGAGCATTCAGGTCTCCTCACAAGGCCTCCCCACCGAGGGTCCAGGAGCCTGATGCTGGGTTCCTACTTCTACAATCTCCTCTGCACCCTGAGCATCCCCTCCTGCAGTGTGAGCATCCCCCCAGGGGTCACCTGCCCCCAGCCCAGCTCGGGGCTGCTGTGGGCTCTGCACAGTGCAGGGAAGAGGAGAGGGGCCGGAGGAAGCAGAGCAGCCAGGAGCTGCACAGCCTGTGTCTTCTGGGGGCTTCCTGCAGGTGCAGACAGGACCCTGCACCGTCCCCTGGGAGCACCCTGCCTGGCTGCTGACTCACACCGTGCAGGATGGGCATGTTTCTTCTACAAATATTTTCTGAAATGAAACAGCCCAGGCCGTATTTACTCTGTTTATCTTTCTGCCATTATTTATTTCCTACCTGTCGATTAGGGGGAGGCGGGCGGTCAGCGCTGAGCGAGGCGCTGGGGCTGCGTTGACTTTGGCAGAGGGAAGAGAGCGTGTGTGCCAAAGTGTGCAGGGCAGGATGCAGAGCACGGCTGTGGTGAGGAAGGGGAGGCAAGGAGGGGAGGGAGAACCAACTGCTGGGCTCCTGGGGCACCTGCTGTTGTGCAAGCAGCTTAGAGAGAAGCCGCAGGATTTGTGTCTCTGCTTCATGCTTAATTCCCCTAAGATCCATTTCCCTGGGAGGAAGTTTTCCTCTGCCCCAACCATAGGGGCCTTAAAACCTGACATAGAGCACTTCAGGAGGAGCTCAGAGCCTTCCCTGGCTGGGGGTGAGGATGGAGTCCCCATGCAGAGCACAGCCCAGTGCTGCCCAGACCAGGGCTGATGAGGAATGGCTGCTGATGGCCACCCAGCATCGCTGCTGCGAGAGAGAACCATTTAGGAAAGAGGATTGCTAATGAAGCTCAGCTCACATTGCTGTTTAACTTAAACGAAGGCCATTTTCTCTCCAAATCCTCTCTAATTCCTCGCAGATATTAATTATAGCTCATTGTACCCAGCCCTCAGGAGCAGCAGCTCTTCCCCGCGTCCCAGGCCGAGTGCTTTCCCGGGGGCCCCATTTGCAGCCAGCACTCGTCAGGCTAAATAAATCCCTGCCCTAATGCGCTGACTTAAATTAGATTTGGACCCTCCATCCCCTCTCCACTGCTTTCTTCTCATTTCCCTAAATATGTAATGCAGAGAAAACAGAAGGGATTTGGAGAGGCGGATTTGGCCGCATTTTCATCGTGCTGGGGCTGCAAGATGGGAGCTGTGCTGGTGGCTGCTCTGCCAGGACCGGCCACTGGCTACACATACAAGCAGGACAGATGCTGCCCTGTGTCCCCTTCACTGGACCATGGCCTGGACTCATTCCTTAGTCCTGTCCATGCTGGCTGTAGTCCGAGAGGGCCAGGAGTGCACGCACAGAACAGCAGAGCTGCTGCAGCACAAAGTCCACTTCCCACCTGCACCCATACTTCCATACTGTCATACTGGGGGATGGAGGCAGAAAGGGGCAAAGGGGCTGGGAGAGAGCTTGCAGCCACTTCTAGCACCTTGCTCAGTGCTTTTGGCCCCTACGCAAAGCTGTGACTTCTGCTAAAAGCCAGGCTGGGAGCACAGAGCTTAATGAGCTCATGCCACAGCCCTGAACACAACTGGGCTGTCACAGCCCTGACCAGACTCTTCTGGCTCCCCACAGCTGCTACGGCCCCATTTAAACTTAGGGCAAAGCTCCCAGCTTTATTCTCACTTTGGTTCTGCTATGCCTACCTCCAGTGCTGCCTTTTGGGACACACATCAGCCCTGCAGGGCTGGTGCTGTACCTGTGGGGAGGGCAGGAGGTGCACATCCCAGCTTGTTTGGTTGCTGGGGGGCTCTGAGGCCGCACTTCACGCATCCCCCCGGCCCTGGCAGTACAGAGGTCAGGCTGCACATACTCTCTGCCCACAGTGAGTACCAGACGTACAGTGTATGTGTTAAAGAGCAGGATGGGGAGGGCAGTGCCACAGAACTCCAAGTGGGGGCTGAGGGAGGCTGAGCTCAGGAGGGTTTTGTGCTGACCTTTCAGCTGAATGCCACTTTAATGAAGCAGCAGCTCCCCGGGAAGGAGGGGAGCGTGCTTTCAGCCTGTATGCAAACAGATGGCCCTGGCAGCAGCAACCAGTGCAGTCAGCTATGCAGGCAGAGCACAGGGAGTGGAGCTGGCCCAAAGCAGCAGCACCCGAGGGTGCTGGAAGCACTGTGACACAGGTCACAGCTGACTGGGTCGCAGGCTGCACGCCTAACTGCCGCAACAGTTCTGCACAGAAGAGTTGCAGACCCAGAGACAAGACCTCAGTGCTGCACAGCAGCCCCACTTTGTGGTAGATAAGGCTCCAAAATCCCCCCACGGGCTCTGCACAGTCCTGTGCTGCCCCACAGCCATCAGCCCCTCCTCAAAGCGCTCCTCCCGTGGGGCACAGCACTGGTCAGCAGGGTCCTGGGTGCAGGAATGTGCGCGGGATGTGCAAGCCCAACACAAGCTATTATTGCAGAGCCACTTCCCAGAGCAAACAGGAAGAACCCCAGGAATGCCCTTTGCCCACAGTTGGTGACCTGTGAGCAACACCTCGCCGTGAACAGGCACCACGCTCTGCAGAGCTCTGGGCTGCAGACCCTCCACAGGTGGTGATTTCCAGGTGGCCCTGGCTGCAGAGCCCTGGCTGTGCTGTGGTCAGAGCTCCAGCAGGGTTCAGGGTGGATGAGTCCCAGGGTCCTGCAGAGGACTGGGGATGAGGTGCTATGGCAGTCCCCTCTGGTGCTGAGCGAGCTGAATGCTGCCCACCCCCCGCCCTGTTGCACAGAGGCTCACTTTGCCTGCATGCATCTCACTCCCTCTCCCTGGGAAGCACTTTCATTTCAGTGGGATCTTCATTCTGTATTTTTCCTTCTGTTAATGTTTACACTGCTCAGTGCCCAGCAGGGCAGGCAGAGGCACACCCTGTGCACCCTGGGGTCCGGGAGCCCCTTCCCCATCCTCCCTCTCCACCTGCTCCCTGTGCCAGCAGGCATCGCTGACTGCTTAAAATCAGCCCTCTATGCAGACCTGGCTCCCTTTCACCCGGGTTTCCCTGGCTCCCAGCTGGTTTCAGCCAGGTTTGGACTTGGGAGAGGCTCCTGCCAGCCCACTCACCCCCCCTCAGCTGCATCCTGTACCAGCTGGGCATGGCCTCACCCTGCCACCCCTAAGGGCCAAAGTCCCTTCCCCGTGGGCTGCGATGGGTGCACCCAGCAGCCCCTCCCCACCATTCCCCCCCCCGACCCCTCATTGCTCATTAACCAGCTCCTTTACCAAGGAATAATGAATCGTAAATCACACCTGCAGCCTGCCCGGACTTTACCCAGCAGCCCTCAGTGTGGTGCTGGGGCTGCACCCATCCATGCTGTGCTGGGAAGTCCCCGACCTGCAGCACCCTCCTGACCCTGCTCCTCAAGGCAGCCTTCCTTGGGTTTTTGCAGCCCGCGTGCTCTGCCCTAATCTCGGAGCAAACAGTCACTGCTGATAAGGCAGCCGGTGACCCACCGAGCCCCCAGACCTTTGTTTTCCTTTTGGCATGCAGGTGTTTGCTGCGGGATCAGCCCTATCGCAGCGGGATGCCACAGTGGGCAAAGTCTCCTGCGGGTGGATGGAAGCCAGGCCCAGCCCTTCAACCCCACCCAGATCTGCTCTGAACCCTGCTTGCTGCTCCCCGTACCCCCTTGCTGCTACCATGAGCTCTTTCCTGGCTTTGCAGCAGGTGATGGTGATGATGCAGGATTTGAGGCTGGGCAATGAGATCACTGTAATCCCTTCCCTTGCTCCACATTTGCCAATTAATGCATCTGTGACTCCCAACCCCCGTGTTTCCACTGGCATCCATGGCCCAGCCCAAGGAAAAGGAGTTGGCACTGGTGGTGGGGTGGCCAGTGCCTCCGGCACATGGAAGAGAAAGGGAGAACTGCGTGTTTTCAACATCTCCTAAAGAAACTGGGGTGGAGAGGTGGATAATAAATTAAATTATTGAAGTGTAACATAAAAGGGAAAAATTCATCCCTTGGTTTTTGCCTTCAAATTCTCCCTCTGCGCTCAAGGTCCTGTGTCCAGACTGGTGGCCCAGCTGCTCCAACACCAGCATCACCCCTGTATGACGTGGGGAGGACAAGTGTGGGTGTCCTGCAAAGGATGGACCCGTTTCCCATCCCCAACCCCGCACACAGCTCACACTGCACACGCAGCTCCCACTGCCCCTTTGAACCTCCTCTCAAGATGCGCTTCTGCTGGGACACCTGAAAGCCATTACCCCGCAGCTGCTGGTGGGATGGAGCTGTGGGTGGCTTCAGATGTGCAGCAGGAGTGACCTGGCTTTGATCAGACCTTCTGCTGCTGCTCCGTGGTGGGAGAAGAACAGCCCTCAGCACTGCTCTGCAGGGGCTGTCTGCACCCGTGGATGTTGGTGTGCATCTCCTGGAGGTGTCTCACGGGGGCCTTCCACCGTCACAGCCCTTACACAGATGGCACACATGCGTCCCATCCTGCCCAATGGAACAGGATGCTTTTCCAAAGAAAAGCAAGAAAAGGCTGAGAAAAACGGATTGCACCACCAGGAGGACAGAGACGGTCCGTCCACCTGCCTGTGGCTGGCACTGCGTGGCGTCCCTCACCCTCAGGGTCAGGCTGTGGCTGCTCTCCCATCACCACGCAGTGGCTGGGACCACAGCTCTGTCCAGGGGGGAGCCTGCAGAGCCCATCGGCAGTGCGCTGGGGCTGGATCCCAGCTCTGCATTGGGGGCTTTGTGCAGGGGATGCACACAGCGAGACCTGTCAGCGGCGGGGCAGGAAGGACGGCTGTGCTAAATGGTGCATCCCCCCACCACCCCCACCCCAGTGGGCTGTGCAAGCGCTTCCCGACACGGTTCAGGGCACAGGGGTCTTCCCCAGCCCCCGCTGTGAAGATGGGAAAACAAGAGCTCTGCTTTGCCCCATGTTCTCAGTGCTGAGCAATCCCGCCCAGCCCCTGGGCTCCCCCTGTGCTTAGGGTGAGTTTGTCCCGTGATTGATCTTCCCAGGAACCCTCTGCAGATCCGCTTCACGCCAGGGAGGGGACGTTTCAGCCACTGCCCCCAGTTTCTCTGGATTAGCAATTTAGGACATCTTTTCTCACTTTATATCCAACGGAGAGAACCTCTGCTAGAGCCATTACTGCTCTCACACAGCCTCGCTCTTTGTATGGGAGACATTTCCTCCGCAGTATTTTCTCAAATCTTTCACTGAGGTATTTTTTTAGGGACCGCAAGCTTAATTAAAACCCCCGTTATAACTTTAGCACCCAGTGATGCCTCAAAGACTTTGCAGTCCCCTACTGAAAAGCCCTGGGATGCCAAATGGCTCCAGCGCTGGTTGGGAAGAGGCAGGGGAAGCATCGCAGCCCCCACCCAGCCCCAGCCCTGGCACCAACGTGCTTTCCATGGACAGGACTACATGTCTGCAGGCATGGATCAGTTTGCATCCCGTGTCCTTGTGTGTATTTCCTGATGGAAGAAGCATTGCAGCTCGGTCCCTGCGAGCTCCTGCCCCAGGATTCTGCCTTTCACAAAGCACTGTGGCTCCCAGAGCTCAAAGGATGCTTTGGGAGTTCCCACCCCTGGGATGCTTCTTGGGTGTGTGTGGAACTGAAAAGATCTGAGGACAGACATGAAGGAATGATGGTCCAATGGTCACAAACTTCTGGGTATTGATAAGCATCCCCATGGCTCAATACGTGCTTCAAAAATTCTGAGCTGGATGCTGCAAAAAGCTCCATTGGAGGCACTTCAATCTTTTGTTGCTGTGCTACCCTTTGCCCATCCCCGACTTTTCTGATTGATGTTAAAAGGTTTGGGTACCCAGTGAGGCAATCAGACATCGGTCTGTTACAGCACCGTGTCTGTAATGTACTTTATTGGATTTCTTCATGGGAGTAGAGCTGCATGCAACAGGGCAGATGATAAGCCAGAAATCGGTGAACCCTAAACGTCACCAAGGATTTGTTCCCCAGAACCACGAGGAGTGGGAGCGGAGGACAGCCTGGCTCTGCCTTTGCACCCACCCAGGGCAGAGCCCGGCTCCAGCCACAGGATGTGCCCACAAAACCCTCCCCCTCCCCAGGCTGAGAGCGGCTGACCCAGGGCAGCATCCCAGCACACAGCCCCATCCATCAGGACAGCAGAGCCCCCGGGGTCCCGGACCTTTCAGCAGCCAGATGCAAAGCACCGCTCCTGCTGCCCAGGTACTTACTCATTTCCACTTGATTGAAACATAAATACAGGTCCTCAGCCTGATGGATCGCTTCTGCCCTGCGCAGCATTTACCTTTGAGGGGGAGTAACAAGGGGAGAAAATGGTTTCCTATGTACTTTCCATACACAGGGAGAGCACACAGCACATGGAAAACATCACTGCTCCATGGATAAGATACCGATCTGACTCCTGGACGTGCTGGTGTTGTCTCAGCAAAGCCGTGCAAGCATCTCTTGCTGCCACAGGTCTCTTTTTCACCATTTGTCCTTTCTCTTTAGATCTCAAACACTCGGGGCTGCTTTTAACCATTTGCTAGTGGTCAGCGCATCTCTAAAGAGCCCCGGCACCGAGGAGACAATGAGACAATGAGACAATGCAGAATCCCTTGCTGGGAGCCATCACCCCTTGCCGGAAGACAGCCCCGTGGTTGTGCCCAGCCCCTCATCCTTTCCATCCCAGCGAGCCAGGAGTGCAGCAGGGCGAGGCGAGGGGCCGGAGCTGCGATAGCAGGGCGGAATTCCCAGATAACCCCGGCAGATATACGGTCAGACACAGGGACCTGCCCTCCCTGCTCGGTGAATTACAGAGGACATAAATTAGCGATGGAGAGCAGAGATAGGGGGCAGCCCTGCTGCTGGGGCCGGGGGGGGGGGGGTGCGGTGGTGTGGGAACGCTCCTTGCATGTGGGGTGAGCTGTTCCTCACGGGCGTGAGGAGATGGTTCATCCCCGCTGACCCCACTGACACGGGTCAGCACCACAGCGTCCCACTCAGCCGGGGAAGAGGCCTTTGCAGTGACACAGAGCAGCACGGCTCCGTGCGGGGTGTGCAGCCCAGCATGCAGTCCTGCAGCCCAAGAGCTGTGGGAAGGATGCACCCAGCCCATCCCACGGGGGCACAGAGGCACTTTCTGCCAGGACAAGCACTGGGGATGGGATGCAGACCCCGCAGGGAAAGGCAGCCTTGTGCCTTTGGGCTGTGTTTGCACCACAGGGTGACTGCCAACCTCCAGCTCGGTGACACCCCTCCCGGTGCTGGGGACCCCCCTGCACCCTCCTGGCAGCACTAATGACCGCTGGCGCCGAGAGCGTGGGGCAGTAATGAGCCCAGCTCTCATTAGCCCAGCAGTGCTGTCAGCGGGTGAGGGTGTGTGGGTTCAATCAGAGCCCCCCAGCCGCCCCGATAGCAGAGAGAGGTGGAACAAAGCATCCTGCCCGCAGCCCTGCACGCTTCCCAGCACCCACAGTTGCCTGCCTGCAGCCCGGCGCTGGGCAATAGCACGCAGCTGCCATTTACCTGCCCGCCGCTCTGCGCAGTGATGGATGCTGTTGTAACCAACCCGAAATGGAACGGGGCAAAGATGGAAACCAGCCCCCACCTTTCCCAGCCGCCTTCCCCGGTGTTAACATTTTCTTGAGTGCACAGAGAGCAGATAAGAAGAAGTTAAATTTATCTTCAAAGAACCCCCAAAAGCGACTCGCTCTTAACCCCCTGCTCGCCGCCTCCCTCCTCACCCTTATAAATCTTCCCCTTATCTGAACTTGCAAGGAGCGGGGCTGGGCGGGGGAAGGAGCGGGAGCACAGTGGGCTTTTTTCAGCCAAAAACATCTCTGGTTCATATTAACAAGGCGGGATAAAAGAGCGCGAAGGTCCCACTGTGAGCATAAATAACACAGGATGGGCCCTTTGCTGAGATTTACGCCAGAGAGGCACAAACCCCAAACAACAACAAGGGGCACAGAGGGAGCTTTGTCCCCACGTGGTTTGGGATCTATTTGCCTTAAAAGGGAAATTGTGTCTCGGGGAAATCACAGCTGGAGCGATAGGCGATGGCTGGGGTGAGGTGTGGATGGGGCAGCACCCAGCGCCCGTTGCCTCCTGCCCCCCTGCCCCACACCTAGGGAGCAGAGAAGAGGGGGAAAGAGGGAGAAAGGCAAAGAGAAGGGGAGAAGGGGAGGAATTGCACCCACACTGCGGTGACCTGCGTCTCACACGAGCACAACGCACCCCTGCTGATCGGACAAAGGAAACCAGGCAGACACAGACAAATTCCAGAAAATTATTTTTTCATTTTCTCCTTTATTAGTTTTTTATTAGAGGAAAAAATAAACGTAAGCTGACTCTGCCCGAGTGCTGTCTTCACCAGGAAAGCTCCCGGCTCCTCGGAGGCTCCCCCAGGGCTCGGGGGCGCTGTGGGTTGGAGCTCTGTGGGTCTGGCTGCCCCCTCCCCCCTTATGCAGGGGGGCACGGGGCTGCCATTCCCATGGCATCAGCAGCGGCTCGTCCCCTGCTTGTCCCCAGGGCGTCGCATCCTCGGGAAGCTTAGCACAAAGGGAATGAGCACTGATGGAAAAGGGGGACAGGATGGTGGTGTGACGACATCCACAAAGTGTGGGGCTCAAGGAGTTCTTGGGACATTCAGCGGATGGGTGAGTAGACCTTAGCAGGGTTCCTAGGGGAGGGGAAACATCACAGCCAAGGGATGAGCTCAGAGCAGGGTCAGATGCAGCAGATACAGCAGTGTTGGTGCGATGAGGGAGAGCTGCAGCACGATGGGAACCATTGGAAAAAGTCTTTGACCTTCCTTAACCCTCAGAAAGATTGAAGCAACACCTCCATCCTGGGGAGCAGGGGGAAAGAGGAGGGCATGTGCAGATGCAAGGACACCTCCAGTGGCCGGGGACATCCTCACATTGAGGCATGCGTGGCTCCACGACTGCAGGTCCTGCTGAAGGTGGGAAGGGCTGCCAAGAGCCATTGCTGTCCTGCAGAAACGCCCCGATGTCTGGAACCAATTATTCTTCAGGCCCAGGAATTAGCACATTACAAAATCGAGCTGACTTCAAGGACCAGGAACGGGATCCGTTTTTGCTCAAATTGTCACCTGCTGCCCCTGATCCTGCCCTGGGCTCGGGGAGGGGCGGCTGCAGGGCAGCAGAGGGGCCATGGGGGCAGAAGCCCTCATTCACACCCGGCAGCTCCGGGCCGAGGTTACAGAGAGGTGTTGGTGCTCGCTCCCCACGTCAGAGGAATTTTCCTCCTTCCCATTGAAGCTCTGCAGAGCTCAGCCCGAGCTGAGCAGCGCCCTCGGTGGGCTCAGGCACAGCCGCCCAAACCTCCCACGTGTCATCACCATCAGGGGGGCAATGTGTCCTCCTTCTGTGCCACGCACCTCCATCTGCACCACTTTGGGGTGATGAACTGGGGGTGTCCATCCCCTGGGCACAGCAGCTGCTTACAGCTTCGCAAACACACTTCACCAATCCCAACAACGCAAACGGGAGGTGCCAGGAGGGCACGGTGCAGCCCTCACGCTCTCCTCCCTCATGGTGGGGGTGAATTGCAGGGGCTGCAATGCCTCTATGCCCCCAGCATACGGGGTGCAGCCCCCAGCTCCATCTGAAGTGAAATGCTTCTGCACTGTGCAGGATGGAGCAAACCGACGCAGGATTTGCATGAACAGCGGTCGCTACAACACGAGCGCAGCCAAGCACAATATTGGACAGGCAGTTTCCCCTCTGTCCTTAGTGCTTCCAGATGGAGCCTCTCGCACAGACCAAAGGGCCGGGCCGCAGCTCTGCTCTCAGCACGGGCAGCCCCGTGTGGGCAGTGGGACAGATCTGCCCTTTGTTGGAGGCGGTGGAGCCCTGCTGCGGCCCCGCGCCCTGAGCTGCGCATTTGTTTCCACTTCCATTGGAGAAAGTTAAAAGAAAAGAAAAGAAAAAGAGATCAGGGTGTTCTGTAGGGCCCCGGGGGGGCTGTACAGGGGAAGACATCCCTGGAACAACACCTCCGGCCCCATTGCTGCCCTCTGAGCCCGGCCAGGAGTGCTCTCTGTGGGCACTGGGAGCACTACAATGCCATGTCAGCATGGAGCAGCTCCTTGGCTCACACCTGGGTGTGTGTGCCTGTATTTGCCATTAGAGCCTGATGTCCCCAGGGCACGGCCGAGCCCTGACAGCTGTCCCCCCCCCCAGGAGCCCCCTCCCCAGAGCTGTCAGCTGTCAGTGTCAGTATCTGAGCCGGGGTTCAGCCGGGCTGTTGTGATGAGGACAGACGCCCCGTGCAGACATGCAGTGCAGCACCCACGGTCCCATCACTCTGGTGCTGCTGTGCCCATTCCTGCCCACCCCCCGCCAGGCTCTGCTCACATCCCCTCATGCAGGGAGCTCACTGCACATGCAGGCTAATTTCTGTCCATGTTATGTTGCTGTGGGCAGCGGTTCTGCCCTCCCCAGCTTTCACAACATGAAGTGGGTTCACCGCTTTCCCCAGGCAGCCCGAGAGCAGGCTGGGGGTTCATCCATCAGCATTAAGCTGGTCGCCTGCTGTCCTTGGAACCGAAAGCCATGTGTAACTGCCACCCAATGCCCCCAAACCACAGCATTCCCATTAGTGCTCATGCAGGATCACAGCCCCAACCATGGACAAAGCACCTTCAGAGCGACATGAAAATCAAATTGAAGCCACAGTGTTCTCTTTCTTCCACTGGCAGCCTGCAGCCCTTCTTGGCAATGATGTGAGGAGCCGAGGCAGCGCCCAGGATGGATGCAGCCATTCCCATCCCATTCAGCCCCTTGGCCCCTCTGCAGCTGGGAGGGTTGGGGGGGTCCTTCCGAGGGTGCTCTCTGGATCCAGGCCCACGGAACGCAGCTTGTTTATGCGGCCGTGGCTCCTCCAGCCCCACAGCTGCACTGGACAGGATGCTCAGAGCCCCCCCAGCACGCTCTCTGTGATCATAGGGTCTGGAGGTCCTCTGCCGGATGGGAGGGAGATGAGGGGTCCTTCAGCCAGGGAACCCAGGTGTGCTGCAAGCTGGGTTCCTGGTGCCACGTCTTAACCAAGGGGCCGCATGGGGTCAGGCTATGGGAACACACAAATGTGCAGCACTGGGGTCAGCGCACACCTGTGATGGGAGCACATAGCAGCTGGAGAACAAGGAGAGGACAGAACACGCAGTGCTTCCCTTCCCCTTGTGCCCCCCAGCCTCTCACTGCTCCCAGCCCAGCAATCCTTCCGCGAGCAGCCCCCAGAGCTTTGCAGCTCTTCCCTTGTCTCTGTCCTGAAGCAACGTGGGATGAAATGGGTTTGTGCCACAAGGAGGTGCAAAAGCACATGGCCAGCAGAGAGGAGAGGGACACTCCATCACAGCATCTTCCCACAGCAGATGCAATTTGCCAGATGGAGCTGGATGGGGATTTGTGCTTGCTTTTACAACCCAAAGGAACAGGACAAGCCATCATCATCCTGGGAACCACAGACCAACTGCTTTTTACTCCTACCAAGGCCACCACTACCATGGGGCCATTCCCGCACTGCTTTGGTGGGGCCCAGCAGAACATTGCAGGGCAGGAGCACGGGGCAGGGTGGGCAGTGTGCTGCTGCAGTCAGAGAGGCCACAATGGTTGCCTTTACACACCCAGAGATACCAAAAGCCAACTGGAAGAGGATAATTGCTTAAAAAAAAAAAAGAAAAAAAAAAAAACAAAAAAAAAACCAACAAAGGGTGCTTCATATTTCCTGGCTCCCTGACAGAATGAGCACAGCGAGCGCTCCCAGGTTCTCTTTCATTCCTCTCCAAAAACATCACTTTCCTGGAGAGGGGAGGGGGAGGAGTGAGCAAAAGGGGATGGGAAACACTGCACCCTGGGGTGCTCGGCCCCACAACCCCAGCACAGGGCTCTGGGTTCAGCCTCCACCCGCAGCAACTCCAGGCCCCGCAGCAGGCGCTGTGCCCACAGCAGGACTGACCTACGAGCTGTGGGGCGGCGAGCAGCTGGTGAAGAGCCTGGCAGGCTTTTCCTCCGGCTCTGCCGTGCTGTGAGGCAGCGTGGGGCTCGCCCCTGAAGCCAGGTGTCCTTTGTAATGCTGGGGCAGCCCCAGCACTGAGCAAGTTGCAGCCGGCACGGGGTTGTGCCCGTGGTGCCAGGGTGCGGGTGGTTGGAGGTGTGGTGGCTGCAGGTGGGGAGATGCCGCTCGCCAGCACCATTGGGCAGCGGGGTATCCAGAGCCCTAACCTGCAAAGCAGCCCCAGACCCACAGTGAGCATCGCTGGAACCAAGGGCTGGCGGAGCCTCCTGGCATTAAGGCCCCTCGCATTCACCCCAGTGAAATCCCTGCTGCTTGCCAACCCCTGCAGCTGGGGGTGCTGCCACCCCCAGGGCTCCCCTCCACCCCCCCCCCCCAGCTGCTGGATCTCAGCCCCTCGCGGCTTTTCAGGCCTCCCCATAAAGAGTGTTATTCAGGGCTGGAATTAAAAAGCTTAAGTGTAAAAGAACGCTAAAGGGAGCAGTGGAAGAACCGGATTTTCTTTTATTTGATTTTTTTTTCTGCTCTGAAGGATGCTGTATTGAGCCGAACATGACAAATATGCCAGGAATGTTTGCCCTCGGGGCTCGGGAGAGCAGGGAAAGGCCCAGAGAAAGGCACCGCTGGCACCTTATCAAGCACGGCCCTGCAGTTTGTGCAATGCCCAGCATCAGTGGCAGGTCCCTGTGCCCTGCCCAGGATGCCACCAAGTGCCAGGTGTCACCAAGGGGCCACGTCACCGCTGCTGCGATGCCAACACTGTGTGGCCACCCCAGACACGGGGCTGTGCTCTGCCTGCTCGTAGGGATGAGAAGAGCAGCAGAAAATGTCACCTCCGTTCTTGGACCCCGATTAAATGCACCACAACAGGAGCACATTGCCCCGGTGCTGGCATCCTCCACACTGCTGTCCCCACCTGTCCTTCCAGGTCCTTCTGCCCCATCCCATTGAAACCTCTCCTCCCTGAAGAGACTTCAGTGATGCAGGGCATCCTTGGCTCACACTGTGCACACAGGAGAGAGCCTCTGCCATGCTGCTCCACACAGCAGGCTGGGGCCGGGGCTCATTAACAACCCTCGTTAAAATATATATTGCGGTCGGTTGAAAAGAGGTTCCCCCAAGCCAGAGGAAGCTGGGGAAGGGGCTGCAGAGAGATAGCAAGGCATTAAGAGGGGGGAGGTGGTGGCTGGGTGCATTTATTTCTTTATTTACTTCCATTTCGAAAATAAAATAAAGTGCCTCTCTGTAGCTGTAGGCGCCCTCACGTCTATTAAAGTACCACATAGGAAATTGTAAAGTGCAGGAAAACAACCCAATCAGCCTGACCCCTTAACAAACTCCAGCCAGAGCCAAAGTTGCAGAGTAAACAAAGCAAATCCGCCGCCGCCGCTGCGCCTGGCTGGGTGCTGGGGCTGCAGGGCTGGCAGCTGAACGGCCCCACGGCCCCATCCCAGCCCCAACACCCCAAAACGGGGATGCTCTCTCCAGTATTGCCCTGGTGGCGTTGCCCTGATGGCTGCAGCGGTGCTGTGGGACAACTGAGAGCAGCTCAGCGTGTCCGGGCACACGGTCATCCTTGCCCAGCCTGGCAGCACCGCAGCTCCTGCCCCTCTGCAGGAGGCAGCTGGAGAGCAGCACTGCCTGACCATGGGCTTCCTCAGCCTCTCGGGGTGTTAAATGGCTCAACAGCTGGCCTGAGCACAGGGGTCGGAGGGTAATATTTCCTCCAAGTCGGATTCTTCCTCTCCTCCTGGCTGGAGACACTCAGGACCCACCTCCCCCGATGCTGCCGTGCTGCTGAGCCACAGATCTGTGCCACAGCCCTCAGACACCTGCAGTCCCACTGCCAGCCGTGGGCACTGGTCCCACCCAGGCACTGCTCCGTTCCCCTGGACACAAATAATTCCGCCACAACCCAAACTATTTTCAGTGCATAATAGCCAGAAATTTGCTCTCAGCTGCAGGCTCTGAAATCAGCATCCCAGCAGAGGCTGCCCACATCAATCAGGCCGGCCACAGCTTGGAACAAACCCGCTGATTGAGCCTTGGCAGAGGCAGCACCTGTGCCCCCTCCCCCCCTTGCACAGGCACAGCGATCAGAGATGTTCACAGAGCAAAAGTCTGCATCCTGCTGCCCCCTGCATCCCTCATCCCAAGGGACCCCGGGGAGCTGCCTGAGCACGGGTCCCTCTTGGTCACTGGGAGGGGACAGCACAGCCTCTGCTGCCACCTGGCCCCAGGTGTGTGCCGGGAGGGAGGCAGGAATCCTTGAGCATCCCGACAGCCCCACATCCGTGCTCCCTTCCTGGTAGAACAGCGGATGTTTACATGATGGTTTCTTGCTGGTGAAGGACACACAAAGCCTCCAAAAAGAAGGGGAAAAAAAAGAAGAAGAAAAGGGAATAAAACACACACACACAAAAATCCCCTGTTGTTCCCTCCAGCAGATGGAAAGTAAACACAGCTGCTCCTCTCACCCCACGCACCCCAACCCCCGCCCATGGAGGCCCCCCCACCCCCCATCAGGCCTTGCAGCCGGAGGCCCTTTTGCCTGCAGGGTTCCTCAGCACAGCAGGCACAGGAGAGGGCACTTCTGCACGGGGTGCCTCTCACGCTGTGCCTGGTGCTGTAGCATTTTTTTATCCTGCTACGGTTTCCTGGACTGTGGCTCTGTGCCTTGGGGTCACCCCCCAGGGATCCCCTCCTCGTGGGGATATTGGGCATGAGTGCATTTGGGAGAGCCACGCTCCAGCAGCGACGTGGAGGCTCCAGGTGCACCACCACACCTGGGATTCCCCATCTCCATTTCTTCTTCCTTGATTTCAAAGCAGGCAGCAGCTCCCAGCACCAGGACCTGCTGCAGCTCTGCAGCCCGAAGGTGCCCACCCCACCCTGTCTGACCTGAAACGAAGGAGAAATGAAGCATTTCCCATATTTACTATGCAACAGCAGCAGCCCGGGGCAGATCCGTGAGTGGGAACCTTCTCAACAGCTTCCTCAGAGTAACACTCCCAGTTCTGGATTTGAATAAAGCAAATCTCAACCCCACACGCATGCAGAAGCACCAAATCTCCCCCCGTTCCTCCTTTTCCATGGCTCACCTGGCGCTGTGTTTGCAAGCAGCCCCAGCCCATCCACCTCTGGGTCTGGGAGACGCGTGAGCCCCGCGGGGCGGCTTCGGGGCTGCGGCGATGCTCGGGGCTGCGGGCTCCTGGCGGCCGTTCCGTGGAGCTCGGCTGTCCTCTAGCGCCCGCCCGGCTCTATGGCACGGCGGGGCCGGGCGGGGAAAGAGAAACGGAAATTACAGACCCGGCCCTGCGGAGCCCGACCTCCGCTTCTCAGCCTCCCGCTCCGTTTCAGCCCCCGGTTTTCCTGTGCGCCGATGGTTGGGGATGGTTGTGGGGTGGTTTTTTTTGGCCTTTCGTTACCTGCCGGCATCCCAGCCCCATTTGGACCCCACTCTTTCTGGTCTCCTGACACTTTTAAGCCTCCTACACTTCTGTGTCCTCCCCTCTCTTATAGGACCCCCCCATTTCTCAGCCTCTCTGCTTTTTGCTTTTCCACCCTCCCCCCTTTTTTTGAGCATCTCACCCTTTTTTTTTTTTTTTTTTTGGCCTCTAACCTTTTTTTCAGCCTCTCATCTCTTCCAGGCCACCCGTTCACTTTATATACATATATTTTTTTACCTGTACATTTTTCTGCACCCTCCACTCTTTTCCAGCCTCTACTCTTTTTCTGGTACGTCCACCCTTTTTGATTCTGCCCCCACCTTTTCAACCTTTGCCTTTGTTCATCCTCTACCTCTGGTACTTCAGGGGGGTGCAGGACACAGTGTTTTCATTGCACAAAGCAAGCTGGCAGAGCTCATATTGCTCACAGCTGCTGCCTCTCCGGGGCTCCCCTACTCACAGCGATGCTGGCGGGGGCTCAGCACGGGGCGGGTCTCGCAGCACCGCCCCTAAGACCCAGAGACGAAAGGTTATTTGGGAAGAAGAAGGAAGAAAAACCGAGCCGGGTGACCCCTCCGGCCCTGCCGGCCTCCCCCAGCCCCGGCGACGTCGCTGTGCAGGGGCGGAGCGCGACCACGAGGGGGCAGCAGCGGGACGGGGTCGCGCGGGGCTGCGCTCGGCCGGGCGCTGGGTGCCCGCCTGGCATCCGCGGCGCGGGGCCGGGAGCCTCGCCCTGCTGGGGGGGCGGCCATCCCTGCTAGATTTCCCTGCTGGCTCGGCATCGCTTCCTCAGAGGTTGCCTTGGAAAAGGGCGATGCCTCCCTGCTGGGCTGCGCGCTCGGCTGGACCCAGAAAGGACCCGGAAAGCGGAGCGCTGCTGCTGCTTCCGCCTGCGTTCCACCACCACGGCGTTGCCCTGTCCCAGCCCGGCCGTGGCCGAGGCTCGGATACGAGGAGCTCTGCCCCACCGGTTGTGCATTCCCAGCCCTGCATGCCGAACGCGATCTCCACTCACAGCCCCCCCTCACCAGCCCCTCTCCCACCCCCACTGTCTTCAAAGCCAGCGACCTGGCAGCCGTTCTGAAACCCGGGCAGAGCCTCCATGCCACGGCTTGGCACGCAGCTCAAAGGCTCAATTAGCAACATCTGCTTTTGTGGGCTGTAAAACCTGCTCCCTGCTCCCCTCCCTCACTCCCAGTGCTCACAGCTGGGAGCAGCATGGGGCTGCAGCCTGCCTGGGCCAGGGGAGCTGCACTGGGCTGCCCCTGTGGGATAGATAGTAACACAAAGGGATGCTGCCCCGATGGGATGCTGAGGGTGGTGGGGCATGTTTGAAACTAGAAATTGGACAAGGATCAAATTTCTCACCCCGGAGTTTATGTAAGGACCCTTGTAAAGTGCATTCGTGCTGGTCTCTTCCAGGAGATAAGAAATGTCAGAGAAAGAATTGGAAAGTGCCCAAGGCAGCTGGCAAGGTGGCGGGGTGCATGGAGAGCAGAGGGCCCCACAGCCCTCCCCAGTCCTACTTCTCATCTGCAGCTTGGCCACCCTCAGACCTATGGGCTGGTGAGAGACTGGGCTGATTGTTACAGCTGCTGCTGCTCCAGTCAGCTAAGAGCTCCAGGTGAGATGCATTTCTCACGTGAGATACAGCCCCCCATGCATCCTACTGGTGTCTGCTCCCTGCCACCAACTGGGGAGGGTGCATAAGGGGCAGTGCAGGAATGGGCTCAAGGAGCAGGGGTTCACGTGTATGCAAGTGGCACAGCCTGAGCCCCCCCTGCCCATAGGAATGGGGCAGCAGTGATTCTCCTGTCCAAGTTCTCCTTTGGGGCCAAACAAAACCAGGGCTCTCACAGAAATTAGGGCATGCCCTGGCTTATGCTGTTCTCCTGGCAGTTCAGGGCCCAGAACAGCCATCTCTAATTCAGCTGATTTCAATCAGAAATTGTTTCCCTGTATTACAGGCATGGCCCCGTGTACCTTTGGTGCACCTGTAGTAGAAACCAGTAAATCAGCATTCGAAGTTTCATCCCATCTCCTTACACACACCCAGACTGGCTGTGTGCAGTAAGAGGCGATTGCTAAGAAAACTGAGCCTTTGCATCTCTGCCTGGTGTAAGAGAAATGCTGGTATTGGCCCTTGGAAAACAGCATCGGTGGTAAATGCAGAGAAGTCCAAGGAAGGCTGAGCAATCGGAGCCTTTTGCTCACAAGGGCTGTGTGTAAACCATTATTTTTGCAATAAAAGAGCAGGGGCTGGGAGGAGCAGTTAATGTTTTCCCAGCGAGGGGAAACTCCCAGGGGAAATAGCCCTGCACCCTGGAAACGGCCCCTTCGTCAAACAGGGCCGTGTTTGTGCAGCCTTATCTCAGCTCGGTGATGCTGAGCAGGCTCTGCAGCAGGACTGCTCCCAACAAGGAGAGGTGCTGTGAGCTCCCACCAAAGCCTGGAGCAAGATGTGCCTGGGCAGAGATGTGAAGATCGGGGCTGACCTGGGTTTCTTTGCCAGGGCTTTCCTCCCCTGGAAGCCCTTCCTGCTGCTTGTCCTTCTGCTTGCATTCAGCCCACATGCACCCATCTCAAGCGTCCAAAGGGATGCAGAGTCCTCTGGCCTGGGAAGAAGTGGAACATAGAAAAGAAAACACATCCACTCTGCTGACCCGAATGTGAGGAACTTTTATTGGCAGCCAGCTGACCCTTAGCAGAGCCTGGGATCAGCTGGGTGCAGGACTCTCCCTTGCCATGTCTCCTGCAGAGAGAAGTGCTGGCATGGGATATGTGGTCATGTTCCTCTGTGCTCCACCAACTGCCACAGTGCCCAAAGCAAGTATGTGGAGCACTCTGCTATCAGCAGCATCTCTTGGGGTATGACAGCCTTCAAGGGACTCCACTATTCCATCTATTCCAGCGTCTCCTGCCCAGCTGGAGGAGCAGGAAGGGAGGAGAGGGGAGAGTCAGAGGGAAGCTGTGCCATGGGCTCTGTAGTGCTCTGCAAGTGCCACAGACACTCATGCTACAGCCCATCCTCCAGCCTGGCCTGCAGCTTTGCCTACATCACTCTCAGTGATGTTTGCCATTTGCTCGTTCCGGCTGTAAAACCTCTCTTGGCTCTTCCCCAGCTATTTTCTCACCTCAGTGCCTCAGCTGGAGCACAGCTACCTGTAAGAGCGCACGCAGCCTGGGCACGCTGGACCTGATGGTTAATGCACACTGGGATCCAGGTGACAAGAGGCCCTGTGGGGCAGCTTTCTCCTCCTCGGTTCCCCTCCTGACACAGTGCTTGTTGTCCTCCAGGGGAGGAAAGGAGAGAAAGAAAGAAGAGAGCAGCCAGGGCAGAAGCTGGAAAACCCAAAACCCAGAGCTTTAGAAGGGAATTTGCCTGGATTGAGCTGCTGGGTTTGGGGCAGGTGAGAGGCAGCCCTATGCTCATCCATCCCTGCAGAATCCCACCTGCCCCAGCCAGTCGGGAGACCCCAGGCAGCCAGCAGAGAACTTCAGAATCGTAGAGTCGTTGGAGTTTGAAGGGTCCTTTAAAGGTCACCTGGTCCAGCTCCCCTGCAACGAACAGGGACAGCGCCAGCCCCTCCGCTTCTCAAGGGCTGCTGGCGCCGCTGGGCGTGCTGTGTTAGTTCATCTGGGGACAGAGCTTGATGAAAGCCCCATAAATAGGAACACTTGAACCAGTTCCCACAGCCAGGTTAGCGCCCGAGGGTGAGGATGGGTTTGTGTACGGTGGAGTCTGGGAGCGGCTCCGCCAGCGGGGCTCGTGGCACAGCGCCGTTCGGGGAACGTCCCGGGGAAGCCGATAGCCGGCTGCACGAGCCTCGCGTTCCACCAGCCCTCTGACGGCGTGCTGGCAGGGCCGGGGGCGCAGCGAGTGACCACCCCCCCCCCCTCTCCCGTTAGCTTCGACTCTTCTTCAGCGCTGCCCGGAAACCCAGCGCTCGGGGATGGGCTCCTCCCAGGGCGGGCAGGGGGTGCGCAGCGCTCGGCCCGTGTCACAGCCGTGTCCGCGGCCGGGCCGTGCGGGGCGCCCCGGGAGGGCGGGCGGGAAGCGGCGGCGCGGAGCTGTCCTTCAGCACCACGGCACCTGCCGGCCGGCGCCGCTCCGGGCGCTGCGGGGCCGCGCGGGGCCGGCGGGCAGTGAATGGGCGGCGGGCGGCGGGGGGGCCGCGCGGGCGCGCAGGCGCAGGGCTGCGCGGCTCCTCAAGGTGTTGGCGGCGCGGCCGAAGATGGCGACAGACTGAGGGCAATGGGGCCCGGCGGTGGGTGCGGCGGAGGGGCCGGCGGGCTGGCGCAGCCCACGGGGAAGCGGAAAGCCGAGTGAGAGCGGGGCCGGGGCATGCCCCCGCGCGGCGGGCCGGGGCCGGGAGCGGGGCCGGGAGCGGAGCCGGGAGCGGGGCCGAGCCGGCGCCGCCTCCTCCTCCTCCTCCTCCTCCTCCTCCTCCCGCCGCACCATGCCACGGCCGGCGGCGGCCTGTAGGCGCGGGCATGGAGGCGGCGGCGGAGCGGCGGCGGCGCGGCGGCCGCAGGTGACATTGGCGGCAGCGCGGCCGCAGGACCCCCGCGCCGCCCCCGCGGCATGATCCGCGGCGCCTGGATGTACCCCCGCGGGGGCGCCGGCGGCGGGGCGGTGTGCTGCGCGCCGCGCCGCAGCGACAAACCCGTGGCCGACCCCGAGCGGGCGCAGAAATGGCGCCTCTCGCTGGCCTCCCTCCTCTTCTTCACCGTGCTCCTCTCCGACCATCTGTGGCTCTGCGCCGGGGCCAAGCTGCGCGCGCGGGAGCGGAGCGGCGCGGGGAGGCCGCGGGGCCGAACGGCCCGAGCGCTGCAGGAGCCGCCCGCCGGCAGCTGCGAGGCGTTCCTGGGCAACCTGAGCCGCGCGCCGGGCCCCGCGCCGTGCCCCGCAGCCCGCGCGGACCTGGACTCGGCGTGCGCCCGGCTGCACTCCCTGCAGCGCCTGCTGGGCTCCTTCGCCGGCGTGCCGCTGCGCTCGCCGCCCGCCACCGCCCTCTTCTCCTCGCCCTCCTCCAAGAGGAACTTCTTACAGGCGTACTTTAGGAACTTCAACCTCTCCTTTTGTGATACTTACACGATCTGGGACCTGCTGCGGGAAATGGGAGGCCCGGACAGCTTGGATTGCAGCGTGGAGAACCTGATGGTGGATCTGGTGGCGGCGGCGGCAGGCGCGCTGGGCGGGGAGGCGTGCAGCAGCTGCGTGCAGGCCTACCAGCGCCTGGACCAACACGCTCAGGAAAAATACGAGGAGTTCGACCTCTTGCTGGAGAAGTACCTGCAGTCGGACGAGTACTCGGTCAGGTCCTGCATCAGAGACTGCAAGGTAGGAGCGGGGCCCCGCCGCGCTGCCAGGGTTCTCTGCCGTGCGGCTGTGTGAAATGGGCCGGGATCGTGGGGAGGGGGAAGGGGAAGGGATGGGGCACCAGGCAGGGGTCCTAGCCGTGGCAGCATGGGGTGCTGGAGCTCCGGGCCCTCATGTCCCCATACTGGCCCCTAAATCCACGGTGTGGGACTGGAGCCTTGGGATGTGGCACAGTGCTGAGCATCCCCTCGCACCCACCACTCTCACACACACACACTGCAGACCTCAGGAACGCATGCAGGTTGAGTAAATCAGGTGTGGGACTTCTCATCTCTGCCTCTGGCCTGCACAGAGCACTGGGGCAGCGCAGGGCCTTCCCTGTGCACTGCTGTACAGGATGTACAGACGGCAGTGACCCGAGATGAACCACAGAGCAGAGCCCCCTCCCCATGGGCGCAGTGGGTGCTCAGACATCTCCCAGCACCTCACCCCCTTGTCCTGGGGGTTGGACTGGTTGGTGTCACCCAGCATCACCTGCTGCCCCAGCCCAGGATGCATGGTACAGGGGGCCGGGAGCTCGCTCCGGGGCAGGTATCACCAGCCCTGCCTTTGGGGCTGTACTCCAACGTGTGGCCCCATCTCCATGCCCTGCTGCACCCGTAGAAGGTAGCAGAGCCCGAGTCTTGCAGGCATTGTTGTCAGCACAGCAGAGGTCTGCAGGGCAGCCCACTTTCCTAAAGTCACAGGGCTGCTTTCCTAGCATCTCATGGGCTAGATGTTGCACCTCTTGGGCGTTCCTCTTCCTTCCCCTCCCTTCAGTGCTGTCTCCAGGAAGCTCAGCGGTCCCAGTAATTAACCTGCAGCATCTGGGTGCAGCAGGAGTGCCATAGCAAGGCACTGTGTGTGTGCATCACCCCAGAGGGCTGCAGGCACAGCATTCCTGGGAGTGGGATGGGGCTGCCCCTTGCCTGGAGCATGTCAAGGGACACATGGAGCTGCACAGCAGCTCCTGGAGCATTGTTTTCTCCTGGGGAAGCACAGACCTGCTGGGGGTGGTGCCTTTCACCGAGGGCATGGCCGTGTGGTGCTGCTGGGCTTCTCAGCACCTCCTGCATGGAGCCATTGTTGGGAGGCAGCTGGTGTTGGCATGCTGGGCTGGTGCCAAGCCAGGTAATTGCAATTTGCTTACTGAACTTCTCCCTGTGGTTTTGCAGCTCCTTAGTACTCCACTTGCACCAAAGGGTTTGGTGTTGCTGCTCTGCTCCTGGCAGCAAAGGAGGCAATGTACCTCATGCCACGTGTGTGCCAATGGTGCCCAGTGGGCTCAGCGGAGTGCAGGAGGAGATTGGAGGGATGGAGCAGGCTCTGCAAGGTGCCTGAGTATGCCCAGGGGCATGGGGACGTGGGCAAGCTTGTGTACAAACCGAGCTGGCACCAGTGGTTCCGCTGGGGAGTTCCTTCACCCAGTGTTATCCCACTGGCATTAAAGGATGGTGAGAAGAGGTTGGTTTTTTAGGAGAGCAGAAGGAGCCTGAACACAATGTATGAGGTGGGGTTTCGGCAGAGCTCCCTACTCCTGCTCCCCAGGATGGACCTCCCTGGTACAGAGACCTCGAGAGCAGTGATCAGAAAGAGAAAATAGACCTGGTCTATGGTAAGGAGGGGTTCTCACTGACTCCAGAGCACTAGAAACAGAGCCTGGCTCGGATGAGTTTTCCTTCGGTGTCCGTGGGCTGAGCATCCTCAATGAGAAAGCAGGAAGCGAGCTTGGGAGATGCAGAGCTGAAGGCAGCTCCCAACTCACCCGCTGTCACACACACTCTCCTCCTTGCAGCATCTGTGAGCACAGCTCTGGGCAGCAACAGGAGGGTGTGAGCAGCACGTGCAACCTGTGAGCACTCAACCGTGCAAGATGCAGGGAGTTTCCCATGCCTGAATTTTGCAATTGCCCACGCAATCTCTCGGCTCTCCCTCTCTTTTCAGCATCTGGTGAGCATCAGGCTGCTTGTTTGAGGTGCTTCTGTCTGCACTGAGTTGCCTGGGGGCTTTCAGCAATGGAAAGCTCAGCCCTGCCCTCTCTGTATGCGTGGGTCCAGACTCAGTTTGGTGCGTTCTGGCCCTGTTTCCTTGTGGCTCAGCAGGGCTGGGCTGGCAGCATTGCCTGGCGGGACTTTGAAACAGCCAGGCTTTGCAACCTCTGCCCAAGCACTGAATAATATCGCGTTTTCTGATGCTGCTTTTGGCTTTGTGCTGCTGGAGTGAATGCCTGCGTGCAGCAACAGCAGAGAGCTGCTGCCCAGTGGTGGCAGAATGCACGGGTCAGTGACAGCAAAAAGTGAGAGGAGAAAAATACAACAGGGAGGTGGCCAACAATCTGACCCTGCCTCCATTCATACCTTCCTGCTCCACAGCAGGGGCTGGAAGATGGGATGCCAGCAGCTCCATCCTGCTCACCTGTGCACTCCTCAGCCGCTGTCCCGCTGCAGGGCCAAGTCCTCCCCAGCAGTGATGTCCCCAGGGAGCAGCACAGCTCAGAGAGCAGCACTGGGGAACTGGGAAACAGTGAACCAGCGTGGAGATGTGGGCTGTGCTGCTTTAACTGAAGTGTGGGTGCCACTCAGACACCTGGAGGCTCCCCGTGTGTTGGGTGAGCGTGTCAGTTCTGCTGCCCTCCTCCTGCTTGTCTCGTACCCTTTGTGGCTGCGGGGCATGAGGGGCTCTGCACACACGGTGGCTGTGCTCAGAAGGGCTCTGGCAGCTGGAGACCCACAAGCACGGTGGGTGCTGTGGCCGCATCCCCCTGGGGACGCCCGGGGCACCGGGAGCCTTTGCGCACGCGAGCGATCCGCTCCATCTTTGCAGGATGCAGAGCAGGGGGAATCCCCTGCTGCTTTGAGCCGCCGTCCCGTGGGATCCTTCAGGCTGATTTTTTTTCCCTTGTTTTCTTGTCTTTCTGGATAGACAGAATGCAGCGCTGCCTCTCGCTGAGCTGCCGTGAAATGAGATGTTTGTTGCTTTAAAGGCGGTGGCACTGCGCGTGTGCTGCCCGACGCAGCCAATCGCCGCCCGGAGAGCACTCCGAAAAGCACGCATCCCCACCCTCGTTAGGGCAAATAAAGATCTATGGGATGGAGGGACTCATTAAGCTGCGAGAAACAAAGCTGCAGAGGGAGAAAGCCTGACAGGCGGGAGCTGCTGGGCGATGCCGGGCAGCCGCCTGGGCAGGACCTGTAGCATCTCAAGGCAGATTAGATTAGCAGGGCTTCTCTGAGTGCGGGGCTGGCACTGCATCACCCTGCAGCCCTGGCTCCGTCCCCATAATTTCCTCATTATCTGCTAGGGAGCAGGGCACAGCTTTAACAACCCCCCTCTCCCCTCCAAGGTTTTCAGGCAGTGCAATGAGAGATGGAGTTTGGTCTCCTCAGCCGGGACACGGCGTGGGGATGGCCTGGCTCAGCTGCACTTCTGCCCCGCTGTTTTCTTGCTCTGGCACAGGGGGACAGAGTGGAGGGATGGGAGCAGAGGCTGCAGCAGCCACCTGCAGCAGGAGGGGTCTGAGGTGCCCTGAGAGGTGTGCTGACAGCCATGACCCTGGGTAGCTGAAAACAAAAGGAAAAGTGGTGTGTCCTCCCCAGAACTGCTTTTTGCTGGTGACGGCATTACTCACATTTCATGAGGTGAACAAAAAAAATCCCAAATAAGCAGTGGATCAGTGCAGTACTTAAATTGGCAATTTTAGCAGAGGCCATATGTGCGGGCTTAGCCGAGCATGCAGCGCAGCCCTGCACGCCCATCCCCTATAAACAGAGGTAATCTCTTTCAGCCCTGCACCACGATGTGATTAAAAAGAAGGAATCTGAACCAAAGGAGCGTGCAGTTGGCGAGCAGTTGGTGTGCAGTTGCAGCAACCGAGGCACAGTTCATACACCTCATGCAAGACCTTTGAAAACTCACATCAGAGATGGGCAGGGACTTCTGCAAGTAAAACGGGAGAGGCAGAAAATGAATGGGCTGTCGTGTCGTGCAAAGGGGGCATTTTGCTGGTGAATCCCACAGGGCAGAAAGGAAAAAGGAAAGAAAACCGATCCAAGTTTCTGACCGCAGCCAGACTTTGTGCAGCACCAGCCGGGTTAGCAAATGGTGCATGGGAGGGTGAGAGCTCCGTGTCCATCGGCCGTCACCGGGCAGCTACAAGTGACGCAGGTGCCAGCGCTGCTCCAGTGCCTGCGTGCTGCAGGCGCGTGCCGTGGTGCCGAGCAGCCCTGCGCCTCCAAGCAGGACATGTGGGGCGAGGCTGGAGCAGCTCCCCGAGCCTCCGGCAGCTGGAGGCGATGGCTTTGGAGAGCATCCGGCGTGTGAGCTGCTGCTGGGCTGCGGGCAGCGGGCGGTGAGCTCAGCAGAACGTGCCCCGTGCCGGCAGGCTGCGTGCTGGCGAGCTGCTGGGCTGGAGCGGGGCCACCTCATGCTGGGGCTGTGTGACAGGCAGCCGGACGTGCTGTCGCTGCAGACGAGGGGACCTGGTAGTGTTACGCTGCCTCGTGCAGCCCCGATGCGCTGTGGCACCCCGAGGCACTGCGCCTGGTGCGGGAGCTCATGGCAGGGCGTGAAGCCCCAAAGGCAGCGGGGCTCCGTGGCGGCGATGCCCGCGGGGTTTTCCTGTGCTGGCAGCAGGCAGGATGCACCTGGGCTGTCACCGGGATGCCATTAGGATGCGGCTCATGCGTGGCTCTGCACGGAGGAAGCAGGGCTCCGCTGTCGTTTGAAGGGCAATGACTAAGGGACAGCGAAGCTGTGAATGAGACACGGAGGCTGCTTGGGTGGGAAGGAGCCGACCCTGCCTGCCCGCGGGCCCTGCTCCCCTTCCCCTTCTCTCTTCCCTGGGCTTTTGCCGATGTGGCAGTGGCATCCCTGGCAGGATTCGTGCATTGCAGATCTCTGCCCGGTGAGCATCGCAGTGCTGCTGGGGAAGGAAGCACCGCCTGCCCCACGCATCCCCGAGGAGGAAGGCACGTGCTGGGCATCACAGCTGACATCTCTGCACGGCAGCCTCTGAGAGCAGCTGGTAAATGGGTACTGGGCAGGGGCAGCTAGGAATGGGAAAATGCTGCGAGAACTTGAGTGGGGGGATAAGCCACGGCCTCCAGCTTGTATCCCAGCCCTGGGTGCTTTGGGGGATGTCTCCTGCTGGGGAGGTCCTTGCTGTGTCGCTGATGCCACGTGCAGCAGTGCTTTTTTTGTGGATCCCCACCAGTTTGCAGCAACTCCTTGCTGGGCAGCATCAGTGCATGCAATTAACGGGCGGTTCTCCTGCACAGTGATGAAGGTGCTGGAGCTGGTTGTGGTCTTGGCCTCGGTGGCATCTTGCTGGACTTCTCTCCCCAGTGCTCCCTGGGGTGGCGCCGCCATTAATCACAGGAGGTAATGAATCTTCACACAGCGCTGTGCAGTCTGGTTCTCTGCATGTGGGTGGTGTGTGCCTTAAAACCCGTCTTGCATCACAGCAAGGGGCACAGCAGTTGGGCCATGCAGGGTGCTCAACACCATCAAGCTCCTGAGCAAGGCCAGGGTGAGCCTGGTGAGCCGAGGAGACCCCTCTGTGCCGGAGAGACTTCTCCTGGCTGCAGCCTGCCGTGGGTAATTTGTCGTGTGTGGCACTGAAGTGTCTAGCCCTTATTTTTTTATATCCTATCTAATGTAACAGGATGTTCTCATTATCTGTATAAATGTTTAATCTGCTTTTGAATCCCAGCTGCAGCAGTATCTAATGGGGGTGAATTCCTCAAGCGCTCCTAATAGACGGCGGGCACCCGATTTTTTCCATCTGTCCCGACTCTGCCATCATCATCATCTTCATCTCCATAACTGTCTTTAATCACTTTGTCACTAATCAGCCAGCCAGCAGCGAGGCTGCAGCTCCCCGGCACTTCCCCAGCAGCTGCAGCAGGGAGAGCTGCTCAGGGAGGCAGCGGCTGTGCGCCGGGGTAACTTCATTGCACGTCTGGGCCTTGCTGTGACGTTGGTCTGTTCGTCCCTGGAGTCAGGCTTTGTGGATGGTTGTTGTCAATAGGAACGGTGCCTGCTGGATGCCAGGGTCTGTGCCTGGGTGCCCAAGTGGTGGGGAATCCCAGTGAGGATCAGCGGGCTCCTGCGTGTGTCCCGGTGTGTTGGTGCTGATCAGCTGCGGGGCAGCCAAGGAGGGGGGATGCAGTGATGTCCCCTCCCCCCCCCCCCCGGTGACGGTGCAGATGTGCCCAGGGAGCAGTGGTTTGGCTGGGGAGCACTGCTGCATTCGGCACACCTGGTGCACGCAGTGCCATCCATCCCAGTGTTCCCATCCCTCCATCTCTACAGCCCTGAGGATGCCCCGTCTTGGCTCCAGACAGCCCAGTCCCCACTCGCTGGCCACCAGCTGCACGTCCCTGCCTGCTGCCCACCTCCATCCCCTTCCCACACATACCTTCACGCTCCCCAGGCCGCGCTGCCTTGCTGCCCCTCTCCCCTCTCAAGCCTGGCCAAACTCCTTCTAAAAGGGGACAGAAAGCAGCTGCCAGGATTTACGGCCGCCCCTCTTGCTGCGTGGGAGCGCTGCTGCCTTCTGCCTTTGCTCTCGGGTTCATGTGCATCTGAAGTTTCTCAGGACAGCGCCTGTCTGCTCCCCGCGTCCTGCAGCACAATGGGGCCTGCTTCTATAAGACTCAGTGTGCATTTTGTTTGCGTTCAATACATTTGTTTTACAGCACTGCCTGCAGGCAGCCCACCAAGACTGGGGCCACTTTGTCCCAGACGCTGCCCGAGCGTGGGCAGAGGGGACGGAGCTGGCTGCGGGCACCAAGCGCTCCGCCGGCATCACAGAGGCATGGCACAGACTGGGGTCTGCACTCTCAGGAGCTCTTCCACCCCATCGAGTCCCCACTGGGAGGAAGGACACGTCTACCCCAAGGTGGCATTGAGTAATTAAATGGCAGTGTTGTTTCTTAGCAATCAGAGTGGTCTGAAGAAGTGGGGTGGTATCAAAAGCAGGGGCACATGGCCAGACCCTGGTGGCAGCAGGGCCACCGTGGCAAGGCTGCGCTGGGCAAACTGGGGGCTGTGATGGAGGAGCAGTGGTCTGAGGTCCCACGCTGCCTGGTTCCTGCACCGGGCTGCCTGCTGTCAGTGCAGGGGCTGCTGCCTCTCCCGTCATCCAGTGGTGACGTTAAGGAGCCGTACCGTAAGGTTGAGGTGGTTGAGGTACCCAGGGCTGTGTCCCCAAAGTGCACACCCAGCCTCATTCCCAGGGGATGCTTCCTGTTCTGATACAGACTGCAAATAAGAGCGATCCCTCATTTGCTGGGATGAGCGTGGGCTGAAGTGCTGCTCTGTGCTCGGTTTGTTGGTGCTGAGCTGGGGCTGAGCCGAGGGGATTTCAGTGCTGCCCTGCACAGGATGCATCCTGCAGCATCAGTGCTACGTATGGCCCCAGGTCTGTCCTTCTCATGTCTTTCTCTTTGGGTGAACCAGACAACCTAAGCCCCACGTTTTCCCCTTTCCCAGCATCCCCACAATGGTCAAATGCGTGCATGCATGTGCAGAGATCCAGGGGTTGCTATTCCCCTGTCCACGTGTCTGCATCTGATCTGCGGTGCGGAGAGAGGATTTCTCCGAGCAGTGGAGGTGCATGGAGGTCGTGCTGAAAAGCTGCTTTCTTTGAGTTTTGAAAGAGATGAGCTCAGGGGGCCACTTATGTCTCTGGCTTGCTCTGAGGAGGGTTTCTTACTAGGGAGGCTGTATCATCTATAAAAGAAAGGGCTTTATGCTGGCTTCTTTATTCCAAGAACTGGGCATTCAAGTGAAGATGCTAAAAGCGTGTTTCTTCCTGCAGTCACGAAGGTCAGCAGTGCTGGGAGCAGACGGACAGTGCTGTGGGGTAATCCTGGGGTGGTGAGGCTGGGGTGAGGTCTGCTCCTGGGGTGCAGATGGCTCTCCTTCATGGTGCCGCCGCCCTGGATGAGACGGAGGATGCTTGGCTCCAGCACTGTCAGCACCAGGCACGGGAAAACACCGTAAAAAACAGCATGAAGAAAAAAAAGAAACTGCACAAAGTTGTGTTTTTAGTTCCCCCCCTCCCACCCCAAAGCAGAGCTCGTGAATGTGGCAGAGCCAGGCTAACGCGGCCACGGCACAGCTCCGGGAATATCAAAGTTACCGAAAAAACAGCTGTTCCCGATATGATGTGAGCACAGCCTATAGCAGGGCTAATGAGAAAAAAATACAACGCTGCTTAAAAAGCTCGACATCGTTAATGTCAGAATTGCAGGCAGCGGTAATTGAATACAGCGCTAATTGGACGTTGCAGGCTGTGTTTGTGACTCCTGGCCGGCCGCTAGCGAGCATTCCCTTAATCCTCTGCCATCCAGGGGGCTCTTCTCTCCCCCTGCCGAGCCCTGCTTCCCCCGCTGCAGCCTGATGTGCCAGAGCTTGGAGAGGTGCCCAAGCGGCTCATTAGCAGTACTCATTTCCCTGTGTCCAAGATTAATGAGGCGCAGCCACTCCAGATGCTCATGGCAGGCCGTGGTGGAGAGGCGAGTGCTGAGAGCGGCTCCTCCGGTGCGGGCAGCTCCATCTTCAGGATGGGGACATGGGGCACCGCAGGCACGACCTGCTGGCTCTGGGTGCAGTGGCACTGCTGCTGTTTTTGTGGCCCCAGAGACAGACAGCTGCCATGAGCTCAGTGGCACCAGCAGTGAGGAGGAGGAGGAGGAGGAGGAAGGGCACGAGCGCAGAGCAGCGTGCAGAGCAGATCCACCCCAGCGCTCCTGGATTGTTCTGCAGAGCTGACCTCGGTGCCTTCTCCCAGCACTGCCCAATATTACTGTGATTAAGTGCTGCTCTGAGCAGCTTTGCCAAGCTCTAAACTCAGGCGTGGTTTCTCCAAGCCCCCAATTTGCCTGCAGCTGGCAGAACAGCTGATTGCAGCCACTCCTTGCCGGCCTCCTGTGCAGCAGGAGGGCAGCATCTGCTCACCTGCACAGGGACACACTGCCTTGCTCAGGCACAGCGATGGCAGCAGGTCTGCCTTGTCTTTGCAGGGCAAGATAGATTTGCAGATGGATTTCCTGCTTTTTTCCCTGCCCTCGTTGTCTCTCTCCCCTTCGGTCTGCAAATCCCTGTGTGGAGAAGCAGATTTTGAGCCACAAGCAGAATTTCCCAGGACTCATCTCCAGCTCCGTGTCCTGCTCTGGTGGGAGAGCAGCTGCTTGTTGGGTTAATTACAGCCATTACCCGGGTGAGTGCCAGGGATGCTCCTCCATCCCTGCGTTGGTCCTCCCAAACGTAGCTGGGATAGTCCAACAGCCCTCACTGCTGTTGGCAAAACACTGACATCAAAACCTATCAGATTACTTCAAGACAAACAAACGAACCATTATCTGGTTTTGCGTGGAAATTCTCAGGGAAAGGCTGTCTTTTGGGGGGGTTCTTGTGCACCTCCAGGATTTGAGTGCAGGCAGGTAAGCTCACCTTCCTCACTGCCTATAAATGGGGCGTCGGGTGCTTGCCCCTTTCCTCAGCAGCAGAGCTCCGTGTCCTTTCATGGTCATCCAGGCAGTGCTTTGAACTTCTGGGAGACCAGATCGCTTGTATTCACTTGGATGGGCTGGAGATCGGCCAAAAGCAAAAGCAGAATGGAAGAAACACCCACCACAGCCCAACTTGCTGCCTACAGAAACGAGAGGACAGGGAAAAATGGGCGAGCTCTCCGTGGTGAGTCAAGCAGAGAATAAATCTCCACCTGTCCTAAATTCTCACAAGTCTATTAGAAGAGCAAGAGGAAGCAGGCTGCATGAGATAAGCCCAGAGGTATCGAAAGCTGCTGAAAACCTGAGCTGTAAGCTCAGTGCTTAGCGCAGGGAGCCGTGGCTGTGACGGAAAGATGCTGGAGCCTTCTTGTTGGCGTGCACCAAATCCTGGAAATGCCCAACGCTCAGCCTGGCTGGAGGTAGAGATCAGCCTGGCTGATCCCACGTGCATCCTGCATGGACCTCACACATCCCTCAGCTGCTCCCCAGCCCACCAGTGTGCCCCTGGGTGACTCGTGGCCATGTGGAGGCTGGAGGATGGTCTGGAGGAGACCATGGGTTTGAGTGGAGCTGCTTTTCCTTCTCTCCTAGCATGGTCAGGGCTGGGGCAGTGCTACTTAGGGGGCAGTGTGGTCGGTGGGTCCTGTCTGCTCACAGCTGGGGTGGTCACTGCTTCTGAGCAGCAGTACAGGAAAGAGACACGGATGATGAAAGGGAGGGAAGAAATGTGACAGTAAATCAGTCAGGCTCGCCTAAGTTATGACTAAACGGGGAGTGTGATACATCTGCAAATATTAGAAATGTGTAAACACAGAGGAGGGAGAGGGATGATTTATGGGATGATTGAAGGGAATGAACTTTTGGATGGGAAAATGTAGGTCAAGTAGTGAGGAGAACTTGCAGGCATCGAGATAACTGCCGGCAGCAGGAGCAGCTCCTCCTCAGCAGTGGGGCTAAATGCCATGGGGGAAGTGGGGACCCACTGCAGCAGGGTGATGTTGTCCTCCCAGAGCAGAGCAGGCCACGTGTGGGCCGTGCACTGCGTGTGCAGTTTGGTCCCTTTCCTGTTCCTGCACCATATGGGGGTGGAGGCGATGGTTTGCTGCTGTGTGCACGGCTGGCGAACGCTTCAGCAGGATCTCAGCGTAACGCAGCGTGCTGGATAGGAGCTGTGCTCGTCACCTATTTGCTATTTATTATTTGTAACCATGGAGCGTGGAAGGGAGTGTGCAAGAGAGGCTTCAGTGGCTTTCTGTGCTGTGTTGTTGGCAGGCTGGCTTCAGGGGAAAAGCCCAAAAGATCGCTCACAAAAAGCAAGTGGTGAGCTGTCTGGCAGCGGATCTGTGCTTTTAGTCCTGGCGTCTCAGGCTTTATCTGCTGTCTTCCAGGCTCACTTTTCATAGAATCATACAGTCATAGAATGGCCTGGGATGAAAAGGACCACAGTGACCATTCTGGTTCCAACCCCCCGCTGTGTGCAGGGTCAACAACCAGCAGAGCAGGCTGCCACATCTAGCCTGGCCTCGAATGCCTGCAGGGATGGGGCATCCACAGCCTCCTTGGGCAACCTGTGAACAGTGCCTCAGCACCCTCTTTTGCCCTGAGACATTTCATGAGCTTTACCTAACAGTATGGGAACTGCTGAATCACGGCCTGAACCTCGGATTGAGCACCTGGGGTGAGCCATGAGTCAGCCCTTGGGAGCACAGGTGAAGGCAATTCTGTGCTACTGGAAGGGGTGGAGCCTGGCTGCACCTCTCCTAGACCCCATCTAAGAGCTGACTGCCAGTGGGGAAGGATCTCTTCTGGAGATTGCTCCTCTTGGAGTCTTCTCAGTGAGCTCAGGACATGGGTAAGCTTTCCCTCCATTCTTCTTTAGTATGATAACCTGTTTAGCCTGACTTTCTTGTACATTTCTTAATTGTAACATCCATATATTCATAGATCATGCACTAACACACACTGCGTGCAGCTCGGCTGCTCATGGTGCAGTCAGCGCATCCTGTTTGTAACCCCAGAAAGGCTCTGGCTTTCAGGAGAACTCATCCCACCCAACCTCAGCCATTTGGAGCATCTGATCTATGCTGGCTGTCAGGCACCAAGCCCTGCAGCTGCCCAGCACTCAGCCTGGCTGGATGTAGTGTGGGGCACTGAGCTCCTGGCCGGCCCCACGTGCGTCCCCACGGGCCTCACACATCCCTCAGCTGCTCCCCAGCCCACCGGTGTGCCTCTAGGCGACTCATCCTCAGCAGGGAAGGAGCAGCACCTCCTATACGTGCAGCCCAAGCCCCTGCCTCAGATGACAGCCGCAATAACGAGTTTATTTTAGAAGGTCAGAAATCAAGTCCCGAGCACCTAGCGGACTGAAACGCTTCGACTGGGGCACGTCTGTGGCAGGGGATGCATTTCATGAGGCTGCTGCTCTCGCTGCCTTTTCTTCCTGTTGCTCTGACAGCCGGGCCGATGCCCGCTGCCCCCGGTTCCCCGGACTCGCCCGCTCCGTGCCCGCGGAGCGCAGTGCGTGCCGCCCGTGCCCCCTAACGGGGAAAAGGGGAACGCGCCCGGCCGGGCTGCACGGCGCCGAGCCGTCGGCGGGACGGAGCGCCGGGATCCCGCTTCTGATGCGGACTGCGTGCCCGCCTGCACCCACACGTCAAGGCTGTGGGGCAGAAGTGGGGACTTGCCGAGCTGCAGGGTCATAGGGTGGCTTAGATTGGACCTTACGGATCATCTGTCTCGTCCTGTCCTGTCTGGCCAGTGGATGCTTTCTCCCGTTCTCCTTCCTGCCTCATTTAACATATCGTTACCTGCCGAAATGCTTAACGGTCTGCTGAGTGTCGCCGAGGTCGCACTGCAGCAGTGCTAGGCGCTCCTTTTTCTGAGCAGAACCCACGTGCCTGCTGAGCACCGCGGGGCAGCTCAGTGCGATGTGCTTCCCTGGGCCTCGTCCTCCCGGCTCCCCGCTGCCCAGCGCCGGCCCTGAGGAATGCAGGCTGGTTATCCTTACCTGCAGTCCTATAATAGCTTATCTGCAGCCTTACAGAACCCGGTCTGCAGCCCTTTAAGTCCATGTCTGAGCCATGGAGAAGGAGGTTCAGGAGAAGGAGGAGGCGGTGGGGTTGGGGATGGGCTCACTGCCCATCTCCCCTCCTCCTCGGCCCCAGAGAATGAGCTCAGGCAGATGCAGATCCAGAAGCAGAGCTCTGAGCTCTCCCTCCTGGCCGTGTCCTCGTGGGCTGATTACAGCCAGTCCCTCCTCTGGAGCTGTTCCACTTTGTCTAAATAATTAACATCCAGAGGGCCAGAGAGAAAAAGCAGGGCTGCAGCTGGAGCTCCACTTCCCAGCTGAAGCCCTGGCCACAGGGCTATTGCCTGCTCCATGTATTGCGTCCTGGCCCCCAGTAAATTTGTTCTGATGAAAGTTTCAGCAAAGCACGCTTCCATGAAAATTCTAGTTTTCATGAATTGGCATTTTCCAGGAAAAAAAAAAGGGGGGGGGGGGGGGGGTGAAAAGCAATAGAAAGAAGTTGCCAAGCATTTCCCAACCAGCATTAATCCTGAGACACTACTATGGTCCAAACAGACAATGATAAGGATCTATGGAAAACATGGGGAAACAAAGAAGAGATGTTTTTAAAGCCTCCAGAAAATAAAAATCCAGCTGGAAGGAGGGGCATGGGGTTTATCCCAGCACGCTCAGGAGGGACATTCATTCCCTTTGAATGGCGGGGAGCCCTTTCTAGTTGGTTTCAAAGGAAGTTGGATGTGGTCATTAATGTGACCTTCATTTTGTTGCTAAATGATACGTTTGTGGATGAGCTGGAAATGCTGGGGAGGTGCAGCCTGAGGAAGCTCACTGCTCAGAGCTCTTCTCCAGTGCAGATGGGCTCTTTCCCCCGTGCCCAGTGCCTGGGAGATGTGGGGCTGAGCTCTGCACTGTGGCCATAGGGCTGTGCCCGGCCCCACGTCTCTGCAGCTACAGCAGGCACTGAGGTGGGCACGACTGTGTGCTTGTGAGTGGCTTTTCCAGCAGGCAGAGAACTCGGAGATGCCCAAAAGATGGGCGGCTCCATGGGGAGGGCGCCAGCAGCTCGGCACATCCCTGCCCATCCCGTGGCTGGTGCCGTGTGGTTGGTTCACTTGTGTGGTGATTTTTATTTCATTAGATGAGCTCTGCAGCCTCTCAAGTTCTCCTTTAGTCGGTGGTTAGCTCAGTAAGCAGCCCAGACGTGCCGACAAGAACTTCCAAGTGAGATTGGGGCCCTCTTCCTGCTAACCCAGCTCTCTGCATCTCTGGGGTGCTGGGGAGTGACGTGTCCTTCTTGGTGACTTTCTCTAGGCTGTCTACAAGGCCTGGCTGTGCTCCGAGTATTTCAACGTGACGCAACAACAGTGCCGACACCGGATCCCATGCAAGCAATACTGCCTGGAGGTGCAGACCAGGTGCCCGTTTGTGTTACCGGACAACGACGAGCTGATCTATGGAGGCTTGCCTGGCTTCATCTGCACGGGTAAGAACAGCGGGGCTGCGAGGGATGGAGGTGCACCTCACAGGGGTGCCCGTAGAGCTTTATGGTCTTGAAGTCTCTTTGGGAGGGAGGGAGGGAGGAGGAGGTTCCTGGGCTGGGTCCCCTCCGTGCCACCGCACTGACCCCGGTCTTCCCACAGGGCTGCTGGAGAGCCAGCTGCCTGAGGAGGAGGCCAAGTGCTGCGAGGTGCAATGGGACTCCTGCGACCACCCCCCGGACAGCAGCTCCGACACATCCCCCAAATCCACGGCGTCAGAGTCGCTCCATTACCACCGCCACGACCCCCACCTCCATCACCAGCGGCAGAACCACTACCATCTCTACCACCACCACCAGTACCACCACTCCCCGTCCTTGCTGCCGGTCTCCGCAGGGTCTCGCCTGGGCAGCAGCAGGATCCGGCTGTGCGTGCTGGTTCTGATGCTCCTCCACACCATGGTGTCTTTCTCGAGCGTGCACGGCGGCGGCGGGGGGCTCGGCCCAGAGACCCTGCCCTCCTTGGATGAGAGCGTGGCGCGGGACGAGTGATGCGGAAGGCAGAGCCGACCTCCGAGAGGAAACGCCAGATCTTTTTCCACGAAAGGGGGCACATGCTATTCCTCCAATGGGAGGCACGGGATCGGGGGTGACGCACACAGACACACCCCCACACATTACCCCCAAGAGCTGCTCGCCGCGGGGCATCCCCGTGATGAAGAGTCTCTAATGCGCACAGGGCTGCGGGACTCGGCGGTGAGAAGGGTTCAGTCAGCAGCAGCCAGGTGGCTCGGTGTGGGGCGGGATGGGGAGTGGAGGGGGTGGGACCCCTCGGGAGGTGGCCCCATGGGTACCACATGTGCCTTGGGTACCCACCAGCTATGTGCCAGGAGCGTGGAAATCAGCCTAACCCCCATTTCTCTTCTGTCCATAAAGCCCAGCACCCCGTGGTCCCAAATGGGTGGGAAGGTATGGAGACAGCATCTCTCCGCAACCCTCCTCTTCCCGTCCCTGGGGAAAACCCAACAAGGCAAAGCAGTCCCTACACGGCCTGGCCGGGCTTCTTCTGCTGCTGGTGGTGCTGGTGGGGCTGGAGGATGCTGCCCTATGGTGCTGGTGGGGTCGGTGGGGCAGGAGGATGCTGCGCTGTGGTGCTGGTGGGATTGGTGTCGCTCGGCCCAGCGCTCCCTGCTTTGTAACATGATGGTTCCATTTACCATCTCTTGCTTGCTTTCCCCATGGGAGAGGCTGCTCTCGGGGAGGCGTTAGGGAGACGTGGTGAAGCTGAGGGTGTCTTCAGCTTGCAGTGGGATCAAGGCTGGTAACAATTGGATGAAAGGCTTCAGAGGGCATCCTTCCATGCTTCGCGGCCACAAATCATCTACTGGATGGCAGAAGGACTGGGTGAAGGGCTGGAGAAATCTGGCTGGTAGGGATGGTCTCCCACACAGAGCAGAGGCGCTAATAAGGCCCAGCTGGAGAAGGGAGTTCTCCCAAATGCTTTTTATCAATAGTTGCCCCCAGATCAGAGAACATTGAGGAGCCCACCCGGGGCAGCGGCGCTTGCTCAGGCAAGGTGCAGCCTCAGTCAATGCAGACTTTTTATACCTGAGTTCAGCATTTCTGGGCCCCAAACAGACACCAGGTCCCTCCCTGCCACGAAGCTCCCAAATTCTCCATCCGCCCACAGGGCTCTGCAGGCAGCACGGAGGAGGTGGGGAAGCAGGCTGCAGACAGCTGCAGGGCGCTGCGGTCACAGCACGGGTGCACACCTGCTGCTTCCATCCCTGCCCCTTCAGGTCAGCTCAGGGTAGGGTCAGGGTGGCCCTGTGGAAGGCATGAGGATTGTCCTGCTGTGCCCAGACCCGTGCCAGGGCCCTGTGGAGCAGTGGGGAGGTTCAGGGCGGTGAGCATTTCTGGTTCCTGGTCTGGCGAGGTGAAGCAAAGCCCACAGTGCTGCTTCTGACCTGGAGGAGGGCAGCACCAGGAACCTTGCAGGAAAGGCTGCTCCCAATGTTTCCAGCCCATTCACAGACCAAAGAGGCTCTGAAAAGCAGCTGAATGTGTGACTTGTGCTTCGACTCGAACCTCAGAGCTCTGGGGAGATGTTTACACACTACCAGTTACCTGTTACCAAAGTCCTGAGGATGCAGAGCCCATGGACTTGTTGTGCAGGGCTGTCGGGCAGGAGAGCTCACGCCTGTGGGAGGCACAGAGCGTTTCCCAGGCAGATTCTATTATGGATGGCACCCAGGATGGATAGGTAGGGAGATTCTTGTTTGAATATTCACGGCAGCATCCCTGTATTTGCAGTCTGGTTTACACCAAGCTGGGAACTCAGACGTGCAGCAGCTCAGCAAACAGGAGTGGGGCCGCTCCGTTCGCTGCGGCACCGCGGCGTTGTGGGGAAAAGCGAAGGCACTCAGCAAGAGCGAAGGAGGGAGAGCAGCCGCGTCCCATTCCTTCTTAAGGAAATGAGATTCTTCATGTACTGCCAAGAGTGAAGCTGATTCCAGGCACCTCTCCCTGAGATAGGCTGTGTCCAATCTGGGAGAAAGCGTGGCCCTGCATCAGCATGCGGCCCTGACTCAGCTCTGCTCTTTCTCTGCCCGCAGCTTGCTGGGGGTGCTGGGCCTCTGCCCCATGGCTACACAGAGTGACAGCAGCGGGGACAGCTTGGGGACGCTGCGTTTGGGTGCGGGGATGGGGATCCTAGGCAGGGAGCAGCCAGCTCAGGGTGCTGCTGTGAGGGGCCGTGGCATTACCTAGTGTGACTACGAGGAAAGTGCTGAGTCTTCACAGAGCGGGGCTGTTGGAAGGAGTTCTTTTATTTAGCAAGTCTGGGCTGCTGTCAATAAGTTCTGTGGTTTTCGGGCACCATATGCTGTATTCAACGCTTTGCCAATGGCGTTAAACAAATCCAGACGTGGCTGTTTGAGGAGCGGGACGGAGCAGCTGGGAGCGGTGCGTGGCGCAGTCTGACACTGTAGGGCCAGCAGATAAGAATCTTCCCTCTGCCCTGACACTGCAACCCCGATAACCCTCCGCATCAGCCTTGGCTAGAAGAGAGAAGCAGAAAGCAGACCGGGTGCAGGCTCAGCTGATAACCCCACGGTTCCCCTTTCAGAGCATCCCCAGGGGAGCGCAGCCCCACGCAGCCCATGCAGGAATTCAGCCCACGGAGCTCCTCCTTTCCTTCCACTCACCGATCTGATTTCTCCCCCCCGGTGCTGGGGGTCGGATGGTGCTGCAGGGATGCGGCCACGGCCCGTCTGCTGCGCCAGCCCTCTGCACCGCGCTTTAATGTCGCTGCCAGTTGTACAAATTAATTAAAAATAACTGAAGAAAAATCCCAAAGAAAGGCCCCGCTTCCTCTGGTGAAGATTAATCATTAGTTGAGCCTTTTTCTTATGAAAATACAGATCCATGGTAGCCCCAGGCAAAAGATTCCCAGGGAGAGCCCTCACCATTCGTGCTCTGAGTTAGGGAAATCGCTTTGAAAGCATCTGACAACTAAAGCAGAACATGTTGAGTAACTTGGCAACACTCTGAAAACATCTTGAAATGGTTTTTGTTCAACACATTTTGCTTCGCTTCAATAGGAGATGTCAGGGCAGTTCATTCACTGCCGCTCAGGGCTGCGGGCGATGCCGGGAGACGGCTCCTCTGCAAAGAACTGAGAGCCCCGATCTGTGCTGCTGTGAGCACAGGGGCAGGGTGGTGCTGCCACGTTGGAGCGGCCCGGAGCTCTGCACGGCTGCCTGTCTGCACCCTCATCCCGCATCCCCTCTCCTTCATCCCACGTTCTGCATCCCACGTCCCATATCTCTCATCCTCCATCCCACCCACGGCAGCCCTGTTCCCCGCTGCCCTCCCTGCATCCTTGGATGCCCGTCCTCAGCTCACGCTGCAGCACGATCTGATCCGTGGCCACCACCCCAGGAAGGAGCACCCCCAGAAATTAAGAGACAAATTTGAAACAGAAAAATTATCCGGAGAAAACGGCTGTGAAAATCTATGCAACATGTCCAGCAATTTTGTTTATAGGTTTTTTTGTTTTTGTTTTTGTTTTTTGGAGCTGCCCTATGAATTTCCATCCGTGGGAGCATAAATCATTATTCCAAGTATATTTAGAATCACAGCACGGCCCGGGTTGCAAAGGCCCACGATGCTCATCCAGTTCCCTGCTGTGTGCAGGTCACCAACCAGCAGCCCAGGCTGCCCAGAGCCACATCCAGCCTGGCCTTGAATGCCTGCAGGGATGGGGCATCCACAGCCTCCTTGGGCAACCTGTGAACAGTGCCTCACCGCCCTCTGAGTGAAAAACTTCCTCCTCATATCCAACCCAAACCTCCCATCTCACTTTAAATCCTCCGGCCCTGCGCTCTGGATCCCGGCAGCTCAGGGCCTTCAGGCTCCATCTGGGTCATTCCTCAAGCATTCTGTCACAGTTCCTTGCACACACAGTGTTGGATGTCCATAGGGTTGGGCTGCAGCTCAGCTCGGGGCACTGGAAATGGTGCTGTGTGGTTCCCACCTCCCCAGCATTCAGAACATGGGCCCTTCATGGCCGCCCCATTGCAGGGATGGCTCTAACTTTGCTTGCTGTAAAGTGAAACTCACCCTCCGAAATTTTTCAATATATTTATTTATTTACTTTACAAATTGGCTCCAGCTTATGAAATTTGGGTTTGGTTTTGCCATTTTTAAATGCATTTATTTGGGAGCTGTCCATGCTTGAATTGCAAAACAAAAAGCCGTTTCGAGCCAGATGGCTTTTTGGGTTGTTTCCTTCTTCTTTTCATTTTGAAATGTATCAGGAGGCATATTGATAATTAGCACTAATTTTTTTTTTTTCACATTCAGAAATGTATCCAGAACTGCCCTTTCCCACAAAACGTTTCATTTTCCAAAAAAGAAAGAAAGAAAGAAGAACAAAAATCAATCACACTTTTTCTGCTCGCAGTTGGAACTGGTGGCGGTGGATTTGGAGAGAATAGCAATTTGTCAGGAATTCCAACCAGCTCGACTCAAAATAGCAAAACAGCACCCAGCCGTTTCTCGGGGGCAGTGGGCTGAGCAGCGCCGTGGTGAAAGCAAACTGGAGAGCTTCCTTCCTTCCTGCCTTCCTTCTTTCCTTCCTCCCTTCCTTTTTCCCTTCTTTCCTTCCTTCCTCCTTCCCTTCCTCCATTCCTTCCTTTCTTCCCGTCTTTCCTCCTTCTTTCTTTCTCCTCTCTTCCTTCCTTCCTCTCCTCCTCCCTTACTTCTTTCCTTCTTTCATCCTTTCCTTCCTTTTTTCCTCCCACCCTTCCTCTCTTCCTTCTTCCCTCTTTCCTTCCTCCCTTCTTTTCTTTTCCTCCCTCCCTTCCTTCCTCCCCCTCTCTTCTTCCCGTCCTCATTTCCTTTTTTTCCTCCCTCTCTTCCTTCCTTCCTCCCACCCTTCACCTTTTCCTTCTTCCTCTCTTTTCTCCTCCCTTCCTATCTTCCTTCCTCCCGTCTTCCCTCCCTCCATCCCCAGAGCTGCAGACCTGACGTCCCACCTGTGGCTGCAGAGATGCTCCATTGCAGACACCACTGCAGCCCCGGTGGCCGTCGGCCTCCCGCAGCCACCCCTGTGACCACGCTCCGTTCTTCCCCAGCCCGTTGCCTCCCAGCTCCTCCCGACCCGCACATCACTCCTCCGGCACCGATGGGAAGCCCTCAAACCGGAGCGTTGTCCAGGGAGTTTAAATAGGAAGGAATCAGACCCGCGGGTCCGGCAGGGAACCGCAGGGCTCACGGGGAAAAGCAAGCGCTGCAAAGAGCGACCCGAGGGAGCAGAGGGGAGAACAGGGGCCGGGGCGGCCCGTGGGGGCTGATGGTGACCGAACCCTTCTCACGCGCTCGGGGCCGTCGGTGGACGCGGGGCCTCGACCTGCGGGGCCTCCCGGCGCCGCGAGGTGAACCAACCATCCTGCTGAAGTCAAAGTACTTTCTAATTCCCCCCCCCCGCCCGGTTTTCTCTTTCTTTCCAGCTTTCGTCCTCTGCCTCCCCCCTGCCCTCCCTCTGTTCCCACCCCCCTTCTGTTTCTCTTTCTCCCCTCTGTCATAAGAAAGTGACTGTGTCCTCGAGGGGACGGTTTTCTTATGCCATTTTATACACTGTGCTTCATGTTTAGAACTTTTTTGCACTAGTTCCTATTACATTTATTTTCCAAACCGGTTTGACAAAAAACAAACAAACAAACAAAAAACCAACAAAAAAAAAAAGACAAAAAAAAAAAAAATACAAAACCAACCGACAAAACCAACACAAAACCATGCTATAATTCCGTTGTATTAAAAATATTATCCTACTACTCTCTGTGTTCAATAGTCTCTGTACCTGTAATGCTTTCAGTTCTGTTGTATCCGGGGCAGAGGTTTGCTCCGCTCCTTGTTTAACCCAGTACGGAAATAAAATGTTAAGAGTTGACGATCCCCTGCCGCTCTCTGTGCCTCGCTCGGGGCTCGCAGGTCCGCGCTGCGCTCCGGCCGTGGCTGCCGGCGGAGCCGGGTCCGCTTTCGTAACCTTCCTTTGTATTTCTTTTGTTTCTCGCCTTCGCGTTTCTTGCCACGGGGCTCACCTCGGAACAATAGGGGCGAGGGCTGTCACCACGAGATCCATCACGGAGCAGTGACTAAGCCGGGGTATCCGAACGATGCCCGGCTGAAGCCCACACCCGCGTGTAATCTGGAATTAATTCATCTGCACGACAGATCGCGGCACGCAGCGGAGCCGGGGCTCTCTGCCCCAAACGGAGCGCTGCGTGCCCGCCTGCAAAGCTCTGAAGTTACGCTTCGGCCGCCCCCACCCTGAGCTGCGAGCTCTGAGATCGGGAAGATGGAGAGAGAGAAGGGGGGAATTAAGGATAAAAGGCGATCGGTGCAGAAAAGACAACCGCAGGGTGCTGGAGAAGCAGATGGGGAAAAGCGGGGGCACTAACGGGGCACGGGCAGCTGAGCGGGGCTGGCGCCGTACTGCTCAATGCCGCGGAAAGCCCCCGAGCTGCTGCACGGCGCAGGGGGCAGCAGCTGAGCACAAGTGTGCTAACAACCTTCCCTCCCACAGCCGTCTGCAATTGCCAGCAACGAGCCTTACCGCATAGATGTGCTGCTGGGGCACCAACCCCCCTTCGGTTTGAAGAAGCAAACCATCTGCGTTCCTCTTGGAGGGCGCTTCAGAAGCAGCACGAGCTCCGTTTGGAGTTCCCAGGTAACCTCGTTGCTCTGGTGTGGTGTCACGGGGAGCACTGGAGCTGTGATGCAGCTTGGTGGGTCCTCAGTCCTAATGCTCATTGTTCTGGTTTGTTCCATGCTCGTCACTTTGATCTTACCAAGAACCTGGAAAGCAGATGTGTGCAGGTAGAGCCCTTGCTGTGCACTTGGGTTCCTTCACACCGCTCCATCCCTCCCCTCTTATTGAGGAGGATCTGCAGAGCCCTGCGTGAGCCCTAGGCTGTGCTGCTGGCACAGGCTGTTTGGAAGCCCACATGGACCAGAATGAACCACCTCCTCCACCTCCCTGGCCAGGTAAGGATGTGGCCATTTGTCACCTGGTGCAGAACTTGCTGCTGTTTGGTGCCTGGAACAAATCAGGTGCTTAGGAAAGGGAGAAACTCTACAAACAGATTATGTAAGAGGGGGCCATGCCACTTTCCTTAGAGCTCCCTCCTGTAGGAGGTCAGAAGTGTAACCTGGTGCCCCTGACGTATGAAAATAAGGCCAAATCAAAATGGTCTCCACGAGGAGAAGTGTGCAGGAGCTGCTGGTGGAGAAGCATAGCTGTCAGCAGTGGGGGGTTCTCCTATCACTTGGGTAGACGGGACCATGCTTAGACTCAGCAAAGCATACATAGGGGTCTATGTCCAGAGCAGCTCTCAGGTGCAGTCAATGGGCTGAGGACACAGTGCAATGCATTGTGCTTCTTGGGAGATGAGCTGAGGGTCAGCACTTCCTTCAGGCCATGAGCCACCACGTGAGTCACAGAAACGTGGAACGTCCCAAACTGGAAGGGATGTACAGGATCACAGAGTCCAACCCTTGGCTCCACACAACACCGCCCAAACCCTATGGTTGAGAGTGGTGTCCCAGCACTCCCTGAGGTCTGGCAGCTTCAGGCTGTGCCTGCTGCCCTGGGCAGTTGTGCCGTGCCCACCGCCCTCTGGGGCCTTCCTTTGACTTCCCAACTCAGCTCGCCGTTCCCTCGAGCCCCATCTCCGGGCATTCACTCCGCAGCACCGCTCCTGAAGCGTCGACGTGCGGTTAATGGGATCTGCGGGGATGGCGGCAGTGTCCCTACGGAGCAGCTCGGGATGCTGCGGGGCCGTGCGGGCGCTCCCATGATGTGCAGTACCACGCCTGGCCGCCAGGGGGCAGCACCGCGCCGCCCGTAGGTCCCACCTGCAGGGGCCGGGCTGCGCACCGCGATGTGCGGCACGGCTGGGCGCGGGGCTCGGCCTTCCCGCGTGTCGCAAGGAGGCATCGGAAGGAAGCGGTGCGGTCTTCAAGCGCGGACATCATCACGCCAACATCACAGTTCTACTCCAGAACCTTTTCCGAGCTCCTGAAGCTGCTTTGTCTCCTCTGCGTGTGCGGCCGCTCAGAGTTGCGAGAATTGGGCTGTGTGTCACCGTGGGTTCCATCACTGACATCAACGCTTGGACACGAAATGGTGAATCCCAAAGTGATGCCTGTGAGCCGTTGTTCCCTGCACTCCTTGCTCTGTGCTGAGCAGGGAGCCTCTGGCTGTTTCAGGCCCTCTGAGCACCAGCGATGCTCAGAGCATCGTGCCCTGCTGCTGGGATGAGCCCTTCATCATCGGTTCCTTTTCATCTCTATTTGGTTTTGTTGAGGATCAAACAGGTACCTTGTGTTGAGTGATGGGTTCTGTGGCTGGAAAGTTGGCGTGATGCCTCCTCAGAGGACCGATGAAACTCTTGTAGCTGGAGCTGAAGAAATTATTAATGATCGTAATTTCCCACAACTTTTGCCTGGAGGACTCCTTTGTTCTCTTCTTTGTCTAAAAGTTGTGTGAAGTAAGAGCTCACAATTTATTCTGCATTAGCAGCCCCTTTGCCATAGCAGAGCAGGCACTGCCTGCATGGGCTGTAGGTGGATCCATGTGAGATCTCTGATCCAGATGGGGCTTTGCTCTGCTTTTCCTGCCTGGGCTCTGCTTTGCTTTACTCATCACCCAGGCACCGCACGTGGCACTCAGCATCCTGACTGGTTTTGGAAGGAAGGCTCCATCACATCGATGTTCTCAGTGAAGGCAACATCAGTGCCTTTAATTCAGCTTTATCTGAATTAACTCTAACCGCTTTCTTGGGCTGAAGCTGTCTTCCCTTCTGCAGCACAGCTCCAACCAGGGAAGGTCTGCCTCTAGTTGCCATCCTCAGCAAGCCGCTGTTCCTTGCTATGTAGGCCGTGGCACTCTGAGAAGCTCACTCCTGGTGAGGGTGATGGAGAGCCTTCAGCTGGTGAAGGTGAGAGCTCAGAATGAGATTCTGGAGGTGAATTTGGTGGTGCTGGAGAAGCGGTGGCTGTGCTGTGCCACCAGGTGTCCGATGCTTTGTGCTGGGACACCCAGCCCTCACGCTGCCCTGGGGCAGCATCCTGCAGGGAGAAGTGCAGGAGGTGCTCTCTTCCCTTTGAGGAGGGCAAGGTGATGTGCTACCAAGGATCACGGAGCCTCTCTGACCCGCTAAACCCAAAGGATGCTGGATTGCATCCAAACCGTCTTCACCGTGAACAACCAAGACGAGGCCTGAACAGGATGGCAGGAGCTGCTGTGTGCCAACGCTGCGTGTGGGAGAGGTGTCTTGGCGTCACGCTGGGCGCATTGCCCACTCACACCCTGCCCCCAGCAGTCTCCTTCGTGCATCGGTATGAAACGATGCTCCCACCCCAGGGGCGTTTGCTCTCTGCAGAACCCACTGCTGCTCTGCCCCCTCTGGGAGCACTCCTGCTCTTCCCCGCAGGGAAGCTGCAGGTAGCCCAGCCACGAGCATCTGCTGCCAGCCACCCCGTCACATGTTGGCATCCGTCACCCTGTCAGCGTTCAGCTTTTCTTTCCTGCTGGAGGAATGGCTGCGGCTGTGCCAGATCCAGGAGCTGTGCTTGGGGTGAGCCCACGTGCAGAGCTGTGACTGCGTTGGCATCGGCTGTGGTGCAGCCGGGAAGCCAACGAGAACCTCTTTATATAAACTCTAAGGTTTTTTTTTCTTTTTTTTCATAAAAGCCCTTCTAATTTGTACCAAAGAGGCTGGAGCACGCCCTTGGGACTGGTAAAAATAATAATAGCTTAAGTGGTAGAAGACTGTGAATTTGAAACAGAAGGTTATGAGACTTAAAAGTATTACAAAAACGTCAACATTGTATATCAATAAGCGTAATTTAGATATACAAAGAGATAGCGAAGGCTCAAACAAAGAACTGTCAAGTTTTACCTCTTCAGATCTCCTTGAAACGAAGCAGATGTCTTCATCCAATTGATCCGAGAAGCCGGCCTTCGCATCCAAAAGCATTTCATTTAACATCACAAATGAATTACTCATTACAAAAATTACATGGTTTGCTATTTTTTTTTCAATCTCTTTTTTTTTTGTTTTGTTTTAATTCCGAGATGAAACACACATGTTGGTGTTGGCTGCTCCAGCACAGCGCTCCCCAACGCTGGGAACAGGGAGCTGCGGCCGGGCGATGGGGGGTGGAGACGAATGGCTCTCATTACAGCCCTATCTGTTGGCTGCCTGAAATATGCCTCCTAACAAGCGGTTTAATTGCGAGCGCTGCGTGCCATGACGAATGGCTGCCGCCTCCTTCCAAATCCTCCACCGGCCGTCCAAGCGTCCCTCATCAAACCCTGATCCAACGCGGAGTCTGAAGAGGAAATTGCTGCTTTAAGGCCGTGTTACCACGGGATATTACGTCTGAGCCCTGTGATCTTCCTCCTCGCATAAATCTGTGGCTGTTGGGACACATCTAAGAACAAGCATTCGGGCTTTCCTTGCCCGGGTTATTGCTGGCACGCTGCGGGTCCTGAGGCTGCAAATCACACAGCCGGGAGCCTCTGCCCTCAGCTGGCTGTGACCACAGGGTGAGCAGCAGGCGGCTCTGTGTGCACCTGAGGGCTGCTCCTGCTTGGGCTGCAATTCCTAGGATTTGCCTCTGTGAAGGTGAAGCTTTGGCTCCTCACCCTGAGGTGTCCTGGAGCAGGAGTTATCCCAGCTGCAGCTCTTTGGGCAGCTGCTTTGCTGAGGTTCGTCTCACCTCATCTAGAAGCAAGGCTGCAGCCCTGTGCTTGGTGCACCTGGGCTGTGACCTCACTTCCAGCCTTCAGCTGTAGGGTGGTGCACCATGAAGTGCCCTGGAAACCCTTCGCCCTGTGGTGTGCATGCATGTTTCAGCCCTTCTGTGCCTTTGGAGGCCACGGTGCGTGGGGAATAATTTCATTGGGACCGTATCTCCAAAGAGGTAACCTGTGCCATGCATTAACGGAGACAGACGTCAAACAGACAAAACCATTTGCAGAGGAAACCACAGCATGAGCCCCAGCCTGAGCGCCGTGTGCAGGGAGATCCTGCTTGGAAGGAGCTGCTCTGCTCTGCAGGGGTGAAGGTGCACCTGGGGGCCTCCATCCCAGAGGCAGAGAGGTGGCTTTCCTGCAACCAGCCCAGAGCTGTGGCACTGGGCAGGGTGGGGAGCGCCCATGCATCCCTCAGCCCTTCATCCAGACACAGAGCTGCGTGCTGAGCTGCTCTCACATGGGCTGCTGGGGGCTGAGCAAGGAGCAGAGCAGGCTGTAGGCTCCCCAACGCGTGCCTTGCACGCAGCACGACCTACACCCCTCCAGACAAAGATCCTATCACCTCCATTCCCAAAAGTGGATCCCAATGCCGGCCCTCGAGGCTGATACTCACCAGCATCCCGCAGTTGGGAGCCCAGGGCTGGGGGTGAGCAGCAGGCGTTGTATAACACAGAGTGGAATATCACTGCTGCAGCCAGGATGAGTAAGAGAACAGCTGACGTTGGTCACCGGCTGCAGTTCCGTGCGGCCGAGGGAGGGGGAGGCTGAGAGACGGCTGCACAGTTGAAAAAAATAAAGACAATGAGTCTATAAAAGTTGAAGAACTGAATAGATTCCGAACATTTGCTTTTCATTATCACCAAATAACATATAAATAAACATACGACAGAAACGAGAGCAACGGCCCAGCTGCCCTGTCCAGAAGGAGCCGTGTTTAGGCTGAACTGAGCCTTCTGTGGCCAGACCTCCTCCCCGTGTGCTCTGTGATGGGACTGGGATCCGGCTGAGCTCCCATCCCAATGCAAAGCCAGGTGTGTGGGAAGGAGAGCTGTGCTGGTTGTCCTTCGAAGGCAGGAGGGCAGGGGGAAGGGTGTGCGAATGAGCACTGCCAGTCCATGCACTGATTTGGTTTCTGGCATGAGCAGACCTGAGCCTTTTGCTGTTGTTGTTTTTGCATGTCGATAATTAATAGCGCAGCTCAGAAATGCCATCCATAAAGAATAGCTGGCTTTGCTTTTCCTTTCCCCACGTCTCACGGTGCAAAATGAGCCCTCGAGTGATGCTGAGCACGTGGCAGAGCAGATGGCTCAGGCTGGAATTGCAGCGGGTGCTGCACCATCAGCATCACCGCGCTCTCTGCTCCGGCTCTGCTGTGCACATCCCCCCATGGCAGTCCCAGGGCTCAGCTTTGCACTGCTTTGCAGTGACCACCAGCCCGGGGAGGACTGCAGGTTCAAGGAAAGGAGAGGGCAGCTCTGCAGCTGCAGATGTAAATGGCAGAATGTGGTGGAAAGAAGGAATCCCTGTGGCTGCTCTCCCCTTGCAGATCCGCTGCTCAGTCCCTGCAGACGGACACAGCCTCTGTCACAGCACAGTCAGAGCCTGCAATGGCTGGGAGTACAGCCTTAAATAAAGCAGATAACATGAGAAATGTCAGCCCTGTAGCTGCAGCAAGGGCTGCAGGCTTTCAGAAAGTCAGGATGCTTTGTCCTATGGGCTTACAGACGCATCTGAGAACACAATCCCTGCCCGCTGTGATCTCAGGATCCAGGAGGCTGCGTTCTATTAGGGTTGCTAACACCGCTGTGTGAGCAGAGGAGATGGCTTTCCTGCAGTTTAGCGGAGTTTTCCTCAAAGGAAAGTCATGAATTCCAAAGCTTTTAGGTCACGCATGTTAAAATCCACTCTGCTGCTGCAGCAGATACAACAGCTGGTGCCAAAACGTAAATGGGAAATGGGCTCGGAACTTATTTGCAGCATGCCTCGAAGAGATTCGCTTAATCTCCTAAATATGCAAAGCGCTGGCGCTGCCCCTGTGGTGCCCCCGTGGTGCTGAGGGCTTTGCCAAAGGAAGGAGACCTGAAGCAACGATCTGCTGCAGGTTCCTCCTCCCGGCTGTTGTCTGGGACACAGCAGCTCTGGCATGGTGGTGCTGGGGGTAACGGCGCACTGGGAGCCAGGAGGGAAAGCCCACGGGCTGAGAGGTGGCTCCGTGCTCCTCCCCCGTCAGCCCCCAGCCATCCCATCCCCTGGGCTATGCGGGCTGCAAGGAACAGCGCCTTTATTTCTGGGATGTCTCCTTTTCCCCTGGATTTCTCCCTGTTGTTCAGGGGGAAACAAAGCCGGGGCAGCTGGGCCCGATGGATTCCTGCAGATAGAGGCAAAATCCAGGCAGGGGGAACCTCCTCCTTGCGCAGCAATGCTGCTTTCTGGTTCAGAACTGCTCCCTGCAAAGCCGTGCGGTCCATGCGTGAGGGCCGCTCTCAGGTCTGGGGTGGCACATTCACTACTTGCTCGGATGGGATTTCTCATTAACCGGTGGGATTTTGTAGGAAGAGCTCCTCAGTGCTTCATTGTGAGGGTGTGATGTGTGTCCCAGTCAGATCCCAGCAGAGGTGGCCAACTCAGCTCTTCTGGATGGTTCACGGATGGATGGAGACCCCCACGCAGGCCCTGAAAGCACAAAGTATTGAGGGAATCGCTTAACCTCTAAAATTCACCCCGAAAGGAAGGTGAATTACCCTTGTAAACAGAGCCAGGTTGCAGCCTGCCTGAGGAAGTCGCTGTTTGTAAATAATTTGGATCTCCATCTTGAAAAACAGGACCAACCCTGAGTGTGCAAATAATTACAGATGTCCCTAAAATAATGGCAGTGTTGTGTACTGAGAGTCCGTTGGCTTTTATTTGCTTTTTGCTGTGGAGCTGTCAGGGTTGGTGCTGGTTAATGCTTCCAGTTTTTTCTATACAAATATTAGGGAAACATTTCTCTCTTAAATGAAAACAGAGACTCACATATAATTCCATGACCATGGCACAGAACTTAAAGGCAAAATAATAATAATAATCCCTATTGCAGAAAAATAAGTCTAGGAAGGAGTACAAAGAGGTCATCTGGTTCATCCAGCTCCCCAAAGGCAGCACAAACTGTGTTCTTTATGGCCCCAGCCCATGAAATACAGAGTGCTGGAGACCCCCCGTGCTCCCCATGCTCCATCCCAGTGCTTGCAAGGCATTCTCAGAGCCTCACATCCCCCTGCCCTGCTCTGTGGGGGGCAGCCCCCTGCCGCTGCTGCGCTGGGGGTCCCTGCACCATCCCCTCCCCTCCTCCCCCCCTGTGCCTTGGGGACTCAGGGTTGTCCCATTCGGTGTCACAGCAGATTTCTGCTGGCACCCTGTTTTGCTTTGGGCACCTCTCCGATCTGCTAAGAGCACAGCTAATGCTTTATGCCATCAATTCCCAGAGACATCCCTGAAGGATGCCAACAAAACACTGCCGTCGGTAAGAGGGCTCATGGTGCCACTTCTCCCCCTGCTTTCTTTTCAGGTTGGGCATTAGGAGAGATTGCTCCTCCAACACAGCAGTGCTGCCCATGGAGCAGTGGGGTCACCGGCCCAGAGGTGTCCCAGAACCGTGGGGAGGTGGCACTGAGGGACGTGCTTTAGTTCCTTTTTCTCATCTCACCCATTGCTGCTGTTAGCAGTTCCTGAAACACCAATTTTGAGCGTTTCTCATTAGAATCACCCCAAAGCTTCTGTCTGCTTCAGCTCCTTGCCCAGAGGGCCCCTCCACCTGCTGTCCCTGCCATGTCACACACGGTGACACCTCCATGCCTCCCCTTGTCCCTTGCTGTTGCAGACACCTCTGTGCCCCATCCCTTCCCTGTTGCTCCCACTGCCTGCTCCCTGCAGCTCCATCCCCACGCCCCCGTGCTGTTCTTCTCCATCAGGAAGGGCCCTGATTTATACTTTCTGTGCGTGTTCCTCATTGTCTCCGAGATGACCGAGCTGATCTCATGCTATTCTTTCTATCTTGCCTCTGCCCTGGGATGTTCTGCAGATGTGCCCTTGTGTTAATCCCTGTGAGCAGCTGGCAGCTCCCCCAGCCCTGTGTTCCCAGCCACACCGACCCCCCCTGCACCTCCCACTCAGGTCTGCTTTCTCAAAGCCCCCCCTCCCAAACCCCACACCTCTGCCTCGTGTACTTTTGCTGTCAGTGCTCAAGAGGCATTTGGATAAAGCCCCCAGGGATGAAGCCCTGGATTGCTTTTTGGTAATCCTGGCTGGCCCCTTCCGAATGAACTCTGCTATTCCCTTCCATCCCACTCTGTTCTGTTCCATTCCCACCCGTTATTTAACATTCCACTCCTTTCTACACTATACCATCCCATTCCACTACTTCCTTCCATTTCTTCCCTCTTCCCTTCTCTCTTCCCTTCCCATTTTCCTTCTCTTCCCTTTTCTCTCACTATTTTCCTTCCCTTTCCCTTTCCATTTTCCCTTCCACATCTCCTTCCTTTTTCCCATCTCTTTCTTCCTCCCATTTCTCTTCCCTTTCCCATTGCCCTTCATCTCCCTTTCATTTTCCCTTTCCTCTTTTCCTACCTTTTTTCTCATTTTCCCTTTCCCATCCCTATCCCAACCACTTCCCCTTCCCCTACCTTTATCCCTTCCCCACTTCCCCTTCCCTATCCCATTTCCATTCTCCCTTTCCCATTTCCCATCTCCCCTTCCCTCCCCGCTCCCCTCTCAACCCATACCTCCCATCCCCGCCCCCCGCCCATTCCCCGCCCGCATTCCCCGCCCCGCTCCGTTCCCCGCCCCCTGGCGTGGCGGTGGGGCGGCCCCGGCCGCTCTGCCCCCGGCGCCCCGTCGCTCCTCGGCCGAGCATGGAGCAGTAGCGGAGCCGCCGCCGCTCCGTCCCGCGGCCATGGGTGCGGAGCGCAGGGGGGAGGCGGCCCGCGGCGGCTGCTCCTGTGCCGGCGCCGGGAGCTGGCGCCTCTTCCTCGGCTTCTTCGCCCTCTCTCTGGCTCTGCACGTCCTCACCCTCGGCTGCTACCTGGAGCTGCGCTCCGAGCTCCGCCGCGACCGCGGCCCTCAACCCGCGGCCCCGCCGAGACGCGACGGAACGGCGGCGGCCGCCGCTCCCGGAGCTCCGCCCGCCGTCCGCCCGCAGCGCCCCGCGGAGAGCGGCGACCGGCGGCAGCAGGTGGGTGCGGGCCGGGCGGGGGGAGCCGGAGCACCGCTTTGGAGCTCGCGCCGTCCCCGGGCTCCGTTGGCGGTCGTCCCCCGCTCCGCTCGGCCGTCCGCGGGGCCCCCCGACGGCCGGGGACGCGCCGCGTTACGCTACACCTGCTGCGGGCGGCGCGGCCCGACGTGCGGCGCTGCGGACGGAGCTGCGCGATCCGTGCTGCGGAAACACCGCTGCGACAGCGCCGCTGCGACGCACGCGAGGGGAGCCCGCAGCGCCCGTCCGCTGCGCCCGCGCTGCTTGCGGCGTTCGCTTTTCCCGCGGCGCAGTTGGCCGCAGGGAATCTCCCCGCCCCGTTTTGCCGCTGGCACCGAAGGGCCTCGAAGTCGGAGCGGCTGCGGGCGGAGCCCCCCGAGGGCCGTCGGTGCGGGGGGACCGCGCGGGAACGGCTGGGAAAAACCCGTGGGTTTGGAGCCTCGGCCTCTGCGTGCCGCTCCCGGCGCCGTTTGGGTTCCGTGGCTTCTGATAACGAAGCGTAAGCGGAAACTGGATTGGGGGAAGCCGGATAATGCGGGCATCTCCCCGCAGTGCGTGTTTAAGCGGTGTCAGAGCGAAGGGAGAGAGCTGCTGGTGTTGTGATTGAGTTTGGGATTGCCCTGTGGCTGCACATGGCCGGAGCTCCGGCTGCGTGTTGTCACGTGAAATGTGCTCGGGCTGCAGAGCGCTGGGTCACGGAACAGCTGAGGCGTGAGTAAGTTACAGCCTGAGATGAGCTGAGTTTGTGCTGAGACCTGAGCGCCGCTCTGCATAGCCGCCGTGCTCCGGAGAAGGGTCTGCGAGTCGGTCCTTGGTTTGCTGTGTGTCCAGTGAGGGCTTTCTGGCCGTGCTGCAGCGGTTGGTTACGAGAGAAAGTTCCCTGTTCCCATGAGCAGCAGGCTTGGCACGATGGGCAGGGAGCTGCTGGCACCGCACGGCGCTCTGACAGCATGCAGCTCGTCTTATTTGGAGCATTTCTCTGCTCTTTCTCACTGCCTTCACTGGAAAAAAAAACAAAAAACAAAAACCAACCACCCAACCCTCAATGCTGCAGCGTTTCATTAATCCATCCGTTTCCGGATGGCCGCAGTGAAACAAGGTGTTTGCAAACAGCCTGCCTTGAGGAGTTAATGACGGTGTAAAACTCCTCCATGTGCTCCTGCAGCCTCACTGCACACAGATGTGTCCCGAGGCATCAGCTCGCAGCACCCGGCGCGGCTCAGGGCTGCGATGGTGACACTGCAGGGCTGCAGCCTGGGACCCCCCCGGGTCGCTGTGCTGTATCGGAGCGGTGACGCAGGCTATGGGAAGCCCTTCCCCTCGCTGACCCCTTTGTTTTATTTTCTCCTCGCTGACCCATGGAGGAGGAGGGCGGCCGCGATGGTCAGCGCTGGGATTTTGGCAGGAGCCGCGCTGGGCTCTGTGCCAGCAATGACCTCATGACAGGAGCGAGATTTGGCAGCCCGATAGCGCTCTGCTTCCCTATCTTACAGGGTATTCAAATATGTAACTAATTTAGGATACAAGGGCAATTTTTCATGGCAGAGGTTGAGGCATTGTGCTTCACATCTTTGTCCCAGAAGCTGCGGGGTGTTGCGTCAGCAGTTTGGCCTCTGGGTTAAAAGTTTGTTAACGCCGCGTTAATTGGCTGGGTTGGGGCGGTTGGTGGTGCTGGGGAGCAGCGCGTGGGACGGATGCAGCCCTGGCAGTGCAGCCCTTAGCAGTGGGTGCTGGCACTGTGGCACAGAGCGGGCAGAGGGGATTGGAGCAGTTTGTGTCTAACCCACACAAAGTCAGACAGTTACTGCTGTGCTGCTTGAGTTTTGCAGTGGCCTCACGGCGCTGAGCATCCAAAATGATGCTCTGACTGCAGGATGGCTGCAGTGGGGGGGGGGTGCAGCCCGGCAGGGTGATGGGACTGGAGCTCCTCTGGATGTGAGCATCCTCAGCTGGGCTCAGCAGGTGGGAGGGCTGCCTTAACAGTGGGAAACGCCTGCTGTGAGCATTGCTCCTAGCAGGCAGCAGGCCCCAGCCCATTCCTTGTTAGGAGCTCAAATGAGGTTTTAGGTTTGCTCCTGTGCTCAGTGCAGCCCTGAGTTGCTGCTGTGCCTCCCAGCACCTCGCAGTGGCTGAGGATGGGGGTCAGGGGGTGCAGCACCATCTCTGCACGCTGCCTGCCCTGCAATCTGCTTCTCTCACTAACGCCATTGGTTTGGGGCGAGCAGTGCTGTGCTGCTGCTGGTGGCTGAAGATCAGCAAACCAGGTGTGGGCAGTGTGAGGCCAGGATGGTGCCTGTGAGCAGTGCATGCTGCTGTAAGCACAGGGAGCACACGGGGTTGAGTTCAGCACACAGCTCAAGCATATTTGGCCCCTCCTTGCAGAGCCACAGGGCCTATGAGTGCCCTCAAAGTACGGAGCCTGTACAGAGAAGGGTTTATTCCTCAAGCTGATGGTTGGCTGCAGCTGACGACCCAATAGCCATTAAACTGCCCCTGAAGCATCCCCCAAAAACAAAAAAGCTCCTCCTCTGATGCACCCCATCCCCACAGTGTGATGGGTGCACAGAGAGCTGAGCCATGGCCACAGGACGTGTTCTGCATCTCCATGGTGTGCATCCCTCGTGCTGTGCTTTGTCATCCAAACTGGGGCTCTGCTGTACGGTGTTCAGCATTGCTGAGGCTGTGTTGGTCTTTGGGTGCAGTACGCCTGGAGGGCTCGTAGAGAGATATCAAATGGGAAACACATTTGTGCTCCTGAGCCTGGGGATATTCTGTGTGAAATCCGGCACCGATCCATGCGCTGCGTTTCTTTAAAGAGCAGATAGTGCACAGCGTTGGAGGAGGGCTGCAGGGGGCAGGGATAACCCAGTTCATCTGTAGGGATCAGTGGTGCTGCTTTGGTTCCATCTCAGGTGGGAACTCAGGAACTCAGTTTCTTCTCAGAAAGAGCGGCGATGTGCGGCTGCACAGGGAGCAGTGGGGTCACCGTGCCCAGGGTGTCCCAGAACTGTGGGGATGTGGCACTGAGGGATGTGGGATGGGCATGGTGGGGTGGGCTGGGGATCTGAGAGGGCTTTTCCTGTGCCCCAATCTCCCCCCATGCCAGTGGGTTGCACGGAGGGCTTTGCTTTGAGTGAGTTGCCCATTGGCCCTTGCACCAGGGGGGCATGGAAAGCAAGTGAGCACGGGGGTCACAGCACCAAGTGCTCCATCAGCCCAATGGGATTTTAACCTCTTAATGTGACTTTTCTCACTGCACAGTACTATAAATCATCTCTGCTCCTCCGTACGCATGCAGTATCTTGTAGTGCTAATTAAGCTGCACGCCATCCTAATTTTGCTCTCATACTAATCCCATATATTTTTCTTGACTCGAAGCCAAACCCTGAAAAGTTCAGAGCATGCGAAGCTCCCAATCCTGCCTTATTATATGTTAATGACTTGGTGTTTTAATGTCTTTCAACACTTTAAGAGGATGTCATTTCTGGAGGTTTCTGGCTGCAGAAGGTGACCTGTGTGTGAGTGCAAAGCACTAAATGGGCTCTGTGCAGCGCGTCAGTGCTGAGTGCATCTCAGCACTGGGATCTGTCAGAGCTCATTGTGCACAAATACAAATTGCAGCGAGATTTGGATGTAATTTTAAAATAGTTAACTGTCTTTATAGGTTAGGAAAATAAAGCTCCTGCCTAGACTTTACATGCTGCAGTTGTAAGTGCTTTCTTGTTAAACTCTTGGGGAAATGAACTGTTTTTGTGTGCTGATGGTGCTGATGCCAGTTGGGCCTGAATGCTACTATAACAAATAATTACTTGCAGATGTGTGCATATTAAAATGAGCTCTTTCCATAAGGCCAAATAAAATTCTGTTGTAAGTGCAAAGTACTAAATATGCAAGATTGTATTGATGAAATGCCAGTGCTCTAATGCGTTCCAAATGGCAAGTGCCAGCATCCCTGGCTCAGGCTGCACCTCGACTGCAGCTCCTCCTCCTGTGCTTGCTCTGCACTTCCTCAGCAGTGGCTCATGCTATGGGGAGGCACGGAGCAGCACCTGGAAGCGATGTGTGGGTCTGCGAGGGATGCGGCCCTGTGCAGCACCTCCTGTCTTTTGTAGCAGAGAGGGTTCCTTGCAAAGCTGTGCTCTGTGCCCCCCACGCCTTTTGCTTGGGCAGAAGAGCTCAGTGTGAGGAGCCCCATGTGCAGAAGGCGCAGTGCTGCGTAGCTGTGCAGCGGTGGGCATTGCACAGAGCAGTGTTGTGCTGCATGGTGTGGCTTTGCAGCAGGGTGTGCTGAATGGCGTTGCATGGCATTGCATGCTGACGTTGTGTGCATGGCTTTGCAGTGGCACTGGCACCAACAGGCATTGCTTGGTGTGATGTCACCATGGGAGTTGCATTGTGTGGTACTGCGGGCACTGCATGGTGCTGATGGCTTTGTGGGGTGCAGTGGTGCCTTGCAGGGCTTTAATGTCTGTCTTTAATTGCTGCGGTGGGCACTGTATGCTGTGATGTGTGTGGCTCTGCAGCAGTGCAGCTTTGCAGCACTTTGGTGCTTAGCAGTAGCCGGTATCAGGTGCTCTGTGGTGTGGAAAGGGTGCAGGAGACGTGGCCTTGATTTGGGTTAAATTCAGGCAAAGATGATGATAGACCAAGCCACAGAAGTGATAGCAAATGTCAGCTTGCAACTTCTTTCTGCTGCTCTTACCAATTCCCAACAGATGTACTGTGCCAGTAGCTCCCAAAGCCTCAGCCCATCATCAAGCAGCATTAAATGCCAAACGTGCCCCAGGCAATGGGTGCTGGTCCCCATCCATCCCTGCTGCAGCCTTTGTTTGGTGCCCATTCATCCCAGCTTTGCCATTCATTCACCTCTGCGCCTTAAATCTCTCCGGAGGCACATAACAAGGGATGGAGACAGTAGGGTTGTTGCTTAAGCCGTGGCTCAGAGTCAAACACACCTCCATAGATCAGGGAAAGGCCCAGGGGGGCATCCCTGCCTGCTCAGCCCTTGGTTTTGGGGTATGGTGCTGGGGATCGCACAAAGGAAGCCCTAAAGTGCCAGGGCTGAGCTCAGGGCTGTTAACCCAGCACAGGTGCTGCTGGTGGGTCCCTTCCAGCTCAGGTATTCTGTGCTTCTGACCCAGGGAGCCGTAGTGGAGCAGTTTACTTCCACCTCACACATCAGCCTTGGGGTTTCCTCAGTTTCCCGTGGGATGGGAGAACAGGGTAAACCCTTTACAGCCGATTCCTTGAGCTAATGCTGCTCTGGCTCGCTGTGACACTGAGATGAATACGCAGTTCATGTTTATAAAGATGTATTTTTACTGCTGTTTTAGGATTCTGGCTGTCAGTGCATTTGACCCATTGCCTCCTTCCGCTTGGAGAGGAGGGTTTGGGAACTTGAGGTTACCAGAGTTAGGAAGGGTTGTTTCTGTCTGGAAAGCCTTAACTCTCATTCCTTCCCGCAAAGGCAGAAAAACGAGATTGGAATGTGAATTGCAGGTTTGCCATTGGTGTGCTGTGTGAAGGCAGCACGGGGGTAACACACAAGGAGAACAGTTTCTAAGTGCAGCTGTTGGTGCCTTTTTAGTGGTAATGAACTCAATTAATCCAGTGCTGCCACTGAGCAATGGCCATGGGGGGACATCCAGACTGTGCTCTGCTGCCATGGCAGTTGGGTTGGAGGTGTAGAGGAGCCTTTCTTTTCTGCAGACAACAGATGGAGCATAAAGGTGTCCGTCCTCATCTGTCAGTGAGTGCTGTGCCTCCTTATCAGTACAACGTGTAGCAGAAATGCCGAGTCATAGCCTGAAGCAGTGATGGAGCACCTGGTGGGAAGGCAGGGCCAGCCCAGGGGAGCTCAGGTGCATGCAATGCACTGAGTGACAGAAGGGATGGAGCCAGGATCCACCCCTGCCCAGCCCTCATTTAAGGGTTGGCAGTGGATGTAAGGGTATCTTGCTGGAGATCCCTGCCTACCTGAGGCCTTCCAAAGTTAAGCAGCTTTTCCTCCTTTGTTTCTGTGTCCATGGCTGCTGCATTTGTTTTGTTCTCATTAGCTGCAGCCTGGGATTGTGCCACCCTGCTATTATTGCTGTACTTTCTATCTCATTATAGCATTGCACTCCATCGTGGCTGATTGGTCCCCTTTAGGTCACAAACCTACGTTGTTTTGTTCTGAGTTTGCACTGGTTGCAGTTCTGTTCTCCTGTGGCTCTGCTCTCTCTGCTCTTGCTGGAAGTTGTGCACAACTCCCTGCACTGGGACCAGTCCCAGCAGCAGCACATGTGGCTGGTGGTGACTTCCTTGTGACACAGCAGAGCACATAGGCAGCCACAGGGCTGTTTCTCTGCTCTTTCAGTAGCATTTGTTTCCTATGCTCTGAGTGCTGGCTCAATTTTTACAAAGGAAAATCACTCTATTCACTAATAAAACAAAAGGTGAGCTGGTTGGGTGCAAAGGAGCAATGCAGAGCTAAGCAGAATTACCTCTCAGGTGCTGTATTATCAAAGGCAGCATCTGAATGCAGGAACTGCAGGGAAGCAGCCACAGAAATGAGTTCTGCCTGGCATGATGGAGTGCTGTCCTGTGCTGCAAGTGGGTGACAGCTGTACTCACCTGCAGCTGGAAGGAAGGGTGCAGTGGGGCAGGAGCTGGTTGGGGCACATGCTGCATTTCTGGGCCCCTGGGTGCTACCAGAGCTGCTAGGAGTCAGCATGGGTGTGCAGGGAAGCACTGCAGTGTTGCAGCAGTCTGTCGTTTTGATGGGTGCTGCTGAAGTCTGAGCCCGTTCTTGCAGACAGATTGCATCATGTTGTAGTGACTGCTGTGATATCTCAATTGAAAAGAAGGAGGAGAAGCAAAGGCAGAATAAGCAGAAACAAAAAATTTAAAATAAAAAAAAAAAAATAATTCCCCAAACCAAAATAAAAATCTGAACCAAACTATCCGTGCTGATAGCCAAGAGGCTTTGCATGATGCTGCCAGAGTTACTGGCCTTCTGACAGTTTGATTACAGCTTGCTTAAGGTATATTGACAATGCAGCCAGGGCGTTTAGGAGGTGTTGAAAGCAGAGATGATGCCCTGTGCAGCCTTTGGCAGTTGGGCAGTGAAGGCCTTGGGGACTCAGCACCAATCCTGCTCATCCACACTTGGCTTTAGGTCTGGTGGTACAACCAGGCAGTGGGAAACACTGACTCCTGGGCAGTGCTGTGTGGGCTCCTGGTGAGCTCAGGGCACATCTGAGCGCCAGGTTTGTAAGGTGTGGAGCAGCTCTGCCCCATCCCTCACCCATCAGCATCTTCACCAGCACCACACCTTACACCTGTGCAGGGTGCTCCAAAATCAGGTGCCTCGTGCGCTAAGGCTGGCTGCTGAGCACCCCAAAGCAGGCTGCCAGATGCCCCCACGTCAGGTGCCCGTAGCAGGGTGCCGTGCCGTGCTCCCTCAGCCTCACGCTATCTCCAAATGCTGCAGCCGCTGTCAGAGTCACGTAGCAGGGAGCAGCAGCCCACGAGCGGCTCTGAAGCCGAAAGCAGCACGCCTGTAATAAAAGCAGGCTCCGACTTCAAACAAATGTGTACTGCACAGTCCTTGTTAGCACTCTGATGTGCGGCTGCGGAGCTTGGACAATTTATAGGCACTGCATCAAGAGCCTTAGTCAGTTCCATATGTGCTGCCTTCGTGCGTTTGCCGGTATGGAGCGGTGGGATGGGATCTCGGAAGTTGAGGTCTTCAAGTGTTAAATACAAAGCGTTGCTCCTGCAGGCTCTGCTCTGCTGATCCAAGTGTCTGGCGCACATTTCTCACAACAGGCTGAATTTGCCAAGGAGAATTACGCTCGGTGCAGCAAAGAGCTGTCAACTCTTTCCTCCCTCGCCTGCCAGGCTGCCCTTCAGCAAGCAGAGGGTAGTGCTTGAGGTGCTGAGTTCGGTAGTTAGTGGTGGTTGCTGGGGCTGCTCAGGGAGGTGTGTGGTCGCTCAGCTCTCAGCCCAGTTGCTGCGCCGCCTCCCATTGACTCTCCTGAGCCGGGCGCTCAATGGTTAAACGCTCCTGCTCTTGGCCTACAAGAGCCGGGTATCTCCTGCTGGATCCCTCTGCTCCATCAAATCTGGCAAATAGCACAGATTTTTATGCTGTGAACAGAAATGACGCCCCAGGGCTACGACTGAAGGGAGAGGTTGACATACTTACCTAGCAATCTTGTTATCATTAGCTGTGCTTTCTCCAAAACCCCAAATCCCAAGAACAACAGCAGCAGAAAACATTGCAGGTTTTGTGAGCAGATGCCTGGAGATAACAAATTACTTTGCTCTTTGTTTGACTCCTTGGCACTTAGTCGTTAATTAAAATGAGGCCAAGTGTGCTTAGATGGTTCATATGGAAGGAAAAAAAAGCAAAGCTTGCTTGCGGAATGAAGCAAAACTGCCTTTGTGAGAAATGGGGGCACCATCCCATGCAAAGTCAGCGTTAATCTTTCAGTCTACGAAGCAGCAGCACTAATTCTGATCCAGCTCTTCCCCTTTTCAGTATTATCTTTTGTGATAGAGAGATCTGCTGGCATTGAAGTTGGTCCAAAGTACGTCTAGGACGCTGGGTAGCACTGTCATGTGCAGCAGCACGTGTTTCTAAGGATGGACTTGGAGGATTTTTGTACAGAGAGGAGCCTAAGAAGCGTGGTTCTCCAGTTGTGATTATAGGCACAAGTGCTTTGCAGTGGGGGATGTTACCTTGCATACATGCCTTTCTTCTAGCTGGGGCACAAATGGTGCTGTTAGCATTCAGTGTTTGGATGTGATCACAAGAAGTATGCACTGCATTCCCCAGACCGAGTTATTGCTGTACTTTAGGGAAGGCCCAGTGAGAAGAATGCAGGGATGTAGCAGAAATGCTCAGTCATGGCTTGAAGCAGTGATGGAGCACCTGGGGGGAAGGCAGGGCCAGCCCAGGGGAGCTCAGGTGCATGCAATGCACTGAGTGATGGAAGGGATGGAGCCAGGATCCACTCCTGCCCAGCCCTCGTTTAAGGGTTGGTGGTGGAGGTGAGGGCATCTCCTGCTGGAGATCCCTGCCTGTCTGAGGCCTTCCAGAGGTGAGCTGCAGGATGGGTGGATGCTCTGTAGTGGCGCTCACTTGTAGTTCTACATACATCGTCCTGCCTCAGAGATAACAGGCAGCTGGTTGGCTTGGGCAGAGAGAAGTTCAGCTGCACGAGGACTTGTGCTCTGCAGGGCTGTTGTCTGTGCAAAGGGAGAGATGCCTGTTCATGCAGTTAATGCAGACTGCTGCCTCTGCAGGAGGCCAGCACAGCTGGGTGAGGAGCTCAACATGGCACATCGGGCAGCAGTGCACCTTCCAGCATCCTCCTGAGGACAGCCAGAGCTGCGTGGCTGTCAGCCAGCACCGACAGCAGGACGAGCATCTCCTCCTTTCACCATGGGATGAAAGCAAGTGCGCGTTGTGTGTCTGCAGCATCTCCTCTACGCTGTCCCTCTTGCACTGCCTGGATTCTCCCAGACCCCGGTGCAACGATGCTCAGCATCCAGCTGCATTCACAGCCCCTGCATGGGCTTAGTGGGAGCAGTGGTTGGTGTTGGGGGAGCACAGTGCTCCTGGGTTTGTCTCTGGAGCATTGCTGCACTCATTCAGAGCCTCAGGTATTACAGTAGGTAAAAGTCAGATGCCTAGAGCTGATTGCTTTCAGTCTTCCTGCTGGCTGCTTGGAGGCCCATTGCTGTGTGTGCTGCGTGCTGTGAGGGTCCTTCGGTGATTATTTGCTGTTTCCCAGTTCCATGCTAAGAAGGAACAAGAGCAGAATACTTGCTGGCAAATGACTCCTGAAGTCTTATGAATGATTCTGTTAGTGCTTAAACTATGCAGGGATATTGATTTTTTTTTTTTTCTTCCTCCCTCCTCCTTCTATGATCTAAACTTGGGTTTCTGTGGTCATTTTTACGTGGTCCTTTTTGAATTAGTGCTACGCGTGGATGGGCTATTCCATAACTGCTTGATGAACTGCTATGCTCTTATCAAATGACAGAACTCTGTTTTTAGTGCTCTAGTGACTGAATCGGCCCAAACCAGCAGCTTAGAATCAAGCCAGCCAATGCCGTTGTGGTGATTTGGGAGCAGAGACGCATCCTGTGGGCACCTGGGGAGGAATCTGAGGTGTAAACTCAGTGTGCATTGACTCACACCCAAGCCTGGTGGCTGCTGTGCCCTGCACAGATCCCATGCACTGCTGGGCTGGTCCACACCACCTCTGGCTTCTGCCTGGGCTGATGACTCCTGGAAGCACAGCCCTGTAGGTGGGATCTGCACTTGCATGGTGCTCATCCCTCCAAGCAGAGCTGCTGATGGCAATTAAAGCTGCTCCGATGATGCTGGGCATCTTCCCTCTGTGCTGGTTCTGGAGGTGTTCTGCAGGACGGAGCCACACAGCTGGCACAGGAAACGTGCTGCTGCCCATCTGCAGCCAGAGCGGGTCCTGTGTTGAGCAATTGAGGGTTCAAATCCCCTTCTAACTTTGTGCCACTTGTGGTTGCTTTGTGCCTACCTGAAGCTCTTCCCTGCAGCAATATCTGAAAGCAGAGAATACTCCACGTTAGAATTCTTAATTAACATTAATTATTTGGAGGGGGGGGGGGGTTGTTTATCAAACGTGACAGTTAATGAGCATCCAGTTGGGTCTGGTTATCACATGGAGGACTGAATGCATTGAAATTCGCTGCTGGCAGTGCTGGGGTTAGGCGGGGTGATGTGGAGCAGTGCAGCAGAGGTGGGCATTACGGTAGGAGAACGTCCTGAGCAAAGCACGTGTTGGTGCCTGCAGCCATTCAGCTTCATAATCTCGCTGTCTGTGTCGACTTACAAATGAAAGCTTGCAGTAATTTGGAGCAGCGTTTGAGTTGCGAGTGGTGGTGGTGATGCTGAGCTCGTCTTTTAATGCCGAGTTTGGAGGCTTTGAGGTTTGGATTAAAAAAAAACTTCAATGAAACCACAAAAAAGACATTGGAAGCATAACTGAACAGGTGGAACAAATTTGTTAAATCTGTTATTGGGAAAACAGCAACTTGCTTTTAAGAAATAAATCAATCTGCAGCTCAGCGTTTCATAATGAGGAGTGGGATAGGAAAATCTAAAAATATCTACAAATGGGAGCTAATGCTCTGAAGGAACAGATCCAAACTCGACTATAATATTGCCCATTGTGGTGACAATAAGCATTTTAAAGTTCATTGAGATCCGTGCTGGGATGCAGATGGGAGCCGGCGTGTTTCTCTTGCCTGGGTCCGGTTTTATTTGCATAACCACTTATAATTTGCATTGCCAGTAGCTTGCAGAGCTGGGGTTGGGAAACCACGATGAGTTCATCCCACTTGCTGTGCTCAGTGCATGAAATGGCAAATCTGGAGGGCAAATCTCTGCTCCCTGATGTGAGTGAGCGGGCTCTGTTCTCTGTCACCTGGCCGTGTTTGTCCCCTGGGAGCAGCCCTTGGTCAGCACAGGGACTCGTGCTGGTGGTGTGGGGTGCGTGCGCCTGCGTTTGCAAAAGGGCATCCCTGCATCCTGGGCTTGGCTTTTTCTTTAGATTCTGCTTTGATGTTTGGGCAGCACGGCCCCAACATCAGCTTCCCCATTTCTTGGAAAGCCATCCCACAGCCCCATGCTTCCCAGCAGGGTTTTCCTGGTGGTGTTGCATTTCCCCTGCTCAGCCGTGGCACACAGCAGCATTGCCCTTGGCTGCCATGCTCCAGCCCACCTTCCATCCCAGCCTGATGGTTGCTGAAGGCTTCCCTCTGCTCCTCTGGAGCAGGTACTGGAATGCATGTGGACTGCTGTTGCTCAGAGGTGCACAGGGAAGTGCATCTGTACGGCTCCTGCACGGTGCTCGCCTTTTGTGGAAGCGCTGTGCCCTTATGGCACTAAACCAGGAAAACCCCTCCTCACCATCCAGCTTTGGGTTGAACAGTGCTTAGTCTGGGTGCGATCAGGGCGCTTGGGGCATCAGGGTGGGAAATACCCCCTTTGCTGCCCATGCAGTGGGTAGGGATGCCCTGTGCGGGGCTGCGTGCTGCCCCAGGTGGGTGCCTCGCTTTGCTCTGCGGGAGGCACCGCAGGATGCCAACGGGTCCGGAAGGGCACACACAGTACTTCTGCATGGCTGGGCTTCCCTCGCTGCATCACAGCCCAGCTTTTTGCCCTCAAACCCATCACACCGTTTAAAATACTCTTTTTCCTTTTTTCTTAATGGTTTACCAAAACCCAGCCATCAACCTGACCATCCACGCGCTGCTCCACGCATCCACGCGGCCGCTGCAATCTGGCGGCTGCTGCTTTAATGAGGACTGGAGCTGTGCTTTCGGGGCCCGCGTGGCAATTGTGCTGACTCCTCATGATGCTTTTGGAAGCGCTGCTCGCCTTCTGTTGTTGCCGTGGTTTGGGAGTGCTTTCATTTGATGCTCTGTCCCTGGGAGAGCATCCCCGTGGTGCAGCTGCGCGGTGCCCGGGGCGGAGGTGGGGGTCCCACGGTGCCCATCTGTCCCCCAGCCCTCACCCATGGGTGCGGGGGCTCTCGGGATGCCCTGCAGAGCTGTTAAGTTGGCAGCTGCCGAGGCCAGGGGTTCAGGGAGGCTTTTGTGTCCCCGCTTTGAAGCCTGAGTCTGAAAGTGTTGTAATGAGGTTTTATGATGTATTCTGGCAAGGGCTTGTTATTTTGTGTGTGGATTTATTGTATAATGAACGGAGTGATTTTGAAATGTTTTGTGCAACCATTTTTTGGAAGGGACATTGTATTTTGTTTATGGGGATGTGTGAGTTTTTATGAAACTTTATTTAGCTTTTAGCAAGAATAATCTTTATTCAACAAATAGCGCAAATAAATCTTTAATTGAACAAATATGTGCCAACTTTCAAACACAGCAACAAACAATGACATGAAACGGGGCAACTTTGGAACAGCATACGACTTTAAGCATAGTAAAGAAATAAGTAATAAAAGCTAACAAAGAGCAGCTCGGGCCGTGCAGGGCAGGTGGGGGTGGGCCAGGCCCCCTCCCCACGCTGCGCTCAGCCCCGTGCCTGCTTGCATTGGGCTCCAGCCTGACCCAGGCTGTGCTGATGTGTGTAGCTGTGGGTGATGTGGAAACATTCTCCAGCAAAGCTTTGTGTCCCCACGGCGGCTCCAGGAAATATTTCATATATGTCGCTGTCTTTGCTCAGCAGCACTCCTGGGGGGAGAGCTCTCCCCTTCTGCATCCTGTCCTGATGGCGAAGCGTCGTGGGATGGCTGTGGGGAGCAGCACCTCGTCCCTCTGCAGAGCCATCGGGGTCCTGCTGCGTTGCCGTGACTGAGATGGGCACAGAGTGACCGGTGGCAGCTCTGTCCATAGCATTTGCTGGTTTCTCCCATAAGAGCAGTGAACCTCATGGCGCCTGGAGGTGGCTGAGCTGGTGGCCGTGCCGTGCGTGGGGCTCTCTGCAGCATTACAGTGCCCTGTTCTTCAGTCCTGCACAGTCTTACCCTCTGAATGCTCTGCTTGCTGAAATGTCTTTATCAGGAGCAAATATTTGGAATTAATTCTGGGTTTCCCGGAGTTTTTCCATCAAATCTGAAGATTGCAGCGCAGAATGGCTCATCCTGATCAGTGACGTTTTCTCTTTCCTTTATCCTTTATCCTATCCCAGCTTTTCTGCTTTACTTCACTTTTTGGAGCATTCCTTGTAGGGAAGGACAGAATCTTCCTTCTGTTCATTTCCAAGGCGGTTTCGTTCTGCTTCATTCCTTGCTCCTGCACCACAGCGGGGTGATGCTCATCGTTTTTCATTCTGGTTGCTGTCCCCAGTTACAGAAGGAACCTTTTGGTGGGGACACGTGTCCCTGCCTGGCTGCAGCTTTCCCCGAGGTGTCTGGAATTCCTTCTGTTTGTTTCTCAGACCTTCCTGCCCAACCCTCCAGAGTTGGCCTTCACCACTTTGGTCAGGGTGTAGAGCAGGAGATGAAATGCATGGGGCCACGAAGCCAAAAGAACATGGCTATGTTTGTGGAGGAAAGTGACCAAACTGCTTCCAAGTGTCTTTCCTACTTTCTAACCTTGGAAATACCAGGAACACGAAGCCTGATATTACTTATTTCTGTGGGAAATCTCATGTAGCGAATCCACTGTTACTGGGAGGAGCGTTTTCAGCCCCTCATTGGCCTTTTCAGCCCCTACAAGTTTTAACAAAAGAGCTTTTCTTCTAATGGTGAGCAACGGAATTGGGTGTTAATGAAAACAAATTAATTCTGAATGGAAAATTCCTTCTCGACTGTGTTGTGCCATTCTCTTCTAATAGTGCAAACCTGCCAGATCTCTCTCCCATCACTTTTCCAGGAAGAATAAATGAGACTTATGTTTCCAGAACCACGAGGTGGAGGCATCTCTTGGTTCGTGTCCAGCCTTCTTCAGCCCTTCACAGTGCCCCTGCAACTGCACAGAGCCAAACTCTGCTCTTTTCTGTGCCACTTCACTTTGGAACGTTGGTTTCCCTTCAGGTCTTTCCTCCAAGTTGGCTCGTTCCTCTTTCTTGCACTTTGTCATTTCTTTATATACCCGAAGAATCCGGTCAGGACTCTTTGTTGTTAAGCTACAAATTCAGCTTCTCTTTTGGTTTTGGGTCCTGATGTGATGTGGATGGGCATCCTCAATGCAGGAGCTCCATGGGACCGGAGGATTGCATTGGGTTTGGGGAAGCTCTACCCCCATTTGTCACTGGTGCCTTGCTGGAAGCCATGAGCCTTCAGTGTCAATGGGATGTCAGGCATGTAAGCGTGTTGGCAGCTGAGCTTCCTCTTGCCTTTGGATCACAAGGGAGGATGGAGCAGGTCCTGCAAGTCCCATGTAGAGGCCAGAGCCTGGTGAGCAGTCAGGGTGGGATGCAGCATGCAGCCACACGGCCACCGAGTGCTGAGCTTGTCCAATGGAAGGGGAGATGGAGGCTGTGCAGCTTGGTGGATGTCCATCACTGGGACACAGCGATTGCTTATTTGCACCGAGCTCAGCGTTTCGGTGCTCACAAGTAGCTGTCCTAACAGCTCGGCTGGAGCCCAGCAGCGCTCAGACGTTTTGGTCCTCAGCTCTCAGTTCTGCCACTTCAACCTCGCTTTGCTGCAGGATCTTCCTTCGGAAAGAATGCGGCGCTGTGCGTCAGAGCGCTGCGATGGAATTGTGAGCTCTGCCTTGGGGGTGAGGATTCTGAGCTGAACCTGTGAGTCAGAGCACGCGCTGCTGCAGCGCCCCGAAGAGTTTATGGCTCAGCCTCTCATTGCCCGTCACAACAGGTTTTTTATTACGCTGGAAAACTAATTTGCATCGCTTGTTGTAATTAACGCTGTAAAATGTTTAAACAAAAGCACAGATAGAAATTAAATTTACAGGCCTTGCGAGCAATAGCATTAGAATATAAGTTCGCTTTTCTCCTTTGGCAAGAAAGTGATTAGCTCAAATTAAATTTAGGGAGAGCTCTCTGCTCAGATTGAGGGATGTAATGAAAAAAACACGTGGCAGAGCTGGTTTTGGACCCAGAGTCTTCCACTTGTTAATCTGCAAATGGAGTCATCCAACCAACCCGTCTCTGCCCTGATTTACATGGTGGGCAAAAAATTACGATGTGGGAAAATGGACTCTTGGTCATGTTGGGATTCTCTTCTGTTGTTTTGAGTTGTCGTTCTGTTGTTTTATGGCTGTGATTAGTGTGGTTAGAGCTGACTTGTTTGTATGGGATGAGGCCATGAGCTGTCCCTGCACTGCTGTGGGACCACAGGATGGTGTGTTCTCCTTTGGGGCTGTCTGGCAGTCCTTTTGCTAGTCCAAATTCAGGTAAAAATTGAAGTGTGTGAGCATGGCTCTGTCCTGGAGTCCTCCGAGGGGTTTTGTTGCACAGAGGGTTTGCTTTTGGAGGACAATTTGCAGCCGTGGGGAAACACAGCCAGGTTGGGTGGTAGGAGCAATTCCTGCTGCAAACACTGATCAGGCATCAGCACCAGCTGCCCAGGGAGCGGCGGGGCCACCCAGCAGTGCTGCAGAGCTGCAGGAATGTGGCACTGAGGGGTGCAGTGATGGACACCGTGGGCTTGAGAGATGGATTCTGCATCCTGAAGGACTCCGTGGTTCTGTGGCTGTGACCTGGCAGTGTGTGTTCAAAGCCTGCTGTGTTGCTGCAGGGGTGGGTTTGGCAGTGAGTTTATGCCTGATGCTCTACAAGGAGGGAAAGGTGACGTTTGAGGCAACGACTCGTGGGTGGTTAGGATGAGAGTTGTGGCACTGATAAAACTCAGTGGCTGCTCCACCTCCGTGGCAATTTGGTAGCACTATAATAGTCATATTCCTGAGTATCTCTTTTTTTCTTTCTTTCTGGGTGAAAACCAACAGCAAAGAGCTGTCTGTAGAGAGGAGCTTTTTAATTTTTGCATCAATCTCCCACATCTGGGAAGGTGCAAGATGGCAGCAAGCCTAACGTGGGCTGCAGGGCGAGAGGGGAGCTCCCATGTTGTTCCTTTTATACACTCCTTGCGTGGCTGAGAGACAGACAGCATTAGGGACAGTGTTTGTATGGCAGCAGTGCATGGACTGAGCCCTGGATGCTGCTGGGAGTTCACAGCATCCTTTGGACCCACGACCCCGGCTCCATGTCCTGCCAAGCACTGCAGCTGGGAGCACTGTCACTTCTCATGCAGCATTTTCATTTTCAGGGCCCTCTTGCACTGCTGCTCTGCTTCTTGCTGTTCCCCAAGCAGCAGCTCTTTAAAAGTCCAAGCGTTGATGTGTTATCTGTGTTCATCTGAGCAGACTGTCAGCTCATACAAAAGCTCTTTCAAATCCTGCCAGCCTGTCTGCAACCTGTCTTCTTTTTTCTTTCCGCAGCCCTTTGCTTGTGTAGGCACTGTGTTTATGTGCTGCTCTTTCTCCTGATTAAATTCTCTTGCACCCAGTGTGACTCCGTGCTGGCTGAGCACATCTCCAGCCCATATGTGCATTGCAGTAATGCTGCTCGGAGTGGTGGTTGCATCACTCAACAGTCTGTGCTTTATCTGAGAGACAGAGCCCTGCTGCTGTAGTGGCAATGCTCAGTCATGGCCTGAAGCAGTGATGGAGCACCTGGTGGGAAGGCAGGGCCAACCCAGGGGAGCTCAGGTGCATGCAATGCACTGAGTGATGGAAGGGATGGAGCCAGGATCCACTCCTGCCCAGCCCTCATTTAAGGGTTGGTGGTGGTGGTGAGGGCATCTCTTGCTGGAGATCCCTGCCTACCTGAGGCCTTCTGAAGGTAAGCAGCTCTTTTCCTTCATTTCTGCATCTGTGGCTGCTGCATTTGGGCTTGTTCTCATTTGCTTTAGCCAAAGACTTTGCTACCCTGCCATTATCACCCCATTATAGCATTACCTGCTGCACCTGGGAGATGAAGAGGGTTGGGTAACAGAGCTGCAGAAAGTAAGGATTGGTTTGGAACAAGTGATTTCAATGGGATAAGTAGGAAGGAGGGGTGGGCTGTGCCAGTCTCGGTGAAGATGGATCTGTCATGCCCTAGGTGCTGACTGTGAAGAGCAATTAGAGCTTTTTTTTTTTTTGCTGGTTGGGTTTGATTTTGCTTTTCAGGGCCCTGTTCAGGATTTTGACATCTAAGCCTCTGAATCAGTTGCAAAAGAGAGCTGTGCAACTGGGGAAAATGCCGTTCGATTGTGAAGTTTCAGGGAGTCTCAAAAACACTGAACTGCAGGTTTTGGGTCGCATGACCAGCTGGTGGAGAACATCAGAGACGTGGGACTTCAGGTTTGTATGTGTGTGTGTGCTGGATGTTCTGTTTGAGAAAAGTTTCTCTGCGTGCACAGTGAGGTGCTCAGACCTCATTTAGCAGCGCTGCTGTTGGGAAGCGTGAGCTGTGGGAGGGCTTTGGTCAGGTCCTGCTGGGGGTTTGCTGGGACATGGGGGGAGTTTCTGTGTTGCTTTGTTTCGGCTCAGGTGTTGGGCTGCCGTCTGCGGACCTCAGGCAGCCTCACAGCTGCTGTGATACACAGGGATCCCATGGCATCACCATGCAGAGCGCGTGCACTGCTGCATGTCTGGGCAGACGGGGAACAGAGCAGCTCTTCAGGGCGTTCGCTCTTTACGAGCTGGCCATGCATGTGGATGGTAGTCCTCAAACCTGGCTGCTTTTCGGGAAGCAGGATGGAGATCAGGGCACCCTCTCGCGCCCAAACCCCCAGCAGTGCCTGCAGTGGGGCAGGCAGCCCTCCATGCATGGCTGAGCTGCAGGTGGGGGCTTTTCCTTGCGTCTCTCCTCCTCCTCAGACCAGCAGGGCTGTCCCTGGTGCACAGAGCTTCCCCCACAGCCTTCGTGGGAAGACTCCGCTATCAGATAATGATGTTTGGAAATCTGCTTGCTAGCAAATAACCTCTCTTTAAAAAGAAAATCTGGTGTTAGAGGTATAAAGGGGTGCTGGGAAGTGGAAGAGTGAGGCTGTGTCCCAGTGCAGCCCTGTGGAGGCCTGGGGAGGTGCTCTGAACCGGGTTTGGCAGCGGTGAATTAGAGCAGAGTGGAGGAGCAGCTCCCATCACTGCCTTCTGCTCCTTCTGCTGTTCTGTTATCCAGGAATGAAACAGGGTTGCTTGCTCTTTCACTCCAAGCTGAGCATTTCCAATTGGTGAAGCTCTGTGCGTCCCCTCAGTCGCAGGGCGAGAGCAGCAACTGTTTGATGTGCTGCTTTCAACTGTTGCTGCCTCTCGTTTGGTATTCTGCTTAATGCACGTGTAAGGGAATCGCAGTGCTGCTCCTGGCTAGGAGGAGAGCAGCTAATCCACAGAAACATGTGCAGCCCAACCTTTGTGGCTTTCCATTTTGCATAATTCTGCAGAACAGGATGTGTCAACACTCCGGTGTTTGACAGAGAGCCACTGCAGGGTGTGTGGATGAAGCGATAAGCTGGGACTGACGGGTAGGTGTTGGGACATGCTGCTGGGTGTCGAGTCTGCACAGAAACAGCTGTTTTATAAACCCCTGCTCTCCTTGGTAATGGAAAACTGACAGCATCCCAGACGTGAAGCGAGTTCGGGAGGTGCGGGCTGCTCTGTGCCTCTGGGTGTGTTGGGTGTCCCAGCAGTTAGCTGCCATTATTTTGGTTCTGTTTGTGCTGCTGGGACACAGCGCGTGCTTCATCCCTTTCAGATGTTCTTTTGCTGCTTTTCTTTTTTTTTTCTTCCCACCTCAACTAGAAAAGTTGAAAGAGGGATTTTGTTTCTCCTGCCTTGAAATGCTGACCTTACTGCATCATGTTGTCTGACTTCTGCTCTTCCATCCAAGCGATTAATGTCTGCACCTGGCAATGAGGTGGTGGGGACTGCTCGTTTTGCTGCATTTCCATACCTGTGGTGCCCATCCTTGAGGTTCTCCTGCCACTCTGGGTACAGCACTGTTTGTGCTGCTGTTGGCACTGTGCCTCTGCACCATCCCAGCCCCAGTGGTCACTGCAGGGCCCTCCCAGCAGCTGCTGTGGGGCACAGCCATGGCTCAGGACCCACAGCTTGCTTTGCCTTCCCATGGAGACCTCATGGCTCTGCATCACAACGGGGCCAGAACTCACCCTGCTGTTCTGATGTAGCACTGATGATGCTGTACTTCCTGCAGCAGAAATGCTCTCTTGGTGTCCAGCAGTGGTGAGCTGTTTGTGTCCAGCACAGCAGGGCTCTTGTCTTGTGCCTCCTGACCTCTGGGTTAGGTTGTGTTCAGACTCCTGAGCATCCAGAATTGTCCCCGTGTATTAAAGCTGCCCTTGTAACTCCTCAGTGACCCCATTCTTGCACAGGGCACCTGCAGGTCGCTTACTTCTGAGGGATGTGATTCAAATTAAGTGTTGGCTGAGCTCTGCAGCGAGGTGTTGACGTGCTGAGTTCGTGGGAAGAGGCACGGTTACACTTGGCAGAGGTTAACCCCCGTCTGGGTAAATGTTTACTTTGCTGAGTGCTTCAGCACTTGTTCTGAGTGTCTTTCTTTGGAAGATGGATGTTGTGGGATTCCGGGGAGGAAGATGAGCACGAGGGGCTGAGAGCTGCCTTACAGCCTCAGTGCTTGCAGAGCTGTCAGCAGCCCGCTGCTGGGAGCTGCTACAGGAGCTCCCCAAAGCACGGGGCTCCTGGCTCCTGTGCCTTCCTCCTCCTCCTCCTCCTTACTGTCTTCAAAAGGAGCCACTGGAGCCAGGACAAAACCCATCCTGAGCAGCTGAAGTTATTGCCTTTCCTTCTCGTTATTTTCCTCCATTTTCAAATACCTTTGTTGTCTTTTCCAGTAATTGTAACAGTATTTAATGTCAATGTTGGCTTGTTCTGAGTAACGGGAAGTACTTACAAACCCACAGCATGGTCTGGCTGTCTCTTGATGTGTGTTGTTTTGTACCCCAAGCTCTGTAGGGCTGTGCTAACAGCTACAGCTTATCGCAGAACATAGAATGGCCTGGGTTGAAAAGGACCTCAATGCTCATCCAACCAGCAGACCAGGCTGCCCAGAGCCACATCCAGCTTGGCATTGAATGCCTGCAGGGATGGGGCATCCACAGCCTCCTTGGGCAACCTGTTCCAGTGCCTCACCACCCTCTGGGAGAAAAACATGTTTTCAACATGCTTGGGTTATAAAATTCCATGAAAAGTCAGTGGACTCTTAATTAACATATAGGGAAATGAGTGTTGCCAGGCTGTGCTCCTTGTGGGGCGCAGACCCACAGGTGAACCTGTGGGAGAAGGTGGTTCAGGGAGAGCCTCCTGGAGGTATAGGCCATTGCTGCCATAGCTGCCAACAATATAAATATTGGTGCCATTCCAAAACAATCTGTTCTATAAGGCTTTTTTTTTCTGGGTAGTTTCTATTCTTTGCTGCTCTGTGGGTTTTTCTTTCTTTGAAGTGAGCACAATGAGGTCCAGCACAAGAGGCTCATTTCTCACACGGCCTGAGTGTCCGTCTCCACACAGCAGTTCTTTGGTTTGCTAATGCAAAAAGAAACAACAGGAAAAAAAAGCCTCAACCAAAGACAAATTGCTGTCTGTGTGCACGAGATGCTAAGGAGGGCCGGGAGGTTAACATTCAGGTCTCACCAGACCTGCAGCAGATGGAGCTGCACTGCAGCCCCACTCTAACAGCAGCTGCAGGATGAGGAGCAGACGGGACAACTGCTGGGACCCAAGTGTTTGAGCCATGCTCTGCCCCTTCTACCAGGGAGAAGCTCCTGAGAACCTCCTGCCAGCAGGGGATGTTGCTTATTAAGGACTTAGGTTGTTGCAGTGCGACTCTATGAACCCAAAGTGAGTGAGAAGGGGGGATTTTGAGGGGAAACCTGTGCTAAGAACCAGACCTTCTGGTGTAATCCAGACTGATTGTGTCCTTTGGGATGTTCAGGGTCAGATCTTTGTGTTACTGATAACACCAGAAGCGTTTCTCACCTCCAGAATATGGAGATCTTAGCACGTGGGTTTGGGCATCCTGTCCCAGTGATGTCCCAAATCGTTCTGGTTGCCCATTGCAACGCTGCAGGTTTCTGCTGTCCTTGGATGTCCATCATGGGCTTCCCCAGGGTATGCATGCAGTCTCAAGAGTTGAACATCTCATGTCCTTTGGTTGGTCCCATTGAAGAACCTCTCCCCCCAAATTTCAGCACATGCAGCAAACCCCATTGTTGGCTTGGGTGCAGTTTTTACTCTCTGCTCCTTCATCTCCAGTGTTGCTGGAGCTGAGATTTTGTTTTCTGGAGGCAGAGCCTTTCTGCTCTGCTGCCTTGAAAGTGGCAGATGCACACTTGGGGCTGCATCAGGTCCTTTCCAGCGAGTGTGGGGCCACATCCCCTATTTTGTTCTCTCATTTTCCAATGCAAACGACTGTCTGAGACGTCCTTCTGCTTTATCTATCTTTTCAGTTGCCTTTTGCAGTTCCCAGCAGCATCTCGCCTCCTCTGCTGCCTGTTTATGTACAGTTCTGGTAAAACATCCCTTTCATTTGGGAGCCTTTCCCAGTCTGGCTGCTCCCAGGGGTCAAGGGAATAAAACCTCACTGCGCAGAGATCTGACAGCGCGATGCCTGTAAGCAGGCTGTGCCCAGCTGATGCTGCAGGGATGGGGCCGTGGCCTAGGAGCGCCCACCTGATGTGTGCCAGGGGAAATAAAGGCTCTGGTGGGCTGAGCTTGGAGTGAAACGTGCCCAGCAGAACCTTTCTTTGTTTGGGTATCTGGTCATTGCGCCGTTCCTCTTTGTCTGTTTAGGATGATTTAGAAAGCCAGCTTCAGAAACAAACAAACCCAAGCAAAGCTGCCTGAAAAAAAAACCAAAAAAAAAAGCAACCAACCCTGTGAGGATACATTTGATACTTTTTCCTGGCAAAAAGTAAACAGTTTCCATCCTCCTTCAGTTTCCAGCCTGCTAAGGTCTCCGGGAGCCCCTCGGTGTGCGCTGCCCACCCATGGCCGTGCTGGGGGCTGTGGGGCTGCAGGCTGCCCCCGCTGCAGGTGGGGCTGCACGTTGCCCCAGGCTCTGCTCCATTCCAAGTCCCCACCACGGCCAGGAGGTGACCTGGGATGACACTGGGAGCAGTTGCAAAAGTCTGTTTTTAAACAGTAACTTTTCTTACCCTCAGCCCCAAGCCATGGAGCTGTTGGTCTCACCCAGAAAAGCAGGAAAATGCTTCCTGGCTGCAGGAGTGAGGGCTTTTTTTCCTAATTTTCTTTGCTGCAGCAGTGTTTCTCATTAAGCAAAGGCATGCAGAGTGCCTGGATGAGACCTCTCTAGCATGCGTGCCACACCGAGGTGCATGCCTACATATACATGTATGAGATGCATCCGTGTGTGTGTACAGGTGGGCACGAGGGCACGCTCAGATGGCTAGGAAGCTTCACAGCTGCCATAAAGCAATCCATAGCAGCACTTGCTTCTTCCACGTCTGCTTCCCAGCAGTTTGCTGGGTAAAAAGGAAGAAAGGATAGCGATAAAATGTACTGTTAAAGAGACAGAGCAGCTGAGGCTTCCTGGGCGGGAGCAGTGCGGGGGGTGATGGGCTGTGCTGGAGGAGCAGCTCAGGGGCACTGCGCTGTGCTGGGCTCGTGCTGGTGGAACTGCTATCACAGAAGGCTTCAGAGCCAGCTTGCAGTCGATGTGAGCCTGTTTAGTTGTCGTTTCAGGAATTTGGCACGGGCCGTGTTTATGAAATTTTTATTTCCTGGCTTGTTTTTTTCTTTTATTTTTAACCTCTAGAAAGTCACTTAACCTTTCCGTGCCTCGCTTTGCTGCTCTGCAGAAAGCAGCTCCCAAAGCAGCAGAAGCCCCTTTGCAAGCTCAGCGTCACACCCCGATATCTAAATTCGCTTTGACAAACTCTCAGGACCCTACAAAGGCTCTGTGTGTCTGCATCCCAAAGTGCAAACCTGGGAGCAGCTCCCGGCAGCTGTGCCGCAGCTGGGCTGGCGCACGAGATGGGAACATCTGGCCGGCCTGACGTCCCGCAGCCCCGGTGTCGTGAAAGCTGCGCCGATGCGTTGTGCACAGCATCTTTCTGCTGCTCTGCTCGCCTCTTTAGAAGGCGTGCTCTCTCTGTTTCAGCACATCAAAGCTGGAAGCAGAAAGGCTTGGCTTGCAGAAAGCAGAACGAACCAACGCCTCTCCTTTCTTGTACAGCTTTGCTGCGTCTCTCGCGCACAGCCGGAGATTGAGCCTCGTACGTGAGCTTTATTAGCCCAGAGGAGAAGGCAGTTCCTCTGTTAGCTCCAGATTGCACTTGCTAGTGCTCTGGTGGCTGCTGCCCAGGCTGCTGGGCCGTGGGAGGCTCTTGTCTCCTGATTGCAGCACTCCTTGGCCTCCACGCACAGAGTGAATGGGGGATGTTTTTCTGCTTACAGATCCGTGTGGAGCTTACACAGCAGGCATGGGGCAGCCCTGGGGCTCAGCCTCTGCACGTTGTGGGTGCCTGGGACCAACTGTGCATCGTCACAGAATCATCATGGATTGCGTGCATTGTATGGAAAATGGAGGTGTGGATGAGTTGAAGTCCCCAAAGGATTCCCAGCTCTTTTCCCATGGATTCCGTAGTGTCATACAAGATCACATCTCCTTTCCCAGACCGTATCTGTTTGGGGCTGTGGATCCAGGCAGGGCACAGAGACCACCTGGGTGCTCTCAGCCCCCCCAACCCCTCCAGCATCCAGCAGGTCTCAACAGCACAGCCTCAGCTTGGCGTAGGGCCATGCTAAGGGGATGCTGGATTCCCCCTGGTGCTGAGGTCCGGTGTGCTCCAGGACATCACTGCTTCCAGCAGGGCGCAGGCAGCCGGGGAAACCAAACAAACACAGTTTGGATTTTTGGCAAGAATCGCCTTGATCTGTGGATGAGGTAATTTGTTTCCCAGGTGCCGTGTGCTGAGGAGAACCTTGGAGCTCTGTGCTTTCAAGAGCGGGGCCTCGAGGGCCATTCCCGTTCCCCAGTCCCATACCCCAGCTGAGTGCATGCCGGGTGATCCTCCGTCCTCCAACTGATCATCCTCCCTGCATCTTCCCACTGGGAAGTGCTTTCCCCCTCCTCTCTGCGATGCACAAATCTCAGCCCTGTGGTGAGAGAGCTGCCAAAAGCACGAGACCTTTTGCCTCCAAAGCAGTGCAGTTGGTGCTGGGGGATTTGCTTTGCTGGCACTGCTGTGCCCCACGGCAGAGTGAGCGCTGTCAGAGCTCTTGGTTGTGTTTGCATGCAGCTGTAGTCTCTTTTGACAGTAATTGCAATGGATCTGATTAATTAGGCAACAAAGCGTGATTTCTTTAGCAGGTTAATTTGATAGAATTAAACTGGCAGTCGCTGCCTCTTGCCACGATACCCTGTGGGAGTGGCTGTTCACCTTCCCTGTCTCATAAAGGAATGAAAGGATGTGCTGAGCTGCTGTGTGCCCCTCGGGGGTCAGAAGCAGCAGCCAACACCAGTGGCTCTGCAGCCATCCCAGTGCAGATTGCATTGGAGGTGTGTGGGCAGTGGTGCCACCGATGGCAGCCCCAGCTGCTGTGCTGCTGCTGGCCTGGCTCCTGGCTGGGTGTTTGGTGGTTGCCACACATACAGTGCACTTGGTTTTCTTTTATGGTGATACTGTTTGGCTTGGACTACTTGAAGTCCTCCTCCTGTTTCCTTCCCTTCTGCCTCTCCTTCCAGTGAAATGTCATAGAATTAATCACAGCCAAGGGCCTGGTTGAGCATCCAGATTTAGAAAATAGGGTTTGAAAGCCCTCGTGCTGAAAGTAAAGATGCGCTCCAACAGGAAGTCTTTGTTTTGTTACGGAGCAACAAAGGGAAAAAATAAAAGTTTTAAAAGTTGACAGCAAAAAAAAAAAAAGATGTTGAGACATTGAAGATATGCAGAGTTTGTGAGGAGCTGATGTGGCTCCAGGCTGTGCTGGGGCTGCAGTGGTGGGGAGGCAGAGTGCAGATGGAGGAAGGCAGAATGGGGAAGGGTGCGTGGCGTTGGGTTGGTGGCGCTGCGCTCTGCAGCCTGCGAGGGCTTTGGTGGGAGGATGAGGAAAGCATTGCTATTGATGTGCGAGAGGAGAAACTGTGACCTCCATATGGAGGGGGACACAGCCCAGCTGGCTCAAAATGGGGCTGAAAAAGACTATGAAGGCTAATTAAAATGTGAAAAACTGAGAATTCGTGCTAATAGACAGCAGATCTCTGTCTGGCGCTGGTTCACAGCTAAATCTGATTTCCTTGGGAGAGGAAAGGAACTGATTTGAGGCCCATACCTTGCACTGACACTGATTCTTCTCAGCCCTTTTACCAGCGTGTTCCCAGAGCGGGGTTGGGTTTCTGCAGGTCTGCCTGCAGCAGGAACCTCTTAGAGCCGCTACCATTAAGAAATTCAGCACAGGTGTCTTCCTGCGTGGTGTTAAACTCAGCGTTGACCTCGTTCTCCCCCAACATCTGGGTTGTGTTTTTAGCTTTCCCTTCCCGTGCCAACAGGTGCAGTCAATTGAAGAACCCAACATTGCAGCGTGCCGTGGGGCTGGAGCATCAGCATTTGTGCACAGCCAGCCTGCATTGAGCACGAGAGGCAGTGATGGAGGTGCCAGCCAGAGCAGCTCCTGTCCCCGTGGGGATGGAGGTCCTGTAGTCACAGCCTCCATCACCTCACCACCGCCTGGAGGGCAGGCCTTGGGACTCGCAGCACTGTTGTTCTCTGCAGCTGGCATGGGTCTGTTTCCATCTCCACTTGGCAGCTCTCAAGGTCCGTTCCCTTCAGCGCTGTCTGTGGAGCTCGTGGTTGCAATGCTGAGGCTTCCGTATGGCTTTCACTCCCCCTCTGGGCTGAAGCTGTGTAAAAACAACTGCTGGTATGGATGAGCAGTCATAGCTGCATTCCTCCAGGCCACGAAGGAGCCATCATAGGAGGAGGGTTGGACTGCTTTCCTAAGCCAGCAGAGGCCAACTCCCATTGCTGATCCCAGTGGCACCTCTGCACCCAGGGCTGCACAAATGTTGCCCTCCAGCAGGCTGCTCTTGCTGGCGTTCAGCCTGAAATATCTAAGAAATATCCCTCAGTGGTCTGTGCTTAACTTGCAAACCCTGGGCTGAGGTGTCCAGTGAATGGTATGGAAGCGTCTTGCCCTGCTCCGTCCCCACTGTGGCATCACTGAGGGGTTCTGCAGCATGGCAGGATGGTGAGCAGCTCTGAGTCATACAGAAGGCATTCATCTGTTCTCTCTTCTGTAACGTGAGCGTGCCATTAACTACAGTTAGCAGTTAGCTGTGTTTGAAAAGTAGAAATGAGTTAATGGTAGAAATATAAATACATGGGACATTGCACGTTAAACTCGGCTAAATTTATGGGATGTGCAGGAGGCGCTTTGATTAGCTGTGCAAAGCTGAAATAGCTGTGAAAGCACCATGAGCCAGCACCACACTGTGGAGGGAGAAGTGCTTTTGCTTTGAAGACAGGGATGCTTGTGGCTGTTTTTGCTTGGAGAGCCGTGGGTGCCCCATGCCTGCAGGATTCAGGGCCAGGTTGGATGTGGCCCTGGGCTGCCTGATCTGGTGGGTGGCAGCCAGCCCAGGGTAGCAGGTTGGAGTGAGATGACCTTTAAGGTCCCCTCCAACCAAAGCCATTCTTTGAAGTGGTGTCAGGATCCCTGTGGGGATGCCCCTCTGCTCCAAGTGGGTTCCGACCATCTCCTCCCTGTGCAGTAAGTGCTGCCCTGAGGAGGAGCAGAGTCAGGCTGCTCGGTCCTAGCTCAGCTCTGCAGGATAGTTTATGAGCTGCGTTGTAGCCTCTAATGACCATTAATTGTGTGTGAGTATTGGCTGGTAACGAGCCTTGAACTGATAACCGGCAACTTTGTTGAATGCTCTGTGCTGAAAAACGCAGTAGCTTTCCCGAGTAATGAAGTTAAAATACCAATAAAATCTTAGGAAAATATGCTCCCTCCCTCTTTTATTGTTGTCTAATCACTTTATATTACCGCAGTGCCTCGAAGACCCAAGAGCAGGACTTGGTGGGTTCGTGTTTAAAGCCATGATTGCGCAGTGCTGTGCTGAGAGGCTGCTCAGCTATGGGCAGGAATGCTCCATCCCTCCGTCAGCACAGTCTGCCCGGATCACTTGGCCTGAGCTCAGTGGCATCTCTGGAGCTTTCATCTCCTGAAGTGGTTCATGGGGTGTCTCAAAATGGAAGGGATCCACATGATGGTGAAGTGCAGCTCCAAGGAGGCTGTGGATGCCCCATTGCTGCAGGCATTCAAGGCCAGGCTGGATGTGGCTCTGGGCAGCCTGGGCTGCTGGTTGGCGACCTGCACGCAGCAGGGGGTTGGAACTGGATGAGCACTGTGGTTCTTTTCAACCCAGGCCATTCTGTGATTCCAGGCCCCACACAGAATGTCTCAAAACGGGTAGGAAACATCCCTGCTTATTGCAGGGCAGTTGGGTTAGATGACCTTTAAAGCTCCCTTGCTAACTCAGCCAATTCTATGATTCTACAAAATGTTATTTACAGAATTCCTTTGCCTCGTGGCTTTGGGAGGTGAAGTGTTTAAAGACGGCTGTCCAGTCCAACAGCCTCAGTGAGGATCCTCATGTGCAGATTAGAGCGAGAGGGAATTGTGTTTTTCTTTGCCTTTTTTTTCCCCTATCAATTCAAGAGCCGCTGTTCTGTGCCTGTGGGACCTCGGGCTGCAGCATGAATAGCTGGCACAGCAACCCAGCTGCCATGCAGGGGGAAGGATGGCAGGGAGCACTGAGAGATGGAGCAATAAGGCGAGAAGGGTTTTGGGCAAGGGAGGCTGGTGACTGAAGCTTTGTGAAGGAGATGAGAGCCACAGAACGGCTGACAGTGGGAAGGGCCCCCAAAACCCATCCGTTTCCATCCCTGCAGTGGGCCAGCAGCTCCCAGGCTGCCCAGGACGCAGCTCCAGGGATGGAGCATCGTGCTGTGTGCAGCCCCCCAGGGGAGGATCTGAGCCCCCAGCCCAGGCAGGGCGCAGCTGTGGGCTGGTGGCAGCTCAGCTCTGCCCAGGCGTTGGCTCACAGCATAGCTCACGTTTCAGGAACTTTGCATTCGGGGGCCGGGCTGACAAACACGGCGTGTGTAAATTCTTGTCGTGTTTTGTCATGTTGAAATGAGGATTGTTTACTCTTTCTCTCCTTGCATTTTTATAAGAACGAGTCACGATGACAAAAAAACAAAGCCGAAAATATGTTGAATGGCTTCTTTGGTATAAAAAAAAACAACAAAGCTACTCCCCAAACTTTTTTTTTTTTTTCCAGCCTGTTTGAAAATAAATAATCTCCTTCGGGTTTGACACCACGTGTCACCACGGGCGAATTCCTGCTGTAGGACAATGGGCTGCGATTCAGGGAGCTGCTGCTGGAACCGCAGGCTGTGCCTGCTGACCTCCAGAGCCAAAAAGCAGCAGCAGTGCTCACAGGGAACGGCTCCGAGGAGCTCCGTTGGCTCCCCGTCCTCACGCCGCTGATCTGCAAAGCTGCAAATGAGAGCGTGAATTGAATGAGAAGGGCAGCGTTTGGTGGTGAGGATGAGGAGGGCTCGGTGCCTCCCTGCTTCCCCCTTGGGAGCAGTTTGACCCTTTGGATCGTGGTGCCCAGTGGGTCTTTGTTCTGATGTGATGCGTGGTGTTGCACAGGGGTGCAATTAAACCCCCAAACCTTTGCTATTATTTATATATCCCAGCGCTGCCTTGCTTTTCCATATTGCTTGTAGTTTATATATCCAGCCCTAACGATGCTCCATCTGGGTCTTATATCCTGAAGAAAGATTCCAATTTATGGTACCTTTAAAATGTATTTATATATATATATATGTGTGTGTATATAAATATATATATAATATACAATAAAATGCCTTTATTCTTCCTTTTGCAGAGTCCTTTCTTACAAACCAGATTGGCTTCTGAGTAACTGCAGGCGACGTTATTTTGGTAATTCCTATTGTGTTCTCATGGCATTCCAGAGTGTTATTGTTTGGTGTTTCCAGAGAGGTTCTGCATGTTGCTGCAGAGCAAACCAGTGCTTTTGTGTGCACGCCTTTGTGTTTGCTTTATTCTGCTGACAGAAAGCAAGGTATCACTGATTCATTGCAGCAGGGCGTGCTTTGGGCTATTGTTCCGCAGGTTATTTTGAGGTATGTTTTCCCCTGGGGGTTTTTCCTCTCTTTGCTGTTTGACCTTTCAGCGTCCCAGAGAGATCTTGGTGATTAAACATAGGGAGTCATAATGGGTTTACACGGTGTTGGCCGTTTGAGGCCTTTGCATGGGAGTGCTGATGCCTCCAGCTTTGTGTGTAGCTGTAGCAAAAGTCCAGCAGGAGCTGCTGCTGCTTTGGCTGCAGGTGTATTTGCAGGGCTGTTTTTTGGGTGGTCCTGTATGGAGCCAAGGGTTGGACTCTGATCCTTGCGATCCTTTCCAACACTGGATGTTCTATGGTTCAACCCTCGTTGCTCATGGTGGGAAGGGTCCTTTGCAGTACATCTGTGCTGTGACGCCGTCCTGGTGAGTGTTCTGCCTGGAGATGATGTCTCTCCCTGCATCTGTCCCAGTGGCTGCGCTGTGTTTTGCAAGCTGGGTGGCAAACACCTGCAACTTTCTGCTGGTACAGCCTCTGCTGTTGGAGACAAGTGGAAAACAAGAGGGTAGGTGAGGTTAACTCGAGGCAGAGTGCAGCCCAACGGCCAGGCTGAGAGCTGCAGACCCGTGAGCCATGTGCTGCTGTTAGTCACATCTCAGGGGTGGCGGATGGGAGGAGCATCTCTGGCTCTTCAGCCCCACACAGCTGTGCTGGACCCGAGCGCTGTTTCCACCCGTGTGGGTGTGAGTTCTGTGTCTGAGAGCTGTATGGTGGGTAGGGGCAATGGGGAGCATGGCTCTGGACAGCTTTTTTGCTGGAGCTTTTCTGGCTGTGCCATGCTTTGTGTGCTGCTGGGAGCACAGCTCCGTGCAACCAGAGCATCGCTGGGGCTGGAAAAGCCCTCTCAGATCCTCACCCCCCTACCACGTCCATGCCTGCATCCCTCACTGCCTATCCCCAGAGTTCTGAACTCCTCTGGGACGGTGACCCCACTGCTCCCTGGCAGCCGTGTCAATGCCTGACCGCTCTGTGGAGAAGAAATTGTTCCTAATGTCCAGTGTGACTGAAAGCAGTGCTGATGTTCCTCCTCCAGCCCGAGGAAAACCTCTCTAAGCCCCTTTGTGTCACTTCCCGGAGCTCAGTGCTGCTGTTTGCACTAATGAATGTTGCAGAAGCAGTCTCAGGCCAGGCTGCTCTGTACATCTTTTTTCCCTGCACCAGTTGTGTCAGTTTGCAGTCCAGGCTGCATTCAGTTCTGCCAGACAGCTTTCTTTCATTGGAACTGTTCTCAGACTGCTCACAGCTGCTGTGGCTGCCATCGCTGCCATAAGCAATAAGTTCTGTTATTTTCCTAAGACTGACTTTGTACGGTGATGGAGAGAGGGCAGGGGATCCGCAGGGTTAGCTGTTCTGCCTCCTTGTCCTTCAGTCCCCTTTTGTGCGTTGTTCCCTGGAGATCACACGCTTACAAAAGAGGGGGAAGGAGTGGGGCAATGAAAACTTTGAATGGGTTTTATAATCACTGTTTTTTTTTTTCCTTTTTTTGCTCTTGTAGCTGGGTGAGCACAGTGTGCTGCAGCAGGGGTCCCAAACTGACCCTAGCAGGGGCTTTTGTGGCCTGTAGCTTCATACACTGCCCTTGTAGCTGCTCATCCATGAAAGGGGTTGGTTCTTCCCTGCTATTTAAAGGCTGCTTTGATGCGCTGGGTTTTGTTCTCTGTGCTGATAAGCTTTGGTGCTGCTTTTGGAAGCCTCTTTGTTCCTTCCTTAGATGGGCGCATGTTGGTTTGGTGTGGGTGTGTGTTTGTGGATCAATAAATGCAACCGAGTTCCTTCAGCGTGAGGAGGAAAACCCCATCCAGGTCACCAGCAGTGCAGTGCAGGCTGAAGGAGGTGGCTGCCACAGAAACATAGAATGCTTTGGGTTGGAAGGGACCTTTCAGATCACCCCAGTTCCAACCCCCTGCTATAGGTAGGGACACCTCCCTCTAGCTCAGGTTGCTCACAGCCCCATCCAGCCTGGCCTTGACATGCAGTCTCCTGTTCTGTGGAGCAGGAGCGCATGGAGGAATGCCCCCAGCAATGGGCTGCTGCCACAGCTGTGCTGCTGGGCTGTGCGCTGCTGACCATCACAGGGCTCTGATGGCAGTGAGTGCTCTCCACCAACAGGAGATTGCTGCAGAGAAATGTTTCCCTCTTGGCAAAAGCCGTGTTATAGCCATGTACTTGTCCTAGGTTTAAAGTGTTAATGATGTGGTATGCTGAATTGGATTTAAAGGTCCCTGAAGACCTCTGAATCTCAGTAGCTAATGAGGCTTACAGAAGGGAGCTCGGGAGAGGAAAACTTACTGGCAGTGAGCAGTACTGGTGAGAGCTCCAGGATTGAGCAAGTTTTGCAAAGGATAATTAAAAGCGATTGCATCAGCGTTTGGGGCTTTTGCTTATTTCCAGCTCGACCCTCCATGATCTGCGTGTTGGCTGCGGGCAGCAAGGTGGTTTTTACTGGGTTACCAAATAGGGAACAGAAATAACTCTTCTGGTGCAGCTCAGCCCCGTTGGGAAATGCCCAGCTTCATCTTCTGCCTTGTGCTGTGCGTCGATGTGCCCGCCTGCTTGCATGCCTGGGCTCTCCAGCAGCCTTAACCTTGTCCTTGTCTTGCAGCTGGCCTTGCTGAACTTCTTTCACCCTGAAGAAAAGCTGCATGTTGGAGAAGGCAGACGTGTGCGCCGGAACAAGAGGAGTAAGGGCAGCGAGGGCCCAGATGGTGAGTCCTGCTGTGTTCCTTGTCTTCTCACCAAGGGACCAAGCATAAGGGCCTTTTCCTTCTTATCATGGTTATACGCAGAATTCTGTCTGTAAAGGAGAAAACAAACAGCATTTGTGGTGTATAGCAGTTTCTGTATGATTTTGATTGCCTTCCAGGGTGCTAATTCCAGCAGTCCTATTCCTACGTCCATAGGCCTAGTGAACTCGTGCAAAGTAGTGCTACTGGGTGTCCTTGTCCTTAATTCTTCCACAATACTCGAGGCTCTGTGCTCATTCCAGGTAACTGTTTGTACTTGTATGCCCATATTTGTTGCTCTGTTGGTCTGTTAGCTGTAGATCATCAAGTAGCTCTTCACTGTCTATCAAATGACTGCGAACATCTGCATCGCAGAACGTTAGCTGTTCTCTAATAGGGTTTCAAGCACGCTGGAGGATCTCAGGTGGCTTCAAAGCGTGTGATTATCTTTGAAAGCACACGTTTAATCTTTAACCTGGAAGCCACGGGCGGCGGAGCCCATTGCTGACATCTGTGATGGAGCTGGGCTGGAGCGTGGGACATGGGGTGATACGGGAGCAGCTTCCACTCCATGTGAGCTGCGTGCACGGTGCTGCCAGCAGATGTTTGGGGGATGAGTCTGGTCCACGAGGCTGTCAGAACGCCGGCTTCATGCTGACAGATGTGCAGAGAGCCGTGCGGTGAGCAGGAGCTGCTGAAAGCTGATGGAGGCTTTTCCCTCACTGTTGCGCCGAAGTGAGAGCGTGCCCCTCTCGTAGCACTGCTGCAGCCTTCCCACGTGTGCTGCAGGGCTCAGCCACCCCTGCAGTGCAGTGTGCTCCCACCGTGTCTGCTTGGAAGTTATATTTTGACTGTGTGAGGTGATGGGGATGGGCAGAGTTGCCATAGTGATGGGTTGTGTCCTGGTGAGCTTAGCAGAAGGGGTTACATTAGCAAGCAATTAGCTAGTGTTTGGCTATCGCAGTTTTATTGGGTAGAGAGGCACTTAACAAGTGTCAGCTGCCAGGGAAGGGACTGTTCTGCTAACAGCCATGAAGTCAATAAACAAACAAAACTGCATTCTACCCTGTGTGATTGCTGGGGTTTGTTTTAGGTTTGCGTGCAGGAATCTGTTTTTCACAGAAGGAAAATGACTCATTTGAAAATATATGTACAAGCCAATGATACTGGTATGGCATCACTGTTTTCTCCATGAGTTTTGCAAAGCTGCTCAAACCTTTGGTCTCCAAAGAGCCCCTAGAAGATAAAAGTGGATGCACTGCAGATCCCAGGAGGAAGGGGGTGTGCCTGCCATTGAGGCCTTGAGAATACTTGTCCAAAATTGGTCTGGGGACCCTCTGAGCCCCTTGCCATGTGCAGCCCAAAGCGCTGGGCAGGGTGGCATACAGCTGCTGCCCTTCCCACTGCACCAGCACTGCACTGGGCAGCGAGATGGGAACACGGGATGTGACACTGGGAAGAGAATGTGGCTGCTTTCCTAAAAGTTGTTCTTTTTCTTTTAGGAAAATGAGCCTCCACGGCTTTGGCAGTGAGCAGGGCATTTGGAGGAGGGGGCAGAGTTGGTCCCATCTGTCCTTGGGGCAGGAGGCTGGGATGCTAAGGGAACTGGGATGCTCACGGCTGATGAGTGCATGGGCTTAATGCTGGTTGGTGCCCTGGAAGCACCTGGACAAAGCCAGGTTCATGTCCTGGGAGGAGGAGGATTAGGGAGGAGGCTGCCATGGGGCTGCCTTGCCTGGCCGTGGGCCTGATGCCCATCCTCGTGCTGCCAAAATCAAGCTTGCACCACTGAGAGCTGCAGCTGCTTCTCTCTGCTCTTCAGGGAGCCCAGCACTCTCCTCGCAGTGCCCTGTGCTACCAACTCCACCTGCCTTACCCTGCTCCACCCCGTCCCTCTGCAGCATCTCCTCTCCTCTTTTCCCCTCCGTCCTTTCCATCTCGGTGTATTTATGCTGCTGTGGAACTGCTGCAGCTCCCAGATGGACAAATCATTCTGGAGCTGGTAATTAGCAACAGTTGTGCTAAAAGGAACCATCAAGAATGTTAAATTAGTCCACTTTTAAATAAACTGTGTATGAAATGTTAGATCTCTATTCCCAGAGCTGCAGTAAAAGCGCTGCTGGCTCTTTGCTAACAAAGCCAGAATATGGGAGTAGCATGGTTGTAAGTACAGAGACAATTCCGTGCTCTTGAGGTTATAAATAATGACAGAACATTTACAAAGCAGATGTCAATAGGACTCTTTAAAAAAACATGCTTAAAAAAAAAAACAACCAACAAAAAACTAGTTTCTTTTTCTCCTACTTTCATCTCTGTTCCCAGTGAGATCCCTGCGGTGCTGCTTTCCTGGTCTGGTTGGTTTGTGCTGTTTGGTTTGGGGTTGGCCCTTCTTTGTTTTTTTAATCCCTTTCCTAGGTTTGTTCCTAGTGTGCTTGGTGAGAAACACGGCTGATTGTTCCCTGCCCTTTGATGGGGAGCGTGGCAGCTGGGGCACTGTCCTTAGCTGACAACACTTGGGTTCCTACTGCTTTGGCAGTCGTTGCCGCCGAGGAAAGTCCTCAACGAGCAACGAGTTTCAGTGCTGCTGGTGGGTTTTGCTGGGGTGGAAATACCAAGGGCTCTTTGGCTGCTGCACTCACACCCAGGGCTGCAGAGTGCAGGGTCAGCAGGGTGCCCAGCCGTCCCCGGGTTACGGCGCAGGTCGGTGCGCGGCGCGGCGCTCTGTTGTGCACTGAGGTCACAGAGGGACTTTTCCTGCTCGCTTCCTCTCCGTTGGAAAGGGAAGATGCAGCCCTCCGACTGCAGAGCCCAGAACAATCAGTTCCTTTGTGCCGGCCCCGTGCAATTCCCTGCAGCCCAGGGATTCTCAGAAACGCAGATGGATGAAGGGCGATAGAGCCTTATTGTGCTCGGAAACCATGGCGATGAGCTCTCCGTAAATAAAGAGCATTTCCTGGATACTGGAGCAGAGGAGACGGTCCCAGAAGAGCCACCTCACCAGAACACACTTGATCTTCTCTGGTTTCCCCCGAATTTCTCTGTGATTTCCCCCAAACCAGGAGGAGTTAAGATATGCCAGAGCAGACGTTGAGTCCTCACGTGTGAGGGCCGCCACCTCCCCGTGCTGACGCTGTCAGTACTTTGTATTACCACGGTTAAAACTGAGCCCACAAATCCCTTACAGCCCCTTGCCTATGGTGCACCTGCACTTGTTGTAATGGGGCATGCTACCTGTGGCTCACACAGCTCAGGCACTGCTCTGCCAGGAAGATTGGTGGCTACAAATGCAGTAACCTGATTGTAGATCACAGCCTGGTGTCTGTGCTGTTCTAACTCCTGTTTCCACAGAGACGCATCCAGAGAAGCTTAACAGCTGTTGGAACGCTCAGAGTGACATCCAGGTGGTGGTTCTCAGCTCTCTTGCAGCAGTGGCAGACAAACACCGACCCGTTGCTGCAAACAAACGGAGGTGGAAGTTGTGTTCAAGGAATCCTCTAGCACCAGGTGTGACATGTAAGGCAGTGCACAGACAGCAGAAACATTTTTAGCTCATCCTCAGCTCAGACTGCTTGGAGCTCAGTTCTTCTGAAATTACTCTTGAATTCTGAAACCACTTTGAGGCCAAATCCATCACAGGATCCATTAATGACCTTTGCTGAAGCCTCCCTCGGGCAGCCCTGGCCGTCCTGCAGCAGAGGCATCATCTCAGGGATGTTCCACGGGAGTCTGGGAAGAGCAGAGATGCCAGCTCAAAGGGTTTGGAGTCACTTTCTGCAGCAGGGAGGTGCATCCCAGCAGTGTGTGTTGGTGGTGTTTGGGTGAGGCTGTACTGCATCGGAGGTGAGGAGGTCTGCAAACCAATGGAGCCACAAAGTGCTCACTGAGCTCTGATGGTGCATGGCTAACCCAGTAGCATCCCTTCCAGCTGTGACCTGCACTGTTCCAAAAGAAGCCTTGCTTCTTCAATATTCCCAAAGCTGTGATAGGATGCAGCTCTGTGTGTGTGTCCTCTTGCTCTGGTCCCTCCCCATTCATCTCCTGTCCGGTGTGGGTAAGGTGGGAGGACAGCATGCAAAGATTCTGAGATGCAGAGGAAACTTGGAAGGCTTGAGAGAGAATTCTGTGCTCAGAACTCCATCCAGGCCGTGCATTCAGGTCCTTGTGCTGATTCAGCTTTTGGATGGGTTTCAGTCCTGTCCTGCCCAGATCCTCAGCGCAAACCCAGCGCCGTGTGCTGCAGCAGGCTGTGCTGGAACTTGAACTACTCTTTGAAACTTCTCTTAAAGCTGCGTGTTGAGCAGGGACCAGTATCATTAGAAGTAATTGGTGACTCCATATGAACTCCACTTGTGAAAACTGGGGCTTTTCATAACGCCTCTGGTCAAATGCTGACGCTTGAGAATCTCAGTTTCTTCTGTTACAAAGCATGGCCCTGGCTAATGAGAAGAGAACAGATGTTACAGCAGGGCGGGAGTGTGATTGCATCTGAGCTATGTGTGCATCTGGACCGTGAATGCCACGTACCAGGCATTGTAAAGGCTGACTTGGACTGGTGGCTGGTGATTCCTTCCCCACAGTGTGCCGGAGGCTCTATTGTCTGTCCTTGGGAAGTGTTTGCAGCTGAGCTTTGATTTCTGTGCACGCTTTGCTCGCTGGCCATGGCCCTGCAGCACTCTGCAGGCGCGTGGTGCTGTGGTCCATCTGGTCACTGAGTTGTGCTGCTGTGAGAGCTGGCTGTTGGCTGCATACCTCTCCAAACGGCTGGGGATGCTGCTCAGGGTCTGCTTGGCGACTGCACGCTCTGCCTTCTGCAGATTTGGGACAGAATAGTATTGATCTGGTTTGCTGGCAGCCCTGCTTGTGGCAGAGGTGTTGGCACTTGCTGATCCTTGAGGTCCCTTCCAGCCTGAGCCATTCTGTCATTGTATGAATGCACTTATTTTCAGTCCGTGGCAGTCAGGGTGGGACTGAATAGCCAAAGACAGAGCTGCAGCTCTGGCGATGGAATTGTGGAGCTGCCTTCAGTTGTGGCCTGTCTGTGCGCTCGTTAAAAACCCGCTCAGTTATACGAGACCAGATACATTCACCATAAAATAGGAGAAGTTGCACAAAGCTGCAGAACAGCACCAGCGAGGAGCTCTTTGGGGAAAAAGCTGTGAATGAGGCACGACAATTCCATGTTTTCATTAGGGCTTTGTTGGCTGTGATGTATAGCTATTGGTGCTGTGATTGTGAGCAGGGCTCAGCTCAGTGCTCATTCATCTGACTGCGGTGATGTGAATGGATGGAGTGGGGCAGAGCCAGGTAGCGCTGTGCTGGGTCAGAATGCTGTCAGTGAAGGTGCAGGCTTCCCAAAACACGCTCTCTGTCTCTCCCTTGGGTTTCTTTCAGCTCCTTTTCAGGTTCCTCCAAACGTGAGCACACGTGCACGCATGTTTGCATCAGCAGCAGAGCCTGCGCAGCTCTGCGTCATTAAAACCATCAGAACAGTGCAGAGGTTTGCAGTGCAATGAGATTGCAGGCAGGAAGAAGGAGAACCATGTCGGCTTGCGCAGAGAGAGGAGGGCTGGGTGGGTTTCCTCCTGCCTGCGCTGGTTCCTCTGGCCTGGCTGTCTTGGAGTGCATTGGAAATGACCCATTGCAGAGCATCTTCCCTCCGCTCAGCTCCAACCTTGCAGCAGCACTGCTGGGGAATCGCTCCTGCAGGAATTCGGGACATATGTTACTTGTTTATCTTAGTGGGATGTGACTTAAAATGTCAGAATGTTTTGTGTTAAGCAACAACCGAATAAAACAAACAAAATAAAAACACAGCTGTAATACCACGCTTTAAATAGTTGCATTCAAATATGTGGTATTGATAAAGTAAGCAATAGGGTGCAGCGGTGTGTAGAAAACAAGCGTTGCGAGGCCGGCCAGCCAAAAAGCAGCCTTGAGATCCTCGAATTGGAAATAGTAATGCTGTTTGTCAGCTCGGCTCAAAGATCCAGCTCTTGGAATCCACCCGCAGCGCCCGAAGGGAAACAAAAGCACATCATATTCTTCCATAGCCAGCGAGAGTGCGGAGAGATGAAATGTGACGGCCGCAGGTTCTGCTGTGAGCCCCAGGAACTTGGCTGGGACCGATGGTGTGGGAGCGGAGCTGCGAGGGGCGGAGATTTATGTGCGATTGGTTCTGTGCTGTTCTGAGAAGCCGGCGCAGCGATGTTCTGCCAGCAGCGGTGGCTCTGCAGCTAATTGGGAGCAGGACGGGGTCTGTGCTGGGGAGCACCGTGCTGTGCTCCCACCTGATGGGGTCGGGATCCTGCACAACCCCTCGTGCTGGCAGTGCCGTGCTGGTGCTGTAGGTGCACGCAGAGGGTTGAGCCTGCTGCCACCTCAGCTCTTCCCTGCTGCCAGCCGCGGGGCCCCTCTTGCCTCCAATCCTTCAACGCTTCAGTTTGCTGAAGTTTTTCTGTTCTTTCGAGGCAGCAGTGCAAATGAGAACCTCCGGTGTGATGAAAGCTTTGAGTTTCAGCTGTTCTCCCAGCATGGTTTTGAGGGATGTTGCAAAGTGCTTGGTGGGTTACCACGGCCAGCAGGGACAGCTGGGAGCTGCCTGCAGGCTTGCTGCTGGGCCTGTTGCTGCGTTGGGGTGCTTGCACCTGGCAATGTGACACATGCTGTGCTGCTGCTCTCCTACATCTGTCTGTTGCACTCCTGCTCCGCTTCAGTTCAGTTGAGCAGCTCTAACTGATGATTTTTTCCCTTTAATCTGATTAAAGACCATTGTAAAGTGCATCACAGCTGCCTGTCGCTGTTAGCCAGCATCTCTGCATTCCTGCCTTTCACTCATGAGCTCGACCAAGTTATTCCCATTGTGGAGAGCCTTGCTTTCTTAATCATCAAACCGGGCAGAAATCTCTCTGAAGCGCTGGTAGGAGAGAGAAACAATGGTGACAGCAACAAACCTGCAAGGTGATGAGCTGTCATGGCAGCCTGAGGCTGTCTGAGGAGGAGCACAGTGCGGCTCCGGGGAGCACAAGGAGCTGGGGCTGCTCCCACAGCAGTGCATGGGCTCAGAGCAGCAGGGAGGGAGCAGGCTGCTACCCGTGGGGCTCCCGGAGCAGAACGATCATCTGGACGGCACATGGGTGTGGGTTTGTCCTCTGATAGATTGCTCAGAGGAGAGCAGTGAGGCAGCAGAAAGCTGCTCTCGTACCGAATTCACCAGCAGATAAATGATCTTCAGCCTTTGGCGCTGGTGCAGAAGCTCTCAAAGCCTCGTGGCCGAGCACGCAGCGACCCAGAAGTGCCAGAGGAGACCTCAGCGTGGGATGCTTCCCCTGGAGGTGTGTGGGAAAAGTCCTCTGGGGAGATGAAGAATGGCCCTAAAAGTGGATGGAGCCGAGGGAGTGCCTCGAAAGAGCACGGAGAGCTGCAAAATGCTCATCATCTTGAGGAAACTGGTTTTTGAGTGTCAGTTCAGTTCAGCACAGGGGTGGGGGATCGGAGCCGTGGCAGATGTGAGTTGGGGTTGAGCCTTGGCTGGGCACTGAGCAACGTGTGGCTCAGGATAACGGTGGCACTGTCTTGTAAGCAAAGACCCCTGACGTGTAGGACGTGGGGCCTGTGGTGTGCGGGGGGCCATCGTGGAGCATCTCAAAGGAGTGAGAACAGGATAATGGAGGGTGACTGTGTCCATGTGTGAGCTTAAAAAAAATCATTGGAACAAAAGCAGAGAGAGGCAACAATGGTGGCTGAGAATAACCGATGGCCCGGGGCTCTGCCCTGTGTGCTTATGCGTCAAACAGCACGATTTCATCCTTTTCCCCTGCTTTGTACAATGAGCTCCCCTTTCCGTTCTGTAATACATTCAGTGTATGTGGATTTACTGAAGTTACTCCAGGCCTTGTACCTGGGACATCCCATCCCACGCTTGGGTTCACCCCTTCCTCCTGCCATTGCTGACAGCATCTTTCCTCTGCTCCCAGCAGGAGACTGCCCTTCCTCTTCCCACCCCCAAAACCCACTCTGCCAAAGCATACCAGACGTTTGGAGCAGTGCATGGTATGTTTTATGTCTTGGATGCTTTCCTACATCTATAATTCATCCTATTTTCTGGAGTGATAATAGCAAATAAGAGCTGCTCCTCGAGAGCTGCTGCCTGGCTCTTTGGAATTGGTGAAGAAGCACTTTCTGTTCAAGGGAAGGGGAAAATTCATCCTGCTTCAGTATTTGTATTGCTGATATTTCAGCGGAGTCCAAGAAGCTTTCATCTGGCTAGACCAAATTTCCTGAAAATGTTGAAAACATATTGGTTCAAAACCTCCCCAAACCCACGTGTTCTGGATTAAGCATGTGTTGGGAGCTAACATCCTTCTTTCCCCAGCTCCGCCATGGTCTGGCATTAATAACACAGCACTTGGAAATGTTTGAAAAGCCTCACATATCTCATAGCCCCGTGAGTGGAGTGAACATCGGTGCACCCATTCTGCAAACGAAATGATGGAGTTGTGGAGGTTGAAGTGGGCCTTCCCATCTCATCCGTTGGGGCAGCGTGTCAAAGCGTGTCATGGGTTCCTCATTGCTTGAAAACTTTATCTCTGGAGTAGTGATTGAGCCTTTCTTGGTCTCTTCCCCACTCCCCCCAGTATTAGTCAAAGAGGGATACGGGGCTCGATGGAGGCTTACTGGGCAGGACTTCATTAATCCTTGGTCATCATCATGGTTCCTTGTGGTCTTACCTGCTGTGAAATGACAGCGTCCACCATGCAAGGTTATACCGACTGCCACAGCCTTCTCTTTGGGACACCAAAGTCAAGAAGGACTTTGACCAGCAGCCATATGTCTGTTGGTTGCTTCTCTAGCGATGCTTTCCCCTCTGTGGCCAGGTGGGCGCATTGGGTTCTGCAAACCATCTCTTCTCCAGGGGCCTCTGGTGGAGTCAGGCAGCATTCAGAGCTCCCTCTGGGATCCAGCAAGCGATCTCTTTGTTAAACCAGATGGCTACCAGGATTTGGAAAAGTGCTTTGCTCAAATTCCCATCGCTGTTGAGAGAGGCGGTTGTTAAACCTGGCATTCCTCTTGCAACCACAGCCAGAAGCTCCCGCTTCAAAGACGAGGCTGCAGGTTTTTGGGAGTGCACAACGTTGGGAAGATGGGCCTGCTGGATAAGTGACACCGAGCTCCTGCTTCTGTTCTCATCTTCAGGTTGCAACTGTGCTGGAAGTGAAGGGACGTGTCTGCAAGGTGGACAGGGAATCGCTGGGTCTGGGTTCTGCCTGTCCTTGGGGTGAGGGTGGCTCAGCAGTCTTCCTTGGGACAGCTTTCTGCAATGGCCTTTTGCAGGTTTTACATCAAACCAACGTAATTACAAAGATCTGTTCCTGTCAGTAAGACCAGTTTGAACCATTCTGAAAGAATTCGAGCTATTTCTCGTTAATCCACACACACAGCTAATAAGTGAACGCAGGTTGGTTTGTGTTTTTTGTTATTTTAAATATGCTATTTATATCAGCACATGACCTAAAGAGGTTTGTGGGGGTATTTTTGTATTTATAGCAAATCACAGCAGCGTGTAGCACACAGAAAAGTAAAATCAAGGGGGGGGGAAAAGCAAACTCTCTTAATCTTTATAAGCGAAAACATGTCATGTGTAATATCCTCGAGTTGCATCACCATCTGGTTTCTCTGCAGCCCGTGGTGGTTATGCAGCAGATGTTGGGACCCCATCCCTGCAGCACTGTGCAGTGCCCTCTGCGTGGCCACATGTGCTGCCCTGCACAGCGCTGGCCCACCTGCTGCAATCCCTCCCTTGGCGTTGGGAAGCGGCCGCAGGGATTCTGCTGGTGCTGCCCCAGACCTCCTCCCGTGTTTCCCCCCTGTGCCAACCCTCTGCAGGAGGAGGGCCGTGTTTGGGTTGGGGGTTATGGAGGGTATTACGAGTGGTAGAAGCAGCTCAGCTTGCCGGCTTTGGTGCTTTGAGCCAAGTTAGCAGCCTGCTTCGTGGTTCTGTGCTAACAGCCTGCAGCGCCTTTGAGAAGAATTCTCTCCAACAGGACTGATGAACTGTTGAGCCTTTCTGGCAGTGCCCTATGGGGCTGAAGGTTCACACTGAGCCAGCAGACCCCTCCAGACCTGTGCTGCTCTCCTGGAGGTTTGGAATAGCCCCCTCATTTCCAGCTTGGTTGCCTTTGGGCAGGAGCCTTTCTACAAAAACGTTCTCGTTTGAACTCAGCTCTGTATGGAGGAGCTCCACCAGGCAGCAGCAATCTTCACTCCATGTGTGTGGGTCATTTGTAGGACTGTGCATCCTGTATGAGTGAACCCCATCCCCTGCTCGCTCCTGGGACCTTCAAGGCCTTCCTTCTGCTGCCCCTTTCTCTGTCTTGGTGCTTCTTGACAGCTTTGCTGAAGCAAAGGGTTCCACAGAACTGTGAGCTCTTCTGAGGAAGAGCAGCATAGGAGCGTAAGAGCAAATTTCATTTCAGCTGAAGCAAAACAGAGGGGAGGATAAAATTCCCTCAGTTTGGTTTGGCCTCAAGCACGAACAGAAAGCTTGCAGGGGAGAATATAAGTGGGGCTATGAGGAGGAAGAGTGGAAGCTGAGCACAAATACAAATGCAGAAGAGCCCCGTGCTGTGGCAGGTACTGGGGTGGAACTGTGCCTCCCAAACTCAGTGAGAGGCTGTTACTGCATCGCAGTCAGTTCAGAGCTATCCGATGAGTTCTGAGCAAAACCAAGCAAAGCTTTGGCTGCTGGTGCATCCCATGAGCCCCATGGCTCCCCATGCAATTAAACTATCCATCCCTCCCTGTTGGGAGACGAACAGATGCAAACCCCAGAGGCTCAGAAGCTCCCAGGGCTAATAATATTGTGTTTTTTTTCATGTCAGAAGTATTTTTGTGTTTGTCAAAAGATTCACTTGCACAGCCATAACATCTCTCTCTGCCGTGCCTGGAACAGATGCGTGTGTTGTAATATAGACTGCGAACATCCCCATCGCATGTGGTTCTCATTCCTCCCATTCATCTTTGAAGCTAATTGGTTCCATCCATCCCCAATGTGTTTGGCTCGCCGCAGCTATTTGTACTTTCACTCTGGTTATGGCGCTAATGGTGTGATATATATAACATGAAATAAACTCTCGTGACTCCGAGGTCTGGAGAGGCGCAGAGGCAGTGCTCGCCTCGTGCTGCCCGCCCTGGGTTGTTCTCTGGGTGATGTTCCCTGCAGTGTTTGCTTTCCCTGAGCACGGTGTTGCGGTGCTTGGCAGGTGTGGGCAGCATGGCAGTGGCCGCCAGGTGTGTTGGCCTGGCAGCTCGCCTCTGCTGGGCTGATAGGAGGGTGTATGTTTGTACAGAATGCACAAGAAATAGCTTTTTAAAAGAGCAGATTGATAGAGGTGATAAGTCAGATGATACCCTACATTTCCTACATGCAATGCGTGTGCCTGGGCTCCGGGGGTTCTGCAGGCAGGGTGGCACCTGGGGGTCTCGTTCTCATCCATCATGAATCGCTGGGGAAGCAGTGGGGTGTGCTTCACACTCATGCTCAAGAGCTGTGCCCTGCCTCAGCTTCTCTAGGAATGTTTCAGCCACGAGCTGAGCTGGGTTCCCTCCCCAGCCTGCTCTCCCCAGGACATTCGCTGTGTCACCAAGGCAGCAGGGCTCTGCACAACCTCCCAGCAGTGGCTGCACAGCATTCTGCATTACAGGGATTGAGGCTCAGGATTTCTGCTGTCCAAAAGCTCAATGTGCCCCATTGCAGTGGCGACCTCGGCGGATACAGGCAGCACATCTGTGTGCAGAAGTCAGGCAGTGCTGTGAGCATCCTGCACAGAGCTGGAGGCGCTCAGCCTTGGGCGACCGCTTCTGTTCCCAGTTTTGTTCCAGACAGAAGCCTCTTCCCAAGTGCTATGGGTGGCAGCGGGGATTTTTAGCATTAATTGATCACTGAATCTTACTGGCTTTCTTTTTTTTTTTCTTTGCAGGTCCAAGCTCAGTAAAAAACAAGAAAAAGGGTAAGTTTTGATTTTTAATGTAATTTGACCTCAGTTAGCCCTTGGTGCACCTGTGTTAGTGTTCTGGCTACAAGTTCTCCAACTGACAGGAATGGGAAAACCATTCATTCACATCCCAGCAATGGGCACAGCATCCAATGCAGCACTCTGGGGCTGCTCCCCATGCCTCCAGCATTACTTTGGCAGAACTGCATCCCCCAGCAGCACTGTGGAGCTGGAGATGCTTGTTGAAGTCTTCTTTAAAAGCAAAGAGAACTTAATTGCATTGTATAGAAGTGATTCCCATAACAAACAGCTGTGCTACCATGTGCCAGCTGTGGCAAGCTGCCTGCTCTCTGCAGCTCCAGCTTCCCTCTGCTCTGCCATGGGTCCTGCTGCAGCTTGGTGCCTCCTTCAGACCTTCAGATTCTCTGAATGCACTCTGCAGCTTCTGTGTGCACCAAATGCAGAAGTTCTGCTTTGTGTTTCCGTGCTGAGTGTGGGTCGGCCCACAGGTGATGCCTGGCTTTCTCACCACGTTCCTCAAGCTGTTTGCAATGTGCACCTACTTCCCAAAATGCAGACTGGGGAGGTGTAGTGTTTTGTGTTTTGGGCACACGATTCCGTGCTTTGTGGGGCATCTGGTGCCATCTGTGTTTGTGCCTGGCTCCTTGGCACACACAGTGGTCGTGCATGGATCTGCTACCAGAACACAATCCAAAGATCTGGGTTGCTTTGTAGGCTTGTTCTCAAAACCAAGCAACAGCCATTTAGGGTTTTAGGTTTAGGGGAGTGCAGCCATTGGCCCCATGCTGCTCCTCGCACCCATCAGAGCACCCACCCATCTCACACCCAGCACACGCTCACAGTGCCCTGCAAGCAGCAGGAAGGTGCCAGCTGTGTGCAACTCAGGGGCTCCCCCAGACGTCTCTGCAGCACTCAGTGCTCATTGCTGACGCAGGGCTGCAGCCAGCCAGGGCTGTGACAGCACCTGGGGATGGGGCACCCAGGATGCCACATTGCACTGCTGCATGGCCCTGGCACTGAGCTGCAGCAGCCCCTGCACAGCACAGCACAGCGCTCTGCTCTTGCTCCTTGCATGCAGCCTCACGGCTGATGGCTGCTGTGCTCAGAAACTTGGGCTGTTTGTGCTCCAGAGCTGCGTCACGTTTCATGTTCACAAAGTTTGTCCTAACAGAGCTCTGAAAGCCCAAACCCTGCTAAATCAGCTGAGCTAACAGCAAACGATGCTGTGGTGTTCGTGCAGTCCTGGAGCAGCTGAGGGATCTCGCAGTGCTGTATTACATACAGCTGTAGTGCTGCATGGAATATTTTTCTGTTATGGTGTTGTCACATTTTCTTTAATTTATTTCCGTTTTTTGGACTTAGAGCTTATTGTTTGGCAAATGGCAATTAGGGAAAGCACACGCTGACTGTGCTGCACTTGGGTCGTGCTGCCTGTGCAGTGCATGTGGCTCCTGGGAGCAGGGCCTCCACCAGCAGCTCTGCCACACTGAGGGGCTCTAAAAAAAGTCCAGAGAGGAGAAAGGGGAAGCAGCAGCAGCAGCAGCATCTCATTCTTGTGTATCCATGCTGAGTGCACTCCTTGCTCCGTGCTGCAACCCACCTGGCAGTGGTCTCAGCTGGAAGGTGAATTGAGCTTTGTGTTTTAGTGAATAACCACTTTTTGCCTTGTGATATCAGTGAGCAGGATTCCATTACAAAGGAGGGGGAGTTGAAATTGCTCGAAGGAGCAAGAATGCCCAGAATGCACATCCCTGTGCAGCTTCAGAATGATGCGTGGTTGTTTTGCTGCTGAACGAGCAGCACGCTGAGCTGCAGACCCCACTTCTGAGATGGATTGGTTAAAACAGCTGGCATGTGATCCTCTTGGGAAAGAAAGAAGGGGAGCCAGCCATGGAACTGCTGGCCCCATGTGTGAGCCTTCCTCAGCATTGGCCTAGGTAGAAGGAAAGGCATTTGCAACGTGCTGCTGGGGAGATAGGTGAGAGCTGGGACTCGAGCTGCTCATTTCCAAGAGCTGTCACCATCCTGAGGTGGAGCATTGCTGGCGTGGCCTGGTGCACGGCCAGCTCAGGTGTGAAGGCACAGCTGCTGATCTGGGCAGAGATATTGCAGGTCACAATTTGTCCCCCTGTTTTTATAGGATACTGGCATTACTGCCATATTATTTTGGTTATGCATAGCTAGTTTAGTTTACTTCTCTGATTCAGAAGGTAACATTCTGCTTCCTTTAGCCCGAGAATTTACAAGGCTGGAGGTGAGTTGTATGCAGGGAGCAGCAATGTGGGGAATGGCCATGAGGCACTGAGCAGCACAGCTGTCTCTCATCCCTGGTTCGTGGCCACAGTGCACCAGGTTGTATCCCACCAGTTCCACGCGAGCTGAAAATTCTTGCGGTGTGCGGTGATGTGATGCTGATGCTGAAGGTTTATGTATAATGCGTCAGCATACAGCAGCTGGGAAAGATTGCAACTGTTTTCCATCAAAAAGCCTCGGTCACATCCTCACCCCTGGGGCAGATGCTCTGTCCCTCGGGTGGCCCTGAGGTGCAGTCCTTGTTTAGGTGTAATTGCACTGCAGGTGATGACCTGTGCTGACGCACCCACATGGCTGCCCGGGGAGCAGTGGGTTCCCCCAGAGGTGTTGCAGAGCCGTGGGGACGTGGCACTGAGGGATGTGGCACTGAGGGATGTGAAACTGAGGGATGTGGTGCTGGGTGGGCTGGGAGCAGAGGGGGCTCTTCCGACATGAGTGATGCTGTGTGCTGACACTTGGCCTTGTGTTTTCCAGGTAAGAAGGCTGGTCCTCCAGGACCCAACGGTCCCCAAGGGCCACCAGGCCCCCCTGGGCCCCAGGGCCCCCCTGGCATCCCCGGCATCCCCGGGATTCCTGGGACCACTGTGATGGGACCACCCGGCCCCCCTGGCCCACCCGGCCCCCAGGGCCCCCCAGGGCTGCAGGGCCCCTCAGGTGAGCGCTGCTATTACAAAAGGCTTCTTCAGAGAAACCGGGGCTGTCCCCCCACAGCTCACACAGCTATCAAGGGGAAGCTTAGCTGATGTCAGTCTCCCCCAGGAGCACGGGCCAGCAGCAGTGCCAGGTCCTCAGTGCTGCCGCATGGTGCCCACGAGCATCTCCTCTGTCACGGAGCTTTGGCTCTCGGAGAAGCTTCAGCAGAGCATGAGTGCAGCAGATGGCTGCGTTGCTGCCTTCACACCGCTGTTTGCATCCCAGAGCCTCTGTTGGCACTGCTGCCAGGAGCAGAGTGCTGCAGTTTGTCCTTCCAGTGGAAGCTGGTTGAGTGATCTGAGGATGCTTCAGTGACGCCGGGCAGAAATACAGGATTAAGACAGGAAAAAAGCAGGATGAGGCGTTTTCTTATTTCGGTGCTTTCTGACACGGAGCTGTACCCCACTCAGCTGCTGGTGTCCTCCTGTTAAAAACGTGTCTTTTATGCTTACTGTGGGGTAAGAGGAGGTTTCTCTGAAGGAATAGTTACTGCAGCTCTTTCAGGCTTACCCTGCAACGATGTGCATTGCATTTTGCAGGTGCCACAGACAAAGCCGGCTCCCGAGACACCCAGGTTGGTTGGCCTCCTTCCCGGTTACCAGCTTTGTTGACTAACCTTATCTGCTGTGTTTACTAACACGTAAATCCCACCCTTCCTGTGTGTGCTGTGTTGTAGCTACCCCGAAAGGACCGGCTGAGCTGACTCTTCTCATTGCTCAGAAGCAGGCTGTGTTATTCTGCCCTGGGTTTCTCACTCCTTGTGCAGTGCTGATGCTGTTCTTGGCCGCTCCGCTCTTTTGTGTTTGTGGAGAGCAGTAATGATCTCAGAGCTGTGGAGCTATGCCCAGTTACTGTAAGACGACACGGTGTTTCTGACCGACTTTAAATCCCTGTAATCTCGTTTGCAGCCAGCTGTGGTCCACCTTCAAGGCCAAGGCTCAGCCATCCAAGTGAAGAATGGTAAGGATCTCATGCTATTGGCACTTACTGGGCCCATCCTGCAGCCCCAGGCATATATGTGGAGCTAAGATCTCCCCTGTGATGTGGGTTGGTGCTGGCTGACCGTAACAGACTCATTCCCATTGCCCAAACCCCACAGAGGAGCCCACTGCTCAGCATCCTCCCACTTCTCCTGCAGTCAAACTCATCCCCCGGTTTGTCTCTGTGCATCTCCCACTAGTTCTGCCCTACTGGATCTCACTTTCCCTTCACCTCCTCCCACCTGTTGTAAAGTCATCAGTTTTTCCTGAGTCCCCTGCTGGCCGCCTCCTTTCCCAGTCTCTTTCTTCTCCTATTCTATGCCTGCAGTGTGTCCTTTTCCCACCTCAGCCCAGTTAGTCTGCTCTTTTCTCCATTTTCCCCATTAATTTATGTCAGGAGAAAATGCAGCTGTAATGGGAGCTGCGAGCACACAGAGATGCACGGCCACCAGCTCCTGCTTTGCCGTGCTGCAGGCACACAGCATGCAGCCCCTGAGCATCCCTACCCATCCATACCCACCCCAAGTCCTGCCGAGCCATCTCACATCCACCAGCACTTCTTTGCTCTTTTCCTTCCTCCCCAAACCCATCTCCGATTTCTGCTCGCGTTCCCTTTGCCAACAGCTGGGTCTCATTCCTTAGCTGCTGCCTCTCAGCTGGCCATATCTCGCTGTACTGGAGAGGAGCTGCCTCATCCCCTGCCCAGACCCAGGGAGCTCTGGTTCAGGGCTGCAAGAATGGGACAGGGCTGCAGGAATGGGTTCACCAACCTCTGCCCCATGTGTGGGATGGTGAGGGCTGGCCAGGGCTCCTGTAGGAAGGCTCGGTTTGTCTCTCACCAGGCGTGAGCTGCTGGAGCTGACATTTCTCACGATTCTGTCTTGGAGCTGAATGTGTTTGCTATAGCAGGGTGGGGGGAAGCTCCCAGCAGCAAAAAGGAAATCTGCTGTTTCCAACAACAGCACAGGGGAAAAGATGCTGTCGTGCTTACATTTAAAAAGCAATTATTCCATTATCAACGGGACCCTTCTATGTTTGCAGAGCATACACTGCTCTCTAAGAGTGGGAATTACCCTGTAACTGTCCTTCCCTGCTGCTTGGGAACAATCTGCTATGCTGAGCCTGCCTTCCTCGGGCACTCTGACATTAATGCTGTCCAGCTGACAGAGAGCAGAAAGCACAGCCTGGCTGGCTCACAGCTGGGGGCAGGGAGCAGAACAGCAGATAAAGGCTGGGAGGGGAAAGATTGCTTTTGATACAACCTGCAGACTGCAAGCTGTCCTCAGCACGTAGCAGAGCATGTCCTCGGATGTGTCTGCTGATGCTTTCAGTTGGCTCAGCGACAGAGGAGTGGGTGGTGGGTCTTCATGCCCCTGACTGTGCTGAGGATGTATCTCAGCACAGGGTAATGTGGTGGGACGTGATGCCATTTCACGCAGGCAGGTTTGCCATGTTTTGTCCCATTCCCATAAGGACAGGGATCGCAGTTCTCACCCTAGCCTAGTTTAGAAAACACAGCAAATAGTTTAGAAATACTGGCACTGGTCTCTGTGTGCCAGAGTGTCCTTGCTGTGCAGCAGGGATGATGGCAGTCACTTTTGATGTTACTGGGGCTGGGAATCGCTCAGCTACTTGGTTGTATCGGGAGAAGACAAGTCAGTCTGCACCCAGGGGACGAGCAGAGGGCCGTGCACTGCATCCCAAGGGTGAGAATTGCTCTTAACCAAAAGCGAGCAGAGATCGGATCGCTCATCCTGTGCACAGAGCAGAGCGGGTGCCCCGTTCAAACAGCAGCAAGAGGTGGTGCAGGTAGAGCTGCTGCCATGGGAAGGAGCCAGAGCCAACAGAGCACAGTGCTTAACTGTGGGGTTTTCTGACCGAGTTCCCCTGACTTTCCCGCGTGGGGCTGCGTCAGCTGCTTGTGTTGCAATGTGACTGTATTTGTGTGCTCCTGCGCTTCTCATCCTGACGGGTACTGAGTGACTGCCGTTTTCTCATACTGAGATCTTTCAGGTGGAGTCCTCAATGACTGGTCTCGCATCACTATGAACCCCAAGGTGTTTAAGCTGCATGCCCGCAGTGGGGAGCTGGAGGTACTGGTGGACGGCACATACTTCATCTATAGTCAGGTAGAAGTGAGTACGGTCCTAGGCCTAACTCCTATTCTTGTGTTCCAATGGAAGCCTTGCATGAACCACGAGAGGGCTCCAGACATCTAGAGAATGCCAAGAACTTGTATGTGCTTTTAACCACTTCGTGCTCTAGGAGATGTGTGTCAGATGAAGAAGTTAATAGAGTTGGGAAGTGCGAGGTCACACGTTCTGCCACGACACCAGCTGCAAGAGCCTGGTTACTGCGACACATGCACAGAAGCCCAACCAAATCCCATGTGCCACCAGAGCCTTTTTTTTTCCCCTCCACATTGTCTGTGCAGTCACTCAGCCGCAAATCTAAACCTTATTGCAGAGCAAGAGCCCCAGCAGGAAGCTGGGCTCAGTGCTTTAAGAGGGATGTCGTGCCAAAACCCTCACGACTTGGGATGTTTGGGCAGCCGTGGCACTCTTTGTAAGCATAGGGCTCCCAGCCCAGGTAATTCCATTTTGCCTCCACATTTCAGACTGATGCTGTGCTCCAGCAGCCTTGCTGGCTGTGGGATGGCTCAGCGCCTGCATTAGGCAGCACCAATGGCGGGTGTACAGACCTGCTTATGTAGAAAGGACTGAACAAAATAAAAATTGCTTGTATTATGACTTAGGATGGAGCTAATTAAGACACAATTTCTGTAATTTTCCCATTCAAAAAAAGAAAAAAAGCAGGAGGTGCTCTGTCAATTTAATGCCTTGCTGCTGGTTTCTTGCAAGTCTTTGACACGGAGCATGAATGCCACGTTCTGCCCTTCCACAGCAGCCAGGGTGTTCGGACCCCTGAGGACTGAAAAACTGTGCAGGCTGTGGGACAGATCTCAGCACTCCTGCTCACGGTTTGGCTGCATTCAGTGGGCAGCCCCACGGGGATGGCAGCAGCAGGATGGGCTGCGGCCGTCAGGTTAGACAGGGCTCTTCTGTGGGCACGGCTGTGCGTCCACTTTGGATGGTGGCAGGGAAAATAACTCTATTGGGCCAAAGTGCAGTTGTTTCCCAAGTGCTTCGTGCTCATTGCTGGCCACCGAAGCCGTTGCTGTTTGTAGTCCATCAAGGAAAATGGGGACTCAGCCTTGCTTAGCTTCTGTGGTCACACAGCGTAGGCTAAGAAGAACTGGCAGACGCATCCAAACTGAGTAGTTTCCTTCTATCAGGAAGAAGCAGCTCCCTGGGATGGACTTCTCTCTGTGCAGGCCTTTCTCAGGCATCCTGGAGTTCTTCAGAATCAGTACGTGGGAGATGGTTAAGTTCCAGCAAGCTGCACAGTCCTGGGGGCTTTGTCACCAGATCTAAGAGTTAAATCAGTACAGATACTGTGAGGTCATTTGCTTCCAAGCTGTGGAGGTTGGGACAGTGTCTTCCCTGTAACAGCTTATGCCTTTGAGAGCACCTCAAGTCCAGTTACAAAGAAGGCAGCTCCCAGTACATCTTAGGGCATTGTTGATGTCAGCACTAAAGGAGGCTCATGGGACCCAGAAAGCAGGACTTGCCAGGTAAGTGCAAGAGGACTTCAGTTAACAACTTTGTTTGTTTGTTGGATGAAAAGCTGTTTGTGGCAGGTAGATTTGTTCTCAGACTGCTGTAAGTAGGCCTGCACAGGTTTGTACATTCCCTATAACAGCAGGGTCTGGCATGAGGCTTCCTGGCTCAGCCATAGAGATGCTTGGATTCACAGGCACTTGCATGCTTTTATTAGGATGAAGTGAAATACGGAGTTTCCTTATGTCTCATTGGCTTGGGGGTCATTCAGACAAGTCGGCCTCCCATGAATGTGTGTGGCTGGGGGCTGAGGAGAGGATGGTTAGCAGGGGGAGCCTACATACGCACCGAGAGGAGCGTGGGCTTGTTCCTGCTTCACAAACACGCTGCCTAATAATCTTTCTTCTTCCTGCTTCACATCAGGTATACTACATAAACTTCACAGATTTTGCCAGCTATGAGGTGGTGGTGGATGAGAAACCCTTCCTGCAATGCACTCGGAGTATTGAGACCGGCAAGACCAACTTCAATACCTGCTATACAGCCGGGGTCTGCCTCCTCAAAGCCAGGCAGAAGATCGCTGTGAAAATGGTCCACGCTGACATCTCCATCAACATGAGCAAGCACACAACTTTCTTTGGGGCCATCCGCCTAGGAGATGCGCCAGCATCCTAGATGAACTTGGCACATCCAAGGAGACTCACAGAACTGCACCGTGCTGCTGTTCATAAGCGTATCAGTATTTCAGGGGGTTCTGTAATCCGGCCATAAGGAAAGCTGATCCAGAGCTATTTATTCCTATATGTGAATGCAGGAAGCACAATGTCTTCTGTGACTTGCACGGAGACTCGGATCAAAAAGCTAGCTGAAAAAGCGTGGTGAGGAAGGAAGGCTGTTGTGTCCGCCTTGTCTCAGTATTTCAAGTATTACTGCACTGATATTCTGCTCTGTGATCTTCACGTGGGGCTTGTTGGGAGTGACGTGGCTCTCTGCTTTTATGTTGCACTAAGCACGAGCATCATCCCAGGCAGGAGCAGGAGAGAGCCCAGCCAGGCGGCCCTACCTGGCGCTCCTGCTTCTGCCCGCTGATGAGAGCGAGGATTGGGGTTTCTGCTTTCCTGCCTTCTCAGTTCTAACTGGAGCGGCGCGCGGCGCGAGAGGAGGTGGGTGAGAGTCAGTGGTGTTTACATTCATCCTCAGGAGTGGAGAAAGGAGAGCAAAGTGCCTCAGGCAGAGCTGGGAAGCAGGCGGTGAGAGCGGTGCGGTGGAGGGGAAGGTGGATGCTGACTAGAGCAGGCTTAGCACACGGAGAACCGCCTCTGCATTCCAGAAATCACAAAGTCCCAAAGAAAAAGACAATCCTGGCTCCAGAGCCTCTGCTACTTCCAGCTCCTGCCGTTACCCCGGAGCTGTGCGCTGCCCACCGGGGGCTGCCGTCACCCACTGCTGCTGTCACAGCTGCCGGTGGTTTTTGTTTGGGGGTCGGGCTTTTTTAATGTGTGTCTTTTTAATTAATATTTTGCAAACCAGAACACTTTTCTACTGGCTTCCCAGAGGCACGCAGAGCAGACACAAGTACTTGTGAGAACACTCTGAAGAAGTTTGTCATGTTTAAGAATAAAATATTCCAACAGGAAATTATTTTTTCTGTTTTAATAGCAGCTGCCCTGCTCTCAGATGTGGTTTTCATCCTTCCTCCCCACACCCCGTCCCTGTTGGCACCCTCCTACCTAAATTGCTCCAATGAGCAGCGATGGAGTCTCTAGCAAAAATGTGTATTTAAAAAGCCTGGTCTAGCATGAAGTCACCGCTTTTCTTTGCTCTGAGCCCTGCTGGGTCTAGTCCTAACTCGATTTCTGGTGACTAATAGCGGAGCGAGGACGCTATTGTTTCTTTTGGCTTCTTGAGCAACTCTCTCCCGTCACCTCCCCACGACTGGTGCTGAGATCTGAAGCTGGAAGTTGTGCTGGAGCTGAGGAGGAGGCCGGAGCACGAATTGCCCCTGGTGCTCGGTGGTGCGCGCCTGCTCGTGTCCTTGGGTAAGCGGCCTTCGCTAAGGGAGGGCAGTGCGATTGCAGCCCCTGTGGCAAACACAAACGGCTGCGTGGGGAGCCGAGGTCCGGGTGACAGCCAGGGCTGCCCCAGCCGTGCTCACCTGCGGTGTAAGCCAGCACTGCTGTGCCCCTGCAGGCTCTGCCTGCCCGCAGTGCTCCCGGCTCCGCTGCTCTCCGCGGCCGTAGCGAGTGATCTCACTTGCCAAGTATTGCAGTTATTGGGAGATAAATATTTCTTGGGGGCACCCGGCTTTGGCTTCAGCCTTGCTATTCACAGGAGGCGTGCAGTTTATAAAATAACTGCATGAAAAATTGCCTGCTATTTCTTTTTCAATATGTTCTCCTCCTTTCTAGCCTTAACATGTTGGGCTAGCGAGAGCCTGAGGGGCACTGAAGCAGCCTTTGTTGTTTATTTCCTTTAAAATCAATTAAGAAGGAGATGTTCCTCTGACAAGAATGAATCGGGACAGCTTCTTATAGTGAGAACATGAAGCAAATCATTAACAGGATTGCTTTAGAATACAGTCTGAGCAGCGAGGCTTAGGGGCAAGCATAAATAACACGATGGCTTGGGAGAGTGCGATGGATGTCACTGGCATTCCTCATCCCCCGCTGGCAGGAGCTGTGGTTCACTTCTGAATGTGCCTGTGAGCAGCAGGAGGCAAAGGGAGAATCCCTTTTGCTGTGAGCACCCCGGCACTGCTGCCACGATCCCTTGGCATGTTTGCAGGAGCAGGGCAGGAGGTGCTGCTGGCTGCAGGTGGCCGTCCTTCCTCGCTGCTCCACGCCTGGCAGCTGTGGAGTCCTTTGTATTTAAACCCTGTGGCTGCTGCAGCAGCACGTTCTCACGGATGCAGTACTGTGGCACAGTTACCCAGGCTGTGGTATAGCTGCTTCTGTTTGATACTGCTCTGTGCCACCGCCTCTGGGGCCTCTGCACGTTTCCGTCATTGGAGCCAAAGGGCCTGGAAGCAGCTCAGGACAGCTGGAGGGGGTTCATTGGTGTGGAAGATTGTAAGCTTCGCTGCATCCTTCCCTCTGGTGTCTCTCCTGCAGAACTCCCAGCAGTCCTTCAGTTCGCCCTCACCCACGTGCCTCAGATCTGCTGCTCAGCCTTCGGCTGGACTCCAGTTGCAGAAATGTAGCAAGCAGCCGATTGGTATCTAACTCAGCATCTGAAATCCTTCTCCCTCTGAAGATTCCCAGTACAGAGACAGCCCGTATGGAAGCCAGCTCTGCTTCTGTGTTCGGGGTGCCTTTGTAGGAGGGATGCTCCCCAGCACACCCTTCAGCTCATGGCTCTGCACCCACACGTGCTGACTGTGCTTCCTCCAGCACCTTCCTCACCCAGGGTGGGGGCTGAGGGGCTCTTGCCATCACCAGCAGCCCATCAGTGCTGCAGCACTGTCCTCTTAGCATTGAGCGTTGTATTTCCCAGGCTGAGAGGTACAGGGCAGGTGCTTCCCGGGGCTGCTCTCAGGTGAGCTCTTTCCATAGCCCAACGAAATCCAGACATGCTGTCCCAGCTCAGAGCATGGGAGCAGGAAGGCACCGGTCCCAGCACTCAGCACTGCAGGCTGAGCCCCTCCGGATGGGGTTTGTCCCATTTCTTGGGCTCTCCCCTGCCCAGGCACAGCTGTGTGTGGGTGCTGCACCCTCTGGCCTGGCCCCACGCATTGCCCACCCTCATGGCTTCCAGGGGTGGAAGGAAGCCCCTCCTCACCCCCCAACCAAAAAGGAATGGGAGAGGAGCTGTGGGAAAAGATGCCCAACTCCACTCCCGTTTATCTGAGCTGCACAGAGATATTCCAATGCTGTTTTGTGCTTCGACATCTTTATTCAAGACACTATCTGTATATAAAATATACATAATGTATATAATTTAGGATGTAAGTTTATGTAAATTGTCAATATTTTCTTTGCAAATAAAGCTTTTTCCTGATCTCTGGGCGTCCCTGGATATCAGCTGGTTGCTGGGCACGGAGGGGCTGGGCCCTGTGGTGTGGCAGCCCCATCTCAGACAGGAGCGGGGCAGGCTGTGCCCTACAGCAGTGCCCCAGAAGAGAGGGGACGGGACGTGGGGAGTTCACAGGCGTAGGATGCAAACGGCTGGGGGTTCTCCACACCAGTCCCTGCCTTTGATCTGGGACTTTTGGCTGATTTCTTCTTCCTGTGTGCTCTGCAGACCCGTACCCAGGGCTTGGGTGATGGCTGGGGCTCCCTAGGATGCACGGTGCAGAGGGATGAGGATGATTGGGTTCAGCCAGAGGCCGGTGGCTCCTGGGTGGAGCTGCCTGGTTCCACATCTGGACAGATGTGCGCTGAGAACAATCAGGGGTTGTTCTGCTGCAGCTGCCCTTGGCCCGAGTGCATCCACTGTGGGCGGTGGGGAGGGCTGAGCCCCCAGCACTGCATGGGTCCAGAGCCTCTGTCTGTCTGTCCAGGAGGAACCGCAGCCCAGAGGCAACAAAATGCTCTCCATGGTATGAGCTGGCAAAGGGCAACCCCAGGAAAAGTCAGGCTGCTGTGTCTTTAGATACAATCACATATATATGGAATGTGCAAGTAGGGGGAAAATGTTGTCTATCACTCTGCCAGGCACATCTAGGAACAAAGCAACCTTCTGCTGCTGCACCCATAACAGAGGCAGCCCAGCTCGGGCTGAGACACAGCAGCATCTTCCAGGGGCCTCTTCCAGACCCACTGGGGATGTGTCACTGAGGAGCACAGCTCTCTCTCCCTGCTGGGGATAAGGGAAGGGCTGCGTCCACCCCGGCTCCCACCCAGAGCTTTGCTTTGTGCCCCCCCGCACAAGGGCTGAGCAGTGAGAGCACAGTGGTTGTGTCTCAGGGTGCACAGGAGCAGGATTTGTTCCTTACTTGTGGTCCTGGGATCCTCACTGGGAGTTGGGGTGTCCAGGCTGTGGGCACATCCCCGGCACAGGGCAGGGGAAGAGCAGCTCTATGTGGAGAAGTCCTGCAGAGCCCTCTGCTCTCCCAAGCACGGCGTTCCTTCCTGATGCTTCATTTCCACGGTGGTTTCAGTGGATCACCTGAGCCCTCATGCAGCCCTGCCTCCCCCCACTCCAGCGGTTTCTCTTTCCCTTCCTTGTGGTTTTGTGCAGTTTTTCCCCTCCATGCTCCTATGTGTCTCCTTTCCCACTTCCGCAGCTGCTGACACCCGCTCTCGCTATCTCCTTCCCCCATCCCTGCCACAGCCTATTTATGGGGCTGTGTGCAGGGGCTGGAGCAGAGCGGTGGAGCTGCGAGCAGGGCTGGCGGTGCCACCATGCGGAGTGTCCGTGGGGCAGGACGCCTGCTGCTTTGCCTGCTGCCGGCCATCCTCAGGACCCAGGCTGGTGGGGAGGCGAAGCCCAGGCCTCCACCGTGCCAGCAGGTAAGGCTGCTGCTTCCCGAGGCTGTCACAGCACTCTGCGCTGGTTCACAGCACCCATCCCTCTGTGCAGCAAAAGGGAGATCTCACATGCCTCTCCCCCACGGCACTTACCTCACCCAGCCTCCACTTCTACCCGTCCTGTCTCTCCACCTTCCTGCTCCCCTCTGCTCTCCTGGCTTCAAGCTGTTTGCCCACAGCCTTTCGCAGCTGCTCCCCGTCACTTTCAAACCAATGAGAACATTTCCAGGGGGTAGGACGGGACAGGGGCTCTGCAGAGCAGCGCTGTCAGTGATGCCATTAACTTTTCATTCACTGCATGAGAGGACAGCTTACATGGCCAGAGTGTGGGGCTTCTCCCATCTCCAGGAGCACCATCAGGCAGGCTTTGCCTTCTGCTCCCTCACTTATCCTCCAGGGCTTAAGGCTAAGGAGTGCCGGCAATGACCTGCACCCAAACCAGCAGATTGCACCACGCACAAAAACAGATGTGAAAAGCAAGATCCTTCACCCAGAAAGCCCACCCCATGCTGGTCTCCCGAGCAGCTTCTGGTGGCCTCACCCCTTCCCATTGCAGGCACAGAGCAGATGACAAAGAGCAGCTCCTCTGCATGGAACTGTGCCGGCTGCTGCTGATGGGTTTCCCCATTTCTCTGTAGAGCCCCATAAAGGTGTCCTGCAGGGCTGCTGGGCTGCACAGTTTTCCCAAGGACCTTCCCCAAGGAGTGAAGCACCTCGATCTGTCCCACAACATCCTTCAGAACCTGTCAGAGAGCCGCCTGCCTGCACTGGGGCAGCTCGAGCACCTGGACCTGCGCTCCAACCGCCTGGAGGCCATCTCAGGGTCGGTGCTGGCCCAGCTGCCACGGCTGCACTCCCTGCTGCTGGGCTCCAACCGCCTGCACCAAAACCATCAGGACAATGCAGTGGCTTTCAGTGCACTGCAGGATATAGAGGTGCTGGACCTGTCGGCCAACGGCTTGGAGAGCCACATGGTGAGGGGGTTCCTGAGTGGCCTCACTGCACTGCGGGTGCTGCACCTGCACGGAAACAGATTGAGCCAGCTGCCAGCAGGCATCTTCCAGGGCTCCCCGCGGCTGAGCGAGCTGGATCTCAGCAACAACTACATCATGGACATAGAGGAGGGAGCGTTTGAGGCATTGCGGGAGCTGGTGGTGCTCAGCCTTGCCCTGAACTCCCTGCACTGCCTCTCCAGCTTCAGCCTGCGGCAGTTGCAAGTCCTGAACCTGAGCCACAACGCCCTGGAACTGTTTGGCTGGGAGGAGGGACGGGGTCCCTACCTGCTCCAGGTGCTCGACCTGAGCCACAATCGACTGCTTTCCTTCCCACAGCTCCCAGCCGCGCACCGCCTCGTGCACCTCAACCTCTCCCACAACTCCATCACTTCGCTGGACCCCAGCTCACACCACCCAGCCCAGTTTGCGCTGCGCTACGAGGAGATGGTGAGCTTCAGCACCTCGCTGGCCACCGCAGCCAGCCTGGCCCGCCTGGCTGAGCTGGACCTCAGCTACAACTGCCTGCAGCTGCTTCCACTGCTGTTCTTCCGTGCCATGCGCTCCCTGTTCACTCTCAGCGTGGCCATGAACTGCCTCCAGAACATCACCATGGAGCTGCCGACCAGGGACGGGGATGGGGACAGGAATGGCACAGCTGTGTGGCAGGAGGACGCAGCGCTTTCCGTGCGCTCCATGGACCTCCATGGCAACGCCATCCGCGCTCTGCCTCGTTGGTTCTTTGATGCCCTGCCCCAGCTGGAAGCCATCGACCTTGGCTCCAACAGCCTTCAGCCCTGCGGGAGTGACATGGGGGAAATATCAGGAGGGGGCTCTCCAAGGGCAGAACCCTGCACCGCCTTTCACAGCATCCCCCACCTGCAGCACCTCAGCCTTCGCAGGAACAGCCTCACCCAGCTGCTGCCCCACACCTTCAGCCAAACCCCATTGCTCTCCTTGGACCTTTCTGAGAACCAGGGCCTGGCTGTGCCACGGGTGGCACTGGAGGGGCTGGAGCACTCCCTGCAGCAGCTCTGGCTGCGGGGGAACCACATGGACAACAGCAGGGCTGAGATCCCTTGCTTGGATGAGCTCAGGGTGTTGGACCTCTCGGGCAACCGCCTAAGCCTTCTGCCCACGGGTTTGTTCTGCTCCCCACTGCAAAGCCTGGATGTCAGCGATAACCAGCTGCCAGCGCTGCCCAAGCAGGTACTGCTGGGGTGGACCCGCAGCCTGCAGGCATTGTGCCTGGCAGGGAACCCCTTCCATTGCTGCGAGCTGGGCTGGCTGGATGCTCTGCAGGCAGCTGGCGTGCAACTGCCCGACCTGCACCGCGCACGCTGCATCCACCACAGCGTCACAAACAGGACAGCACCACTCGGCAGCCACCCGCCGTGGCCGTGCCCACAGCCCTGGGATGGCAGCCCAGCTCTGGTGCTGGCAGCCCTGCTGGGTGTCCTGCTGTGTGCAGGCTGCAGGGTGTGCTGGCTGCGGGGCCACAGGATGGGCATCCTGCTGCCACGGCCCCAGGCAGACAGAGTGGCCGAGGAGGAGCCAGCACACAGCGACACCAAAGTATAGCCAGGAGAACCAACTGCAGCTGTGTGTTGCCAATAATACTACTAATATGGTTATATTTCAGGCACCTCTCCCAACACACTGCATGTTCTGCAGATCTGATAGCACACATCCAGTGCTGGATAGGCAGCACGCAAAGCTGGGTCCCTGCAGCCCATTCTTTGCAGGGAGGAAGATGCCTCATCTGCAGGGCCATGAGCAGTGTCAGGAGAGGTTCTGCCCTCTGCTCATGGAAAAGGAATTGTCCCTGCAGCCAGGAACGTGGTGCCACCACCATGAGTTTGGCAGCCTGGCTCCCAGCTGGCACCCATAGGGTCAGCAAGGGATGGACGAGGCAGCAGATGGGTGCTGGCTTTGCCAAGGGGCTGAGAAATAAAGGACAGCAACCAAAGAAGGACAAAGAGGGACTGAGGTGTGGAAATCAATCCAGGGAAACGGTGCACGGTCCTCTGCATCTGCATCTGATTCAACAAGCAGCTCTCCGGGCTGCGTCCCACGGTTGCTCCCAGGAGAGCCCCATGGTTTTGGTGTTAGGAGCTTTCTCTTGGTTGATACCAAACTGAAATGATTGTGTCAAAATGCTGCGTCAAAGTGATTTGTGCCCAGCTGTGGGACAGTGCGACTCCTGGTCTGAGAGGAGCGCTGGCACTGGCAGACCCTGGTATTACAGATTTTCTAGAGAATCAGTTGAGAAATCCAGCAAAACTAATTCTTTCCAGTGGAAACCTTTCACATGTCACTGAATCACGCCATTTTCAAAGCAAAAGAGATTTTATCAGAAGTTCCCAACTGGCTGCTCTGCTAACTTATGTGGAAATCACCTTGTCTGCAACTAACTGGAGTTAAGGCACAGTTGAGCTTTGCCCCCTTTTCTCCATGGGATCAGGAGCCTGGCTGGGAGCTGTGGGATGCAGTGGGCAGAGTCCACCCTGTGCTGCCCCTCTGACGGGCACAGCTCAGCCCACACCTCCCCCAGCTCTGTTGTAGGATAACACACACTTGGGGCTGCTGTGCTCCCACTCTGTGTTGCACCCAACTCTCACAGCCACGCACGGCCACGAAGGCAGAGCTGCTGCTGGAGCTGTCCCTACTTTTGAGTTTTTGCTGCTGCTGATCTTAAAGCCATCACCCCCCTACTGCATGCAGGTGGGATTTATGTTTCCAGCACCTGTGGTGTTCGCTCTGTGGCTTCGGGATGGGACCGGGGCTGATGGCAGTGCCTCTTCCCCGTCCCGTCCCCATCTGCACGTCCTCCAGGACCTCTGCCCTGTGCCCTCCCTCCCGCAGGACGGTGCCACCGCTGCTTCCCATTATCACTCCCTACCACCGCTTCTGCTGCGTGACTCAGTGCCACCCCCGCCAGCCACTCCTGCCTCATTGGTGAGGTCGAGCGTGTCATGCATGACACTCTTTTCGTCTTTGTTGGGGCTCTGGCCAGACAGGGACCTGCACCTCCCTCTGGCAGCCACAGAGCTGCTGGCGAGCAAAGAGGGAAGGCAGCTCCCAGGCATCCCTTGCCTCATTCTCAGGGGCAGCCGTGCAGATGCAGACAGCTGTTGTGCAGCTGGGTGCCCCCACCCCGCCACCTTCCATCCTGGTGCCCTGGGGACAGGGCGTGCAGCAGAGCTCAGTCTGTGCTGGGACACTTCTGTCACAGTCACCCCATGGCAATGTCCCCATGTGCTCTGTTCCCTTTGTTCCCGCACCCACAGCAGCCGCACGCCCGTGGTCTCTGTCCCCAGCTGTAAGGTGCCGCCGACCCAGGCAGAGCTGAGCGAGTGCCGTGGGAAGCGGGGACAGATCATCACTGTGTGTCAGTGTCCCAGCAGCTCAGCTGATGGGCACCTCAGGAAGGTCGCTGCCTCCCGCAGCCGTGTGAGCATCCGTCCTGTGCTGAGGTCACTGACACCTCGGAAAGAGGAAGGAGGTGGCTTGGCTGAAGTCAGTTGTCACAATCACCAGCACAGGGGCACCTCCGGTACCAGCCGCACCCCAAGACATGACAGAGGTGGGCACGGGGGCTGGGGCGGAGGCCACACTTCACAGATGTCCCCCTTCTGCTCTCACACCAAACCTGTCCCCAGCTGTGCATCACTGCACTTTCTCCCAGGCAGAGAAGGGGACGCCTTTCCCAGGCTGGGAATCCCCTTCCTCACCTCCTCCTGCCTCAAGGCAGCTCCACATGGAAGTGGAAGAGGTATTTTTAGCACTTGCCCTGCGTTCACTTCATGGATGAGGCATGAAAGAGGAAGTGACATCAAACGAAGGGCGGCTTTGGCTTTAAAAGGAATCCTTTCTTTCCTACTACTCAGTCATCGCAAAACTTCTGTGAAGAGGGGTTGGTAGAAATCACCTGGTGGGAGGCAGCGAGGGGGAGGCAGGAGGTTGATGTCAGACGTGGGTGCTCAGGGCCCAACCAGTGCCATCCCACCGCCACCTGTCACCCCTCCGGATCCCAGCCAACGACACCATCCGCACCCCAAGCAATTTTCCTGGCAGTGACACAGCCAACGGGGGCACAAAGTGCTGAGGGTGGGACCTGCTGGCCCCAAGGAGAGAGAAGGCAGAGACCCCGAGGGGAAGGGGCGGCCCTAACAGCAAAGCCGTTGGCCAGAAGGTGGCAATGTGCCCCTCCGGCTGGGGCTGGCACTGAGCGCCCCGTTAGGATGCGCTTTGCCCATCTCTGTGGGCGCTGCTGCCCTTCCTGGCCAAATCCCCTCACAGCACAGCTGTGCTGACAGATGTTTGTGAGGGGCAGCTGCTGGCCTTTCTGAGTGATTGCTGCCCCGTGTGCTTGGTGGGACGCTGCAGGCTGAGCACGTGGTGAGCAGAAAGCACCCGAGCACCTCCCAGCACTGACAAAAGCTGCTTTTCCTCCTCAAGAAACTCCTCATTCCTCCAGAAGCTGCTCAGATTTCCCCCCGATGTCCCCCTCCAGGCACAAGGCATTTCTCCATTCCTTAAGGTTGAAAAAAGGGGATTCACGGAGAGAAAAATGTCACGACGCCAGAATCTTTGGGGTTGGAGCAAAAGGCCCGTTTGGGCTCACAGGAGGGAGAAGTGTGGATGCTGCACCTGGTTCTGGCCAAGGTAAGAGAAGGATCTGCAAAAGCCGTGGTGTGAAGGTGGGAAGACAAGAAATATCAGGGACTTCCAAAGACTTCATGTGCAGCGGTGTCTACATGGCAAACCCATCACGGCAGGGGCTCCAGGGGCAATGCGTCCCCTCACAGCCATTGGCAGAGGTGGGTGGGATTCACAGATGGTTCCTCTCTGCCACTCAGCACCTGGGATTGGAGTCAATGGCCCAGAGTGGGTTTACTTTACAGAGGACGGCAGCGCTGAGCCTGAGGTGTGGAAGGAGCAAAGCAAGCAGCATCTGCCCCAGACAGCAGGGATGCTGCAGGAGGTGCTGGGCTGGTGAGGGAGCAGCCGAGCTGGAGCTGTGGAATGGCCTCTGGCCCTGCAGTGCTTCTCTGCTCTGATCATGGAGGCTGTGGCAGCAGTCTCTCTCTGCCTTTCTTTTTTTTTCTCTTTTTGTTCAGCCCTTTGTACTTACGCTTGGGATTTGTGATGCCAGCCTTTTCCTAGCAGGACCCCACAAAGCACTGTGGCCTTTCCATCCCAATAGAGCCCTCTGGGGAGGTCAGCCATCCACACTGTGCATCCCAGCTCTGGTTCACGTGACAGCGAGTCAGTGGGAGGTCAGGGGGTGCTCACCAGACGTCCTGCAAAGGGAAAGCACCTCCTGCTAGAAGGGAAGTGGCACAGTGAGGGAGAAAGCACAATTCCAAAGGAGAAGTGCCAGACATGAGCCCAGCTGCTGCCCTGCAGAGCATCCAGGCAGACCCAGCACCGGCTCCTGTGCAACTGAGAGCTTCATGCAGGCAACCCACAGTACCAGGCTGGGAGGTTTCCAGGGCCGTGCTGGTTGGGAAGCTGGCTGTGCTGTGTTTAGGAGGAGTTCACAGCAAGCAAAAAAAAGAAAAAAAATAATCCAGAAATCAGTATCATTCCTTGCCATCTCTTTTGTCCCTTACTAATGTCATTGCTGCCTGATTCCCACTAGTCTACATCTCCTGCTTATGGGGACAAGTTTTCATCTGCTGAGAAAAGAAGTGTGTGCTTGCTTTGCAAACAAATGGCTCTCCTTGAGCAGCTGAAGGTGATATCCCTTTGCACCAAGCTGCTCTGTGCTCCCTGAGGAGCAACTCTTTCAGGAGCAACTGACCGCAGCAATAGTGGGGTGCCTGACCAGTGAGATCCCACTCCAGGAGAACCCAGACTGGGGACCAGAGCCAGGCAGTGGGGGTGGCCACTCCATCCTCCCCCAACAGCTGTGAGCTGTGAATGGCACCAAAACTGCCTTTGTTCCCCTCCCCAGTGGGCAGGACGGAGGCCAGAGGGTATAAAGGGAGCAGAGGCCCTGCTCACAGCCCTGCTCCCAGTCCCATCCCCAGCCATGGGCCGACTCATCGCTGTGCTCACTGCTGCAGTGCTGCTCTGCCAGCTGGGGCTCGCCATGGCCATCCAGTGGCTGTGAGTAATGGAGAGCAACTGGGGGACAGGAGGAGGATCCCTTGGGTGTCCCCTGCAGCAGTTCCCTGGGGTCTGCCCATCCCTCATTCCCTGGGTCCCCATCCCAATGCCTGCAGACCCCAACCTCTCACCCCCATCCCAGTGCCCATCATCCCCGTCCGCTCATCCCCATCCCTGTGCTTGTGGTCCCCTCACAACACAACCTCTCTCAACAGAGCATTGGCAGAGAACGGCAGCAGAGTGTCCTGGGACAGAATCCACCACTGCCGGCTGCTGGCTGGGCTCGTGCCCGACCAGGTCCAGATATGCCGCAGGAACCTGGAGGTCATGCACAGCATCGTTCAGGCTGCCAGCAAAACCAAGAGCATCTGCCAGAAGACCTTTTCCAGCATGAGGTGGAATTGCTCCTCCATCCAGCGTGCCCCCAGCTTCGGTCCTGACCTGCTGAAAGGTAAAGAAGAGAAAACTTGCTGCCATTACACCGGTGTTAATCGTGTGCCATTCGATCTGCAGGAGATGAGACATCTCCCCCTTTCTTTCCAGGGACCAGGGAATCTGCCTTTGTCCATGCACTCTCCGCCGCCGCCATCGCACACTCCATTGCCCAAGCCTGTGCCTCAGGGTCACTCCCGCTCTGCTCCTGTGGCTCCATCCCCTCCGAGCTCCCTGGACCGGACTTCAGATGGGGTGGCTGCGGGGACAACCTGCACTACGGCCTCCAGCTCGGTGCTGCTTTTGCTGACAGCCCCCTAAAATCTAACAAGCTGGGACTGCAGGCTCTGAGGGCCGTGAATTGGCATAACAACGTGGCAGGCAGGCAGGTGGGTACGGCCCACGGCCCCTTCAGGTTGGATATTAGGAAAAATTTCTTCTTGGAAAGAGTGGTGATGCACAGCTGCATAGGGAGTGATGGGGCCACTGTCCCTGGAGGTGACCCAGAACCATGAGAATGTGGCACTGAGGGATGTGGCAGGGATGGGCTGGGGCTGGGGATCTGAGAGAGCCCTTCTAACCTCAGTGATTCGATGATTCTGTGACACAGGGTGCAGAGGTGCCTGAGGTAAGGAGGTAGGCTCCAGAGGAGGACACAGTTCCTGAGCCTTTGTGAGAGCTGGGGAAGCTGCCACCCCACTGCAAGCTCCACCAGGGCACTTCCCAAGGGTCAGATTCTTATTACAAAGGGAACAAAGCAGGATGAGTCCTCGGTTGCTCCACTGAAAGAAGGCACTCTCTGGATGTCCCAACAGCACCACTGTCTTCAGCCTCTAAATGAGAGAGGAGAAGTCTCTCTGGTGGCAGTAAGCAGCTCAGCTCTCCCATCTCTTGAAAGTGACCATGGATGTTCTTACAAACCTGTCAGTGGAGTGGGAACCAGGAGCAGCCACTAAATTCTTATTTCCACCCTCTGCAGGTGCTGAGTGAGTCCCTGGATACCAAGTGCAAATGCCACGGTGTTTCAGGCTCCTGTTTGGTGAAGACCTGTTGGAAGGCACTGCCGAGTCTGGCTGAAATTGCCTCCGAGCTCAAATCCAAGTACCTGGCAGCCATCAGGGTGAGCCACCGCCTCGTGGGGCGCAGGAAGCAGCTGAAGCCCACGGAAACAGACATCAGGGTGATGAGAGACACAGACCTGGTTTATCTGATTCACTCCCCCGACTACTGCACGCCCAATGTCCACCTGGGGTCTGTGGGGACACAGGACAGGTAAGGACCAGCTGCAAATATGCTCTAAGAGCCGCCCAGGTGGGCACCAGCACTGTGGGTGGGAGGCATACTGCCTCATTCTGACCCATGCATCCCCCCTTGGCAGGCAGTGCAACAAGACATCTGCGGGCAGTGATGGCTGCGACCTGCTGTGCTGTGGCCGCGGCTACAACGCTTACGTGGAGGAGGTGGTGGAGAGGTGTCACTGCAAGTACCGCTGGTGCTGCTACGTGCTGTGCAAGAGATGCCGGCGGCCGGTGGAGAGGTATGTCTGTAAATAGTGTGGGGCATCACAGCAGGCAGCAGGACGTGTGTTGAGTCCTCCAGTGTGCAGCTGGGGAACGGGCACCATCTGCAAGCAGTGCTCTGAAGGGGATTGTGCTGCAAGCCTGGACTCTGGAACTACAACAGAAGACCTCAAACTGGGTGATGATGGGAAGCCTCAAACCAGAGGACGACCTCTGTCTCACCAGAGTGAGACAAAGGGCTGCCCTCCTGCAGTGGATCAGCATCTGGCCCTCTGTCTCCAGCTGGGGACAACCATTTATCACTCGGCCCTGTTCTCCAGGGGTGAATGGGGACTCTGCACTGCCATTGTCCTTTTGCAGGAGGCTTTTGACAGTGGCCTGAAAGCCAGGAGTGATGGATGAGAAGATGGGTAAAGAGTTGTCCATGGGGGGAAGGCTGCAGAAAGAAAACCGCTGAGGTTGAGGGGGTCCTGGTAGACCCTCTGGAGCCAGGTTTCTGCTGTGGATTCACCCAACACCACTGAATGTTCCTCCTCACGGGCAAACACTGTTCCAGAGCTCTTTGTAGCATCTGAAACAAAGAGCAGAGGCAGAGTCAGTGACGGCTCCAGGAGATGGAACTCATCGCTTTCCTCCACGACCCACATGGAGATGGCTGCAGGTCTCACAGTTACAAGACTTCAGCTGTGGCTGACGGAAGTTGCTCCTTCCACCCCCTGGCCCCAGGTGTGCTGCACTGGCCTGGGGAGAGGACGGGACTCCTGAAGAAATAAGCATAACTCTTTAGACTCACTGTCAGTGGGATTCCGGTGCGTGCTGCTTAAATAAATGTACCATACATGCCTCTGTGACAGAACTACGTGTCACCTCCTCCCACCTTGGCATTCAGCTGACCCCAGAGAGAGCAAGGCTGGAAGGAGAGCGCGAAGCACAGTGTATAAGGTTCTGGTAGCTGGAAACAGAGGCAGCTGGGGCTCATTTTCTGATCTGCATGTATGTGGGTTGGAGCACAGTGTGCATCGAGGACAGGGTCCTGATTCACCTCATCCTTCCCTCAGTTGCCATGACTGCTTTTAGCAGGAGAGTTGGAGAAGTGCTTGCATAGAATGAGATTCCAGTTCGTGCAGCCTTTGGAGAGAAGGGGTGAATTTAAGCACGTGTGTGCTGAGGAGAACCCACAGCACAAGGAGTGCAGGTAGATGTGCCTGAGATCCCAGGATGGCTTCCTGCAGCTCCCACCACGACATAGAGGCTCTGGCAGTCTTGCGTGCGCCTTGTGTAATTTGTGGTTTGCATTGAATGGAGCTGGTTGTGCTCAGCCCTGAGTCCAGCTGTAAGATTACTCATTTCCATATTCATTCAATCATTTTTTAACAGCCTCAGCTGGGTCACAGAATCAATTCATAAGCTTTTGTTGTAAACTATCCCCTCCACTTAATGTGCTCCAGGTTTCTCTATGAACAGTGAGTAAGAGCTGAGAGTCCGAGGCGGCTCGAAACAAGGCTGGGAGCTGGAAGCCCAAATCCTCAGGGGTGAAGCATGCGCTCACATGGCTAACCAAGTGAGTTAACCATCATTATCAGTTGTTAGTGCAGCACTGACTCGGTCTGGCTGCTGACATACTGCCTTCCCAGAGCCACGGGAAGGCCACAGCTGGGAGGCTTCCGCTGCAGCTGCAAGGGCAGAGGAGCTATCTCCTGTTTGTCTTTTAAAATGCAATTAGGAGTTAGTCACCAGCATTCCTCGGAAAGGGAGGCTTCAGCTGCAACCCAGGACCTGAGTACAGAGGTGATGCAGGTACTTAATTAGGAGGACTGCTTAAATACCTTCCCCATAGCCACCCCCACACCGCAAGATCACAGGGAGGTGAAGCTGGGAGGGGCTGCGAACTCCTCAGAGCATTGCAAAACGAGCTGGGGAGAAGAAAAGAGGGGAAGGATACTGTGAAGGGAGAGATTCCACCAGGAGGGTGGGAAATGTGATTTGCATTTGGTAACTGCAAACACACATTGCCTGGGGTGGAGGAGAGGAGTCACAATAGCTAGGAGCGCCCTGGGGAGATGTCCTGATTCCCCTCCTGGAGAGGTCCCGTTTGAATTTCTGCAGGGTCAAGGGTGGAATATGCAGAGCCCTTCTCCTCCTCTTGCTGCTTGCATTCTGCTGCAGGCCCAGCAGGGAAGGGCTGGAGGGGCGGTCAGCAGTGGGATGCTGGGTTCCATCTGTGTCCTGCGGGAGATGGGGAAGTGCTGTAATTAGCTGAGGGGTGCAAAGAGGTCAGGCTGGCAGGAGGGGCTGTGGTGGGGTGGTGGCAATTCACTGACAATGTTTAGAATGGGAAGTGCTGCAATCTGAGTTTGCAGCTGGAATTTACAGTCTTGTGAGATCAGCTAGGCTGGAGGAGTCTCCTCAGGACTGGGAGCCAGAGCAAAATCCAGCAAGGGATCCAGAGGGAATAAACCATGTGCTTGGCTCCAAGGTCTGCTGCGTGTATCTTCCCTCTCTAACCCTGCCAGGGCAGGAAAGCCAGCAGAAGGCTGCTAAGGGCACCCACAGCCCTGTTTCCCCAGACCAATGCAGGCAACCTCCAAGGCAAAAGATGGGAAAACTTGGACCCTGACATCACCCTCAGGTGTCTTCCAGCACCCATCAGTGAGATGTTGCCAGAGAAGATGGTGCAGGAGGGCTTTACCTTAGCTGCCTGCAAACCTCGCTGCCATCGCAAACGCCTCAAGGTGTGAAAGGTGCCTCTTCATGATCTGAATTAGCTGGACAACAGTGCAGGGCAGCAGTGTCCCTGATGCTCTGTAAGGATTACGGGTTTGCAGCCCTTCAGACACATCCTCCCTTATTTCTTTTGCCCCATGTTCACAATCAGTCCTCTCCACACTGTGGCAGGCTGCTGTCATTACCCTCTGCTTCACAAACCCTCTTTGGGCTCATCGCTGATGTGACAGATCTACCTCTTTGACTCCTCTCTCATTACCCATTTTCCCCACATCTTGTGGCTTTTTGTTTACCTGTCTCTGAAAATGAGACTCCCAGAGTTGAATGGTCATAGCAGAAGCTCTTCACTTTGCAGTGCTGTGAACTGACCTGGGAGAGACGGCTCTAAAAGTGGCTCATGCACAGAAGAAAACTGTCCCTCTGCAAGCAATTTGGTGAGAATCAGGCAAAGGGTTTGCTCTGAAAAGCCTCCTCCCTGTTATTGCTTGGCTTTTGCATTTGAGGAGAGTAAAACAGGTGTGAACATGGCTGCTCCCTGCTGGTTAAGGATGCTGCTTAACTAATTCTAGGCGGACAATCCAAGCAAGGGCAACGAGCTGTTGGTAAATAAGTAAAATCTATGGTGAAGAATGGCACTGCCTTCAAGGATGCTTTGGGATATTCCTTCCCTACAGCCCCAGAATGCAATTCTGAGAGGAGAGTGCTTGAAAACACAGCTCCTTCCTTCTGCTGACCCCATGGATGGCTGAGCCAGAACAAGGGGGAGGCACAACTGAGGTCACTGTTTGGGGCTCAGCTGTTGATCAGTGCCTATTCTGTCCTAAAGATCTGGGGAATGTTACCTTGACCTTTGGTGTTTACAGCATCACACCACCAGATACAAACATGAGCAGAGACTTGTATTTAAGGAAAAACCCTTGGCTCTTTGTTCTCCTTTATTTGTAGGGTGTTCAGCAATGTCATAAAGTCTTGAGGATGACAAGTAACAAACAGGGATTGCCCTTGTGGGGATCTTCAACTGAGAGATGTAGGTGAGTAACAGACATAAGACCAGAGGGGGAACTGGTCCCCAGTCTGAGGGCCCTTGAGCACAGCTTAAAGGGCAGCTGCAGCAATGGCTGTGCTGGATTCAGAGAGGAAGGAGAATTCCATGTTTTCCTTGAGGCTCAGCAGGCTGGAAACCCTCCCAGCTCTGCGCCCCTCAGTTCACCAAGTTGCAGGGCACAATTCCCAGGTGGAAAAGGCTTCTACAGAGAACAGCACTCCTGTAGTGGAAATGCTAACTTATGGCCTGAAGCAGTGATGGAGCCATGGTGGGAAGGCAGGGCCAGCCCAGGGGAGCTCAGGTGCATGCAATGCACTGAGTGATGGAAGGGATGGAGCCAGGATCCACCCCTGCCCAGCCCTCATTTAAGGGTTGGTGGTGGAGGTGGGGGCATCTCTTGCTGGAGATCCCTGCATAGCTGAGGCCTTCCAAAGGTAAGCAGCTCTTTTCCTTCATTTCTGCATCTGTGGCTGCTGCATTTGGGCTTGTTCACATTTGCTTCAGCCAAAGACTTTGCCACCCTGCCATTATCACCCCATTACAGCATTGCGACTCTGAAGTCAAAATCTCTCTTGGTGCTTGCTTATTGCTCTCCAGAGCAAAACTAACGTGTCAGAGAGCTCAGGAGCACGATGCTACCTGCTTCTGTTCCAGCACTCTGTGGCCTTTTCCAGCTATCCTTGTGCCAGTACAGAAAAGGTGCCGTGGTCCTCCTTTGAATGATGAAATGATACCAACCTCCTTCTGTTTACCTATGGGGACACTGCCTCTGAAGGCAGTCAGAAAGTGAGGTAAGGCGGAATGAGGGCTGCAGAACAGCCTCCTCTACAAAGCAGAAGCAGGCACAAGCCCATGAGCAGCCCAGGGTCTCTGTGCCACGGGGCTTTTCTAGGCATGCCCTAGAAGTGCAGACAGACAGATTTTGAGGACCTTCTCAGTTTGCATATGTGTCAGCCTTGACCACTGCGCAGTGGAGCAAGGGATTTCCAGGCATACTTCAGTCTGGCTGGAGCATTACTGGTGTGTGCTGTGCTACAGGGGATAGCAGGAGCTCTGAAGCCTTCCAGGTGTCTGGATGCATTTGTAATATGCTGGTGCTCCTGGGGAGCACAAAGTGGGCCCTCTGGTTGTGCAGTCAGATGCTCTGCACACATGCCTTAAATGCAATACACCACAGCAGTTCTAGGTTTGCTACACGTATAGTGGAAAGCACGAGGGCATGTTTCATGGCTGAGAAACATAAGAGCTGTCCAGAACCTGTGGCCAGGCCTTAGATATTGACTTTATGCTGAGAACCTACTGAGACACACAAGAGAATAGGAGTGCAGGAGAAATCAATCCTGCTTGTCAAAGCTGGGACACTCCTCCTTTTCACACGTAGCAGGACTAATCACAGCCACCATCCCTACTGTCAGGGTCTTGCTGGGTAAATACACCTGCCAAAGAATCATTTATTTTTTCCCTTGTGTTAAGAATGCTGCCTCTGTAACTGGAAGAGGCAGCTCAAAAAAAAACCCGCATCCTGCCAGTCTGCAAGAGGACGCTGTGTGTGGGTACGTGCACCTCATTATATTGAGGCTGGAGAGCAGACAGACCACGGGCACTTTGGTCACCAGCCCTTATTGACTTCATTCTCTGCAGTGTAAGTGAAGCCTGTTGTTGACCATATGGGGCAGCAGACAAAACCAGGGGTAGTTAACTGCTAGCAAGGAGCTTTAGGGGCCTCCAACTAGCAAACAGGTTTGCCCACTCGACTCCTCCTTCTCCATCTTGGAGGAAGCAGGGCTTAATGTAGATTTCCTGCTCTCTCAGTCCAGCTTGCATGGTGAGCTGTGATAATGTGCTGCTTGAGGCCAGTCCTGTGCTGCCACTGATAGCCTGGGTCTAAGCTGACCCCTCCTTCCTGATTTTAAAGAGAGGGAAAGCAGGCTGAGGTCCTGTGCTCCATCATCAGCCTCTGCACAGCTATTTGGAGAGCAAGCAGACAGCTCCTCTTGAACCTGTCTGGCTTGTTCTGAAGGCTTACAAGAAGAATGCCCAAAGGAGAAGTTTAATCTTTAACAAACAGAGATATTCTACAGGCAATGTGATCTCTGAACTGCTGAGGCTATCCTGGTAACACAAAGGTGACGGCGTTCACTCCAGCATTCTCTATTGCTCTGATCCTCAAAACGTTGTTGAAACTTAGAACCTTGGAGAGGGTGATACGATAGGTTTACTGTGGGGTTTCCAGTAACGCACACAAAGATGAAAGATGCTGTATCAAGTGCATTGCTGCCTCTCTAATGAAAGTGAACTGGCTGTAATTATTGGGGATTTCGCATTATCTTCTGCCAGTGAGCAACGAATCGCTGTAGATTCCTGGCCCTGTTCTACTTCCAGTTAATACATTAATTAGTTTTCCCACCACTGGACATACTGCTTTTTACTTCTTGCCTTGTGTGCAGGATTACCACAGAACGATGTGTTAAGCTGTTGACAGAGCTCACACCACTGGTGTCTGTGTTTTCAGTCAAAACACGGTCATGCAGAGGGGGGATGAGAGAAAAGTACAGCCATCGAGATGTGCTCAGGACACAGCATGCAGGATCCTAAACCCACAACTCTTCAGCTTTTATGATTAACTTTTTATCAACGTATCTCATGCACGCACGAATAAAGCAAACAGAGCAAATCATAAACTGACTCATCTGTGGAAACTGAGTGCTTCCAGCCTGCCCTGAATTATTGTCACACCATATAAATTGTTCACATCTAGGTCAATGACTTGTATCGTGTTTCTGTGTTTGTAGAAGTGTAACTTTAACCCTTACCCATCTTATGCCTGTTTTAATTTCAGGGGTACATAAGGGAAGAAAAGAAACACGTGGAGAAGAAATGGCAGTAGGCACTGCACCTGAACAGCAAAACACAGCACTGTGCTGCCAGGTGTCCAGGATGCTGTGTCACATTCCAGACCTGGGCAGTGCAGCGATGGCTGCGTGCAGAACGAGCGCACAGTGCAGCCCAGCCTTGACATCAAGGTGCCATCAAGGCTCTTCCAGGAGCAGGACGGGCCACGTGAAGCACCCGTCCGTGCCTGGGGCAGGGCGTGCTGACTTTCTGACCACGCGTTTCTGCAGTAGCGGTGATTTGGGGGCCCCTGGAGGGACCCACGGCAGTGCCTGGTGTGTGGGTGTCACGGCGATGGCTTGGCTCCCTCTGGTGCAGCGGCACGAGCAAAACACAGCTGGCTGCACCCAGCTGAGAGAGCTGAGCCCTGCAGGGCTGCCGGCACGGGGTCCTCGGCACGGCAGCTCGTAATCCCGATCTCTGGTTGGTTTTACAGTGACTGTTCCCCATTCTGGAGCAAGCACTGCTCAGCTCCAGCTCGGCTCCTGCTGCACTGTGCTGTGTGGACGGACTCTGGCCTTCGGCTGTGCTTTTTATTTAATTAACAGAAATCAATGAAAATAACGGAAAGAGACTTGTGCCATTGAACAAAACCAGCAAACGACCATCTGCAGAGGAGGGGATGTGGGAGCACTATTCAAATAAGAGGCAGCCGGAGGGGCTCGGTGCGATCCGGGATGGATCTGTGCGAGCCCGGATCTGCGTCACTGCACGGCGCTCCGGGGCCAAGAAACGGCGAGCTGCTGCCACGTGTGGGTGAAACTGAGGCTGAGAGGTGCGCAGATCTGGATAGGTGCATCCCATCCGATTTGTTAACGCTCTGCTTTGCGTTCCCTGCGGCCTCGGTTCGGACCATCCTGTGACCTCACTTCTGCGCGCTCACGGCGGCCCGGCCCCGCCCTCACCAAGATGGCGGCGCCATTCCCACCAAGATGGCGGCTCCGCCCTCACCAAGATGGCGGAAGGGGCGTCGCAGCCGTTACCGGAAGCGGGCGGCAGGCGGTTCCTTCCCGGCCCAGCATGGCGGAGGCGCCGGGCGAAGGCCCGCGGCTGCCGGAGCTGCTGGAGACGGGCTGGCGGCTGCTGGAGGAGGTGGAGGCCAGCACCGAGCCGTCCTCCGGAGCCCCGTCCGTGCAGGCCAAGGTGCGGCGGGGGCTGGGCGCGCTGCAGCAGGCGGCCGCCATGGTGGAGGAGCTGCAGCTGTTCAGGTGAGGCGGCGGGGCCGCGGGGCCGGGGCCGCAGCGCCGGGCGGGCTGTGAGCCGATCCGTTGCCTTTGCAGCGAGAACGAGGAGCTGGAGGAGATCGCCTCGGCAGATCTGAAGTACCTGCTGGTGCCCGCGCTGCTGGGTGCGCTGACGCTGCGGCAGGTGGAGCCGAGCCGGCGGCGGGAGCACCTGGAGAGCGCCCGGAAGCACCTGTGCCGCTTCCTGGAGCTGTGCCGCTCCTACGGGCTGAGCGGAGCCCCGCCGCCCCCAGCCGCCCCTCGGGAGGACGGCGAGCCCGGCAGCGCCGCGCAGAGCAGCCTGCTGGCCATGGCCTCCAGCCGGCAGGCCAAGATCGAGAGGTGAGAGCCGCGGGATGGGCCTTGAGGGCTCAGCCTTGCCTGCCCGTGTGCCTGCCCGTGTGCCTGCCCGTGTGCCTGCCCGTGTGCCTGCCCGTGTGCCTGCCCGTGTGCCTGCCCGTGTGCCTGCCCGTGTGCCTGCCCGTGTGCCTGCCCGTGTGCCTGCCCGTGTGCCTGCCCGTGTGCAGCACTGCGGCTCCTGCTGAGCTCCACCCCAGCTGGCCCCACCTCAGCAGATGGGAGGCGGCTGCCCCAAGCCTTGCTGTGAGCAGGTTCGTGCTTGACCTGCTTGGAGGACGAGCCGTTGCAATTACAGCAACAGGGACAAAACTTCCCAGAGCTCTGTGTCATCATGCAGAGCTGTCCCGTCCCAGTTGCCATTGTCAGTAGTTGACTAAAGGGAGCTCATCCTGCTGCAAACAAACCAGAGAGGGGCGGTTTGCTTTGCCTCCCTGCAGCACAGGGCTGGGCAGGCAGGTGCTCAACTTCTTAAGATGTGTTTTTCAGGGTTTTTGTGGGGTGTTTTATAGAACAGCTCATAGCTCCATGTCCTTTCAGCTCCCATAGGCTGCTAATCTTCGATTCTTACTGTTCATTCTGTGGTGACGCTGTAACTGAAGGATTTACCCTGGAAGTGTGTTAGATAGGTAGTCCTCCTCCCTGCCCCCTGCTTCTCTTAACTAGGCCAAGAAAATCCAGAGAGCCAAAAGCACAGTAAAAAACTCATCTGCAGGCATATAACCATCTGAGACAGAAATTGGAGGTGTGCTCAGTTGTCCTTTTAACCTCTGGCAAAGTCTAGTAAAAATCCATTGCAGTGCCCAAGTTGGAGTTGAGAGTAGGACAGAATGGAGAAAGTGGGTGGAGAAGATCTGGATGCTGCAGGTATGTGTATGGTCATGCATTTTTAAAGCCTTTGTAAGCACAGTGGAACTCTTCTGTAGTTTTCATCTGTCAGAAACTCACACTGAGGTGGAGTTATGTCCTCATGCTTGGTGTTCTGCCTCTTGTGCTTTGTTAGAGGTCACCAGGAAATGACAGCTGGTATGATCTGCTGCTATGTTCCTGAAAGTCACTGCTTTAGCTCTGTGGGACTGTTGCTCCCTTGCTGTATGAGTGGGTCCTGCTCTCACTGGTACATTCCTCAGCAATATGAGGCTCTTTATGAATAGCTGGGATTTATTTACCCTAGTGAGCAGTGATCAGAAACCGGCACTTCTGTGCAAAGCAATTAACGTGGGACAGGAAATAGCTCTCTAACTACATTTTATTCAAGTTCAAGAAATAGTTTATTTTGGAGGACACAGTGGGCTGTGCTGGAGAAAGTTGATTGGAATTAATTAATTATTCTTTTCTCTTCGAGCCAGATATAAGCAGAAAAAGGAACTGGAGAACAAGTTGGCCTCTCTGAGAACCTTTGTGGAGAGCGGGCAGGCAGATGAGGAGCAAATACGGGAGCTGTATCTACTGCAGGCCCGGAAATGGGTCAACATCAGCTTTGAGGAAATTGAGAGCATCGACCAGGAAATGGTCATCTTGAAGAGCAGGGATACAATGAAGCAGGTATGAAGTCTCTCTTGATCTGCAGGTCCTGTGAACTCTGCATAGTTAGATCTCATGATAAAAGCTGTTGTGGGTAAATGAACCGTGGAGGAATTCATCAGAGTTTCCTAAATCTTGTTCTTTGGATTCTAGATCAGAGTCTTAGCTCGTGCACAGCATAAATGGATGGGGCTTGGTTTAATTCTGAATGGCCAGTGGTGCTGCCACATATCTTAGACAGTCATGGATTGTTAAATGCTGGAGCACTGAATATCAGAGCATAGCTGCTCTGCACACAGAGGCTTTTTTCCACTTGGCTGGTTGTGCCAGACCTTTAACTCTAAAGAAGTAAATACGTTTTTTAATTAAAACAAGACCTTTGTGGCTCTTATTTTTTTTCAAGACTGCACTTCTGAGCCTACAGAAAATCCTGATGTTAGAGTAAAACATTCCATTCCGAGTGAGGAAAGCTGCTTAGGGACCTGCAAATCATGTGTAGGACAGTTTCTCCAGGCTTCATGCTACTCACCTCAAATGTCTGTCTAGAATTAAAAAATCTGAGTGTACCATGGTCCAGCTTTGGCACAGCTGGTTTGTGCAATTCTTTATTGCAGAGCTCTGCTGTTCTGTAGTGCCCTGGGTGATATCTTCATGAATGATGAGCTTGATTGGCTTCATAATGTACTGCGTTTGATCCATGGAAAAAATAAGCTATATTTCATGCTTTGATCTGAGCTGATCTGGTTTAGCTCTGTTGACTTTCTGCTTTGATCAGAGTGAGTATAACAAAGGCACAAAGCGGAGTGATTTGTGGAAGCTCACAGATGGAGTTCATGATTTAAACTGGATTAAGAGCTGAATTGTCTGACTTGGGATGTTGCACTGACAGCAGAGGCATTTATTTTCTACAAGACCCTTAGTAACTTGCTTGGGGTGGGAGGTGAAGAAGGGAACTCTTATCTACATGATTGTCTTATGACTCTTGTTGGCAATTTCAGTCCTCAGCACCGCCACACGGTCCTTCTCGGCAAGTCAGGACTCCATTGAAACCTTTCATTCTTACCCGGGATGCAGTTCAGGCTAAGTATGTTGGTTTTTGACTATTTAAACACAGTGTGATGCAGTGTTGTGTTTCCATGGTGAGTCTAAGATCCTTTTCCAAATGCAGGAGAGCAGTTGTTGTCTTCAGGTAGCGTGTCACACCAAGATTGCATCTGTTGTATGGTGAGGGATGGGGGAACTTCTGATACGTTTCTTCCAGTCTCTAACTTCTTTTGTTGTCAGCATATTTCGGTGTCTCAGCTGTCAGTACAAGTTGGGGTGCAGAGCAGTTCCATGCACTGATGTTGGTTCAGTTGTGCAGAACGTTCCTTGACCATCTGTCTCGTCCTGTAGAGTGTTTGGTGCTGGATATCCTGGCCTGCCAACTATGACTGTAAACGACTGGTATGATCAGAAGAGAAGGGAAGAAGCAGCACGTGGTCAGACTGCACCTCAGAGGCCACCAAGTAAGGCAGAATGGATCCAAAATGGGAATAGAGAACTTGGTAGCTCTCGTGAGGGGAAGGGTGAATGGGAATGTATTCAGGATGTGAAACACCCGCTAGCTTTCTCCATTGGGTTTGAGAATAAATGGTTGCTGGGCTGCTGTGTGGCAATTCCTGCTTTCTGTCTGGACCTCACTCTTGTTCTTGGCCTTTAGCAGACACAAATGACGAAGAGTCACAGAAGGAGCAGCAGGAGAAAACAAAGGAGGAGGATGATGAGGAAGCTCTTCAAAAAGCTCGGGACTGGGATGACTGGAAAGATACACACCCAAGAGGCTATGGCAACCGGCAGAACATGGGCTGATGCTCCAGCAGCAGAGAGAGAGAGCAGGCCTGGAAATCCTGTAAGAGTTGCCTGTGTCTCGCAGGCGTAGGAATAAATGCACTGTACATATGCAGAGGTATCCTTGGCTTCTCTGCGAGTCACTGGAATCAGAGGAGTGAGCGTGACAATTTGCTTTGGTTTACATGAAACGTCAGGCTGACAGCGTGCTTGTCCTGTGCAGTGACAGCAAGGGCTCCTGGCAGCGGGCGCTGTGATGGGTCAGGCTGCCTCTGCCCTCCCAGTCAGAGGAAGTCCTTGAAAGAAAAGTACCTGAGTTTGGAAACCGCTCTTTGTATTGTTGGTGGATGTATTTATTTTTTCCTCTATATTTTAAACAAAATAAAATCTCTTGTGTTGCCTAGTTCTCCTTGTGAAAATCCGTTGCTTTTCATCCTGGTCTCTTCCAGGGCTTGTGTCAGCTGGACAGTTATTTTGGCCAGGGCTACTGTTGGCCCTTTCCACTGCCTCATTGCTCTGTTCCTCCCCAGGTAGAGGTTTTTTGTGGGTTTTTTTGGTATGTTAAGTAGATCAGATGTTCTGAGGGCAACATGTTGAAGTGCTGATACTACACATAGTACAACAGCCTTAATATGGATGTTTGTCCTTTTGCTTTGTGTAACGTGGAGTCTGCATATGTATGGACAGTGTATGTCCTCAGGACCCTCTAATGGGGCATTGCCAAGGCCAATGCTGGGACACAGCAGTGCCACATGCAGAGGAGTAATGCGTTGGTGGTCAGCATGCTCTGAAATATGCTTACAGAATAGCACTGAAGGATCTGGGTTCCTCTAAAGCAAGCTAGTGGGAGCCCTGGCCTTGCCAGCTGTGGGCCAGCAGCTGCCATTAGGTTGTTCTAAACCTGTTAAAAATGCAAAGTATGCTACAAATGTCAGGATTTAAAAAAAAAAGAAGTACCTTTCCTGCTTGTGTGATGGCACGTTTCCCAGAGCAGTTTCAATCTTTTATTTGGCCTCAGCTGAGGCTTCATCAGCAGCTGCTCCCTCACCTTTAGGAACAATGGGGTTTTAGAAGAATTCAGCTCTTTTTTTTCTTCTTATGAGCATGATTCATGCAAGCTGGGCTGCACGATTGCTCAGATGCAATGTCAGCACCTCTTGGCAGCGTGTGCTGAGGAGCTGCCAGTAGTCTGCAATGGATGCAGCTCCCTCTTTTTCCAGGTATTTTTTTTTCTATGACTTACCAGATCAAACTGTGGATTTCTGTGCCTTCCAAAACGTTTTTTTTTTTTTGCTTTAACAACGTGTGCAATCTTGAATATGAATTAACTCCTTTCCTGTGTTGCTGTCAGCCTGCTGCTCCTGCTGAGTCCTGGAAAGACGTGGCTCCGCTGGATGACGTCCTGCAGGTTTTCTGTCCCTTCCCCTGCCGGCCTGCAGCCCGCTGTCTGGGCTGCTTCCATGCTGCTTTTGTTTCCTCCTTTCTTCATGCATTTGGAAGGGAACCTTTCCCATTTCTATTTTGTGAAGTTGCACCCAGTCTTTTTGGTCTCCTACACCTGTCCTTTAGCAAGCAGGACTACATGCCAGCATGAAGGCTTCTTCCAGTAGAGGAAATCTGGATGCCAGGCACCACCCTGCCCATCCTCTTGGTTTGCTGAGGAGGGAACCACGTGGCTGTGGCTGACAACCAGCTCACCAAGCTGCATCCCACCCCACTGGGCATCAGGGTGAGATTTTCAGGTGCCTCTTGCATCGCACCAGCAGGACAGGATGGCGGGTTGTGAAACACCCACAGTGCTGTTCCTGGGGGGCAACGGCTGCCAGCGGTGACAAGGAGGAGTTGTCACTGTGTGACTGCTCCCAAGGAGCTCCAGCACCCACCCTGGCCCTGCTCCTCTCCACACGTCCCCCTCGCATCGGCCGGGGCGGTCACCGAGGCCGGCTGAGCGATCAATCGCCGCCCAGGATTTCCAAACCTGCCTTTTAACCCGCTGAGCCGGGCTCCAAAGCAGAGCTTCCTGCCACCATGAAAACAATCATTGCAGCCTGTTCCCAAAATCTGAGTGGTAAGGAATATCCAAATGTTTGAATGGTTCCTAACGCTCCGGCGCTGTATGGGCTTGGGCAATTAGCGTTTGCTGTCACTTATTGTCTGTTTGCTTTAAGACTGCTCAGGGGAAAGGGAGGTGTTGGGAACAATTTGGGGTTAGCGGCACCAGAGGAAAACATAAAGTTGCTCAACAGGAATGGGATTTCTTAAGTTAATGCTGACCAGGCGTTAGGAAACGCTCCTCCTGTGAGATGCTGCAAAGTGATGCCAGTTCTGCTCTCATCTCCGCGCTGCCCGGAGCTGTGGACGCTGAGCTCCTCAGGGGAGGCTCCCACCACGACTGGGGAGCGGTGTGGGCACAGCACCGGGCATCGCCCATTGCTCCGCTGATGGTTTTCATTGTGCAGTCTGGAAACCAGCGGAGTGCTCGAGGGGCTGTAAAAAGAGCTAAAAAAAGCAACGTTGGGGTAGGCACAGATGGGCTGTGTGTCTTCGCTGGAAAAGTCAGCAGGCGTTGGGAAAGCTGAGAGCCACGGGGCTGGAGGATTTCTGGGAATGTGGCATAGCAGGGGGGTGTTTGGAACGGGGACAGCGCTGAGAGGGAGAGGGGGCAGAATCCTTCTGCCAGGGTGGTTCCAGCACTCTGTTTATCCCTGTTGCTCCGTTCTTCCCCATTGCGCTGTTCCTGATTTGATGTGGGAAGAGGTGAGCTCCCCCCGGGACTGCTGCTGGTCCTCAATGGGCACAGCTCTATCCCCTCTTCCCCTGCACATCTCTCTCACTGCAGGTTTCAAGTTGTTTTCACAGCCCTGCTGCATCTCAGACCTTTGGACGATGGCTCAGGCCCGTTTTGGGGGAGGAGGGATGGGGCTACTTGTGGAGTTTGGATCCTGGCACTGTCTGGGGTGGTTAATGGTTCACCAGATCCAGCAGCGGGGAGCAGGGCCAGGCTGTCTCTTCAGGGACAACGGGGGCATCCACCCCTACCGCTGTCCTTGGCACTGGAGGGCAGACATCAAGCATCCCCAGCCCATCCACCCCACATCCCAGCACCAGCCAAACAGGGCCACTCCTAGCATGGCGGTGACTCTGTGGATGGGAATGCTGAGCCCACCGTGTCTGTGTCCCCACAGGCAGCCGTGCCAGCCTCCATGCCGCCCTGCGCACACTGCTGGCTGTGCCATGGCCCTCACAGAGGGATGTCCGTGCCTGGCTGCAGCTCCTCGCCGTGCTCCAGTGGGTGCTCAGCTTCCTGCTGCTGGGTGAGTGGGGCCATGGGGGCTGTAGGGCCAGGCGTGCGCTCACTCACCCACCCCATCCCACAGGCCCTGTCACCCTGGTGCTGCTCCTCTACCTGGTGTTCACCCGCTTCTGGCCCATCTCTGCTCTCTACCTGGCCTGGGTCATCTTTGACTGGGACACACCAGAGAAAGGTTCGATGGGATGGGATGGGATGGGATGGGATGGGATGGGATGGGATGGGATGGGATGGGGCACCCTATGGACACTCCATTTCTCTGGGTCTGCCCAAGGCAATGCCACATCTTCCTCCTTCTACCTACAAATGGCAGCAAGAGGGATGCAGCCCTCTGTGTGCTGGGTTGGGCTCTCCTGACTCCGTTCCTGTCCCACTTGCAGGCGGGAGGAGGCTGCCATGCTTGAGGAGGTGGTCTGTGTGGAGGCATTTTCGGGATTATTTTCCTGTGAAGGTGAGGAGCGGGGTATGGTGTGGGGGTGATAACACAAACAGCTGTGGCACCATCCCAAAGGATCCGCCGTGCTCTCTAAGCAGTTCCCATGACTATGAACCAGACGGGAGCAGTGCTGTTATTCCAGGTGTCCCCAAGTCCTTGCCTGCAGCACACAGTGCTGCCACAGAGCCCTGTCAGTCCCCTCTGTGCCCACAGCCCTCTGTCCCTGCAGTTGGTGAAGACACACGACCTGTCCCCCGGCCACAACTACATCATTGGTTCCCACCCCCACGGCATCCTCTGCGTCGGCGCCTTCTGCAACTTCATCACCGGCTCCACCGGCTTCTCTGAGCTGTTCCCAGGCATCCGGCCCTTCCTCACCACACTGGCTGGCAACTTCCGCCTGCCCCTCTTCAGGGAGTACCTCATGAGTGGGGGTGAGTGGTGCGGGGTCGGGGTGGGGGTCCGGTGCCTGCATCCCTGCTTCCAGCCATGACCTCTGGTCCCCAGCTGTGCCCAGTGGCTGCGCTCCCAAGGAGCGGGCAGGGCATGGGCTGAGACTACCTGCACCTGTGCACGCTTTGCCTGCAACCTTTGTGCACCTTGTTTGCATCCTGCACGTATCTTTTTTGCAGTGTTTACAGCCTCTGACATCTTGGTTGCATTCTGATTGCACCTGCGTGCATCCTATTCTTACCTCCTGTTGTGTTGTTTGCACCATCTGCAAACCTCGCTTACATCCTGCTCACATCCTGTGTGCTCCTGATCTGTGATGTCTGCACCTTATGCACACCCTGTGCACACCTGTGAGCACCTTGTTTGCATGCTCTGCACACTCTGCTTGCACCTGTGCCCAGATTTTTGCACTCTTTTGAACCCCTACACGTCTTGCTTGCACCCGTGCACACCCTGCCTGCACCCCATGTGCACCTTTTTTGCACTATTTCACTCTGCGCTCTGTGCTCACATCCCACCTGCAGCCCTGCTGTCCCCATTCTGTCCCTTCCAGACACGATCCCTAGCGGGGTCCTTTGCACAGTTTCCCCCCACCCTACAGACTGCATTTCTCTTGCCATAGGCCTGTGCCCAGTGACACGCCGTGCCATCGGCCACCTGCTCTCCAACAACGGCACCGGCAATGCTGTGGCCATCGTCATTGGAGGAGCAGCTGAGTCCCTCTCCTGCAGCCCCGGTGTCACCACGCTCATCCTGAAGAACCGTAAAGGCTTCGTCCGCATGGCCCTGCAGCACGGGTGAGTGTGGGAGCACTGGGAGGGCACCGGGTGAGAGGCACGGGGTCCCAGCACACCCCCTCAATGCCACCGTGTGCCCCCGCAGCGCCTTCCTCGTGCCCTCCTTCTCCTTCGGAGAGAACGAGCTGTTCCGCCAGGTGGTGTTTGAGGAGGGCAGCTGGATGCGGGCCGTGCAGCAGCGCTTCCAGAAGATGATGGGTTTTGCTCCCTGCGTTTTCTATGGCCGTGGCCTCACCTCCGTGCACTCGCGGGGCTTCCTGCCCTACGCCCGGCCCATCACCACTGTGGGTGAGCGGCTACAAGGGGAGGAGGAGGGTGTCTATTTGATGCCGGGAGGTGGAACTTGGTTCACGTCCCACCAAGCTCAGTGCTGCCCTGTGATGGCTTCCCTTCCCGCAGTGGGGGAGCCGGTGACGGTGCCCAAGATCGAGGAGCCGAGCAGCGAGGTGGTGGATCTGTACCACGGCATGTACGTGCGCTCCCTGCTCAAGCTCTTCAATGACAACAAGACCAAGTACGGGCTGTCAGAAGCGGATGAGCTGCGCATCGTGTGAGTGCTGTGGGCATGGGGACGTGTGGCTGACGAGGCCCTGCTGCTCCCCCTCCTCCTCTTCCTCTCCTGGCACCCAAAGGCTGGTGGAGGCCCCAGAGGTGCTGCCTCCAGGATTGCAGTGATGGGCACGGCCCCATACAGTCACCATGAGCAGAGGGAGAGCGTAGGGTGTCGTGAGGAAGAGGAGGGAGGTCGTAGATTTGCATCCCCAAGGCTGGGCAGGGGAGGTGTTCCCCCCTTGGAGCAGGGGGAGGGACACTCAGACACAGGAACCGGTGACAGTGGCCTCGACGTGGTTGTTGGGTGATATCTGTCATACAAATTTCCATCCCCTCACCGTGTCCTGAGTGTGCTTTGGGGTGCTCGATCGATCGGGGCACAGCATGGGGGTGGGTGGATGGGGTTTGGTGGCACTGCAAGTAATGGCGACACAGTGCCAGTGCTCTGGATCTCCTTCCCCAGGCATGGGCTGGGTGTGCACTGAGGGGCAGGGACGGCCCCATGTAGGGGCTGACGCGAGATGCAGCTGATAAGCATCTCCAGGCTGCTTGTCTTTACACAGATCCACAGTTAAACGTAACTGGGTAAATATTTACAGAGGAAACACCCATAAAGGCAGATTCTCCTACAGGCCTTCACCACCCATCTCTTGTCATCCCGGTGCCACCCTCCCCATCCCATGGCCCCAAACTTGCCCCAGATTATGTCGTAGTATGAAGGGGCTTCGCTACTGTACCCTCACCACGAATATGTCCTCCCTCTTCCTCCTGATACAGGGAGGACCAGTTTGGCATGTGGAAAAGGGAAAAGTGCTTTATTGGGGTCCATTAGCAGCACAGCCCTTCACCGCCTCCCCCAGGATGCTTTGGGGGACATCTCTGAAATGTGGCTCCATGCCCATCCCCCAAGTGTCCCCACCCTGAGGACAGTGCAGGGCATTGCAGCAGGAGACTGAGCCCTCAGTGCTGGCGGCACTGGACTGAGTGACAAAGTCTCAGTGGAGACCCTGGCCAGGACCACGACCATTCCTGCTGTCCCCACGTATCACCACCTGACACAGAGCTGCTCCTCCACTGTCCCTAATGTCAGTCCGTTCACTGTGCTCTATGGTCAAGCACTCTGTGCATGCCTGGGGAGGGACAAATGTTTTCTTAGTGACCTGGGATGCACCCCATGGCCACCCTCCCTCAGACCCATGGTCAGTGCTTCAGACAGGTTTGTGGGACCAGGGCTTCTGTGCTGTGTCTCACTTCACTTCTCATTGCCCACCTCTGCTCCACGCTGTCCCCTCCTCGACTCTCACTTTTGCAGCAACTGCCAACCACACTGCTGTCCACGGAGGGGGACACGAGGGCCAGCAGGGAAGTGGGCACAGGCTGGGGCCGCTGGGCTGCCCCCCGGCGCAGCCGTCCCCGGTACTTGTCCCCAGCCATGAAGTACAGAATGGGGTCCAGGCAGCTGTTGATGCTGGCCAGGGGTCGCGTGATCTTGTAGGTGAAGTTGATGATGTTGAGGGTCTGGCAGTCAGCTTGGAAGTAGCGAGAGGTGTAGTAGAGGGTCCGGGTGATGTGGAAGGGCACGAAGCAAATGGCGAAGACGGTGAGCACGATGATGATCATCTTGATGGAGCGCTTCTTGTAGGAGGGCATGCGGGGGCTGGGGCTGGGGAAGCTGCGCTTGCAGAGCCTCTTGGCCATCAGGCAGTAGCACACAACAATCACCAGGAAGGGAATACCGAAGAGGAGGGCCATGACGGAGGAGCTGTAGTGCACGTAATTGTCGAACTCCTCGGGTTTGGTGGTGTCATGGCAAAGGGTGGTGTTGTCCTTGGAGCTGGTGGTGACGAAGATGAGGTTGGGGATGAGGCAGATGGTGACAACCAGCCAGACACCCACGCAGATGAGCCGCGCGTGTTTGGTCTTCACCCACTTGAGGGAGCGGATGGGGTGGCAGATGCCCAAGTAGCGGTGGACGCTGATGCACGTCAGGAAGAGGATGCTGCTGTAGAGGTTGGCGTAGAAGAGGAAGCGCACGATCTTGCAGAGCACCGTCCCGAAGGGCCAGTTGTTGCGGTCAGCGTAATAGTAGACCAGGGTTGGGAGGGAGAAGACATAGAGTGTGTCAGAGATAGCCAGGTTGAACATGTACGTGGTGGTGGCATTCCAAGGCCTCATCCTGGAGACAAAAATCCACACGGCCCAAGAATTGAGGGGCAGACCCACCACGAAGACGATGCCGTAGGAGATGGGCAGCAGGATGAACTTGAACTCCTCGTTGAAGACGCACTTTGCCTCCGCAGCAGCGGTTGTATTCCCTTCCAGCCAGGGGGTCGGCGTCGGCGTCCACGAGGCAAGTGAGAACATCCTCACCGGAGCGTCCATGTTCTCCCAGCCAGAGCTGCGGGAGCAGTTAATAAGAACACATTAGCTGTTGATCCCGACCATTGTCAGGCACAAAGCGGGGCAGGCGGCCAAAGATGCCAGATTTTCCCCCCCTCCAGGAGCTCCGACCACTTTGATGCTTCTCTGTTTTTTCTCAGCTCTTGGGTTTGGGCTTGACACGTCCTCCCCTCCGGAGCCCTCCCAGTGACACCCGCGGATCGTAGCTCGGAGCAGCGCGCCGTGACACCGCGTGGAGCCGGGCAGGGTGCCCAGGGCAGCCAGCAGACCCGCGGCGCAGCAAACAATGAAACCTTGATCAGCAACAGCAGCTCCTGCACGGTGCCAGCGCAGCCTCTTGGAAGCCGGCTCAGCCTAATTGGCACCGCCGTGACAATGCCGCCAGTCCCAGAGGGGTCCTCCCCAGAAGAAAGGCGGGAGGAGAAGAAAGGATTGTCTGGAGGGGTACGATGGCCCTGAGAAATCCTCGGGGGGCTGTTAGGGGAGCCTTTGGGAGAGCATTCCTGGGAGCGAGGGGCCTCCAGCTGCCGGCTCTCCTCCCCAGGAGAGCAATGAGTTCAGCTGCACGGAGAGGAGCTGCTCCCGTGCCAAACCCCAGCCCGACACAGCGCGAGTTCGAAGCCATCGGGACATTTCCCCCTTTGCACATTGTTCGGATCAAAGGCCGGGATTCTCATCGTCCCAGCAAATTGGTCCCCGGGGGTGAAAAGCGAGGGCAAGCTGTAAAACGGTTGCACTCGCCTTTGGAGATGTCTAAAGTTCAGCACCCGCTGCTCCAGCAGACACGGGGCAGCCGCCCTGGGCAGGGGTTGGCTGCGCTAAAAGCCTCCCCTGTGCTAAAAGTCAGCGCGGGCTGCTGGTGGTGGGAAGGGCTCACAGAAGGCAGTGCTGATCTACAGGTGGGCACCGGGATGGAGCAGAGTTTGGCTCAGGGAGTGAAGCAGGATGCTGGTTTGGGAGGGGTGAGAAGAAAGCTGTGCCACCCCATGCTCCTGTCCCCCCATCCCCTTTACCGCTTTCCTTCGCAGTGAGCACAGCTGGCAGGGCTCTCCCCAGGGCACATCCGTGGCTCCGTTAAGCCATCGTCCCGCAGAGGCACCCCACTGTTTGCAGAGATGATCATAAAGTAGCGAATGACACCAGGACCAGGCACCAGCTCCGCTCGCAGCCCAGCAATTTGTTTGAGTTCTGGGCTGAGCTCAGCTTTGGGCCCAAACCCAGCACCCCTTCCTGCTGTGAACGGCTTAATGACCGGATGAGTTCAGAGAGCAAGAGGCAGGCCCTGATCAAACATTAACAGCGGGACCTCGCTCTGCTCTCCTTGTAGGGACTGGGAATACCAATGGGGGCAGCAGGAACAGGAGGTCCGTTCTCCTCTCCCACCCTCTGAGGATGGCAGAGCAGCACAGCACAAAGCCCTGTAAGAGCGGCGGTGCTTCAGGTTGCAGCCACCGCTGCCAATCTCTGCAAAGCTGCCGACAAACGAGGATGATCTGAATAATCCAATTAAAAAAAAAAAAAAAGACATCTGATGTAAGAAATGCACAAAGAAAATGCAGTGCCGGATGGCTCAGGGCAGAGGGCAGGTGATAAAACAGGTGAAACCTGAGGCCGGCTGCAAGCAGCAGCGTGATTTGGCTGCTCCTGAGCAAGCTGCCTTCAGGAAAACCACTGACAAACAGAAATGCAAAAGAAGATGACATCTGACAATCTTGATCTGAGCACTCGGGGTTTCCTACTTCCTCATCTTACTCACGATCAAAGGCAGTGGTTTAAAGGGCTCTGATTTACGCCCATCCACCCCGAGGACACGTCACTGCTGTTTGTGTTCCTCGAGCATGGCCCCAGTGAGGCTCTTGCAGCCACTGCTTTCTCTGTGCACTTTTCTGGATGGACCACCTGCAGCGGTGAGGCTCTGAGCCCAGCTGGGAGCTGGCAGGGGATGACGCAGGGCCGGGGAAGTGATGCTCAGTTCTGCCCTGTCCCTTTTGTGGATGCACAGGGCTGTGGTGTGGGGACTAATATTTCCCCTTGCTGTGAGTGCAGCTGGTGGCACACAGGGATGATGGCCAGAGAGAGAAGGGGGCTGGGGACAACCTCAGGGCACGAATCTGGACCATGTGCTGCCCTTTGAAGATGGGGCACGGAATAGACTGCAGAGGGGAACTTGGCTGGGTGAGCCAAAGGGGCTCGGGGAAAACACAGGGCTTTTCTTCTCTCTTAAACCCTTGGAAATTGCAAAACAAGGGGAAATTGTGCAAAACATCCTGCAGAAGACCCTTGTCCCTAATCGCCACGTGGTGAGCCCAGCCAAAGCCCTGGCACCAGGGGAGCGTGACCTGATTTCTCTGAGCTCCCTTTTGCTTGCCCGAGCTCCATCCTTCCTGGGGCTGGCAGTGGTGCTGGGGCTGTGCAGTACCCCACTGCAGCCTGCCCAGGTGCCCCCAGGTGTCAGCAGGATGGAGGTGACAGCCTTTTCATCCTCAACTGTTCTGTTCAGCCCTTCCACCGCGCCAGGTTTGCAGCACCGAGCAGAGCTGCAGCAGCCACAGGGCCTTGTCTTCAAAGGAGATGGCATTTGGGGGCTGCAGAGGAAGACGAAGGAGGGGAGATGGCTGCCCCATGACATACAAAGGTTTTTGGTGGTAGAGGTTCGCAGTGGTGTGATTGGAAGGAGAAATTCAGGGATGGACTGACCCCACCCTCCCCCCATCCCAATCCTACACCCCCTGGATGTCACTGCCAATCTTCTCAGGGCCAAAGCTGCGTCTCCAGAACCCCCATGCCTGGCTAAACAGTCGTCACATCACAGTGGGACCATCCCAGCTGCTGCCCTCCCCAAGACCCCCACCTCACCTCCGCTCCAGGGATGGGGTGACTCTCATCTGCGGGGCTCCCCCAGGGAACACCCGTCCCCCATAGGGCCCAGGGCCATGCCGCCGTGCCCGGCCGGCCCGCGTCGTGCCTGCTCGTGCTCTTCCACGCTGGGAGCAAAGTGCCTGGGAGAGGCAGGGCTGGAGGTGGGTGGAGGCGGGGGCTGGAACCCGCTGCTCGCTGTGCGCCGTGCCGGCGTCCCTGCCTGCCCCGCGGGCCGCTGCGGGGCTCAGCGCTGCTGCGCTGCCGTCCTGCCCTGCCCTGCGCCCGTGCAGCCTTCGGACTGGATGCTGCCCCCGAGATGCGAGATGTGAGATGTGTGTGTTTCCCTCTCGGTTACTGGGGACCTCAGCCCCACGGCTGCGGTCTGCCACTCACGGGCACCGCGTCCCATTTGTCCGTGGGCGCCATATGCTCTCACCCACGGCATCGCGGCGCCTTGCAGATGGGAACCGGCCGCGATCCCGTGGGTGAGAGCATTCTTCTCCCTTGGGGACCAAGCGCCCTCAACCCTGGGGACTCCGGCCTTTCTTCTCCGGAGGCAGGATGGCACCGCAGCCCTGCGAGGCTCTCCTGGGGAGAAAGGCGGCCACTGCCACCTTGAGGCCGGCCCGGGCATCGTGTCCCCAAAGCGGGCAGCAGCATCAGCAGCCTGCGGTTCGGCAGCACGCAGATGCGTGCCGGGGCTCCCCGTGGCTTGGCAGAGCAGACGTCTGTCCTCAGTGTGTGTACGTGCACACTTCAGCGTCCTCCAAACCCTGAGACTTTATTCTGGGTGATAACAGCGCAGTGCACCCCAAAGGACGCAACCTCAGGAGCAGCTGCTGCACAGCTCCTTGGGGAACTGCCCTGCCAGGGTGTGCAGGGCCTCAAGGACCAAAAGTCCAGCGGTCCCTTTGTCCTGAGGGGCCTCAATGTGTCCTGTGCCCCCTCCTGCTGGTAGGGATCAGCAAGGTCTTTGCATTGCTTTGGGGAGGGCCATGGAGACACACAGTGACACCCCGAGAGCATCCATCTGACGTCCATAGGAACTTCATGAGACTTCCCAGCAGAGGCACAGCAGTCACTCACTCCACATCAGGGTGCTGGTCACGGTCAGGTGAGATGCCAACAGAGTCGGCAAGGGAACAACTATGGGACATCTCCAGTCTCACATGCGCAGGTTTAGGTGTTGGGTTTGGGGTGGGCTCAGTGCTGCTGGCTCCCTAAGGGGCTCCCATGCACTTTTACATGGTGCAGGGATGTGTGCAGGGCTGAGCACCCCAGCTCCCAGCACGTCTTGCTCAGTGCCATCCCTGCACATACAGCAAAAGACCCTTTTGCCAATAAGTGGGGACCCCCCGGGTGTCCATGAAGATCTGGGGACACACAGTGGGTCTGTCTCCCCAGCCTCCTGTACCCTGCATGGAGAGGTTCATCTCTCATCTTCCCCCAGGCGCAGGGCTCTACTGGGGACCCTGGGGACAGCAGTGCTGCCCTGCTCCATGCCTGCTGCTGCCAGCTCCAGGGCTGGGGGGTACCTGAAGACTTCAGTGCCGTCCCAGCCATGTGCACACAGCCCCTCCTCACGCTGCTGCAATCCAACGTGGCCTGGCCCAGCACCAGCGCTGCAGGACCTGTCACAGCACCACTGGGGAAAGAAAAACAAGGGAAGGCTTCAGCCCCGTGACAGCAGAAATGCCCACCTTTGTGTCCCCACCCTGCATGAACCGTGCACCCCAGCACCGCCACCCCTCAGCCATCCACACCCCATTGGTGTCTCTACAAAGGGACACCTTTGTAGGTGCTTCTGGGGGTGGCCCTGCTTCTGGGGGTGGCCCCTTAGCCAAAAGCACATCCCACGGTTGTACCTCTCTGTGGTGACCATGCTGGTAAGCACTCACTCCATGCCCTGGCACCCGCCGGCAGCGTGGTGGGGGTGGCTGAGGGGCACTGTGGCTCTGGTGCAGCAGCATTTGGTGGCCATGCCCTTCATCCCTGGGGAGCATGCGGTCCAACTGGCTCAGGTCGGTGGCCATGTGCAGCACTGTCAGAGAGCAGTCGCCACCCTCCGGCACATCCCTCGCCAGGACGGCCGATTTGGGGCGCTTCTGCCTGCCCACACCAGGAGGGCTCAGCAGGGACCTGCAGGGTGAGGGCAAAGGGGTCTGTGCCTGGGGGGGACCCCACACGGGGCTGTCCTCCTGTGTGTCAGCACCCAAAGCCCATGTGGCAGGCAGTCCCTCAAAGATGAAGTAGGCCGGGTTGGTGTAGCTGCTGGTCACCTCTGGGAGGCTGCGGGGACGGCTCCTGCAGGGCACAGCATCACCAGGCTCAGCGTCACCCGGGGATGGGGCACCAGGATGGACCCCAGCCTGAGGGGGTACCTGAGAAGCGGCTTGGGGCACAGCGGGGAGTCCTCTGCTGGAGCATCCTCCTCCTCCTCAAAGCTGATCCACTCTGCAGAGCACAGAAATGTCACTTCTCCCCACTTGGGCACATGGCAGCAGTGGGGTGGCACGGTGGCACCTTACCGTAGAGCCTCTCGCGGGTGCTGCGCCTGTCCTTGGGAACGCGGACCTTCATCCGGCCCCGCATGGAGCCTGTCTCCTCGCCGTGGTGGAAGAGGAAGGTCTCAAACTGCTGGGCCATGCTGCCAATCATGGATCGCATCGCGATGCAGCACTCGCCTGCACACGAAGCACGGTGAGCCCCACACCCAGCAGCACCCTGCCCGCGTCCCCATCCCGCGCGCACCGTACGACTCGCAGCTCTCCACGCCCTTGATGCTGAGGAGCAGGTGCTGGTCACCCAAGTACTCCACGTCGGGCAGGATGGGGTTCAGCTGCACGAAGTGAGAGAGGCAGGGCGGTAAGGAGCGCCTCTGTCCTCGGGGGATGATCACAGCACGCAGGGTGAGAGGGACGGGAACGAGGAGGCGGGAGGATGCTGAGCCCTCCCCGCTGTGCTGTGCGTACCACGGGCAGCTGCTTTGCTGACCAGCACATCCTCAGGAAGCCGGGGACGTCGCAGTTCTGCGAGGTGTTCTCCCCACTGCGCTGTGCCTCTGCCAGGGGAGAGCCATGGGGACAGCTCCAGCCCCATGCCAGGCACCGAGCTCCCCTGCTCAGCACTGCAGCCGCAGGGCACCTCACCCTCCAGGCAGTAGGAGTGGAACTCGATGTAGCACTTGCTGCGGCTGGCAGTTTTGACGATCACCTCGATGCTGTCCCACTCGATGCAGGCCAGGGGCTCGGGGCCAGTGCCAGGAGCTGCAGGACATGGGGGTTCTCAATGGGGGCCGAATCCCAGTGGGGGTCAGACCCCGTCCCCTTGTCCTTACCCTTCTTAGGCACAAACTGCGACGTCACACCCACCTCGAAGGTGGCAAAGACGGGCGAGTGGTCACTGGTGACGATGTCATCAGTGCAGCCTGGCATGGGGAGAGGCAGCTGATGGGCTGCCAGAGCCGTGAGACTGCACGGGGCTCAGCCCCATCCCCAGGTGCCACTCACCATAGGAGCTGCAGACCAGGTGGGTCTCTGGGAGAGACTTCCAGAGGATGCGGTCACACCATGAGGGGACATTGATCCTCATCTAGGAAGGAGAAAAGCGACCGCTATAGGTGTCCTCTTAGGGTCAGGATGTTTTCTCCTAGCCTGCTTCTTCCTCGCCACCAAGAAAATGTATAGAGTGGCCCTAAAGCTTCACCTCCCCCCAGGGGAAGGCTGAGCACCCTGCCTAGCACCATCTGTCCCACTGTCCCCATCCCCTATCTGTGTCCACATCCTGGTGATGTAGGAACTCACCCCTGTGGTCTTGAACTTCTGCCACATGTAGTTGTCCCGGGAGCCCCGCTCATACCGGTAGGTGGGTGGGAAGGAGATGTCACCCTCTCCTGGGAACCGAGACACACAGATGACATGAAGCCAGCATCTCCAACTGTCCCCAGAGGTGCAAACTGCTCCAATGGGGTCAGGTCCTGAGTTTCCCCATGCCCACATGCTCCCAGCTGTGGGGACATTGCCCAGGAGGGGCTCGTGATGCGCATGACTTTCCCCAGGTTTTTGGCAGCTCGCACAGAGCCGTGCAGGGACACAGTGCTGGAGGTGGCACTGGCAGAGAGCTGGAAGTCCCTGGCTTCCATTGGGAAGGCAGCAAGCAGCCCAGCAGCCCCACACTCACGGAACTGCAGGAACACCTTGTTCTTCTCCCGCTCCATGTTGAGTTGGTCCATGGCTAGGAGGATGTCAAACTCCTTCTTAGTGACATGGGTCAGGACGTCCTGAGCAGGCACAGGAGGAGCAGTGAGCACTGGCGCTGACACCCTGAGCCCAGCTCCTCACAGACGCACACCTGCACATCCATATCCAGGCGGTAGTTGAGGTCCCCGAACCAGAAGAGGTGGGTGAAGCGCAGCGTGAGGTCGAAGGCGCTGAGCCGTTTGTCGCCCAGTGCCAGCGAGCGCAGGATGTCACTGTAGTTCTGGTTCCGCCTGTGCCGTGCAGAGGGGATGGCAGCCACGTGTCAACCACTGCGGGGTATCGTGGGGCCACCCCTTGCCCCTGAGGCAGGAGGGGGATGGGGTAACCCCACACCAGCCCACGGCGTCCCCATCACCTGTGGGTCTTCTCACTGCCCGAGGCCAAATGGCAGTTGACAAAACCGAAGGAAGTCCCGTTGAAAAGAAAGGAGACACCCACAGCCCCCTTGTTCCCTGTGGGGACACCGAGCTCAGGGGCGTGGAGGTGCCCTGGGGCAGCCCCCCCAGCTCAGTATCCCCATCTCTTCCTTACCCAGAGTGTTGGCAATCCCTGTTTTGACGCTGGAGGTGTGGACGTGGCTGATGCGCCGCTCGTGCTCTGGCTTCACCAGCACCACCATCTTGATGCTCCAGAGGCACTGCAGGGCCACCTGCGGGACGGGGCAGTCAGCCCACCTCCCACATTGCAGGAAGGCAAAGCATCCCCAGAAGTTGGTCATTACCACTCGGTAGTCGATGGCCATCAGCGTCTTCAGGGACGCGCGCAGGAACTCGACCCACTCGCGGTCACCCAGGGAGTTCTCCTGTGTGCCGATGACGTAGATGTCGTGTGGGATGCAGGCAGTGGTCTCGTCCTGTGTGTGTCCCAGGCCCCTCGAGGTCAGCCAGGACGCCAGGGAGCGGGGCGGTGGTGTGCTGCCTGGGGATGGGGACAGCAAGTGACTGCCTCGCACCCTCCTCCACCCCAGTACCTGCTGGGGATGGGAAGCATCACACCAGCACCGTGGTCCACCCATGCCCATCTCAGACCTGCAAAGCCCTCCAGGTACTCATGTCTCCAACAGCAATGGGGCAAGCAAACTCCAAACCACGAATGGCCATGATGGGGACTTCTACAGCCTCTCCCTCCCACTGAGGACCAGCTCACACCTCGCCTGTCCTAAGGCAGCTCCCTGCAGACCCTTCCGAACCGTCCCAGGTTTGCAGTGGGCTGTGAAGATCCCCCAGGATGACATGACCTCATGGAGGTCACTTACCCATGTTCCACGTCCCGACATAAACCGAGATGAGGTCAGGTTCATCCAGGTTGGAGTGTTGGATCTTCATCAGCTGCAGCAGCTGGCAGAAGGCTTCTCGCTTCTGGGGGCAACGCAGGGGGCTCAGGGCATACAGGGCTCAGGGCTGGACCCAGGTATAGGAGAGCACAGAAGCCTCAAAAGCAGACAGGATCAGGGGGATAAGAGCACCCAGGTGCCAGAGCTGACAGAGGGCTGGCCTTGACCTCAAGAGCACCTATTCCCTGCACGGCTAAATAATGGCTGTGTGCTCCCAAAACAGCCTCTCTGAGGAGGTGGGGGGAGAGAGGCTGGGGACATCACCCCACAAAGCCACCCGCATTGCTCACCTTTGCACTGGGAAAGATGAAGTCCTTGCTCAGGCTCCTCTGCAGGTCACGATTGTACACCAGCCTCACCTTGCTCTGCACGCTCTGGTACTTGATTAGCTGCAGGACTGAATGTGGGGCATGAGGGGTACAGGGGGACATCCTGTGTGACAGCACATGGCATGGGACAGAGCTCGGTGTGCGGCCCATGCCATGGAGTCAGGCCCAGCCCAGCAAATGCCTCATGCAGAGAACTGGGGGGCAGCATCCACTTACTTTTGTCCTGCAGGATGACCTCCTCTGGGGACCCACTGCCCCTCTTGGTGATGCTCACTGTGCCCTCCTCCACATCCACTGTCAGGGCTGCGCGCTGCGACTTGCCCACCTTCACCTGCAGCATGGACAGGGGGGGTTCCTGGGTCAGCCCCCACCCATGGGTGACAAAGATACCGGGGCCACACTGTGTCCCCTATCCTCACCTCAAAGCACTGCGTGGCCATGGGCTTGGTGTCTGGAGGCAGGGCTGCAGGGCTGGGCAGTGCCAGGTTGTGTCGTGACACCGTGTCCTGCAGTGACACGAGGACCTGCCAGCAGGAGGAGTAAGAGATGGGGACATGGTGGGTGACAGCCTGGGGGTGGCTGAGGTACCCAGATTGGAGAGATGCTGTCACTGGGAGTATGGGGTAAGGAGCCCTACGCATGGGGAAAGGCCAGGGGTGCGTGGCTGTGCAGCTGAGCAGCAATGTGCTGGAGGGATTAATTAGCTGACCAGTTGGCCAAGCACAGCAAGGAGCTGGCAGCATGTGGGCACCTTCTTCTCCAGTGATGAGAGCAGGTGGTTGACAGCTGAGATCTTGCTGAGGAGCAGCTCCAGGTCAGGATTGCTGGCCAGGAAACCCTGGAGAAGAGGACTGGTGCTGGTGTTGTGTTCAGGTGTGCCCAAGGCTGGCAGGGACCTGCTGCCCCCTCCTGCACTGGGAGCACATAACTCCTTGTCCCCAGTGGGGACCTCATCCCCTCCTTTGTGCTCAGAGAGCACCACAAGGCGTGCAGCACCCTCAGACACCAAAACCACCCATAGCCCCTGGAGTGGGATGAGCCTGCAGGGCTCACCTGCTCTCTGGCCAGACTGCGTGGAGACACAGGAGGCTCGAACACTCTGGCCAGAGTCTCCAGCCCCGCCAGCGTGAAGTCGATCTCACTGCAGAGAGACAGAGGAGCATGAGAGCTGGAGATGCACAGGGACAGGGACAAGCAGGTGGTCCCTCAGCCCTGCCCTCCTCCTGCCATCCTGTGCCACTCACCTGTGCAGCCCCCGGCAGGCGGTGACGAGAGCAGCACTGAGATGGCGCAGTTGCGGGTGCCCACTGTGCAGTGCAGCCAGGTCCAGTGGTAGGTGCTGTGTCAGGTAGTCAGCCATGAAGCCCATGAAGTCACTGGATGGGCTGTAAGGGGGGGCAGTGGCTGGGAACGGAGGTCCCCAGGCTCAGAGAGGTGCCAGCCTCAGCTCGGGATTTGCAAACCACAGGGAAAGGCATCTTGTGCCCTGCTCCAGCTCCAGCATGAGCAGGGCTGGATGTGGGCAGCCACCCTTAAGGGCATCCTCTTGGTCTTGCATTTTTGGGATGTGCCACTTCCATCCTGCTATGCTGTGCCCACCCCGGTGCATTACCTGCTGTGGATCTGCTCCTGAAGCCTCAGCTGCAGCTGCTGTGAGATGGGGGGACGGGTGGGGGGAGCACCAGGCCCTGTGCTCTCTGCATTAACCCTGGTGGGCACCATGCTGCCAACATGGCCACCTCTTCCATCTTCTCCATCTGCAGGCAAAGATCCCAGCTCAGTGCCATCACCTCTCTGCCGGCAGCCCCAACCCTTTTGCCCCCATGCCCTCACCAGAGTCCTCATCAGCTGCTTCCCGGATCTGGTGCACAGGGTAGAGCAGCGGTGTCACCAACCCATTGTTGGGCTGCTGGTAGGCGCTGATCAGCTCAGGGAGGCTGTGGAAGTACTTGGCCTGGATACCCTGTATGGTCTGGGGGGGGCAGAGGGGACGCTGGCCACCATGTACCCCATCCACAAGCCAGGTGCCTCCAGCCAGGTTCATTGTGGGCAATGGGGGATGCGCTGCAGGCTCTCACAGCAGGGATAGCAGCAGACAGGAGACAGCATTTTCACAAAGCCTCCCCCAGGAGCAGCAGCAGTGGGCGGCCATGGGGCTGCCCAAGTGGCATCGCTCCCAGGCTGCTGCGCTGCAGAAAGGGTTGGTGCAGAGCTCACACATCCTGTGCTGTTGCATTTATGCAAAAAGCAAACCGCACCGCTCACCACGTGCGGGAAGCTGCAGGCTGCACCTCACCGCGTGCTGTGCAGAAGTTGGAGGTGGGGGTGAATGCCCCCCTTCCCTGTGCACTGCTTCCTGCACTCACCTGGACGGAGAGCAGCCCCTCATCGTTGGGCAGGATGCGGTAGGTGTGGACGTGCCGCTGGAACCTACAGGAGAGCAGAGCATCTGCACCCTGTGCACTTTGCAGGTAGAGGAACTGAGCTCCTGCTTCAGGTAATGAAGCTGTCACTTTGTGCCTGCCCCATAGCCCATGCTCCCCAGCACCACGTGTTTGCCGTTTGCACCATGCACCTGGCCAGGAAAGCCATAGGGAACTGGGGGGCATCCTTCTAAACCCGCAGAAGCACTGTCCGTGCACCTCCAACACATCTGTGCAGTATGCCCCTCAGTTGTAGTGGAGGTCCACCTCAGCCCCAAGCCTGTGCCTCCAGCAGCAGCAGTGATTTAGGTGCTGGGGCTGCTCAAACTGGCAGCTGAGAAGTTAATAGCAGGCACTGTGGTCCGGATGCTGGCGCGCCAGAGGCTGGACGCAGAGGGGATGTTTGTATTCACACAGAGTGAGCTGTGCTGGCCGCTTCCTCCACCCCACGCAGGGGCCAGGCAAGCACCCAGATGCACCTGAATGTGAGCAGTCCCACAGGGCACAGCATGCTGACCCACGGATGTGGGGTGGGAGCTTTGCAGGGCCCCCCACCTCACGCTGAGCTGGGCATCACCGAAAAAGCCCCATCACTGATTGCCAAGCAAAGCAGAAGTGGTGGCTGCACCCTGCACACATCCTTTTTGCTGTCGAATGATTTGCAACCCCAGCCCTGCCTTGCTGTTGCTCCGCTCCATCCCCCCCACCCTGCAGCAGGGACTGGGGATAAGAAAGAAGCCAAGTGCAGAAACAAGGCAGAACTCACAGGAGGCACAGGGCGTACGCCCCTGCGATGGACTCACTGTCCCGCACCAGGAAGCAGCCATCCCGCCCAGCCTTGGCCAGCAGCTCCTCGGCCACCACCCTGCTGATGTCCCGGTGGTACCAGCTTGCTGCTGCCATCCTCGTGGGTGGCACAATGTCAGCTGCACTGCGTTGTATCCCCCACCCCACATGGGCTGATTGCCGTGGAAGGGGAAGGTGGGGGCCCGGAGGCGGTGGGTCCCGATGGGCGATGTGCAGCTCCTGCTCACAGGGTGCCCCGCATCGATCCCCCCAGCTGGGCGGTGCAGTAGGAGTGGGTCTGGGGAGGCTGTGGGGTGAAGCTGGGGGTCCGGGTGCTCCTCATCATGGGTGGCTGCAGCCTGCAGAGTGAAGGGGAGCAGAGGAGCAGATCAGGGACCCGCGGCAGCATCACCCCACCAGCGTCCTGCCCTGCTGCACCACGAGCATGAGGCCACACGGACATCCCGGCAGCACGTGGGACCCCGTATGTCACCAGAAGTACTCACCCTCTCTCGCAGACATGGCACTGCACACCCTGCGCCCCCACCGCCCGTCCCCTGCAGCCAAGCCCACTTCTCACAGCCCCGCTCTGCACTGCTGCGCCTGCCCACACTCTTCCTCCTTAACGCTCTGCTCACTCCACATCTGGGACAGCCTCCTCGCTCCTCCTCCCACTCCAGCCCTGCTGGCAGGAGGAAGCCGGCAGCCATGCTGGGCCCCGAGCGCAATGGGGGCTGCCCAAGCACCACCACCCTGCTGCCATGCAATCCCAGACCCCACCCCACAGTTGTACCCAGCGGAGGGGATGGAGGGCTGCACGGCATCACTGTGCTGTGCCGGGGCTGGCAGTGATGGGGATGCCTGCACACGGGGGTACGGCTGCAGTGTGGGGCTGAGCTCCAGCCATGCAGAGATGGTGATGCTGTGGGCACTGGGTGGGTGAGAAAAGTAGGTACCCAGTGCTGCATTCCTCATCCTGTTCAGGGGTGCCCTGGCTTCAGGAAGAGGGGAAGCAATGGGCTCAGGGAGGGCGTGGGGACCATCACACTGAGGTTTTGCTCCTCGTGGCATGCAGTAAGCAGACCCCACGTGCCAAGAGCTGCGTGGGGCAGCTGCCAACAAGGCTGCGTTAGGGTGATTAGCACCACGGCACTGTTAATTACAGACAAGCTGCAGCCACCATCTGCTGCAGGAGAGATGGGATGGGGGCTTCACCACCCACGCCAGCCTGGTTCCTCCCTGCTCTTTGCACGATTTGCTCTGGGCAGTTTACAAGACCAGCACGTGGGCACCCCCTGCAGCAAGCAGCAGCAGGCACAAGGACATCCCCACCACCCTCTGCACAAACCTCTCCAAGGCATCCCCTGAGCTCCTGGCACCGAGGAGAAACCTGGTCACCTCAAGGGGCCACCACCTGGTTTGGGGATATCAGCTACGGGCTGGTGGCATTCCCATCCCTCAGCTGTCCCAAGCACAGCTGCATGGCATGGGGCAGTGACTGGGGACTCCACCACCTGGAGACCCCCTCCCACCAGTGCTGCTTTCAGCTGTTACTTAACCATTCCTGTGGCTGCGGGTCCGGCGGCAGGCAGGATTAGTGCTGACCACAGCACCTAATCCAGCTCAGGGCAGGAAGGCACGACGCTGCCAGGGGCTTTGGGAAATCATTGCTGTCTGTCTGCCAGCCTGCCCTGCAGCAGGATGTGCGTGAGTGGAGCAGCACACAGTGTGAGGACCTGCAGGTAAGGCTTCGTGCCATTCATCAAACAGGAGAAGGGCATCGCCCAGCAATCCAAACACGGGGCTGCGGACCCCGGTGTCCCATTGCCTGTGCTGCAGTCACACCGACGCGTGCAGGCACCCAGGTAAGGCTGCACCCAGACCTCCACCACTGGGAAGATCACAGTTCACGTGGCCTCTGCCCTTGGCAGAAATAGTGCCTGCTAATCTGCAGCATAAGCAGCTCTGTGTGTGCAATTAAAGAGATCACAAGTCCTGGACCCGGTCAGCACGTGCTGGCAGCCGCAGCCCCACACTGTTTTGTGCTCAGTGGGGTGGTTGTGGGGTGGTCCAACCCCACCTCCTGCGTGTGTCCCCCCACACTACAGGATGGCAGTCCCCAACATGGACCCACTTGGTACTTCCCCAGTTTTCTTATTTGCAGCTGTGCACCCTGAATTAACAACATGTTAACCGGGTAAAGTGAGGCCAGCCTGCAGCGTTATGAAATGACCACTGGTGAGGGAGCAGCCCTCGTGGGTGTGTTCACACCATCATCTCGTGAACCACTGTTCCTGGGCCTTCTCTCTTTGGTTCCTATTCTCCCACCACCATGTGTCTGTGTGCTGAGGGCAGGACCAGGTGGCAGGGATGCACCCACCGCTCACTGCCCAGGGACTGATTCTGGGTCCTGAGGGGCTCAAGGTCCTTCCCAAGCTGTCCCATACCCACAGCAGGATTTAGGAGGTGCCTGGCCCCATCATGGCAGCCCCACAGAGTGCACAAGGGAGGAATCCAACCGGGAAGCCCCTTCCTTCCCTTCTGCTGATCCCATCCACCACCATGTGAGGACCTGCACCCTGCCTGCACCCTGCCTGCCAGGCGCTTCCACCCCAATTATCATCACTTCACTCCTAAGCTTTACCAATCTCCATAATCTGCTTTCCCAGGGCTCCAGCCACCACCCCATTTATAGCCCACTCTTACTCACAAAGCATCTCCCTGGTTAAGAAACTAATAGGATTGCAGCCCCAAAATACCTCTCCCATAGTGCACACATGGCACACCCCCGGCCAAAGCCTGGTGGGCGAGATTCGGGGTGGGAGCAGGTGGCTATAAGAGGCCACAGAGCTGGGAGCAGCCGTGGTGAGCAGGTGGCAGCAGGACAAGCAGGAAAGGAAGAAGAGAACGTGCATCCAACCCCAGGTGAGCGCTGCTGTGCTGAACAGGCAGGGATGTCAATGGCAGAGTGGTGGCTGGAAGGAGGGCAGCCTGCAGCTGGGTGGGTTTCAGTATGGGTGTAGGCATCCTTAGTGCAGGAGGACTTGGCCAAGCCAGGAATCCCAGTGCCCATTCTCGGAGCTCTGGCACACAAAGGAAGGCTTCAGCTCTTCTCTCCTTTCTGTCCTTTCATCCTCCCTTTCCCCATCATGCAAATCGTGCTCCCTCAGCACCTCAATCTGCTGCTCCCAAGGAATCCTGTGGATTAGGATGTCCGAGACCCACAGCCCACCTGAGGCCATTCCAGAGCCCGTGCTTGGGACTGACGCTTTGTTTTCCCATGGGGAAGAACATCATCATCTTCCCTCCACTCCCTCTCTATCGCCTTTTCCCTTCTCTCCACCATCACTGGTTACATAAAGGGGTGATTCTGCCCACGCGCTCCTGGGGCTTAAAATCTTGCCTGGCCTTAAGCCCAGCTAATGTCAGAGCTGCCTAAGTTTAAGAAGCAGAGCTCATCCCTCCTGATCTCCCCACAAATCAGCCAACAATCAGCGAGACATTTGCCGTTTAATTCTGGACGCTGATGTTGATCAAGCAAAAAGCAGCAGCCCCCGAGGGGAGCTCAGTCCTGTCCCACTGCTGGCCCTGAGGCTGTTGGTGAGTGTGGGATGGGGCTCTGAATGGCACTGGGCTCCCCTGCCCATGGTTTTCCTCACTGTCTTGTGAGTGAGCACAGTGAATATGTTCCTCCTTGCAGGTGATGGCAGCAAATTCCCAGCAGCTGCAGTCTCCAGCAGCTCCATCACTGGGGTGAACCCCCAACCCCATAAGGTCCTGAGGGAGCATGGCAGCTCTGGATGCAAATAGAGCATCTGAGCCCTGCTAAGCCTCCAGCCGTGCTGCTCACAGTGCCAACCCCCAGGAGGGCCATTGCCAAGGGTTCTGCAGAGCATTGGCACACGAACCATTGAGTCCCCATTGCTGGTGATGGCCAATGGGGCTCCTGTTCCCATCTCCAGCATTTCCCCCATCTCTCCCTGCAGGTTCCTGGCTGTGTGGCACCTGACTTACAATGGCAGAAGGATCAAAGTAAGCCTGAATCCCAAGGCTGGGACATATCTGCCTGCCTGGGCACAGCTCCTGAGGATGCTCCTCTAGGGGGAGAGAGCAGCGCTGCCCCCAGCCTCACCACTGTTCTGTGCTTTTCCTGCAGGGTATTCAAGAAGACCAGTCCCAATGGGAAGGTGAGTCCATCAGGCACATGTGGGTCTGTCCCCAGTGCACATGAGCTGGTGGTGCCCAATGGTGAGGCTGCGGGGGCCTCAGTGTGGGGGACAGGGGACGCAGCCCAGGTTGCCATTCCCTTTGCAACCTCCTGCTTCCCCTATGCCTGCTATGGTGCCATCACTGGGGTCACTTTTCAAAACAAGTGTTTTAAAAAACACACGCAATTCCTGCGATGCGATGCCTGCTCCTTCACACCAAACACCTGCAGCACCACAAAGCTCAGCACCCACTGACCTGATGTGTTGTTTCCATTTGCCATGGGCTCCTCCAGCTGTCCATCTACCTGGGGAAAAGGGACTTTGTGGACCACGTGGAGTCGGTGGATGCCGTGGGTGAGTGTGGTTCCCAGGGTGCAGTTGGTAGTGAGTGGCCTCGAACATTGCTCTGTGTGGAGGGAGGAGTGAGGGCAACTCCAGAGGAGCAAACACCTCATTTTCCTACAAATATCTTTAAAGCAGTACTTACAAAGCAAAATTCCTTTGCAAGTAAGCCCTGGGGGTGGAGATGCTGAAGGAAGGGTCACCATCCCCATGCAGGCAGCTCTCCTGGCCTCCTCCCAGCTGAGCATCTCACAAGGACCTTCCCTCTCTCCAGCACACCCAGTTCACCACCTCTCCTCTCCCGTTATTTGCAGATGGCGTCTGCCTCATCGACCCGGAGTACCTAAAGGACAGAAAAGGTATTAAGGCACAAAAACCCATGTTACGCAGGGCAGGGACACAACCCCTGTAGGTAGCCATGCCTTGAAGAGATCTGATGAATCTCATTGACTTTATGTTTGGCGTCTGAGATCTGCTTTCAATGCCAATAAGCTACAAACACACCTTGTCTTTCTTTCCTCCTTTCCCAACCCTTCCCCTGCGCCTTTCCCTCCTCGCTCCCCTCCATTCTCACCCACGCTGGCCCCAGTCTATGTGACACTCACGTGCGCCTTTCGCTACGGCCGAGACGACCTGGATGTCATTGGACTGACCTTCAGGAAGGACCTCTACGTCCTGACCACTCAGATCTTCCCACCGGTGCCTGAGCAGGTGCCCAAAACCCTCACCTCTCTGCAGGAGAAGCTGCTGAAGAAGCTTGGTGAGAACGCCTATCCCTTCACCTTTGAGGTAAGGGTTGCTTGGTGCTTCCCAACCACGCATCTCAATGGGGATCATCCTTGGGCACGCTCTCTATCTGTGCTCTGTCTCTGTTCTGCCCAGATTGCCACCAACTTGCCCTGCTCGGTCACCCTCCAGCCAGGACCAGATGACGTGGGAAAGGTCAGATGCTGTCCCAGCCTGTCCCCAGGTTGTTTCTCTCTCACGGGGAAGAGGTTGGAAGGGATGGACAGCTGGAAGCAGGGCTGGGATCCGCAGGGATGTGGTGGGGGAAGGAGGGGAACAAATCTGAACCTCGTGCAGCTCAGAGCCTCTTTGTAACCCAACGTGTCCTCCCAGGCCTGCGGCGTGGACTTCGAGGTCAAAGGGTTTTGTGCTGAAAACCTGGAGGAGAAGATTCACAAGCGGTATGTATTCCCCTCAAATAGAGGGGAACCCTCATCCATTTCCACTGCCCTGAAACTGAACAACTGAGCCATTTGGGGGTGATCACCTCCGGAGCTGAGACAAGGCTGCAATGCCTGCTCGTGTCATGCTTGGGTTGGGGACTTTGCCTAAAGGAAGGGTGACGGTCCCTATGCCTGTGTCCACCCCATCCTCAGAGCAGCCTGTAGACTGCAATGTTTGAATGGAAGAATTGAGGTGCCCCCGTAGACAAGCTATGCGTGCCTAGGGAGGCCAGGGGGTGACAGCTTCTCGCCCTGCAGGAACTCAGTGCGCCTCGTCATCCGCAAGATCCAGTTTGCACCTTTGAAGACAGGCCCAGGGCCCAAGTCAGAGACCACCCGGCAGTTCATGATGTCTGACAAGCCCCTGCACCTCGAGGCCACCCTGGAAAAGGAGGTCAGTGGGGGGCTGTTCCCAGGGATGGGGACCGGGACTTCTTCGGCCCCAACCCCATTTGCTGGCCACGTAATTGAGCTTTTTCTGACTGCAGATCTACTACCATGGAGAACCCATCAACGTGACTGTCAATATCAACAACACCACCAACAAGATCGTGAAAAAAATTAAGATTGCAGGTGAGAGGAGTTGTCCCAGAACCCCTGTGTTGGGTTGGAGAGGGGGAATGTGGGCCTGGGTCTCTGCCACCATGCCAACGCTGCTCCCTCCTGTGTGCCTCCAGTTGATCAGATCACAGATGTGGTTCTCTATTCACTGGACAAATACTCAAAGACTGTGTGCATGGAGGAGATCAAGTGAGTAAAAAGGAGCTGGCAAACAGAGCTGGGGAGAGGAGGGAGGGGGAGAAAGAGAAGCTGGTGGCGATGATGGTTTTACACTGAGCAAGAACAAGGTTAGAAGTGCAGATGTGAGGAAGCAGAGGAGAGGGAAGGCTGCAGACACTGAGAGTCCAGCTTGAGCCTGGGGACGTCCCTGGGGAAAGGTGCACAGCTGCCCCCAGGCTGCTTCCTCTCCCCGTTTTGCATCTTGAGCCCAGCCGCAGTCAGATGAGGTCTCTGTGCTCCTGAAAAAGAGGAGTGACAGAGCAAAGATGGGAAGGCAGAAAAAAAGAAGTGGTTGTGAGAAGGAACAAAAGGAGGAAATGAGCCCAGGCAGCTGCAAGGGAGGGGAGGATGGGGTAGGAAGGACGTCACACTGGCACGGTGCTGAGCACTGATCAGGGGGTGCTGGGTGCTGGCTCTGAGCTCTCCTCTCCCAACCCTTCTAGTGAGAATGTGGCAGCCAACTCCACCTTCTCCAAAACGTACTCTGTCACCCCCACGCTCTCGACCAACCGGGAGAAGCGAGGCCTGGCTCTTGACGGCAAGCTCAAGCACGAGGACACCAACCTGGCCTCCACCACCATGTAAGAGCCTCTGCATCAGAGCAAATCTCAGCTCAGGCACCTCAAGTGGCCTCCAGAAGCTGTGGCCTCAGCCACTGATCACCCTTCCCTTCTCTCTGTCCGCCACGTTGCTTTGCAGTACAATCTAGTGCACCCCACATCAGTGCAATTGCTCTGGGGGTCATGAGGTTGGCTGCATGTCACAGCTCTGCTCTGCCTCTCTCCTAGCCTGAGACCCGGCATGGACAAGGAGGTGCTGGGGATCCTGGTGTCCTATAAAGTGAAGGTCAACCTGGTGGTGTCCCGAGGAGGGTGAGCTCTGTGGGCATGGTGGCAAGGACACCTCTTGGGTCGTGCGCTGGGGTCTTGTACAACTGGGCTGGTGACAAGGGGATGGATGCAATGAGAAGGAGCTCATGCTGTGGGTTCCTTTCTCCCTGCCCATTTCCAAGGACTGTGGAGGCAGCTGAGGTCCACCTCATCCTCTTTGTCTCCACCACTACTGCCCTTCACTTATTATAAAGCATTTTATTTCAAAGCTAAAAAACCGACACCCTTCTCTTCTTCCTTTGCTGCTTTCTTTCCTTTATCTCCATGGCCAAAGCATCCTGGGGGATCTCACATCCAGGTAAGGAGGGAGCTGCCCACAGCGCTCAGTGCCAGCACAGTGCAGAGCCGGGGCCAGCATCGTGCAGCACTGGGTGGGTTCACTGAAGGAAGTGCTTCTGCTTCCAGTGATGTCGGTGTTGAGCTGCCCGTCATCCTGATGCACCCGAAGCCTGCGGACGGTGAGTAGCACCTGACATGCTGCCGAAACACCAGGGAAGAAAATGTAGTTCCTGTTCAAGGGGGAACTGATAGGACTGATGGCTCTGGAAAGTCCCAACGGCTGGATGAAGCGCCCCAGAAAATGAGGCACATGTGACTCATCAGCCACGTGTTGCTCAGGACCAGACAGCGTGCTGGAGGAGCAGCTCTGCTCCCTGCTGCCACCCACACATGGCAGGCTGTCCAGAAGAGCACCTGAGCATTGAGATGCCTGTTGAATGTCATTTCTTTATTAACTATAAACATCTCTATTTCAATCCCTGCCTTCCCATGCTGTGCTTACAAATGGACCACACAGATAAACCAAGGTAAGTTTACTTACACCTCAGACTGCATTTCCTCCAACATGCAAATTGTGTAAACCCATCGCAGATATTCCATTTTGGGTAATGGAGGTGCTCTTAAATTAGAACATCCATGCCAGCAAGCCTTGTGCACGTGTCACAGCAGGCAGCACGGCATCCCCTACAATGGCACAGGCAATAGGATGTAGGCCTATTCATGGCAGCCATTGCTACCAGCCGGCCCCACAGCTCTCACAGCTCCCAGACCCTGCTTCTGTGTCTGGTTCGTGCCACAGTGCAGGGTGTTACATGGGGGTGTGGAGCCTGGAAACTCAGTCTGCAGCACTGCCTCAGCTCAGCAAGGACACAGAGGCTTACAGAGAAGAAAAGCTGTTGGCTTGCCCCCACCATCACAGCCCGCAGATTTCCCCAGGTCGTTTCATATTCACACACTCCTGGAATTGTTTTTGCTGACTCTTCATTTCCATCTTTTCCTTTTCTGGCTCTCCCTTGCTGTCATCCACTTGCCTTTTGCAAGGAGGTAACGAATCCCTTTGTCACCACTGTAGCTCCCTTCCCCTCCTTTTTCCCCTTGACACTATAAAACACTGCCTTGAATTAAACCCCCCAAAGTTGCTGGCCCTCCCCCGGCTCCCCAGCTCCAGTTTGGGCTGCACGCCCGCAGGGTGTCTGCAGGGGGAGCCGGATTTGGGGTGGGGTTCAATCGTTCCAACCTCACCGCGCTCCTTGCAGCGAGGAGGACATCGTCATCGAGGAGTTCGCTCGCCAGAAGCTCAAGGGAGAAAAAGACGATGAAGACGAGAAGGAGGAAGGCGAGAAGGAGGAGAGCTGAGCTGTCTGCAGACGGAGGCACGGGGGGCCGTACCCCCACAGCACCCCGCAGCCCTGCCCGCCCTCAGCACCACGTGCCCGTAGCTGCCCCGCTCTGCCCCGCTCTGCCCCCTAGTTGCCCCGCTGCCCCGGCGCTGCTATCGGGCTGTCCCACCGCCCACACTGAGCGCGGAGCTCCGGCGCTCGCACGGCCCAGCAGCGGCCCCGGGCGCCGTGTCGTCCGTCACCGGCCTGAATGACGCGATGTTTTCGGCGTGTTTATAAATAAACCGACGCGAAACGAGAAACGGAGCCGTTTTGTAGGAGCGCTACAACGGGGGTGGGCTCGAGGCCGCCGCCCACCGCCAGGTGGCGCTGTGCCGCGTCGGTGACGCCATCGCGGCGGCGGCGGAAGTGACGCCATCGCGGCGGCGGAAGTGACGCGCGGCGCGGCGGGCGGGGCGGCGGTGCCGGTGTGTGCTCGGCGGCCTCTTCTTCTCCTCAGTCACGGCTCCGGCTCGGCCTCTCCGCGCCGCCATGTCCGCCCCAGGCAGCGGCGGCGAGTTCGGCAACCCGCTGCGGAAGTTCAAGCTCGTCTTCCTCGGCGAGCAGAGCGGTGAGCGGGGCGGGGGTTGGGCCTGCTGCTGAGGTGCCGTTAGGCGGGGCGGGGCCGGCGGGGCGGCGGCCGGAGCGGGAGGGGGGGGGAACCGGGGGCGGCGGGGCGGGTCGGGCCAGGCCGGGCCGGGGGGTCGGTGGGCTGGGAGGGCTCGGCATCTCCTCACCGCCCGCGGCTGCGCTGCGCCCCCGGAGGCGGCGGCTGCCTCCCGCATCCCGCACTGCCGTCGGTCTCCTTTCAGCCGGACGCCGGCTCTGTTTCGTGCCCCTGCCCTCACGGTGCGTGGATGACTTGCGTTATTTTCTTGAAATCGGGGTGCTCCGTCTGTGTCGCTCTCCCGTATTTGTCGTCTCCTCCACCGCAGGACTGCGTCTTGCAGGAATTTCCAGAAGTTTTCAGGTTGAGCTGCCTCAGCGAGGCGGGATCCATGTTGCTGCTGACAGGTGCTTGCTTTCCTGTTGCTGGCGCTCACCATTTCGCTGCTTTCTGCAGCTGCTTATTCCTTTTCTTTCCTCCCTTCTGTCTTTGTTTTTTGCAGCTTCCCAAGAGAATCAGGGATCTTTGGTTCCCGTTCTCATCAGTTCTTGCACTATTTCTCTTGGTGACATTTGGATATGTGCATTTTTTAAGCAAGCTATCAAAGTTCACAGGATCACAGAATGGCCTGGGTTGGAAGGGACGTCAAGAATCACGAAGCTCCAACCCCCTGCCACAAGCAGGGCCACCAACCTCCCCATTTCACAGCAGCCCAGGGCCCCATCCAACCTGGCCTTGAACACCTCCAGGGATGGACGAGGCATCCACAGCCTCACTGGGCAGCTGTTCCAGCACCTCACCCCTCTCCTAGTACAGAACTTCCCCTGACATCCAACCTAAGTCTTCCCTCCTTCAACTTAAAACCATTTCCCTTGCCCTGCTGTTATCTACCCTTTCCAAGAGTTTACCTTATATCTAAATATCATTTATGGACAAATGATCTCAGTATTAAACGCTGCTTTTCTGTGGAGCTAGTGGCAGCTAATTAACGTCCAAGGCAACACTGTGTCAGCTTTTGATGCTTGCATCTGGGAGTCCCAGACTTGGTGATTACATAAGTGCCCAAATATGAATAACAAAGCAGTTTTACTGCTTGCTCAAAGCAAACAGGCAGCTCTATGCTGTTCTCATCATAACATACTTAAATTGAGGGTCAGGTTTCCATAGTGATTAGATTTTTTCTTAGATTCCTTTGACTTAGTGCTCACCTATTATCTCATGAATGAATTTCTCAGCTGGTTATTTCCCAGGTGGGAGTAGCTGGGAAGTAGCCTTATGTTGGCAAGGTCATTCTGGCAGTCAGTGGTACCAGTGTGTGAATCCTGACCAGCAGGTTCTTCCACTGCTCTTTGAAAGTAATTTTGCCTCTTCTTTTATAGTTGGGAAGACCTCTCTGATCACCAGGTTTATGTATGACAGTTTCGACAATACTTACCAGGTATGTGGTAGACACTCCTCTGTGAACACATCTAATTCCCAGTACTAAAATGCATTCCTGTTGTGCATGTCTCCATGAGGTATCAATTGAGTATCATACACGAGACTGTAGTGTGAGTTGAAACGTAGATCAGACTGGAATTAAGTCCCAGTGTGCTATCAGGGTGTGCAGTGAGCAGGAGAGCTGTGAGGTTTAGATCCTGTTTGGGTGTTGGAGAACTGTGAGGAAAGCAAAGAGAAACGTTGGTTTATGGGATCAGTGAACAAAAAAGACAATGGTGAGGATGAGTGAAGGTCAGTATGGAGCATCAGGAAATGGGGAATAAGGTACACGTGTGCTTCTGATAGTTCTTGGTCTCTGCTATCTTTATAGACGTCCTGTTAAAATAGGAGTAGTTGAGTCCAGACTACGTGGACGGACCCCCAAGAAGTCAACGTGGTGAATTTTCTCTCTGAGTCTCTCTCTTTTTAATTTTTAAATGTATGTCTTGTTTTTTAGCTGAAAGGGTATAGATAGAAAAAGTCAGGGAAATTTTGGCAAGGAGAGAGCAGGGTAGGGATGGAGAGACTTCAGACTGAGAAGCTCAGCATGTGTAGGAGGCGCAGAGATCTTGGGAAGAGTTAGCTGAAACAAAATGGCTTAGTGGTATTTCAAAGGAGTACTGAATGTCTTTGAGGAAGATGAGACTGTGGTGGCCTCTTTTAATGCAGGCCAGGAAGAGTTATTGGTTTCAGTTGGAGTAATTTCAAGCTGGAAGGTAACAGAGAAGGTGGTTTTCTGGAGGACGAGTCATTTACTGAAACCAGATCTACTTGTGCTTTGTGTGCTTTTATTCCTAACCCTTGTTAGGTGCTCTGGAGGGTTTATCTTGTTGTGAGCTGTCTTGGCTGCAGAAAACAGGGCTCCTAGAGAAGAGCTACTGACTGCAGAAATTGGCAGCTGTGGTTTGATATCAGCTGGTTTTTGTTCTAATGGATGCTTCCAGAACACGTGGTGCTGCCCGTGTTTGAGTCTGGAGATTGTACTAAAATCTATTCAGTAATCAGTCACTTGTTTCCTGGGGTTGTGAGGGGCCGGGATGCCTGCTTGATTTAAATGCCTGCAAACGTTTAACACCTCTAACTTTGTAAGTTACTTTGGGTGTTTCTGTACTGGAATGTCTGTGCAGCAATGGAAATGTGAATGGAGGGAGGTAGATGGAAAGAACTGCTTGGGAAGTGCAGCTTCTGGTTCTTCTTGAAAAGGAAGAGCATTCTCTGTTGTTGGATAGCCCTGAATCAACGTTACTTTTTAGGTTTCAGCGCAGTTGCTCACAATTTATTTGCTCTACCTTCTGGTTGTTTCTAATAAGAGAAATGTTACCAGAACAAATTGCTGTAAAGCAGAGGGAGATGACAGGACAGATACGATCTGTGCTGAGATGCACGAATGTCAAGGAGGTAAAATTAGAATTTGGAGGATCTTGGGAGTTGAGAAGTGTTGGAAGAATAGTGTGAAATAGAGATAGTGGAGATACCCAGATTGCTTTGTTTTTATCAACTCATTTGAGGGCAAATGACTTCAACAGCTAAATTACAAGTTAGCAAACGTTCTTTAGAGATTGTGTAGAAAGATCTGATCTGCAGATCCTGGGAGGCAGTTCCTAACGCTTTTCTTCTTTCCAGGCAACCATTGGAATTGATTTCCTGTCAAAAACAATGTATCTCGAAGATCGCACGGTAAGTGAGGCGTCCGTGTGTCGGTGTGGCAGCAGCAGCTGCTGTGGTGCTGTTTGCTGGCCAGGCCTCCAGCGACTGCTGGAATCCCACAGCACCTTCAGAGGGACAGCCTTTGTTGAGTCAGATCACTGACCCGTGGCCTTGCTGGTACCACTAGCATGTAAGGCCTCCAGCACTGAGCCTGATCCTTCCATGCAAAACTGGGGTGAGCCCATGTCCGAGCCGTGGGGAGCGACTGGCTGCTCTGCTTGAGAGGCACGCTTTGCTCCCAGGATTTGCAGTGCTGTCTGTAGGGGTTGTCAGTGTGACTGGATGTGGACAGACCCCAGGAAGCAATTCCAAGTTTTGAAGTCATTCAGGATTAACAATAGTGGCACGGTTCGTCTTTGCAGAAAGGTTCTATTTGTAGCACAATGCTGACTTTCTGTTAATAGAGCGTTTTTGAATTTAGCTTGCATGAGACTCCATTTTGCAGGAGTTCCCTTGTATCTCTCTCCTGTCTTTCAGCATCTGCCCATTTGTTCCTGTTTTGCTAGCAGTTGCCTTTTTGCTCATTTTATTACTGGCCAAGAAGCTGCTGGCAGGAGGGAGGGGTCAGCGCTGCAGTGGAAGCCTTTTGCACTATTTTGGGTCTGTTGCTTTTGAAGAAATCTCATCCCTGTGTGTGGTGAGATTCTCCTGAGTGCTTCTCTGCCATCTTACCAGCGACTGATTGTTAGAAAAGACCTCACTGAATCTTTAGGAGAGCTGCTTGGAGAATGTTCTTGTGTTGTTAGCAGATCTTGAGAACGCACCTTGACACGTGTGAAGTCAAGGTGGAATGCCTGTGTCTTGTTTGCAGCAGTCTGTAGGTCTCAAGTGTAGTCCTGGTTCCTTATGGCTGTGTAGGTCACAGTGCTGTGCACCTCCTGGCCTGCTAGCCAGAAAAATGGCTGGTATACTGTTAGCTTTCTTAATTATTTATCCTGTTAAAATAACGAGAGGTGCTGAGTGAAAGTCAGGAGGGAGAAATACTAGCACACCAAGCTAGACAATGGAATGGTTTCTCAGATATGGCTGGTCCTATATTTTGCTATAGGCTTTGTCTGCTGTACTTGAAATGAAGAATGTGAAGCCTCCAACTGCAGCTTATGCTTTGACATCTATGTCTTTATGCCAAATAATATGTCCTGTATGTAGTGGTTGTACCCCACTGCTGTTCCTAGGCACTTCACATCAGAATTTCCAGTGGATTAATCAAAACTGTGTGTGGATGATGCACTCCTTAGGATTTGGAGTGGCCACAGCTAGCTAGCTGTAGGCTGCAGTCTGTATGACTTGTGTACCTGGAGTCCCCCTGTGGCAGAATGCACTGAGGTATGTATGCACAGTTCCCTCCTTAGCAGACAGGTTTGGAAGGTACTGTAGGGATATTTAGGACATGGGAGAGTGTGCTTGTGTACGAGTTGCTGCTGGTCATGTGGAGGGGGAGAGGTTATTCTGGTGTGTCAGGTTGCAGTTAGAGGTACCGCTGCCTCTTTTCACGCTTCTGTTCCATGTTAACTTTCCTTTTGTTGCATTTTTTTTAACCATGCAGGTTTTTTTTCTTTTTATTTCACTTCAGTTTCGGTTTTGTTTTCCATTTTCCTGCCCTTTCCTTTCCCTCTTCCCTGCACTTTTCCGTTTCCCAGATCAGGCTGCAGCTGTGGGATACAGCCGGCCAGGAGAGGTTCCGCAGCCTCATTCCCAGCTACATCCGTGACTCTGCTGTGGCTGTCATTGTCTTTGACATTACAAGTAGGTATTGAGCCTGAGTGTCTGCAGAGGCCTTGCTTGTAACGTGTGCCTTTTGTGCTTTGGAGGCAGTGCTGGTTTCTGAACGTAGTTCAGTGCAGCGTCTGATGCACGGGCTCAGATGCAAATGATGCAAATCGTTCTCTACAAGGTCTCACATCGCTTACATACCTTCACAGGTTTTCTTTTTCTAGCTTTCCCATCCACCCCCATAACTTTCCCATCCACCTTTACGTGTCAGCAGAGCATTCAGCACAGCGCCCTTCAGCCGCTCACACAGGCGCTTGTCCAGTCTGAGCTGTGAGATGTTGGTTCTTCTAGAGCTGTCCTTGGTTGTCATGCTGTTTATCTTGCTCCACAGCTTCTGCTCTGAACAGTTTTTCTTGTATTCCCACAGTTAAGATAGAACATCAGCCCCAGAACTGCAGGTGTTTTGTGAGCTGAGGGGGAAATAGGTGAGCATCAAGCCCCCAAACCAACATAAACCCCATCTGCTGACACCTAAACTGGGCAGTCATTTAAGTCTTGTCTGCTCAGAAATCAAACTGTGGAAATGATACAGAAAACTGCCCTGGCAGGTGGGTGAATAGGGGTTATGGCTGTGTGTGACTTTGTGGAATGAAAGGTGGCTGGTAGCCTTTAGAAAACTTCTTAGCTTTTCTGTTTGTTTTTTTGTGGGTTCATTGTTGTTTTTGTTGTTGTTTTTGTGCTTTTTTTCCTGTTTTGGTGTTTTTTGTTTTGTTTTTTCAAATCTTCATATGTTTCCTCCACTCTGGGTAACGAGAGAGGTAATAGAGGAGACAATTTCAGAGGCCAAACCAGTGAGTTACTGCCAGACTAGGTAAAACACTCATTTAAATAGAAGCAACGTGGTGACTTGTGAGTATTCAAGACTCCCATTTCATTGAAGAGCAGAACTGACAACTCATGTGAGTCACCAGAGAGCTTTTGAGAAGGAATTCCTCTCAACACAATTTCTGAAGAATAAATGAGTTTATATGCAAACTGTCTGTAACTCTTGGCATAAGCATTTTAGTGTAGGAGAATAATTTAATGATAACTCTGTTATCACTTCCACTTGATCTGGCTTTTTCAGCTAAGTGAGCTACAGCATCAGCTACACAGGATTCATACCCCCTGAATTAAGCTGAAGTAAAGCACCACAGATTTAAACAAACAAAACAGCACTCCTTTGGCTTGCCTTCCTTCTGTCACAGACTGTACCTTATTGGGAGCCTTCATGGATCAGGAGTTTGTTTCACTTTGGAAGATGGAAGTGCTGAGCAGCTGATCACAAACTGCCCTCAGAACGAGAGGTTGATGGTAGCAAAAATAATCACGGTGTTTCAATTCTGTAGCTTAAGTATTTAGGGAGGATTTCTGGTTTGGTGCAAAGTATTGTAAAGCTGATCTTCCGGGGTTTGAGGGGTGCTGAGATGTGCTGTGGTGATGTGCTGGGAATGGGTTCGCATGAGCAGAGTTTCAGGCTGCAGAGGCTGGCATCTTTTCCTCCCAGCTGTTGTGACAGGTTTAGGAGGCTGTTTATCCAGGCAGGTGGAACAATCTTGCCACAGTCTGGCTTGTTATTAACAACTTCCAGATGTGTCAGAAATAATTAAATGACAGCTGATCTCATCGTGCCTCAGTAGTGGTCTGAGCTTTTCAGATAACATCATTTTTTTCCCTTTACTGCTCTTTGTTCTGTGCTTAGCAACTAGGAAGCTTTTAGTTTTCTCACGATAGTGAAGGAATACGCTTGTGTGCTCTTGAGGGCATGATAATGGTGACTGAGGGGATTACAGAAATAGTTTCCAGTCTGAATGGAAGCTGAGCTGTGCATTTGCACTGTCTTTAGTAGCAGCTGTATTTGGGAACCTCAGTCTTCTCTAAGTTCATGTTGATCACAGTTGTGTAAAACAGGGACAGTCCTGTGAGTACCTGCCAGGATGCTCTGAACAAGTACAGCAAGCACTGCTGGCTCCACTACTTGTTCCTCTTCAACAAGATCAGCAGGGCCAGCCTGTCACCTTCAGTCGCTTTTGTGATTGTGAATCTGCAGTCTAGAGCATTTAAATCACCCCCTTGGTGAATTCTGTGGGTGAAAAAAGCTGGTGCAGCAGTAATGTTTTGGACGCTGTAAGGAGCTCATTGGGAAGTTCAAAGCCCAGAGCCTGAAGCAGTCGTTACTATCAGTCTGATCTGCCAGCAGTGGCGTGAGGTCGTCCAGGCCCTTGGAGTTCATCACCCTGAGTTTCCAGGCGTAGTGAGGAGCCCTGATCTCTGCTACTGTAACAACAGCTGCCTTTAGAAGAAGGAGCCCTAGCTGTACGGCCCAACTGTAAGCTCTGATCTTCCTGAAGTCCTTGGGCAACCATGTGGGTGTTCTGATACAGATGTGTCTTGTTTAACCTGTTGTATCAAGACATTTTGCAGACGTGTGCATCTATTTACATTTTTCTTGTAAACAAACCAACCATCAGACCTTCAGAAACTGTTTTCTCCCTTGCAGCCTATCTCCTGTCTGTGGTTATGACTGCATGCACCACATATTCATACATACTAAGAGGGGGAAAAGGATGGTAGCAAACCAGATGCTAGTGCTGTCATTGAATAACTTGGTTTGTGTTTGGAGATCATGGTGGTTCTGGAGATAAACTGTATCTTACAGCATTTGGTACTTGGTTCTGACTCTTGTGCTTATTAAAAGGGGAGAGCCCAGTGTCCTTTTTGCACATGAAGCCTGTATTGTAGCATTTGCTTTTTTTTCTGCTGGAATTTAAGTTATCAGTTGCCCTGATGTTGCATGAAAATCTCCATTGCCATCTTCTGGCTGCATCATGCTGGGAGAATGGATGCTGTTGCACTACTTGGTGTCAGACTTGAGGTAGTTAGGTGTCTGCCATGTGGTAAATGCCCCAAGAGTTTTAACTGGGTCATGGTGGGCCAGGAGGTCTTGCATGAATAAGCCTGGGTAGGCTAGGAAGGTGGCTCTGTTACTTACCTGTGCCTTTAGCAGCAGTGGCTGGAGGTGGCAGCCGTAACCTGGAGCTCTTTGGGATGTGGTGGCCATGGGAGTAGGAGAATCTCTAGGCAAGCAAAGGAGGTAATGAAAGCACATTGCGTGCAATCAGAATCTGAAAAGCCAAATTCTGCCGTGTGCGGGTGCTTGCAGCTGGATTACAAGGTCAGTGCCAGCTTCTGAGACTGAGCTGCGTGTGGTCGGTTCTAGAAATGGCCTTTCTCTAAAGGACAGTTTCCTCCTTTCTTTTCTCTCCTGCGTTCTCTCTGCTCTCTCTGGCCTGGTACCAGCAGGTTCGGCTGCAGCTCTGGGACACAGCAGGCCAGGAGCGGTTCCGCAGCCTCATTCCCAGCTACATCCGCGACTCCACTATTGCTGTGGTAGTCTATGACATTACAAGTGAGTGATCTTCAGTGTCTCGTTGTTTGAAATCCTGCATGTGAGCAGAACTGCTCCCTCGAGTTCTGCGTAAAGATGATTAACAGTAGAAACGTCCCCCTGCCCCTGCGGGTTTTTGTGTTCGGGCAGAAAACGATTTGTGGGTCATTTGTGTGTGATGTGGGGAGACTTGGAGCATCTGGATGCAGGCATACCCAGATCTGTGGGTTTTCTTTCTCACTTCAAAGTAGTTTTATCCTTAACATTCCCATTTGCTTCTTCCTTACAGACTTGAATTCCTTCCAGCAGACCTCCAAGTGGATTGATGATGTTCGGACAGAGAGGGGAAGCGACGTCATCATCATGTTGGTGGGGAACAAAACTGATCTGGCAGACAAGAGGTAATAGAGGAGCTGGTGGCCTTGCTGCCCTGGCCAGGAAGAGCAGGGAACTGGCTGCCTTGACTCTTAAAGTCCTGCGGATTTCACATCTTAGGGCGTGCTGTAAAATGTTTGCCTTTAAAATTCCTAATTCTGTGATGCTGCTTCAACTAACAACCACCAGAATAGCTTTTCAGAGGACCACATTCTGCATTTCTATTTCAAATTCATCCCTTTATTGTTAAATTAAGAAAACATATTTAATGTTTTCAGAGATTTTCCTTTATGAATGCATTGGAAATAGCGTAGATAAGGAAAAATTGTTTATTTCAGTGATCAGCTTCACCGTTAGTTGACAGAAAGAAAATGGAGAACGCAGCTTCTGACAATCCCAGTACTTTAAACTAACACATGCGTGCATATGGGTACTCTGAGATGTGTTCTTTGTGTTTCAAAGGGTATATGAGACCCTTAGTTATGAGGTTATGAGGAATTTTTATTTGGTGTAAAAGAATCTCAGAAAAAAAAAACTGGGCAATGCCTGGATCTCACAGTAAAACAGAGTGTTATGAAATCGAAACCTGGCTGTTCATGAGACGCTTCCAATCACAAGCTACCATCTTCAGAAGCTGTTTTCTCAGAAAAGAAATCCTGCACTATTACCTGGGTTGCCTGCTTGTTTACTTTTCTCCTCAGTATGATGTGCCTAACAGCAGTCTGACCGTTCCATTATTGGATGTTGCCATGTTTTAAATCATAAACTTTGCTTTACTCACCCCTGAGATGTAAATCCTGCCATGGGAAATATTGTGGTGCTTTTTTTTTCCTTCCCCTTACATTTTGGTGTTGTACAAATGCTCATGTGAGACAAGAGCCAGCATCCCTGGCTGTACAGGGATGCTTTTTGCCCTTTGTCCCGGTGCAAGTCGTGCTATTAGTTTTTAGTTTGCTGTGCCTAGCAGGAAAAGCACAGTACTAAAGCTCATGATAGTTGAGGTTTTCCTGAGTGCTGCGTGGGCTTCTGTACTGATGATACTTGTGGAGATGTTTCCTCTGCCCTTCACACCTTCCCATCAATTGTTTTACTTTTCCCAGCTCCATTGGAGGCCAGTGCAAGTAATCCATGCCTTACGCCCCGGAAACGTTGGGGGAACTCAGTGCCCCAGAGCTTCAGAAATGGGATTGATGTATAGAGCTGACTTAGGTTAAGAAATCCAGGTAGCAAGAAGTCAAGAGTGGTCTGGCTTCTGATTTCAGCTCCTAAAAGCATCTGAACGAAATCTGATGGGTTGTAGTTCATTCAGCAGCTCTGTGTGCTGACCAGCTGCTATCACTTACGCCCTCCCAGGAGCTGGAAATACCTGCAGCTCTCTAACTGAAAAATCTGGAGTTCAGATTTGAGGCTAATTTGTACCAATTTGCATTTTTTTGTATAACTGTAAAATCCAGTGGGATAATTCCTGCCTTGCATTATTTTCTGGTGGTGCAGAAGAGTATGTGCAGAACAGCTGTTTCATCTCTGCCATACAGATATAAAAACCAGAAACTTATTTGAACCATAGCTGTGGTTGGAGTTGATGTAGCACTGAAAATCAGAAGTTTAAATTAAGTGCCAGCAGTCCTGGCCTAGGCTTGAATTTGCAATTTCATGTAAATCCTGGTATCAGTAAAAGAAGCCCCACTGTCTTGACCAGAACTATAAAATAAAAGCAGCTCTGTGGCAAGCTGCAATGCTGGGCCTCTTAATTCTGGAAGAAAACACAGTATCAGTTTGAACCTTATCACATTATTCTTTTGTTTTAAGTAGTATACAGCATATTGGAACCCATTCCCCCTGAGTGGTGATTCAGGTTGAGTTCTGGTGCCAAGAAGCTGAACTCAGGATAGCAGTGGTTTTATTTGCTGCAGCCTGTTAGTTTTTCTTTCCTGTTCATGTTGCTTCAGTTGGTGGCTGGTTTTTCTGCAGTTTTCTTTTTATCAGTTTTTGGACTATTTTTCTTTGTTTTGGTTTTTCTTTTCTGTGATTTGTTCTCATTGCTGTAGACAGGTTTCTATAGAGGAGGGTGAGAGAAAAGCCCGAGAACTGAATATGATGTATATTGAAACCAGTGCTAAAGCAGGATATAATGTGAAACAGGTATGTACAGGGCATTGGTCAGAGATGCACTTGCAGGTGCTTGCACACAAGCTGTAGCTGCTGCTGGAGCCTTTCTGATTTCTTTCTGCAATCTTGTGGAGTTCCCTTCAGTTGGCTTTTGGGAAATGGCTTTTTGCAGCAGGTGCAGCTCATGGGGATTCTTCCTTCCCTTGGGAATGCTGTGAATGAGACTCAAATGTATTGCATAAAACTTCATCCTGTGCTGATCACCCTTTAGTAATGGTCTGAAGTCCAGCTGTTCTCTGAATCACTTGCCTGACGTCTCCTCAGCTGGAGAACTCAGGGGTCTTGAATGCCCAGAGCTCCTGAGGTCTCCACTTCTGGACTCTGCACCCTGCTGATGGGCAGTGAATGGGCCTTTCACTGACAAGTGTCTCACTCACAGATATCTCCAATTCCTCTTGACTGTTTTTCCTTTCTGTCTTTCTGCTTCTGTTTGCACCTTTGTCCAGGCAAATCACTACAGAAGAAGGGGAACAGAGAGCCAAAGAGCTGAATGTGATGTTTATTGAGACCAGTGCAAAGACTGGATACAATGTGAAACAGGTAGATGGATCTTCTGTTCTCGAGGCAGGAAGTTTGTACTTTCCTTTTGCTCTGTGGGAGGATTAAGCTTCTGCTTGGGGTTCGTGTTCTTCAGATCTTCTTCAGATACTTGCTTGTATTTGCTGTCAGCCTCTGAAATGCTCCTTGCCCAGTGGTCACTGCTGCTGCTTTACCTAGTGAAAGCTTCCTTCGTGTTAAATCAGTGAATCCCTGTTAAAGCTAAGGAAACTTAACTTACCTTGAAAGGTAAGAGGATCTAAAAATGAAATATGCTGAGGAATAGAAATGGCAGTGCTCAGTGCAGCGTGTCCAACTTCATTCTGTCCATTCCCTTTGCTGCTGCTAACCATGAACGCAGTTTTCTAAACTCAGTTTTGACTCCAGTCGAGTCAGTAGCATGTGCTGATGCTCAAAGTGGAAGTTTCTGCTTCTGTTGACGAGCCACTAAATAAATAAATAAATAAAATCACAGAATGAGGTTGGAAGGGATCTCTGGAGATCTTGTCCAGCCCTCGTGCTCAAATCATAGTCAGCTAAAGCAGGCTGCCCAGATCTGACTCCAGTTGGATTTGGAATATGCCAAAGAGCAGAGACTCCATCTCTTCAGGCAACCTGCCCCAGTGCTCAGCTACCTTACAGCTGAGGTTAAGGATCTGCAGAGAGCATAAGCGTGAGTAGAGTTGGGAAGCTGCCAGCTGGGATACCTGCTGAACTTTGCTGCACACCAGCTGGCTGGAAGAGCCTGGTGATAGGATTAGGGGATGCATTTTGTTTCTGTGGCTGTTTTGGTGCTCAGTGCCTTGATATGTTTTCCAAGTGACATGTATTGAAGGTGTGGATGAGAACATCTGCCAAGCTACTGTGAAGAAAAATCATTGTCAGCTGGTGATTCCTTTAGTCCTTTAAATGAGAAGCTTTTACACGGCATCTTTCACCTGGCTGTCCAGCAGTGTCTGTGTTATTTGCTGCTTCATTAATGGTGGCAGGGGGAGCTCTGAGCACAGGTTTAAAAGTATGCAAAACCATTTTCTGCCTTTATGAGCGTATGCTTGTCCTTCCCAGCTCTTGTACATCCTTAATAGCTGTAAATGGTTTAAGGGCTGGTTCGGCCCGGTTCCGTGACGAGCAGGAAAAACACAAAACCATGACAATAGCTTAAAGCAGCTCACCCAGGCTGGCCATTCTGCCCAGAGGTGGCTGTTTCACAGCAGGACTGAACTGAAAGGGTCGGCTGTAGAGCCTTGGTTGTTCCATAGACTTCTGGAGCACAGCTCTGAACAAACTAAAGGCTTGTTAGAGGTCCCGAGCCAAGCACTGTAATGTAGCTGTGCGTAAAAGCAGTTGAGGCTGGAAATAGTAAATGGTAGCCTCTAACATGCTTACCTGTATGCAGGGGGGATTTGTTTTTGTACATCCCTAGATGAACAATTTCTAATGAGAAAGAACTCCATGTTCAGCTCGAGGAGAAGCAGATAAAAGCAAGCCACCTGTTTGGTAGGCATTCAGTAGCTTCATTTCCTTAAGCAGGCTTGTTACATTGTTTATGGAAAAAAAGTCTTGTGGCATTTGATTGTTGCTTTGCTTGCTAAAATACCCGTGTAACAAGTCTGTAAGATGCTCAGGTCTGCCATGGAGCAGTATTGGGGTGGGTTTTGTGGTGTTTTTAGTTTTTGACACGGATTTCTTTCTGAGGAGCTGTCAGTTCACCTGTTGCTACCTTTCAGCTATTCCGTCGTGTGGCTGCTGCCTTACCTGGGATGGACAGCACACCAGAGAAGAGCAAAGAAGACAGTATCCTTGTTTTCTGGATATCATAGGATTTGGCAATTAACGCTTTGTGAGTGTGGGCTCGCTGACTTGTTGGCACATTGGAGGAGTGGGGCCAGGGGGGTCTTTCAGAGACACGGCTGAAAACGGAGCAGTGTGGTGCTTACCTGCAGCTGTGAAGTGTGACCCCTGCTTGTAAGTGGACTCTGCTCTGACCAAGAAGGGCTGCTGACAACTCTTTAAGATACTGATCATGTTCTCTGGGTCTTTTTCCTTCTCCTTGAGATGGGTGATTTCCTTAACTTACCTCCTGCAGTGATTGACATCAAACTAGAGAAGCCTCCTGAGCAGCCAGTAACGGAGAGCGGTTGCTCCTGCTAACAGGCCCGTTCTGTAGCAGCACATTCCCCAGCTGGCCAGTCTCACTGAAGAACATCACTGCTCATTGGCTAGGCAACCCTACTTTGGGCTGAAAAAACAATCTACTAAGCGAGCGAACTCCCTGTTTACGGTGGGGAGCAGCCCTGGCCGCCCCTCTTACTGCATGGTATGAGCCTTGAGTGCAGAATGAGTGTCCTGTCTTTTATTTTACTTTTTTATGTTGTTGCACTTTGGCACCGTGGTGCCCTTTACACTCTCTCTCTTTCTCTTCCTCCCCTTTCCCACCTTGAGCCTGTCTGCTCAGATGTATCATGTGAATGCAATGGAAAAGCCACCAAGTTAGGGAAAAGACAAAAAAAAATAAAGCTTGGGGGTGGGTTTTCCACTTTCCTTTACTGCCTTGCATATTAACTAGCTCCTGTCCACTCCAGTCTTGTCTGTTCTGCATCCCCACTTCCTCTGTTTAAAGGCTGCTCCTTTTACAACAGTCACTTGGACTTGGCCTTGCCTTGTTGGGCAGTACAGGTTATCTGTTTCTAGGCTTCCTGCAGGGCACACACACAGTATTTGCTCTTCGGTTTCTCCTTTCTGTGGATGATCTTGGCTAAGTTTTGCTCATGACTTCTGGGTTTTGCCCTGCACTCTGACCCTCATGTGACGCAAAACACTGGAAACTCCCAAACTCTTTGCTTCGACCTTGTTGCTCCCATCTGCGTAGCAGAGACATCCCACAGATTGCTCCCTGCAGTGTGAGTATCTTCCTGTCTGGAGGATGTTGGTGCTTGGTGTGTTGGCAGTAAGATGTGGGGAAGGAAATGGGTACAGAGACTTTGCAGCATGAAGGTGGGTGGGGAGAAATCCTCAGGGTGATTTGTAGGGACCTCGGTCTTTTCTGTCAGCAGCAAAAGCAAACAGCTCTGTGGAGCCCATCACTGCAGGAGCAATACCTGGGAATCGTGTGTGCTGTTCAGGTTCCTTTCCTAGTCTCCATCCTTCTGTTTGCGGTCACATAGCCTAGGAGAGCAGGTGGGCTACAGCAAATTAAAGGCCACTGATAGCTGTTCTGGCTTCATATCTAGGTTGCTGCTCAATGAAATCACAGCTGCTTCTGCTTTTGTTGTCTCAGAGAGTGGGGGGGTAATACCCTGCTGCTTTTGGAATAGTGGTAACAGAGACAAGTGCTAGCAGGGATTTATTATCATGGGTGAGTAGGGGAATGTACACTGCTAGAGTGCATTGTATTGTCACTTCTGGATGCCTGAGGTTGGGAAATAGCTCGCTTTTCCCTCAGCTCTCTGCCCCTGATTTCTAGCCATGTTAGCAGAGCTCTTTGTAAACTTTCATTGTGATATTTTTTTTGTGTGTTTGTGTGTCCATCTGACCAATCCAGAAGTCAGGAGGTCTGTTGACAGAGAGGAGAAAAGAACAGCCAGGTGGTTTTAAGCCATTCGCCAGTTCTTTCATCACCCAGCCTATGTATCGCCGCTGGGGATGCTGGTGGGGAGCAGCACAGCGTGCCACGGTGTTAAGGGTACAAACAGGGACAGTGATGTTTGGCTTAGTGAGGCCCTCCTAGCAGGATGCCTTGTCGGTCACTGACACAGCGTGTGCACTTTGAAACCTGTGGGCTGGGGAAGGAGGGGAGGGGGTGACCTCGGGCTGGGTGCTGGTGGCCTTGTTGGAGAGGCGCCTGGTCGGAGTGCCATGGCTGCTTCCTGGTCATGTTGGCTTACTGGCATCTGGTGACCGAGCTGCAGGTGGCTGCCCTTGTGCTCAGAGAGCTTTGTCCCTTCCCTCCACATGAGCTGGCCTGCAGGAGGAAGCTGGGATGTCATTTCCCCATTTCATTCTGGAGTGTCCCTACCCCTTACCCGCAGTTCCAGCCGGCATGGCTGGGTCCTGTGCGCCCAGCCCCAGCAGGAACTCAGCCCCTCCTCTGTACATACTCCTGTCACGTGGGAATTGCTGATATTTGTTGGTGTGTGTGTGTGTCTGCTGTAGAACAGGTTTTGCTGTCCCTTTCTCATGGGCAGGCGTGCACTGTGCCTGCCCTTGTATTGTTCTGAGTCACGGGCCTGGGGGGGAAAAGGGGGGGGACCATAAGTAATGGGGGGAGGGGTAACTAGTGAAATAAAATAGTTCACTTCCCACTGTCTTCTCTATGGATGTGTATAATATTGAGTGTGTGTCTGGCCCTGCTGTCTCCTAGCTGTTAGCCAAGTGTGACTATTACTATGAGTATGGACTGTCCGACCACAGCCGTGTATCACACTAAATAAAGTTATTTCACCAACACCTCCTCTGTCCTGCTTCAGCAGCAAGCCGGTGTCCTACTGGCAGCTTTGACGTGGCTGTAGGGGGCGGGAGCTGCTCTGCCCGGCCCCGGGGTGGTGACGGAGCGGGGCTGGGAGGCACTGTCCCGGTGCAGGGCCGCATGGAGCGGGCGCAGGTGCCCGACGCCGCTGCTTTCCGTGCCTTCAGGCAGCGCTGTCAGGATGGCAGCTGGCAGCGGGACCGCGGTGGGCTCGCCGTCAGCCTCCAACTGCCACCGCCTGGCTGTGCCGTGCACCAGCTCAAGGTGAGGGCCGGGGGCAGCACCGGGCCGGTGGTCGGCTTCGGAGCCTCTTCTGAGCTCCCGGTGCTCCCTGCAGTGCCGCATCGATGTCCCGGACGTGCCAGCAGAGACGATGTACGACGTGCTGCACGACAGCGAGTATCGTCGGCAGTGGGACAGCAACGTCATCGACACGCACGACATTGCCCAGGTGGCTGCCAACGCTGATGTGGGCTACTATGCCTGTGAGTGCAGGGGGCCGAGGGGTGGTGCTGGCCTTCTTTTGTAAAGCCTTGGTCTGTGTTCAGCAAGGTACAGCTCTACCCAGCCTGCCTGGCAGGAGGGACATAATTTGGGGTGCGGGATGCAGCTCAGCACTGCTGCTATGTGAGGTGGGCTGCTGAGGGATAGGAGTGGTGCTGCGTGGAGATACTGAGGTAGCAAAGCAAGGTTGGGAGGATGCTTGGCCAAGGCAGGAGCCTCTCGAGGGGTGCTGAGCTCCGTGGTTCCTTTGTGGTGCTTGGGCAGGGGAAGCAACTTTTTCCCTTCCTCATCCAGGGCGATGTCCAAAGCCCTTAAAGAACAGGGACGTGGTGATGCTGCGAGCCTGGCAGGTGGAGGATGGGTATCACACCATTATCAACTTCTCCATCAAACACCCGGTGAGTGAGGAGCAAGCTGGGCTAGAAGGCTGTCCTGTTACAGGATCCCAGGATCCCACCTGTGTCTGGGGTAAACTAGAACTCCCAGAGCCCATCGCAATTAGCTTCCTAATTCCTGGACGAGATCCCAGCTGGAAGCAGCTGATCTAGCCTGGTCGTTGCTCTGTGTATTCAGTGCCTGAGAGAGGGAGAGGGCAGGGAGCATGGGAGCCAGCATCTGACTGCCTGGTATGTCTGCACAGAAATACCCTCCGCGCAAGGACCTGGTAAGGGCGGTCTGTCTCCTAACGGGATACCTGGTGCATTCAACTGGGCCCAACAGCTGCAGCCTCACCTACCTGGCTCAGGTGGATCCAAAAGGTAACTGGTGCTGCTGGACTTGTGGAGTGGTGATGCAAATTCTGGTCACAGTGGAAATCTGGCTTATAAGCCAAGAGTGCGTTTACGTTACATGGCCCTACCCTGTTCCAGACCCTCTGGTTAAATCTAATGCCACAGCTTGCTATCAGGGCTGTTGGATGCTTGGTAGAAATAAAGCCATTTTCTGGTGCAATAACTTCACGTTTTCTCCCCCAAATTTATTAGGGTCGTTGCCAAAGTGGGTTGTGAATAAAGCCTCGCAGTACCTGGTGCCGCAGGTGAGTGGAGCGTTTCTATGGTGCCTATGCCAAGTGCCACCCCATGGCTGGAGCACAGGGCTGGAGAATGGGTGTCCCTGGGCAGCGGAGCTGCACTAGCAATGTGCATCGTGGCTCACCTCAGTGTGACATTGCATTCTGTCAGCCTTACCAGTCCCGACAGCTGACTGATTCATTTCCGAAGCCAGAGGGAGGTGAATAATGCCACTATTCCAGTTTCCACTTGTGGAATGTCCTCCCTCCCCTCTGCTGTTCGTGCAACATCTGAATAGGACCTCGAGGCTCAGGAGCTTTCGGAGGTCCTAAACCAAGCAGCAGAGCAGGACAGGCACAGAGGATTTCTGTGCCTTGATGGTTTATAGGAAGTTTGATTTCACTTTTCCTAAAGCAGCTGATGTCATTGGGAGATCTGAGCAATTAGAAAATGGTCCTACAAGGAAGTTAAAAACTGGCCTTTCCTGAGCTCCTATGCAGCCAGAAAAGAAATGCAGTAGCTGTCAGCAGTGGGCAGATTGCCGAGAGTTGGTCTAAGCTGCCACTGTTGTTTCCCTCTGTGCTTCCCTGCTTTTGATCAGATGTTAAAGAAACTGCACAAGGCCTGCGTGCAGTACCCTGCCTGGAAGCAGCAGCACAACCTAAACATGAAGCCCTGGCTGTACCCTGAGCAGAACAAGCTTCCCGTGCTGGCGCTGTCGGAGCTGGCACTGCAGAGTGCTGCGTCGCTGGAGAACATCGATGAGAGCAGCCTGGCTGAAGAGAAGGATGAGAGCAGTGAGCACGGCGGCTTGGAGAACTGATGTTGCTCAGGCTTGTCTAGTGGTTTACAAGAAGGGAGGAAAGAGGTTTTTTACTGAAAAAAGAAATCTTCATGCTTGTAGCCTTTTCTCATGAACCAGCTGCGTGGCTCCTGGCATGCAGGCCCTGCTTCCTGCAGGGCACACGGGATGACAGTCCCCACCTGGTAATGTTATGCTCTGGGAGAATTCATACCACGTATTTCTCAGGTGAAACCTGCCCTTACAGAATACTGCTTGTTCTGAGCCTGTTGCTCCCAAGAGGTCAAGTTACCTGTGGTACCTCTGCCAGGCTGCTCTACCAGCTGGTGAGTTACTCATTGACAAACTGCTCTTTGCCTCTGTCCTGTGAGTGGCTGAAATATCTTGTGTTGCTGGAGCTGTTGTTTTCCCAAAGGGAATCAGTAACTACCTGGTGTTTCTCTCCAGCTCTGAACGATGAAACAGACTGGTGACAAGTACAAGTGACAAGTACTGCTCTGTCCATTAAAGATACTTAAGCCATGAATGGTCCTTGAGAAGAATCCACTCCTTCCTTTTTAGCCCACAGCCATTTGTGGGGGCTGCAGAAGCACCTGAGCAATTCTGAGTAGTTGCAGAGGAAGCTGCCCTGGGCAGGGCTGATTTCTCTGGTGCTCCTGCGAGGCTCTGATGTAGGATTAAGAGGTGGGAGTTGTATTTGCTGTCCTCTGCGCAGTGAGGTCAAAGCCCTCTTTGCTCCTGGGCAGCGTGGTTGTGCCAGAAGCCTGATGTGTGCAGTCGTTTGCTGTGCTTTGCACCAGGCAGAGCACAGGGGTGGCTTTGGAGCCAAGGATCGGCCCTTGAAACTTCACTCTGGCAAGCCTGAGCACAACCCCAGGGGAAGACAGAGCAAAATGAAACATCATCTGGTTGTAATTTGTAAAGCTGGTGTGAGACTGGAAGCATACGTGCTCTGCATTTCCATAGAAGACTTCTTACTTTACTTCTCATGGTATTACAGTGGGTGGGCCTGGATGCTTATTTCCCTGATAGAAAAACAGACTTGTGTAGCTGAAGGTCTTTTTCCTAGCATTTTTAATTCTACTTCAGCTAAGGCCAATCTAGCAGAGCTGAAGCTGCGTTACGGCTGCTGCTCCTAGCTGTCTCAAGTGATGTAACACAGACAAATCCTGTTGCAGCCCTTCTTTCTGGCAGCACTGAAATGCCACTCCAAACTAATCACAGGCTGACTTCCATCACAGTCAGAGGAAAAACACCCTTATAATAAGGCTGCACCTGGTATGGGTTCCCTGCATTCTTCCTGCAGGCTGAAAAGGTAATTGGAGCCACGCATTTCCTCAAGGGAGCGCTGAGGGTGGCAACAAACCCTTCAGAGGCCTCCTGAGTGAGAATAAGACAAAGTCTGGTTGCTGTATTAGTTTTATTATTTCAGTTATTACAGTAAGTGGAAAACACCGTGTAGAAAGCCAGAGCAAGGGCTGTCCTAAAACCATTTACAGTATGACGCTATCCTACGTTTGTGCCCAGCTTTGCTGATAAACTGTAGTGTTTTCATCTGTGCCCTCCCAGCACAAGGCACAGCAGGCTTTGTCCATTTTCTCAGTAGAACAGCTACCATATCACCATTTCAGCAGCAGGAGAGTGAATTGTCCCAGCAGGAGAGAACAAACCCAAGGCAGAGGAAAAGGGAGAAGTTTACCTCAAAGTGGCAGGGAGCTCTAAGGGGAGCACCTGCAAGGGATGGGGCTGTGCCAAGTGAAGGAAGCAAGTTCAGTAAGTGAAACTTTAACAGTGCAAGCGCTGCACGTGAGGGAACCTGACTATGTGCTACTGCAGTTTAGAAACATGCTCCGAGCATCTTGGTCCTGTATCTCAGGGGTGGATGAGCAGCAACAAGGTACGCACGTGCCTCAGCAGACTAGTGCAGCTAGAGTTGTGCAATGAGTTTGACTGGATTTTACTCCTGTTTGAGTGTCAAGCAAACCCAGTAGTGTAGAGCAGAGGTAGAATAGTGGAGAAGGAAAGGACTTCATGTCACCAGAGAAGTGAACAGGTTGATCTCTTAGAGAAGGCCACGCTCTGCTGAAGTGCACTCGGGCACTCCTGGAGTTACATCCTAGCAACAGGGGCTGGATCCTGAACCAGCAGTGCGTTCCTTTTGAGTTGTATCCTACTAGAAGAGAAGCACAGGTCTGGCAGGACAAGCTGCCCCCCGGTACCCACTTTCATGCCAGCACTGCCAACTTGTTTCATCATCCAGTTCCAGAACAGACTGAAGCCCCATCCATCCTCCAGCTAAATAGGCTGTGGTGTTCCTTCAAGCAGGAAGCAGAGCTGACACCTGTGCAGTTGTGCCTCCAGTGACAACTGAAACTTAATACGTCATCTCAGATGTTGAGGAAAGGTAGTGGAGAGTTTCTTGCAGGACAGTTCCTCCAGAGAGGACGCCACAGACAGCTGCCTACTAGTGAACAGTTCTTTCTTTCTGTCTCTGGTAATCTGGACAGGAAAAAGAAGGCAAGGCTGAAGGGGCACGAGAGCAGTTGCTGATGGTGAGAAGAAACTAGCCAAGCTGTTACAAGAAAACAAATTCTGCTTATACTTAATAGAAGCTGTTTACTGCCTTCATAGATAGCAGCTGGTTTTAAAATAGCACATTTGCATTTCAGCTAGTTGTTTCAAGTTATTTCAGTGCTTGTTTTAAAGCCCTCTCTTCCCTCACTGCTTAATTTTCTATACTTATATTTAAGGGTCAGTTTCCAATTTTATGAAGAATCCTTGTTTGGCTTCATTGGACCTTTCCCCATTCCTCCTTTCTTCCCGTGAGTATTTCTGGGCATTATGGGTTCAGAAATCAATAGCTAAAAAGTTTTTCCCTCTTGGCAATATTCAAACATCCTTACAGAGATGGAATGAGAACACAGGCAATGTTTATCTACATCAGCATAGGTCCGCTAGCAACAGAACTAGTTCCTGTGTTAACTGAAGGATAAGCAGGTTCTTGTACACTTCCATGAGAAACCATCTCAGCTTTTAGCACTGTTTTCTTAAGTCCTGCTCTACAAGATTCTATGCATGAGCAGTTGAAGCTACTCCCTGCTGTTTTCATTTGATAACTTTTCTGATCCCCAAATCAAAGACCAGTGTTTTCTAAAATGAAGACTGCTTGTGTGACAACACCTACGATTTCAGACTCATCACTGCTAAGCCCAGGTGAATCAGCAGGGATGCAGAGCAGTCTGTTGCCCAAGGAGAAATGATTTGGAGCTAGCAGGCACTTACTGTAAGGGAAGTAACGCACACGCATGGTGATTTCACGGGCTGTCTTCAGGATCTCCACAGCCTGAAAGCAGAAAGTTGATCAATGCCCAAACTGTTTTGGAGGATAGGAAACAGCAGTGCAGTTACACAGTGCCCCCAGCTGAGCTAGTGAAGGAGAAGGTGTATGCACCACTTCTCCTCCTCTGTTTGGGAGAGCACATGCTGGGGAGCAGAAGTTCTCACCTTGCTGTGCTCGATGTCCTGGAAATCCACATCATTTACAGACAGCACCTGATCTCCTTCCTGCAGCCCAGCTCTGTGTGCATCTGAGTCAGGGATCACCTGCAAAGGGCAGAGCAGATGCAGCAGTGCTGACACTCTATGGTCAGTACTGCAGGTCCGAGAGCTTACATAGCATGTCCATGCAGCGTGTTCACACAGGATGGGGGGTCATGTGGAGAACAGGGACTGCAGTGCTCCCTGCAGGCTAGGGAGGGGTAAGAAAATGGTGCAGCACTGCCTGCGTGCTACCTGGAAAGTGGCAGATTACAGCTCTGAGACTGCAGACTCGTCCAAAGGCAGATGACAGCCTCCACGCACACCCAGCTGGCTCAGCAACACCCAAGAGAACAGACAGAACAGAACACGGAGAGAGCACAAACACACCTTAGAGATGAAGATCCCCAGCTGTGAGGCCTTTCCTCCCCGGATGTTGAAGCCCAGCTGTGAGACAAACCAGATCAGCAGTGAAACGTCACTTCTATGGCAATCCCACCCCCAGTGCCCACAGGGTCGTCCTCTTGTGCCTGTCCTTTACCAGCTCCTCTCACAAGACATTGTCATTCCCTATGGCTGTCTCCCTCCTCTACACTCAGCACTCCCATCAGGGCAGCAGTCCCCCTCCCCTGCCAGGCTCAGCACCACAGAATTATAGAATGGCTCGGGTTGGAAGAGACCTCAAGGATCACGAATCTCCGACATCCCTGCCACATGCAGGGCCACCAACCTCCACATTTCATAGCAGCCCAGGCTGCTCAGGGCCCCATCCAACCTGGCCTTGAACACCTCCGGGGATGGACGGGACATCCACAGCCTCTCTAGGCAGCTGTTCCAGCATCTCACCAGTTTCTACTGACCATCCAGGCTTCCCCTCTACGTGCTCTCTGGCACTCAGTCAAAGCTTATCGGTCCCTCACAGCTTTGCCAATTTAGGGAAAACAACGTGAATTCAACAGGAAAAAAGGCCACACCGAGGTCAAGAGTGACCCGGTCAGGGCCGCAGCGGGGTCCCACAGCCTCACCTGCGCCCCGGGCGGCTTCTTGAGTACGACGGTGCGGGGCAGGAACTGGGTGAGCTCGTTGTTATAGTCGGGGTGATAAACCCTCTGCAAAACAAAGCGGCGGGCCTGAGGCACTGCCCCGAGCTGAGCCCTGCCAAGCCGGACCCCCCCCTCGGAGCCTTCCCTCACCTCGTGCGGCGGCACCCATGCGGGTGGGCTCTCGTAGGGTGGCAGGAAGACCACCGGGAAATCATCGTAGGGCAGCCGGCCCTCCATGCCGCGCCGCGCCCTTTCGGTCTCTCTCGGCCCCGCCTCTCACGCGACGCGGCGCGCGATGATGACGTAGAGCCCCGTGACTGGCGGAGCGGCGCGCGGTGATAATGTGAGCCCCGTGATTGGCGGAGCGGCGCGCGGCACCGGTTTGAATGCGGGCGGTTGGGGCGCCGCCATTTGCGATCCGGCGGGGCGGCACTGAGGGCTGTGGGCCGCCCTGCGCTGCCGCGGGGCCTGACCAGAACTTCGCGGGCTCCTTCTGAGCTCTCAGCCCGCTCCGAACCGGCCCGGAACGATGCGGGAGGAGGAGAAGGGGATCCCGGTGCGCGTGGCGCTGCGCTGCCGCCCGCTGGTGCTGAAGGAGACGAGCGAGGGCTGCCAGACGTGCCTGAGCTTCGTGCCTGGGGAGCCGCAGGTGATCGTGGGGAGCGACAAGGCCTTCACTTACGACTACGTGTTCGACCCGTCGGTTGGGCAGGAGGAGGTCTTCAACACCGCTGTCGCTCCGCTCGTACGGGACATCTTCAAAGGTCGGTCTCCTCCCCTCAGCCGCAGTAACTGCAGTGTTGGTGTAGGAGGTTATTCCGAGATGCTGAGGAACTGCTCGGTCTGTCAAGGGAAGCGTGCTGTTAAAAGTTAAACTCATAAGGAAAGGATGAGTTGGTTACTAACTTTCTTTATTGCAGCATATGCAGGCTGGTGTCTGTGGCAAGTTGATGCTGTGTGCTGTTACATTTTGTATTTTGGTTGCAGTAGCACTATGTTTTGTGTTAGGTTTATTTATTTGTTATTGTTAAACGTGTGATTGTTACTCTTCTCCCTTCTATTTGGATCAACCTTACATTTCTATGCTCAACAATGGCTGCTCTTAAGGAAAGTAATAACATTCTCATTAGTGGGCATCAATATCATAATGGAAGTAATGTGATAAGCAGGTGTCAATTGGGTGAAGGTTTCTGGTGGCTGAGCAGAGGTGGGAGAGCTCAAACTGCCAGCAGGCATAGTGAGAACTATTTGGAGCCAATATCAAAATCCAAGGAGGGTTAAAAAGGTAAATAACCTGGTGGTAAGGTATAATACAGCGTACCATAGCTTTGTGGGAGCCCTGCTCCCGGTGTTAGGAGTAGCTCAGCAGGAAAAGGCTACAGTGAAGATCTCTGCAACTCTACAAATAGTAGAAAACACCACAACAGACTCAATCCAAGAGGAGGCATCCTCTTTGTCTGAAGCAGTGCTCCAAAGCAGGATGGCATTAGATCTATTAACAGCTAAAGGACGGGTGTGTGCAATAATAAATCAGCTCTGTACTTACATAAATAAGGATAGATGAGAACAGATGTAAGGAAAATCTGGGAGCAAACAGAAGTCCTGCATAGGACAAGTATCAATAACACAACTGGGAAACAGATCTGTGGGCTCACTTACTAGCTGATTACTGAATCTAGGATGGTTAAGGTGGCTTTTCTTGGCATGCATTGTACTGGTAGTGTTGGTGGGCCTTGCCTGTGAACAGCTGAGGTGTTCTATGTGCATGCTGCAATACTAGAAGGGAGTACGAGGTATGAAAGAGACATGAGTTAAGGCAAAAGGTGGGAAGTGGGGCTTATTTCACACACTAAGGAGGAGTAATGTAGCAGGTGGAAATCCTGACAGATTAAAGAAAAGGGGGAAAGGCAAGAAGGCTTCACAGTGACTGAGAACAAGGGGGGTGAAGGGGAATAGTTAGAGATAGTTTATAGAAGCAGAAATGTAGAGCTTGTTAGAAAATAAGAGATGGCAGACACTGGGTCTGGGATAGTGAGGGGGATGAAGGCCATAAAGATAAGGGTTTGAGAGCAGCCTGAGGACATTTGGCAGGGAGGTGATTAGATGGCCACAGGGCAAGAAGAAATGGCCTTGGGGGGCCACCCCTCCGAAAGGTCAGGAGCATTCATGAGGAGAACAACAAATCTTCATCTCATGACCCACTATGAACGTGCAAGAGGGGAGGGTCTGCATGCTAACCAATGCTCATACTGGCTCTAGTGAATCAACAGAGCAAATTTGTTTGTTAGTTTTTAAAGAACTGGTTATTTAAAATACTTTTCATTCAATCTACTTCTTAATGTTGTTAAAGTTGTTTGTTAAAGTTAAGTTATTTCCTCTGAGAGTGGTGAGGTGCTGGAACAGCTGCCCAGAAAGGCTGTGATGCCCCGTCCATCCCTGGAGGTGTTGAAGGCCAGGTGGGATGGGGCCCTGGGCAGCCTGGGCTGCTGTGAAATGTGGAGGTTGGTGGCCCTGCATGCAGCAGGGGGTTGGGGCTTTGTGATCCTTGAGGTCCCTTCCAGCCCAGGCTGTTCTGTGATTCTGTAAACATCATCTGTGCGTGGAAGTTGTATAAACCAACAGTGAGTTGCTTTTCCTGGGGTGCTGCTGTTCTTGTTGAGGTTTGTTCTGGTTTCTGCTCCAACATCTGATCTGGGCATCCTTTGTTCCCTCAGGGTACAATGCCACAGTCCTGGCCTATGGACAGACGGGGTCTGGAAAAACATACTCTATGGGAGGTACTTACACTGCCAGTCAGGAGCATGATCCCAGCATGGGGGTCATCCCTCGTGTAATCAAGCTGCTGTTTGAGGAGAAAGAGCAGAGGCAGGATTGGGAATTTGTCCTCAAAGTCTCCTATTTGGAGGTAAATGTGGTTTTGATTATCAAACTGTTATAAATGCACAAACTGCAGATAAGGTGATTCTTTAACAAGGCAGGTCCACGTCAGACTGCATAAATCTTGTCTGAGTGCTGGATATCTTCCTCTGAAAGTAAGATGAGAGCACCATCACGGGAATTTAGCCCTGGTTTCAATGGAGTTGTGCATCATTCTTTGTGCAAATTGCTTCCTCCAAAAGCTGCTAATTCTCAACTGCTGTTCTGATGCTTTCAGATCTACAATGAGGATGTTCTAGACCTCCTGTGTTCCTCGAGAGAACGGTCTTCACAAATCAGCATACGGGAGGATCCTAAGGGAGGCATAAAGGTCTGTTGGGCTGTCAGAAGCAGTTTGAGGCAGTGTCACTGCAGACAAATGTTTCAGTGAAACCACACTCAGTCTGAGTACTACTTTATATGAGTGCATAGGAAATCGCTGCAGCTTCTTCCAGCTGAGCTCTTGATGCTCCTTATGCTTGCTTAAAATGTAATACCAGTAGGGCTACACTTGCATGTAGAAACGTGATGGGTGAGAGATAAAGGACTTAAACCCCAGTACAAACTTTCTCTGGGGGGTCCATACCAAACCTCTGTCTTGAATTGAGACTGTGATGCTTGTGGATGCCCGGGTACACTGAAGATAATGTTTGTGATGCAGAAAGTTAGAGGTGAAGAGGAAGAAGAAGATAAATGATGCTTTCTTTCTGGATGCAGATTGTGGGGTTAACAGAAAGAAATGTCACCTGTGCACGAGACACTGTATCCTGTCTAGAGCAAGGGAACAATTCCAGAACTGTGGCCTCCACAGCAATGAACTCCCAGTCCTCACGGTCCCATGCAATCTTCACCATTTGCATTGATCAGAAGAAGAAAAATGACAAGTAAGTCATCCCACAGCTGCCAGGAGCCATACTTACTGAAATCACGTTCTCCTGGTAGCTCAGCTGAGCTATTCTTGAGGCAGTCCTTCTATTTAAACTGCCTCTGATAACAGGTACACTTCTAAGCCCTGTAGCTCAAGTGTAGTAACCACTGGAGTAAGATGGTCTGTTTCTGCCATAGGAACAGCAGTTTTCACTCCAAGCTACACCTGGTTGATCTTGCTGGATCTGAGAGGCAAAAGAAGACCAAAGCTGAAGGAGACCGGCTGAAAGAAGGTCTGTAGGAAAATGAAATAGCTTGGCTGCTAAAATTCAACTTCATAAATTGAGTCCTTGTCAGGAAAAGAAAACACTTCAATATTTTTAATGCATGCACTTTTTGAGTAAACCTTCCTATGCTGTGTAAGCAAGGCAGGAACTGAGTGGCTTGTAGCTACTGAGGTGGCTCTACTCACCATCATTTGTTTGTGCACAGGTATCAACATTAACAGAGGTCTCCTCTGCCTGGGGAATGTAATTAGTGCTCTTGGTGAAGAAAATAAAAAGGGTGGTTTTGTCCCTTACAGAGACTCCAAGTTAACAAGATTACTGCAAGGTAAGAGACAGATAATGACAAAGCCTAAATCTACGGGTGCAATTTAAATAACAAAGTTGATGGTGTCCTGTTTTCCTTCTCAGATTCTCTGGGTGGTAACAGCCACACTCTGATGATTGCCTGTGTGAGCCCAGCAGATTCCAATCTAGAAGAAACTCTGAATACTCTGCGCTATGCTGACAGGGCAAGAAAAATAAAAAACAAACCAATTGTCAACGTTGATCCCCAGGCAGCTGAGCTGCATCATCTAAAGCAGCAGGTATGGGTTGCTTTCTTCATGTGGCAAGAATAGATCTGTCCTTTTGCTAATCAGCTCAGTAAATAGCGGCACAGAGATAGGGCAGCTGCACAAAGTATGGAAAATACTCAGTATGTGTTCCTCCATCTCTTGAGATGGCTGTGTAAGTGCTGTAGGGAGGGCATGTGAAAGCTGCTTGTGATTCTGCAGCATCTGCTCCACATGACAGCAAAACAGTGACAGTGACTGACGTTTTGCTTGCCTGCCCATTAGCCTGGGATCTCTCATGTAATGGAGCAACAGCACTGGTTCAGCAAGGTGTGAGAGCTTCCCTTTGGGTCACTGGGGTCTGACACCGTGCTCAGGACAGCCTGCAGGTGAGGTGGTGTGCTGCCACCTGAGCTCTCCTGGGAGGCAAGGGGAGAACATTGCTTCCTGCAGGAGAGATGTGATCCCTCAGGAAGCAGTGAAAGCACAGCTGTGGAGCTTTCACTCTGAAAAGTGACTCATTTTTGCTCAGAGGTTCTTAGTTATGTTCCTTCAGCTGTCCAGCTACTGTAAGAGAGGCTTGAAAGCACTGTTTGTTTGTGTTTCTAGGTACAACAGCTACAGGTATTATTGCTGCAGGCCCATGGAGGGACTCTCCCAGTGTCTATCAAGTAAGCTTTGTAGATGAATTCTCAGTGTAAATGATGGCCAAAATCAGTTATGGGAAATAAAGAGAAACTAGGCACTGTACTCCTGTATGCCTTTCTCAGGCCCATCCATTCTTCCTCCCCCTCTCAGCACTAAAAATTAGGAATCTCCATCTCCACTGTTTGTAAAAGCACAAAGCAAAAGGAGGAGTTTGGACTGTGGGTGTTTTCTCCTGAATATATTTTAAAATCCAAATGCAGTTTACAGACTTAGCATTGGTTAAGCAATGTTACTATTTTAAAAGGATGTTTTCTTGCAAGTGTCTGCTTTCAGTGCCCTGAATTCCTCAGAGACTTTGAATTCAGATTAGTCTTCCTCCAATTTTTCTATTCATCTGCTATAATCTGTACTTGCTGTAAGTTATTTAAGAAACTTGGAGGCAGTTTCAGTGCTATTACAAAACCTCTGGTGAAGTCATGCTCACAAAATGGTTCCTTGGTATTTCAGTAGCATGGAGCCTTCAGAGAACCTGCAGTCTCTGATGGAGAAGAACCAGTCGCTAAAGGAGGAGAATGAGAAGCTGAGCAGAGGGCTGAGTGAAGCTGTTGGTCAGACAGCACAGATGTTGGAAAGGATCATTCTGGTGAGGCTCAGTTTCCTGGCAAGAGCCTTGATTTGTGTGATTTTCCCCTTAGCTGAAGATTGATCAATAGTAACTGCTGCACTAATGACATGTTAGCAGTCTCTAGAGTTCCACACGTTTATCTCAGGTCTTTAGCTATTGGGTAGTCAGAACCAAAAGTCTTCTGGAATCTGTCAAGGCCTGAAGATCTGGAGACTGCAGAAGAAGGAAACTGGACTCTTTCAGCTCCTGCTGCTTTAATGTTTAAAGATGCTTTTGAACTCCCACTCTCTCCTGTTTTTCCTTCTTCTTTGTTAATTCATTGCTTTGTGTACACCTGCCAAAATAGATGTTGGATCTAAACAAGGTAATCAAAGTAATTGTGGAAAACATTTCAGTGTCTTGATTTGCCACAGACTGGCAGTGTGTCTTTTGCTGCCAGTCCACTGGCTTCTTACCTTTACATTGCACTTCCTGCAATTCACTGTAATTCTGTTTTCTCTTAGACAGAACAAGAGAATGAGAAGATGACTGCCAAACTAGAGCAACTTCAGCAGCATGCTGTGTAAGTCTGTTACCCCAGCCTACTCGTGCTGAGGGATGTCCTGCAGCATTAAATATCCTTGTTGGGATCGACAGAATGCCATCGATTTGTTGATCCAGAGCTCATTTGTTTATTCTATGGGATAATTTGTCACTTACTGGGGTGTGTGACACAAACCTGCCGAGTAAAACTTGAGGACTTATTCCTGTGTCTGCTTTGCAGATGCAAGCTTGACCTCCAGAAGCTGGTGGAGTCTGTGGAAGATGAGGAACTGAAGGAAAGCGTGGAGGTGATCCATAATCTGCAGCAGGTGTTGGCTCAGCTCCAGGTGAGGCCAAATTCAAGGAGAGAAGGGTTTTGTTAGTGAAGCTGCCTGGCAAACACACAATTCCCACCTGGTCAACCTGCTGCAGCAGGAGCCTCCCTTAGGGAGCCCAGGTATTAAAGCTATTCAATGGCTGTAGTTGCCTACTTCCAAATGAGCTCCATTCTGTGCTTTTAATGCAACAGAAGGGCCACTTGTGCTCAAGTGTCTGCATGTCCTGGCAGAATGCAAGTCAAGGAGATGAGAGCCTCCATTAAAGAATCTAATGACTGGGAGAGCAGTGTGGATTTCCAATCCAAAAACTGAAAGCTGAATTAAAAATCTGGTAGCTTAATGGGCAGCCCCAGTTGCAGAAACCTGGAATGGCTTTATAGAAGTTGCCAGATCTTTGTCTAATTGAGAACTTCTGTATTACCTTACTAGATATTTTCCCTCCTGCCCCACGTTCCTTGCTCTTGTGTCTGGGGAACACAGGCAGAATGCCTTGACAGGAGGGGGAGGCTGCTCACTGTAAAAAGAAGCAAGTCAAAGACATCCTCTTCCCAGAGATAGCTTGCTGGGCAGAGGAGGGTAACTGACTTTGCTGTTATAGACCAAAAAGCTGCTATTAACTTCATCTTAATTTCCCACCTTTATACTTTTTCTTCTCTTTTTTCTTATAGAGTGAGAGTGCTGCCTCAGTGGAAGCTGCTGCAGAGATGGCAAACTCTGAACAGGATGCTACAGGAGTAAGTGAGGGGAGTCCTTAGCCTGTAGCACAGTCTCACCAGTGGCATATCTTTGCTCTATTGCTCTTCTCTAATCTGTCTTTTTGCTACTCCTCTGATTCAAGTAACTGTGGATGATGTGTCACCTTTGTGTGTACTGCTTTTCTTCATCCTTATTCACTCAATTCCAGTTCAGTAACCTGTTCTCATTAATGAATACCTGTTTTTCTTAATGTAAAAATGAATTTGTTCTGTGGAAACGAATTGTTGTCAAAGAGCTTTAGGTTGGCCATTCCAACTCATTGCTGTGTCTTCTCCAGGAAGGAGAAACAGGCCAGGTTACCAAGAGGTCCTCAGATGAGTTCAGCACACAGCATGCCCTCCGTCAAGCACAGATGTCTAAGGAATTGGCTGAACTGAATAAAGCCCTGGCTCTGAAAGAGGCACTTGCAAAAAAAATGACACAGAATGACAGTCAGTTGGAGCCCATTCAGTCCCAGTACCAGGTAAATTCCTTCACAAGTAGCTCCTTTAAGGGTGTAGAAGTTTTGTTTTTGTTATTAATGTGTCCATTGCACACTGAAGATCTACCTTCCATGAGCATGTTTCTGAGTCTCCTTAAGTTTTGGCCATTGCCCTCTTGGGCATGGGAGGATGTTGACTGTAGGTCAGCAGAGAATGGGGAGAAACCATGTCTGATTATCTAGAAGCAATCCAGCAGAAGATGATCTTTTCCCTGAAATAAACATTAGCCACTGGATGTTTAATGTAAAGCAGGTTCTTTCTTTTCTTCAAGATTTACTTGACCATACAAAGCCCACATGCAATACTTATTGCTATTAAACATCATAGTGCAGCTAGCTGATCTGGCTTTCCCTGTCACAAGCTGTGGTGGGATCTCCCTTCTCTGGAACTGTTCCTTTTTAACTGTTAGTTGATGCTGCAATGGCTTTGTGCACTGACTGCAGGTTCAGATGTGCTGGTTTTAGAAAATGTCCCACAGTCTGTTGGAAGAAACATGGCTCCCCAGGGCGTCCTGTCTTAAAGCTTCCCCTCTAGGAGGGGGGATTTGGGTCGTTACTGGGAGGCTTACTGCTTCTGTCTCTGTAGACTAACATCAAGGATCTGGAATTAGAAGTCGGCAATTTGCAAAAAGAAAAGGAGGAGCTGATCCTTGCCCTGAGCATGGCGAAGAAGGATGTCAACCAAGCCAAGTAGGTGTGACTGCACGAGGTGGCGTGCCTTATAGCACTGAAATCTGTGTTAATGCATCTGAGAAAATTCATTGCTTTAGCCTCACTTGCTGCATGGCAAAGCTCTTATTCTGATAGAAGCACAGGGTTAAGTGCACCTCTGATCCATGGTAGTGTGACGTGCTAATGAGTGACTGCAAACACTGCAGGCATCTTTGGCAGGCTATGCTGTGAGGTTGGGGAGGAAAAAAAATCTGTTTGCCAGAATACTTTTGAGAATACTTGTTTGAGAGTCATGGTAATCAGGGGTCTGTGACTGAAGTGTGGCTCCTTGACAGGCTGAGTGAACGGCGTCGGAAAAGACTTCAGGAGTTGGAAGGGCAAATTAATGAGCTGAAGAAAAAGCTGCATGAACAAGCAAGGCTCCTAAAGCTGAAGGAGTCAACAGAACGCACAGTCTCCAAACTGAACCTGGAGATCAGGGTAAGTAACCCCAGCAGTTGTCAGGCTTGCCCCAGTTTAGATAAAGTGGCTTCCAGGCAGAAGATGCTGATGTTCTCAGTCTAATAAAGCAGAAAATGCCAGTCTTCTGGCAAAGTTCTTTTGGCTGCCTGATCTCTGTCCCTGGTGCAAAACAATAGGGAGGCAACTGTGAGATGGAGGGATAGAAGAAGCCAGAAGTGTCTTCTACCTTTTCTGATAGTTTGCTGGCTTAGTCAAGTTTGATTTGTGTCACACCATGCATGCTTTTGTTTTTTTCCTTTCCCCTTTATGGCTTGAAAATGAATTCCTGGGGTTTAGCACTTTGAAAGCATCCTTAGAGAGCTGCATATTGTAATGCTTTCTGCCCACTCCTGGTAATCGTATCTGTCAACCCACAGCATGGGAATGTGGGCTGAAACTACCCAGAGTGGAAACATTGGATGATTCTTCCAGCCCTCTGTATTTCCTAGGAAATGAAAAGCCAACGGGTGCAGCTGATGCGCCAGATGAAAGAGGATGCTGAGAAATTCAGACAGTGGAAACAGCAGAAGAACAAGGAAGTGATCCAGCTGAAAGAACGGGTGAGCAAACAACAAGCTTCCAAACTGTACCTCTTCAGAGCGAAACAAATCATTCATGCCTTTGCTGTGAGGCTTTACTGAATTTACAAGCATCTGGAAAAACACCTGGGGAATGCTTTGAAGATTACAAAACAGTTTATATGGTTGCCACCTTTTACCAGCTGTAAAAGAACTCTCGTGCTTGTGTCTGGAGAACTTAAAGCTATCAACAGCTGTCATTCAGCTCCACAGCAAAAGACAAAAATATTTATGTTTTTAAGTATTTAAAGTCATAAGGTTTGGCTGCAAAATAGGAGTATTCAACCTTTCGAAGGAATATTCAGTCTGCAGTGAATAGTGAGTCAGTTAAATCCATCTGGCTTGTACTGTCCAACTCTAATGAAGAGCATGCTTACATATACTACATCACACCATTTGATTTCTGGTCTCACAGGAGATCTTAATACAAAAAGTTTACCCCCCAGTGCTTAGGGATGCTATGTTTTGAGCTTGTGACTTGCAATCTTACAACCTCCAGGCTCCTAAACCCTTTTGGTGGGAAGTGTGGAGCCCTTCTGCTCTCAGCCTCACAGCTGACTGTTAACAGCAGTGCGTGACTTTAAGCCTGCAAGGACCAATGGAATCCCTGTCATGAAGCACTTGTATTTGTTGTTCTCTATCAAAGTGTGCAGTTGGCCACTGCTGTTCAGATGACACACAACTTCCTGCACCTTGGATGTGTTGCTTTGCAGGATCGCAAGAGGCAGTACGAGCTGCTGAAGCTTGAGAGAGACTTTCAGAAGCAGGCCAGCGTTCTGCGGCGCAAAACAGAAGAGGTGAGGAGCCATTGTCTGCTAGAAACTGCTGGCTGGTTCCAGATGTCTGCACAGGGTGTTTGGAGGCTGTGATGGGATGTGCAGAAACGTCCCAGCAGCATTTGGTGGTATGTAAGTAGGGAGAAAGAGGGGCAGCCCATAGGGGAAAATGCTGTGCTTCTGTCCTGTAGCCTGAGGGATTCTGATTTAAGTCCAGTCCTTAAAGGATAAATTATCCCCTGCTGAGCAGCAAGTTCCTGAGGAGAACTTGTTGCAGACACCCAAGCTAGAAAGTGTACAGTGAGCTCTGTTGGGTGCACTGGATTGCAGTTCAAAATTCCTTCACAATGCCTGAATAGAAAAGTGAATCCTGGAACCATTTTTTTGGTTCTTTTCTTCTACCTTCTTGCATGGAAGCAAGTTGTCTTTAAAGCAAGGCTTGTAGCAAATGAAAATATGTCAGGGACTCTGTAGTCTGTGCTGAGGTGTGAAGTTGTTTCAGTTTTATCATCCTGCTGTGTCACAGAGCCCAGCTTGCACTGTGAGTGCCTCATGTTTTCAGCCATTAGATGTTAAATAATAAACCAGTGTTTGGCTTCTGTGTAAATTCTTTTGTAGGCTGCAGCTGCTAACAAACGCCTGAAGGATGCTCTGCAGAAGCAGCGGGAGGCTGCAGACAAACGGAAGGAGAGTCAGAATAGAGGAATGGAAGGAGTTGCTGCACGTGTGAAGGTGGGTGACAACAGGTTGTGCATGCCAAGGAATAACAGCGAACCTACTTCTGCAGGTGATTAAGTGCTGCTGGGGTGGTTATGGATGTAGTTATTGCTTCCT